>NW_027181704.1:6257500-7507500 GCF_028537555.1 Battus philenor
AAGAAATATTAGATTGTTTTAGATCAACAAGAATCACCAAAATTTAAATCTAAGCAACGTATTAGAACATATAAGAATTCTTATTTTACCTCAAATTTAGGACCTTCTAAATCTTTTATTTCTTCATTAGCTTTTTTTGCGCTTTCTTCAATTTTGTATTGTAAAACGGAATTTTCAGCTTGTAAACGATCAATTTTTTTGATTAATGTTTCTCGGTCAATCCATGGCATCCTAAAATAATAATCATTCAAATTGTAAAGAAAATTTATTAAAATAATAGTTAATTTGTATAGTAACTGTTTTTACTTGGCCACTTTGAACGCCTGCCCAATCTTTGTCTTAATGTCTTCCGTCAATTTTGCCGCTAATTTATTTAATTTATCTGTCTGTGAATCTAGTTCTAAATTTTTATTTTTCCATTCCATGTTCTGTAAAAAAATGTGTGCAAATGTTATGTATTAGAAATATTTAAACATTTTTGGTGAATGTAATAAATTGAGAGGCGCACCAGTTATAAAATAAACAATATCGTTATTACTTTTACTTGTGCAGTCAACAAGTAAAAGTAATCAATTTATCTAAATTCTATATTTTAAGCGCTATAGTAACAATGTTTAGTAAACTCTTAAAAAACGCCCAAAAAAGCCTATAAAGAAAAAACATGCTATTCATCCCAACTGCAGTCCTTGAACAAATGATATATTACTACTGTTAATCGTTTTCCGTCAAAGGCATTTAGTTGGATGTCATTTATAGAATAATATTGATTTCGCTATTTTGTATTATAAATGTTGATATTAGCATCCTTTCAATTACAAATCCTAAATATAGAAGATTCGTTATTTTTTTCTATCGCAAATTTTTGCTGTCGCAAAGAGAAAAGTGGATTTTTATCATTATTGTCATTACAGCCGTACGACGTGACTTACCGTAGCCGTACGAAGAGACCTTTATCCATCATCTTCCGATAGTGTCTATTAATATCGTCTATAATAGACGCCCTAAACAGCGCTTGCCAAAATGTGGTTTCCATTCCAGAGCCTCCACAGGACGCACCTGCGGCCTTATGTTCTGTGCGGTATATGGCCATATGGTATACTACCATTTAAATTTGCCAATACGCTGAACTATGTAGATATTATTCATCGACGAACGAAGGAAGCAGATATTTTCTTTTAACAATCCTGGTCCAATGTTATTAGAGTATGAAAAAGATTATATAAATAAAGACCCTTTGCACCATTTTAGGGGTCAAAACGGGGCAAGAGACCCCAAAAACTAGGCCATAGAAAATAGGTGGTAGTTGACCACCATCAGGCGTACGTCCTTAAAGATAACTTTACTACAGCTGGACAGCAGTAAATATTATGACACTAATAACTAAATTACCGTGATATATTAAGTTATCAAAAACGGAAGAAGAAAGCAGTTGTTAGCCGTTATTACGAATACCAACCGTAAGGTAAGTTGACCGATCGATGCGATACTTTGTACGCAAGAGCTGTAGCACTTCGTTTCGACGACTCATTATTTCTAAATTAACGTTGTGCACTTCCTCTGGGATAAAGCTCAATATAGTATGCAGCTGCCGAAACACTTGAGAAGCTATAAAAACAAAAAAAGACGTGGTTACGTTAAATAATAAGTACTTCTTTATTTCATAACACTTTTTTTAATTTTCATATTTGTTAGTAGTGTTAGAATGTTTACCTTATTTCTAGTATTAGTATGGTTTGTGATATGATCTCGATTTGAGTAAAGGTCTATTTTCTTTAATCAAATAATTGATAACATATCAAAAACAACTTAAGTTTAATATTCCCACATATAACATTTAATGCGAAGAGACAGATTCTAATGAAACTTTTTAATAATCATTTCATTGAGCCTACTATACATATACAAAAACAAAAATTATTTATTCAACATAGGTTAGATTATATGTCTTATTGACGCAAATATGATTCTATCACCACCTGTTTGAATGAATAATGCCTAACCCCAGAAAAACAGGCAAAAGTAACTCGGCCAGGGTTTATTTTTAAAGTTTGAAAAATTACATATATAATGAATATTGAAATAGTTTAAAATTTCCATGGCGACCTATTTTCTATGAAATCATTAACAGAATAGTAACTCTTCGCACAAAAACTAACGTTAAACTTTAACGTTTTTTTTAAAATACAGTTATAGAGGTTTATTTGATTATTACCTGGTATCTCTTTGAAATTGCCCAAAGGAAAATTTACTAACTCGATTAGTCGATTAGTCGGTTACTATATATTCGGTTACTCTTACACTTAAAATCCAACTGGCTTTCACCTAACACTTCTTCAAAATTATGGATATATCAGCGTGACCGCGTAGTAAAATGTTTGATAATTGAGTAAGACGCACCGGCGGCTCAAACAGACGGTTACGCTATTAGTCTATACAAGAAACATTCTTAAGAAACTGTGTAATTTTGGAAGTTTATTGCAATCGACAAAATAACGTTAGTGACATCACGCTATTAAGAATTACTACCTATAAGCTAATTCACCGATATGGATGTATATCCTGAATCTTGATAGAATATGTATAAAATATTAACATATTTTGATTTATGCAAATACCATAGTGTCAGACATAAAAACTGATGAAAATAAAATAACTACAAAATTATTTTATAGCCTGCTCGTAAACAAATAAAACCAGCTGACAGACACCGACCAGAAGATGGTCGTGATGACCGGTCATACCCAACCCGCATCTAGCGACTTCCCGTGCCCTTGACTATGTGGCCAGGTCTGCCTCAAGGTAGCCATTCGAGAACCTTTGGTCCCAAAACTCGTCCGTTACGAGTCATGTGTCCCTCTCACTGCCACGTCAGACGAGTAATTCTTCGAGCTACGATGGTGACTTTGGTTCTTCTGCGAATCTCGTCATTTCTGATGTAATAGCCTAATATTACCCGTTAATATTTGAGATAAATGATATAACGTACCAAATCCTTCATGGAATTCAATTTGTTGTAGACAGTTGGTGTCGTTTCTCATGAGTAACAACAGATCGTGCGCTGTCCAACCGGAAATCGAAATAAGTCGGAGATCACCCAAATTGTTGTCGTTAATACCAGCCCTTGCTTCCATTTCTTTTAGCGATATATATGTTTCTAGAAGGATGTTCTATAAAATTTTAAACAATATTTAATAAAGTACACCAAGTACAAACACTATTCTTAACAAAGAATGAATTCGAGATTCTTGTGGTTAAATATTACCAGGATTTTTATTACCCTTTCTCAAACTTTATACTTAAGATCGATTAAGATCTTATCAAGTCTATTATAGGGATAATAAAAAAATATAGTCAAATATATATACGTGTTTGTGTGTATATATATAATAATATTTAATTCTGTAAAACGTTTAAGTAGAACAAACATAAAGCAAAATAATAAAGTAGTCCGTCGTTTTTTACTATTACATACCTGTTGTGACATTATATTCTTTCGTAACTTCATAAACTCTCTTCTCTTCGTGGCGTAAGAACGCATTGTCTTCGAGACAACTCCCTGTGGCATCATTACTTCTTTGTCTGGAAACATCATATACAATAGAATTATTTATCATATTTACTTTCAATACAGTGATAAAATGTAACGACTCCCGAGTGCGCTCTGGTGGTGTATCTAACTGATATTTTATACTTACTAATAACCAAGGATCATTTATCTGCTATTACTACGTAACTACCACACAGAGTATGCAAACATCAGCAAAATCCTATGTAAGAATAGCTACAAGAGCTTTTTTGTGAACTCCTTAAAGCACCTTTAACATTGGTTTTACTTCGCATTAGCAAAATCTAGCATCTATAGAATGGATCCAGTAACCAATTTTATTTATTAAATTCTCGGTACCTTCGACGCTGAGAAAAATATTTGGTAGTAAATATCTTAATAAAATTAAACCAAATAAAGCTTTTAACTAAAAACAACTTTAGCATGAAAATTGCTCACCTGGCTCGACGCTGAGAAAATCGTTGTCGATGTGTAAATTATCAGGGGTAGACGAATCATTAATATTAGGCGCCACGTCAGGTTTCTTTTCCATTGTCTTAACAAAAGAAAGTTTGCTTTCAATCAAATTATTCGTACTCTCACTATAAGTATGAATATCGCAAGAAGCTAGAATGCAGGCTGTTCGTTTCAATTTTCTTTCGTCAGACTGACTTTAGTTAATTATTTAAACTCTACTCTAAAATTCTTACTAAGATATTATTCAGAAGCAAGTGACTTAACATAAATTTACTTTGAACACACTTAAAAGAAATCTATATATATATATATATATCATAATATATAATCAATTCGTGTTTAAACAGGACGATTATTGTCATAAACAGTTACGGCTACAAAATATTTGTGTAATCGTTTCCCCGTAAAAAGGAACCGTCTGATCACAGTAACAATATACGAACGTACGACTAATTCTGATTTTGGTGACAGGCTGTTACGACGCCTCTTCGCTGCAACACATTTTTTCTGTACAGTTGGGCACTAAAAAAAGAAAAAAAAAGTGATAATTCCAATTCCTTTTTCAACATCTCATCTTCAGATTATTCAACACGTATCTCGCATACCGATGTGCCTAAAAATAAATTAAGTAATGATTTAGGTATACGAGGCGCAACCGATTCCCAGAAATATTATTAATATTTTCAAACCTTTACAACCATTGCGATGACTGTAAAAGTTGGCAATAATAATTGGTTGTATAAGTTAGGCTTACACGATTAAAAATCTTTCATCCTTTGATTAAAAAGTTTTTGGTAATCAGAACATACAGGCTGATCGGTTTTGGTTGTAAAAACTTGAAACGACAAAATGTGTGTATCTCTAGTGTCAGCAAAAAGCTTTGAGAGCTTTTTACTTAATTCAAATTAACCTATAAAGATATCACTTTGAAAAATGATACATTAAATGATTTTTTTCGATTTTAATACGACAGACAATTAACTACTGTCAGTACAAAGTCCATAGTGACAAATAGTTAACAATAAATAATTCCTCCCCCCTTTAAGTTTGAAAACGCTTTTTCTTACTTTGTCTTCATTATTTTATTTATTGTATCTGGAACCATTGATTTTAAGATAGTGTGTGCGATCCAATAATTTACAGAAATTAGGCTGTACAATCACTCCTTTAAAGCTTTGACACCTAAAACCAATTACCCCGGATACTGGTAGTCCCTTTAGTAAAAAGCCGCCTAGGCGCGAGCGGTAACTGGTATATATTTCAGTCAAGTAAATGAAGTAAACAAGCATTATAACGTATTATTTACGAAAGGTATTATAGCTTTTGAAATTGCGGAACGGAAAGTACAAACGAGATAGAATGCAGGATAGTTAATTTCAAAAACATTATTATGGACGTTCGTAGCACCTGTAAACTGGTG
The DNA here is from genome assembly GCF_028537555.1 of Battus philenor. Classification (NCBI taxonomy): domain Eukaryota; kingdom Metazoa; phylum Arthropoda; class Insecta; order Lepidoptera; family Papilionidae; genus Battus; species Battus philenor. The sequence goes on from NW_027181704.1 coordinate 6,262,942, forward strand.
AACGTCTTTTGTTCTCTTATTTTTTTTTCTTTTGATTTCCATAAATAACTATAATCACTTGTTAAACGCGTAATGCTAGAAAAACTTAATGTTATAGAAATTAGTATCTTTATTAAGGCTACTTCAAAACAAGTATTGTCATCATCATTTCAGGCAATAAGGGGCTACTACAAGAAATAGGCCTCCCCAGCAGGTCGATAAGCCTTGAAAATATCATCGGTCTATCTAGTGGGCTTAGTGGGCTATCGGCCTGTGGTCACCACTCAAGAACCTTTCGGCCCCAAACACCATCAGTTGCACGAACAATGTACCCCGCACACTACTGCTTCGACGAGATATTCTTCGAATTACGTCGGCGACCTTCACTATAATAACATGACTTAACTTAAAGCTTCGCGATGCCAAACGGATGTGCAAAGTGTTCACACGGGTTATTTTTTGGTATCACTTTGTACAAGCTATTACCAACTAAAAATTCTTTACATTATAGTAAAATTTTAACTTTTCCATCCAAATCAAATGAAATCATCGTATACCAATTTAACAGCATTATAGGTGACTTTAATATCAAAACTTAAAAAGTCCACAAAGGAATTATTCCCTAAGCTCGTTTCCTATATCTTTAGTACACATAAAATATTTTTCTATCTAATAATACATCAATAATCAGCTGGAGTCATTTTAAAAATCAACGCTATCATCTCTTCTGATATTAGAAACAGTTTTTGTTACCTGACTTCCAATATTTATTTCGACATATAGATTCAAACCTGATAAGGTCTAAGCATAATGCTTCTTTACCCGTAATCAAGTCACTGAGCTTCGTAAGTAGCATCTAATGTATCTAGTCGAGACTGTACTGATTTAAAAGTTCTGTTTAAAGTCGTTATCTTCCACATTCAAACCTATTTATCTGTAATATACTCTAGTCAGCAGATCTTTGCTTTAAAGATTATCACTGGAAAATATTACTTACTATTTTATTATACAAAATTTTAAAAACAACTTCCTCTAGGTATTTAAAAACGTAGACCAAATATTAATACGTAACCTGTTAATTAACAATATGTAATTTAACAATGTTTAAACAGCAGGAATATCAGTCACACCTCAACAACGCCATACAAACAAAGCGACACCAATAACAATATGAATGAAATAATGTCAGCTCGAGACAGTCCTTGTCAGAGAACGTGATAGATTATTTTCTTATTAAATATAAGTGTAGTGATTTCATATTGGATATAAATCCGAAACTTAATTACAAAACATTACATCTGACACTTTAAAGGAACTTTTAAAAATTATGATCAATATTTGCTGTTGATAAAGTGGTAGGTCTTCGTCTTTTAAAATATTGGTTAGTTATTATGTCCTAAAAAAATGAAAGGTTTTATCGCAGAAGACATCGTTGTATTTAATTTTAAATTAATGTCTATTTATACTATTGTTTTGGTATAAAATATTTCATCCATGAAAGTTACTCTCCCATAATCATATCAGTTGATACACATTAAGTACGTAAGAAAATTTTAAAAATTATTTAAAAACCTGTAATCAAAATAAACTTCGTCCATTTAATTATTGATTAAAATGATATTTTAATCGTTAAACATTGATAAATAAATACCAGCTGTTAAGCGACTACATTTACTCATCATCATTTTTCCAATTTTTCAATAGGTTTGATTAGAAGCGGCCTTCATATTGCGTAATCTGTAAATTATAATATTTTTCATGTTTAACTGGAAAACGCACGAATTTTCATTTGAAAACATATTCTCTAAAAAAACGTTTTTAGTGCATTTTTATTTTGTTTTTCATATGAACCTTCTAAAAAGTACCAGGAAACTTATAATAGAAAAAGAAAGATCGGTGATTTTAAAGTTATAGTGTTTTCAAGAAAAATTAGGATACATTTTTATATGTATTGAATTTGCGAGATCTACTGTACTAACAACACATCAGCCATCCGAAACAGCTTAATCCAGGAGACAATCTAATCTAATCATTTGTGTCATATGCATGATATTATTTAGACAGTATACAGAAGTTAAATTTCTATCAAAAATACAATTTTTATCTGTTGGAATAATATCCAATTACAAATGGTTCAATATAATGTTGGTAACGTGCCTACCGAATGTCGATTTGGGTATATAAATGTCGAAATTATTTAAAGTTAAGCCCTTTTGCTACCACGGGACTGGTTTGGACAGACCAGGTTCTTGGTTATGTATTATAATGTAATGTTATTAATGTTACGGTCAACCACTGGCTCAGAAGTTATAAAATAAATTGTACTTCTATACCATATAATTTAAAAACATTTACATTATCGCATAATCAATATTCTTGTATTATAAATATTCTCATGAGAACTATTTTTTTACTCATAGACAAATATAAATAAAGTTTTTATGAGAAAAATGTATAGTAGTGAAGTAAAAGTAGGTGTTTTATGTTATTTCCTCTTTTAGTATATAGATACTGCATATGTACAAAAGATTACCGCCTACACCGGTGGACATCTCTTATGACACTTAGAGACTAAATTAGGCAGGAATAATACTTCTTCGTAGTAAAGTTACCAGTTACGGTTTTTTTCTTCAAATTCCAACGAAAAAGTGGAATTCTGATTAAGATAACGAAGCGAGTGTTATTCCCGATTGGTAACACATTTGTCGATAGTTTTTAATTATATATAAAAAATGATAAATATACATATCCCCTGCAACGCCACATCGATGCGCATTATTTTGAACTGTGGATCGGCTCCCTCGAATCGGAACAATAAGAAGTAACAAACTAGCAATCCAAGGACAGGTTCCCTTTCGGAGATCATTGCATGCAGTCTCTCTAAACAGTCACTCCATCCAAACCACCCAACTCCAATTTTCTAGCTGGAGACTTTTACTACCAGAAATAAGCTGTAGTGGCTTTCATAGCATCGGAAAAATATAAAAACTTACTAATAACTATCTTGGTAAATAAATTTTTACTGGTTCTCGCGACATTTACAATGAACATATTTTTCGTTATTCAATACAAATGTACATAGAAGCTGACTTCTATTTAAAATAACATATCTTTTGTCTTACCTTTGTTCTTAGTGAAGTGGGACTTGCTGACTGTGATCGCTTTACAAGAGTTTTCGGAGGGGGTTCCAGTCTTCTTTTATATGAGCTTGAAAATTCTACAATAATAATACAAGAAAAATATAATCAAAAGAAACATGTATTATATAAAGTTAAAACAATGTTATTTAACTCTGAGATTAATATTCTTTTTTGCAGATTCGTTTTGGAAGAAATAATGACTACATCCATCACGTCCGAGATACAGTAACAGTTAAAAGAACTTTATAAAAGTATTTACAGCTTTAAAAACAACTGACACAAGATTTGATGATTGGCGACTTTTCATCTAGAAGTAGTCCATGGTCAAATTTCGTTCATTACTCCGACTCGGGAATTAAGGGTATCAAAAATTATATAATAGTAAATATTGAAACATTTTTTACAGATGAACACATTTACCAGATTGTGCAGGGGTACTACACCCAGACATTTTGAGATGCGTACAAAAATTTTGATTACTTCTTCCCAATTCAACAATGCAATATAAAATTGTTTATAGTTTTATTTCAATCGTCATGTCAGAAGAATGACATTTTCATAAAAAAATAACAAGTACATAAGGCCAAATATAAAGTTCTATATACATTTATTTTAATATTTTTAAATGGATCAAATCAGACACAACCTTGTATATAGAGATAAAAATGACTTTAATTTTCGCTTTCGAAGATCAACTTCCCGAAACGCGCTCGACGACACCGCCACATTAAGTAATCCGTTATTAGGAAAATCTCTCTTTAGGCCATGTGCATATTTTCCACGTGTATTTAATTTAACTTGTATTAAAACTAACTTTTATTCTAAACTATTTAAAAGAAAACTTTGAAAAAACGATTTTAACGAAATTTCTTAAGAATCTATGCAAATGCGCCTACCCGTGTATTCGCCAATAATTATTTAGTATTCTCTATTTGATGCTATTGAAATCTTACTCATAAAAATGCTTAAACTATAGACAAAAGTTTAAAATAGTATTATCTAAAAGTATTATACAAAAAATACACAAAAGTAATTTATTTCTCCATTATTTTGATTTTGCAATAAACACTAAGCTCTTACATACGTACATTAAAAGGAATTTGCTTACGAAGAATCATCTCGCTATGCAACCCGATCCCGACATTCAAGGCATGGGAACGCTTAACTGCTGATGCAACGCTACGTGACCAGAGGCATAGTTAAAAGGAATAGTTATTAAGAAAGACACTCCATCTTCACACCCAAGTGGACAGTTAGAATAGTTAGCATATATGCTTTAATATAAGCTTTAAAGGGAGAATGAATAGCCAGTTTTCGGTCAATTATTATACGTTACTCTCTACCCAAAAATAATGGTTTCATAAATGATATATAATATAATGATAATATATTAAGAAAAAGCGTCTTCAGAATTCAGACTAATACATATTAAAATTAATTATTGTTTCTATCATTTCCTGAAGACTTTATGATGCCAGAAGTAATTAGCTTATCCTGTCGCATTCCAATAGAAAATATGATTACAAATAGGTGAAAAAGCAGAATTTTTTTTGCTGCTTAGTAAGCGTTCCACACTTTAAACCTTTTACACTCATAACCAATCACCCTGTATATATTTAGAAACAGAACTACAGAAAAATTATGTTAAAATATTTTTAGGGTTTTCGTTTCTCCAGTAATACCTTGAATAATATGTTTTTGCTTCGCGTAATAAAAAATCAAAAATAGAGCCATTATGCCGTACGTATTAAAGCAGACAATATATATGTACACAACAAATGTTAGATATATTAAAAATAACAGGAGGAATCGTATGTCCACGATAATATTTTGATAATTTGACTTAATACCTAAGTGGGTCAAGTATACGTTAAAGATAACTATGCGAAATATTCGTAAACAATTTTTGTCATATGGTAGAAATCGTCTATCGTACAAACAGATTATTCTGAAAATAGTTGTTTTTAAAAATCAATTACTATAAATTTTGAAAATCTAAAGTAACAATGGAAATTAATACAACTAGTAGTCAGTAACGTATACACATAAAAGTCGGCGTGAAATGTACGTAAGTAAACAATACTTGCAACAACAATGATGTTAGATTAGAAAAGTATACGCGTAATAAAAATTTACGTTATTTGAATTGAAATAGCGATCGATATCACATAAAAAATTAGGTAGTTTAACTCGAGAAATGCTTTTGTAAAAGGCGCTAAAACTGGACCCGCCTATTTCGGCAGTCGAATAGTTGTACCTGGCATTTTTATTTGGAATGTCGAAAAAAAATCGCGTTTTCAACTAGTTTCCGCTTAGCAAAGTATAAGCTTTTTCTATCGCAATTACCAAGTTGTCTTAAATCTTGCTCTTCTAAATAAAATGTCGGATTATATGTTCCGTCATAGATGTTTCTGATTAGGAGTACATCGTAGTCAGTATATTCCTGGACCAATTATCAGTAATCATTAGTGTATTAATATCAACTTTTTTAAGTTTCTTGTATGTTTCATCTGTCCAAGTTTTTTTGTATAATATTTCATGAAGTTTACTTAATTTAAGAAAAAAGAAGATTTAATAATAGCAGAAATAATTTAAAAAAAAAGGTTAATAAAGTAGAAAATTACGCTAACGAAATTACGTTCGACTTTATACTTTGTAAAAGAAGTAATAAAAAAAAAGAAAGAAACGATCTCATATTAATAACTAAAACATCACACTGACTATATCTCTGACCATGCAACGTTTTTTAAATTGTTATGAATTGTTCTGTTGGTATCGCTTGTATTTAAGACATAAGCTCATTAATGCTAACTTATTTGACATCTAAACTTAATGATGCTTCAACAAATGGTGCTTCAACTAACGATGCTTTACCTAATAAAGATGTCTCTAATGATTAGATTCTCCTATTACATTTGTTTTCTACTAGTTAGCTAGAATACAGGTCGTCAAATTCTACGCCACAAATATCATTTATCTTTTAAGTATTTACTATCGACGAACATTTTATCTGTAAACATTGATGTAGATATATAAATTGCTTAAACCTAATACTTTTATCTCAAATGATAACAGTACACCCATGACCAATATTGGGATTACGTTGTAATCTTATGAATTCGATCAAGTGACTTTTAATTTTTTTTTGATTAACAAAAGTAGTATAATTCTCAATATTTACGTCTACACGTACACACATAACGTAAGATTTTCGTGAATAAAAGCCCGTATCTTTGCTATTGAAAATCTTTAGGGAGGCACATACTCTGTAATGAACTTTCTACGCCTGAACTAATAATAATGACAATAATGAGGCACCTATAATGTCGTTATAGCCATGACTGTTTACTTTTCATCTTCTTACTACCTTTAAGTTAACGAGTACAAAATCATTATCATCTTCATGTCAGCCGATAGACGCCCTCTATAAGGCATCGTCTCCAAAGATCGCCACAATGACTGATATTGTTCTGCCTGCATTCAGCGACTTTCTACAATCTTGACTATCACATCGGCCAAGAGCGCCCAAAAGCACAAAACAGAAAAACTTAATTTAACATTAATTTTATAGAACTAAGAACCTGTTACCTAAACTTTTATTAGTTTTGCAAATATAATTTCTTTCTTTTCTAATTAATCTTCCAAGATTTTTTTATAAAGATGCTTTAGTTGTTTAAGCTATTACTATATATATAAACTATCTTAGTTTACTAGTCTATCTGCTTTTTACATTTATATGTACTTCCTATGATTTTTAAGAGTGTATAAAGAAGTCATTTTTATGATATTTTTCAAAGCTATGTACCCTGAATACTCCCTTGTTTATAAAGTAGTAATAAAATTTAGTTTTCTTAAATAGCCTTTACAACTAGATCATGGAATATTGATTTAATTCAGCCAAAGGTTATCGCTTCCATGCTTAACATTGCAAAAATAAATAAAAATAACATTTCTATAATAAATTATCTTTTCACACATAGTTCAGTGTTGCTTTGAAAAGCGAATAACCGACCGATACGGATAACAAATATTACGAAAATTTGATAAAATCTACATTATAAATGTACATACGTTATAAAATTGCAAACATTTATCCATTGTCTACTATTCATAAAGTAGAGGTTAACTGCTTAATAAGCGCAATACAAAAATTATCCACATCTATTCACAATCTTGCACGGTGGTGCAATAAATTATGAATCCTTTCCGCCACATGTTACTTTTAATCGCTCTTTCCTATTTTGCAAAGAAAAAGTAACACTACGCCAGTAATGAAATATTATGCTTTAAATGAAGCATAGTAAATATTTCCTACGAAAATAGGTTAGTATTATAGGATAGAGATCTTAGAAATTAACGCATAAGACTACTAAACAGATATGTAATAAAATGTGTACTGTATTCTTAAACCAAAAACAAAATTTCGACGCATCTATAAAAATTTAACTAAATTAAACCTATAAATAATTTTGATATGTCTACCTATTCAGTTATGACAGTTAAAATTTTTCTTCTGACAACCTTGACCAAGCTGTCAACGTCTTGTTGAAGTTGTCGGAAGATGGATGATTAACGCTGATTAAATGAATGAGTGAAATTAATTAACAAGATACTTCACAATTCTTAATTTAATTATCGTTTATTAATTTTAAACATCAGTTCAGTCAAGAGACACATCTCTTTAACTTTTAAATGATCAAATAAATACAAACATATATTATTAAAACAATATCGGTTATTAAACATCTATAATTTCTGTTAAGGACCTATTTTCCTTCGCACATCAAAAAGAGAATGAATGATGCGAAGTGATCGTAAACAAAAGAGCTCATCAACAAGCAAGCAAGGCTTTGAAATAAACACGTATAAGATGAAAGCGATGTTTAATGTCCATGTCGTGTCTGCTCAAGTAGTTATCAGTGCTGCTACGCTCGAAGTTGTAGGCGACTATATATATCTGGGACAAACCGACCAGCTTGGTAAGTCAAACTTCGAGAAAGAGTTCACTCGCCGATTCCAACTCATGATGGATGGGCAGCATTCGGGGAGCTCTGAAACTCATCCTAAATACCACAATGTTTTAAGACAAAGGAAGCCGTGGTCACTTATGACGAGCCTCATAAGAAGGTCACCCAGAGAGCAATGCGCTATGCTCGGAGTTCTGCTACGAGATCGAAACAGAAATGAGGGAATCCGCAGAATAACTAAGATCAACGACGTAGCTCAAAGAATTGTTCGCCTGAAGCGGTGGGCGGGACATATCGCTCGTGCAGCCGATGGTCGCTGGGGCCGAGTTTCTCGAGTGGTGACTCCGAGTCGGTAGACGCAGCATGAGTAAATCCCCTATAGGCACAACAAAGTTAAGGTTGCGAGAAGTCGCTGGAGTCGAGCTGTGCAGAACCGGTCACCGTGGCGATCTTTGGGTAGGCCTATCTCAGCAGTAGGCGTCCATTGGCTGAAAAAGAAGAAAAACCAAACACTGTGCGGGTATACGGTAAAACATAAACGAGGTCTATGAAATGTCTTATGAAGGTCCACGTCATTTTTATGGTATTGTTAATCATACATAAGTCAAGTACAAGGAAGCTGTATTGTTCTCCCTGATTATATGCTTCACGCATGTCGCATTGTGATAAAATACACGGATCTCCAATTATTTATGATTTTGAATATATAGAATAAGGTTGGTTATTTTTACAGGAATTATATAATTTCTACATGTAAAGATTACCGTTACAAAACTATGTTTTTTAAGTACAATTATGTAACATTTTATTTAATTTATCATGTTATTTTTCGTAATTTACGTTTAAAGGTATGGAGTTGAGACCGGCAGGACGCCCGGTCACAAGGTGGACAGATGAGTATGTTTAGGTTGACGGAAGACGTTGGGAGAAGATCGCTGCCAACAAGTCCTATTGGAGATCTAGGGGGGATCTATTTTTAGCAATGGACCTCCCATGGCTTAAATGATGATGAAGAGAACGATTGCATCTGTCCATTTCGCTTAAAAGTCCTATTGATAATAACCATTAAGTATAAATGCAAACAAAACTGTTTAAAAATTATTATAACAAAAACTTTTAGACTGTTAAATATGCTGGTACTTAAGGAGATTAGGTAATTTGGTAATTAATTATTAATTTCAAAGCATCGACTGTTTATTCAATATGAAACAAATTCATTATGCTCGTTATTAGATTACAAAGAGATATCTTATTGTTTGTTGATCTTGACAAATACACTATGTGCATTTAATAGTATAGTGATATACAACAACTAATATGCAGTTGTCACATTAGACACATCTTTATCTATTCGATACAGTATTTACCAAACGATAGCATCGTTACTTGTACAGTGAAAGAATTTAAATAATGCCAATGTTTATGAATCTTGTATTGATACTTACATATATAATCGAAGAATCTTCCAACAAATTTTTTAAAGTGCTAACTGTTCGAATCTAGCGCGAAACGTTCAAATGAAAGTAGAAGATATTTTAAGAGTACAACGCCGCTACGGAAATATCGCTTCTCCGACAATCGGCCGTGACCCCATATCTTATATTAGCATTATAAACAAAGAATTACCAAATATTTTATTAATGTTTTAAGATAATTGTCTTGTCGAATTTAATGAAAGAATTTTGCATTGTATATCAATTTTAATTTATAATTCTGACTACTGCTATACTTATTAAAAGTTCTCACGACCATAATAAAGTTCAATAACCAAAATAAATATGAGCACTGATAAGAAGGTTTGTGAACAGTGTACCTTATTTTTTGTAGAAATACACGAATCTGAATACATGTTCGGTAGGTATACACCTATAGGTGGTTACGTATGAATGTATACACTGTGTTTAATGTATACATTGTAATAGATACACATACATAGTGCCACAACATTTTAAAGATACGTACGATTAAATAAATATAGTTCGCAACTTCACGCGACCTTGACTATTTTTTTTATATTGGTCTCCGATTTTGGGGACCTCTCGTTTGGGGTATACATGTGGAATAGGGACTTTATTTAAAGATGTTTAATATTTTTTTTAAATATATTTTTTTATTTTATATTTTCGTTTCATACTTCACAATTTCTTTTTCCATTTATATTTTTATAACATTCTCTACATTTTTTACATTTCTTTCAGACACCTCCATTCATCCCTCACCGTTATTCTTGAGGCTTCTTATTTTTAAAAATGACAATACATTTTATCACAGTCTCACTTACTATTTTACACGTGTCTTTCTTTTACTTCTTGTCTGAAACTCCTTATTTTCTTTAAATTCGAATTTTATACAATTTTGTCACAGTAAGTTTTCCTTCTTGATTGTCGGGGCTTGCCCGACCATGCTTACGTAACTAGGACTTATTTCTGTGTATTAAACTTTGAATAATTGCCTTGAAAAACCTCAGGAACACAGGGCGATTTTCTTCGTCGCTTAGTAGAGAGGCATTGTTCCTAGCCTCTATACTTTTACCCAATTCAGTCTCACAGACAAACCGAAGCCCTGTAAACATGGGATAGGTGCAACAAGGTCTGGTCTACCGCAGAGTCACAGATGCTCGAGGGACTCTTCTTGAGTTTAAACCTGTGAATCCCTTGTACTCTGTGTACATCTGGTGCAAAGCCGTGTCCAGCTCGACTTTGCGCAGTAATCTGTAGACCAACGTGACTCTCGGGAAAAATATCTGTTTTGCGGTAGCCATATTTTCTTCGTATACCTCCTATTCCATTTGTCAAACGACTGTAACCTAAGCTATCGCTTGACAAACGAAACGGGCATCTCTCATACCCCGGTCGTCTTTTGCTCTTCAGGGTCGCGTCCTTGGCTAATTTTGACTGTGTTGTCGGTCCACCTTGTGAGACGAAGTTTTACTTTGAGCGTGCCAGTCCATTGTTTCGAATCCAGAACCTTAAGGTATATATAAGGCAGTGGATATATAATAATATGAATAAATGACGAGGATGGGCAACGGGGCACAAGCATGGGGCACCAATCATTTAGATTAGATAAAGCATATCATTTAACTTTACAAGAACAATCGGATTACGAAAAAATTTAGGCAGCAACTAAGCTTAGTGTACTGGTAGCTAACGAGTTAACAGAGCGCTTATCGGGCTGGAAAACTTGTCGATAAGAGCGCGCACACTCACGCAGTCAGTCAGTGCCGCCTTCGACGCCGGCGCAACACCGCGGCCGCGACGTCCACAAACATAAACAATATTATACAACTGCTATGCGCCTACATCGTAACCGGCGGTTGTTTACTAAACAGTGTTGTGACAAGGATTTCTTTTATTTTAACTTGCGCGGTTCAACGGAAGCAATTCAATAATTATTTGGTGAGTGGCGTAATTTAATAAGATTTTACCTTTATTTTCACTAAATTTAGAACTAAAAGCCTTTCCACTGAATTGTAAGTCACTACTTAAACACGTATAAATAAATAATTTTAACAGCTTCACCGAATTTTTTACAATTATCACTTTAATTGCAATTATATCTCAATAAATAGCTAATTATGCTTTTTTTACATATATATACATTTCGTACATATACTATATACTTTTTATTAATTATGTTAATAAGAGCGTTTATATTATTTTGTCTTAAAATTTTAAAAAAATGTTAAAAACATTATACATGACAGATCATAATACATAATTACAACCCCGACCGAATTGATACAAAAAAAAAACATTTTTAGTCCCGAAGATTCGATATATAAATGGACGAATCAACAGTTGTCAAATTTGCGGTTTCTAAACATTTATATGTCAATTAAAGTACATGTATCATATTTACTATATATACTTATATTTTTATATGAAGACATTTGATTACTAAGACAGAACGAAAAAATATTATCGCTTAGTTTATACATAATTTACTTCATGCCTTTTATATAATAAATGCTACATATACGCAAATAATCTATGGGGCTCTCTTTTGTTTATCATTGCGTTAACAACACAGATAATACAATAATTTGAGTTAGTCATTATTCTTTAGTGGCTAGCTTTAAAAAAGTAATATTGGACTTTTTACTATTTAAATCTTTTTTTAAATATTTAATTACTTAAATTTAGCAAATGTAGTCTTTTGTGTTGCAAAAATGTTGTTAAATTCACTAAATTCAGCCTCAAGCACTCAAACAGTTCTAACAGTTTACTGTAATTAAAACGTATTTATAGTATTTTTTACAACATAATATTACTCATAACATGTTAAAATAAAATACATACTTATTACTGAACCGGATATCGAAGGAGAAAATTATCAATAATATTTTTGTATCATTATTAGTTTTTTATGATAAAAGTACTCCGCATGTGCTCCATATGTTGATAAGTATTTAGATTAGTAAGTTGATCGATGTCTAAAAAATCTTCTCAAATTGTCCCAACAGTGAGGATATTACAAAGCGAATACAATGAAAAATTAACAAATTTGTTCATTTAACACCAACTAAAGACAAAGCAAACTTTTTAATTAAAAATTGGTTTACCACGTTCTATGGTGAAAAAAAATGAGGTGGAAATCGACATAAATACTGCATAAAAATATTAGACCATAAGCAATGGTAATCGTTGAATATTGAAGTCTTCTTCCAAAAATCTTGTATAATTGCTCTGCGAAGTATTAAAATTTAGAAAAAGGTAAACAAATAATGATTTTTTTCTAGACCGTTTCAGACAACTCTGGTATTTCATAAGCATTTCAAAACAATTCCGCAACACTAAAAGTAATCGAATGTCCAACGGAAATTCTGAACAAAACAATTTCCACTTACAATATAAATATAATAAAACGTTTTAATATACTTTATATTTGCACACGAAAAATATGTAAAGTTAGAACGTGCGGGAAATGCATTCATCGTTTAATAAAAAATATATTTACCACATCAATATATTGTAGATATAAAGATTCAAAAACACGATAAACCTGAGTTCATTGAACTGATACGTAATAAATCTATTTAGATATCCGTGCAAAGCAAACATTGAAACTCCCATTTCGTTTTCACCCACTTGTTTTCTTCATTCTTTTTTCGTATATTCCACACAAATTGAATAACGTTCTATTTAATAAGTAAACTATAATTTTAACGGTAGATAAAATTATATTCACGATTAGTTAGTAAAATCCTATTTCACAAAGTTCTTATTGTTCAAATCTATAGTTAATTCAACAGAGTCTGTGCCTCCTTTACCTACATACCGAAATGTTTTTGAAAGTTCAACGACGCAAAAAAATAAATAGGTTAATAACCGAACTCGCTTTTTCTCTCTTTATAACGACAGCGTTCAGAAATCGTTGCTCTAGTTTCATTGTACTATATCGAAATTTATGTATCGAATGCAACAAACAGTACATTTTTTTATTAAAATGATCCACGTTTAAATTGTAAATAATTTCGATTCACATCAATGAATCGCATTAGATTAAATTAGATGTGGAGTTTAATTTGATTGCTAGTATTACTTTAGTAATACGCGAAGAGACCCACAATTTTTTTAATGGAGTACTCCTCTACCATCCTTTATCATCTATCAATCGATAGAAAGAACAACAAGGCATGACTGACTATAACACTTCCTTGACTGCGCTAAGATAATTCTTCTATTTTCAAAACATATAAATCAACATTCTCAGACCCAATGACATCCAGGTTTCTTCATCTGTCATATTTCCGTGTATTGTAAATTTAACAGGACAATGTGATTTTTTCATTTGATTTCATCAATATACCGAATTAATAAATTATCTTATGTTAAAATTACCGCAAACGAACAAATTTTCACACCTGATATATAAAAAATATTCCAAATTCAAAAAATTCAAGACCTCGGCTAGTTTTTATATATGAAAATCGTGAAAAAAATCTGATAACAGTAGTAATCAATCGTGAACCGGCTACGTCAATAACGCTTACAAAAAATGTTTTCATGATAAAATTAAAACAAGTAAAATTAATAAAAATAAAATTTGTCGCAGTCAAGCTTTAATATACCATTATTTCAAAACATTATTTCATTGTTTTTGTCTATGTTTATTTCACCGAAACAAACGAAAAATAAAATTTGACATAAACAAATTACGAGCAAATAACATATTTAATAACCTAACTCAATTGTCAAATGCATATTCTTGATAAACACGCACATGTTATAGTTAATAATAGCTGCGCCCGTGATTTCGTCTACGTGGAATATAACAAAAAAATTATATCAAAATATTTTTTCTTAAATAAAAATAACCTAAGTTACTGTTTGTGACTTCCACTACCTGCCAGTAAAAATCCGTCAAAATCGGACCGGCCTTTTTAGAGATTAGCCGAAACAAAACAGACAGACAGAAAAAAATATTTTGGTATATGTACCATAAATATATTCTTATGTATGTAATAAAAAGCGGTTATTTTAACAAACAGACACTTAAATTTAAATTGTATAGATTTGTTAAAAGAATATAATTAATCTACGAGTACTTTCATACAATATTAACCTCCAATTGTTAATTGTACGCTCAGTCGTCGATTGTTACGTAAAGTAAGCAATGATACTCCGAGAGAATGCTGTGTGCGATGAATGGACCTATAGTGCATCGTGAGAGACTTATTCACTTCACACAATTGCCGGAGATTGGTTGTTATACGCTGAGTACGATCTTCCTCAAACTGCGAGCTCAGTAACATGTATACATACGTACATACATGTTCCTGTGACCACCTAACGTTAACTGTTCCTCATCGGTTTTACCAAAAAAAATTGTAAAGAATTTGTGAAGAAGAAAATTAATAAAAGAAAGTCGTCGCTTTTAATTTGCGGTCAACAGCTTGTAATTTTAAATGTAGTTCATTCTAAGTGCAAGTCAAATACAACACATAAGTATTTGTATAGTGAATAGATAAATTGATTTGTAAACATTACAATGTATGCTTTACCTCAATATATTTATCAATTTTCTATGTTATTATTAATAGCGTAGTTTGTTCATAATAAAAAATATTTTTCATTTGATTAAATCATGAATCCTGCTTACTTTGACAGACGGACTATAGAGTACCGGTAAAATATTGTGAATAAAATCTAGATATCAATCTTCTGTTTTTTATATATATAAAAACAGCTTAGCGTCTTTCAGAGAGAAAGAGCAAATCTTGAGATTTACTATTGCTACTTAAAAAAAATAATTAATCATACTTACACCATATCATAATCGTCTAAGCCATTTTCAAAAGTCTAATCTTGGTTAAAATCCATGATATAAACACCTATAGCCATTAGCGTTTGCTAAGGCATTATAAAAAATTCTTTATATGTATATTATGATAATTTGTAAAATGAATGAAAATTTATAACTCTGTCAGGACCGCTTTATGGATATTTGAAAGACATCGATGCAACACCAGCGATCTAGGAAGTTTATGTTATTTTACAAAATATTATTGTTATAATAAGCAACTAGAGCTCACATTGCTTACAAACTCGATGACTACGACATTCTATTTTTAAACATAAAGCATAGAAAGTGAAAACAGCTTAAATTTAATCACTGTTATTATATTCCTCTTTTGTCACTTCTTTTGTAAAACGAAATAAACTCACAAGCGTAAAAAGAAAGGTACTACAGGTTGACTAATATGCATTCCCATTCTGATGATATTAGATTAGTTCTACATATACAGGATAATTGCATATTAATGTAAATGCGTTAAAAAAGTGAATTTATAGCTCATTTGCTTTTAATGATTGTATATTACACCTTATCCAAAAATTAATAGTTCCGGAAATAATAAATAACGTTATGGTAATATAGTAAGTAAAGTCATTTTCAAAATTCGGATTACTACATATTTGTCATTGTACTCGTTTCTACACATATATCTCTGATATACCATAATCGCCATGCTTGGCAGACGGGTTGGCGATACGCTGTTGCGCATCTTCTCAAAACTGAACTGAACACTGGGAATCTTATATAATTAGTGACAAAAATGTAGATTATATGAGATTGTATCCCGGAAATCGAACCTGCAACCTACGATCGCAATTCACAGTCCTCTGCTGCTACGCTACCACTACTCAACTATGTGTATAATACTAATAATTGTTTATTATTTGTCCCTGCATGCTTTTTACAGCTAGAAGTTATTTTCCGGTCGCATTCCGATGGAGAAAATAGATTAATGTAAATATTTCTTTACGTAATACATCATTAATATATGTCACTTTAAAGAAAATGATAGGAAATAAGTGTAAAAATTTTAAATATCTTTGTTAACCAGTGAGCCAGACATTCTTTTAAACCAATCACTCTTTAAATTTGGAAAATCAACGAAAACTCTTTGTTTTTTATAATTTGTAGTGAAATGTAAGCAATTCTTGAGTCTTTATTTTAGATAAGCTTTGTTAAGAGGACTTATCGCCTTTTATACGTAGCAAATGCAATGATGCTTCTAGATCGTAATACAGTAATCCGAACCGAATGGAGGCGCGGTTCTATTAGCAAACCCGTCTAGAGCGCAAGCATCGCCTTTCTTGGTTCACTAGCATATCGTTGCTTTGTTTTTGTAGCCAAACAACTTTCGATTCGTAGTACATGAACTAAGATTTTTTTGTAATTATATTATAAGCTTCCATTTTTATAATCAAAACATAATTTCACGTTGCATAGGATATATAATATACCCATATATGTTTGCAAAAATCATAGATTTCTATCAGAACTACTAAAATGGTGTCACCTGACATGGCTAATTCCTGTGTAACGTTGTACCTAATTATTTAAACCATATTTACATATAATAGCACTCTTAAATGACACAAGGCCTTCCCGGTGTCGACTTCGCGGAACAGTATGAGCTAGTATGCCATGACAAGCTGTACATCAACGAATTTGACGTTCTTGCCCTAGGCTTCAATCAGGTGGATCGTCAATATAGTTAAGGTCGCGGAAAGTCGCTGAATATGGGCAGTGCACCACCGGTCATTATAGCGATCATTGGAGGAAGCCTATGCCTTGCAGTAGGCGTCTACTGGCTGATATGATGATGATGGTGATAAAATAATTACAGAAATAATATAATAAGGGTGTATTAACAAAAGGACCATGAACTCCAGGTTTTTAAAATAATTACATAAATATACAATAGCTTAGGTCAAAGTTATCATTAAAAAACCTGTCAATTGCTACAACTTAACAAAAGATTTTAAAAGACATTTTGTCTTTGATTTTGTAATTCATCATATGATACAGTAAAACACTACTATCTGCTTATTGTATGGATCATTATATTTTGAGTTGATCATTTATGGTAAAAAAACAATTAACCAATAATTTTTTTTAAATAATTCATGTCGATTTTTGCAAGGCATCGTTCTTAAAATTCAAGCACGCCGAACAACAAAGTCATATTTGTCAACTATATCACGTTATTAGTGAAACCTGTAACCACACAGTCACTCAACGATTCATGGAGGGTTTTCTCTGAATTTCTCTACGAGATAAATCAGATACGAGAAGATGCATGGAAAAAAGGAAGTAACCACCATAGCGCAGCAGATTGACAAGTTTGAATGGTAATAAGCAAGCTACATAGTGCAGAACAGAAGGCTATCAGAGCTTTAAAGTTCTGGAATGTAGATCACGGATAGGAGGATAGGTAAAGGACGTAAACGCACAAGGAGACCAGACAACTTTCTTAAGGTCGTCAGAAGAAACTTATGTCCAGTAGTGGTAGGCCTAAGACTGAGATATTGTATATAATGTTTATAAGAAATACTTATTCCTTCACGAGGGTCTTTTACGAGTACATTTATCGAATTGATAAAAATGATATTGTAGTATGAGGTTCCTACTTCTTTTATTAATGATTAACTATTTATAACAAAGGGAATATATTTCACAGAAATTATTTTCTTTATAGATATGGCCATGAAGGAATGGTTGCAGTGGTTACCACCGCCAAGGTCACTGCTTGCGCTACTGCTTGCGGTCACCGGATTCAGCAGCAGATTGTTCGCCTCTTACGTAACTCACTCTCCCACTCTTCTTGTGGACACCTGCCATGCTCTGTGCAGGCTTGTTGGGCTCATCACCACACTGCTTTCCTATAAGGTATGTTATAAATTACAGATTTGTATCCAGTACAACAGTGGCATTTGGCAAGAAAGCTAGGTGGCCACTGGGTCCTTAACTTTCTGTAACCTTAATTCTGGAGCGGGAATCACGGATCGGCAAGCGCAAGGAACGACCAACAAGAGGGACAGAAGACACAGCATGCTAGCGGCTTCAAACCGGTCTTGTTAAAAACTTTTAAGATAGTCCTAAGCACAGATAGATCTGTGGTCGTCCTATTGCTGAAATGATGTTGATTTTTTATAAAATTATCAAGATCACTTCAACAGTTATTTATTCTACGGAAGATATATACTCGTATATAACATATTTATAGGTGAACTCTTCACATCTTAAACGAGTTATTAAACCACTAACACGTAGCCTAAAATATTTAAATAGCTATTCAATTTTTATCAGTTCGATCTCTTTAAAAGTGGTAATCAAAGTAAATAGCCATGTTATTTTTAAAAAGCAATAAAACATTGACACATACGTACATTACTATATATGATGTATCTGATCGTCAATACATGGATCTATATCAGCTTTACGTAAATTATTTTAACAAATTAAACAGGAACATTGTGAACAAATATGTTTATATTTAAACTTACGAAATAATTTTAATAAGCCCTCTCTATATGGCAGAAGATTGGTTAAAAAATCAATAAATAATCTCAAGATGAATCAAATACAACATTTACTATGCTACTAATTTTAACTATTCATTTTAACAGATCCACGCAGACATTAAAGATTTTATAATGTTTGCCTGTTTATTTGCACCTTAATGTTGACTAGCTGAATTCAACAGGTTATTTATTTTTATTGACAAAACTTCTTTCGTAAGCTGTTATTTTTTTTCTACTCCGTTTTTTTGTTGTGTTTTTTTTGTACTCGGATAAACGGTTCATGTACACGAGAAAACAATGCCAATATAAATATATATATATATTCATTATATATTAAACATAATATAATATATATATATATATATATATGTATACATATATATATATATATATATAACACAACGAGTTGTAAATAAAAAAAATATGAATTATGTTTAATATATAATATACACAAATGAATGAGTATAGTACCCGGATTTAGCACGTTGTAACTTTTATTTTTGACAATTTATTCATCATGTTTGGATAATAAAAAGTAATGAGTACCCGTGCCAACTGAGATGGTAATAAGCATATCTAAATAGATAGCTTTGTTTTTATTGCAAAAAATGGCTTTTTAAATGTACTATACATAGGTTGTATATTTTGTAGTGTAAATATCATAAATAAGCTTGACAACAATAATGTACCACGTAACTTCTCAAGTACAAAAAAAGCTATCATTCATATTCGGAGAAGTTCGGTGCCGTCAACCTTTGATGCTTTTAACTTCGTCGAACTCAGGGCTCAAATCCGCAAGCTAAAAATAGCAATTATCAAGGTCGGGTGGCGTTAAACGAAAAGAAAACGCTGCGACGTTATCCATGTAATTTCCAGCAAAATCTACATATTTCTAGTTATCTGATTAGCATCTAGCTGTCACAACAGACTTCACAGTTTCAAATGTTGTGTTGTGCGCAGACGCAACAAGAAAATAAAAAGATGGTCTCTATAGAAAAAAAAATACTAAAACTTATCTCAGAATGATCAAGTTTATTAAGTGATTTAAAGTCGTAATAATAAAGAACCATTTATAAAATTAAGACGACGATTAACGACTCATTACAAAAAAAGTATAATATTGTAATATTTACATAATTCTGTTTTATTGTGCATTATATTTTATCACACTTACACTTATGCTTTTTGTTTTGATTAACGTCAAATGTATGACACCAATCTGGTGTTTTAATTTAATCTTAAGTTTGTATGGGAAAACAAAATATTTTTTAATGTTTTTCCTTAATTTTCTCTATTGTTCCTCTATGAGTACCTTCATTATGTTTTATAACAGTGGTTATACAGTGATTCGTGATCCTATGTGTAGTAATTACTTCAAAATGTTTTACATAAAATTATTTTTGCTATTGGAATGCGATGGGCCAATAACTTCTGACGGTACAAAGTTTTCGGGGATCAGGCAGATTGGTTTTTGCGCAGAGTAATGGTACTCTCTACAATTACTCTATGGACAGTAATTGTTAATTTTTTTACATCTACAAGCAATCATACTGTATATAAATTTGGACAGCATCTTTTAATACTCGTTAACCTTCTTCACAGTACGAGCGCGCTGATGAAGGCGCAGGGCGAGAAGGTCGACTCCGCAACACATTCGGCTGGGCTCGCATTGAAGTCGTCGGCCGCTTGTCGGTCCACGTGTTGTTCGCGTCGTTTGCTTTGGCGCTGGTCGTCAACGCGTTGCAGCTCGGCGTACACTCGTCACATGTGCAACCACCTCGTTACCCAAAAGTTATTGTCGGAAGCGCTGTATTGGGTTTACTGCTACATACAATAAATTACATGTTATTGGCTGGTGAGATATTTATATATTTTCTCTATTTAATAATATGTAATATATATGGACTTAACATACCGGCTGTCCCACGCCTGCTTCGAGTGCAAGACCATTTAGGTAATTACATAAAATGCATTCTTGGTAATTTTTAGCATGCTAAAAAATATTCTGGCCAAGTTTTATACCTATGAGAGCTATGGTTAATAAGATAGCCTTTTTTTAAGCCTTTATGAGGAATTCTCGCTTAACACCTATTACGACGGGAATTTCATAAAATCCGCTCTTAGCAGATCTATGTCAGTACACAAGTGGAAATCTCTTATATATTCAGGTAGAATAAACTAAGTATGACTTTTGTTTTATCTATAGTAAGCTAAAAATTACATTAAGTCTTGTTAATTTTTTTAAAATCCGTTTTTAATCAAAGTTGTTTTTTTATATTTTTGTTTACCAACATGCGTTCGCGGGCGTTTAGTGAATGCTTTTTATTAATTAAAACAGAAGTGTTAATAAAAAAGTTTAATTTTTAAAATATATTGAATTTGAAAACTAATAAATTTTCTCTGCCAAATCTTTTATCTGGATTCACTGATCAAGGCTCTGACTTACACTGTATGACAGTCTGTAAATAATATTTTTTGTCTTTATTAAACATTGCTCCTACACAGACCTACATTTTCGGATTCAAATATTAACAAACATGATATTACCAGATGATAAAAAAAACTATATTGTACACACAGTGGACGCCAACCTCCGTTATAAAAATAAAACTGTGTCTAGGCATTTGGGCTGGGAGGCAATGTGTGAGCAACCAAAAATACCTCCTACCTCGAATGAGAGTATCTCACAAAATACCTCACGTCATGCGAAAGGCAATAAAAATAATCATATTAATCTAACTTTTTATATTAGTTTTGACGCAATCAGTAATATGAATTAGTATTGAAACATATTTTAAGAACGTAGTTTTTATAAAAGAAAATCTTTAATTTTAAACGGTATACCCAAAAACATTATGTTTTTATTTAAAGAAATTTAGCTTTATCAATCAGAAATTTTAATGATAATTTTTTTTTAAGAATGAATAAAAAAAAGTGTGATCGCAATCTTAAAACTACTAAAATAATATAAATAACTATATCATTTTATAGGAAAACTTAAAATTGTATGTAGCCAACGATTTTTGGTAAAATAGAACAATATTAGCGTAACTAATTAATATACATGAAATAAAATATTATTTCGAAAAGTACATATTTAACATAACTCGTGGTTTATACAAGTATCGTGCGAAATAACCTTTGAAAATAATGGAACCTTTGAAATTCCTGACGGCAAAAAACTGTTTATTTCCCCGGTTCATTATAGCTTAACATACGGTGTTGACAATTTTGTGAATTTACAAAGAAATAATGCATGATTCTATTTTAATAATTCCAGTAAGAAATCAGTCAAGTAAACATCAAACACGTAATGATATATGACGCCATTTTTGGTCAAATCAGTCTTGAATCTAACCTTTGAGGATTTAACAGATCATCGTTTCAGTCTTAGACCGTCCACAATTAGCCATGTGCTAGCCTCATAGATTTCCAATAGGACCAGTTGAAAGCGGTCTGCACCCAGCGTCTTCCGACAACTTTAACAGGGTCTTCCTTGTAGTTTTATGTAATATACTTTATGAGAAATTTTAATTTAATCATAAATTATTTATATTTTTCAAAGTTCTTGCATTCTTGATTTTGTGGGCGTATGTGTATTACAAATATTAAAATACAATAACAGCAAAAACATGTAATAAATTCAAGTAGCTATATTCCTGAAAGTTTCTCTGTTAGATGTGAGTATCATGCCTTTGTCATTTAACTAATGTTAAAAATGTTTCCGGATAACTTAAGACTATTTATAAGCTATGAAATCATGCATTTTTTAAATTATGTTTAAATGACTTAGGTCGCGAGTTGAGCTACAGTCGTCGCTTAAGTATGACCGAGGGAGGAGGAGTGGTGCTGAAGACAGGTTCAGGAGAGCCAGTATTGGCCCACGCGCCGATCGACATCGTCAGTAGGTCACCTCCACAATTATTATTTTTTTCGCTATATTTGAAGTACAAATAATCAGGTAAAACAAAGGTAACATACCAGACTAATGACCTACACATTATATCACTTTTTAACACAATTCACACATACATTATCGGTATAACACATATACATTTCATAGTTTATCATCTTTTTAGCAACACCAGTTCTAGAATTAGACGGATACAGGCCTCCTACATAGATTTCCAATAACACTCTTTGGAAGTGCCCTAAGCGGCAAACCCCGCGGACATCTCTTCTGCACGCAATGTGCTACTTCAACTTGCCAGTCTGTTGGGATATGTCAGTTATGTTTATCTACGGATTGCCCCAATCCTGTCTCAATACGACCTAGTTGAATAACCCCGTGCATAGTCCTTTCCATATCTCATTTGGCGACTATCAGCTTGCCAATAAGTCATCTCAAGTATCTGGTAGTTTAAAACAGCACATCTGTACAATAGACTACCCAAAGATTTGAAGAAATATAAAGATATTGTAACATTAAAAACAAACATGTGTGCATGGTTTTGTTTATATATCTAAGCGGTATTAAAATCGTTAATACAATGTAATGGAATTTGTTTCATTTTTAGAAAATTTGCTAGTATCATGAGAATAAATTCTTTGAACCCTTGTTATCCGTATTAATGAACGTGTAAACTTCTAAAGTATGATATTACCCTCTATGAGAAAAAACCTTCATAATACTTTACGTATTAACATTATTTTCCCAAAAAAAAGTTGTCTTTATCAAAGTCTGAATGAATGTTACGCTTGATGGAATAACAACAGTTAACACATTTTTTTTAAAGTTTTTTGACGGAAATTACTTTCATTAACATATATATCGTTTATTTTCAGCAATTTAATTAAAATATGTAGAATATCCAAAAGCATTATTAAATCGACACTACAAGCATGTTAAATTTAAACAAGAGTTCCGCATTTCAATCTAACTTATATTAATCGGTATTCAAATAAGTTGGCAATAAAATCACATCGACGAATTAAAAAATTCAAACAAACTCTTTTGTTTCCCATGATGGTTATAATTCTTTTATTTAATTTCAATAACATTTTCATTCAATATTTAAAATAATGTCACCTGGTCTTTGTAAACAATAGTAATTCTTTTCATGTTCATTCAATGTTTTTCTCTGTTTACTTTATAAACAGATGTTTTGTGCGATTGCAAATAAAACCTTGTCAAGCGTGAATAGTTAATATTCCGTTAAGTACCGTATTTTGCTTCTAAAAGTTTTTCTGTAATCACTATTCGTTCAAATTTTTCTGCTACCGGATACCCTTTGTATGCTATTAACAACCGAAAATTATTTAATAAATATGCTACTGTAAAAGGCGATTAATACAGTATCTACCATACCAGTCCCATGCTCTGGTGCAAAAGGATGACGGTTGGTAAGGGAAGCTCTAAAGCCTGCCACCGGTCATCGCAAGGCAGTTATGTGACCAATAACTTCGCCGCCATATTAATAAAGAAGCGGTTGCAGGAGCCTAGAAGAACTAAACGGCCACAAAAAATTGAGAGTAGAAGGTTTCCGCTTAAAAATTTCCTAAGGAAATTCTCCTTATGAGGGAGTCACGATTCTCTGTAATGTGCATTACGTCGCGAGCAGGTAACAATATAAATCAAAACTCAGGGATCTAATAACAGTTTTTTTAAACCAGGTAGCCTGTTTGCAATCGGCGCTGGGCTGACCTCGGAATGGGAACCAGAGGTGGCTCGCATCGCAGACCCGGCGCTGTCAGCGTGCGCAGCCATCGTGCTTGTGATCTTCAACTATCCTTTTAGTATGTACAGCTTTGGAACAAAACAAATACTGTAGCTACATCACCATCATCATCATATTAGCCGATAGGCGGATACTGCAAGGCCCCGAAAGTTCGGCACAATGACCATTCTTGCGCTGCCCGTATTCAGCAACTTCCCGCGTGTTTGACTATGACGTCGACCCACCCAGTGGCAGGCATAAACAAGCCGCATTTACCTGCTTGTGGTCACCGTTCAGCCCCAACTATAGGTATGAATGAATTTGTCATATGTTATGAAAGATAAGTACCAAATATATTTAGAAGTAGAATCATTCTCGAACGCAGAATTTTTCACCATTTTTGTGCATATCTTTAGCCTTTCTAAAATTCTTATGTCCCCTACCTATGTAACATTCACAATTTTTAGATTAAGCAAAAGAACTAAATACATTTCAAGTCCAATAACGAATTGCCTCCTTTAACATTCAAACTGTTCTCATGTGGGGCGTGGGCCCCACTTTGGGAAACTGCTGCTGCTCTTAATTAACAGAAATAAAACACATGTAAAAATGAAACAGCAATGAAAATTACTTGGCTATTTATACACTCGCGGGAATAATATCATAATGGTTTCGTATCGAATGGCCCGTTGTGGCGACATTGGTCAACGCCTGGTCCATTGTTGCCACGTTTTTGGAGGCGGGTGATATGTCAAACAAGACGACTGGTCATACGAAGTAGACTTTGTTCAAAGCTTGCCGTTAGCCTTGACGCACGGGTAAATAGTTGTGCGATGACATGTGGCGTCTAATGTGTTCATTATACTCGTATATACAGAGTAATCGGCTATTAGGGTAAAAGCTTTAAAGAGGTAAATGAATAGCACACAGAATTTACCGACAATTAATGTATAATGTAGTTGAAGAACAGCTCCCTCATTTATAATGCTTTTACATCCATTACCAATTATGTAAATGAGTAAAATTATAACTAATTTTCAGACAAACGAGCAGTAAATTAATTCCTTTAAAGCTATTACACCTATTACCAAACATTCTGTTTACAATTTGACCCATATCATGGTGATATAATGTTAATAAAAAAGTGCCATGAAAATAATTAAAAAATTAATATTTTCATTATACTTACGATAAATATGCAATTAATAAAAGTATAACACTCACGAACGTTAAAGAAAAATTTGGCGTGTAAGATTAAAACAGCTGAAATGAACGTAATCACATTAACGACCTATTGTTACAATAGGCCTTGTTTGTTTCTCACGAGTACGAAATATTTCTAAATACGAGAACGTCTATTTCTTTTAAGCTTAGACCTAAGTTACTTGTAAATTCCTTTCTTCGTGTTACTTCGTATATATATAAAGTGGATGGTACAAAAGTTTCAAAGCTTTTACACCTATTTCCAATCATCCCTGTATAAAGTGATTACTAACAAATATTTTACATTCATTTATTTTGTAATCGGAATGCCACAGGCCAATAACTTCTAGCAGTACAGTCTCCACCAGCAGATAGTGAAGAATAATTAATTCTTATATTTAGCTCGAATTTTAGTGTTTGTCGAATTGTGTGGAATGAGGGCGCTTCTTCTTATTAAATTATGTTATTAATTATAAATATAACAATAACCAACATACCAGTACCAATCAGCCTGTGTATTTTTAAATAAGGAAAAAATATGGGTTGCACTATTGATCTCAAAAGGTATGTGAATATCGGGCCGCCATAACAACTAAATCCTCTTTTGTATAAAAACCTATTAGCTCGCGGATTCCGGAGTCCGAAGAAGTTGTAAAAGCCACCATAAAGGCTACCAAATCGACTTATAATTCAGCATTCGAGCGGTTACGACATTGAGTAGAATTTTTTCTTAAATTGACTCGGTTGGTAAACTTATTTCTTAAAATTGTAATGCCTTTTCGTAAGTCAATTTGTATCTCCGTTACACACCAATACTCAATATTTTCAGCTGTCAAATTTAACTACGGATCACACGCATGATTATCGATCATAAATTAGTTTATTTCGAGAATAAAGCAAATTGATACTCTTTGTTTTAAAATATATTGTTTATTTACTAATATTAAAACAAATCCTTTTACTGTTTACAGGAAAGGTAAAAAAATTAACAAATGTTACAATTAAGTATTTGTCTTATATGTGCGTACTTAAACTTACTTATATTAACACTGATTATTTTTATGATATTATTCCAGCAGGTGTATAAATAGCTATGATATTCCGTAATAGCGTTCCGCATAGAGTAATTTTGCGATTTACTTCACACAATAACCAATCTTTTAATTTAGGATGGAGAATTTCTCTATGAGCAGAAAATTGTCTTTATCTAAAAGTATAACGCCTAAACACCAATATTGTCGACTGTATACTCATTTCATTATTTTTGCTTTCTGATCAATTCGATTAATTTTTTTCTATAAAATATTAACTGTAAAATATTCACTATACTGTAAATGGCGTCAAATCAAAGTGAGTAGTAGTCTTTGGCTAATGTGATTATAATCTTAGGTAAAGTTGGAGTAATTTTAAATCAAGTAAATTTTGTAATACCAAAATTCGAACTGTAAATATAAAAAGTTTTAAAGGTCCGAGTAATGGAAGTGGAGTTCAGGCGTCTTAATGAAACAAAAGTTATCTGTCAAAATGACTACTTGGTCATTTACCCTTTTCAACTAACAAGACTCATCGGACACACGCAGTGCGTGCAGAATATAGGAGATTAATATTTACGTCAGTAAGTTCTTGGAAACTTGAAATTTAAGATGAATCGTTATATAAATCTTTTAAGACAGCAAATAGGAAGTGGCTGCTGCTAATCCATCATCGCGTGATTTACGAGCGTTACAAAATAAGTACCGAAACAAAACGAATGCGTGTTGTATTCAAATTACATAAAAATGATCTCACTAAAGTATGCAATGCTGTGAAAACAATTGTTGTTTTCGATGCCCGATATTATTTGAAATTTCCAGTTAAAGTGAACAGAATCAAATCAGTACAGTATCATAACTTTAATGTGAGTGAATCTAATCATATCTTTTGGTATATGATTTTCACGCTTTGATCGATAAATAACTATATCAGATTTCTGAATATTGTGAAACTCGCAAAAGCAGTTAGGGCATAACGAATTCATTCTAGACGATTACTGATATTATTAGGCTTTCCTTTTCTTGCTTTTAAATTTGAAATTGCAGGTACATTATTAAATGAAACTTATTTATTTAATAATATGCTTATATATTATTATGTAATAGCATTAAGGAGTTTTAGTTGACCTAAGTGCGTGAAACTTGGTTTGTTGACTCATTTGCAGGATTGATATTATAACGTGTACATGTCGGTGGTAGGTAATATTATAAGTAGTAACTTATAATATTAAATTAATAAACTATTTTATTTTACTACCGATCAAATAATCGTTTGTAAATTTTTGACGAATACTTTTGATTTGATTTAAATATTCCTGGCGAAATGATAGCTTTAAAAATCCATATTTCCTACAAGAAAACTATTATTAATTCATCGCGACGAGTGGGATTAATGTCATTATCATTTTCCTCGTTAGTGCGTTCTGCTGGGCTCGTTCTTCTGCAAACGGTCCCTGAAGGTCTGGGAGCATGCGAGCTACGCGAGGCGGCCATGCGTGTGCCCGGCGTGCTCGCTATACATGAACTGCACGTGTGGCAACTGGACCGCGACAAGATTGTCGCCACAGCTCATATAGCTTACGGTTCACATGAAGTAAGTTGAATTCATATTATTTTATATCACGAATTTTTTTGAAGGTAAAAAGTCTTTCATTATCGTTTTAAATTTATTGTTAATTTAAATTAACGTATAAAAACACGAATTAATGAGAAATAGTAATAAAATAATAAAGTAATATAAAAATAAATAAATTGTCTAACTCCTTTTACATCTAAAAGGTCTTCTCTTCTTCTTTTTATGTTTAAAATTACCAAGAATCGATTTTATGGAATTAGACTTACAAAAGGCAATGCGAGCCAAGTGATGGAGTAGTTTATAGAGAATAGATTGCATACTTTAATGTAATGGTAATATAACATAATTACTGATTTGGAATAATTAATTTCAGGACTACTTGCGGAACTCTGAACTAGTTTGTGATGTTTTCAAACGACATGGTATTGGTCTGGTAACACTACAGCCGGAGTTCACTCTATCTTCAATTAGTGGTAAGCATATCCGAATAATAATCTATAAAATAAATTTTTAATCTATGTCAATATTCGGCATGACTGAACATTGAATTTCATGGATACTTTTATGGACTTTGATTATAATTATTCGTAAAAATTATTACTAAAGCACCGTTTACAATTCATTAGATATACAGTTGGTTTAATCATCGGCAACGTATTAAGTTAGCGGAGTAACTTACTGCGAAATTTTTAAGAAATCGCTCAAAATTAAATTTAAATTTTTTATAAACAGATTTAAAAAAAAACTATTAGAAACACTTCAATTTTTTTTAAATAGTATTTAAAAGAGAACATAAATATGACTTTTTTATGCTTCGCAGGTACAGAAGAAGAGAAAAAGGCATTAATAGATTTTGCAAATATAGCATGTTCTTGCCCTTGCGCGAAAGAATGTACAGCACCACGCTGTTGTGAAACACCCTTAAAGCCTTTGATAACTCGCATTTAATAGCGCGAATTAGAAACGGTGATAGTTGAATAAAGAGACACAAGTGAATTTAAATATTAGGTTAAGAGTTTTACATACATATTAGTTCAACCAAAGACTTGCTACACGATATGAAAGGTGTTTTCTATTCACAAGGTAAAAGAAGAACCCACGAACGATTAAGTGAAAGTGTTAAAAACTCGGCATGAGTCCGCGTTTTTTTGCTCCGTTATTGAATGGTAATGAAATTAAATTCTATGATAACGTTATGTCGAAACAGAATAAAATCAATTAAAATACTTAAATCAATAAACAACCGACTGCGCCAATTTTTATTATGGCCGAATTATTTGTCTTTTTAAATTATAAGATAATGCGCCATATTAATTAAATGAATTGATGAATGAAAGTATTAAATATGTTTTTACGTTAAATTTTACAACGACAAACATTTCACATTATCTAAAAAAACGTTAACCCATAAATATTATGAAAAAAGGAAACATTATCAATTAATTTAAGAAAATTTTAAGAGGCAACGTTTGCATTGTGTTTTTAAATCATATATCAAATTAATTATTTAACTAGACTATCTAATAGCACTATTCACGTTTTGTTAAGCTGGAAGTAAAAAATCGTGATAATTTATTTAAGGTAATATTTTTTATATATATTAAACTAATCCCGGAGTCCTATAAAATAATTTTATTATCAACAATTATTATGACATCAAAAGAACCACTTAAAAAGAGAACAGCCCGAATGAAACACCATATTATATAATCTTTTTTATTTTAGGGAAAAACTAGAAAACTTGTAGGTACATACAATACTTGATTGAAGGTTAACACTACGTTGACATATCTACGAACAGGCCTAATTTATTGATATTACTTCCTAATTAAAAAGTTAACGCGCTTAATGATCACAGTTATAGCTTTACTGAGTACCTCATACTATCCAACTTTATAAGTACATATCTAACTCTAGTTAATAAACTTTTCTTTTAATTGAAGCACTTTTACTAAAACATTTCATCTAACACGATTGAATTGTTTTTCACGCTTTCGCAAAACATTTTGTCATACAAAAGTCAAACTAAAAATTAAAATTATTATTTTCGAAGTACAGTAAAAACTATAGTAGTTACTACCTACTAATAAATCCGAAAAAGAAAAGAATGTGAAGTGTTATTTCAAGAAATTCTATAAACATCCGATAAACATATTAATGTCAAATTCTAAAACACGATTTAGACATTTAAAATTTATTTTAAACGTAAGTTTTAGGCCGTGTATAAAAAATTAGATAACGATTAAAGATTGAATTGGATTAAGAATGGTTCGATATACATAATGAATGATTTGACAGTATTAAATGGGTTACTTCTTACAAACTTGATTATATGCTCAAGTATTTAAGTTAATATATAAATGCCTATAAATTAGTGTACAAAGCATTGACGATGTTTGTTTGTCAATTGAAATACAAGTTTCAAAAACATTGCTTTTTTATTACTTCACTATTTACTCCTATTTCCCTAAGTTACAGAATTCTAAAGAAAATATTTTACGGCTTATCAATAAACCGTAAAAGTTTAGGTGCAAAAGAATTTGAACATCATTGGATATCACAATGTAGGCGCTATTGCGTGCGATTTATAATATCTAATCACATTGAGGCGATATACAGGTATAAAAAAAACTTTAGTTAGAATTTGTCGAAGCTTTACGATAAACAAGCTATTATTTAATTTCATTTGAATTAAATAACTTGTGATAAGTTTCTTAGAAGAGAAATAAATTATATCTAACTATTATTATGGTATAATTAAAAGATTAAACAGTAAAGATACTAACACTAAATTCTATTCTACAAATTTTATATCTGTAAGTCTTGTCAAATTTTAATACTTTTCAAGTAATTGTAACATTAACTTTTTTTTTTAAATTACACATTAACAGATAAAAAAGGAAAGGTTAATTAGAAAAAAGTTTTCGGCAATGCCCAGGTCGACATGTCCGGCTCTTAATCAATTTCTGACAGGGTTTTCCCGTTCCCGATGGAGTTTGCTGAAAAAATACAAATTAAATATGACATTTTGAATCTGTTAAGCTCTGAAAATATATAAATAGGTAATTTGACAGAAAAAAAAAACAACTAAATTTTATAGTATATTTTTAAAGTAGTCAATGTCAGTCAGTAAACAATAGTTTAATTAAATTTAAAAAGTTCTAATAATAAAAATTAAAAATAAATATGCATACTTTTTGCAAGGGCTATTATAGATACATACCACAATAAGACGATAATTGAGTTTAATAGCGTAATCGCAATCGCCAAAGCAGTCGCTCCAACCCAGCCAAGGACCTGTTTCGCAATCTATGTCCTCTAGAAAGACATAATATAGCATTATTATAACCTTGTGGCCCTTGTAATCATTATAGGACTATAAAAAGATTAAAAAATATAGTTACTTATACACAGACCATATATATATATATATATATGGAAAGAAATAAAAAAAATTGACACCTCTGCTGCTAATTATTTAGTGTTTTTTTTATTTTATAAATTTACCACAGATGAACATCATAAGTATTAATAAAAAAATGAAAAAAGCTAAAGTTAGCTTTGCTTACAATTAACACAGGCAAGATATTATAAGAGTACCAACAATGGAAGCCCCAGTTAGTACAACTTAACACATACTACAGCGCTGATTTTCAGTAAGAGACCCATGAATATGTAAAAACATATACTTAAAGGATTTAAAATGTATATTCACCTTCTAAAACGGGCATATCGTTCAGCATCACTTCGTTGTCTTCATGAGAAGGTGTCGGTTTTAATTTTTTGAAAATCGTTTCGGCGATGCTATGAGTATTAGCTTAAAAATACAATCCTGTGTTATTTTATAGGATACAGATTAGATAATACAAATAAGAAAGTTCTTATATTAATTTACAAAGTTTAATAACAAATTTCACACTTTTAGTATGGTTTCTCGCACACATAGATTGTTATCATTAATAACACTTGAACAACTCAGCGAAAGTCTGTGTTTATGACTTGTGCATATGTATTTAAATAATTTATCCACTATTTCAAGACTGACGGTTTCCGTTCACACAACTCTAACACACGTATTCAATAATGAAAAGGAATAAGTATTACTTATGTTTAGAGTTTTTCAAGTAACACAAATCTTAATTTTTTTGGAATGAAAAGAATACAAATTAACTTTACTTTTATAACACATTTTATTTAAATATTAAAGTTAATTTTAAAATCATTAAATAATTTATACTTTAAAGTTATATCTATCGTTTTTAATGAAAAAGTATCGAACGAGATACTCGGTAACAACTAAAATAGTTCTATGGCTATCAGCAATGAAAATAAATAATTGTATAAAACCATGTTCTCCCGCGTATAAATTCGAAAGAAATAAATAAAAGGAGCGTAAAATTTCTCGTCATACCAGTTGTATTTGGAGTTCCTAGACAATGACGTTGACAGATTTCTCTGGTACGAAAGTTGTTTGCGTTGCCTCCACAACCAGTGAAGCCGAAAGGCTCACATGATCCACGTGGTTTATCATAAAACCACCTTTCCTCGTATCCCCGACAAGGTCCCACCGATGAAGGCAGTGAACATATTTCTGTTAAAATAAGGTTTACTATTATAGCAGAGTCATAGTAATTCCACTTGACCTACTTCGCAAATTTGTTAAAACAGAAAAATAAAAGTAGCTGTAAATTAAAATTAATTAATGAGACATCATCATCATTATGGCCGTCCGACGTCCAGTGCTGGACATAGGCCTCTCCCATAGATATTCAATAGGACCGGTAGGAAGCGGCCCGCATCTAGCATCTTCTAATGACTTTTATATGGTCGTCTCGTTAGTACACTGCGCTAAATTATAGAAATAAAACTTACTCTAGAATGAAATGCTGATGTACCTCAATACTTGTTAAAGATAGATTCTATAAGCAATATTTCATTTGTGTAATAAATATATATATATATATATATATATATATATATATATATATATATGATAAGAATTAAATGATATTAATTTATAGAAATAATTTCGTTTATGATAATTTACTCTCTAGCCAAATCAAAATTATATAAAATATGACTAAAATTATACAGCTAGGCGCCAAACTTCCTTTTTACATCAAAATTATGTTTTAAATTAAAACGAGAACTAAGGAAGAAGTTGTAACTACAAAATCAATTTGCATGTTATTATTACAATGATATACTTAATACAATTGTGTATTGTATACATTTCCTGGCTCGATTGTTTAAATTCTGTGTCATCGTAAGCTTTGTTAACATTAATTGTCTTTTAAAATTGTATCGTAAGTTTTTTTTCTCAATTGAATTCTTAAAAAGTCTGCTACACACTGTGTACACGATATCTATTTAAGAAATAATAAATATAATATTCCTGTCACTGACTCAAATTGGTATTACCGACAATAAGAAAATGATTGCCATACCTTGGGGAGTGATAATATCTTGGCAATTATCGTCACCGTCGCAGAGCGCTTCCTGCTGCGTCAACGTGAACTGACAACGTTCAAGATGATCTTGCACTTTGCTTTCCACTTCTGGATCTTCGTTAGTTATGTTTGCCACTGTTACTTCCTACGCAAATCATACCATAGAACAATGAGTAGCATATTAAATAATATTAATAAAATTACATTACATTTAACAAAATACAATAGAAGTCGACATTATCATTTCAGCCTCAAGACGTCTACCACTTCACATGGGCCTCCATCAAAGATTTCTTGTAGGACCTGTTTGAAGCGATGTACAACCTGGGTTTTCCAACAACCTTAACCAAATCATCTATCCATATTGTGGGTGGACATCAAAGTGTTTTGTATTGTTACGAAAATATTGTGGAAATTTCTATTAACGAATTTAACTTTTTTAAATAACTACTACGTTCTTATAAAATACGAGAACATCCTTCACTCTAGAGGATTTTTATTTAATTAAGAACGCCCTTAATACATTTTAAAATAAATATAGTATTAGTTTATTTGATAAGTTTTTATTGATGGTTCGTTGGAAAAATTTTATTCAATTAATTACGTATACTTATAATTGTCAATTTCACAATTATGATAGGAAATATTGGTATACACGCTGTAAGAAATATTTGTATACACACTGGTTTGTACTAGTTTCACAACTAAATACAAACAGTACAAACACTATGGGGTAATTAAGTTTAAAAATCAATCCTGTTCAAAAGTAAAGTAAAGAATGTCCCATAAACATATATTATTTCCTAAAATAAGTAAACAAAAGCTGGTTTTCTTTTTAAAAAAAAGCCTTAGGAGCAAGGCTTTTTGCTTAGAATTAAGTCGATTAATTTTTTATAAATTTGTGACTTTTGAATTGATGAGACGGACCTTTGAATGAACTCTGAAAAATTTACCAGATCCTGTAACTCAGCAAATCGCTGATTCCAATCGTGCAAGAGGCGTCGAGTGAGCTGCCGTTGTACACGTGCATCCTGCGCCACATACAGCCTGTTACGCATCCTGCGCCCACGCCCGCAGCGCACCGAGCAAGGGGACCAGTCGCCCCACGTGGTCACCTCACACTCACCTCGGGGGTTGTCCTGCACGTTTAAGAATATAATATATACAAAATTCCACGTAGACTTTAGCTAAAAAACATTGAGAAATTCCATCCGCTAGGGGATTGGAGACGGCTAATACTAAGTTCGTAAAGCGGACTGTGGACAGTTGGTAGTTCAATATAATACCTTAACAACAACCACAATTACTTATAAAAATAGGTTATCTATTTTGTATACTGCAAAATCACTAAAAAATCTATATAGCTAAAATTTTTAAAGAGGGTTGCCCACATGAAATAAAAAAGGGTTAACATTTTAAGAGGCAATTTTCATTTGTATTTAATACTCGGTGAAAAGAGAAACTGCTGTTCAAAGGGATAACGTATTCCAGAGTGATCACTGTATTTATCAATTTAATGTTTTAATTATAAACAATGATTACTTACTAAACGAGCGTTTATGTTTCTTACATTACATCATAGCATTCAATGATAATTTGATTATATTTAATTATGATGCTTTATAGTATAGGATATTTGTATGAATTTACGGACTAAAACGCCTTTTTGACCTCTTTTATTTACATTGTGTTTAAAAGTGGATATGATTTTTTTTAATTTCCCTAGCAAGAAGAACCTCACTTGCGCCTTAGAGAAAATATGAAAAATTGTGATTTACTCAATAAAATAACTTAGAACCGTCGTTTCATTCAGCTATTAAGCGCCCGCAAGGCATAGGCCTTTCCCGAAGATATTTATGGGGGATATACTTATTAAATCCTTGGCAGGCAGTTTATCAAACACAGTATGGTATTTTACTTTGCAGAGGACGCTGCTGCCCATCCTCTGCAATGTTATTTGTCAGCAGTGGCAATCCTATATAATTAATGCACAAAGTGTGAATTATATATAATTGTATCCCGGGAATCGAACTCGCAATCTACGATTGCAAATCTTAATGCTCTACTAATAGGCTATCATCACTAGTCAACATAAATAAATCAAAATATCTCTTGCACTGTATGAGAATAGATATCAAATACCAAAGGTATATTAACCAAATATTATTTAATAACATTAACGTTACTAACATAAAGAACAACAGCAGAATTATTGATCGGTAAAATGTAATAGTTCATAAGTAACATACCACAAAAAACCAGTCGAAGTTGGTCACGTTAACAAGGTTGCTGGGCGGCCTGCAAAAATTTATAAATGACAATGATAAAACGTGATCAATAAAATAAACACTATTTATTTAACTTAATTTACACTATTAACTTCTTTAAATAACATTTTTTTTAAATATAAAATATAATAAAATAGTTACATCAATCGTATATTGACTTTATACAAATTTTATTACTGGGCTTTAAGTCTTCCGCAATCTTTTTCGTATCCAATTTTAAGTTAGTAAGGAATTTCGCCACACCTTGCCATGTACCGAGAAAACCGGAAAACGAGAACGAGAGAAGTTCTCTATCCTTACTGAAATGAAACACTGTTGCGGGAAGTGAATTGCATGACTATTCCTCACGAAACGCTATAAAGAAATACTTGTATATATCAAAGTGCGATGGCTACACATGCCACGGCCGGGACTCGCAGGTTAGCAAGTTCAAGTGGCAGCTACACATAAATAAAAACATTTAAATAAATTGAGAATTTATTAAGATAATGTCTAACTTTGTACAAGGCCCAGCGTCACACGGCATGGCTTGACTCATGACGGTGCGGGCGCGGAAGCCGACGTGGCAGCGCTTGCGGGCGCGTGGCGCGAGGTAGTGGCGCGTGCGTGCACGAACCCCGCAGCCCTCGCACGGCGACCACTCACCCCACGACGATACGGCGCACGGCCCCGACGTCTCCGCGGGGTCCACCTCGTACTCTGACGCCACTCTAGCATTTCAATCCATCACCATCATTACCATCGTGTTAATCGACATAATATTATCAACTGTCACCAAATCAACTTCCACAGATTTCTATCAACAAAAAACTCTTAAATATTATAATAAGAATAATAATGTACTTTAAAATTATTTTAAGCAAAAAAAAAGTTATGGTCATTTTATTATGGCTATAAATAAAGTAAAATTCTTTCGTAAAGCATTTCACACGGCACCTGCAATGAGCTCTCGGTCCGTGGCAGTGTCGGTAGTCGGTTAAAACTGCCCGACAACCGTCCGTGAAGGCGCGCCCTGGCCATAGGTAATGCCGTTGCCGCGCTGCTCGCCCGGATCCGCACGAAACGCTGCACGGACCCCACGCGCCCCACGCCTGGGTCGCACACGAGCCTCCGCCAGCCTCCGGTATAGGCTCTCCACTTGGTTCTGTAAAAACGAAACTAATTTGACCATCCAGGCCTACATCAAATCATCATCTTTTCAGCCATAACACACCTACTGTTAAACATAGGCCTCACCCATGTTCCCAATAGGACCGGTTGGAAACGATCTGCGTCTAGGGATGTATGTAGCGCCTCTAAATAAGCTTACATCAGTAAAATATTCACGTAAGCTTATCTAACGAGACATAGGGCGAGGCCTATGCCCTTACTTTTCTCATCTACCCTCTTCTTGCCACTGTGCAGTCGTTGGTCCATGTAGAAGGGGGCGAGGCGTGTCGAATATTTCATTTTATTAGTTCAGATTGCATGTTAATAACACCTTACACAGACTGATTAATAGGTGTAAAATCTTAAAAGACGTAAATGTTTAGTTCATTTGCCCTAAATAATTATATTTATAAAAATAAATATATTAAATAATTAATGAACACCTAGTCCAAAAATAATGGTTTCAGAAAACATTTACACGTAATGATAAAACATCAAGAAAAAATGTTTTAAATTTCGGACTACTACTTTTTTAAATTAATTATTGTTTACTGCCTGATCCCGCAGACTTTGTACTGCCAGAAGTTCATGGTCATTGCAATAGATAAACTAACTTTTAAAGTGATCACTTTACACAGCTTGTTTGAAATAAGTGTAAAATTTTTAAAACTTTTTGCTGACAAATAGCTGACCACTTAAAAGTTTTTACACCTATAACCAACCACGTTGTATATATTCTGATTGCCCCGATTTCTGGTATTTCCAAAATATAACTGAATAATTCTGTACCAGTTACCTGATGGTTCACAACTTTTCTCATAAAGTCTCAACCGCGTCAGTCTGAGACGTGCAAAGGGCCGCATTTCACCAGCTAGATTATAGAATGGAGAGCGAGGATCCCGTGGCCAATCTGGCCGCAAAGCCCTTACCGGTGCCGGAGGAGAAGTTGGCTGCCGTCGTGCCTACAAGAAAAATATCTAATAGATTCAGGCGTTACTTTGCCATCCTAAGTAAGAAAAGGACTAATATATAGCTACTTCCGATATGCGTATATGATATGCTATACATAGCGGAAGTAGCTATATATTAGTCCTTTTCTTAGTTACAAGAAAAATGTAAAAATAATTTTGATCTACTAACAAGGCTACTAGAAAATACTAAAAAGAATTCGATACTAGAATTTTTTTAAATCTAAAAACTTTCTTTTTAAAATTCTATCCTAATATATTTGTGATTATTAAACGAAAATAAACTATGTAGACAATTTTGAATTCATTTCAATAAAAAGAGTCTAATAAATGTAATAAATCGTTAGCAAAAGATATAGTAACTCAAAACTTAGTAAAAACCTTTCTAAATTTATTCGCGTGAATTCTGATTTACGTGGTTTTTACTTTTTATATGTCCTATCAATGTTTTAATTTCAAAACAATTTACAGCCGCCTCTAACATCTGTAAACATTTTATGTCTTTAAAATAAATGTAAGTTAGTTAAATAATTACCGTATAGCCCAAACCACTGTCAGTGCCGGCGTCATAAGGGTACAAAGGTAGAGTGGCGGATTTAGTCCAAGTGCAATTTGTATTGCAAAGCTCAAGTGCTGACACACCAACAATCCAGTCAGGCGAGGGTGCTAACTTAGCAGCTAGCGACATCAAGTGGTGCTTAGCGTCGACTCTGAACACCGCGAAGGTGCTCGGTATACCGCCTCCAGACACTTGTTGCCATGAGATACCACGCGCCTTGATTATTGTACGGATGTGGTCGCTCTAATACAAAATAAAAACTATTAATGAACTATAACTACATAGCACACAGTAAGTTCATGGTCAAGGTTACGGGGAGTCGCCGGATACGGGCAGTGCAAGACTGGATCTTTAGGCGATTTTTGGAGGAGGCCTAAGCCTTGCAATGGGCGTCTATCGGCTGATATGATGACAATGAATAACTGCGGTTATAGGATCTTTGCAGTTTATATGATAGTGCAAACCCAAAGGTATCATTAAGTATTTTATATATACTTTTAAATATAGACACGAGCAGTTTCTTCGGTAGACGATTGGCCATGTCTATAACTAATCCGCTCTACGAAGACTTTTGACGGACATTTCAAATTTCAACTCACTTGCCCTCGCCACCTCGATGTTTATGATCTTTCATATTCTTAGCACAATAAATACATTAAAGTTAGATTCTTTCGAATACTGTGCGTTCTTAAGAAATCATTTTTCGTCGGACTAACCACGCATCTTTAGCAATCAAAATGTTCTGGATTAGAAAAACCAGTGACCAGTTACAGGCATACATTCGAACGCAACGGTTGTCTCCAACAATTTGTTAGGTAATTAAAAAATTCGTACACGACCAATGAACTATAGCCGCCATTTCTGCGAGTAGTCAGATTTGTCAATAGCTTTCAACTGCTGGAAACCAAATTCTTTATAAAAAAAAACCTTGAAAGATATTAACAAATACCTACAATTTAATAACAAAAACCTACTTATAAAATAAATAAAAATCGTAATTTTTATAATTTTACAATATTAGACTTACTTCTTCCTTCAGCTCTTTTTCAAGGGCAGTTGTAACTCCATCATCAGCCAATCGCCTTAGACCTCCGCTAGCGACTCTACCCTCTTGCCATACTCTGTACTGAGCGGTATGCGAAGCGCCGATGACATCACCAAAATGTGCCCGAGCTGACTCCGGTGGAAATTCGCGGGGATGAGTGTTCCGCGACCAAAGTCCTTCAAAAGTTACCTAAACACAAATTGTCAATAATTACCTATCGTCTTCACTCACGAGAAGCAAACCATTGCTATCAACGGGTTATTGAATGTAATCATATGAAAAATAAGCAATGACATTCATTATGTTCTTTTAATTAATCTTAAGTAGTCAACATTTCTAACTTATTTCTGGACTGTTTGGCAAGCTATCACTTGCTCAAAGAACCAACAAAAGAATTATGCCCGAGACTTCTTTACGAGATCGAATTAAAAATGAGGGTAGACGAACAAAAGTAGAGGCAAGTTCAAGGAAAAGTATGCAAGTCGTTGGGGCCTCAAGTTTCTGTAATGAAGACCACGGATCAGCAAGCTTAGGACCTTGATAAGGTTACAGTAAGACGCTGGAGGCAGGTCGTTATAACCAGTCGTATAAATCTATAAAGGAGGTCTCACATGCAAAACTATTGCAGCATATAATTACAATGAAGATTCCATTCCATTTACCTCGTACTTGGCTTCGTCACAAGCACAACAAGGCTCTACAATGGGTGCCTGTCGATTTCCTGCGACAACGGTCACGGGCGCTGGGCAAAGCTTGCGCGCTAGTACGGACCAGGTACCAACTTCGTCACTAGCTTCCTTTGGCTTGGCATGAATAGCGCGTGCACACAAACGTACGCATCCATCGACTGTACTTGGTGGAGCGCTCCAAATTACCTGACGAAGAAACTCAAATTTTTTTCACCTATTTATTTATTAGACATGAAACATATAAACGTGCGATATACAATATATACCAATTTGCAGTCTAATATAAGCCTAATTAAAAACTATTTTACCGACTAAAAACTGAGGAAAATATTTAACCTGTATTTCGGTTTTGGGGTGTGCAGTAGCGTTGCCTACGGCAGGCTTACATTCTTCGTATAGCTTAGTTTGTGCGTCATAAGCCTGAAACGCACCGCGGGTTTGATTTCTTAGTTTATGAATATCAGTAATGTCTTGTTTTTGCTCATTTTGTTCATAGAGTTCTGCCCATATTGTAAATCCAGTAAACGGTGTGGCACCTTCTCCGCTATCGACTCCTTGTAAAGACACTATAAGCGATAGGTAAAATTAATAAATTATGGTCGCTATGTTAAAGTCATATGAAGACACTGAATGCAGGCCGCTTCCTACCGGTCTTATTGCAAATCTGTGGAGCAGGCTTATGCCCGGTAGTAGACGTCCTGCGGTGATGACTATAATTATGTTCATGAGAAAATAAGTTTTGTAGCTGCACTTGAACCTACATATTGTATCGGCCACCAGTTAGTCTGCTGGTCACGACCAGCGCCAAAATAAACTGTATCTGCCACTTGAACTTTCATATTTTATCAGCAACTAACTAGCCCGCGGGTCTTGACTGGCGCCAAAATAAAATGTACCTGCCACTTAAGCATTCATATTTTATCGGCCATTAGCTAGCCCGCGGGTCACGACCAACGACAAAACAAACTGTACCTGTATGCGGCACGAATGAATAATATTTTACAATTGTATTGAACTGACTAACTCGCTATCCCTATCGAACGCACTGTAGAAGTGCTGAATCCAGTTATTTTATCAGTCTTTCCAATATCAGAGCCACCAATTTAGAACGCTACGGTAAAGCTACGGTCATAGATACCAAATGTTCCCAGAGTACCAAGGAACTATTTCACAAGATTTAGAAGTAAAGGCTCTCTCCTTTA
Source organism: Battus philenor (assembly GCF_028537555.1). Taxonomy (NCBI): domain Eukaryota; kingdom Metazoa; phylum Arthropoda; class Insecta; order Lepidoptera; family Papilionidae; genus Battus; species Battus philenor. Next base: position 6,304,662 of record NW_027181704.1, read on the forward strand.
CATTCATGTATTTTTTGTAATTTATTATAATAGTAAATTAATTGCTTATAATGTAATAAACCTTTCTCTTTTAATAATTATTTTAAACCTTTATTTGGCAGCTCCAACGGCGTTTTGGAAATAGAGATAGAGAGGTTTTTCTCCTAAATAAAATAAAGACTTTTGTGGGAAATAAACCGAATGGCTGCTCCATACGCAACGCCATTACGGAATTCCTGTATTTGTCAAAGTTACATGGCTATTAGACAACTGTGAAAATATTATAATGGGAAGTTCCGATAGTCCCTCAAATTTCGTCGTCTGTCAACAAGACAATTTTTAAAATCTTTTCACCGATTGGGACCTATAAGCCAATAAAACATGAAGATTTAAGGGGCAGCGATTGTATAATACATTTTAATACAGTGATGAATATTAGAGAACCGGAATGTAATATCGTTTCTTTCGACATATATTACAGAAACACCGATGGATTCTTACCACTCCGGCATTAATTTTGTATATTAGATGGCAAAAGATTGTTGATAACGAAAGTGAATGTATTGTTGATAAGAAATAAAAACTTGTTAAAAATGTAATCACGTGAATTTAATTAAAGAAAGCGACATTACTTTTCGGTCCCTCTAATATAACAAGAAAAATCAAAAACCTTTAAACTAAAGGCAAATTTATTATTTACCATTTTAATTATATTTTAGGACGTTGATATAAATGCGTATAATTTTTTAAGAAAGTTAAAGAAGAAATACCCGTATACAGCTCCCCTGGTAAATATAAATCGGGATCCCCAGCAATGCTCAACCTGTAGTGACGATCGGCTGGCTGTGCATGGGGTGGGGCACGTTCACATTTCTTTGTAGAGGGCACCGGTGAGCTACTGGTACCGGCTACAAGCCAACAAAGAACAGCCACCAGCATCATCTGACACAAAAAACATTCTAATGTTGATTTTATAGAAAACTATCGTACAAATTTTAAAAAATATATAAATAGAGAATAAGAATAAAAATAAATAGAGAAATCTGAATAAAATATGCTAGCATACTATTCAAGGACACCAAGTTGAACTTGATAAACTCGCCTATCTGTGTCTGTGGACTGTGAAAATCATTACACTGTATATCAATTCTTAACCTAAATTCAATTATTTCTTAATAATCGATCCCCGTGCATAAAAGGCCTTGTTCTACGACAATTTAAAATAATAAATATGTTTATAATCACTTCTACTTCGTTAAAATTTTAAATTAAACGAAAATTTCTTTTGTAAAACCGAAATATTTAAAATAAAGAATCAGTATAAATATACTTAAATGTAATAGAAATAACAAACGTTTTAACCAAATTTAACGAAGAAAATCAATCGTTAATATTTTGCTGCAAAGAACGCCGGTCCTGAATAATTGTTTGTCCAATTTCTACTGCATTTATAGAAACTGAACATTTAATTAGTTAGATTATTAAGTGTTTATGCGTAGACAGACTCTAAAATACTAAAATAAGAACCGTCTAATTACAAACACACAAATATATAAATTACAAATAATGAAGAGTTGCGAACAGTCTACAATAAATTTAATGGTAAATAAAACAACATATCTACGAGTTATGTGAATACAATGCATCGGAATAGATTAATATTGTTTTTTAATCAATGAAAGTTTAAAGTTTTTATTAATTAATTAAACGCTACAGTATTCCGACAAACAAAGGGTTAGCGAAATTACATTGGCTTTGTCGAAGATAGCGAACAAAGAAAAATAACTTACTGTATTGCAATTATTTCAACGTATCCTACAGTAAGATTGTGTCATATTTTCGCCTATAAAATATTTTCACTGAAAATTAAACAATAATTCACATATTTAGCTATTTTATCGCATGAGACGAATAGAGATAACCCGCCCGCCCTACGCGACCTCGCCGCCTCAACTGTGTCAGGGAAACGTGACGTAGAGCCTTATATTCCAGTATGTCTACTACATCGCTAGAATCGCTTCATTAGTGTAACCACAATTAAAACTTAAGACCTAATATTACTTCTCTTGAAAGCTTCATCATTAAAAAACTCGGTTAAAACGATAGAAATTTGTACGAATAATACAGCAAACTATGCACCATTTTCAAAATTTTCTCTTAAAAATGTACGAAATGAAAATAATAATTTTTAAATTACCAATTAATCGAAATATATGTGCTGATTTTTGATGGGTTTTAGTAAGGTTGTATAAGGCTAAGATGGACCCATACAAACCAATTACTTAACATTTTTTTTAATAAAAAAGTATTGAATACAATTCACCCCAGATAAATCAAATAAATAAGTACATTAGTTGTAATATACTAAATAGTTTAATTATCATCATCGACGTCAAAAATATTAATTTCTATCTCTTAATTTATCATTTTTTGAGAATTTCTGTATTTGGCTGCTGTTTTTTTTAATGAAACAACAAATAAAACTTTTTAAATTAATCATGACGTTGGGTTTATAAGAATTACCTGTGGATTACTCGTTTCAATTGTTATCGTAACTTTAATTCTTTATTTTTCAGTAAATGTGAACACGATCCTTTAAAAGTAACATAATCATGCGTTTTGGACTTCGTATTTTTTTTATGTAGACGTTTCATTTTCGCAAATTTAATATTTTAAACGTTAATGCTATTTTATCCTTTCTCTCGCTTTTATCGCTTTGGGCCCGCACTAGCTGGACCGACGATGTGTAGTTAAGGTCGCGAGAAGGAATTAGATGCGGGATTTTTAGAGATATATGCTTCGCAGTCAGCGTTATCGGTCAATATGAGGATGATGATGAATCTCAACCGTCGTCTATTCGTATGTATATCTGTGATGGCAAGCTCAAATTTAAACAAGATGTATTATTTAAAAGATTTTAATTAAAAAGAGATGTAATTTACAAGGGAAAAGAGTAGAAAGTCTAGGAAAAATAGAACATTTAAAAGACGTAACCGGCCTCTCAAACTAACATCACAATCAAGTCCTTAACTAATCTATTTTAAAAAGATATCTTTGAATTTCCGTAACAGTTAAACATTCGCTAATTAATTTTTCTATATAAAATTCACACCGACACACTACACCAAGAATATCTAGACGAATATTTGAAATTCACAATAAAGCGATTTAAAATATTACGATAAATTTAGTGCGATTAAACTAAAAAGATTTATAACTCAAAATATATATTATAATAAAATTGTACTCAATTTCTTTCTCTTTTTAAAACCAGTATTAGTGCTACCACAACCGCTTTACTGCGTCTTAGGTATGCGCGCGGCGAGACGGGGAGTATCTGTCGATTTGTTCAGTCAATCAGCTATCTATGCTAGCAATAGCAGCGCTCATGCTCTTTTTTCCTCAACCCCCACCTCGCTGCGCTATTCTAAAGGCATATAACAATTGCGGTAGCACTATAATAAAAACTTTCTAACAATTATTATACAAAATTTTGATTCCAACAATAAAAGGTTTTATCAACTATAGTAAATAGTAATAAGTGATGATTAAAAATCGCATATTCGGTAGCTAAGAGACCAGCATATCATAGAAAGCACTTTCATGTCCATAGAATCCCGGGATTGCAAATGAGCGCGAAAGAAGGATTACTATACCACCATGTGTGAGTGAGACGACGAACGAAGACAATTATTGAACAATTGCGTAACTATAAATGAAACAGGCATCCCGATATCCAATCTCTAGTGGAAATAGTGTATATAAAAATCTTGACTTTGAAACGTTGGTTCATACATTGTGATAGTAAACATTCGTATGACAATAACAAACCATACACATTTAAAAATAATTCTTTGGTAATAAACATACTCATTATAACTCAGCGTGTAAAACCAAGTAATATTTTAAATATAAAAACAAAACATAATCTCAACATTTCATTACTTTTGTCAATGCAAATGTATTTGATAATATAAACAATGATTTATATGTATTAAATATAACAGTAGCATTCAAACTTACACCAAAAGATACTCAAAGCCTTACAAATTATTTTCTAGTCACACTAACATATGCTAATGGTTATTGCAAACGGACCATTAAGAAATTGCTAAAACTTCATTATTACTTATATAATATTTATAGAAAATTTCAGATACGATTGTATATTTTCTTGAAAAATTCACAGAGCTACAAAGTTAAATCCTATTACTATAATAGATTACTTCTTCTGGATATACATGTATGTGTACTTAATAATGTATGTTATACACAAGATATGTTTCCTTCAAAAACTGAAGAAAGCAAAGAAAGTACTAAAGTGGCTTGTTCGTTGTATTTCGACTATTTTCCTTGACATCCCTTAGATTGCACTAAAACATGTCCCTTTAATTTTGTTTAATCTAAACAATAATGGTCTTTGATATCATTAGATTAGGTTAATTAATTGATGGATTTAATTTCTGCAATGTTCTTTTATTTATATTATGTTCAAATAATTGCTATATAATATTAACTTTAAAAGTGATTTTTCAATAATTACATTTTATAATTATTTACCTTTAGATCATATTTTCAAAAATATTATGATCATTATGAATTGTTTTTATATTGAAATCGGAAATTTAAATTTTTAATTCATTCATTAAGTTTATTTTCAATCAAATTAATGTTATAATATTTTATATATCTGGATTATTTTAATGCTGTATACGTTTATAATATTTTATTCGTAATACTTGATTTTATGTTATGTTTTCTGATTGATTATAATATTGCGAACTATCGCTTGTGGATTTAAATAAATAAATATCATTTGCTGGAAGTAGTCTAACAAACTAAATGATGAAATTTGTCTAAATAAGGGCAAAGCGAATTGTAGTTTCCAAAGACTTACAAGGACATATTATTCAAGTTAGAGATGAATTTGAGTTTTATCAAATCTGTGAGTAATAATATTATTCTTAAACAATAATGTTATACTTTGTAGTTTCAGCATATGGACGCCCACTGCAAGGCATGAAACCTCCCCCAAAGATATCTATTGCGGGATATATCATAATCGCCACGCTAGGCACGCGGGCTCTCAATTGCTGTATGGTATTATGGTACTCAGAGAACGCTACTGCCTATCCTCAAGAAAGTTGTTTGTGAGCAAAGACAATCCTGTATAATGTACAGAGTGTGAAATATGTAAGATTGTATCCTGGGAATCGAACCCTTAGTTACGTTACTCCCGCTGAATGTTATACTTATATAAGATTTATTTAAAACACCGTTAGATAAGATCAAATTTGATTATGGCTTTACAACATCAAAGTATACATATTTAAAAATTACCTTTCTAATTTAAAATTTTGTATTTGTTATGAATGGCAATTTTGCCGACTCCTGCAATATGTAAAATACAGTAACTTTAATTATTATAATACTAATACATAAGAAAATTACACGTAATTAATCTCTACTTATTTATACTTTAATAAAATTAAATTAAACAATATTCTTAAAGCTTACTCATATAAACTGACAAACTGCAGATATAGCAGCAAAGTAAAATAAGTCAAATTTTATGCGTCATCTATTTATAATTGTAGTTGAGCGATCAATAAAAACCGGTGTCTATAGATTTTATGTCCATAATTTAACATACATTTTATAGTTATAAAAAAAAAACTTAATTTTTTTTTAGAAACACTTTTGACGTAATAAAAAAAACATACAATGAGTATAAGAATCTCCTTAAAATAAAGAATAATATTGTTTAAAAGCGCCGGAATTCTAATTGATTGTCTATGACTGGGGTCTATTTGGCGGATGTTCGCGCATTTCGAGCACGTGTTCGACGGGCTGAGGGCGACCATCCGGTCCCACGCGCGCTGGCTTCACCACACCCTTGGACACCATTTTATCAAACAAATTGACCAGTTTCATCGCCTCGAACTCTTTCTGTAAAATATTACGTTAAATTAAAAATCAATTCAGCACTTAAATAGTCTTAGTTTACTTCAAGTTCAAGTTTACTTCAGCCCCGCAGAGAAGATTCAAATATTTAGAATGTAAAGTAGCAGTGGGCAGATCACATAGCTCATAGAACACATGGCCGCTGGGGCTCTACGCAGCGTAAGACGTGGATCCAAGTGGAAAACAGACGACTTTATTTAGATTGTTGACGATGGATGGGAGGCTGCTTCCAACCTATTCTATTGGAAATCTTTGGAGAAGGATGTGGACGTTCCATGGCTGAAATGATGAGTAACTATATATATTTAAACATAAATAAGAATTAATCAGAGTTTTTCGTTGACCTCGTCCAAATCGGCTGTAATTGTCGTCTGTTCATTAAGACATAATGAAGCTTCTTATTTTAAAAATTACTAAGAAAAGAGTAATAACAATACTCTTCAGAAACAAACCACAGAGTAAGCTAAAATATGGATCACTAGCTTTCAAATGTTTGCCTTGAATAAAAATCATAACGACCTGTTCTATGGTGGTACCGAAACCGAAGTACCGCGCCTTAGGTACGCTAGGCGAATACCGGTTCTACGTTCCGTCAATCAGAACTCGGAGTGGCGGCGCTCATGCTCTTTTTTTTCTACCCGCATTGCCATGCTTTCCTATGGCGCGGTACAGCGGTTTTAGTGACACTTAAGTCTGGCAGACGAAATAGAAATCGTATCAATTATTTATCTATTTATTTATATTAGAAGCCTTTAAATTTATTATTAGGTCTAATAATTATTTTACTACTTTCACCTGTTCCTCTGTCATGCCTTCAAAGGGGTTGATTCGCGGCGGTCTTGTGCAACCCACCACGGGATCGATATGTGGCTGCGCCTCCAAATACTCCTCCGTATCGGAATCCTCACTGCTTGAGGAGTACGCAACGTGACCACGGCTTCCGGCTAACAGGCCTTTCTGTGCTAAGTGCCCAGCTGCGTTCCCGAAGCCTGTGTATTTTACCATGCGCCCAACTGTAAAAACCAATACGTTAAAAAGATTTTTTTGATATTTTTTTAAAATTTTGTTAAACAAGTAGTTACAAGAAAGGAATATTAATACAAAAAAAAAACAGAATATATGTGCGTTTAGTTTCACTATGTCTGAAAGGCAAATGTCGACAGTAATGACATCTCAGCGAAAATTATTTAATGAAAATCAAAATAAATCTCAGCAAGCTGACATGATATACCCACAAACAGCAATGAAACGTGGTCTCTCCATTCGACTCTTATTGACAAGTTCACAATCGCCCAACGAGCCATGAAGGCATAAGATTTCGAACGTGTATTTCGAGGTCGAATCAGAAATAAGGGAATCTTTCAAAAGTCACCGTCCCAGCAGATTGGTAAGTTAAAGTGATAGTGACCAGAACACCAGCTCTGATCCCAGAAGCCTTAATTTTTTAGAGTGGCGATGATGGATCGGCAAGAGCAGCCTAGAACGTTCACCATCAAGGTGAACAGACGACCGTGTTAGGGTCGTCGGAAGACGCTAGATGCAGCCGACTTCCAAACGGTTTTATTGAAAATCTATGGGGGATGCCCATGTCCAGCAGGACATCCTAAGTTAAGTCTTAATGATGATGATGATGGTGCAACATTTTTGCTTAAGCCTATTCCAAATTACATTTACATACATTTCAAATACTCTGCTAGTTACAAGATAAAACCTTAATCTTTAAAAGGAACTATTCATATAATCTTTCCTGTAAAGCTATTAAAATAAAATTTACGAAAACTTAAACACGCGAATAATTTTTATATTCAAAACTAAAAAAATATCAGGCCAGTGTTTTAACAAATATACACAAATTAAAAATTAATGGCTAATTATGTTACAAGTGGTAGGAGAAGTAGTTTAGTTATTATTTTAGGAAAAAATAATCAGAAGAGAATAGGAAAATTTATATTTTTTTCCCATACTCACAACAGAATTAATTAAAACACCCATTCCTAACGGTCAAAAATTTGTTTTAGTATGGGATAAAATAGTATGGTTAGAACCTACTATTTAACACAGTATTGTAACACTATAAAAATTCTTACCTTTCTCTTTACACAATATAAACAGAAACTCAGCAACTAAATCTCTGATTGAAGTTACTGGGGTTGTCAACAATCTGCAAAGTTGATTGCGGAGTGTCGAACCTTTTTCAGGTGGCCTAGACACATCTCGTAGTGGAGGAAGCACCTCTTGACGGAGGTATTTACGATGAGCGCGGCAACCACGCGCACTTTTATTCAAAACTGTTAAGATTGGCGACAGATTTTCATACTGATTCTTCGTGCTCTGAAAACATAATAAATAATTTACAGAAAAATAGTAAGTAGCATGTTTTTTAACTTAATATTAACACATTTTATTTTTAAAAATATGCCAATCCCACAGAATGTCTAAAGTTAATGATGAAGAAAGAGTAAGCAAAGCTTTCTGCTTAATTCATGAGTACTCCTAATAAAACCCTTGTAGCTTATAAATATGTGCATTTATCTCTCTTATCAAACATGTTACCTTGTTAAATTTAAATAAGTTTAAAAAACGTAAGGCTCAGCAGACTAAGCAGAAGGAACTGTACATTAGAGAAATTAAATTTTTAATAAGGAACAAATATTTTTGATAGCATTGTGTCTGTTACAAATTTACCTTAAAAACCAATAGGTTTTGCATATTTAATCAACCTATAAATGGAACCGAAATTAGTACTTTATAACATAATTAACAAAGTTACATATGACCGACAACATTGTTAATGAAGTCAGAAGACATTGGAGGCAGGCGGCTCCCTACCATGGACCACTGGAAATCTAAAGGGAAGTCCTATGTCCAACAGTAGGAGTCCCATACCTAAATTGATATTTGTGTGTAACAGCTCACAGAATCATAATATAAAAACTGCTACTGCCAATAAGTTATACATATTTGATATATATACAAGTAAAAAAATTAAAACTGTGAAGTACATTTAAAAGCATAAAAACTTACTGTTGTCACTGTCAAACGGTGTAGTAAAAACTGAACAAGAGATTGCAAAGCATCCATATTTTTCCCATCATAAATGTACAGCGACTTTTCTCCCTCATTTAAATCAGGTGTTAAATACGGATAAAACTTTGAGGGAACACTAAAAGGTAAAACAGTTTCATTATATAAAAATTACAAAAAAGCAAATTGTTTCAAACAATTAAATGCACTATTCTCTTAAATTCAGTATCTAAATTTCTGAAGCAGTTATAAGCCAATATCATCATCATTTTAACATATAATAGGAGTTAATTTTTTTGAATTATCAATAATTTAACTCAATTATAATTTTCGTTTGTCTAAAATAGAGACAGGATCAAAGACTCCTACAGATAAATAAATAATTGCATGGGAGAAAACATTAATTTACGTAATTCAAATCCAGAAATTTATTTTTAATTATTTTTCCACATCTTTCACCAGACCAACCACTAATATATATTTTGAATAAAAGCAATTAGAAACCAAAAGTATAAGTAATATTTTCATAACATTGCAGTACTATAATATGTGTGTCTATGTGTTTAATTACTCAACACATATATTAAATATAAAGAGTAGTTAAACCTGACTATATTTATAAAAAATATCATGCCAAATGAAATATTATATGATACTAGCTGATCCCGCAAACGTTGTTTTGCAAAAAAAAATTGATATTTTAATTTACAAATAAAAAATAAGGGTTGATCGTAGAGGGGTGAAAATTTATGGTTGTATGTATTCTTGTATGCTGTATCATAAAAAAATAAAAACAAAAAATTAAAAAAAAATTAAAAAAAAATTTTTAAGGGTGAACAACCCTTATCACTTAGGGGTATGGAAAATAATAGCCGATTCTCAGACTTACTGAATACGCATATAAAATTTGGTAAAAATCGGTCGAGCCGTTTCAGAGGAATTCAAGTTGAACACTGTGACACGAGAATTTTATATATTAGAAGATATTACATGTACATTTACTCCACATAGACATAAGGAGAAGAGTTGACCTGACAATTTTTTATGTGCTATGATTTTAATATTACACAATAACTTATGATAGGGCTTTATATTTCTATTTAATGTATACAAACCTTAATAATAAATTAGTAATATTGCTTCGCAGCTCCATCAACTTCTGCTCAGATGTAGTATGTGCACTTAGTAGAGTTGTAAGTGTTGGCATTAATTTTAAATATACTGCTTCCTCCTCTTCATCAACTTGCTCATCAGAAGAAGATTGAAGAGTTAAATTAAACTGAATTTTTAATATTTCACACACAATTGCTTGTTGGTTGTCCTTAAATAATTACAATAACAATATTAATTGCTTTGAATGGAAAATTGTATTTTTTTATATTTAATAAAGTCAAGCACTAACTTGCAAGTAGCAGTGGTTATCTCCAATTACACCCCCACAAGCCCCAGCTTCATCCTGCTCCAATGAAGCTTCCAAAACAATTTCATTTAAACAGCTTATTAGATAATCCATTCCATGCAACTCAGTTTTAATCTTAGTAGTAATATCTTGTCTTAGGGCTGTCAGAATAAATAGTAGTTTCATATCAAACAACATTATATCATCCTTATATGGTATGTCTTTGTAAGACCTCAGTCTTGCCACCAAACCCTGAGCAATAGCAGTATGTGCACACAATGCTCTTGCTACCTCACTGTTCAACGCTAAATTGCATAAACATTTTAAAGCTTCAACAGCTTCTTCCTTTTTTGGCACTGGTTCTTGTAACATAGCCTCATTATCTATGTTAAGAAAGTTGTAAAGTCCAGCTTTTTCAATCAGTGTTGTAATCCATTTTTCGCAAATAAGGGTATCCACTTCCACTTTATCTCGGCTAAAATAAAATGTTTATAAGTTATCTTTATTTTTGCAATAAACTTTTGTGACTTAAACTTACTTGAATTAAAATTAATAAAATAAATTTCGCAATAAAAATTTTCAAAAGCTTATGTTCTCCCTTAAGAAAGCCTATCGAAATAATAGGTAATATAATTGTAGGTTTTTATAACATACCTCAATATTCTAAGTGACGATAAACACAAGCTGTGCAAAGAATCAGACGATTTTTCTTGAATTATTTGAAATAACGCAGCCCATAGGCTCACTCTGTCATTATTATTTGATAAATCAGGAAACGTAAAAACATTTTCATTCTGAAAATATAATCTTTACAATGTCTTTGTTAGATCCTATAAAACAAATTATCAATAGAAAACTTACATTTTTCATAAATTTTCCTAAAATATTTGACACTTCAGATTTATCACCACTAGTTAAATGTTTAATTTCCTCCTCGTTCATTTTGCCTGACAATCCCCTTTGCTAGTTTTACAATAAAACAGGTATTAAACTATGACTTTAAAAATCTGATTTTAAATCAGCCTAGACATGTTCGCTGTTTTATTTCATGAAATGTTAATTAGAAATACGTTAAATCATACAGTAAATATTTATATTAGGAATCGTTATATCGAATACCACTGGATATAAATTGTAAATGTCAAAATGACAACAATATAACATCAATTTTTCCCTCACAAATAAATACCGTTGATTTTCATTCTAAGTACTTACTTATCATCAGATTAAAAATATTTTGCCTAAAGTGATTCATAAGGATCTCATAAATTGTTATATATTCTTTTACCTGCAATAATTATTCTCTTGTAATAATCATTAAATCCTACTTTTTAAACATTACTAGATAGAAGTAATATTTAAATAATTAAATAATAATCAAAATAATATTACTACTACAAAAAACGAATTACATATTTTAAATAATTCTCGTGAATATTATGTCCTGATATTATTTACCACAACGTTTGATTCCACTAAATTTCTTAGCAATTATTGATACTTGAATAGACTACTACTAACATTAAAAAAGTGATTAATACCAGTTTTTGCTACGTACAAATTTAATTACGTAAAAAATTAATTTTCTTAATGTCATTTTTAAGATTTATTCTCTTCGTTATTATTATCTATGGTAATCTGTTTTTATATGTCAAATGATACAATATCTGCGTGTGAAATTTTTTAGCAAAATTTACTAGATATTGTATTGTATTTCATATAACTACCACTAGGAGCCTGAAAATGGCTACAGTAGCGTTAGCTGGTCATTTGGCCAATAAGATAATTAGTAAGTAAACGTATTCTCAGTATTATACGAAATAAATACACGCAAAAATGTCTTATATAATTGGTAATACAGGGTGCTGAAAATATTAGGATGTTAAAAGTTTATTTCTTTCAGCTAAACATGGTGTTATAAGCATTATTTACGTAAAGTCTGCGTCCTATAGTACCGATGGCACTCCTAACATTGCTGCTTACAAAAGGGGTACCGGAGGCCGCAGTAGTTTCAATGGAATAGTAGCCACTGTGTTTGGTTGTACTGGGTTCGTGGGCCGATATGTTTGTAACAAACTTGGCAAAATAGGAACTCAAGTAAGTTAAAATCTAAATCTTAATGCTGAACTCCTTATTTATTAACTTATTTAATTTAGCATATTATTTACATTATGGATGGTTTTGTGCGATCTTAACGTTCTCTACTAACTTGTTAACATAAGATTTGAATTGAAAAGTACATAAAACTCAATTTTTATTTAACATAATTATTAAACAATGCTTATGTTTTCTCCTGAAGCCATTGAATAAAAAAAAGAGTTTTTAGTAATAACTAGCTGAGATCACTTTATTTGTATTCCAGATGATTTTACCGTACAGAAGTGACTTCTATGATGCCAACAGGCTCAAAGTTTGTGGTGACTTAGGCCAAGTCCTTTTTACGCCTTATGATATTAGAGATGAGGAATCCATAGCGAAGGCGGTTAAGTACTCTAATGTTGTTATCAATCTTGTTGGTCGTGATTATGAAACCAAAAACTTTAAGTACATGGATGTACATGTGGATGGTCCTAGGCGTATAGCAAGGTCTTTGAAGATTTTTATTATTACAATTGATTTTGATTAGATAGAGATTTTGACCACATAAATAATAATAATAAAGAAATAAATAGTTAATAAACCCAATTACTGAGAACAGGCAGAATTAACTAAGTTTTTATATGTGAGGTTTGTTTTTCATAAACCACTTTCAAAGTTAACCTGTTTCCCGTCAACTCTCCAAAGCTAGATTATAAAGACAAAACTTAACAAAAATATGAAAATCAGATCTTATTATAGAAATTTGCATTGTGGTTGAGATTCGTCAATATTTTTTTAAAAAAAGTGAGAATCAAATAATTTTGCCGTGAGTGGATGTCAAATAAGTAAACTAATGAAAAAACTATTTTATCCAACTGCAATTTTTTGAAGAAATTCACAAGAGAATTCAAGCCTAACCCAAAGCCCAAGCCTAACCCTTTGCACATCTATGGTGAAATATAGAATATGCAAGTTTTTAAAAATAATAGTGTGTAGTAAAAGCAAAATATTAGATCTTGATTATCGAAAGCATATAAATTTACTTTAACTCCTGCTCCATTTTTTATCACTTTAATGTAGACCCTTTTGAATCTCTTGGGGATCCCAAGTGGTCTATAAAAAAAAAATTGTAAGTATAGCTGTTAATTAACAAGTTTTATTTGTTTATGAATCACAGATGATGAGCAATAAAAAGTTGTAAGGCACCATCTTAGTATTTGATGTTTTCTGCCACTCAAAGATTTTTTATTACAGGTATCAATTATGTTACATACATTTAATTCATCTTGAAATACAGACTTACATTTATCTATTACAGGATATGTCGGGAAATGGGAGTGGAGAGATTTATTCATCTGTCTTATTTAAATGCTGAAAAGAACCCACAGCCTTTAGTTCTGAAAAAACCATCCATGTTCAAAATCAGCAAGTACTTAGGAGAATGCGCCATAAAGGAAGAATTTCCTACTGCAACTATATTTCGTGCTTCTGACATCTATGGATCTGAAGATAGATTCCTTAGGTACAATGCCATTAATTATTTTTTTAAGTTAACAACAAATTTATTTTTATTAAAATTGTGATTCATGACGAAAACATTAGCTGAGATTAGATATTTAAATGTACATAAACCTAAAGTTATAATGTTGGTTCAGAATGGGAAGCACTTTAGTGTTGAAAAAATTGAAAATTTCAGGATTTTTATTAACTAAAATTGATTAAGTTGTAAAATGTGTCTTAAAAGGAGATTTTCGGGCCTTAGTGAATAATTTTCTCTATGGAGTTGATAACCATTTTGTTAATAGGAAAATGAGATAATTAGATAACAATACCAGCATTTGTGAGTGAGATAAAAAGCTACATATGCTTGTACACCAGTAGAGGCTGAAAAGTGTTTCTTTATTAATTACTACATACCAGTAACTTATTTCAAGCATCTTCAAAAGTTGAAAAATACCCATTTGATTATCTGATTAGGTGTAATTGTACTTTATTGTCATTAATGATATCATAATTTTGTTTACTTTTACCACTAGATCCATAGCATCAGGTTGGCGTTCACACAGCAATCTTTTTCCTTTGTACAAGAATGGATTGAAAACTGTAAAACAACCAGTTTTTGTTTCTGATGTCGCCCAAGGAATAGTGAATGCTGTCCGCGATCCTGACACTCGTTGCCAGGTGTACCAGGCTATAGGGTATAGTGCAATAATTTTTTTATATTTTTTTATGTGAATTAATATACTTGCTAAAGTTTCTGATACTATTCTAATGAAAGAAATTGTCGTTAAAAACCCTGAAAAACACCTAAAAGATATAAAGTTATGCCTCTATGCTATCCTATTATCATATCTGCTGATAGATGCCCACTGCAATGCATAGACCTTTCTCAAAGTCGCCTCAATGACCGTGCGCCGGTTTTGCGCAGCCGACATCCGCATCTTCCTGACACGTTGACTGTGTCTAATTGTGCCTTATATGCAAATAATTTTTATGTAACATTATGAAAATTAGTTTAATTAACAAGTAACATAAATAAACTTTCTAGACCAAAAAGATACCTTCTGGCTGATCTTATTGACTGGTTCTACAAGCTAATGCGTAAAGATGGGAAGTTAGGTTACAAGCGCTATGACATGAAATACGACCCGATATTTCCTTTGAGAGTCGCCGCCGCCAACATATTGTCCCCTGCTTATCCATTTGGTGGTTTGCATTGGGAAGGATTGGAAAAAGTAAGTAAAACAGATGATTGTCTATTTAGGCCACTTAGTGATAACTCACAAAAATTTGATTAAATGATAAAACCATCAACATTATAAGCAAACAATAAAATACATTAAATATCAAAATAATAATATAAATCTAATAAAAATATCAAACCTTAAAATACTAAAAATTAACAATTACTTATTAAATTGAGCAGATTTTAAATAATCATATATCATGTGGCAACAAAACCTCTACCTGATATCAGTTTTTCATTAAATATTCACTTTACTACTACTAAAAATTAATTGAATGTGTGGGATGGCGAGCCTTTTGTTGGAAGGAGGTCCTGCTGTTTTAGAATTTAAAATTATCTAGTTGTGGAAAGAATGTATGTATAATTGCCATAGTATAGTAAACAATACTACTATAATAGTAAATAAAATTTGTCATTGTGTATTACAATGTCAACAATACCTAAATAAAATTATTAGAATTATTAACTATTATTTCATCATAAAAACATAACAGAAATCAAATTAATTAATGAATTAATATTATGAGTAGAATATATAATCAAGTCAATCATATGATATCAAGGAATATTTATACAGGAAATTCATGGGCTTCATATATTTTTGATCTAATAAAGTATTTAATTTATATTAGCAGAAGTATCCTAGTAATAAATTTCAATCGGTCTTTTTAAGACTGTTTTATATGTATTTTGAATTATATATTACCAATGCTCCTCACAAATAGTGTAGTATTTAATTTGGATAACTTGTTTGTATATTAGTACCAATAAAAAAATATGTGTTATCACCAATTCATACATTGTCCATAATGTGATTATGATACACACCCTCTCAGAGTAGAATTGTATCACAACAATGATAATGATTTAGTGTAACAAACTATACTACAGTATGATGTAATCACACATTTGAATAGTGACAGTAAAAAATATCGATTTTTTACTGTTTATTTTATTGTAGACATTTAATTAAGTGAATTATTACAGGAATCCACTACTGACCGGCCTGAAGATGGGGTTCCAACTTTAGAAGACTTGGGTGTGTGCCTAACTCATATGGAAGATCAAGTACCATGGGAACTAAAGCCTTTCCGTGCCTATCAATATTACTATGACAAAATTGGAGAGTTCCCCAAACCTCCACCTCCCAAAGTGCAAGAGGCCTGAAGTAGCCAGTGTTAGTTTCCAGTCAATGAAGACCTCTATGTAATTATATATATCAATGTTGTTCATAGACAAATGCAATAAATTATGGTCATTATTTATATTGAATTTTATTCTCTCTAGTAGCTTAGTTTCTTAATTTTATAAATGTAGAAAAGGAATTTATTTTTCTGTAACGTATTTTTTTTGTTATTTGTTGATTTGGCAACTTTACAATGCCACCTTCTCCATTTTATGTAGAAGTTTATTATTGTAAAATTAAACTATATTATAAATTATCGTGAGCTAAAAGCTTATTTACTGACAATTAAGAAATCTAATTATACTGAAAATATATTCAGAACTATTATTTTTAAATTTTTACTCAATTTGTCCAATACTCACCTTGTATACAATATAAAATATACTTTACTACTAGTCTCAAATGTTACTAAAAATAATGTAGTATTCTACTTATGAAGATAGGCTTTAGATTACAGTACCCGACGTTTAATTTGACGTCAGTAATATCAATCTTTTATGAACATCAGTTTATTTTATATACATAAACTGTATATGCAGTTGAAGAAAAGATTTATAAAAGAAAATATTTTTGACGTGCTTAATCAGATGCCTGGGGTACTTGACATGTAAACATGTCATTTACCCATCTTTTATTTATTTTTAAAAGCTAAAGTTATGCTAATAAACAAATTCTTTGAGAAGTAAAATGTTTACCTTATTCCTTCTGTTCCTGTTTATCTTATCCCTTTTCTATTGACAATTAAGAAATTCTTTATTTTCGATATGAAAAAAAAATTAAGTAATCATTTAATTCTTCAAAAATCTCAGAGAATAACAAACTTACCATTATTTAAAGTGTTTTAATTTTATGGCTTCATATCTATTACCACATTATTAAACACAGTGCCAGATTTATAATTCTAGGTTAATATTGTGTTAATTAGCTATTATAATTTTAGGTAAACATTTTGCATTCTTTTAAATGAATAATTGAATATTGTAAATAGTCTATCTGCAATTGATAAACAATTGATGGTAATTAAACACTTGTTGATACTAAAAATTAAAAGAAAATGCTATATGTGATAAAGTTTTTTTATTTAAATCTTATTCAAGGAGCGGGCCTGCCACGTCCATAGCCTCCTCTCTGTAACAAATTAAAATTGCAGGGTTAAAAAAACATGTTTTTATACATGAATAAACAAGGAAATTCTAACACAGTATAGTGATAGTATAAGGTACTGTCATGATATTACAATCAGAAAATAAAGTAATATTTGGAGCATAAATCTAGATACACATAACAGATACCATTATACTATATTCCTTTTGCCCAATAGATGTCAGAAAATATTCCACCAGCATGAGAGATTAAAGAGGCCATCCATCAAGTTTATACAGTGAGAGGACCAAGTAAATTATATAGTAGAATGTCTATAAAAACTGAATATATTACAGTGGAATGACAATAATTACATAATCTTTAACATATCAGCATATAGATGCTCACTTTCAAAGCAGGGGCCTCCCACAAACATCACCATGATAAGTGCTAATGATAAAAACATTTAGTTACTCACAAATTCAACATCAGCAGAGCCAGGACCAACATCAGCCTTCTTGTCGTGTGGAGCCCCTGGAGCGGTGGGAGCACGACGGTATGTAGAACGATCTTCAACAGTGCGAGCTGGTGCATCAGTTCTACCCACTGCACCACGGCGAACTGTCTCTGTTCGCACTGATCTCTTGAGGGTGGCAGGGACAATTTCAGGAGGCAAGTGGAGGAAGATCCTCAAGTATTCAATGCCCTCATTTGTGAGATACCTGTAAATAGGTTTTAACAAATTTTGAAATTGGTTGAGAAGTTACTTGATTTTATTGAATTAAGAAAGAAATCAAATACATTAATGCCTGGTAATCACAGGTTAGAAAGACTACTATCTATCCAGAAACTATTCATTAGTACTACTCAGTAACCT
This sequence comes from Battus philenor, assembly GCF_028537555.1. Taxonomy (NCBI): domain Eukaryota; kingdom Metazoa; phylum Arthropoda; class Insecta; order Lepidoptera; family Papilionidae; genus Battus; species Battus philenor. The sequence goes on from NW_027181704.1 coordinate 6,322,999, forward strand.
GAAATTTATTATTCAATTGTACATATATATTTTTAAAAGACCTATTTTTAAGAGAGTTTTTCGTAAATAGATTGATATTAAAAGTTTTTATTTGGGCTTTATTAAAAAAAAATTAAAATACTATGTTTCTATTACAAAAATATGCAGTATGTGCTCCTAAGTAATAAAAATAATGTAAACATAATTAAGGCAGTCTCAGTGTAATGGCAAATTATTATTGCAATTTGTATTACTTATTTTCAAAACTCTTCTTACAACTTGAAACCAAATTTGAAGTATGTGGAGTATTTTGCATTGTTTAGATTCCTGTAGAAACTTTAGATCTTTGGATGATCTAGTGTAATTTATCTGGTTTATTTTAACACTAAACATACCACAAGGGGTCAAATGACCCATGGCTCAAAAATTATTATTTTTTGCGTTTGTAAACGAAATGGTCAATATACTATTTTGTTTAATAATAATAAATTTAATTTTAATTTCTTTCTTAATAACCATACTTTATACATTCAAGCAGTAAACATAAAGCGGGGTCATTTGACACGCTATGGTAGAAATAGGTACCTAGTAATTGTTGGTATGATTAGTGTTAAAGACATAGGTTTAAAATATCTCTATTGATATGTAACAGAAATTAAACAAAAACGTAACTTGAACACTTCGGATATTACACAGAAGTCAACTTTACTACGTACTTTAATCCAACCTTGTTGGTACAAAATATTCAAGAAGTTAAAAGACTGGGTGATAAAATTTAAGTTTAAGATGTTTTTATTAAGTAAACTTTTCCTAAAGACTTTCTCTTTAAAAGATTATAAAGTAATGCATGTTTTAGTTGATATTATATTAAACTTACCAGTAAAAGTGTCTCCACGCAAACTGTTCCTTAACATAACCTCTAGATTTTAAGGACTGCATTGCCTTAATTACTTGAAGGTTGGGGATCTTTTCAAGATCTGGATGTTTAGGAGCATGGTGGTCCTTTTTAGCTACCATCACTCCTTCTTTGAATAAGTATTCATAGATGGAAACACGGTTTTGTTTTGGCATCAACATCTTGACTGCCTACCTAAAACAAGTTTTTAACACCTATAATTTCCAAATCGCACAAAAATATTTACAACATCATCCACAAAAATTAAATCGCAGAAATTTTCAATGGTACAATTGCACTTATTAAAAGAGATTAACAAAATTAACAAAGATTTTAATATATCAAAATTACCTTCCGCTTATTTTGACAACTTGAAAGAAAAGACAAATTTCAGATCTTTCTGATTTGACGCAAAATTTTTATTGCCATTATATAAAATATTGTCAACATTTCATCCCCAATTAAAATCAATTAATATTAATCAATTAAATATTAGATAAAATATTTAGTCACAAGTTTCTAATTTTCACATTAAATTTTATGTAAATCTTCGTTATTTTTAAAAGAAAAAAATTCTTGAGAAAAAGTCGTTATTAATATTTGCCTTTGATGTACCTTGTCAATCTTATTAAATTTTCGCACTGATTTTCAAATAAACAATCATGTACTTGACATTGCCCTAAAAAATAAATAATTATTTTTTTATTCAAAAGCAATTAAATTCCTTTCTAAGGTAGAATTAAATTTCATAATTAATATTCGTTACATATCACAAAATAATACCTTATTACGACTGTAGAAATATTTTCATTTTTATTTTCACAATTATTATACGTAAACACGTTAAACTATGACTTAAATAAAATAGACGAAACATTTTATAGATTGCTAAATTATATGCTATCTATGACAATTATGTCTTATTTTATTACTATCTGTAGGATCTTAATGTAGTGTATAATAGCAACATGCTCAAAGATTAAAAGTTTTAATTTCTTTATATTTGGAAAAAAATAAAGTAAGATATAATAATGGATTTCCAAAACAGACCCGGTGGAAAAACCGGCGGCGGAGGTGTAGCCTCCTGGTCGGAAAGCAACCGAGATCGTCGTGAAAGGCTTCGTCAACTTGCTTTGGAAACTATAGACTTAAATAAAGATCCCTATTTCATGAAAAATCATTTAGGTATAAACAGTTCTTATAATATTCAATATACTTCATTTAGGTATACAAATGTTTTATACTATATCATAGTCTTCGTCCATAATTCTAATTAAGAAATTTTACAGGTTCTTACGAATGTAAACTTTGCTTAACACTTCATAATAATGAAGGGAGCTATCTAGCTCATACACAAGGGAAGAAACATCAAGCTAATTTAGCACGAAGAGCTGCTAAGGAAGCTAAAGAAGCACCTCAGCAACTGGCGCCTGAAAAACCAAGAATTGAACCTAAAAAGTTTGTTAAAATTGGCCGTCCTGGTTACAGAGTGACAAAACAAAAAGACCCTGATAATGGCCAACAGAGTTTACTTTTTCAAGTCGACTATCCAGGTATTTTTGTTAACATTTATTAAGTAACATTCTATTTTTCATTTATCTTCTGTTATATTTATTTTGAATTCTAGAAAGAACATTAGTTCTAAATGATTGTACTACATTTAGTTCTTTACATCTTTATTCCCAATATTGTATATTATCACAAGTCTTCATTAATGCATAATTACTTCATCCTGTTCCTCTTTTAGAAATTGCAGAAGGAGTGCAACCAAGGCATCGCTTCATGTCAGCTTATGAACAAAAGATTGAACCTCCAGATCGCAGATGGCAATATTTACTCTTTGCAGCAGAGCCCTATGAGACAATAGCCTTTAAGGTGCCCAGCCGTGAAGTTGAGAAGCATGACTCGAAATTTTGGACTCATTGGAACAAAGACACAAAACAGTTTTTTTTGCAGTTTGCTTTTAAAATTGAGCCATTAAGAATGCCTCCCCCACCTCCAAAAATGTGGGAGAATCATGGCATCAGATTACCACCCCCACCTGGAGCACCTCTTATGGGAGTACCACCTCCCCCACCTTTATTACCAGTACCACCTCCTCCACCATCTATGTAAATATGGAGATTTTATGTTATAATAAAGAATTTTACACATGAATTGTTTTAAAACTTATGCTTAAGTCCTTTGAAGTAATAAAACATGGATGGAAATAATTTGTTTTTTACTTTATTATAAAATTGTTATACATAGGTATTGCTACTGGACACTTTTGCTACTGAAAACACTTCAAATAACAATCTTGTGTTATTGACTAAATGTATCATATATTTTATAGAAAACTGATATACACTGTTGTGTGTGTGTTGTGTTTGTAATAATCCAGAGGTTAATTCATTCAATAAAAGGCAAAGCTTTAATCCTGGAATTTTACCATTTGAAGACTCAAAAATCGACGAAGCTATTTTATAATCATTATCCTTAGTGTAATTTTAAGCTTACGATGATATTCGGTACATTTTAATAATGTACAAGCCAAGAATGCACGAATCATCAAAATTTTTTATTATATTTTTAAAATACTGTAATGTAGTAGTCTGCTAGGCAAACGAAGCAGGAAAAAAAATTGAACTAGTTTTTGATTGAATACATTTCCAATTCCTTACCTTACGAAACAAATACATTTTAATAATGTAAAAAGTTAAAAATTATTCAGCTATGTAATATTGAAGAAATAGTTCATAGTAATTTTATATCTGTATTAGAATCTTAATATAGCAGCTAAATAGTTAAATCAGGCTTAATAATCATTGCTCATAATTCTTAAACATTATACATTTTATGATATTTATAACGTAAATTTTTTTAAAAAGACTACTTGACATCCTACGTTTTTCATTCAATATTTGCTTGAAAAGGAATGTAATTTAACGGTTATTCGACGACATTGTACTGGTACTGTTGCTTTCGCGCGCGATCTATTGAATAACGAACAGTACAACAATGAATTTATACTTAAGTGGTCAGCAGTGATATTGAAAATACAGCACTATTTTATATGAATATTTTGCCAATATTTATTATTTAAGAGGAATAAAATTTTATTCATTATGTTTTCAAAAGCTAAGCGATTTGAACCAATATTGAGATTGGGTAAGTTTTTATCAAAATATAAAGACCCTAAATTATTATAACAATATACCAAAGAACTTGGTAACAGTTTTATGATGTTAATTTTATCAAATTAATGTAAAAGGTCGGAGAATTAAGATAATAAAAAGCTTGTTTTACTTCAGGTACTAATAAAAGCGAACTAAGTAATGGAACTAAAGAGAAAACAAAATCAGCGCCTATTCCGAAATCAAGGCAGAAACCCCTGGATACCCCAAGTAAAGTAAATAGTGATGTACTATCACAGTGCAGTTCTACTTCTAGTGCGAAATCATTTATAACTGTAAGTTTTATTTTTATTGAATATAATAATAAATCTTCACTACGTACTTTTTATACCCGTTAATGCCTTGTTCAAAAAGGTAATAAAAAGATAGAAATTTTGGTTAAATAATAGTTTTGCATTTAATTTTATAGCCACAACCAGTTAAAAGCTACACAGCTGCTAAAACCAAAAGTTCAAACTCTTTAAAAAAGATGACAGTAAACCATAATAAAAATGTCCAAACCAAAACTAGTCATAAACCAGCATGTCAAATACCAGATCTTATCAAAGCACAGGAAGTTGAAATAAGGTAAGTTAATGTTTCTACTTATTAACTAACATTGTTCAATAAGATATGTTATAAAATACATAATGTGCAGATCAGATGGTTGCAAAAGCCTAAAGGCTTTAGAGTGGGGACCAGCAAGAGCTGAAATTTTGACAATATTGTTAAATTTGTTGAAAGATATTGGATGCAGGTGGCTTCCAACCGGTCCTAATGGAAATCTCTGAAGTAAGGCTTATGTCTAGCAATGGCTGTCTTAAGGTTGAAAATGATAATAATGAATGATGAAGATATTTGGATAGTTAATATGGGGTTAAAATCCTACTGTTCTCTTTTTACTAAGAGAAATAATAAATTATTATACGGAACATTAATTTTCAGAAATTGTCAACTGTTGCAGATTTCCACAAGAAAATGTAGCTTCTTTAAACTATTGTGTTTATATGTATGCCAGAGTAGTTATTTTATATTGTTGCATGAGAAAAATTGGGAAATTTTGTTGAAGGTCTGGAATTTATATACTATCTATACATTAGCTTATGCTATAGTATAGTACAAAAATCAAATGTATTTAATTTTTAAGTGCTAAAAGTCTACATTTTAACTTTATTACTTCATACTACCTACTATATAATACAAAATTAAAAGTAAATTTCAATAAATCAATTAAAACTTTGATTTTATAATTAAATATTTCTTGATGTTTTAGAAATAAAGACCAAACAATATCAGAGTATAATAAACAAATTGAAGACTTAAAGACTGAACTAGCTAAACTACAAATGAAATTGAGTGATAAAACAATCAACACTAACTATGATGTACAATATTTAGATGATAAATTTCAACAAATTACCTTATGTGATAAAGATAATGCTGCAAACAATAAAATATACATTCAAAAATCAAATGAATCAAATACTATTGATAAATTAAACCAAGATATAATAAAACTAGAAAATTTGTGTAGCAAATTAGAGAAGGAAGTAAGTAGCAAACAAGTAGAACTCACAGCACTAGAAGAAGTCATAGTTATACGAGATAGTTTATGTCAAGATTTACAGAATAAATTAACTGATATGAATACTTGCCTTGAAGAAACTAAACAAAGACTGGAAATGGTAAAAGGTCACCATGCCTTAGCTTTAGAAGCAAATGAAAGTATTAGAAGGGAATACAAGGCTGAGTTAGAAACTCTAAAAAACAAAATGGAAGAAGAAAAGCAAGTAATTATTAGTAAAAGTAAAACAGAGCAAGAAAGTATAAAGTCTCATTATAAATCTTTGATTACCAAAATTAGTGAAGAATTAGTAAATGAAAAAAATGTAGTTATAGCAGAATTGAATGATAAATTAGCAATAAAAGATCAAGAAATGAAAGCAAAATTGGAACAAATTGAAGAAGCCACATGTGAAAAATTAAAATTAAGTGAAATTCAGTTTGAAGAGCGTAGTAGGAGTATTCAGGAGCACTGGTCATTGCAGGAAAATCAAATACAATGCTTAGAGAGTGAAATGAAAGAACTTAGATACAAATTGAGTCTTAGTGAGGATCACAATAAAAAAATACATAATCAATTGATCTGTTTGGAAAAAGAAAATGAATCTTTAAAAAGTGAAAAAACACGACTTGCTGACCAACTGAATGAATTAAAGGAAGAATCTAAAAAGACTGTAATTGAATATGAAAATAAAATAAACAAGCTAACTGTGGAGGTGGAAAAGACAATCAAGGAAAAAAATAAATTTGAAATGTCATTATCAGTTACTAGAGATATTGTGCAAGTTCTAACAATGCGCCTGAGGGAGTCCGATGCAGAGTTAGAACATTTAGAAGCCAAAATTCAATCATTAACTAACTCAAAGGAATCTACAGAATCAGAACTTCTTAAATACAAAAATACTTTGGACAATACTGTTTTGGAATGCAATGAGTATAAAGAAGCTCTCGTCAATATTCTAAAGTCTAAAGCAGCTTTGGCAAAGGAACACACTCGTATTATGGAACATAATGTAACACTAATAGAAAGTCTCCAAAATGTCGAAAAGGAGGCATATCGTGAACTTGGAACTATTAAAACAGAGCTTATAGAAGATGTTGAATTATTGAAGAAAGAATCAAATTCTCAAATTCAAATGCTTCGTGAAGAGGTAGAATTTTATTTCCTAAATGTTAAATGATTAAAAGCATAATTAAAAATAACTTTTTACTTTGTTAATAAGACATAGTTTTGTAATTACAGAAACTAGTTATTTATGCTAATATTTTTAATATGAAAACGCTTAATACAAAGTAGCAGATTTAAGAATTTAAAATTCTTAAATTTAAATGGAACAAACTGTTATTTATATGCTTGGATCATCCTTGATGCAATAATGATCAAAAGTTAAATTTTCTTTCATTGATTAATCTGGGAAAGTAATTTTTGACAAAAGTATCCCTAAGGCTAATAAGGGCTTGGAACTACTTAGACATGAGGTTCCAAAAATATATATCGAATAGGCATTTACACACTTTCGAATTGATACTTATTTAAAAATAATAAGAAGGAAACTGTCATGGGACCGTTATTTTGATCTGCTGAGAAGAGCTGGCTGGAAACTCAACAGTTGCTCTTTTTAAATGAAATTTAATAATGTTTGATGTATACTTTATTATATCAACTCTGCAAATAAATTAACAATCCCAAGTCTGACACATCTTGATCAATCAAAAACTCTGGAATGCTTTAATATGATTTACTTTATAATATCCTTTTAATTATGAATTTAAAATTAAGAAAAAGAAGGTCTGTTATATCTTGTGGAACTATGTCTACATCCAATTGCTTACCCAACTTTCTTGACTAGACCGTTTTTTTATATAACTTCAGATTTATAATTTATTAAATAAACTTTAGGTGGAAAAAAAAAGAATGCTTTGTGAATTAGCCACTGAACATGCAGGGCAGGCCACGGCGGCCGCTGAACAGTCTCGCGCTCTTTTATCACACGCTGCTAATGAGATTTCGCGACTTGAAGCAGAAAATAGTTGCCTTCAAAAACAGGTATTGTCATATGGCTATAATTTTTTTATACAGAAAGGTAGACAGGCGAGCAATAGTTACTTGAGCATATACATATATATAGCTATAAGTTATCAAATAGCTGATAGCTTTTTAGCTATCTGACAGCTGATAGCTTTTTAACCATCAGAGAGCTGATAGCTTTTTAGCTATTTGATAGCTTTTTAGTTATCTGATAGCTTTTTAGTTATCTGATAGCTTTTTAGCTATCAGATATCCATGATCTCTATTGGCTAGCAGATATAATTATCTGATACATAGATTAAATTTGTGTGACATTACCAGTTGTAGACTTCCTGCAAAATATTTTTGATATGTATTGTTACAAAGCACGAATTACAGAACCCTCTAAACAAAAAAAACGTGACCCTAGGTAAGAAAAGGACCAATGTTTAGCCACTTCCGCACATGCAGTTGTAGTTGTGCAACAAAGTGCACCGCCCGCCAACCCGCTGATAAATGAGCATGCGGCAAACAATGCGAATTACACAACTACCACCGTTAAATCACTCAACACGTGTTACACCCCTCCACGGGGCATCTTCAGGAGTTATGTTACACTGAATAGTGCCAAACACAGAGTCAAAGTTTGTTGCACGACTACGACTGCAGGTGCGGAAGTAGCTAAATATTGGTCCTTTTCTTACTTAGGATGGACTTCTGCAAAATAACGCCTGATTACATTAAATACGGAACCCTAGGATCAAGAAGTGCCGTAAACACGCGTGACCTTGAAGTTATTTATAGATTTTTGTGTATGGTTCTCGGAAATTCTAATCAAGTATTATTGCGAACTTACCTTCTCTTTAGTATAAATAGGTGGACTACCAACGGTACGTAACAGTATCTTAAAATTTTGGCTGTCTCGATAAAAGGCATTTTAACAAAAATTTGAGTTCAATTTTTCATCTTTTGAAAGTAAATTATTTAAATTAATGGTTAGAATTATTTACAATTACGTACCTCTGCACCAAATAAAGTTAACTAATAAAAGTAGAAGTCACATACGATGTTTTAAAAGTATATACAGTTAAGTTTAAAAGTATCAAACAGTGTTTTAACTAAACAGTTGTATATTTACATTTTAGATTCAGGATCAGCAATCGCTTGTTGTTGAATTGTCTTTACTACGGCAAGAAAACGAGGAACTTTCTATGATGATGGCCAAGCAGTCTTCTATAATGGATAAAATGAAGAAAGAAATGGAACAATTGCAAGTTACACCAAAATCTCCATCTGTTGGACGAAAAACAATCAAAATTGGCAAGGAAAACATACAAACTGTAGTTTCTCCATTGAGAGAACGTAATCATTAATTTTTTTAATCAAAATTCAAATTTTAGAATTACAAAACGTTTAATTTATTAAATATGTAAGAAAGTTGTGAACTTTGATGGTTTTAATTTATTACCGGTTGTGTATATTATTAATTTATTAATGTTTGGTATAATGCATTGAAATCTGTGTGATGCATATCGTGTTTACTATATTTATTATTACAATTTTTCTGAATTTTTCCATTCTTTTATTCTCGCCCTAACCTTGTTATAAATATTTATAATTTTATAGTTAGAATATCACATACTACACAAAATATATAATTTAAAATCCTGCTCTACACCACATTTGTTTTCTGTACAATTAGCGGTATGAAATTATGTATTTCACTAATTAAAAATAACATAAAAGCCTTTTTTTACACTCAAATGACTTTTTAAGTACATGAGCCACAGGCAAAGGAGGCAGACAAATATCAAGTAGTAGTGTTCCCAAATATTTCATGTCATCACATAAGACGTCCACTGCTGGGTATAAGCCTTCCTATATATTTCCCGTAGGACCGGTTGAAAACTGCTTATAATCTGCATCTGCCAACGACATTAACAAAGTCGTCGACCTTGTGAGCGCACGTCCTAAGCTTGCCGGTCTCCACTCCAAAACCTTAAGGCCCCAGTAATTGTTTGTTCTCCCCGTTTGTGGTCTGCCCACTGCTACTTCAATTTGTCAATCCGTTAAACTATACAAGTTACAATATCTCATATGTATCTTGACAGTCGCGTCCTCCTCCGTATCATCTTTCAGATACCTCAGGCCATGACTCACACTTCTGAACACAATATACATAACAATAATACGGTAGAAAGAGTCTCCCCCATAACCGATAATACAAAAGTCACATTAAAAATCATTTCAACTATAGGTCGTCCATGTCCATTTCTGGACAAAGACTTCACCGATATACTTCCAGTAAGACCATTTGGAAGTTGCTTTCATACAAGATCTTCCGACCTATAGATGTCTGTTCTTCTCCTGGCTGCACGTGCTGCACTGCGCCTGGCTACCCTGGACGCTATGTTCTGTACACTGTGGCATGCGCACTGCTACTTTACAAAATGCTTGCTTGATGTTTTTGATAAATTCAACCTTTATAAAAGAATTATACAAATATATATATGTATAATTTGCTTTAGGCCGTCTTAGTACATTTTTGAATATTTGTGCCATATAGGAAAATTTCAAAATTAACGAAGTCCTTTAGCCGAGAAACATGCGTCTAGTGACAAAACTGGTCGCAAAAGCTGATCAACTTAACGAATAAGAGGTAGTATATTCAAGTGATGAAAGCGATTTTGACCCAGTTTAACCTAAGAAAGCTCGCGTATTATCAGTCTACGAAGAATTATGGTTTTACGTACAATTCCTAGTTATTTCATAAAATTTTGAGTTATCTTCTACGTGAGACGTAGGTGATATTTTATTGCATTTAATAAACGCGGGATAGCATTGCTACAAAAGTATGGTAGCAGCATTCGCAACGCGCTGCTGCATCGCGTCGGGTAGATTACGTAGGGAGGGTGGCGCGTGAGGAGGACCGAGCATTGCTAGCTAGAGTCCGCTTCACGACTCTCGATGCGGACACCCAACAGCGTCGCTACAAGTCGAGAGGCCTCAAGCGATCCCTATTTACGACGTAAAAGATTGTTTCGAAAAGATTTCTTACTATGGATAAAATGTGGAAATGGATAAAATTATTTCTGATTGTCTCCTGCATATGGGTATAATGTAGTTGACGGCCAATACAGAAGAATATATTTTCCAAAAATTTTCCTTTTTAATAGTTTTCGATAGACGAACAAGGAATAGGCCTGCCTCAAAGATCGTCACGATGACTGATCTTGTTTCGCGCAGGCCACGCTGTCTACCGGCTCGCCACTTGAGAGCGAGCGATGTGTCCCCCACCCATTGCCACTACAGACGAACAATTCTTCGAGCCACCTTGATGATCCTGGTTCTTTTGCAGATCTTTTCATTTTTGATTCAATCTCGAAACTGCAGGCATAGTAGTCCTCTTCATTGCTCTTTAGGTGACATTGAGCTTTATGAAGCCTATTGCAAGCGACAACTTCGTAAGTGATCATATCATATTTCAAAAATCATAAATATTTTAATTTTAAATACACAAAAGAACTGAAGGAAAATGAAATAATAATATCTGCCAGTCTTTTTATTTCTAGGTACCAATTTACAAAAAAGCTTTGTGACTATGACTACCTTGTATATTAGTTATAAAATATTAGACCAAGTATTACACGGTGGGAAGTGGCTTTTAAATTAACCACCACAAAATTTTTGATATTTGTTCTTTCAAACTATAATCCTTTGGTATCCTACTCTTCAATGCATTACAATTATTACATTAATGGCAAGACAGGTATAATAAAGCTAATGTTTAAAATACGTTACAATACTGGTATAAATGCTCTTACAATAAAAAAATTGTTTGGTTGGAAATATATCGACAAGATCACTCTTTGGAATAATCAGACTTTTAAAGTAATCACAATTTCAATAACAGACACTGACTAAAACATGCCTTAATTTTCTAAAATCATGCGAGAACATGTTTGAAAACAACATTCAAACAAAATTACAATGAGTATTAATTATTACATTACATCAGTACATTTGTAAATATTATTTGATTATAAGTTCAATATCAATTAAATGAAATTATACATAAATTAGAAAATATACAAAACTTACAGCAATAAACCATTAGCTCAGAACGCTTATTGGGGGAGATCACTGCTTTGATATTCGTTTTTAAAACTAGTCTTAGAGCTAGAAATATCTTTTATTAAAATGCAAAGTAAACTATTTTAATTTCATTTACGAATTCCCAAAACGGCACAAAAAGCCTATAATACTATTTACGGTAATCAGATCTGTCGTCAACCCAAAAATTAACTGCCATAGAAGTAATACTTAAACAATTGTTCCATACTAACGCGACAAATAATCAAGCGCTTAATCTAAGAATACGTGTTCAATAAGTACAAACTGTAATAACTACATATACACGATATCAATAAAAAAACATTATAAAAAAGGTGGAGTGTTAAGCAAAACAAATTTCATAATGCTAATAACATTAAGGGTTATTATAAAAAACACACAATTCAGATAATTTGAACAGAATCGATTTGATGGATTAATCTACGTGAGCATATCTTGGCACGACGTCCTCTTGTATAAGTAGGTCGCAGGCTGGCAGGCCGTGCAGAGGGAGCAAGTCCTGGCCTACTGCTATTAAACCGGTCTCTGGTCCGGGAAGCTTGCCATGCCATACATAGTAATAAAACAACTGTTGCATGGCTGCCATGAATCTGCGTTGCTCGGGCATCTCAGAGTCGAATGTCCCCAAGATGGCTTCCACGTCGGAATTGACATCAGCCATACCGCTGCCCACCAACCCGCCACCAGCGCCCGAACCGCTCACAACATACATCGGGGCTGAAAGACGCAATCGAGCCAAACTCACCAAAGGACACAGAGTGCGTATCGACGAAATCAATTCAACCAAGCCTTCATATGTCTTATTAAAATGCGTGAATACCGCAGCAGTCAAGTTCTTTTCGCCAATAAAGCTATCGTTCACCATTTTCTCCACGACATCTGCAGTCCAATTCAAGTGTTTCATTTTCAACAATTCAGTATGACCCGAGTGCATGGTCGACCCAAACACCATGGGCTTAAAAACTTTTTCCTTACCCTTTTCTTTGGCATCTTTTTGCGCGTCCCAACTTTCGTATGCGTGAACCCTCAAATAGTCACCGTCCAGTACCAGCCAAGACCGCTTGAATTCGTCAGTCACCGGTAACGAGTCAATGTTATTACCCAACCAGGTGTCGGGAGTTGCGGAGAGAATTTCCGTTGGGGTTATACGACGCAGACAGTCGGCGTCATTGCATTTACTTATTTGTTTAAACTGTTCATTATTAAGTTGGGACTGCTGCAGGGGTTCACCCGGGAATATGACAGAGGCAGACGAAAGCCAGACTCTGGAGTAAAGCTTCTGAGCTTTGGTGGCCGTGGTCAAAGCTGCAGTCAAAGTAGCGCCCGCCCTGTGTCCGAGTAGAGTGACGGATTCGGCGTCGCCTCCGAAATGCTTAATGTTATACTGGATCCACTGCAATGCAACAAGCAAGTCACTCAGTCCGTAGTTACCTGAAGTCGCCGGGTACTTCGAGTTAGATAAAATATCTAAAGCTAGGAAACCGAATGCTCCCAATCTGAAGTTTGGTCGTACGAAGACAACCTCTTTCGTGCGAGCGTACAGAGCAGACGGTTGAGCCGGGCTTATTCCTCCCGCCAATGAATTCACACCGATCAATACAACGACAGGCAGCGGGTAATCGTATTGAACGTGAGGAGTGACAATGTCTAGAGTAAGGCAGTCCTCGTCGCCCGTAATGGTGCTATTCTCTAAGAGCTGCGAACACAGAGCAGTGGGCTCGTGAACCTCCATAGTTCCATTCCAGCAAAGTGATAAGTTGTTCAATGGCTGTGCATACGTGAACCTTCTCTCTCCAACAGGTGAAACTGCATACGGGATGCCATAAAATTTGTAAACGCCTTCATCGTAGACCCTGTAATATAACACATTATACATACATTTGTTATATACATAATCTAATTTTGTACTATAATCTATCGTCTTGTTATCTGTCGTGTTTTCGCGTAAATATATATACATATGAGTATCCGGCTTTTGATTGGGTACGTCAGAAATATTATTCTTGGATATAAATATATATATGTGTACAGTATTGAATCAAAATTAAATGTAAAATCTTTAGGGGGGTGAATGTACAGCTCGTTTGCAATAAATAAATGTATGGTACACTTTATCCGAAAATCAATGGTTTCTGAAATAAGGTAATGAAAAAAATATTTATTTATTTAAATAGGCTTTGTAAGAACTTTCGAATTTTCAGATTCGGAACGTTCATTCTATCGATAAGAATTTCTTTTATTATATTTTTTAGAAACTCGATAATTCCTTTTTAAAGCCAATTATACAATTTTTCCTGTGCTAATATGTGAAGTGAACTAATAAAGCAGTGGTAGCCTAGCAATAAGGACTGTGACTTGCAATCACAGGTCTCGGGTTCAACTCTTGAGATACAATCTCGTATAATTCACACTTTGTGTACTAATTATTTAAGATGCCACCGTTTACAAGCAAGTTTCTACAGGTTAGATGCTTATCGCCATGAAACTAGAATTTTATAATTAAATGTTAATAAAGATTTTACAACAATAATAAATAATCCTTAAAAAAACACGAATTTTGGTCTTAAGTGAGAATAGTTTTATAGTTATGGAAATTCCTTTTGAAAGCACATTCCACGGATGACATCGACACCGGATCTCGGTTTATCTGTATGAGACCGGCGGGCATTAAGTAGCACTCAATGAAATCAATTGTTCGTTATTGTAAGGACGTCTAAGCAATGTACAGGGCTCGTGAGTGAAGCCTCTTGTGAACCACTTGTAAAGCGGCGAGGATAGCTCGCTGTAAGTGCTGTCGTTGCTAAATTGCGCTTTACCTATTCATGAGCGGTTTATGCACACACGGCAATCTGTTGACACTGTTTTTATGCTTTATGTTTTTAGAAAGCTTAGGTAAATTTTAATTATTTCTTTTTGCTGTTTATAATTTTGTGTAGACGTTCTCAAGTAAAAATATACATGTTTTCGTGCTGTCCAAAATGTTTATGTCTAACTTTTATACCCATAAGAGCTATAGTTTAAAAATATTTATTTTTATTTAACTTCCACTTGCCCGCTCTTGAAGGTGCAATTTCATTCTTAGCTGACTTCTTCGCAGCAAAATAAATATTCCTACCAAAATTGATTTTATCAAATTTCAAAGCCTTATGGACCCACATATGCCACAATGAGTCAGTATATAGGTGGAAATCTCATATATACATGCGTTTGGTTATTAGTGAAGCTTTAAAGGGATGAATGCATAGCTAATTTGTTGTCAGTGTATGGTACACCTTATCCAAAAATCATTGATTCCAAAAATAATAAATAACGTAATGATTTCAGATTGCTGCATCTAAAATTAATTATTGTTAACTATCTAAATTATTGGACTGTCGCATTCCAATAGAAGAAATATATTAATGTAACATATTTCAAAGTGATCACTTTATACAAGGTGCTTAGAAAACAGGTGATAAGATGTAAAAGCTATAAAGCTTTTTGCCAACAAATATGCCATACATTCACCACTTTAAAACTTTGAAATATCATACCAGCAATATTCAGTTTACATTACTTTTTATACTATAGATTTCTTTTAACATTTGACTCTGTAGAAACATCTCTTTATCCGAAAAATACAATAATCTTACGTTTTTATTATGTAATTACAGATCATAAACTAGCATTCATTCAAATGTAAACCATTCACTGTCTATTATTTCTTTATACCATATATACACAAATTATATTATTTATAACATCTATAACTAACTATATCCATGCATATAATTGTACAACTACACATGAAATTTTTTATCGTTTAAAACTACAAGCATGTTCAAACTGATATTGTTTTGATAAATATTCTATCTATCTGGTCTTATGACAATAATTTTATGCCCTCATAGCCACATTTTTACTATTATTCAACAATGTATTGTGTTAATATTAAATAATAGTATTTTTATATAGTACAGGGTGGGCCACGGATGCGTACGAATTTAAAATCGCTATAGCGTTGGAACGGGGTAAGGGAGCGGAGTGCGGGAGGTGGGAATCTGTAGCTCGGTTCTCGGAAATTTTGTCGCCATATAGCACTTCCAGGGTGAACAGTGTGCGTTCTGTGTTAAAAATTATTACAAAAATGCCGATTCGGGCGTTATTGTTCGACGTTTATTTCGCTCTCACTATGGATTGCATGACTTAAAACAATGTCCGAGTGAAAGTTTGATTAGGGCGTGGGTCAGGAAGTTCGAGGCTACCGGTTCGACCCTCAATCAGAAACCTAAGGGGCCCAAAAGGACAACAAGGTCAGAGGAAAACATAAACGAATTCGGAGCTTCCGCCTGGGCAATCAACTCGCAAGCGATCAGCAGAGCTCTCTGTATCAAGAACGACTTTGCGTCGAATCTTGAAGAAAGATTTGAAATTGCACCTCTATAAACTTCAACTAGTGTAAGATTTGAAGCCGAATGATCACAATTTACGACGTGATTTCGTCAAAACAATGTTTGAGCGGTTTCGGCGCTTCAACAATATTCTTTTTTCAGACGAAGCCCATTTTCACTTAAATGGGCACGTAAATAAACAAAATAGTCGTTATTGGGCCTCAGACAATCCACGTTTCAAACACCAAAAGTCTTTGCATTCGCCAAAAGTGACAGTTTGGGCGGCTATTTCAGCACACGGAATCATCGGACCCTTTTTCTTTGAAGACCAGCGAGGGAATTCTGTGACAGTAAATACTGAGCGATACATAGCCATTTTACGCCATTTCTTTTTCCCGCAGCTGTCAGAATTTCAAGGGTACAATAGTGCGACATGGTTTCAACAAGATGGCGTCACATGCCATACATTTAACGAGAGTTTGGCGGTCTTAAAGGAGAAGTTCGCTGGAAAACTCGTTTCGCGCCGAGGTGACATTCCATGGCCTCCTAGGAGTCCGGATTTAACCCCACTAGACTTTTTCCTGTGGGGTTACATGAAAAGTAGAGTCTACAGTAATAGTCCGACCTCAATTGCCCAGTTGAAGGCCATGTCCACGGAGAAATGGCTGCGATTCCGCGCGCCATATGCGAACGAGTTTTCGGCAATTTGAAGACGAGATTCAAAAAATGTTTGCAGCGGGATGGTGCGCATCTGGATGATGTTATTTTCAAAAAATGATTGTCCCAAATGTTTACTTTAATTTAAAAATAAATTTATTTTAGTATTACCTTTGTTTTGTTTTTTATGAATTTTTCAAATTCGCAAAACTCCGAGGCCCACCCTGTATATTAAATATAAGTAAAAATTTCATAATTATTATTGTTATATTCAGAATCAAACATTCTTCATTCATTTTAAAGAAAAATCGTTAATATGTTACCGTAAATACCCTTATTGACATAAAGGCAAATAATGACTATAGCCATAATGTACATTTAATCAAAAAGGCTATCACTAGTAATGTATTCACGCAATTATTTATTATTTAACAATAGAAAGTCGCGCTAGATGCGGGCAGCTCAATATAAGTCATTGTAGAGATTTTTAAGGATAGCCTTGTAGAGAGTGTCTATCGTCTGACATGACGAAAAAAATTATGCAAAATCTCACGAAAACATTATTTGTTTTTGTATATATATAAATATTCAATACCAAGTCATAGTTAGCATTGGTGATCAAAATAATGATGATGAATAATGACTATGAAAATAGATATGTTATAGATATAATGTATAGATCAAATTAATTTACCCTTCCACTGGTCCGCAAGTGGTTAAAGTTGTAATAAAGCGTCCCAAACGCAGCGGACGCTCATTCGGAGGTCCGGCTCGGGAACCGATCACGATGCCGATAATTACAGCAAGTAGAACCAATATGATGACAGCACACACCATGATGTCATCTGCAGACAATGATTATTAAATAATATATATTTTTATTTAAGCCTTTATGGTCATCATAGGCAACTAAAAGAATTGTTATGATGTTATGTTATATGCTAGTTCAAGCACTAGGGTGATAACCATGAACTGTACCCAAGAATCTATATGGTTGCTTTTAGCTCGCAGAAACTGAAGAGTATGATAAAGCTGAGCAATTCTGGTAACATTGCAATGGTTAAAAGGATGGCAATGGTTATCGAACATCACTGATTATGATTGAATATTTGAAGACAAGATGAGAAAAACGGAATTAGGAAATTTAGAACAATGAAACTAAAGGAGCTATGTGTTCAGTAGATTGGAGAGTGTGCAGGTTTAAGGGGTAGTAAGTAGGCCAAATAGCACAAAAAATTAATCGCTGATGGATGTCTCAAGGTTTTTTCGTCGATACAACAGACCAGTAAGCATACCCTAGTATGTCTTCCTTATGGACAGACAACTTTGTAGAGATTGTTGGAACATGCTGGATTCAGGCCATTTTCAACCAGTATTTTTAGAAATCTATTGAGGAGGCCTATGTCCTAAGCAGTAAACATTCTACCACCGAAGTGATGATTGGAAACAGTTAGCATTCTAGTTTTAACAGCTTTATCTGTAGTTCAGGTTTTGTAATTCATTATTCTGTAGCTAAAAGCAAGTAACTAATAAATAATGCGAAAAAGGAATATGACCTCACAGACAAAAAGTGATTTCTGATGAAAATTTACCACAAAGATAGTACTGTATATAAGAATGTTATAGCAATTATTTCTTCACTTAACACACTTGCAAAGTAGTAATTTACTTTTGTGTAATGAGCTGGTCTTAAAATATTAAAGATGTTTCATATTGATAAAATGCTTTAACATATATATGTAACTGTAATACTTTTCTCTGGAAACTAAAAATGACAAAAAAGTTATAAACAGCTTAAATTAATAACTCTACAAGTATTATTTAAGTTTAAAAAATATATTTACGATGTAATGTATAAATAAAGTTAATGAAATAAAATTTATTTAATTATTTACCAATGATGAACTTCTTTTGTCTGATCCTTTCTTTCAATGGCAGTCTTGTAGCAACTTTACCTTCTTCTTGATCCTAAAATAAAATGCTTGTTTATTGATGATAGTGCAGTTACAAACCAGTTTCCCAATACATACATAGAAAACTGTTCAAAGCATTTTATATATATTTAAATAATTAAAACAATAGTGTTTGACAAGAAAATCTTTATGGTTTGTATTATATGTACAACTAAAGGTTGTTCTGTTTGTTACATATATCTAGTAGTTATTTTATGAAGAATAAAGTTTACAAATAAGTTGTGGTAATAACAAAATTTTTAGAAAACAACTTTCAGGTATACTTCCTTAAAGACTACTTGGATGTTTTTAGAATATTTATATACTTACAACATCCCTATTTTATGAAAAATGTAAAACAACTAACCGTAGTATTTACATAGATTACTTTCATCACAATAATAAATTTCAACATAGTGATAGTACTTACAACATCTAATTTTATATTTTCCATCCCATCATTAGGTGTGTCTAGCTTATCTTCCAAAGTTTCCATAGAAGCCAGAGTTACTTCCTGGTTTGGATCCCGTTTTTTAAACATTTTGGGATATTTAACATTAAAAAGACCCAAACGTTTTTGCTGATTATTATCTCTGTCTATAATGAAAGAAATCAATTATAAATTGTAAAATTTAATAAAAACTTATATAATTTAAATCAACATTTGTAAGAAGTTGATACCATTATCTTTTGGTTGCAATAACTTTGTAAATGCTTGTAAAAATCCAACATGTTGCTTAGGATTAATATCTTCATCAGTCTTATCTAATGATTTTTCAAGTTCTAAATCTTTTTCTATACCACTTTCGTCCTCCTAGAAAAAAATTTGTAACATTAAATACACTTAAACTAAATCGCCTTATGAAAATCATTCAATACAATGTACTACTATATTAAAATTAAAGTAATGAAGAATGAAGTGTTGCGGCATTAATGTAATTTATAACAAACTGCAACTGAACTAAGTAAAATATCTAATATATAGCATAATGATATATCTCATGCTCTGTTGAAATTATAGGTAGTATAAAAAACTGCCATACCTTCGGCTTGTCTTTATCTGAATTTCTCGTAAAAAATCCGGGCATTTTTATCGCTCCTATAGGAATAAACTTAGGCTTAACTTCCCGGCCTTGTTCAGTGACTTCGCCCGCGAGTGCAGACCTCACCGGCCCTTCGCTTTCATTCCTTTTGTCATCAGAATCGTCTGATTTTTCATTAACAGTTTTAAGCATCACTTCTTTTTCTTCGGCTTCAATTTGCTTTTTATCTAATGTTTTATTGTCGATTTCTGAATCCATTTGACTAATTTCGGTGGTACTCATGGTTAAATTATTAAATAGTGTACACAAACGACAAATGTTTTACATCGATTATTCTGATAACTTCAATCCAGTGGTCAATTTTTAGTAGGGTAAATGTTTTAATAAAAATAAATCTTAATAAAATATCATTTCGAAAAGACGCTATAATAAGATTATAAAAACGATTCAAAACGCACAAATGCACATCAATGGCGCAAACCGCAAATACCGCGCGCCTCACCTCCCCGAGACGTCAGTGTTGCCTATTCGGTATATAAAAACCAATATGGATCTTAAAATATTTAAAATGTATTATTTTCTATTGAGTATCTTTATGTAAGATAAAATGACTACTTATAATATAATTAAATAAAAACAGTAGTTACTTTTGATTCATCGATTTTAAATAAACTAATTAATAAGGTAATAACTTTGACTCAATGTGAAAATGTAGGTGTCGACATTTTTAAACTAATAAATTTATTTATTAAAAAAATTGAGAATCTTTATGAAAATAACGTAAATATTCGTGTAAATTTAATTCTTTTAATAATGAGATATGTAATCTTAAAGCACAAAATAATTATAGGAATATCAAATAACTGCTCTTTTCAGTATGTCTGTTGATATTTATTGATAAAGGGTTCTTAGTATGTCTCTTTTAGGTGATGATATGGTTTAACACGCGCTTGAGGAGTGTACAGCTTGGGTTGAGCTGCGCTGAAAACTCACAGGCATTTTAGTGAATTATCTCTAGTTGCCAAGCTTCGTTAAGGCGAAGGTACACAATGTGTAAATCTTCTGCGACATTTTGCAAAAGGAGGCTGCGGATGGCGAGAGAGAATAAGCATCCATGCTCCCCATTCGCAGCTGTAGAACTGAACATCGGACAGTATTATATTGCGTCCTTTTCCAATCCCTTTCCTTAACTTAACTAAACTTAAACCTTTTCCATATAGGCCTTGGTGACGGATGCGGGGTGATTCGTCGCACGTTAGTCGTGAACCTGAAGCGCGCGAGCTAAACCTCAAGTATTTATGGTAACGTGTGGGGGACTGACTCAATTCTAAGGAGTTGAGGCACTAGACCAACGACATTGAAACTACGTTAGTATGCGAAGGCGTTCTCGTAGTTTTTACAAAAGAAGTCCGTGGGGTTTTAGCCGGTTGGAGTCCGGCATAATCTTTACGTTGCCCCCGCAGCGCAAGGGTATCCCATGTAGGATTTCCCAACAGGAGAAAAAAAGGCTGTTAGAATGTCGGAACAGTTTTTACTTTTATTAATTGTATAATAAAATAATAATAATTAATATTTAAATTATTAAAAAATATTATATTTTTATGATTGACATTCGTTATTTACATCGTCTAAGCTCTCAACACTGCAGCGTTGAGAGCCTAGTTTAAACAGCAAATACTCTACGGGCGTCCCAGCTCAGGACTAATTTTTTTTACTAAATTGGCAAACTTTTATTGCTTAGATTTTACTTGGAGCGCAAGATTTCTAAAGTTTATTTTTCTTTCATATCAATTTTAACTATGTTTGAGAGCCCATTCATTGCTCTAATCAGACATATCTATAAGAAGTTGGGAAAAATCCACAGGATCATTTTCTTATTCAGTAAATATTCAGTTCTCGACATATTAATTACACAATTTGTGAAAAAAGTTTTACTTTATCAAATATAAACCGTAATAGCTTTTTGACACGACTTTTTAAATTGATGATTACATAAACCAATATGTAAGCAATTATTATTTCAAAATGTATAATGGACTGTTAAATGGTTAATGAGTAATGGAAGTTTGGCTTTTATTATTAAAGCATACAAATAAAATTACAACCTAAGAAGTAAAAATACAAACAACGAAATAATCAATTTAATAACTGAACATTATTAATGTTTCTCTAAAGCTTTCACCAAAAGATCGTTGATATGATTAACTAAGTTTCTCGGATCCATCACTAGTCCCGCCGTCACCATGGCATTTGAGAATAGCTGCTGGGAAACCATGTTGGCAAGTTCTTTATCAGTGGAAATAAGTTTATGTAACTTTCTTATTATTGGATGCCTATGAAAAGAAAAAACACATTAATAAAACATGATATATATAAACTACTAAAATAATTAAAATAATTTATCAACCAATTGGGTTCATATTAAATTTTATCCTACATTCATTTTTAAAATTTAGTGCATAGTTTATTGCTATATGCAAAATTATTTTCTCCTTGGTAATAAATACCATGCATAATTCTTTAAAACTGCCCATTCCGCTTGTAGTGTTGGTATATTATAATTAAAATATAGATATGTATATAAAATGTGTAACATTATAACCAAATTTTTATTTATTTATTTAAAATTTACATACTTTGCGTTAATTTCCAGTTGTGGCCTTAACAAGGCAAATCTATTTTCTTCGCTAAGGTTTTGTGCTTGTGTGCGTATAAAATGCCGCGCTGCAGCCATTTCGGGTATAATAATAACACATGGATGCGTGTCTAGTTTCTGTGTTGTGCGCACCTCAAACACTTTTCCATCCAAATTTGATTTCAAAAACGATATTAGGTCATTAATTTGACTTTGCTGCAAGTCGTCGCTGCCTGTTAAAAATAGTAATGAATATAATTTTTAGGTTTTAAACTAACAGATTTCTTTTTATGTGTATTATTAATTTTTAGAAATAATGTTTATTTTGTATATAGTTAAGCCATAATTTGTGAGATAGATTGAAGTTTATGTAATGTAATGGATGTGAAGTACTTAACAAAATCGACGGTTTAACTAAGGTTGAAGTTCACATTTTGATAAACTAAATTTTGACCTAAGCATATCACGTGATGAAGAAGTTAATTACAAGTGTAATTTTTAAGTATTTTTGGCTGATGACCTTGATAACTGTGTGATTAATGTTGGAAAACATCTGAAAGTAGACTCCCGGTGACTTGTTTTGAATACTAATTAAGAAATATGTTCTTTAACATTTAAGAATAGTAAAGTATTAGTTTCCTGCAGTGGTTTTTATCTCTCAAAGAATAATAATTTATTTAAGTATGAATATAAGACTTATTATACTATAAATGAAGGTTTAGATCTTCACTCTTATTATTGTATTATTTTGTATTTTTTATTGTAGTTTTTCTTCAATATTGAAAATTTTGTTAAAACAGCATAGAAAAGAACCTTGTTAAAACAGCATAAAAAAGTTTAAAAAAAAAACAGAATTTTTTTTAAAACTTTCTGTAGAATAGTACCTTACAAAATCCACAATAAATCTTACTAAGTTTTAAAATAGTAGTGTTGTGGTGAGTAATTGTGGTGCCTCCTATTCCAACTACCTATTTTATGTTATAAATTATTTCTTTGTTATTAAATCAGTCCAAAATACTGGCCCGTATTTTAATGTTTAATTGAATGAAGATGTGACAAAACCTACTCAATTCAATATTCTATTATTTCCAGATGCTGATGCTTAATCATTGACATTTTCTTTTGAAGTTTAAAACCTTACCAATAACAGAATCACTTTTTTCGGCAGAATCTTTCTGCATGTCATTTTCCACAGAAATCAAGGAACGGCGACCGAATTCTTTTAGTTCTAGTAATACTAATTCATCATACATTTCATAACAGAATAAAACTTCTAGGTTGCGTTTTTTGAGAGATTCGTAGTATGGGGATGTCTCAGCCAATTGACGACTGAAAATTTAAAGAGCTTTTCATTATATAACATTAGGAATGTATTATTATTCTAGATTTTATTTGTTTTATCTAGTTGTAATCACGCAAATTATTATGACGTTATAATTAAAATTTTAGAGGACAGTATGACTCGCCTTTGTATTGATTTTCATTAAGTATCTCATGGATTAAGTAATAATGTCACATTAATAACAATTAAGTACTATGTTTCACAATTACTATAATTATTTATTGGGCTAGTTCTAGCTTTAATTACCATATCTACCTGATTCTATAAAAACGTTTTTATAATAAATCAATTTTAAAAAAGCTTACCTAGGTGCTGCTAGATAATAGATAGATCTCTGATCCTCTTTTTGTCGCGAGCAGTAGTCTGCTAGAGAAGTTTTAACCCCAGCTTCCAATTTGGATGACTCGAAACGCAGCAGTTTTGCAATTTCTTCCTGAAAAAACATAATATTGGAAACATTAGGGCATCAAACTGTGGTTGGATAGGACAACAATTTTTTGTTTTAAAAATGATTTAAATACAGTATCTTAAGTAGTGCTCTCATATGTCTTACAATCGATTAATAATAAATCACCTGGTTGTAAATGACATATCCTATAATCATACGAAAATAACAAATCCTAGTCCCAAAGACACATGAATTAAAGATGTCATCTTTATAAATGACCCTATCTGTAGTACATTTTAATAAGGAACAAAGGTAATGTTTCATAATAAGTGCCAGAAATAGAAATAGGTACTACTACTACTATTGGACCTATATACACACCATCTCGGAAGATAATCTAATACTTAAAACATTTATATTTAATGAAAATGTGTAACAATTTCTATTAAGTTTTAATATGAACAAGAAAAAACTTTCCAGTAAATATTATATTCTCTTTGGAATGGCCTCCATAACGTATTATTCAAAAATTTACCTTCTCCAGAGGACTTTGGCTTGTAACAATTCCCTCTTTCAAAAACAATGAATAGTCCTTGTAATATGCATCAAAGCCGACTGGGTCCTTTTGCGCCATTTCACACATGAACTTGATGAATCGATTTGTTAATACTGTACGCAATTTACTAAAATTAAAAGTAATTTATTTATTTCGACAATTGTAAAAAACAAATTTTTGGAACATGTAATTTAATAAATGGCCCCTAAATTTCGAAAAAAATACTTGGAATAATAATTATAACTTGTAAAGAATGTTCAGTTACAAAAGAAGAAATGTCTTAATCGAAATGTACAATGAAAAAAGTTTAATTAAAACTGTAACAGTTGAAGTTTCATGATTTTCATTCAAATTAGTCTTTAGCCAAAACCTGATGGACAAATTATTGTTTGCAATAAAGGTATATTTTTGTTTTGGAGATAGCCCTTAAGACTTTCTTCTTTTTAAGCAACAAAGAAGATTGAAGAGATAAAAGTATTTTACGTTCTTACACTAGATTACTCTTTAAGTTTTTAATTTTGTTTTTCAATTAGTGTCATTTCTAGTAATTTGAAGATCAGAAATCGTTAAACTATAAAAAGTAAAAAAAATAGGTAATAAGATACTTACAGTATTAAAGCACTGTTCTGTAAAAGTTCCCTACTAAGATTGAGTGGAATATCCTCTGAATCAACTACACCTGCAAAATTAACAATAATTAGATTTTTTTCAATTTTTTTCTGAAAAGTTTTTGTACAACTTTTCTTTT
This sequence comes from Battus philenor, assembly GCF_028537555.1. Classification (NCBI taxonomy): domain Eukaryota; kingdom Metazoa; phylum Arthropoda; class Insecta; order Lepidoptera; family Papilionidae; genus Battus; species Battus philenor. The sequence goes on from NW_027181704.1 coordinate 6,348,424, forward strand.
ATTACCTACCTATAAAAGACACAAGAAAGTTAAATTTAATGCTGAAAACATTCTCTAACTGAAAGTAGGTGGAATCATCAACAGATAATCATGATTAAAAAATATATATACCCTTATAAAAAAAAATAAGTCAAAAATATATGTGCCCTTAATAACAATATGTTAAGTAACAAAGTGCAATATTTACATATAAATGATACCAATTATGCAATTGTTAACATATTAATTATTAAATTGCGTTTATTTTACCTATATAACACTTTATAAATGGTTTGATTTATAGCTGAAAATTTGTACTTGTCTTCTTTGCTTAATTAATTCAAATTTTTGACAAAACTGTTTGAATTCAACAGTGATAATTACCTATTTATTCATAATTATTCATTAGCTTGTGCAGTGAAAAATATTTTTTCTTCAAAATTTTCTATTTTTATTACCTTAATAGTAGCTGAATTAGATATGAGTACAAAAAAATTATATTTCTTTGAGAAATGTAAATCCTACCTTTAACAAATCTTAACCACTTGGGTAAGATATTATCAGCTTTGCTTTTTATTAGTATCTTTCTGGAGTACAAAGCAACACCAACGTCGGAATCGCGAGACATCTCAAAAAGCCCCGGTTTTCCCTCAGGCACATACAGAATAGACCTTATGCTAATGGGTGCATCAGTTTTGTAATGAAGTGTAAAACGTGGTTTGTCGTAAGAATTACTAATAAACCTATAAAATTCTACATGTTGTTCTTGTGTCACTTCCTTTGGTTCCATTAACCACAGCGGCTGAAAATAAAATTTTTAAAAATTATCAATTCCATCATGTATTTTATTAAAGATTTCATACCTAAATATACAAAGATGTAAGGTAATGTAATGAAGACTATAGAAATCTGAAAAACTTCAATGCAATAATAATATTATACACATGCATCATATAAAATAAATAACCATACATCCTTGAAATATACTCAACAAACAAATAAAATTGAAACATGACTTTATTTCAAAATATAGTTTATATTTACCAACCTTTATTGAGTTGACCTGTTCATTATTCAGTAAAATAGGGCTTCCAATAAAGTTACTATATTTCTTAATTATCTCTGAAAAAATATAGATTTTTTTTATTAAATTACATGGCTTAATTATACATGAATTACAGCCTATCTTTGACATTTAAGTAAAAGAGCTCAAAATAAAAGTCATTTTCTGGAATCATGTGTAATGTTTTTATACATTTGTGTATCAGTATATTTTTTTTCATACTTACTCCACTATTAATATTTGTTATTGAGTAAGAAAAGGACCAATATTTAGCCACTTCCGCACATGCAGTGGTAGTCGTGCAATAAAGTGCACCGCCCTTCAGCCCGCTGATAAATGCGTATGCGGCAAACAATGCGAATCACACAACCGCCACCGCCAAATTACTCGACACGTGTTTCACCCCTCAATGGGGCATCTTCAGGAGTTATGTTACACCGATTAGTGCTAAACACTTGTTGAGTCTTGTTTTTGGCACCACTCTTCTTTTTACCACTTCTCACTTTATCAGTGGGCTGGCGGGCCGTGCACTTTATTGCATGACTACCACTGCATGTGCGGAAGTGGCTAAATATTGGTCCTTTTTTACTTAGGATGGACTTCCGCGAAGTAACGCCTGATTCCATTAAATATTTGTTATTGAGAAACGTAAAATAGGTTAAAAACTATGAAATGACCTTAATTTACATACCTTTAACTCTACCATCATCTGCAAACTCCCTGCAATCTGTCTTAAGGTACACAATTATTTTAGTACCAATAGGTACATCTTCTACTTCTTGAATTTCATATGTTCCAGATCTATGCATTTATAAAAATAGAAACTTATTATGAAAAATACATTCTAAATTAACATAAGTCTATATTATTTTATAAAATAATGTTCCCTAATGTATTGCCAACTATAACAAAAATAATAACTAAAACTTACAAGTACACTTTCTCTAGACATCTTTACAATCATTTCTTTTTATGAAATACCTGAGGGTTTAATTGTTGATTAATTATACACACCCATCAGAAGACCATTTGTAACCAGGTGATCCAGTCTTACTACTTCTTGTGTACACTTCTAGCTTATCTGCCACCATAAATGCAGAGTAAAAACCAACCCCAAACTGTCCAATAATAGAGTTAGCCTGGTCGGAACCTTGCTTTTTAATTTCTTCAATGAAAGACTTAGAACCAGATCGGGCAATGGTGCCCAAATTCTGTATAAGTTCTTCTTTAGTCATACCAATGCCATTGTCCTAGAATCAATGTAAATAGACCATAAGTTAAATAATTTCCGTAAGATCTCCTTAAGTTTCTTTTTTATTTAAACAGTGCTTAGATAAAAAATTGTTTTTAACCAATGGTAAATGATATAATCAAGTTTTTTTTTTAAAAAAAAATAGAAAATATATGTAACATTTAACAGAGAACAAAGTATATTTTACCTGGAATGTTATAGTCCTATTTTGCTTATCTGTATTAAGTTTGATTTCCAGTGCTCTATCAACATTCGCTAACTGAGGAGCATCTTGGGAAGAGCTTACACTCAAATATCGGAACTTCTCTAGGGCATCACTTGCATTGGATATAAGCTCTCTGATAAATACCTATAATAGATGTTTTATAAACCATATGGTATTATGTCATATTTTTTTGCAAATAACCTAAATTAAATATGTAATGAAAAAAAAATAATGTGAATGTTTTAGGATTTAATCTTTGTTTTTTTTTTCTTATTGTACACGCTAGGATACATTTAAATAGTTTTATAATAATAAATGAAAAAGTACAATGGGCAGTCTTATCACATAAGGCAATCTCTTACAGACAACCACAGTATGGAAAAGGTAGAAGTGTGTGATATATAATAATCTTTTTCTACAAATGGATATTTTATATTTAAACCAAATTTGCAATTATTTAATAAAAAAATGACAAAATTAGAGAAATAAATCATATAGTTTGTATTAAATGTTTCAAACAATCAATAATACTAAGATTACGTAAAATAAATTACTTACTTCTTTATCAGAATACAAAGATCTAGCTACAATGTCGAGTAACATTCGAGTTTCAGCCTGAAATTCTTTTTTTTCTGGATTTGTATTTAAAACTTTAGGTTGATGTTGGTCGGATGCAGTACTGAAGTTAGTTTTGGGTTGTAGTAAACTGGGGCCTGTAAACAAATCAAGTCCCATTTTTGTTTGACTTACAAAAATAATCATCATTGAACATAATTTATACTTAACTTACCATAGTGTTTATATCTTAAAACGGCGACTCTATCAATATTTTTGTAGTTATTAATGGATTGCAAAAGTAACCTCCTAGCATACTGAATAGATAGATTTGTTCTTGCACCTAGTGCAGACATTCTAACTTACAAATTATATTCGGTTTAATACAAACTCTTGTTTAAAGTTATTCCTATTCCGAGTTAGAGGTTGCAAATTTATTATGAATATTTTAACTTCAAATTAATCCTGTGCAAACTCTTTTCAGTATCTGTCAATGTCAATAAAATTATGTTTAGGTTACACCAAAGAAGTCGTATAGCTACATCGCCTCCGTAGTCGAATTCTCATTTTAATAGATGTTTAGTCAATTAAAATGAAATGTTTATTTTAGTATCTTAGCTCTGAATTTCAATATATCATTATTGGTGTAAATTTTTTATACTATAATGATTTAGCGTAAATTCAAATCAACGAGGTATTGATAAATATGAAGTTTTGAAATAATTTATTTTATGCTTCTGTTAGAAGATTCGGTAAAATTATTAAGTGTTAAAAATTATTATTCGTTCAAAGTTAGTTAAAATGTATTATGGCAAAAAGACAAGTATACTTTGTTGATGCTAATGTCAACTACTTACCGCTAGGAACGGTAAGCGTCGTTGATCGCTGTCCGTCAGTTTAGTCAGTTGATGTTTGAGAACTTGTTCTGTTTAGTCGTTTACGAAAGCAAAACTAAATTGTTTGTGATACAATAGTAAATAAAAATAAAAGTGGTTCAAGATTTAATAAATTTAATTTATAGGACAGTATACTTTGTTTTTAATAAGTTCTTTATTGACATTGAAGAAAGAAAATCTTAACTACAGTGTGTGACTTCATAACTTGTTCCATACCAAAACATTTTCAATGGTCTCAATACGAATTATATAAATTGTGAATTTAAATTGTCTCGCGAATATTTTGTGAGTGAATTGTACTGTACATTTTCTTATAAACCAGTCAGGTTTCAGGATTTAAAAAGAAAAAGAGATTTTTAGAGTGTCAATATGAAAAATGAGCTCAGAGTGTTCAGGACGAACTGTTATTTTCTTATAGTGCTATCACATGTGCGTTGCAGTACTTGAATTGTAAAGAGTATTGAACTAAGACTGAAAATGAAAGATCAGAGGTGAAGGATCATCAGCAGTCACCGTGGAGCATCTGGTGGGAGGCGGTGGTGCGGGCGGGCTGCTACCCGGCGCCTCGCCCGCCCAGCATCCGCCGAACATGCTTCAGCCCATGGAAGAAATGATTCTTCCTCCAAAACGCCAGGCTGTTGTTGATCGACTGCGGTAAGTTATTATTTAAAAATTTTCAATGCCGATTTTAATTTAAACATTTTAGGAAAAGACTAGGTAACAGGACATGAATGATGACACATCGTGGGTATGATTAGTCAAACAATACTTTAAAGCAGAGGTTCTCTGAGACTTTTTGACGCCCTCCAGTATACTTCTACCATATTCCCAAACCATTACCAAAGATAGTACTGAATATGAGAGACACAAATTTTAATAAGTAAAAATTGCTAAGATTCTTAAAAATTTATCTGGCTACAGCAAAAGGTGAAGCTTTGGGAACTATGGATTTAATTACTGATATTTACTTCCCTAAAAATGATGTAATAAACCAGGAAAATGTGTTGATGAATATTTTTATATACTGTGGGTATAACTCATCTCATTAAAATTGATGAGATTATCATTGGTAATTAAATTAATATGCTTTTTAAGTGTATTAAGCTGAACCCCGGGTTGATAGAAATGTGTCATTTTACTACAGTAATGATTTGTTGAAGTTGTTACTGTCATATTTTATCCATGAACAGACTTCTGTTACTGTTTAATTAGATTTATTCCTTGAAATAATTACATTACTTTTTTTATGGCAGGTAATAAAAGATTCTTGGATTTAGTAGTTTAAGAGTTGTAAATTGTTTTGTGACCTAACTATGTACTTTGCTTATTATGACAAACAAAAAATTATTGTTCTTCTATATTATGGCTATTTACTTGTATCAGAAATATTTTTATTAATAAAAAAATGAGTTTTGTTGCACATAGGTTAAAAACACTAGCAGTCCAAAGAAGTGTAAAAATATACTTTATGGTTATTACAAATTACCTGCTATAAATATAAAATGTTATAATATTATTTTTATAATAAAGGAACAATTTTTTAATTTTAACAATTTACTACAGTGAAGTTAATGTTCAATTATGGATGCTTTAAAATATCAATGTGCTGATCAATAGAATGCCATGCCGTTAGTCAAGTTTACATCACCATCATTGATAACCCAGATTTGCATGCATGCTGGCTGATAAACTAATATTGGATCTTGCAGAATACCCATTATCCAGTATTGAATTTGTTTATTTATTCATTTATACTTTTTTGTACACCATTGATAATAACTAAAAAAACAAAAATAAACTGTTTATATAGAGGTTTTGACAATCAGGTTTCAGAATGTTTTAAAACTGAAAATAAAACAGTATTAGTTTTCTAACACAAAAAATTCTTTAAATTAGTTCAGTTGACTAAAGGACTAGTAAAAAATATCTGAACACAACAACTACTAAATTCAAATAATTGTGTTTCAGCTTAAAATGTTTTTTTTATCAGCTAGGCTGGACTGAACTGCTGTATCTCTTCAACATCAAATAAATGTGTGGCCCAATTTTTTGTCAATAAGCTTGGTGTCTCAGGTCCTTTTTTGATACACTACTACATTGCTAGAACCCAATTGAAGGACTAATATTTAACATCCATGAACTGCTAGTAAATCAATGCTAAAAGGTTATGTGCTTCTAGCATAGTCTTTGAAAATAAAACCACACATTTGTTTCATAGTATCATATTACTGCATAATTTTCAAAATTATCAGAAGCACATCCAAATATTTAATAAGATGCCCCATTCCAACACAATGATTTGTTCTGTCTTACAGCTAATTTTTATATATAAGGAAATCATTTGTACAAGTGTATTTTTAAAAATCTTTTCTTGGTAATTTTTATCACCATTATCATATCAGCCAATAGACACCCGCTGCATGGCATAGCCCTCCCCCAAAATCGCCATGATTGGTCTTCGCTGCTCGTAACCAGCTTCTTCCTCCAACCTTGACTTGTCGCCGGTTCACCTATATGGGGCTTACTTTCGCCGCATCTACTGTCTCGTGCTCACCATTCAACGAACCTTTCAGCCCCAACAACCGTCGTTTGCGTGAGCTATTTGCTCCACTCACTCCCACTTCAGACCAGCAATTTCTCGAGCTACATTCATGACTGTAGTTATTTATCATTTTAGATTCGATTCCGCAGCGAAGCTCCGTGAAATTTATAACATGTGAAAAAATTGTTCTGGCTAAATTTTATGCCTATAAGAGAAACGCATTTTTTTAGACGAACGCCCCGATAACTGTCGACGCCACCTAAATGTGGAAATTAGTAAAATCCCTTCTTAGTTGACCTTTAGTCGACGATAAGAATATTCCTACCAAATTTCAAGTCTAAGCCTTAAATTCCTGAGATATCATGATAAGTCATTACATAGATGGATATCTTCTATATTTATGTGTATATATATACATACATGTAGATCAACATTTAAATATTCTATTTACAAATTTTGAATAAATGACCCAATGCATAAAGTTTGCAGCTACCTGCATCTCATATAAGTGTAGATAGTGCAAGCACTTATCAACATTACGGTGCTAAACCTAACGGTACCGAACGGCCCGGCGGTGCATACGCCGGCCCGTTCTATTTACACTGCAGGTTGCAGTTACGTTTCTAAGCCGAACTAACGTGGCCAGCTTTCTTATTTAGAAGATTTTTGTATTGTTTGATGTCAAAATGCTTACCACAATAGAAAACATTACAATTGACTTATAACATCTTGATAAAAATAATTCTACCGTATTTACAAACCCATAAAGATAGTAAAGTTTCCACAAAAAAAAAAAAAAACGTGTATAGGATGATTGGTATAACTCATTTTATGGTAATAAATGTATAGTACACCTTTTCTAAAAATCTATAAATAACGTAAAAAAAAGAAAGAGCGTATTCAAATTCTGGATACACATTAAAATTAATCATTGTATACTATCTGTCGATACAAACTTTGTGCTAGCAGAAGAACCTTTCGCGTTCTAAGAAAAAAAAGGTTTTAATGTAAGATATTTCAGAGTGATTATTTTAAACTTGTTGACTAGAAATAAATATAAACGTTTTAAACGTTATTACTCACAAACGAGCAGGTATGCATTTATATTTTTTTATCAAAGATTTTGTACCTTTTATTAATCACCTGTATAATAATAAAATCCCTAATTGTGTTGATGCGTAATACATATGTGAACTTCTTGTAAACCCCCCATCTGTTTAAGCTTAAATAATTTATTGATTCTTTAAGCAATTGATATTTTAGATTGTAATAGAAAAACGTCTCTGGTGTTCAGGGTCGAATCTAATCTTTATTAATTTGAATTTTTACATTCAAAAAATATTTATTAATTCGTCTTATTGCGACTGTAAGCCCGCCTATTCATTCATACGTTTAAGATATCATTGTTTCCAACTTAATAATATTTTTAAATGTCACAGTTTGGCGTTAAATTGGAAATTATTGCTGTAACTGTTCTCTTGCCATGTCTCCTTTAGAAAAAAACAACGTAAATTCCGGCTTATGTTTTTTTATATTGATGGAAATTGTATTAATTACATTAATATAATAAAAATTAATTGAAAATTTATTAAAAAAAAGAATCAGTCTCTAATGTAGGCTAAATATTTTATTACTCGACATTTGAAACCGTTACAGTGATTGAAATCTTGCAAGTGGCTCATAAGTGGATACCTTCACTTCTTAGAATTTAACCATCTAGTGCAGAGGTTCTCAGACTATTCTTTCAAATATCACTTTCTACATGAAGCTGGTTGAGATGGACCTCCTGTAGCTACACTTTTACCATATACCCAAAAATGTGTAGTATACATGTAAAGTAATAAAAATGTGATTTATCCCCAAGATTTTTAAATTATTATTTGCCTACATAGATAAGTGAAGTCTAGCAAGCATATTAATTCTTCGTTCGATCGAAAACAGACATATTTTCGTGAACCACCACTTGTGGTTTCTATCTAGACTAGATCCTCGGACCCCTGAGGGAACATTGATTAGTACGTAAACACATCTGTTGTTGTAGTCTGTATACATCGACCAGGTTTGCCTCCTTTGCGTCTAATCACTGCACTGAACTTTGACCCAAGTAACCCTAGAGCTCGGCGGTCTCTCAATCAAGTAAAAATCTATGAAGCAATAGTCGAGTCTCCGCGGAAGACCATAAGTTTAACACAAAAACTAAGCTTAGACTTGGCTTCATCTTGAGGGTACTGCCACTGCTAATCCGAAATCCGTAAATCACAGCGAGACAAACAATTTCCGTTTGAAAAAAAAAATTATATCCATTTTCTTTGGATACCAATAACAATATTTATTAAGAATTTATGCTGAATGTGTGTAAAATAATGTTATGCACCATTTTAATTTTGTTGTTGTCGCTAACATGGTAAAATAAACAATACCTAACGTACTAATTCACACTTACCTCGTCGAAATATTTGTACATCAGATAAGAATAGGTTAGTCATCCACAGTTTGTAGTAGTTTGTTGTACGTATGCGACAAACAATTTTGATAAACGCGACATCACGTTCGGGTTACATCATTGCATTCGCAATTATTACTCGATAGACTCTGTGATGTAATGCGCTACTTTTTTCTTACGTTCACTTGTCTTGTATCGCTTATATTTTTGGGTATAATTGTGATGATTAGTTTTAACAATCGAATCATAAAGAATATTTTATTATGAAAGAGTTTACATGCAGATTTAGAAACTATATTTATTTGCAAATAGTTTGGATATTGAATACCTTATGTTATCAATTGTCCACTGGTAAAAATAGAATCTGTGTTTTTTCAGTGATACATAAAATGCTTCATAGCCTATATTTCGATTTGGTGTCCATATTAATTGCTTTAATAAAGCCGTTCAAATCATACTCTGTTTTTAGAATGCAACACAGGTCTATCGTCCATGGATATTTATTACATCTATCACCGCTATATATTCATAACAGAGGAATGTTATTAAAGGGGTATAAATAGATAACATTTCTTATAAAATTGAGCTCTTCTGTTATTCTTCTCTCAACGTTAAAATTATATTATATATTATAAATTATCCAAAAAGAAAAAGGAAGTAAGTAAATAAATAAATGGTACTTAAGCTTCTTGTCGATCGAGCAACCACTTTGCAAAACACCACGCGGGCCCAGTGCGTACTGGTAATTGTGAGGCAGGTATTTTCACTGTTATTCATTGTATTCTCTGTATGCTAGTGACATAGATGTATAACCATAAGATGGCCACTATTGGACATACGCCTCCTCCGGGGATTAAACTATTTATCTTAAATCGTAAGACACAGCCTTAAACTATTTATAAAATAATATTATTGGCATAATATACGATAACTGTACCTTTAAAAGTAAAGAATGCCACATTGACAAAGTATACGTTTTGTTGATTTCCATGGAAGGTGATCTTGATGTATATTCTGTGAATCGTAGCAGAAGAGATAATTACTTATAAATTCATATTTATTCAATAAATGGCGCCCGGCGACAGCGTGGATACTTTTCGTGTCTCACTTTCAGAATTTCATGCCTATATTTAGATAAATCACATGACCTCTTATAAAGCCGTAAAATGATCATCGTAAACGCAGTGTCAGTTAGGATTTTCAAAATCATTCGTGGCACAATGTTATTTATAGGGCGTATTGATTGACGATAGGAGCAGGACGTTGACCTGACGGTATTTGCTTTATGATATAAAGAACCTGGAGGTTATTAGCCCTTTCTATATTTTTATTGATCATTTTTTATACAGGGTGTTAAATAAATCAACTTCAAGCCGATTCATCGTGATATGGCAAGCAGTGGTAACTCTAAAAAATTAAATAAAAAATATCTTACTTTTTTCCACACGGTCGGGTAATGAAATTAAATAATAACTGCTAAAATATTGCGATAAATATTAATAATTTTTATTATAAATATTAACCATTTTTACCTACAGAATGACACTGTAATATTATTTTCAACACTCATTATTTATCGCAGAAAGATAGTTTAGACCAATATAATTAAGCTACTGGTAATCGGCGGATTATGAGCTCACCTGAAACACTTATCTCTTCAAATAAGGTAGTTGAAATTTACAGTACAGTTGGTATATTTATTTGATTATGAACTCATCATCATCATTTAGCCCGTATATATTTTTGATGATGTTCAATCCTTCGCTAGCTAGTCCGTGTTTTCGACTCCAGAAACTTAAAGCCCAGCGGACAAAGGGTCAGCGCGCGGTGGCCTACCCCCTGCTATTTTAACTTGTCATCCCGCTGACCTGTGTGAGTTATGAGAAGTATTTTTTCGAAATAAACTCGTAGCCATAAATCAGTAAATCGAGTTGTGTTATGTCATAAGTATTTGTGACACCAATTAACAAACTCTTTCTGCGAAAACAAACAAATACGAACGACGACTATTCATAATTATTACGTGAAAAAAAATCAAGGAAGAGATAGACAAAAAATAATAATTGGACAAGTCTATTGTAATTAATTTCGTCGTTTCAACGCACAGGCGCCCACCGCTAGGCCTTGGCCTTCCCTTAAGATATCAATGGGGGGTTATATGATAATCAGCTCGCTTGGCAGGCGTGTTGGCAATCGCAGTGTGGTATTATGGTACGCAGAGGACGCCGCTGCCCCCCTGAATACTTGTATGTGAGCAGTAGCAATCCTATATAATTAACGCACTAAGTGTGAATTGTATAATAACATTGTATCCTAAGAATCGAACTCGCGACCAGCGATAACAAGCTTCAGTTCGCTACCGCGCGGCTACCACTGTTCATTATGATATATAATTACTAAATACATATTTTGTGAATAAATAACAATGAAATTGTTCGATTGTTTTTAAAATTGAATATATAATATCGTTACTTATTGCTATATTTGTATGGCTCAAGATATTTTCAGATCTATAGTGATTTTTCATTCATTATAATAAAAAGTGAAAGTTGTAGTTTGATTAACTCGATCGCGAGTTTTACTTTGTTCTCATCTTTAGGTTTCCGAGCAGGAACAAAGTGCGACGATATTATAAAATATTCCAGTTTTGAATTATTAAACGGCCAGGAATCTTATATATCCGTCTGTGTATCTAACAATACCGGTTGGAAGTGGAAATCATCAAGGTCGCCTGTCTGTCCACCTTCAGGGTGGACGTCTTACGTTGCGCTTGCCGGTCCGTAGTCTCTACTCCAAAAGGCTAAGATTCTTACGCCAAGCTGTTCTGCATGTTGTTTCGTGCTTACACGACTTTAACTCGGCAATCTGCTGGTTCTGCACAGTGCGACAATTGAAGCGTAAGTCGTCTACCCACAAGGTGGAAAGCTGACCTTGATAATGTCATCGGAAAACGCAGCACGCGGGCCACTTACTACCGGTCTTTTCGGAATAGTATAAGAGAGCACTATGTCCAGCTGTGGATATCTTACGGAGGAAATTGTGACGATGAGTCAACATTTAAATTTAGATTTATTTATTTAAATTTAGAATGACATTTTTTTATTGAAATTATAAATAGAGAAAATTTACTATCGCTTGTGGAGCCTAATATTTTCTTATAACGTTTTACCAGTACCCATAAATAATCTATTGCATTTTGAATATATCATTTGACAAGATAGCTCTTTGGTCTGGTATTCTTTTATTATTTCTAAACATGTTAATCGGCATGGCACTATAAAGAAAACAGTAAAACATTCACGCTTTTACTGTTACTATTAAAGGTAGCAAGTTTGCGCACGATAACAAGGTGGCATGGCAAGACTGTGAGAGTTGAAATTATAACCCACTATCTAGATTTATCTGTATCTCATGTCGCAGAGAAAGTAGCAAATCGTGGAATACGGATAAGATCTTTTGCCTAATAAGTGGCGGGTGATTCGCCCAGAATTTCATTTGATCATACGCTGAGAATATGAAACAAGACGCTGACGCTTGCTCGGATTAGACCACTTCCGTTTCACTGCACCATTTGTCGTTGTCTGCTTTAAATCGTAAAAAGAAAGTTTTTGAGTGGAGAAGTTTATAAAGTTGTTTTCATTCATAGCAGTTTTTAACGTCAAAGTCAAAATAGCTATATTATATAAAATCATTACAATCACCTGTAACTAACAGCTTAAAATTAAGTTTATATTAGTTCGTAACGCGCCATCTCCTGCGAGGCACTAACAAGGCACTAGGTAGGGTTTGTAATTTTTTTTTGGATGATAATATTAATAAAAATATTCTTAAAATTAGAAAAAGGCGCTTACATCTTTATAAAACTTACTACTTATGTCAACATACTTTGAAATAGAATAATAAGCCTTTTGTCAGAGCCTCTTCTTAATGAATTTCTTGAATATACTATGAGATTTAATCGATTTACTAAGATATTAGGTAAAACTTTTGTATATTGATTTATTCAACTTTAATATTTACCCAGGATAATTTATAGTAACCACTATACGTTATAGAAATAATGCCAGATAGCCTAATTTCACAGAAAATAAACACAAATTGAACTTCTATGATGGCATCTATCATCTTAAAGCTACGAGTAGAGATACGCCCTGATTTATGAAGTGCCCACAACAAACTGAGACTTGTTTTTTTTTTTTAAATACATATCTCCTTTTGGTATAATCCTCCGGTCTGTGAATAAAATTAGTACAACAAAGGTTTAATGCCTTTACTTATTTATTTTAAATTAGAAGATACATTGACCACTGTACTAGTTATAATCTGTGTTACATCTATTAATATCTATCTCTTTAATAAGGTTAATTAATTATATTAAATATACATAAGTATAACATAATTAAGTTAAAAATCGTGTTACGACATAAGCAATAAATATATATTTATATGTTGACGTATGAAGTTTGGTTGTGTCTGTGTGTTTAAGTTCATAAAAAGTTGCCGAGTAAACTTTTTTAGTTATCGTTTAAGAAAAATAGTACAACTTTTGGTTTTGAATATACGCGTTCGGTATTTGGAGATAAGTGCGAGAAAGCGTGCAGCGATAGGCTACCAGAGAAGGAGAAGGTATGGCGCTTCGGAGTCAGTGACACAGCGTGACATAGAATCGGGACTTATCGACGCTTGTTTGCGTAGCGCGACATCGCCGCGCCTGGTCAATGAACTAAACAAAAACACCTACGAGCTTGCAGTACACTGTACGCCGTAAACCGATTCCGATGACGCCCTTACACGCAGCCGGGATTACTTATGCCACAAAATTTTGATCACTTTATTTATTTAATACTCATTATTGTACACGTAAAGGAAAGAATAACATAGATCGATGTTAACATATAATGAGCGGTCTTATCATTCGTTCGTTTTCATTCGTTATCATTCGTCTGGCTATTTCTTATAGACAGCCATAGAATAGAAACAGAAGAGTGGTAGTCGATGTATTCATTGTAAGAAACAGGTTATAATATGAAAGATATATATAGATAATAAGATCGATAAGTTATAAAAGTGTTAAGGGGTGAATGTATATCTCATTTGCTGTCAATTAATATATTATATGTTCCGTCCAAAAATAATTTGTTTCACAAATAATAAACCACGTAATGATAACAGAGTAAGAAAAAACATTATCAAAAATTGTTTTTAAATAATAAAATAATTGTTATTTACTATCTGCCACTGCAGACTTCGTACTACCACAAGTTATTGGCCTGTCATATTCTAATCGAATTTGTGTTCACTTTATACAGGACGATCGAAAATGATTGTAAAACCTTTAAACCTCATAGTAGAGTGTTGAACTATACATTCATTTTCATCTACCACCTAACCTAACCAATCACCGTGGCTGGTTCGGGGATACCCAACTTTAATGAACTGCAGAAATTGTACTACATATCTATTGTTATTTTATTGTGTTTGAAAAAGGGTGAAGACCTTGATTAAATGAAAATTCATTATGTACACGACTTGTGACATGTAAATGAATAAGTTGAAATGTAGAGTTCATTATTCTTATATTCATATCACTGATTGAAAATAGAGATAGTGATGCTAAAACTGATCTAACGTGGTGATTGAGTTGAAAGTGAAAAAACTTTTTAGTCAATCATCATCGTTTAAGCCGCATGACGTCCATAGATGGACACGCCTCCCACATAGAAATTGATGATTAATATGACCTGTTGAAAGCGTCTTGTATCCATGGTCTGCCCACGACACTAACAATGTTGTCTATAAACCTTGTGAGTGGACGTTCTACGCTGCGCTTGCCGGTTCGTGGTCTCCACTCTAGAACTTTAAAGCTCCAGCTTCTGACATGTTCACTGCCACTACAATTTGCCAGTCTGCTGGGCTATGCCGGTTACTATCTTTCGCCTAACGATCTGCTTATATCTAATTTTTAGTTACGGGCGGATATTCTGTCAGTCAAATTGGTATGTCACAAAACTCACAATGTTTCAAACCACTGGGATATTTATAAATAATTTAAACTTAAAAAACGAACGCACGAAGCTCATGTTATTTAAATAAAGTTGCATTTACATACATTGAATATGTTTTTTATTCTTTCAAGTGCAATGGCACTACGGAACTTGAGGGTAAAATGTCCAATTGTATGTTAGTGTAATGCGTCTACTTGTTATAAAACCTGTTATTCGATTACATTACACAGTGTATCTTATAACGGTTTTAAGGAGGTGTTAGAAGTTATCCTACAAAATTAGGATTTTGAGAATTTTCTTTGGATTAACTAGTTTGAAAACTCTTTGGTTTTTAATTTTTTTTAAATTTTACAATTTTATTAAATTTTGGTGGTAAACTATAGATATCGAATTTCATTCAAAAAAAAAACAACACGTTGACCGATGGCTGTTTGATTTTTAGTAATGGATTTTTTTTGCTTCTTACTGATGCAAACTTTATTCTTTTCTTCGTAACGGTAATAATAATTAACAAAAGTACTTCGAAAACTCGGGGTTCTCCTCCAGAAATCACGGGAAATATTTCTTAGTTTCTGGGAATCCCAAGTGTAACCACTCAATACTAATAACCACAAGCTAAAACTTTTAAATGTTATCTAATTATTCAATACGGTTACTAACATGGGCAGTAATCAAGCTAGTGTTTAACTGTCCAAATGAGACTATAGAGTTTGAATGAGAGATAATGCTTCTATTTATTTATAGTGGGTTGTTGTCTCTACCTTCAACTACCCTGCACATAGAGGAACATTATACTATTATTATTATATTAATATACTAATTATTAGTCAAGTATAACGTATGATTATTGCACTGAATTAATCATCAAACACTGGTTGGCAAATGGTCACTTTTCCTCTGAAAGCCGAAAGATTTTTGTATGTGCCTATTTGAGTTTATTTATCATTGTGTTTTCAAATTTGCGTACAACAAACTTTTCAATACTGACTAAATAGTCGCAGAGAAAGTGGAGTTACAAGTGGGTAACATCGCACGTAATTAGTTTCACCGGATAAAATCAGGGTTGTTCATTTGTATATATATTTTTATTGCAAGACAGGGTAATACAGATAAGAATAGAATTTGCTTGATTTTTTGTGAATCACACATAATTCTGTTTATGCTGCTGTGATGCTAACGTATGTTCAGTAACATTCGTTTATTCTGCTTAATTTCTAGTGAAAAATTTAAAATTTGGTTAGTGTAAAAATTAATTTAATCTTGTAATATTTTTGGTAGTATAACTTAAATAAAATGTAATTTTAATCATTAGCACTAATACAATTTCAAAATACTAGTTTTGACATTTTTTACAAAATGATATTACGTTTTTTAAGTTGTGGCAACCCTACGGAGAGTAGCGGGGACGGCGCTACATCGTACCGATGCACTTCTAGGGAAAGTGCACCATAGAAAAGTATAACTTCACATCTGAACGGAGACACTGTCACTTACTAGCTCGCTTTATATGTCCAGACATGCTTTGGATGCTCATTATATAGATAATAAAATTTATAGCCAAATCGTTCTCGTAACAAACTATTTATTATATATCTATTATGTAATAAATACACTGTGATAGGTTATATGTCACTGTATAAGGTGATCAATCTGAAGTATGAATTTTTTTATAGGAATGCAACAGGGCAATAACTTGTAGTTGTCTGCAGGGACAGGTAGTAAGCAAATAATTTGAATACGTAGATATTATAAATAAAATAGAGTTTTGAAAACGCTTTTTGATTATGTAATAATTACGTAAACATCGAATCCCCCTGTATCCATGCTTGTAGAATACATTCAGAAGAATATATCGTAGAATAAAAATATTTTTCAGGAGACATCCAAAAATGTGTCACAATAAAACGAAATCGCTGCAGAAGTTTAGCGACAAAGCAATTGTTTTATTAATTTCGAATGCAAATATTGTAATATGTATTAAAATTATTTGTTTATAAACTAATGAAGAACCCGCTATTGTCATGCTCAGAGTCTGCTATAGCTTGAATGTAATAATCATTATCACTATTTTACCCATAACACACACCTTAATCTCAACATACGGCTTTCCCATAGATTTCCAAGATCCTATTTTTTATAAAATATGTACTTATACAATCATGTTTTAAATATTCATAAGTTAGTAAAGACAAGTAAATATATAACAAATAATCTACATATTTAAATAAAATGGAATTCATATGTCCATATATTTGTTAAAATATAGTTATATAAAATACTTGAAACAATAAAGTGGGGTAAGAGACAACAAGAAAAATCATTTTACATATTGTGAAAAATGTAAATGATTTTGCTCGATAGGCGATAACCTTGAATGTTTCATCGTCGAGTGGCGCCGCCGTAATAGCGTCGAAACAAATGAAAACTCGGTAGGTAATGATTTTTTACCGGAGAATACGAAAAGTCGGTATTAACATTTGGCCAAGGTGACCGCTCGGGTCGCAGCTGACTGAGCATCGGAGATATTGCGTGTTGCACCTACCGCGCGCCTCGCCTGGTTTTGTACCGGCGTGTGTATATCCGTTGTCAAGTGCGATTAGCCAGTTATCTTTATTGTACAACCGGTATTTTGTCTTCAATTCTACATAAAAAAATGTAATATGAATGATACTAGTCTAAGAGATACATTTTTTCTCGACTTTACCCAACTATTGTCACAACAAATGATGAAAGTTGTTTACTGTTTAGCATTTCAAACGCGACACAGTTATAAACGAAATATTTAATAATAATAATGTTTATTTTTACTTATTTACATGGTTGATATTGTTATGTATAAATCAAGCATTGTAAAATTTCATTTAAAAAGAGCAACTGTTGAATTTTTGGCCGGCTCCTCTACGCAGATCAGTATTTTAAAATAAATGGCGATAAAAAGTGCGTATAAATGTGTACTGGAATAAAGATATTTTGAATTTAAATAACTCTGTCTAAATTTCCCACCTTTCCACCGCAGAAGTTTTTTTCGTTCGTGATTGATTTTTAATCCATAGAAATACCTAACACGTAAGATTTATTGTTGTCTATCGTCCATCAATTTTCCGCTTACTTCTTGGATTGAAAACATTTTTTTACAAAGAAAAATCTTACAAAAACGGTGTAATCTATTTACTATGGTACCTCTTTGTGCTTTTTGAAATTCTGTTCTAAACAACTGTACAACTGTAAACAACTGTCTTTCGTTTCATTTTTAATGGGATGTTCAGATAAGCGATATGATATTTTAAATATTGAAAATAAATTATGACTCTTGGATGTTTGTGTAAATATGGACTACAACCGTATCGTAAATTTAATAAATGCAATAAAATGTAGAAGCTGATAGACCCTCCTAAATTGAATTCTAATAGAAAGTAAACTTGCATTAGCTAGTTTCTATAATGCAATATATATAGCTGGCTGTTGAATTACTTAAATATTGAATAAAAGGTTTTTGATTTCAATTATAAGCTTCATACTTTATATTTATAAATTATATTAAGAAGTGTGTGTAAGTTAGCAAAGTATAGAAACCAATTTTAATGATCAAAAAGTTAAAATATATGAAACCAAATAAACGAGTATTACTGATTAAAATTAGGTGACATTAATTTGAGCCTCAAAAACAAACGTGGATACATTAGTATGGACACCCGTTTTAGTTTTAGGCGGATGTAAACCTGTCCGATGAGTCAGGAGTTTCGGGCATAGATTCCATTTAGAGGCCTTACGTTAACCTATAAAGAAATAGGTTTATAACTCGTAACATTTGTAGTAGCAGTAGTTTGCAATATTTTATTCGAGAAAATTATGTGGCTGTCTGGACGTTTTTAATTTTAATTATGTTCTACCATTAACATAAACATCTTATTATTATTTTATCTTCGAGGCAAAGATGTAAAAGCTTTGAAACTTTATACTTACAAATGAGATGATACATTAACCCTTTAAGGCTTTTACAATTATGAACAGTCACCTGTATGATTCCACTATTCCACAATATCGAAAGTTTAATTTAAATCCTATGTAGTTATAATTTAATAAATTTCTTTGTTGTCTTTGATCTGTGAAATTAATTACTGTCTGATAAAATATGTATGTTTATTTTCACGTATGTGACCGTATCACTAATTCTATTTATACTAGTCTGTTTTAATAATATCATGTTTCTTAATTCTTATCATATTTACTTTAAAACCATTGTCGAGGCGTAGATTATATTACATCTATTATGCATAATTAATGTTTTATTTATAAGTTAAATAATAGATTTGTTTTATTGTCAACAGGCGCAGAATAGAGACATATCGGCGGCGCCAGTCCGAGTGCGTGCCTAGGTTCGACCAGTCCTTTAGCGGCGCATGCGAGCAACAGAATTTGGAGACGAGTGCCCTGCAGAAGCGCTTCCTCGAGGGCAAGGCGAAGAGGCAGGCCAAGAAAACTGACCGCAAACCTGATCTACCGGCCATCAGTAGCAATCTGCACAGCAGTGTGCATGTGAGCTGTGTGAGCTACTTTGCATCTTTATAATTTTATTTTATTAGTTTTTTGTTTTTACTTTTAGGGCTCATTATACACTTTATTATATTTATTCCTAGCAGATTATGTACATGACTAAGACGTGGGTTATTATTACGTCACCATTCAGTTTATTTTCATCTTCCTCTTTATGTAGTTTGCATCACTTATTTGCGGTATTTGATTCAACTTCCGCTCCGCGAATGGACTGGGCAGTAGCTGTTATCAATCGGCGAAATACTAGTCATTACATAACAAGAAATTTTTTTTTACGTAATCGGTAATTATAGAAATTATTTTTAAAGACGTGTCTATAATTTCGAATTAAATTTTGGCAAATATATTAATAATATTTATAATAAAAGTACACTTTTCTTAAAAAATAATTTTCGATTGCAGTTTTTTTTTCTTCGTCAATTTCATTGTTACACACCTGTGTATGTCGCCTTGCATTCAAATTTTATAAATACTGATCCGACAGTGTATTCTCAAAAGTTACAGTTGATTACACATATCGCATTTCAAAGTTATACTATCTGCCTCGCATTTTTTTAGTCCTTTCTCTCTGTGAGGACTTTTAGTAAAACTATTCCGTAGTTTAGCGCTAGGCTGAGCATTTAGCAAAGTTAAGCATATGTATATGTAAAATAGGATGTCGTTTAACAAGACCATACCAACCAACTCACTCGTTCACTAATTGAAAATTCAAAATATCTTTATTCAAATAGGCATTTATAAGACCTTAAAATCGTCAATTATTTTAATATTTAAAGTAGTAACCGGCTCGGAATGCTAATCCACTGAGAAGAGCAGGCAAGAAACTCAATAGTAACTCTTTTTAGATGAAGTTTTAAAAGGTTTGATGTATATCTTCTAATAGCAACCATGTAAATAAGAGTTAATAAATCAAGTTCCACACATTTCTATCAACGAAAAACATTTGAATGCTTTAATAATATTTTTTGAGTAATATACTTTTACTTTAGGTTTAAAACTGAAAATTTATTTCACCGGCCACATGCGCGATAATTGTTACACAATTCGACGTGTGAAGTGTTGGTGAATGTTTTAAATAAAGAGCCACGGTTGAGTAAACTTCCTCGTTGTCGTCGGCACGTGTCGCGTCAATATGCATACGTATTGCACGTGTTGCACGTGCTGCACTGTTGCGTATACGGCTTACGATAACGATTTACGATACTGCTGATTTTCGACCATGTTATTGAAAAGCAGCCACGTCTAGGTGTTACAAAACTTTTGATATTGTTTGTGACGATCTTTGGACGTCTATTGACTGACATAATGACGATTTGGTTTATAGTGTGCATAGTAATCGTAACCTCAATTTGGTGAAATTGTAGTATGTAGTGGCCCGAGCCCAGGGTCTCCAAGGAGTGCTCGAGGTTCGTTATCCTAAAAGAGGTTTAAGAATGAGCGCACACAGCACCCTGCCCACTCGCAGCCACAGAATTTGCAAATGTCACTTAGGCAGCAGTGTAAGTCAGGTCAGAAAAATATTCGTAATTCCACATATTTTTCATTCGTAAGATTTATCGTTAGAAAAAATAAAACAATTTTAAAATATCTATCTTGTTATGTAATACGATGATAAGCAAGATCGCGCTGATAATGTTTTTGATAATTATTTACGAACTAATCGATTTCTTTTAGATTCAAATATGGCTATTTATCAAAATAAATATTAAATTGAAAATAATATTATACTTGCTCTTCGGTTCTTAAAACGTGAAAATTATATTTCACCACTTATTATTTGGTACTGTTAACTGAAAAAAAATCAAATCAAGAAAGAGGATATCTGTAGACGGACGATAGTGACTAACATAATCCAACGGGTAAAATGTTAAAGCGGCAACAAGCAGACCGTACGAACGTAAAGAACAGACGGCAGCTGGAGCCAGGTTCTGGAGTTGAGACCATGATCTTCAAATGCAGCTTGTTGAGGTTGATGGAAAACACTGGATACAGTCCGCTCAAACCTAGGGCTATATCCAGTAGTGGATACAGGCCTCCAGGAATTGATCGATAAACTAAAAAACGTCTCATAATAGCAGAGTATATAGTATTCGGTTGTAATGCGCCAATAATTAGCGTTAAATATATATTGTAACAATTTGTTTTAAGTGCAGCCATACTTTCACTAACAAGACTTAAATTACGTAACCGTTTAGCGACGATGTAACGCTTATCGCACCGGTTCAGCACACGAACGTGATCACCGAGTGTTACTTGAATGACAATTTGAACTGAATCGTGAACTATCTGCCTTGTCTGTACACTCAACAAAAAGAGATTTGTTGCTTTTAAAAATATGTAATAATAATTGGCTCTCTAGTCTCTAGTTTCTTAGATATTAGCGGATTGTTTTTTTGTGTTTAAATGGTTATTTACATTCACTTCGTGTAGTTGATCACAACCGTGACGACGATTTCCACTCCCTTCCCATGTTGTATAATGAGATTAAAGGGATGTTGTAACTTGTGAAATCACTGACATTACTATAGTTCGCTGACCACTCTGTTTCTGCGAACTCATTTCGACTAAATTCAGCGTCAACAACAATCGAAAGAGAGAGAGAAAGAAGGAGAGAAAGAGACTGACATAACTAAATGACTATTCTTAGTGTCTTAGTATAGTGATTGAACCTATCAAGGGTATGAACATAATGTTAGTGAATCCAAAAAATTATGTTTAAAAAAATATGTGCTCTATTTTCAAAAATAACGGCTATCAAAAAGTAATTAAATTTATGCACCACGTTTTGTTCTTTCTATTATTATGACTACTAATATGTATTGTTTTTATTTATTTTCACAGTTAGTAACCCTTCTTACGAGATAAAACATTATACCATCCTAGCCTTGTTTTTAAAGAAAATAGAAAATTAAGTCAAACATTGTATTAAAAATATGTGACTTTAACCGACAGTGTTCATAAAAAAAAAATTATACAAATTTTGGACTTAGCACCTATCCTCTCATTAGTTTGAGTTCGACTTTGATTTATAGGACAACTTGTTCAGCAGAGTATGAACGTATTTTATAAAACAACATATGTTTTGATCTTTTATAACTATATAGATTATGATAGGTGTGTTGAGGCAGTGACCACGAGGAGATTTAAACTAAAAGTACATCACATAATTTGTAATTAATTTTGTCCTTGTTCTATAAAGCTCATAGTTTTGTATAAAATCCTCTGTGTAGATTGAATTTTAAGTTTCTAGAGACACTAAATTAAACTTATTATTCAATATTACTAACATATGAAATTTCAACAAGCAGTACAATATAGGTTAAAGAGGGTTAATATTTAATATTAATATTTTCTACTAATTGCTGTTTACATGTTTCGTGTTTATATTACATGTGTTAATGAACAGTCTTCATGTTTATATTTTACTTGAATACAAATTATAATGTTTATGTTTCATATATAAATTATTACTCTACTACCGATATCAATAAAATGTTGGAGTTATACACTCGACTGATAAACTAATTTATTTTTACTACAGAAATTGCTTATGTGTGTCATTTTTAGTTAAATATAAAAGTTTTGAATTATAAATTTTGTGATGTTACTAGTAATCGGGAGTAATGAGTTTTAAGAGCCTCAGAAATTATAATCGTTAAAAGCAAAGGCTATGGTTTATGGGGTTTATGTGCGGATTCATCATGATTTCCTTAAAACCATAAGGCTGAGAGATTTAAAGTTTGATAAGAATATTCCCTTCATCGATTAAAGGTCAGCTAAAAAAGGATTTTATGAAATTCCACCCAAAAGGGGGTTGAGGGGGGGGGGTTGGGTGAGGGTCATCCAGTATATTATAATTTTATCATTCATTAATAGATTTCTTTGATTGTTTTCTTTAAACTTTCACAGTCATATATTACCGAAACATCTCAATTAAAAAGATATTTAAATTCTCCAGTAATGGTGTTTTTTTGCATTCACGCTTTCTTGTTTTTTTTCTCTGGACCTAGCAGATGATTAAAGAATTTCGTTCCTATTGGGTTTTTCGATAAAGCTATCTCTTTCGTGTTAAATCCGCATTTACATTCATTTTTAGTTGAACATAATGAAATTAATTAGAATCCGTGCAACAAGGCATAGGTTGCGGGGGATAATTAGTTGTAAGCACGTGCGTATGTACCGACCGTCGCCGGATGTAGTTCGACTTCAATTGACTTGACCCCCTGCCACCGCATCCCGTGCCTCATACGACGCCATTGTCCCAGTATAACATGAAACATTGTCTTAATGTGTATCGATAATTTAACGGGTTATTTTATTCTGTGTGAGCAACGCGAAAGTTTTTTTTTATAAACCCGCTGAACAGATGTCATACGTACAATAGACAGTTTCATTGGATAGTGTTTTTAAAAAATGCAGCCTCCACAGACTTCGTACTGTCAAAAATTACTGGCATAAGCGGTCACAAAAATTGTATTCCAGAATGATCACTTAATTTACTAATTTAATGTCTTAATAATAAAAAAAGTTTAAAAACTATCTTGTCAATTTCGTGAATTGCGAAACTAGAAATAGTATGATTATATTTGTACTGTTGAGTGAAAAAAAAATTGTGTCATTACTTTAGATGATTTTAACTCATTTTTTGCTTGGTAAGGTACTTTACGCTGTAGTGAAAACATGAGAAAGTTGAATTTGTCGAGTCTTATTGTGTTTGTAGCTGAGCAAAATATTTAGTAAATTATTTATTTTCATAAATAATAGATTTGTTACATACATTTGTGACGTGTTTTAGAGTTGCCAATTGAAAAAAAAGCTATTAATGATTTTCATTACGTAGTGTGTTAGTGTAATAATCGTTTTTCTAGTTAGACAACGCTTGTTTTCCTGGTTAAACCAGTAAAGTGGTTTAGTTGTTATGTGGGGCGTATTTAGCGTCGCTCGAATGTGGCAGGGCACGGTTGTGCAAACCGCTGGTTTCGCAACGAACGCCTCGCATTGTCTCTCGCCGTTCACTGCGACGACCTCCGCGCTTCTAGTACTGTGCGCCGGAGCGCGCTTTCTGTAGCTGATCGGCTACTATATGCCTTCAAGATTCAATAATAAACATTTGCTCATCTTATTTTTTTTCATAAGATTATTTGCAAACATATGGCGTAATGAAGCACGACAAACTTTCCAACAAGGGTCACAATCCCCAGTAGTGATACGACGTAGGAAAGAGGCAGATCATTTACAGTGACCTCTAGTGTAGTTATAAATATTCTTAATGAGTCCAGTTGGATAGAAACTAGAATGAAATTGAGCTCTTCAGTAATGGCATCCTACATCATACAAACTATGGGGCTTGCCAACGCGCACTGATCTCATAAGAGCCCACATCATAATTTGACGGTTTTTTGTCGTCACTTTTACAATGTTATCAATACCATAGAAGAGTAATTTATTTCCAAGCTTTGCTATTAAGAATTTTTCATGCAATAATAAGACTTGATACTATTTTTCGTTTAATGGATTTCTTAAATGTATTACGTAATTTATCATGATATACAACATAAGAAACATATCTTTATTTCTAGTGCTAACCTTACGTACATCGATATTTTTCTTATATCTATTAACATTCTTATTCACGTAGACTACATTGTATATATATCGAATATGTACCAACATTTTGTTCACAACATTTGTTTATGAGCTATACTAACAGCGTACACTGAGAAGTTTAAAGAGTGTACAGGTTAATGCAGTCGTTTAGCTTGTATTAAAATATAGATTCAGTTATTCTTTTATTCAGAAATATGTCGCCTTAATTAATTTTTGGCATGCCAATAATACGTTAGATAAGTAATAAGGAGTAAAAGCTAATTTCTTGAGTATTTATTTTTATATTAAATGAAACTCCTCTAAATGTCACTGTTATCCGAATAAATTTCATGGTTCATCTATTTAGTCATATGAGTTCTAATAATGATTCAATTGAAAACGTCTTTGATAATTGGTTTGTTAATGTTGTATTCGCGGTGTTCTATACTGCGGGAATTCTTCCTTAGCTTATAGATATTTTTATAATCAATATCACGTTCATTATACGTACAGCTAAGGTAACAAATTTCTGATAGTTTTTACCCCGTATTAATTGTAAATTTTCAAGAGAATAGACACTAAAAACAGACTAGACACTTAAAATGGGCTACAATCTATCCAATTTCTAAGACTAGAATAAATCAAAGACTATATTACTTAGACTTATATGTTTTACATACAATTACAATTTTATACAACATACAAGTATTTTCATTTAGTCGTTGGAAAACTATAAGTAGTCGTTTTGCGAAGATATTAACTAAATCTTGATAGAATCATTTATTTATAAAGATTGTATTATTTATCATTAAGATGGTTACTCAATAAATCTTGGACCCAATTTGAGACCAACTTATTCCAGATTATATGTGTCTAATAGTGTGAGACAACTCTAAATGCGACATTTACATGTAATGTAGCATTGTTTTTGCGATAAAATCACGTATCTCTATTGTAGACATGTAATTACAACATTTTGATGCGTGATCGATCGACGTACTTATAGATATGGGCTTATTGCACGGTTATCAAATATTTATTTTAAATTTCAAGCGCTAATAGACTGTCTGTTTATGTTAAGATATACAAAAGTAGTGAGTTAGATTCGAATCGGCGAGAGATTCCATTTTCGTTTTAACATAGTCGCTGGATGCGGGGAGCGCATAACCCGTCCTCGTGGTGATATTTGAGGGAAGCCTATGCCTTGTAGAGGGCGTCTTTCGGCTGATATTATGACGATGTTCGTCATCATTTCTTTCTTTTTTCTCTGTTAAGAGCAAGGCAGTAGTTCATGTAATTAATTTACATAAGTGAAATGTTCAAATTTAAAACGTTATGATGCATTCTTAATAAGCTTTCTTAATATATGATAAAGTAAAACTTTGTGCGAACATGTGTCTTAGTAGATCGTTTATTTATCGTAACTACGCAGTACCTCCTATGTTCGCACACGTGATACGCCAAGGTCTCTATACTTTGTATGCTATTGTTTCTGTGAAGGGAAAATTAAAACCTTCGGTATATTCCTATCAATTCTCTCGACACGCGTAGTTGTGTCTGTGTAGTGAATTCGTAATATTGCAGTGTATGCGAATCGAATGTCGTAAGTCCATTCCGCCGCGGAAGCGAAGCTCGCCGTGGGCCGGATATTAACAGCGAGCGCGGGCTTGCTCGCGCCGCGACGCATTCGTTCGGGGCACGGTACAGACACACTGTCCGCCAGGATGTTTTATTTCGTAACTCAATCCAGTGAGCGAATTCTGTTATAAATGTAATCCGTTTTATGTACAATATCATTTGCAAAATTATTTATTTAACATGTTTACTTCAATCATGCTTTTTGTCCTGTTTATTTAACAACTTTGTTTTCGATGTTTATCGCGTGTATATATGTTGGTAGTAATAAATAAACAAAATACACATAAATGAGAGTAGTTTTAATTTTCGCCTATATAAATGATTGCGACGCTAATTCAATGTATTTGTTACAGCAACAAAAATTCGGATGCGGCGATTACGAGCCACCGGCTAAGTTGCAATGCAGTGGCGCGGGCGGAGGTGGCGGTGCCGGTGAAGGTCTCACCAAATTCTCCGTGGAAATTGTGCAGCAGCTAGAATTCACAACCTCAGCCGCTGATTCACAGCCTCAGCAAATTTCTACCAACGTCACCGTTAAGGCGCTCGCAAACGCGGTCAAAACATCTGGCTCTCCTCCTCCGCCTCAGCCACCTCGGGTTCCATCGCCTTTGGATTGCGAACGAGAATGCAAAGCCGAGTGCAAATCGGAAGTAGCCGACGACGAATTCGTTGGCCTGGACGAGTGCGCTGCGGCTCTAGAGCGAGACGCTGCTTCTGCTTTCCCCGGTCTAGCCGATCTTATTGGCGAAGAAGATGGCGATGATACCTTTGAAGATCTTATCACAGAAATATCAGAGTACCCGGAGTTTATGAAAGATTTTGACCTCGACGCGGGGAAGCTAAACGGCGGAGGAGGATTAGCGAGCGGCTTGGAACCAAATGAAGGGGAGTCTGCAAGGCCTTATACAGGTGGAGAGATGTCCCCGGCGGCGCAGACTTTGAAGCACATGGCTGAACAGCATCAGCAGGCAGCCGGAGGGGATTGGGCGAGATATCGTGGGTACAATACCTACCGACCTCGCCCGGCGCCGCCGACCATGGATCATTTGCACATGTCGCAGCAACAGCAGCTACACCTCACTCAACCGCATCACAATCTACAGGTAAGTTTGCAAGTTCGTCAGACTATTCTTAAAGTCTCCCTTACTTAAAAAAGTATTCTTTCATCGACCTGCAAATAAAATTCGAATAGTTTTCGCTTAAACTTCAGCTATATGGGGTCTGGAGATAAATACATATATTGAATAGAAAAGAGATTAAAAATACAGTCCATCTCACAAATCATTAGCCTGAACAACACATCGACAACATTTTTTGGCGAAAATCTTTTCGTAATTTTTGGTTATTTTTGTTTATTTTAACTAAGTCCTTAACACAAATATATTTATACAATTTTCAAACAGGTCTAAATATTGTTTTAAACACTATATTACGTGTTGCACATAAAACTGTGATCAAGTAAGGTGAATTTGTTTATAAAATGAAAATATTTATTTATTCTACCAAATCAATTTTACCGCCTTCAAAGTAATCCGTGTCCGGTAAAACGCTCTTGTGCCAGCGCTTTTTCCAGTCCTCGAAACAGTCGGAATAGTCTTTCCGGTATAGCCTTCAAGACCTTCGATTCGGTTACTATCTCGTCAAATTGGCTTTTTGAGTTTGCTGATTAGCCAAAAATCGCAATGAGCCAAATCTGGCGAATACGGAGATTGTTGAACGACATCAGTTGACTTTTTGGCGTTTATTCCAAAAAAATTATGGCACCTATCGATATTTAACACGTTTGAGGCACGAAACATTTTTCAATATGGGTTTTGGATCGAGCCAAATGATATTCCAACTTGTAACAAACGGACGTTTGGAAATGTTACAGACAGTCGTACTAACCTAGGAAAAAAATTACCTACCTTCATAATGCCCGGGAGTATTAAATGACAATTTCACCTTATATTTTAATCACAGTAGTATATTACAGGAATCGTAATTAATTTCAGTTCTGAAATAATGGAACAATTATTTGCATTTATGTTTCCATTATCCAACATGATATCATTGATTTAAAAATGGAATAAGTTGGAAATAATTAATTTTAGCTAAGCAACACATACTTTTTATTATAAAAACCTAATTGAATATTCTTCGTAGACATCCTATAACGGAAGTAAACGTTTAAGAATTTCCCGCCAAAAATGTAATACAAGCAGGTAGTTATCAAAAGCGCTTCCGCTAGCTACGCAACGACGGAAACACGTTTACGAAAACATTTGGGAGTCTGTAAACTGCTTGAAAGAATTCTATTGTATATGTTGCAGCAGTGGCATCATGAACGGCAAATTTCGTTTAGTAATATACCGTATAGGAACATTTAGAAAGTGTTCTTTATTGGGTAATTCATGATAGGACATAAAAAACATGGGAGTCTGGTTTGGTATCGACCCGGGGATTGTGCGCGCGCCGCCCCTCCACTCCGTGGGTATTGCTAGGGTATCCAGACATTTTGTTTCAAGTTTTGAGCTTCGCAAAGAGTTTACAGTATTTTTAGAAGTAAGTAAAAAGTTATACGAAAACTTAAACATTCAATTAAATGTCTCTTAATTTTTGTTCAGCGCTAGATTTAAATTAAAATATGAGTAAGTTTTGCAGATTATAGGCTCCTAGTTAACAACTAATCAATATTCATCCAATAATCCGTAACGACTGAATATATCTAAACTTTTAAGTCTCAATTGATTTGGAAGTTTGAACAATAAATTTTCTGAGGAAGACAACATTTCTTTGTATACACTTATTATTTGTATGTAATATATATTATTTGTGTGTGTTATACAAATCTCAGAATATATTATAAGATTTTTAATGAACAAAAAAAACTAGGGAAACTAACTTACCCGTGAAACTTAACGAATTTGGACACCCTAGTTAGAAAGAAGGGTGTCGACTTGGCGTCGCAAGTGCGACTAGTCCATCCATACTGTCTTCTTCTTGCATACAGCTGCTTGCAGGAACCTACGGGAAATGTCCTTAAAAGAAATAACGCAATAAGATTTTTAATTTAAACAAGAAATTTAATGCCCCTCTCTAATCCTCCCACTATAAGACATTTTTGATACGCCAAAGTGATATTTTTTCTGATATAAGAGTAATAGATAGATATGCCAGTACTAACGTGTACTAATTTTAGGAAATAACTATACACGCTGTAACACTTTGAAACCATCCTGAAATTAAAAAGATGAAATTAAATGTTTATTGTCACCAACAATCCTGTTTAACTTTAGGAATCAGAATCTGTTATCTCAATCTAAACGTTTAAACGATAAAAGCAATAGTTTGTTTTAAAAAAAAAGATATTTATAATTTATTGGAGTTGGTACGGTACAGCTTTTACTACGAAATTTAAAACCATTTAGGCTTGTTATGTATTAGAAGCGAAAAGATACCTAAATATTCTGAATAGTAGAATTTTATTATTGGCGATGAGAAACTGTTCAATTTCTAAAAAAAGGACATTTCGTTGTGGTGCAAATTCTTTAGATACACGTCGAAAGGCAGTGTATTCAGTTGAGGCATCTTAAGTAAAAAGTATTGTAAAATCTTTAGAAGGGTCAGCTAAAATTACGAAATAAGTACTCTCATATTAGAGTTGGAACTGATAGAGGAGAACACGTACTAAGATTGGACAAAATCTCTTTATATTCCTTGCGCTGTTTACACTACGTTTTTTTTGGTTATACTAAGGTTATTAAAGAATATTTGTTTAATACTTGTATACAAATAATTACAGTCTTTAGAATATGAATGTTTTCTTTCATGTGTCTATACAAGTATATATGTGTCTATATTATTTAAAATAATTTGATCGATTGCTTCATAGTCTTTAGAGTATAACATTATTCATTTCTGTATTACTTTTGTTGTTGTGTTTCTGTGTTTACACATTACACGAATGTATTGCAAATAAAAAAAGGTTATTTCCAGTCTAGAGTGAAATATAACTAAACATACATAAAAATTATGTCTATAATTTAACGTATATGATCAATCTCTTGTCTATGTCCTGCAGAGGATGTTCTGCGACTGAAATGTCGATAATGATTTAACTAAAAACCAGGTTTTAAATTTAAAAACAGTTTCGAATTTAATCATTATTTCAGTATATCATTCTGTAAAGCATTTTATATATTTCAAAGTCTATTGTATATAAACTTGTAAATTACAATAATTAACGAGGTATTGTTCAATAACTTTTGCATTGATATAGGTGACAAATTTGAACTAAAATATATAAGATTGCTACATGAATATCATAACTAAGTTATTTCTCGAAATTTACATAAACTTTCCAAGAATCAAGTACGTAGTTTGAATATTTACAACTAATATACCATATTATTTATAATATTATAAGTATTTTCATTAGATATGTATGTAACACATTTTTAGATACTATTTTATTTTATTAACGATTAACGTTATTCAATTTCGGCAAATATATATTAGAAAATTAGAACAGTGCATAGAAAAAAAACCCTATCACCATACTATGCCGTACAGACTATAAATAGTATATTACGTGTAACTTATGTTACGTAGTCAGCATACGTATGATACGACGCAACACTCCTTGTATAGTACAAACACAACAATACAGAGTTTGCAAAACGCAGATGTTTCTAGAGCCACATGCTTAGCTTTGTTTATAGACGCAACTTATTAATATAAAAAAAAAACCATCGACAATGCCAAATCAAAATTATTTTTTTATTCATTAGCATTTGCATTTATACGTTTCAATAATTTACAGTTAAATGATCGAAAACTATTTTCTATATTTTTTGGTGTTTTAATAGTACATGTTAATCTACTCCATTTTTATATTACTTTAGGCCGTTGACATCAGATGTGACTAATTATTTAAATGAAATAAAAAGTGTAAACTTCCATCTTGCGACCATGATTGCTTCCTGTTGGGAACACGTGTCCATTGATCCATAACTATCTTTATACTATCGTAATTGAAAAAGGAATGTTTTACTCTTCTCAAATGTAACTATTTGATATACGGTTGTAAAAAAAAAATTAGTTGGTCTTTTGACAGCAAGAGATAATCATTTTAAATTAATAGACATTTATAAAGTTTTTGTTTTTGAAAATATCTTGGAAAATGATGTGCTGGGTAAGTTTTAGTTTAAAATAATAGACAAATGTTGTATTTTTTTTGCTTATATCTAAATATGTATATCGTGGAAATAACCACAGTAGTGTTTTTTTAAGAGTGATGTCACGATAAGGATAGGCCGAATAGATTCTTTATGTTCATTACAGGGATTATTCAACTTCAAATCTTTGGTACAACACGATACGAATGTAAAAAAAATTGTAAATAAATTTTACTTGGTTAGGTATCAAAAAACGTGGACTCTTAACAGACTTTCAGACAAAACGCTTATATACTAAAATTCTGTATTTCATTAATAGTTGTTCGAACATAATTGTTATTAATAATTTTTGCATATATGTCTTTTAAATGTCCGTAATTTTATGCACTACATAAATTTAGTAGAGCGCGAATGATGCATTTGATATAAGAATTGAAAGATTTTGGTTTGTTTTTTAAAGTGTAATGGCTAGTTAACACCTCTAGTTTGATTGAATATAATTAAGGTTATGTACAGACATATATTTTTTTAATATTAAGCTTCGTACAAAGTTAAATCAGTTCTCAAGTTTACCTTTGACCTGAACGGTATGGTGGGCGTTAGTGACGTCAAAGTGTGGGCTGCGCTATTTATATCGGCCGTGTAAGGGCCGCTGTAACGCTGCTGATCGGAGCCCTGAATGTCAAAGATCACGCAAATAGCCCGTTATTATATATTTACAATTTGTAATTGCAAATGGTTCTTCAGCGGATTTAAACTAATTCCTAATTAAAAAACTAAACTCGAAATGTATAAGTCCTCTTCTTTGATTATAGTAACTTGATATAATTTAAGTAACTTGATTGCATTAAGCTTTCAGTTATATTTATTAATTTGAGGTAAAACAAAAGTTCTATTAAACTTTATACAATAATAAATATAAGATATTGAACAATGATAAAAAATATTACGGCAACGATTGGTAAAAATGTTGGCTTCTTTGTAATCGAAATTGAAAGGTTTCGTTTAGTAAACTTAATTTCCAGGTGTTGGTCTAGTATACCTAGACTCTTTCTTATAGACGACTCATCGCTTGCTTCTGACATCAACCGT
Source organism: Battus philenor (assembly GCF_028537555.1). NCBI lineage: Eukaryota > Metazoa > Arthropoda > Insecta > Lepidoptera > Papilionidae > Battus > Battus philenor. Next base: position 6,381,393 of record NW_027181704.1, read on the forward strand.
GTTAGCATTGTTGTGATCCCTTTCGAAGAGTAGCGTTTATTTTAAAACTGTTAAACTATTCCACTACACATTAATAAAGTCATTGTTATCTTGCTCCTTAAAGCAATACACACTTATTATAATACATTAAAAAGATAAATTTCTAGTTTATTTGGGATATGAATTCGAAGGAATTATGATGAAGATAGATTTTTTATTTTTATTCGATTGTTAGTTTATTTACAGATTTAAACGTTAAACAAGACGATTATAAGTGTAAAAGCTTTAAAGTGAATAATTCATTTTTCAACAAAAGATTTTAAAACTTTTACACCTCTATCCAATCACCGTACATAGACAAGTCACCAAGCATTTTAAGTAATTTAACTCTTAGTAAATATTGTAAATTATAGTTGGGTAACCGTACAGAAAACAATTATTAACTATGAGCAGTGGTAGCCCAGAGGTAGAGAACTGTGACTTGCAATCGTAGGCCGCGGGATCGATTCCCTGAATACAATCTTAATTCATTTACACTTTGTTAATTAATTATATAGGATTCCCACCGACCGTAAATAAGTTTCCAAAGGATAGGCAGCAGCGTCCTCTGCATATCATAATACCACACTGCATAAGTTAACCCGCCCGCCAAGCGTAGCGATTAAGATATATGGGGGATATATATCTTTGGGGGAGGATTATGTCTTGCAGTGGGCGCTTTTGGGCAGAAACGAAACACACCATATATGTAGGTTTCATCGCGGTGGCTAAACCTGCAACCATAGTTCTACTCCCGCATTACTGTTCGGAAGCAAGCAACCCATGTGATGTACTATTCATATGTGTCAAGGTGACGGGCGTAAATGTGACGTTGCGCACCATATTTTATTATATAACTCAGTATACAGGATGTTTGATTAAAAGTTTAAAAGCTTTAAAGCTGTCAATTAATTTATAGTACACCGTATCCAAAAACCAATAGTTTCAGAAATAACAGTTTTGAGTGATCACTTTACACAAGGTGATTGGAAATAGGTGTCCAGATATTTTCTGACAAACAAGCTATACATTCAAACCATAAAAACTTTTATACTTACAACTTATTGTTATATACACACTTTTATTTAAACACATACTTCAATACGAGGATATAAGCAGTACATAAGTTACTCGTGTCGTCACACTCACACAGTCATTCAGCCCTAAAACGGTCCACTACTGGACAACCCTCCCCCACAGTCTTGCAATAGGACCGGTTGGTGCAATAGGAGTTTTAGTTTGTTGTGAACTATCTTGTTGCTTCTTCTCCACAACTATAACACCACATTGCAAAGCAGAGTGAAATCAAAAATACAATTGATTAAAAAATAATTAGATCACAATCAATAAGAGATCTGTTAAAAGTTCCAATGTTAAATAAATGAAATATTCATTCATCGTCATCTTTTATCTTTATATGTATAAATGTAACATGTATTATAACAAACAAAGTGAACTCGTCAAAAGCCACCAATAAGCGTAGTAAATAAATATTTAATCTGTGGATTTGTAAATTGAATGGCATAATCGGGATACCTAGCAACAAAGACGTTTGGCCGGCGTGAAAAACTAAAAAAGGTTATGAATAATTTGTCATTTGGACACTCTTTAAAAAAGTTTCCGCACCATCATCAAACTACTTTAGAATAGTTGACTCTCGCTACAATGATCTGTCCCTTTCAATTATAAAAGGTTTGATGAAATAGCGGTATATTAACTTTATTCGGCGAATAAACTAAATTGTAGCAATGAATTGAAACTGAAGCAATACATGTTTTGCCACTTTGTGATTACAAGACATATGTAGTATTAGAGGACAATGTTATACGGTTTCAAATACGCCCTATTGCTTTTATTTGGGCACTTAAAATTGTGCATTCAAATATGTCAATTCATTACTCAATTGACTCATTTGAGTGCTTGTGCCGTTCCCGTAATGACGTGTTGGTGCGACCTACATACAACGGTTATGACGTCATGGTCTGAGAGCACAAACTTTGTATTAACACATTTTGACAGTCTAGAAAAATCAAATAAGTACGCGGAGCAGGGAAAAAATATTACATTTCGTATACTAAGTCAATTAACGAACTGCTTTAGCAACCAAACATTTGACATCGAACATAGTGTAAAATATGTGTGGGGGCAATCAAAGAATGAGTTTACCAGACAGGATAACAAGGAAAAAATATACGAAACAGACGTTATATTTTTATTTCTAAGAAGCATATCGTAGCAGCTAATTGTTATTAAAAATGCACTTGATACTATGTTATCAGGTTTCTGAGGTGCAGAAGCACGCTGCGTACGTGGAGCCAATGATAGCAGCATACATATTATCTTCTGCCAGTAAAAGGTATCACTGATGAAGGTGATATCATAATACAAGTATTATTGTTTTGGTCTCCACAATGTTGCTAGTGGAATTACCGCGACAATGTAACGTTAGAGTTTAAATGTACGGTTATCGCTATTACATAACGGACTAGAAGTATCACCAACGTACGTCCGCATACGCTGCATTAAATAGAATTATTTTACATTTTTTATATATAATTACCCTATCTTACTTAAATCTATGACGGGGACTTTTTTCTCAGTACATTTTTTTATTAGCGTTCTCTTCTGTCATCTTTCACAAGTTCTTATACTATATCTTCATTCGTTCTTTACAATTTATTGTGTACTTTTTTCTTTTATGCACAATAAATATAGGAACAATGAAAAAGAGACAATTTATATGGTAAAAGTGGCGGTCTTATCGCTCGAGGCGATCTCTACCAGACAACTTTTGGATGCAGATGAGAGACATGAAAGAGAGGGCAGTTTATGACGTACGTACATACAAATCGATACATTACTATACACACATGTATACATACAAGAATACAAATACATACATGAATATATTTATAGGAAAAGATATTACATAAATACGAATAAAAAACAGATGTTACACAATATCCTATTTAGATTATATCGATTGTTATCGATATTTACGTATAAATTTGGAGATGAGATACGTGGACGGACGAATATAACCGATATTTCCTAGCGAATTGGTAAGTTGAAATGGCAGAGGTCAGGCCATATAACGCGTAGAACAGAAGGGGGGGCTTTAGGATTCTGGAGTGGAGATCAGAGACCGGCAAGCGCAGCATTTCCGAACAGTTCTATTGGAAGTCTATGGTAGAAGCCTTTGTATGGCAGTGAACGTTCTACGATTGAAATGATGATTATGAAGTCTATATACATTTTATTCGATGTGTAATAAGGAGCTCAGTCCTAATATAACTACTGATACTACTTGGTATCTATAGAGCCTTTACGCATCTTGTTACTTGATGATGCTCAAGTCATCGAACTACTTAAAGGTTCTGTGTTTTCTTATTCCAGTCAAATATTCAACGTAAAAGCTCCAACCGAAATTTCGAAATAAACTTTCAAGACTTGTTACTGTATTTCAAAAAGAAGCTTTGGTTAAGCGCTTTTTATGTTTTTTATCCAAATATAAATGTCCATGAGAATGATTACATTCCGTCACAAAAAAATAATAATGAGTATTGCAAATTTACAGCCATCAGACGTTAGGTGGAGTGTTCCATTATTATTGTGTTATTGAATTAATTTCTTTCATATTAAACACATTCGTTTCATGACAAGAATAATGTTATTCTAGACTCTAGAGGTATGGAAGTTGTAGGGAAAACCTCAAAAATGATCGATGGATTTTAGTATAGTTTGTGCAGTTATAAAAGTACATTAAACTTGTAATGACGTCCTTTTTATTCGCCAATATATTGATCTAAAATGAAGCAAGTGTGCACGCGAGTGCTTTACGCGATAACACATCGGTTACTCTCAATGTATCGCAAATTGTAACGCACTGGCAATGTCAGTGTGAGAAAACCCAACTGTATTTATAGCGATGTTATCAGACGCTGAATAGTGACCGATGTAAATTCCAATTGAAAGAGACTTGTTTTTGTTGCATTGACTACCATTCTGCATTTTCATATGAAATACATTTCTTGCCTCTATCTAAAGATAAGTATTGATATTTCTATTAGTATGTTTCTTTTTTTGTCGTGATTTAGTTTGATAATAATTTATTATTAGTTATACCTATTCATATACTTTTTTAAAACTAAATATGGTATATGCCTATTGGCATTCGTCAGATTTAATCTGACTAAGCAAAAGTGCATAGCACCTCATTACATTAACTAAGATGGCCTCGATGGAAGCTTCCAAGATCATCTCAGGCCGTTACTTTAATTTATGATTGAGAGGCCACCAGATGCATGTTCCATGATGTGTCTGGGCGCAGGGCTCCAAAAGCGGAACTTGGCATGGGCTGACATTCGCGTTTGCATTCCTAATCTAGATTGCCGAAAAGTTTGAACCACGGCTTGATTGATTGTTATCCTTATCGATTACACTTGAGGCACGACCACTGAGCCTTCCGGATTAGAGACCACGGCACGGCAAGCGTAACGTAGAACATCCCACAAGGAAGACAAGTGACCTTGTTAAGGTCGTAGGAGAATACAGGATGTACAGCTTCCAACCGATCATATTGTAAATAATGAGGAGGAGGCCTATGCCCACCAGTGGACGTCTGACGTCTGAAACGTTGATTATTACACTGGAGTAAAAATATAACGAACAACAGAGCCATTAGCTTATCGTCAACGTGGTAAACATTACATACATATAACGCAAGCCAAAGATAAAAATATTATTTGTATCTAAACTATACGTATTGTACCTTTAAAAAATATATTATTATTAAAAGTTTCTGGATTATTCATGTCTTCTATGTTTCAAATAAAATGGGTTGTGGCATTTTAATTTTTGTGTTATTGAGATGAATTTATCGATTTTTGCAAGTTCGAATCAGATATCTGCAGAAAAATCAAGGTCGCTGACGTTGATTAAAGAATTTTTCGTCAAGAGTGAAGTGGACAGGGCACATCCCTCTTGCCGATGGCTATTGGGGACGAAAGGTTCTCGAATGGCGAAGCCTCTAACCAGGTAGAACGACGACATAGTCAAGGTCGCGTCAAATCGCTGGAGCAAGAAAGACCGGTCATCGTGACGATCTTTGGAGGAGACCAGAGGGCTTATATTAGTTGAAAATACAAAGAAAATGAATGGATTTTATATAAAATTAACCCTTTTACCTTACATAATATCTGCTAATACTGTTAAGGCAATAGGATATTTTTGGTTTTTGTGTACTTTGGCTCTTTGGTCTTGAAATCTTTTTTTATAACAAACCTCTTTTTTACTGGCCTTAAACATAAAGACATACGTAAGATTTACTCAACCTGTACTTTTTATTTATCAATCTAAATATTACAAAAGGAAATCCAGCAGAAGCACGTGCATTAAAATAATTACAATGAATTTTCGCATTTCATATAAAAATGGCAAATCATAGTAATGTTACTTTAGCAAAAACGTTTTTTTCGATTGAAATTTACATCTGTCGTTATGTATTAAAGGAATAAGTGTATATAACGGCAATATTCTACTAGGTATTTTTGTTTAAAAATCACGTTTATTCAATTTTTTTAATAATATTTTGAATAAAATAGTTTCGTAAATTTTTCGAATAATGATTTAGATTTCTTCTGCATTTCCATCTGTTTATGTATGTTGAGAATTACTTAGGAAGTGTAAGTGGCTGGCCGGACTGCGCCTTTTCAATCAAAAGTCGCAAAATTTCTACATCATGTCACCCACAAAATGACAATAAGTCATCGTATAAAATGGCAACTGTAACTATAGTATAGTTAAATGTAACTGAACTTTGAATAAACATATCGGTATCATAAATATTCATAAAAATGCGAATGAACTTATCGACCTATTATAATTTGCAATAGAAGTCAAAATCTGTTGTTTGTTAATGATTCTTTAGTACAATTATTATGCCGAAAAAGTTTGTGCTATTATATACTTCGTGTGTTTTAAACCATAATCATTTGTCCTTTGTGTGTGAAGTGAGAATGTGTAGCAATGTAAAAAGCGAGCCATGATCGATGTCGAGGGTCACGGCGGCGGCGCGAATCTTCCCGCACCCTCCGCGCTGTTCAATACTCACATACAGGGTGATTGGTTAGAGGTCTAAAAGCTTTAAAGGCATAGTTTTGCTTATTTGCGATCAAATAATATATGGTTTACCCTATTTAATAATCAATGGTTTCAGAATTAATAATAACGAGAAGATAATATAGTCAGAATAAGCCTTTTCAAAATTCGGGTAACTACATATTAAAATTAATTATCAATTACTATCTGACCCTACAGGTTTTATACGGCAAACAGTTATAGACTAGGCCCATTCCAAAAAAAAAAAATATTTCAGAGATCACTTTTTATTTGAAATAGGCATCAAAGCTTGCATGACATTTCACCCCTTTAAAGCAAACACATATAGCTAACTTGTATACCTAGAAGGTGTATAACAATTAATGTATAACATAATACACTAATATAATAGTATTTATAAGTGGTAGGACCCTGACAAAATTCTATTAGTTAATCTTTTAACTGGAGTTTTCAATTTTTTGCTTTTTTTGATTTGATAGAAATCGTCTATTTTTCACGTGAAAATCAGCATGACACAATTTTCATGAATCAATTTTAATCACATGCATATTTATCTCCCACGCAGCCTTTAATATTTATCGCTTTATTGATTTGTGCCTTCATTTGGGCTTCTAAATAAGCTTTGAATTTTTTATGCGGTCAAATTTAAAATTGCTACGGGTATTTTATTTTAGAAGCGTATAGATGAATCTACTTTATGTAAACGTAAACTGAGTGTCACAAGCTTATTTTTAACAGTGTATTAAAATATTGGTACTCTTGTTTTTCCAAATTTTCTATATTATTGTGAACAATATCCTGTATAATATTATTATAAATATACTGTGATACAACTGACCATTTATTTTATAGTACTGTTTATATAATAGAAAAAATTTCGTAAGGAATGATTTATATTATTATAAATCCATTAATTATCTACGAGTCAAAATATATTTCGAAGGGTATATTCATCGACATCATTAATCATCCATAAAGTATACTTTTATTAGAGATGGCGAGTTACTTCAACCGCACTTGACTAAATATTATAAAAATTCTATTTTATATGCTATTATACTTTTCCATTCATTGATATATTTGATATTTGCAATAATTTTCGAGTATTAATAATTACTATATTATTGTTAACAATTTTTATTTCTAAAAATAGATATTGTAACTATGTATTTTATAAACATTTAAAATTTTAATTGTAACGCTGAAACTACTATACTTATAGTCAATCTTTATGGTATATATATTATATTAGATTTTCGTAAGTTATCGCCAGTGGATCTAATTACAGAAAAACCAAAAAATGGAAAGAAGAAATAAAATTATGTAAGAATTTAAATACATAGATCACTACTATGTATTTAATGAAGGTATAACTTTTGAATGTTAAATAATGCCCTTCAAGCGACTGACCGCTAATACTGGCCGTTTGGTTCAAAAGATGCGCGACTAGATACCGGCTGTGCCGTTACTCCGTCTGGGTTAACAATGCCTCTCTGCTTAGTGCATTTTTATGTGTATGCGATTGCTCCCGGTTTTGTTTACCAAATTTAAAATGTTATTATTGGACATATGAAAATTCTGCAACGTTGACTACGTTGTTAGTCCACCTAGCGAGTGACCTAAACACGCTATGTCTATCGGCTTATATGTGATATTTATTAAAAATCATAAAGACAACATTTTTAATCATAATTTAAGAAACCTGAATGTAAAATGAAAAACTAATTAGACTATTTGGTTACTTAAAAAAAGTTAACGTTTACTTTACATTACCTATCATTAATAGATCATAAAATTAGTTTTAAATCGAATACCAGAAGTTAGATTCAATCGAATTAACCTGTTTATAAACTTGTAGCATTTTACAAGCGTCTGTGTTTACGAATTAGAATTGTAAATCGCTTCGGCGTTCAACATGAGCAAGTACATGTGATATCTTAATTTACACAACATTACATTATAGCTACGATATATACGGAAAATTGATTATTTTTAAAGTGTATGTGATTTTTGATTAAATTGTAATTCGACAAATTTGATCATTGCTTCAAATCAAAACACGAAAATATAAGAATATTTCTAAACTTCCCGACGTAATATCAATCATTTGATTATTAATACTTTTTGAATAAACGAATTACAGTCCATAGTGTCCGAATCGAAATCAATGCAAGCGGAATCAGTATTTCGCATGCATTAATTTTAATCTTCGTGTATATACAGCAAAAGCAGTGATAAGGTGAAAGCAACCGATTTCTGACACCGAACTGGCTCTTAATATTTATTAAACTCTTTTAAATTATGGAGACAGGATGTGGTAATTTTTAAATAAATATTGGTAGGTATACGGACGGACAAACTTACTCGTTTGTTTATTAATATGTAGTGGCAAAATCGAGGTAGTGGGAGGAGGTTCGTGATCGAAACTGGTTTCCGTCGCAGTCCGAACACTCGTCTCCGGACGGCAGCTGTCAACGCCGCCGCAAAAACATTATATGCTAAGGACACTCATATGCAGTTCACGATTTTCGGCATGGTTAAATGTTTAATTACAAAAATTTGTATTAAAAAGATAATAATAAAAAAAAGTCAATATAAGGTTTTATTTATAAATTATTAAAGTCGTCGTGCAAACTGCTTTTTCTAAGGAATAGTCCAGTAGTGGAGGTCCTTTGGTTGAAATGATTGTGATGATGTCCGTGGAATTTGTAATCTTATATCTTTTGATATATATTTAAACCACTAAAAAGTGTGTAGAAATATAAATTGTAGATGCAACTTGTTCGTCACATATGTGTTGTTTTTTCATATAATCAATTGTTTTAATCCATTAAAACTAAGGCAAAAAAAAAATATTTGTACGTTCCATGCAATTAATATAAACAAATAACATTTATAATCTCAAATTAACTTACATGTTATAATTGTGTCTGTACGGTGTCCTGTATTGCCAGCGTTAAAAACTGCATAATTCTTTGTAACTCATGAGAAAATAAAGTTTCTTTAATGCATTTGTCCCGCGCGAACCGGTTTAAGAGCTGTGGTTTTCATCAAAGTTATCGCAAAAAAACTAACACATTGTTCCTGTAATTTTTTAAATGTCGCTCTTTTATTGTTAAGCACATACATTTTAATACAATAACGAACTAAAAAGTTGTAAGCCATGAGATAATTTTTATATAATTATTGTTATCGACAAAAATTAACTTAGTGTAATTAGAATTTTTTTTAATTATTTTTAAACTACTTCTTTGACTTTGATTAAAATGAAATTAAACAAAAGTTAAATAACAAGCTCTACTATTAGATTTAGAAATATGTAAAGCTATGACCAGTTGCAGGCGAAAAGAAAAAAAAATATATATATCAAGGATTTTACATTTGTGTTAATAATGTTATAATAACTAAATACTATTGTTATAATAATGTAATATAAATACAAAAAATAATTTTGTTTTGCAAGACTATTGAAGTAATTCGCTTATATTTTCATACTGTAGTTTGGTTTTGATTGATAATAAATATTTGACAGCTTTGAAGAGGTGTTATAGCATGCTCTGTGGTTTGAAAGAAGATAAGTTGTTGCTGTGTTGAAAAGCTTTCGTTATAATGCGATTAACTAGAAATAATTCAAACACGCCCTTTTATTGTTTTATTGAAATTATGCTTGACAGCTGGGGATAGTTGTTTTTATTGATTCTGTGGTTTTACTGTTTTGAAAGGAATCTGTTATTTTTAATATATTTTTTTCTTCAAAAGAACTAATTACACATTTTAAAGGATATACAAAATAAAACATTAGCTGAAATTGAGGAGCCCTTTTCGAGTTTCAAAATAGGCAACACATTTAGCGAATTATTTTTATTCAAGCAAATAATATCATCGCCATGAGATAGCATAGATTAGCTCTATAATTGCTTTGATTAATTAGGAATGATAGATTATAAATAATGCAGAACTAATTATAGGTTTACAAATTAAAACATCTGTTTCAGGCTGTCAAATATTTCTTATTAATCAAAACTAAAATGTAAATCGGTTAGAATGCAATGAAACAAATATTGTGCACCTGCTTTCATAGGGCTCGCATGATGTGAAATTTTTTCAGCAGAATTAAACAATTTTATGTTGATAACCAGGTATCGGCGGCCCAGCATATGCAAGTTAATGGTGCCGGGAACGGCGGGCACGTATCCGTGGCCGCACAGCAAGGCATGTACGCCACTTTCCAACACCAAAGCACACCATCACCCCAACATCATCAAAGTGAGTTTTTTATACCCTTTTCCTTATAATTAACAATTGTTAATTTTTTGGGTTTAATATTTTAAGCAATAGGCCATGTGCGGAATTACACAAAATACCCTTATGTATTCAATACTTTACCCGTTTTTTACGTGACTGTTTATCAAAATGTTACAAAAAGGCAACTACTTAAATATAACTATAAAATATGTCATTCAGAAATCATAATCGTTGCCTAAACATACAGTAGTATTAATAGTTTAAGTAATCGGTGGCCTTGTAAATATTTTTTTATTTAAGCATTTAAAAAAATACCAAAACTTCAATAATAATTCCACTGATGAATTTTGGTTGTTCTGTTACATGCAAATATTTCAATTCAAAGTTCGGTTAATTTTTCTACCAATGGAGACTAGTCGCAATATGGTGCTGATCATTTTTACAGAACATCAATTGCTTACGAACAGTAGCAAAGTTAAAACTTCATAAATTATAAAGAAAAAGTCGATTTTAAACTTGTAACTTATATATTCAGGCAGCAAAGTGATATGCAAAAAGAAATATCACGCGTTATCCGTCGCTGCGAACCCAGCTCTGTCGCTATCATAAACAATCGAGCAAAGTTTATTTTTCATAACGCGAGTATGCGTACAATGTACCGCAGAATATGCGTACTCCTAGTTGCCGCGTGAGTGTAAGGTGCAACATGGGTTTGATCTTTATTTAGTAGAGCAGAACAGCGTCAGGAGAGCTCAACTCCGAGCGGTCGGTATTTGCGGTTAGGAGACGCGTAGGGTGTCGAGGTTGACGATCTGAGAGAATGCGTCAGGCCGCGCGCTTCAGGGATGACATGCGTACATTTTCAAATCTTTATTGTTGCAATCTTAGTTGGCTAGCTTCTCAGTGTGGTTTCAGATGTTGCGCCATTGAGGTCCTTTGCCTTGCACAAGCCGGTTTGCGAGTGAACGTGATGTTATTTGAGGTTCGGCAATAATTATGCTACGCGACATTATATTCTACACTTTATGCAGACATGTCACATGTCATGACAACGTCGTCTGCTAGCATAATTATTGCGTTGGCCAACCGGCCATCACAAATATAACTACAACGTTGTACTGTTCGACGGTAACATGGCATCATCGCGAGCCAGAGATATTTATTCTATTAATGTTTATTACATAATCGATCGCATCGTTTGATATCAAACTACCGGTTATTTACTAATTAAGACTAACTTATACTTGATCGTCTTTATTGAGAATATTTATTACAATTTTATGTTTTATTGGAGTTAATAAAAGCACCCACTCAACCCCCTTTGCGGGTGGGATTTCGTAGAGTCCGCTCTTAGCTCACCTTTATTCGTCAAAAGAAATCCTATCAAATTTTAAGTCTCTAAGATTTATGGTTCTAGAGATATGGTGATGAGATAATATATCGATGGAATTTTTTTATACATATACGGGATTATTTTTTAAAACGGGCATGTATAACTCATTTGTTTGCAAAATGCTCTGAATCTTTTACACATATTTCCAATCGGCCTGTATAAAGTGGTCACTCTGAAATTCTATTGGAATGCGACAGGCTAATAACTACTGATAGTACAAAGTGTCTGGAGGTGATCGTGAACAATATAATTATTGTAATTTATATGTTTTTTATTTTAATGAATAGTAGTAATCCGAATTTTGAAAATGTTCTTTCTTACCATGTTATCATTTCGTTGTTCATTATTTCTGCAACCATTGTTCGTATAAAGAGATTGTGTTTCAAGCGTTGTCAATAAAAATACTCAAACGTAATTAAAAACAACATTTACAGGTGGCGGTTGCGATACGTATTCTGTGTCTCAGTCCCAGAGCCTAAACTTCTCGCCGGCGATGAGGAGCCGTCCAAACGGGCCGCAGCCCCAGCAGGCGCCCGGCTCCCAGCAACCGCCACTCGGTAAGTCACACTCATGTATACTTATATAAACCTTTTTACAGCGTCAAGGAATACGGGTTAACGTTAAAATTAAATATGGCTAACCAAAAATGGAAGACAGAGGCGGATCTATTAGAAATTAATGGGTAAGGCCTATATCCCACAGTGGACTACATATGGCTGAAATTATGACAATGATGACGAGACTTTTTATTCTGTATAGTTGTATACTGTTGGGAGGTAATGTTGTTCAACTACCCTTTCAAGGTCCTCGCCATTTTTTCTTACCGGTGTCTCGCATGCTCAGATCCAGGGGTAATTCACTCAGGGCTTTCATATTTATCTATCGTAATGTCGGGCGACCTCTGGATCCTAGGATATTTACCTTGCCCTTGTGAACAAGTATCTATATAGTGTCGTCGTTCGTTATCTTAAGGCGGCCAAAGTAATAAAACTTATTATCAATTATACACAAAAAAGTAAAAGGCAATATTTAGAGAGCTATTGAGTAATGTTTTAAACATTATAAATAATAATTGTTTGTCCGTGTTGCTGATAGTAATTGTAAGTTTGTAAAGCTGCCCGCGTCATTACACGCTGAAGTCATTAAAAATGGTTGTTTTAAATTATATTTATAATGTACAAGAATTATTTAATTATCATCACTAGTCGGTATTAGATGACGTTGATAGTCGATGAAAAACATATTAAAACGAGATATTTAATTGTAACTAACACAATAGTAATTATATTAACAATAATAATGATTTAATAATGTATTTTTTTCACATCGATAGCGTCAATAAATAATTTAATGTTACATTATCATGTTTACTAGTCGATTATGTAAACTTGCATGTGAACGGAGATGCGTAACGATCCGGGATATAAGTCATCTATATCATCAACATATCTACGTTGAATTAAGACTGATTCTGATTGGTCGTTAGAGCTCGCATTTTAAATGCAGAAGGTTTCTGTTCAATAAAGTCGTAAGGATCGCATGCAATAACCGATTTCATACTTTGCTATACTACACTTTAGCATGGCGTAGTATAGCGAAGTACAGGTTTGGAGTATAACAGAACGTGTGCTTAATATATATGTATTCACATAAACAAACAAGCAGCCCCAACTTGTAATAAAATATTTTGGTATTTGATATAAATAGTGTAATAAGAAAAGACGAGATTGAATAGATACTCTAGTGCTTCTGTATTCAAGATACTACAAGTTTAGAAATCGATTCAGCATTAGAAACATTTATTTTTATAATCATTTTCATTATGTCAGCTAATAGATAACCATTGAAAAGCTTAGGCCTGCCATAAAAATCGCCACAATGACCTGGTCTTGCGTGTGGTACCCATCGACTTGACTATTTCGTCGGTCCACCTAGTCATAGACTTGCCTTTCGCCTATTCGCTCATGTATCCGTTAGGCCCTTAATATACATGCCTATATTTTATTGTATCCTCTTTTTTTATTACATTTTTATGTTCTCCAAAATTGATTACCAACAAACAAAACCATGTGTATCTTACGTCTTAGGAGTCACCATGCATTATATAAAAAAATGTAAATGTAGTATGAAATATTAAAGTACAAAAAGTTAATAATAAAAATGTTAAAAATTGGGAGATAACACTATAGACAGTGTCTAACACTGATGTACATATGTCAGGTGTAGCGGCAGCTGGCATTTCCCGCGAGCAGCAAGCGAAGATGTTACAACAGCAGCAGCAACAGATGCTGCGGGCCCAACAGCAGCAGATGCGCCCGCCGCCACCGGAGTACAAGGCGCGCTTCACGGCCGCCCCCGCGCCGCGACGCCCGCCTGCTCCCCGCGCATTTGCCCCCCACGCGCGGCAGTATGCACCCGAGTGGAGACACGTGCTTATGCAACAACAAGGCCGGCAACAGTTTCCGCATCATCACCAAAGTAAGCATCCTTCATATCTATTTATTCAATTTACAATAAAGTACTCTACGCTTGCCGGTTCGTGGTCTCTACTCTGGAACTTTAAGGCCCCTTCGGATATCTGTTCTGTGAACTATGTAGCCTACCTACTACTACATAAACTTGCCAATCCGCTGGGTTAGTAATTTTCTTTGCCTACGCATCTCTTTATCCTTAATTGAATCTCGTGTACAGTCCTCTCCATGGCACGTTGAGTGATTGTGATCTTGCCAGTAGGCCCGAAGTGAGAACTCGTTTCGGTGCCGTAAGTCAACACTGGTAACATACTTTGGTCGTAGATTTTCGTTTTCAGACACTATTAGATATTGGACGAGAATATGTTTCGTTTTTTTCGGTACACTGCCCAGCCGAGTGGATTCGACGATTGAGCTCTTTCTCAAAGTTTGTCATCGGAAGACGCCGGATGTAGACAGCTTCCATCAGTTCTCATAGGAAATCAATGTAGGAAGGTCATATCCAATGCATGTTTTCGGCTAAAATTGTATTCATGATGATGATCCCTACCAAGCCATTGTCTAATGATTTTGACAAATGAATGCCATCAAAGAACGTATAATGCGTTCCGCATATTTAAAATAATTATTGCTATATTTTTATCATTATCCGTTTCTCTAGAATTGTTCCTCAATTGTTATAGAATTATATAATATTTATTATATACCATTCAATCATTTAATAGTATTATCTATTGAATCGAAATTTATTCTCTGTTTTTCATTCTGAGTCGAAGATAAAAATACCAAGGCAGACCATTTTCACAGAAACCAATATGTAATTGACTTCCCAAGCTACATGAGTTCCTTCATAATTTATTTCTATGCAGATATCAAATATTGTAATTTAATTAATAATTTGTGCAGCAGGTTTTGGTATGGCCGGCATGGGCGGCGGTATGACACAACAACAGCAACAACAAATGCAGTTGCAACAGGCGCGACTGCAACAGCATCAAATTTTACAACAACATCAACAACAAAGGTAACAATAGAATTTACTTACATAAACTATCGTCGAAATTGAGTAACAAATATACAAATAAAGCGACCCTAGCATATTGATCAACGCGGCCTGTTAAATTTACATAATTGCGAACGCATTTTGACTTTCGATTGATTGTTTCTGTTTACCCTGCGACTTGCCGTGTTTTAGGATTGATTTGTATTTAACTTATGATTGAAACATGTCGTTTAAATTGTAAAATTATAAATTAACGTCATAGACATGAAATTAACTGCTATATTTTTTATTAACGCAAGGAACTTGCAAGGAATCGGTTAATGACACATGTTTGTATTAAATAAAAAATGTTTCAGTGATACCGTTGAAATATAATCACTTGTAAATGCAACTTTACATTTTATGACGCCCTCTACAATAATTAGCTCCTTTAACTTTCTTCAAAAGTGCCTTTGAATGAGCGCTTTAACTAGTATAGTACAGTGAATATTGTACAACTAACTAACTACTTGTGTTGCCTTGGTATAATTAGGCACAAAAAAACTTTTGTGAACTATTTTATCGATGAGCTAAATGTTGCAGTAATTTAGAAAAAGTCGCGTGATGAAGTAAAAAGTCAATGTGTATTTACAATGATACAATTAGATAGTAACTTTTAGTTATATTTTTCATATCTAACAGATTCAGGCGTTACCTCGCGGAAGTAAGTAAGAAAGGGACTAATATATAGCTTCTTCCGCTATGCAGCAGTAGTCGTGCAGTAAAGTTCACCGCCTGCCAGCCCGCTGATAAATGCGCATGCGGCAAATAATGCGAAACACAAATACCACCGTTAATTCACTCAACACGTGTTTTACCCCTCTATGGGGCATCCTCAGGAGTTTTTTTTCGATTTTACGTAATAGATGAGTGATTTAAGCGAGTATGTCGATAAATTCCTAATAATGGAGAGGAGGAAACATTCACCGGCTAGTTAAATATGATTCCAATACGCCCGTGTTTTATTATTTTTAACCTGAGGATAACTCCCGAGAATGCCCCGTGGAGGGGTGATACACGTGTTGAGTGAATTAAAGGTGGTAGTTGCGTTTCGCATTATTTGCCTCACGCGCATTTATCAGCGGGCTGGCGGGCGGTGCACTTCATTGCACGACTACTGCTGCATAGCGGAAGTAGCTTTATCCTAGTCCCTTTTTTACTTAAATTTTTCATGTACTCATCTCACAATTTTGTTTATTATTGAAATTACGTGACACTTTCTATGTTTATTTTGTATTAACACTTATAATTTTTGGTATATTTAAATAAATGAAAATAATTACTATTATTTGCACAATATTAAACATTAAATAACAGTGTAATTAACGTTACGTAAGTCAACACGTAAGCAATTAGCGTTTTAGTTGGCTAATTAACCCAGTTGTCGAGTTATCATTGTTACGATTTCGATAACCTTTAATGCTTACCTTGTAATACTCACTGGAACTATTTATTTGTAGGGCGTCAAACCAACAGCAATCGCCGATGTCTCATCTGATTATGCAGCAGAACCAAATGATGAGTGTACAGGGACAGGTATGTTCATTATCTTCGATTTTGATTTCTACAGGCTAAACCTGTGTGAATTTTCTTTGACGGTCGTCAAAACTACAGAAACGTCTAAACTTCGTTTGTTATTTAGATCACGAAATATTCGATGCATATGTATATATTAAGTTTCATAAGTTATATGGCACTCCAACAGAAAAAGGAAGTTAATAAAACCATTTTCAAAGTAATCACTTTATTTATTGATTAAACGACTTAAAAAGTACTACTGAAAAAATAAGTTTTCTATTTCTTACACTGCAAATATTCTATTCACATTTTTTTTTACGTTGATATTTTAAAAAATTATATACAAATGTTTTATTTTACTCTTTAAACATGTTAACGTATATTAACAAGTTTTGCTATTTACAGATGCCCAACATTCACATGAGCCAGTCACAAACCATGTCTATGCAACAAGCAGGAATGGGTGGTATGGCAGGAACGCATCAAACCAACCCTATGCAGAGTAATCCCATGCAAGGACAACCGGGGCCCATGCACGCACAAAGCAATCCTATGCAACAGCAAAATTCCATGATGACGCAGAACGCTCCGATGCAAGCAAACAGCGCGGCGCAACACGCCTTCCCCTCTCTACACACGTCTTCCTTCACCGGGACAGGGGCCGACTTCAACTTTGACTTCCTAGATAACATGCCTTCCACGGACGCGAGCAACCTCACCGCTCAGGAACTATTAAACTCTTTAGATAATTCTTTCTTAAACGATATTCTATAAACATTAGTCGTATGTATACACTTCCATTCACCTCGTAGTTCTTTTATAGACACATTTTTGTAGTCAATTAGACAATTCTAATTTTATTATCATACTTTTTTGTAATCCAAATTTCGCGACCAATGTGAAAGCAAATATCGACCAAAGTTATCAAACAGGAATTTAACATCAGAATTTAATGTGTTCAGAGGAACATTAAATAAGTATTGCAAATTTTCCGAAAACTCCATACATTCGGACATTGTTTTATAGACTATTTATTATTAAATACCCATTTCAAAGTATTTATAGGATTTATGATTGTTAATACGTTTGTAAATATTATATTTGTAGCTGTAAGGTGTTTGTTTAATAACAAACCGATAATATAAACCGTAGTCAGGTTACTCTTGCGTCTCCTTGTCCTTATTATATGAAGCAGGTTTTGTTGCGGCGTAGGTTATAGAAGTAACAATATACTATGTATATTCAGTTTGCAAATATTCTCATAACTATTATAGAGCACAAAAGACAATTCAACAATATTATTTATTTGCTATTTAACGTATTTATGAAGAGTGAATGAATTGGGGCAATACACGAGAAGCAATTATGTTATATGAATTTGTATGATATAGTTATTGCAAACTTGCACTCATAGATTTTTGCTTATTGAAACCTCACTTAGCTAAAGGCGGGAACTTATATTTCTGGTTAAAATCAGTGTCGCAGGCGATTAGTTACCTTTGTTTTATTTTGAAATAGTCTATAATTTGCATAGCTGAAGTAGATATTAGTTCCTTTCTTAGTTAGTCTATAATTGTTAGAACTTTATCTTTTTAACCGTTATATAATTTTTTTCTGGACTCACACTCATTTAAAACTATTTTACATTTCATTTCATTTGTTAGTGGCCATTTGCATCAAAATAAAAAACCAAACTACTGTGCTTCACAGTTTCTGAATTTACTTCCTCAGTTAACCATGTCTTTATTTTATATATTTTTTTTCGTAACTTACTACTTATTTACTGTATAAACTACTTTATGAAATATCCGCAAACCAGTCATACCATTAATACATGATAAAATATAAAAACAAATCGTTCCCGCCGTAAAAGACAATTTCCACAAAAACAGACTGAGAGTCTGTGTAGTGTGGTTTAATGTTCGTACTTCACTCTTAGTTAATGAGGTTCATCTATCCGCCTGAGAACGACCCAATCTATTTTCTAATCATAGAGCAAATGTAAATTCTATCTACTTATTAACTGTAAGATTATTATTTTAAGATCATTCCTGAACCTAAGATGTAATTAGTAGATTTTACTGTGATGTCGGTCTCAATGGTCAATAGGTAATATAGTATCAATTATTATAAATAGATAGATTATTGTTATTGTTAAGGATCTCATGTATCATTTAGAAAGGGATTTATGGGATTCTTGAGTATTCAGGATATCCTTTTACTTTCATTTTATTTAATTATTATTTTTTATTAAATTTGTAATTTATGTAATAACAAACATTTATATTTTATGATACTTCGATTAATTTATGAGTACATTACTGTATTTATAACTGGGTAGTGTATTTAAGATTTAAATAAAATTTACTGGTAGTGTCCCTTGTAATGAAAAATCTGCAATCCAATAAATTAGCTCTCTGTTACAGCTATAAAAGCCATTGTGAATGATAGAAACATTCCAGAGCGATTGTTAACACTGTTTTAACTTTAGGACCAATTTTTGAATGTTCTTTTGAAAATAATATTGCATATTGAGTATAGTCTTTTTATTTTATTCACCCCAAAGCGATGAAAAAACTTAGAATATTGATTAGTGCAGCAACTTTTCATATAAAAAAAATATTGAACACAAACGGCGGACGGCGTTATGCAATAAAAACAATTTTTAAAAATATACAAAAATACATATAATTTTTTGCGTCATATATTAATTAATACTTTTACCTAAATCATACTCATATAAATGATGAAGAGAATAAGTTATTCCGTGGAGAATAAACTTACTGTTTAAATTAATCCTTTAAATCTTGTCTGATTTTTTTCTCCTTGTTACATTAATGATTCTACCTTCAAAAAATTACACTTCTAATATTTTTACCACATAATTGAATCTGCTTGATGTTTACACAAATAATCAGAGAATTTCTCCAATTTCATTTCTAAAGTGTTTATCTCCACGGCTAATTCTCATATGATTTCATTGGGTTTTTCGTGAAATATTTTCGGGTTTCGCAGTCTCGGGCTGTAGTAATTGTTTGGCTGGATATACTTTCTGGTGATCGGCGAATCGTAAGCGCCTGCCATTTGTCTCTCGTAAATGTTTTCATTTGTTTTATTTTCTGTGGACTTCATGATGTAAGAACGTGCGTATCGGTTCCGCTTGCGTAAACGAATACAAGAGAAGACTGTAGTTAATAGAAGACCTAGTTTAAAAATAGCCATCACGAACAAAGCCAGCATGAAAATAATGTACTGTTCTTGATACCAATCTTCGAGTTTGTTCAAGCAACCCTGAAATAAATAAACACCATTGCTAGTTCACAGTTTTAAAAGTAGAGTTGAATAATTGTTTATAACAGCATAAAAAATATGATTAATAATTCAATAGAATTCTACTATCTTTATATTTACGTAGGTAACAAACAGAAAGTTTTTCGCATAGCAAATATTAAATTAAGTATCAACTTATAAATAACGAAATATCCCATTGACAATATACGCATCATTGCATTCTGTAAATCCACTAAAAGAAGCTATGGGTTCATTCCTCTTAGAAGGTCTTTTTCGTGGCTCTTTCGAACTCATCACGAGACTGCAACTTACGAAGTTTATTTTATTTCTTATTGGGAACAAATAAAAGCCGTATGGTGCAATTTCTGACATATAAAGGTTAACAAACAATTCCACACTTGTCATAGTCAAATAATTGGTTGTTTCTTTGTCCGAATGCGCGGACGCATTATCGCGATAGAGAACCCTAATGCGAAGACGTATTCTAACTTTTTTAGAAATGGCAGTGTACCGCTCCGTTATCGAAATGAAATTTTAATATGTTCGATTGACAGCCCGTGCTGAAGTTCCTTCGGGTCTCTTGCGTCCAGTCATTCTATGAAGCGCCGGCCTATGCGATCTCGGAGCTTGGCGGTTTCCCAACCTAGTAAAAAATAATTTAAATAACTGCCTTAAAGGGCAGCAATACTGTTAAAATATTGTGTAGAAGGTTAGGCATCTCCGCTTTTCCAGCTCAAATCCAGTAAATTGTAAAAGCAAAGGCGCGAACAGTACTTGCCTATAATAAAAAAAATATAGTTACTATTTTTCATTGTCAAAACTCTTTTTTGATTTTAAATTTACTAGTAGCTGATTCTATTCAAATTTTATGTGACTTGCTGCTGCCCAAGTGATACTGCATATTTCCCGGGTTCGAAAGGACAGAGCGCAAAAGGGCGCATAGCATAAAACTTCTTTTAAGGCAGCAAAACTCAAACAGTTACTTATTAGTTTAACTGGAAGGGCAAGCCGTTGTTCCTAGATCGCTCATGCAGACGCTTTATGAAGTAACCAGGTTCTAGGGACCGACCCCTTGAAGGGGCCTTGACTTGAGCTGTCACCCAATGATAGCCGTTTGACATTCCTCCACAAAGGCGCCTGAGAGGGCCACACAGCGACTTGGTCGGTTACTATTACCAGGTAACATTACTATCACTTCAGAAAGTGAGCTTATTCTATGTTAATTTTAATTATACATGTACATATCACAAAAAGCAGTGAAACATTACAGCATACCGGAGAGTGTCTGTACAATTGATTAGGCTGTATATCCTGGCATCGGGACTGATTAAGAGGTACCGGGTTGAGGTACGACGGGCCTTCGGCTTGCACGCAGCAACTAAGTGGCACCGACAGGCCGCGAGGGCCCAGTCTGCGTAATTGCCACACGGACATGTCATAATTGCGCGCATCGCTCATCCCGCAGCATTTTAACTGGAATTAGGAAGAATTTATTAAGTAGTAGAAACAATATTCTCCGTTAACAAAATTACTAAGGAACTAAATTATTTATATAGTATGTTTTGACCAAATTTCTAATATTAATGCTGTATTTAAAAACAGATAAGTATATTAAAGATCAATTTCATCATTTAGGCCGTAGGAAGTGCATTGTTGGATTGCGTTGTATTTATATCGGCCTGCATTCAGAATCTTCTGATAACCTTAACTAGATTATCTGTCCATGTTGTAGGATTTTGCGCTACGCTCTTCGATCCATATATCTCATACCAGAAGCTAAAGACTTCAAAGGCCATCTGTTATGGGCGCTGTGGTCTACCTAATGTCACATTAACTTGGATTGGCTAAGTGATATCGATTATTTATAGATTGTTTAACTGTTGCGCAAAAAGGATAATTAATACTCTTTAAAATTTTGACCTAACACTGGAAAACCGTATAAAATAAAATGTTGTGAATACTATAGTAATATTCGAAATCAAATAAATGAAAAAAAATTGTAACCTAGCTAACTATTATTCTTTAGGGTACTATTATCAAAATTATTGGCCGTAGTTCTATTAAGTAAGATGGGTTACACAGTTTTCAGCAAAACAATCCGAACTCCCTCGAGAGCAGAACGACAACAGAGGGATTTTTTATTTGGGAAAAATACTATCACATAACCTTCTCTTCTCTAAAGAAATCAGAGTATTTTATAACGATTACTCTTTCCACCGAATAATGAGAAAATGGCCACTGTGGCATCTATTCATAATAGTATAACTAATCCAACTAAATCAAATATTTAATAATATAACAAACGATAAACAATAGTGCACTTTAACAAGCGCTGCTATTGCAAAAGATTAAGTTTTAAAACTTCCTCCATCACTACACATCTTTTTAGTGATCACCTTGTAAAATGTAATGAAAAATCTCACGTGTGTTTGAGCGAGGTCTACAGCAGCAGTGAACTCCTCATAATCAGGTACAGCATAATAGGCCTGCAAGGCACCTACTGCCCCGCCCCTCGCACTTTGCAGACCAACACAGCGTGGCCATATAGCCGCCAACACTCCGCTCGCGCATTCACATAAAAGCAGCGACAGCACTACCAAGAAATACTGAAATATCTTACAATATAATTTCGTGAAGGAATATTAACGTATAAAGTACAAGAAATGAAATTAATATAGAAAAAAATCCTAAGAACATTGTGTTTATTTTCATTTTTAATTATTCATTTAGTTCCACTTGCGCGTTGCAAAATTATTGTAATCAAATTCTAAATGTAACATAAAATCCTTTAACCGTGAGTACCATCATATAAGTGTATACATCGTTTTCGCCATAAAAATAATAATAAGACAAATCCTATCCTAAAAAAATCTGAAATAAATTAAAAATAATGTATTTTGTGTTCTAGTTGGAAATCATCAATTATTATAACTCGTACACAATTCATTGTTTTTTTTTAAAACAAGACAAAGTTAATACAACAAACAATATAGTAATGTATTGAGAAAAGTATTTTAAATTGTATTGTAATATGTGATTCAATAACTTTAAAAATACAATAAATTCTGATGTATCGTTTACCCAATAAAAGAATCTTTGAATCTGTTTACTCTTACTGACTATAGTTATCTTTGTAGAGGAAAATTAATTACATTTTTTTATCGAAGAAAACACTAAAATAAAACAAAAGATTGAACTTGGGTTTTACTTATGTAAACATTGTTAAGGATAAACGTGAACTATTGGCCATTAATTAATATCATTCTCTATATATCTAATTAAAAGTAAAATTAAATGGCTTATAAAGTTAACAAATTAATTTAAAATATATATCAAATGAATTGATCATTTGCATATTAATAAGGTTTTTTTTATTATATTAACAGCTGCGAATTTACCAGCAGAAGTGATGAAAGAGTAAATTTGCTGTATTATTTTGAGTATTTTTTAAACAATTAACTAAATAATCAAAAATAAAATAGAACTTACAAAAGTTAATAAAATGTAACCAGGCATGTATGTAGCCCAGATACCAAACGTTGATATAAAACAAATAACTAGGCCACTACCTAGTAATGCTAAAGAAACGTAATAAAACGGCGGTTCGGGCAAACCATCTTCAGGTACCGCCAATAGCCTTGATAATAGAATTCTCTGCGAATCGCACAACAGTAGAAATCCGCATACCACTTTTGCAAAACCACATCCCTTTAAACAAAATAACACTAGATTAAGTAATAGCCACATCTAAAAGTACAATTCTGTATATTTACTAAAATTTCTTACAAAAAATATTGTATTAAAACACCCAAACAAAACTTTCGCACTGGCGATCTTTTTGAGCTTCATCGATAGTATTGAATTTTCTTATAGATTCACACTAACTAACCTATATAATAAACGCACGTAACGAGAATAGAAAAATGCAAGCGAATGTTATATTGAGCCGATGTGCAAGCTTGTACGATGAATAGATTCGACGGTTTAAGGGATATACGCTCCGATGAACAGGTGGGGTGACTAATAATTAAGGCAGTTTTGTTTAAAATTAATGCATCAGTTACTTCCACACACTAAACGCGGTCGTCATTCAAAGTAGGCAAATAAAAGTTCGGTATCATTTTAAAACATTGGATTGTGTGTAAAAATATTTATTTTGTTATATACAAATATATTTAAAATTCAATATCCTTTTTTCTAAATCCTCCACATGTAACTGCTTTAGGTACTGCTGTTATATCATCTTGTTCACGTTCACTAGACTCTTGCAGTTCTGAAAGCAAAAGCAATGATAAATTATTACATTGTAAAATACTAAAAAATAACAACATTTAGCAATTAGCATTACTCTATGTGGTATATAAATCTTATGTAAGCTTTGATGACACTTTATATTTACTAGTAATCTGTAAAACAAATTTCCTTGCAGCACTGATAACAGCAACCCTTCTATAGATAGCTTATGTTGTACACAAGTTTCAAAAGCACCTCTTAAATTAATGAATAAGAATAAATATGAAAAATATAGTTATTTGTTATAAATTAATATATATAAATTATATATTAATATAATTGCTATATTATAAGTAATGTCACACACACACACACACACACATTTATATATATATATATATATATATATATATATATATATATGCATATATATATATGTTTATGTATATATATATATTACTTATAATATAGCAATTAAAATTAATAATAATAATTTGCTAAAAATGCTTCATAACTTTCTTATAGAAAATTTAATAATTAATAAAATGCGATATAAAATACTCCACATACTTTGTCATATTATTTTTTTATATAAGGTAAAATTAAACATTATACTTAACCATAATAATATTCATATAAATTTTCAAGTGAATTTTATTTACTTAATAATATAATTAATCTTTTCAATTTAAGTTTACATACACATATATCACATTAGTTAAATTGGATAAACAAGGTAACTGGGTTACTAATGTTTCAACTATTCTCCTCCTCTAATGTTACTTACTATACCATCTTTTAAATTAAAGTACAGTAATATATATGTCCCTGAAAATGCTGGATGTAGGCAGTATAATACTGGACATTGCAGCAATCTAGCCTTGCAGTAAATCAATGGATGTGACAAATGTATGTAAGCATACTTGATATTGGTGTCCACTCTTAGCACAAGATAAAATTTGGGATGAGGTAGTTAAGTAAATAATATTAAAACACAAAATATTTACCTGGTGGTAAATGGAGCTTTTCAATAACAAATTTTTTTCTTCTTAGCTTAAATGCTAAATCAAGACTAGGTGGTACAAAAGGCACAAGTGAGTATATTGCTGACAGCTTAGTTACATGAAACAACCCATGATAATCACTGTAAACTGGATTGGTTTCCCGGCTGGAGCCAGCAAAAGACTCTATTCTGACAGCATTGTCGACAGAAAATAACACTCTTGGCATTAAATTATCATCCTGTAAAAAGTAGGTTATTACTATAGGTTTACTTATGATTCATATCCCTTGTAATTTGTAATTTTATCTGAGAAAATATCAAGAGTATGCTGGATGTCTATATTGATAACATATAAATATAAAATAAAAAAATTAACACATAAAAAATTATTATTAAATCATAAGTCCATAGACACTATGCAGACCAACAACATAGTTAAGGTTACAAGATATCAATGCATTTGGGCAGCGCAAGACCAGTCATCACAGTGATCTTCGAGGAAGGCTCCTGGCCTTACAGCGGTTGTCTATCAGCTAAAAGAAGGTATAAATCTAACAAGCTCAAGTAGATACAAAAAATTGTATGATTTTCATATAATTAGCAAATATTTCAGCTTCAGTTCTATAGGTGCATTTGAATATTCAATCTTCAGAGGAATAAAAAAACAATATACTTACATCAAATAAATGTGAAGGAATAGTAATAAATGCTACAGCTAAAGTGTCCCTTAAAATTATCCTGAGACAGTAGAAAAACTTGATTAAATCCTGTCCGTAGTCACTATCAACTTGCTGTTTGTCACAGTCAGCCGCCATCCAAATTGGCGAGCCTAAAGACTGTATGCTTATACGTAAAATATTTTTATTTTTACTGCTTGTTTGGAAATCATCTTTTGATACAATATCTTTGATATCCTTAATTAGTTTGAAAAACATATAATTTTTAAACCCTAAAACCAGATTTATATTAATTCATGTTGCATAGCAAAAAATATTATTCTAAAAATCACAGTCACATCTACCTCCTTTTGTAACATTATCATTTTCATAATCATTAAGCTGTATGCATGTTATGTCACTATTATGCACAGTATCTTTATCCATACATTTGCTAAGGTCAAAATTATGACCAAAATTTGTATTGCTGCCAAAAGATGACTCGACTTGACCAAGGCCTGAATATCTCCAAGCTATTTTCATTTCAACATTTGCATCAGGTGGTGCAACTTCCTTTATGGGTTCTGTGCATGGTTGAGGCAATTCATTGATCTGAAAAGAAATAAAAATGCAATCATTGATTAATATAAAGGAACAAAAAGACATGTATTAATAAACAGGAAAGGTGAAGAATTTTTTTTTAAATGCCCAAGTTTTCAACCGCACTTACAATTTCATGAGGATCTTCATCTGCTGAGGCAATGAAAATAGCATGTTTACATATGACTCCCTCTGCGAGGAAATACTTGGTAAGAACTCTGGTATAACTGCCCAATATGTCTTCTTCTGCAATTATACATTTTTCTAAATCAATATACACTTCTGGTAATTATTAAAATAATAGTTAATAAATTAAAATCTCACCAACAACAAAGACAGCTCCTGAAGGTAATCCACCTCCTTTAAAAACATAAAGTGAATTCATTTTATTTGCATTTTAATATATTTTACTGTTACTCTCATAAACTTACCAATAATATGATCTAATGACGGAATACCAGAGGATACATAAGGCAAATTATTTTTTAGTTTAGTTCCTTTTATACTATATGGTGAATCTGAAGTTTTATGGAAACTAGACATGATTATAACAAAATAAAAGTTATTCTCCTTGAATTTATAACTTTTGCAAAATTTAATAACAATGTAGGTTAAAAAACTTGTAGTGGGATACCATAACATACATATTTAAAGAGTAGTTCATAGACAAAGTTTATTCACTACGTATATAAATATTCCATGGAACAAATTATAGTTTATAGACCCTTCCACTTCATGAATTCATATCGTACGAAACTGTGAAAGCCTTAGTGCTAACAGCACAAACATCTTCGAAACGATATAGTATGGAACAAATATTAAATTATTTTTGCTGCTTTCTTTCTCCTCTAATGCCTAAAAGAATGAACGTTCGCATAGATTTTTTTTAATTTTACACCGCTTGAAAAAAGAAATATAACTTTAAGGGTAGTATAAACAAAGTTCAGCCAAAAAAAAGAAAGTGTCTGTCTCTACTTTTAAATGTAAATGCCAATAAATTGTATATATTACATTTGAGATGAGAGGGTAATTAGTTTTAGTTGAGTACTTAATACTACTACTAATGCCCATTTGTTATGAAAAAAACTTGAAGAAATTGGAGAAGCCTTGAACAAAACCGAGAAAAATATGTCAGATTAACTAATTGAAACAGGAATTAAATGATAGGTAAAAGCTAATTGCCAAATTTTAAATTGTTCTACATAAAAAGTACGAAAAAAGCAACAGATCGTCTAAAAAATGGCCCATGTCAGTACACCACTTCTCTTATTTTTACTTTTTCCCCCCAAAGTCTTTATTTATTTTTATAAAATAAATTATAAAAATGAATCGAATGGCGAATACGTTATAACACGTTTTATCCGTGCTTTTTTATTTTGTGTTTTCTGTGAACTGACGTATGATTAGTGTATACAGTTTATACAAAATTCTTTCTGTTTGCCTATCTAGTTTGCCCACGTCTAAGTTTTGAATTTTGTTTTATAATAATATTGTTTGATATATTTCGAACTTTGGCCAAATTAAAACATTCAAAATGCAGGGTCCTGCTGTTTTTATGGACATATCGCTTGAAGATCAAGTAAGTCACGTTAATATAACCTAAAATTGGTTCATAATATAGTGTTACATGAATTGTAATCCTGCATACATGTTGTTTTCTCTGATTACTTCCTTCATTTATTAAATTATTACAGGCTCAAGAATTAAGAAAATATTTTAAAAGCCTCGGAGCAGAAATTTCGGAAGAAAAGTCTCAAAAGGGAATAGAAGATGATTTACATAAAATTGTTGGAGTGTGTGATGTGTGCTTCAAAGAACCTAACGAAGCAGATATTGAAGCCATACTTAACAGCATTGTGTCTATAATGGTTTCAGTAAGTGTCTTAAAATATTTTAAAATTGGATGTAACTATGTATGTTATTTTAGTGCTGTAATATTAATATAATTACCTATAAACGAAGAAAGATTGATTTATATTGACGTCAGAGAACTAAGGAGATGGTAATATTTGCTCATCAAAAGTCTAATTTCCTAAATGTGAACCAAACAATAAAAACTGCAACCTATTAACATTTTGAAATACTCATGAATTATTTTAAATATTACAGATACCTTTGGAAAGGGGAGAAAACCTTATTGTGGCATTTAGTCAAAGGCTCACAAAAGCACCTGGACCCAAACTAGGATTAGTTGCACTTCAGTCGTAAGTGTAAAAATAAAACCTAACTAGTATTTTAGATATAAACTTAAAATATTCAGATCTTTGAACTAAAACAAAGGTATGCCTTAAGAATCTCTAGTAGAAGATTTTTACTGTTTCTCAGAGAGAATACTGGTATCCCTAAATATTAATTTAATGTTTATTATATAGTATTAATTTAATGTTCTGATGTTTTGAGTGTTAGTGTATTATTGTCAAAATATCTAAAAAAAACACCCTCAATGTATTTAATAGTCTTGTTACAATCTTGTTACAATCAATATAATAGCTGTGGGAGAGTGAATGAGCATTTTGTTTTCTGAGTTCACTAAGGCAGTGTAATAGGAATGTTTATTTTTATCAATTCTCTTCAATGCTTATAGCATATTATGAGAGATAAAGTAAAATTTGGGAATGGGAGTTATTTGATATGGAGTATTAACACTTTATTAACCGGTTGCCAATTAATTGACAGTTTTTCTAGTGCATACTGATGGGCCACCTATTATTCGACTTTTGCTTTACAGCTCTTACCAACTGATTGTTGATTAATCAACTTTTGATCTTTCCATTGGATTTGGTTAGGCTAGGCTGATAAGTAGCAAGCAGTAAGCAGTTAGCATTCTTTATTCTGATAATGAATGAAAAGGATAGTGTTGGGGAGTTTTATCTTGACAACCTGTCAGATTGTCTTGACTGCTGTATAGCAAGTAGTACTGATGATGAATATTAAACAACTTCTTTTTTCACCACATATTGTGAAATGGATTACGGTATATTTTATTTAAAAAATAGACAACTGATTGTAATAGATAAAATAAATATTGATTAACACTAATATGATTAAAGTAAAAGATTTTATTAAATTTGGTTCCTCTTCAATAACACGAAGCATAATATTTTACCAGAGGTTAAGAATAGCACATATATTTTGTCTAAGCTAAAACAGAGCCGGTGTCTTGGATGATCTGTGGCTGAGTAGGTGGTAAAAAGGGCATAGCATGTTCAAACCGCTACTAGTCAGTAAAGTGTCAATACCCACATTTAAAATTTGTAACCTTAAAATTACAAATCTTAGATTTTGATTTTTTTACAACTCTTAGGTTATGGCGCTTGTATAACAATTTGGAGGCAAATTCACCTTTGAGATACCATGTGTACTACCATGTCATTGAGTTGGCAGCCCGTGTTGGTGCCATTAAAGATGTCTTCACTGGTGTGGATCAACTAAGAAAAGAATTTTCAAACTGCCCTCCCTCCAACGAACAGATGCAAAAATTATACAGACTATTGCACCAAGTGTTGAAGGAACAAAATACGTATGTATCTTTTAACACAATTATAAAAGTAGTGGATATAAATTGATATTACAATGTTAAATGAGTTACTCTTTGTGTATTCTATCTAACTGACATTAAAATTGGTTATGAAACCAAATGAAAAGACTGAAAAAGGTTTTGAAAATTGGTTATGGTCAAATGAAATTATTTCACTTTTGAACTTGATGAAAAACTTCTTAATGTTAAATAATGATAATTGAATTAATATTATTGTCAAAACTGCATCATTAAAAGTCACTTCTTGTCATGCATTTTATTGGAGCAACTTCTTCTTACTGAATATAATATTTGAACACCTAATAATTTATGTAGATTAAAGATTGTATTATCTTAATAGTGTATAG
Source organism: Battus philenor (assembly GCF_028537555.1). Taxonomy (NCBI): domain Eukaryota; kingdom Metazoa; phylum Arthropoda; class Insecta; order Lepidoptera; family Papilionidae; genus Battus; species Battus philenor. The sequence continues at coordinate 6,411,868 of NW_027181704.1, forward strand.
GATTTTAGGGCATGTAAATTAAAAAAAATATTGTGTGCTTAGAGGTATATTGCAGCAAAAGGTTTAATTTCAAGAACCTTTAATTACCTTTTGTACTAGACAATTTTATGTTATTTAAATTGTTAACATTGTTTGAATTTTTTCATACTTCTTTTTTCATTACAGAGAATTAGCTTCAAAGGTAATGATTGAACTACTTGGCACATACACAGATGAGAATGCTTCATACGCTAGAGAAGATGCTATCAAGTGCATAGTAACTGCACTAGCTGATCCAAACACATTCCTGTTGGATCCTCTACTATCATTAAAGCCTGTAAGATTCCTTGAAGGTGAACTCATTCATGACCTGCTCACCATCTTTGTGTCTGAAAAACTATCAAGCTATCAAACATTTTATGAAAATCATAAAGAGTTTGTCCAATCCCAAGGTAGGTTTCCTCTGTTACTTATAATTTATTTTTTGAATAGAGACCAATTTGTTATAATTCTTAAAATGCTATACTGTTATGAGACTGATGATAAAAGTTATATATATATACACAACTACATAACTTAAACCAAATGTAACAAAAATCCTAGACCATTTTCATAGGTAAGCACCCATGAAAATGGGCTATGAATTTTTTTTTTAATTTTTCTTAACACATTTAAATTTTTTTTAGTAAATATAATGTTTAACAATATTATTTACAAAATTGACCTAAAATCATCAATTTTGTTTACATATTTTATTATTATATTTTTGATTTATACTATATTAATATTTTAAGTAAAACATGTTTATTTGCCATGATACTTAAGTTACTTAAGCATTTTTTTTAAACTTACTACCGCACCCTCAGCCGATTTCTAATAAATGTATTAAGAAAAAAAATTAATTCAGACTATGGTGTTTTCACAGCTCAACTGAAATAATCAATTTCTTTTTGTTTATTAATACAGTTGTTCTAATAATTATTGATTTTCAGGGCTCAACCATGAGCAAAATGTCAAGAAAATGAGAATATTGTCGTTTATGCAAATGGCCGAGTCAAATCCTGAAATAACATTTGATGACATGATTTCTGAATTACAAATTGAAGAGAAGAATGTGGAGGCATTTATCATTGAAGGTAAAATTAAAGTAATCATTTTTTACATGCAACAAACAACAATATTGTCCAATTTTGAGTTTGGATTCTAGTTGTTTTGTTATTACTCTAGAATGATTGTACTGATTGAATTTAATATTTAAAAAATGGACTAAGCTAGATAATTAAAAAAACTTAATGCAGATACTAATTGAATAATAACAGTTTTGATTGCTTTTATTGTCTAGTTTTCTATGGGTATGGAAGAAATCTAGGAATAAATAATGTAAATTTATCCCAGGATCAGTATTATAATGTTTGAGTAAATATTTGGAGAATATTTTATTAATCGGAATATATTGGTCAATTTAGATAACCTTGGCCAGACTTGATTCACCTTGAGACACAAGAGTACTGATGGTTTATGTCAAGCACCCTCACCTCTTCCATCTCTAGAGGATGGACAATGTGTAAACAGTATTTTTGGTTAAAAACACATTATCATATAAGCCGATAAACGCCCACTGCTATGCATAGGCCTACAAGATCGTCACGTTGACCGGTCTCGCGCTGTCCGCATCCAACGATTTCGCGCCACCTAGCGGGAGGCTTACCGACGCCGTTTCTATGGATATTTTTAAGGAACATAGGTTTATTACATAATTTTGGGTTTAAATTTTCTCAGTGTTGAAGACAAAGCTGGTGCGTGCGCGGATGGACCAAGCGCAACGTAACGTACGCGTGACGAGTACGATGCACCGCACTTTCGGGCGCGCACAGTGGCAGCAGCTCCGCACCGTGCTGCTCGCGTGGCGCGCCAACGTGCACCAGGCTCACGAATCGATGAAGTCCGTCGCCGCTGCGCAGCTTGACTACAACGCGCAACAGCAAAAAGCATAACTTGCAATAAACGATTTCTACAATTACGAACCTGATTTATTTATTTCATCAGTCTTGTTCGATTTATTCAGGCTGATTGGTTAAAGGCGTAAAATTTTTAAGGGGTGAATGTATATAGTTCATTTGTTAGCAAAAAGTTTGTAACATTTTATTTACATCCATTTCCAATCAGGTTGTATAAAGTGGCCACTCTGAGAAATGAGACATTAATTTGTTTTTTCACACAATACAAAATCTACAGAAGGTGCTTAGGATTTTGGAATTAAAATATCAAAATTTGGGAAATTATAAAATTAAATAAAAAAATTAAAACTCAACTTTTAATTTTCCTACGCAAACCACAGAGAAAATTAAAACCTGTGCATAACTTAAATATTGACGTCAATAAATTTAAAAAAAAGTTGCGATGTATAAAATTTAAAAAATATTGTGTATCAAAAAGTTATTACATTCAGAGTATAACTTAAAAAGATAAAATTCAATATTGGAACTTGAAACAGGACTTATTGATCCACAACCCTTATCAATCTATTTTATTTTTTGATTCTACTCTGCTTCGCAAGTTGTAGTTGTGAAAAAGAAACAGGAAGTTCCAGGACAAAAATTTTTAAAAAAATTAAATACTACCGAAGTATGCACTAATTGCATGCATTATTATATTAGTAGGTATATTTTTAGAACAGTTGCAGTTTCGGAAACGTTTTTTCTAAGTAATCAATAATTTATTATTAGATATTTAAGTAATAAATAAAGTGATCATTCTGAAATACATTTCATTTATTCACTTTATCTATAGGACTGCGACAGAGCAATAACAGTACAAAGTCTGACTAAGGTTATTCGCCTGTAAGCTCAGCCGTTCAGCTTTATCAGTACGGTGCTTGATCGAATTTAATTTTTTATTCGCTACATTGTTTTGAGCGGTGATATTAATGATGGTAATAAGAGTAGTACTTTGATTAACAACACTCTTCCATTCGTTAGGAACTGTCAATTATTTTGTGAAAGCGTTGCTAATATGTTATAGACTTTTACTGTGAGAATTTTCACCAACAGACTATATTTTAACGAACCTCTGTAGCAAATATTAGAGAGATTAATAATGTCATCGTGTAAGAAGTTAGTCTATGACACATGATTGTTTATTTATGTAAACTTGGGATTACGCTTACAAAGATTTTAACAAAATTTGTTATTTATAGGGTCGTTCTACTATTTTTATTTCTATACAGATTATAATTTCTTCAATATATATTTTTCGAACCTTGATTAATGGATTATGACGGTGATGATGCATGTTGCTTGCGCAATGTCTTCCGATCATTCGTTTGCGTCGCTTTAACGCTGTTGCTGGGATTACACGTGTATTCTTATCTAATGGGTTCGCAGGACACAATTGACGGAGATTTTGGAGATATAAAATATGTCGTCATGCAACTCACACAAGGATTGTCGGAGGTTATTCCTATCCATTCAGTTTTTATAATACGTACTTTACAATAGTAAGTAAAAGAAAGTAGTTAAAAGTCATCTAGTTCACGGACCCTTCCGTTCTGTGAACTCAGTACCGACGAAGCTGTAAAAGCCTTAGGGCTAACAGCATGAACATCATCAGAAACAATACAACAATACAGTTAAAAGTCACTACATTAAAACTCAATGAAAATAATTCTTTACTTCTTCCGATTAACCGCCGATTCTTCAACAACAAAATGTAATAGACGAAATTTTAATTAACCTGAGTTTGTCTCCTTTAGAATTTCTAAATAGAAAATCATATATGGAACCGGGTGGTTTCTTTGTTTTACCGTTGCCTCTATAAAGCTTGTATTACTGACAACTTAGCACATACGTCTCCTCCTCCTGAGTGTCAGTGCACTGATTTTATTATGAGGTTCAAGTATTGACCAAAGTGTCCTCGGGGTGTGATATGCCGAAACGGTATAGAAAGTATTAAGTGGTATCAAAACGTTCAAGAAATTCTAGAGACAAATGTAAATAAGAAAATTTAGGAAATTCTATACCGTAGTAGTATTGTCATTAAAAATGCTCTGTCGGCTAATGATAGTGGCAGTAATATAACGAGGAAAGTGTGACTCAAGAAAAAGAAATGTGAAAAATAAGCTAGTGAATTATGAACAACCCATAAGTAATTGAGTATTTTAATATTTTTGCGTCTCTTTGTATTTAAGTGTCTATTCTATTAAATGTCTTAAAATTCCAAGTGATAATTCTAATATCTTAAATCAGGAGAGTTCCATGTGACTGATGGGTCGCCTAAGGAATCATACCTTTCACAAAAGTACGGGTTACGAGCATTTTGAAACAATATTATTTTTCAGATGAACCGTGAGCACGAACGCATCCGTAATGAATTAGAGCGAATGTCTTCAGCATTACCGGCAATGGCAGCTGCAACAGGTCGAGTTAAGGATGCTTTAGAACCTTCGCGACGTTCCCAAACGCGACAATTAGTCGACATTGGTGATTATGATCGACAGGTGATAACAGCTACTTTTCATGCTTAATTCCCACTTACATATTTAATGTTTATGTTATTGTTATAAATAGATTTAATTAATAAATTTTGTCTTAATTATACCGATAATGTCGATCTAAAAACATCTTGATTTTGTAATTTTAAGATAGCGGATTATGCGTTGGAGTCTGCCGGTGCTCGAATAGTTGATACGGGGGAAACTAAGGAGTATATGATCTACGAATCATCAGTTGGATGGGCTCTTCACGTCGTGAGTTCTCTGTTCTGCCGTGAATGTCCCGGGGCTTCAGTGATACTTCGCCCCGGTGCGTTGCCTGGTGAATGTTGGGCATTTAAAGGCCCCAGGGGAGAAGCGACAATACGCCTTTTAGGATCTGTTCATGTCACTGGTGTCAGTATCGAACACATCCCTCCACATATTTCTCCTACTAGGTAACGTTTTAATTGTTTCTTACTATTATATATTTGAAGAGCCTGATAAATATTGTTACGTATAATACCTTTGTTTGAAGGTAAAAAATATTTTGTTCATTAAATCTTAGAAAACATAAATACTAGAGACAAAACTCTGTGTGCTAGCTAATGTGTGCATTTAATATAAATGATTCCAGCAATGTATTAACAACTTTAGAAACGTGCGAAATTTGGTAATTTTTACATAGTAATGCAAACAGTACGTATATAATATACTTATTTCATAAATTCGAATGTGTAGATTGGTTATCAACTGTTAAAGTATAATATGATATTTATGTATAAAGATATTGTTTTATTGCAATAAAAGATGTATTACAGAGAAATTTCTTCCGCACCACGTCTTTTCCAACTTGAAGGCCTGGCTAGCCGGAACGATCTATACCCCCACGATTTCGGAAGCTTCGAGTATGACAAAGAGGGCAAGCCGATACAATACTTCGAAGTGCAGCACCCGGCGACCACAGGTTATCCTCTCGTGCGAGTTAAAATATATTCCAACTGGGGCCATTCCCTGTACACTTGTGTATACCGTGTGAGGATACATGGGGAGTTAACACCTGGACAGGCTCCACAAAAGTCGATCGCCGATGAAGATACCATGCCTTTACATTAAACTTTTTTGTAATATAAAAGTACTTTCAGTTTTGTGTGTACAACCAAAAGTAAGAAATTATTTAATATAGGAAAGGTATTACTGGTTAGTTTAGTAGATAATTTATAGGTTCACATATTTTTAATTATATTATTCATAATTACTTAAATACAACATTTTAGGAAATTTTTAGCTTTACTGTTTATAATTTTATATCGTTAAAATATTTTTATTATTTCTTAGTACATTAGGCGTTAAATCTTGTAAGTTTTTTTTTTTTATTTAGAAATCGTGAATAATATATTCTTATTGGTTTTCTTTGTGATAAATTTGTCTACCAAAAGCCCTTAAAATATTGTTTAATTTCAGTTTATAGGTATTATATAAATTATTTTAGTATTAAAATTAGACATTTAATCTCGTATTTAAAATTTAATATACGAATATTACAATAACTATATTATTTTATTTTCTTCTGAGGCCTTCTTGTAGAGAACTTTGTAAAATTTCTCTAAAGTCTTATCGTGATTTTTAATATTTCCGGATTTAGTTTTTATCCAGTATTGAAAGCGATGATCTATCATATTTACGTATTGGAAAAGTTAACCATAATTAAAAACTCAATTTCAGAGGCTTATTTTTAATTGTGGAGTAATATTAAATTGGAAATTGTATTTCAATATTATTTATAAAAAAAACTGTTTCATCTTATAAAGTTAGTGTCCTACGTCAGTTATCTACGTATCGATTTCTGAACACTGATGCCTTAGTCAGTTATTATTATTTAATATTTAGGCTAATGATTAGGTGCGTTTAAATTATATACAATTTCCAAACTCGATTTATCGCGACATTAAAACCCCAAAACTGAAAGATCTCTAGAGATCAGTTCTTTAAAGCGGAGAATATTTTATTAACCATATTATTGACTATAAGTGATGTTTTAATTGCCAAAGACACTGTTGTAATTGACATATTTTGTGTTGTTTGACTTAAAATGGTATGTAATTTCATTACATTCATAAGCTAGCTAATTGAGCTTTTGCTTAGTGGCAGAAAAACGCGTCAGAGTGGTATCGCTATTACGTAAAATATTAAATATTTCAGAAGATTGCATCCGTAAGTTCCTAGATAAAAAAGCTAGGTTAAAATCTAAAATTAAATTTTATAGGTAATTGAAGCAAGACGGTAATTCGATCGCCGGCATTAAAACGATAAAAATGATTAATTTGCTGTATAATTAATGGCGCATTGTATTATGTTATATGCAGGTGTAGGTTTAAGAAACCCTTTGCACAAAATGGAATGAACGGTAGCTACCTCGATTTTTTCGTTAAAACCATTAATGCCAGGTGTCCAGTTTGACTGGCCATTGTGCTTTTGCACAAAACGAGAGAAAGCTAAGATCATACGTCGATGTTAATCTGGGTGTCCGGCAGCAGGCCATAAAATGCGTCTTTTGTGAGCATACAATGTGACAAAGCACATAAATTAACAAGAGCAAAGTGATCATGAGCCCCCGTCGCGTTAGTTCTAATGGGTTGGCCGACCCGCGTCCAGCTTTGTATTGAATGCAGTTCGGACATGTGAAAGGGTAATAAATTCTAATACAAAACATAAATTCTACTATTACCTGTAAAACTCGTATTTTCACTGGTAAACTCAATAAATTTAGTTCATTAATTTGCACGAATAACAGATTATAAATACTAAAATAGAAAATTGTGTTATTGTCTCAAAACGATACCTTTCATGAGGCGTAAATAAAGTGAAGAACTCTTTATATTTATTTTATTATTATAAGCTACCGTTTAAACAAAATATTATGAGATATTAATCACACACAAAAATTGTTGTCTTTGCCACAAATAATTGTGCCTTCCTGTTGGTAATTGCATTCCAATCCTCGTACCCATAAACAATAAATAAGGGTGAGTAACGTATTGTAATAATTAACTTTTTAATTAATCTTTTAGCTTTTCGTAATAATTATTAAATACATTTGTTTTACTTGGCGAAACATGTTTTATTTGCTACTGACATTATATAAGCGATTTGTTACCAATATTATACAATTCAAATGAATTTCGAACGCAATTGAGATATCTAAATATATGTTAATAAAACGTACTAGACAAGCGCGAAATTAGCGTCATTAACGCAGATCGTTTTTTGTATGTATGTACCTGTGCAATATTAATAGATGTTGCAAAAGTTATGGTAGGACATAATAGGTCTTTACTTTGGTAAATTCTTTACAACGTATTTACATTGACAAATAGGTAGGAGTTATAAAGGGTGAAAGCATCTCTTCATGACATTTATCCTTTTCCGGCGACACCGCCTTCATGTACTGCTCAATATTAATGATGTGATCTTAGTTCAAATGTCTCTCGCAGCCTCTGCTTGACGTGTATTAATGAGGGACATTTGTGTCCATGGGTCTCTGTATGGGCTCCTACTTTAATCAAAAGTCCACTCGCTGCTTTCAATGTCAAAAAGAAACAATAGTATTGGTGTATTATTATAGAAATAGCAAAATCACTAACAAAGTTAACAGCAAAGTGATAGCAATTAAGATATTAACCTTTTTTATTTATTCACTACGTTCTCCGGCAGACTTCTCAGTGTTCAATTCGATAACATTTTAAACGCTTTATTCTTCTTTAAACGATGTTTAATATTGACAGCTAAGGACAGTTGTTAAAATATACTCTGTGGCTTGTATTGAAAAAACTTATGTTAACAATTTTCTTCTCAATTTTCTAATTATTTTCTTTTTAAGAACATTTCTACTGTCTTAATGAAAATATGCCAAACAAATTAGCCGAATTGGTGGAGTTGGAACGTTTTTAATTAACTTTGATAAAGTTTAATTCCGTCAATGTAAAGGTTTAAAATATCGAAGTGAAAATGAAAATAAACTTTTTTAATGTCTAAGTTTTCGCCGAATGCGAGCTTAGGGAAATAACCGTAAGGAGATAAAGAACAAAGTGAGAGCCGCTAAATATTGCTATTGTTGTAAATTGTATCTACCCTATCGCTCGTCAAAGGCTTTAACGAGAAAGGATTACTGGCAGTTTTACGCTTGGATGTGCCGCTATGCCGTACGGAGCGGGCGTTATACGTTCTCCAGGCTTCCGTGTTCTTGCTTTAAGTCACTAGAGTAAAGCGTTACTAGATTTTACATAAAGTTCTTGTATTCGATGTGAGAAACTACTTAAGCGAGTTAGGTCCTTACTTGATGTTAAATGTTACGACGATTACAATGCGCTATTAGACGGTATTTGTTTGTAAAAACCTGAAAAAAATTATTCGATTTATTAGGCCAATATAGTAATATGACCAGTTTTAAATCAAATGAAATTTCCAACAAAGTTTTTTCATGACCATCATCCGTTTTGAAAAAAAAAATAAAGTCCGTTTTTAACTAAAATTAGACAATTTCTTTTCTCGTTTTATTAAATACACCACATGCGTTGATTTTTCGGTTTCAAGTCTATTAGTTAATTTATCCCGTAAAATAATTGTCAAAAAATTTCGATTTTAATACTCCATGAACCTTTAAAATGATGATAAACGTTGCCATTGCACTCGAATATATTTATAACAAATGCTTAAGGTGTTGCCAAATATTTTAAATAAAAAGGATCACACAGATATGACCGCACAGTTATTTCAATATTTAGAGGTGGGTCACAAATGTCCCACCATACGTTATAACGCGTCAAAACGGTGGAACGTTTTTAGTACCATCGTGTCCAAAAGAGTTAACCGTAATTTTTGAAGTCCTGTAGAAATTTAGAACGTGTAATGATTAGAAAGTTGAAGTAATGTAATTCATTCGTAGTCGTTAAATTCTTTACACATGGACCATGCGGAAATTTCTATGTGCGTAGGTGTCGGTGAGAGATTGATTTTAAATAGTCTCTGAAACGTATTGTATAGGAGACATGCTTTGTCCCCGCACATCTCTGGTGTCCGCATCACCGAATTTACTAAATGTCGCGTTCAGGAAATGCGATTTTAACAGTGAAAACATCGGAATTACAAGTCATTATGATCCACTTCATTGCCTCCGGCCAAAGGGGTGTTATTGTCATCTTACCCTTTCATTTTATACTGTTTAATCTAAACATTGAACCAACAATACAATTCCATTCTTTAAGATATCGTTTATTGTGACGGAAAGTTTTTGTAAATCTTTAAAACTTGGTAAAGCAGGAAGGATTTTAATGCACATATTAGTTGGCGTTATTTAGAACAAATGTGGTATATGACTATATATATACACATATTTCTGGTAAAGAAGTATAAAAACATACTGGCATACAGTAATAAAAAAATATTTTACCATACAGGTCGGAATTCTTTTATTGCGTTCACGCGAACTGCTCCAGATAGATGTTTTGGGAGAATATGGGATATACTACCATGTGTCTAAAACAAACGAATAAATAATTCAAATTAAAATAGCATTGAGAGCGAAACGGAATGTTCGTGAATTTTTAACATCTTCGTTTATGTAGTCCATAAGAGTACGGCAAACAGAGCTTTGTAATACAAAATCGTATAATATTTCAAGAGAATTCAGTGGTATTTTGGAATACAGCTAACAGCCATAATATAAAATTGCGTAGCAACACGTCTCTTGCTTAAACTGAATGATAGTATTCTTAAAATTAAACACACAGTAGCGTATACCAACAAAATAGGGCAAAAATTACACCATGTAGTAGTCAGCTCACATTAGATCAAACTTGGTCTTGAATAACCTATCGTCCGTGTGGCAGTAGAGTTAACCCGTAGTCTTATCTTTAACAAGACTAAAACATGTGAATGTTAATCGTCGGTATAATCTTCGGGAAGCAAGCTCCCACCAACCAAAGACAGATAGCGCAAATGTTTAGATGTATTTAAGTTCTTTACAGTAATAGCATTAAGTAAAATAATTATTTCTTTTGAAGCAATGCGGTCGAAAATGCGGCGTGTTATATCGTGGCGGCCTCTAACAAATAATCTACCTTTAACTTCTGATACCACTACATATAATTTAATAAAATAAATAAATTCATTCGGTTTCTATTAAATTTCGTTAATTGTAATAAATTATCTATTTGAAATAAAAAATTAGCGGGCAACGAGTGGACTCTACTCATTATGAGAAGGGTTCGCGTCAGGTAAGTCCGTATGGTGCGATCGCCCCTTTATAATACAGAAAAAAACAGCCATTTATTAAACTAGAGAGCCCTTAGTAATTATTGAAACTATTTCGGCATATTCGCTACCTGCCGACAATTTGCCATTTGCCCCTTTGTCTGCCGGCGTGGCGCCCTAAAGGGTTCTAATTTCCAATGCAGCGTGTAACTATCCCGCCTTTTATTCGTAAATTTCTTTTTCGCGGTGGTTAGGCCGCTGGACGCAATATGGCGCATTTTTTTTTATGAAGGCAAGGGTAAGCAATTAACTGGATACGACTCCGGCTTTGTTCCCTTTTTGCGGTCGCTTCGATTGTAATGGTCGATAATAATTCCACACACGCTCAAAACATAATTATTTAACAATGATAAATACCTGCGTGTTGTAATTATAAAATTCACAATGCATTATTGAGTACAATTTTGTGCTATTTAAAATATTCTGAGTTTTAAATATAATTCGCACCCGTATCAAAAACTTAATTTTTTTTTTGTAATTTCTCTGAAAAGTTTATAAAAGTTTTCCATTTCTGCTTTCAATTTTTTTTCACTACAGGGAGACTTAGTATAATTGCTTTCAATTAAACTATGAATACTCTGTCCAAAATCAATGGTTTCAGAAATAACGTAATAATAAAATGGTAAGAAAAGCGTTTGAAAGTAGGATTGCTACATGTTACATAAATTTTTGTTTTAATCTTATCCTCTAAATTTTGTACTGCTAAAAGTTATAAATTAATGTAACGTATTTCAGCAATCATTTTCTGCAGGTTGTTTGGTAATACATGTTAAGCTTTAAAGCCTTTTGCTGGCAAATAAGCTATACATCTACTTTTTAAAATATGTTGGTAAGTGACTACATATTCATACCAGTATTTCTGCAAGAGGTTATAAATTACAAGTTCTGCGTAGCAACACGTCACCTGGATTTTTAGTATTATATTGACCCGGATCAATAGCTTATCTTACATTATTGCAATTGTGACCTAATTGTAATTTTCCAGAATAGTAAGTTATTTTCTATGAGATAAATTTCGCAGCATAAACATACATATTATTGTATAAAATTACGCGCTCGAGACTAGAATGAGTGTAAACAAAGACGCGGAGTCCATCCCGCTAGTTTGTCCACAAACAAAGATCGAATGAATATAGACAAGCGTGTGTTCTTACGGATCGCGTTACAACAACAAATATTCTTGTTTATTTATATCGGAACGTAAAGGAGAGCCGCCCTCGCTTCCGAATAATGCGATGCAGTCGCCATGGCGACGCTGCAGCCCCACGCTTATCCACGAGAGGCCATAAAAAACAAAAACAGAACATAGAAAACTTGCTTCAACTCACCCTGGTTCCTGTCGCCGTGTGTCCGAGAGTTCCCTCCTTTCAAACGTAATTTATGATCTCGGGGAAATAAACATAAAAAATAGAAGAGGAAAAGACGGCACGCACGATAAAAAAGCTCGCAGTAAAAGCGGGGTGCGACCCCCCGCTATCGGGCGGTAACCCTTCCGCTGCCCGCCTCTCAGCTCGCCCTCACCCGTTGCGGTAAAGGGTTAGGGTAACTAACCCTCCGCGTGCCACTATATAAGCATTTTACGCTAATATAAGTCTCGATTGGTTTTTGACGGAGCCTATGTGTAAGGACTTTAAAAATGGCGGATCGTGTATCTCTCATATATTACATAACTAAATTATTTTGACCTCTTAGGAAAAATATCAAGAAAATTGATAAATTCTGAATCATATTTATAATAAATTTTAATAGCTAAGGTCCGGGTGGTTGCTGGAAGCAGGCAGCGCAAGACCGGTCATCGTGGCGATTTTTGGAAGAAATCTATATAGCTTGCCGCGGGCGTCTTTCAACTGACACGACGTTGATGATCCTCAAAAATAATGTTATGATAGATATTAGATGTTTGAAGATTTCCCTAGATAAAAGTTGAAGGAGCAACAGAAAACAGTGCATATATCACAGGAATGCTAACAGTTATTGCTCATTAGCTGTTACAGTAGTTCCCCTGAGAAGCATCTCAGTGACGATGACGCGCAAGACCGATATAACGAGTCTTTGATGTAAATGCGGTCCCTGAAGGAGAAGTACGCCGCGGCACTCGTGGTAGCTCGACGCGCCTCCCTTCGCCCTCTGGCCGAACAGATATGTAGTTAAACTTAATTTTTTAGTGACGCTATAATATCGATATTACTAAGTTTTTTTTTTTAAATAAACGTGAAAGTGAAAAAGTTAACTATGATGAAGTTAACTATTCAAAGTATAACGACAAATATATCGCCGAAGATATTTCCTACTAGTTAACTATTTTTGCGGAAACACAATGAAGATAAATTAAAGAAAATCATAAAAAAAGAAAATGGAAAGGAAAGAAAGATAAAATAAGTAAAGAAAGTACGTATATTAATGACTCCTAGCCACAATGTGCATAAATTTAATATAACTGCATACTTGAACACCTTCTGGTAGTCAATATTGATCACGAATGATTAATTTCTGAAATAATGATATTTTTTTTAAAAAAGAAAAAGTAATGTTTTATTAATAGACTTCGAAATATATATTTGCTGCAATACGTGAATAAAATTAATTTCAGACGTAAATTCAAAGCAACTTTAGTGATAGGCAACCTCAATATGCGCTAAAATAATAAAAAAAAAATGGTAAATAAAAATTAGATCACCATGTAAATTTTTTACCACATTCCCTAACCTAATTGAAAATATTCGAAATAAATTATTACACTTTGAATAACTATTCATTTGTTAATTTTTTATTGTAGTCATAGATCATTAACGAAAATATTCTAAAATACATGATTTTATCGATATAATTTATAATTCGTCAAACTTCGGTGTAAGTAACCTCCCTAGATGATTTTTTACCCGGTTCCCTCCCATTATCCGCCGTCCGCCGGACGCCGGCCGATATGGACTCTGCTTTTTGGCAATTTTATTTATTGCCGATATCTCGAGCTTTGCTCCGACGAATCCTATGATGTTAATTTCCTGTAATGTTCAGCCATCATGTTTTGTGGGCAAATACGTAATATGTAATTGTAAGTATGCACGTTTGCAGTCTATTATTCGAGAAAAATGTAACGCACTCTTTATTAATTCAATAGAACAATTTGAAAAAGATTTTATGATATTTTGTGATTGGTTCCGTAGAGAATGATTGCTTTGAAGTAAGTTTGAAAGTTGTACGCATTTTTATACGATTTATGCATTCAACACAATGCTGATTAATTCATTCGCTTTCGCTTGTAAGAAAAAACGACAACGTACGAACGTTATACATAGTAAAGGTCAGTAAAATAATTCTGGGACAAAAAAAATCCCATGTCAAAGTTTGTTGGACGAAAAATTCAATTATTATTCACACTCATTTAATATAATCCCGTTTCCATCGGCGATGCCCTATTTTACGTTCTCCTGGACGACCGGTATTAATAATAACGGTCGCTTATGTGAAGGGCTCAATTCTCCTCGAAGGGGCACTACACTTATTTAAATTCCCATTTTCGTAGCAAATTTACATTAGATTCCACGCACGCCAAGATGTCAAGGTACGACCGTGTCCCTTGTGTTGTAAATTGAGGGTCACACAAAAACCGTTAAGCCGGCTCCATAACGTCCAGCCGCGAATTTTTTTCTTCCTTTGATGTCCGCAGTTAGTAAAAAATCGCGTACTTTTTTCAAAGTATAGATAGTCGGTAAACGGTTCAATGCATGGTTTAAATTTTTTTTAAAAAATGTGAAATTACGAGGGGAAGTCCATAAACACATGCGCGAGCGCGTCAAATCTTCAGCCGGCGCGCGCACGTCGTTCAGGGACGCGTTATGGCTTTTTTAAAACGAGGGAAGAGTATTTTTTAAAAATAAAATTACACATTTGTAGCCAAAAACGTGTCCCCGCAGTCGAATCCAATTGTTGCGTATCGGACGAGCACGCGTTCGTGTTTTACGTAAGAATAGGGATTTTTTACGTGCGGTGTGGCCCGTGCGTTGTCATTCTTTACTTATTTTCGAAACTTTATTGATATAAGTCTCGTGGCACGAACCCTTTTTCACGTCATTGCTTTGTGTTTTAGCTCGCCTCAGGCTTTTCCTTAACGACATCTGTAAATCTATTTATTTTTGTTGCTATTGCAGAAAAATAAATACTTACAAACGGAATATGTTTTATTATTCAGCAGTGACATTACGTATCACCTGCTAATCGCTAACAATATTTGTATATGGGCGTTGGATTGTCTTTAAATGTCACAATACATATAGTTCTATTAACTACAAAACACTAAAAATCTTATAGATATCTGTTTCGAGCTTATATAATTAATTTTTTTAGCCATTATCCCAAATAAGTCAAATATTCATAAAGTCAGGGTCAATACAGTTAAAACAACTTTCAGGCATTCTTAAGACACATGTTCTGTATTAAAAAAGTGTTAATAAAGTAATATGTTTTGATTAGTAAAGTATATAAAATAAAAACCTCTAAACATAGCGCAACCCGTCGTAATAAAAAATAGTGCGGCGAGCTAAGGGCGACACCGAAAGAGGTGAACAAGTCGTAAGAAGTTTTTACTCCCTTCGTAGGGAGGGTCGCCTCCCTCCGCCCGGCAAGGAGGGTCTCCGGAGATGAAAGTTTTGTGGGGTTAACGCAACTAACACATACGTATGTGTGAGACAACAAACGTGCGCAGTTACCTAACTCTAACTTTAATTGTGTCTTTTCAATCGATACGTTCCCCGAAATCCGGCGGCTGACGCGACGACCATTATGTTATAATCAACCAATTAGCGATCGTTGCGCTTCATATCTTCAGTCTTTAATAATTTTTTTGCGTTTAGTTTCCAAACCATAAACTATTTTTCATTCAAAATTTTTTATATTGGTATTTAACTTCCAAAAGAATTGCAAAATTTTGTTGTATCAACTGCAAAAGATCTTTTTGAGATGTAAATAAATAATATGTTAAACTGCTATACAAATTAAACCATAGTATATCCTAAAAGTTATAATTATAACAGACAATGTTGGCTTTTCTTAAATTTGTACAATTGTACAACATATATATATATATATATATGCAGTAGAGAGATTCCCCTGGTTGCAATCACCCTTCGTCCCTTTTCTAAAAAAAGTGGACAATTGCAGTCTGTTGTTGCTTTGCATAAATCAATGGGTCCACTGGCCATTGTACAGTACGATCTTAGGGTGGAGTAAATAAAACTGGGATATAAAGTGATGCAGAGTAATAATATCTGAACTATGTACCGCTTCACTAAGTGGATCTAAAAATTTAAGCGGTTCTTTAAGAACATGATTTTTCTTTTAGTTAATTGCGTTATACTTTTATTCCAGTTTTATTAATAAGCAGATTCGAAAATTCTCTATTGTTCTATTAAAGCTAGAGCTTCTCTTCTCTTCTATTAAAGCAAGAATATATGTAATTTTTTAACATTTCGTTCGATAACTTTTTAATAAACTACTGGCATGACTTTTAAGCAGAATTTTTACAAAACTAAGCTTGTGTGTACGTTTAAATGATGGCTTTATTGTCAATTTAATAGTTCACACACATAAACACTTGGAAATTGATAATACCCGTTGATGTTTATATGTTTATCCTTGTTTTCGCGTTTTGACCAAAAATATAAGTTGTAGATTTAACAATACATTTATATATCTTTGGTATTAATCAAGTAATTTTGCTGTAAAGGCAATTCTTCTTCTGTGTGCATGCACATTATATGTAAGCTTAACATTTTTGATTTCTAGCCCACTCAATTTTTATAATTTAACAAAATTTAACTCTGTTACATTTCCAATATTTTGTAGTATTTTATTCGATACAGTCGGCTTGTCGCGATTTGTATGGTACCTGCTAACATGGCTACGAAATGATTACGGGTGTTCAAAGTTCTAGGAATATCGATCGGATATTGCGATATCGCTTGCTTTTTTACACATTAGAATTCGATTGCGAGTTTATTCATGTTTAATTTATGCCGCTTGACGCCATCATATTTGTCATCCGCTACAATTCACTAGATTTTTCTTTAGGATAAAACGTTCTAATTTTAAACAATGCATTATTAATAACACTTTTGAATCTGTCGATGTGTTAAAATTTTATCTCGATCTATTTTATTCTATGCATACGAAGAAAAATATATATTTTATTTAAAATAATCCGCTTTTGTTCTGTAAATCGTTTGCATATATTTTTTTCGTGCCTATTTAAAATTGACTCATTGGTCTAAAAAATCAACTTAATATTAATAGATTTCTCTTATAATACAGTATATGTATTGTAATTTAATTTCAAATTTGTGATTAAAATTCAAAACTCGTTTGTATCTAAAAATGTAACACTTTTAATTTATTAGTTTTATTCACATTTAAACATTTTAGTCCGACATTAGAATTTATCAGAAATGCGGAAATTATCGGGCGGAATGTTTAGTTTTGTCATCGATTACGCAAACTGTTTCAAGGGTGCGTTGCGTTTGTCCATTGTGAAAAAGTACGAGAGAGTATGTATATAAAAACTGCATGCAGCTGTCGTGCGGCACACATGCGAATTGTAGCGCGCGAACGACAGATCTGAAAGAGCACATGTCCTCCGCAACGTACGGATGTTTGAACATTTCTGTTCTCGTTTTCGGTTAGTGTGGGGAACCTTTACATAGTGCGCGC
This sequence comes from Battus philenor, assembly GCF_028537555.1. Lineage (NCBI taxonomy): Eukaryota > Metazoa > Arthropoda > Insecta > Lepidoptera > Papilionidae > Battus > Battus philenor. Next base: position 6,429,329 of record NW_027181704.1, read on the forward strand.
AAACGGGAAGGGTTCCACATTCAATCCGCGCTTTGGAAGGGTTCGCAAGGAGGTCCGCCAACGCGCAAGCGCACGCGATCCTAAAAAAAGTTCTCACAATAAGCGCGACGCTGTTTTGTTGTTAATACAGTAGATTGTTCATGATTTTTTATAAAAAAATCGTAATATCATCAACTCGTTCACGCCCGGCCTTTCAAGGGGAGCTTTTTTGAAGAGTGAACATAAAAATTGTTAAAAACGGGTAAAAAGTGGGTCAGAAAGGGTGCTTTTGTTACATGTAATCACTGGTTCGCATCGATCGATTGCCGTTATTATCCAGAAATGGTCTGAGTTCGATAATTTGTGAACTGCTTTTTATAATAACGGGCATTGAGCTTATTAACGATGAGCTTTAAATATGGCCGTGCATTTCTTAAGGCGGATGTAAAGATCCTTATCTTATCATACAGTTTATTCAATTACACTGCAAATATGTACTATTCATAACATTAATATAACTATTTAAATAGTGGGACATTAAGGTATTGGAGTGGAGACCACGACGGCGAGTGCAGCGTAGCGCGTCCACCCATATGGTAGATATACGACCCTGTTAAGATCGTCGGAAGATGAAGGATGAACGTCGTTCTCAACTGTAATCATTGGAAATGTTAAGGTCTTTGTCGAGCTGTGGACATTCTGCTGCTAAAATATTGATGATAACCTATTGTTTTAAACCAGTCACTACAATGCAAATACATGCAATGCTATAGGCAATCGATAATTGCGTCATAGGCAATATTTTTTTTCGAAAACATTTAATTTCTTGCCGCATGTGTCCCAAATAGTGAAAACTCAATCATTTATAAATTAGTTCCGTGGACAGTTATATGATTCATCCCTTTATCGGTTTCACAATGTGCCGCAATAAAAGGGTACGCATTAATTGTTAGCGGATATGTTTTTTTCTTATCTTTTTTACGTATATGATGTACGTACGATTTAGGTTTTTTTTTCTTTTTCGCTTGGGTGAATTAAAATAGAACTTATAATGGTTTTAGTTCTATTATTCGCGTTATAATTTTATTAAATGATGTGTAATTAATTATTATCAAATTTATTACTTTGAACGTTCCAATTTACGTCTATTTAATTAATATTAACTCAGAAATTAACACTAGTCCAAAATATACAAACTCGAACTAATACATAATGATGAATGCGGTATGCATTCATCATTATGTGTATTTAGCGCGCAGAACTGATGGCCGTTAGGGACTTCAGGTTCTAGACGGATCGGCAAAGGCTGTGCCGGCCGTTTCCAAACAGTTCTAATGAAAATCTATTGGAGGGCTTATTTCCATCAGTGTATGACTTATGGCTAAAATGATGATTATTATAATTCGTAAAATAAATGTTTACAAGGTAAGTAAAGAAATGGAAATGTTCGGCCGGTATTTCCGTTCAAGTTAAATGCAGATGCCTTTAAGTAAAGAGTGAATAGTTTATCACTATTATACAAACTTTAATTTACTTTTATGCAGACTAAATGCACTTTATGCTGGTTTTTATAAAGTGGGTTTGCTATCAAGCACTGGCTGATATGTACAAACGCGCTAACACGACGGTATCTAATAAAAATATACTATATTTCAGACAGAAAAATAATATCACTTGAAAAAAATTATAGATTTTTTATTATTAATAATTATAAAAATAGAAGCTTCGCTGCAAATAGAATAGAAATGAATATATCCGCAGAAGAACCGTCACCGACGTAGCTTCAAGAATTGTAAGTCTGAAGTTAAGTGGGGGGGAGCATATCGCTCGGACAACTGACGACTTTGAGGCTGAAAGATTCTGCAGTGGCGATCACGACCCGGTAGACACGGCATGGATAGGCCCTCCACTTGGTGGAACGACAGCATAATTAAGGTCGCGGAAAGTCAAAGGATGCAGGTAGCGCAAGACTAGTCATCATGGCGAGTATTGGGGAAGGCGTATGATGATGTTAAGATTTGTACTTATTACGAAATAATAAAAACTAGACTAATTAACACGTTTTATGCGTATTTTTAAAATAAAAGATTAACTCCAATTCTCCTTTTTGTACAATTATTGACACTTATCACTACTTTTAATAAAATAAATAACTTTTACTTCGGTATATTATAATATCTATTTTATTACATTACAGAAAGAGAACCCTTTCACTTTTAAGCAATTACACGATGTTTACACGGATGTTATGCCTATACAACTCTTCCCCAACCCTTCCATTGTACATTTTTTACGCTCACACTTGTTCACCGGACGGCTGTAATTGAGTTGCGATCGACAAGTAGACAGACATACCACAACTGGCAGGTAAGGGCTGTCTGCATTATGCACACCTTATGTTTTAAACTGTTAATGTCAATGCAACTGTGTTTTAAAAGGATCTATTTTCTTTTTAATTTAAAATTATTTAATAACATCCTGCTCATCAAATATTAGCCTTTATTTAATTTAGATCACCTAATTAAAAATTAATTATTAAAATGTATAAGTCACGGGGCAGAAGGGACTTTATTAATACAGGTCCTTATATATTTTCAAGAAGGATTACAAGTTTAGGAAAACTAATGTTAAAAAAAATTGTAATAGGTTCTGTATTATTTCTCCTAAAGATGCTAGGTCCAGGCCTTTACGTATCAGCCTCATAAGAAACCAATGAGGGAAGCTGTGGCCAGATAATGGCCATCCTATAGCTGAAGTGATGATTATGAAATTAAAAGATTTTTTCGTCATTAACACTTACTTTAGACCAACGGGTTAACAATTTTAAAGTATTGTCATATAACCTAGTAATTATGATTAAATGTTTTCGTTTTTAAAAATGATATTTGAAAATATTTTTATTACATTTATTTTCGTCTTTAGATGATCGAAGAAAGATATACAATGTATAATACTTAAAAACGTAAACATCTAGTTCTCTAGATGAAGTAAATGCGAAAGCTTTTGTTTGTAGTTATAATAATGAAAATTGTAAAGATTTATTTTTGGAGATGTGATTCAATGATTTACATATGTATTAATTTATTTCATCGCACGGAGTGTTCGATTAGGTTGCTCAATTTATATGTTATAGCCAATAGTTTTTTCAAAGTGCTTGCTTTATGAACCCTTTATATTGAATTATATAAACGTCTTTCAACTTTTGTTCCTTATTAATATTTAGTGGGAACCTGTCATGAATTATCAGCTCGATTGCTACCTAATTTTAAGTAATTAACCTCTTATTTTGACACCGGTACTTTGCAACTAGTGAAACTATTGATAACAACAATAGTTTTTTTGAACTTAAACTGCTGTTCCGTACTTTTGAGGTGGCAGAGCGCAGAAGGCACCTGGGCTAAGATCTCTTTTAAGATACCGAAACTCGGAGGCTTCCGGAAAAGTGTCGGCCCTAGCTCCTACATACTACTACTTAAATAGGTATTTATGTAAATTTTAATTAACATATGCTTACATTATTTGCCGTAAAATGAACTAGATTATTTTTTCAAATTTTATATATCAATCTCCACATTACAGCCAGTGGTATAATCATATTTTTTTATATCAAAAATGTTTTTGTTCAAACCCTTTACAAATATAAAAGGTCTTTTTCAACGTAAAAAACATCAGATATGCGTGACAGTTGAGACAAGAGAGCAGCTTTCTGTGGTCACGGTGTTTTTATAAACCGTCACCTGTTCATAGTTATTTACGAAATAAAACAAATACAAGTATTATGTCAATAAAAGATTATTGTCAAATAAGACTCATTAAGAAAACGATAAAATATATGGTTTTATAATTAAGTAGACAATGTCTATGTTATTAAAAGATAGTGCCGTGGACTTGTTAAGAATGGCATGTTAAAACCACTGTACATGTAGACGGTACAAAGAAATGTAAACTACCGATTGGATCTTCGTAATATGTACACATAGTGCGAAGTTTAACATCGTTGCTGCATAAACTTGCAAAGGTCCCAAATATCCTAGATCCTCTATACTGTAATAGAAGTACATTTGTACATTAAGCGTAGGCTTCCTTGCACAGACTTGTTTTCATGGAAGCTCCTACTTGTCGCAGAAGACGACTGAAAAGGTCTTTTGTTTTACATATTTCATGGTCAACGTCATCCACTAAAACAGAACGACAGAATAACATATCACGAATTTTGTTCATGTTAATGCAGGTCAGGCAACGAGAGAGAGTCTGTGTCAAGCAGCATTGGCGTGTTCTATAAAAGTTCACCGGACACTTCTGAACTATGAAGAGAACAGCTAGAGAAGGCTCTGTAGAAGAATCCATCACCTCCACAAACAACGAATTATTTTAGTTGGGTCAAATGAAATCTAAGTTACAAAAAGCTGTATAATCGAGTTAACTTGATATGTATAGCGCAGTTCTTTGATAATAATGTTTGTTTTAAGATATCATAGTAAGATAAAAATCATTTATTCATGATTGGAACTTTTAAAAGAACTCTTATTGATCGTCAACTTATTTTTTTAATCTATTTGATTTTTGAGTTCACTTCTCTTCGCAAGGCAAAAGTTGTGGCGAAGAAGCAGGAAAAAATTCTACAACGTAACATCTTTTATAGTTAGCGTACGTTGAGTGGTTTAGTCTAGCCATAAATATTATTACAAGGATTTTTTGATGTGGACATTAGTTATCAAAATAGTCATGCATCTTCATGAAAAAAATCTTGACTTGACTTCTAATTGTGGCATTTAGAGCAGGCCATACTATATAAAATTGAGCATAATCAACTTTATAGACTACAGCATTAATAACTAAAAAAATATTAATGTGAAAATATCTCTCAAATGCTGTGCTATTCACAACGCATGATACGGCGTTATATGTTTACAAATTGAAATCAGTTAGCTGTAAATAGTCAGTAATACATAATAACTGATATTGTCTAAATTATTAGTTTAGGTTCCATTAGCGAGGAGTGTCTATTTCTTTGAAAAAGGTAATAATTCAGAATATTTAAAACGACAGATGTGAAAACACATTGCTATGGAAAGGTTATCGATTACCGTATGATCCAATTAGTAGATATCGAAACAATCGACCGTTTCGTGCCTGAGAGCGCTTAAATAGCTCTATCAGGATCCCTTCGAATTAACGTTATACGATATCTCCGTTTTTTCTTTAAGACGCGCCCTTACCCCTTTTTAATCGGATTTGTAAGGCGCGTGCGCAGCGTTTTTTGTCCAAACTAATAAAAAGCTGTATCCACCTTACTGCGACCGTTGGGGTCACGTTTTTATAAGTTTCCGTCGGATCGCGCTTGGTGAATGTTTTAATTACGCGTCTATTCTTAAGCTTTGAAGTGAATCTATTAATTGCCCTTCTATTTTCGTGGTTTGAATTCCTGTACGCGTTTGCTGGAATAATTTAACTCGGACCGTTGCGCATTGATAACATCCACGAGCTCTATTATTTTTGTTCTACGTAAAAACCTGTCATAAAATTGTATTACGAAGCAATAAGGCTCTTTTTAGATCTTTTTCTTTTTTTGTTGCACGTTAATATTCTTAATTGCTTTATATTTTATTTAAATTTATTCACGTCTTTGTTTTCTATATACCAATTGTATTTAATTGAAAAGTTTTATTGCATTAGTAATATTATAGTAAAAAAAAAGTATTTATTACATTGATAAACACTTTTTCTATCGATGTGTTGAAAAGATTTAGTCATTAGTTAATTAAAACTTGGTGTTAATAAAACATATAGGGTAAGTTTTAATTCACTTACCTAATTATTAAGGGTGGTTATAAGTGAAAAGCTTTAAAACAATGCGGTTTTACACCCTAAAAATGTTACACCATTTTTTTTTTTGGAAGGAGGCAGACCAATAACTTCTGGCAGTACAATTATTTATTTTTGCCGTTTTATCCCACAGACCCCCACTACAAGGTATAGGCTTCCCATATAGATATCTGTGGGTGGATGTAATATCATCGCCATGCTTGGCAGGCAGGTTGGCGACCGCAGTGTGCTATTATGATACGCAAAGGACGCTGCTGCATTATTTATTTTAATGCGTAGTAATTTGAATTTTAAAAACTGTTTTTCTTACTATATTATAATTAAGTTATTTATTATTTCTGAAACCATTGATTATTAAATGGTGTAACATACATTAATTGACATCAAATGAGCTATACATTCAGCATTTTAAAGCTTGTACACTTTATGCGAAACGTATGGTCCGCGAACTCAATTTCTGTGAAGTTGCACAAAGCCTGAATCGGCTAGAAGTATAACAAGATTCACATCAAATGCAAGCTTTTAAACCTATAACCAATCATTCTGTATAATATTATAAGTAATAAATATATAATAATTCACAATATAGAGTGACACTAGAACATACGACGTGCCACCGGCTATAGTCATTTCTGTCACTGTGTAGCTAAAAATGAGATTATATTATTAAGATTCAATTTGCAGTTTTATTTTGTAAATCATTTAATCATACTGTTTAAAGAATTGGAGTGGTGTAGTTCTTACATAATATTCAATTTCATATTTTCAGTTAACGCCGTATTATCTCCCCCTTATGATGTAAACTTTTAGGTAGAACTTCTAGGGAAAAGCTTCTATGCTGTAATGCAATTATTTTTACCATATTCAACACAGGTATCTATATATGTAAACGATTTTACAAAAGTAAACTCTCAGAGGGAAGATTAAAACTATACAATTGTATTAAAGGCAGTTTAGCAGCTATTCTAACCTAACCAATGTTTCGAACACGAAATACTTTATTATTATTTTTATCGAATTAAGAAATTAAGCGATTGTAACGTAAATTCCATTGAAGGAATATCCCGTGCAAAATGCCTTGGAATGTCATTAATATTCGAAACGTAAAGAGGAGGGATTATAAAATAATAGGAGTAATTTGGGGTGGCACGCGTCCGTTGGCCGCTCTCTCAGGAATGTCTTGATAAGATATGCATGGAAATAATTCAGCTTTATTACATTTTTCCCAAGTTCTGCCCGGATTCTAGTTCGATAAGACAATACTGTTTTATACAAAAGATTTAATTGACGTTATATATCGTTAACGTTATAGAGAGTAACCTACAGTTGTTTATCGCAGATAACAAAATGTTGGTTTTCGTATGTCAGCTATTAGAAGTAATTATAGTATACTTCAATATAGTAAGTAGTAGCCATAAATATTTGCGTAAGGTGATTTTTTTATTCCAATATTATCTTAAAATGTTAAATTAAAATTTGAGATCACTTTATTTTTTTTTCTTTTATGATATTTTCTTGTTTCATCTACCTTCATTAATTTATTTTTGGAATGTAATATATACTCGGAACAAGTTCATTGTTATACATAAATTGTATAAAAAGTGTTGAATATAATATAACTAAATAAATTACGTTTATTAATTTAGCTTTTACAACTTTCTAGATCAAGGCTTAACGAAATATTGATAAAATACAGGAAACAACACAAGTTATGAATAATAATATAATAAATGGGACATAATGGTCAGACGGTGGTCTATTTTTATCGCCGGTCATTGTTTTTGTTTGATTATTACAATTTTAATATTCAATTAATGTGACACGACCTTGCGCATTCAACACAACGGGCATGTGAAAGAATAGTGCGTCGTGGCTCATCCTTTAGGTCTTGCATTCATATAGATAAAACATACGAACACACAAAAGCATACTTTAACAGATACGTACACATTTGATATTCCGTTCAGGACAACTGATAAGTCTATTATTATTTTTTTTTTGATTATTAAGCATCGTTAACAAAATTACAATGTTACTTACAAATATCATGCAATCCAAAAAATAAAAGATTATTTACAATAATAATGACAAGCAATCATGACATGTTGTAGACCAACAAAAAAAAAATTAAATTATTAAAATATAATTTCTTGTTTTTGTAAAAAAGCATATATTTATTATTAGTGTTTCTATGCGTTATTACTTTTAATCAGTTACATAATTATAATTGTGTTGCGTGCAATGGATATTTACATTATTATTATTATATTAAAGAATAAACAATAGTACGGTTGTTTCAACTGTTATTTGAAAAACGTAAAAAGCATCAATTTTGTCATTACGTAAACTGACCACGTGTTATCGCTATGGACACCTTTCTGGGTTATGTTGAAATTTAGTAGCTAGCTTGTAGGTTTTTTGCCCTTAGGAAACCCTATCATTAGATTCTATTAAAGAATTTTTTTGTGCTCGAATGATGTCAATTGCGGCAATTAGACGGACAGTAATTACGACTTGTTAGTTCTCCCGGTCTTCCGACTATTAAAGTCGGAGCCGGTAATGTAAATTAATTCTTACTCTGTAATTTGATTGTTATAAGCTTATTATACATATGTCGAGTTCTATATTTTTTATTAAAAGTGTGCCGCATTTTTTATCTCTTTTTGATTTTTTTCTTTATGTTAATTTTTGTGTTACTCTGTTAAACTAAGATCAATTTTACAATACCGAATAAATTTTAATTTTAACTTGGTTATAAAGTATTTATTCAAATATATATTATATATAAATTATAAAATTATAAATTATAATATAATTTTAGTTAAAATTAATGTATGTAATGCTGTATATTCGCCAGCACTGTAATGATTTAGTGAATTCAATTTTAATCAAATTCATTCCTCGACTTTACAAAAACTAATGTTTTTATTTTATGTTTGTATCACAGCGATTTAGTTTGTATTTTTTCTGATCTGATTTTTAAGCAATCTCGAATGACAATTTAATGACAGTAAAAAATACAATGAGCTCAACAAACAAAAGAAAATTAGAAAATGGTTATGCAAGCCCAGCGAATTCTTTCTGCGAATTTGTACATACAGGACGAACTCTTTTGTAGGCTTATAATATGTAGGACAGTAAGGACAATGAAAAGGCGATCCAAAAAGGACAACATTTAAATGTAAGTTTATTACTATATTTTCGCAAAATGGCCGACACGCTTTTAGAGCAAACCTCTGAAAACCTTGGTTATAAAACATTAAGGTGAGTTTTTTGCGACGACCTTTTGTAACTTTGTTTTTTTTTTAATTATAAGTAGCGTAAGTAGGGTGTTTCGTGAAATATAATATGTCCTTACTTAAATTTACGAGTAAATTTTTTTGTCATTTTGTGTTTATGTTAAATATGATGATAATATTCAATAACTCTGCGTATAATCCTTAAGTATTTTAGTGCGACTCTACTTCTTTGCTTTAAATTCAGTCTAATAACATGTATTCAATACCCAACGTTTGGTATATTATAATTACCTGATTTGAATGGCAAATGTCTGCATAATACCTACAGTAATTCAAAAACGTTATCATGTACATAAAGTATGAAATTGAAACATTTGTATATTTGATGGACTAATAATACTGATGTTTAAATTTACGTTGGATTCATCAATTAGGAAACGTTCATGTTTTCAAAATACGCTGCTCTTTATGTAGTATTTCCAAATTATTTATCATAAACAACATTTTACAACACTTCGTTTTTTATCATCAAAAATTTGTCTCTTCGTGGTTCTGCGTAGTAGTTGTTTTAACAATATATAAAAAAAATTAAAAAAGGGAGGTATGATTTGCTCGGAGCACAGTTATTACGGAAATGTTACCATTTCGTGCACAAACAATGCAAAATGCGGCCAGTAACGGTTTTAAAGCATTGCCAAATTTCCTAAAAATCCTTTGTGCTAACAATTTTTTGTTGACGTAATGTTGTAAATCACTCGTTTATGCAAAACCTAAGTAGCAATATATACGTAAAAATTTACGTTAAATATTTATCTATATGTTATTTTATTACTATTATATCATGTAGTATAAAATTTCTTCAACAATCATTTCATATTGTGATATACAATAATACTCGAAGTTCACTTGTTAGCGGTATATATAACATATAAACGCAGTATTTAAAAAAAAGGATTTTAGATACATACTCGTACATGTCTTGTTTGTATTGGACATAACGCCAACTTAGATCAGCTTGGCCAGACTGGATTTACCACGAGAACTAGGACCCAAATCTCCTATTAATAAAACCATACAACAGGACATAAAGAGGAGGCCGCAGTACTCCTAGCATTGCTTTGTTTTAGGAAAAGTCCATGAATATTTTACTTAGTTTTTTTTAATTCTTGGGGTGAGTCCGTAAATTATTAAAAATCGGAATGAAATATAAACAATATTTCGTGTACAATAGTCCTGAAGTTAAATAATGTAGAAATGTGCTAAATAACGTATTATGGTGTGAAATTCAATTGTATTCTAATGAAAATAGTCAGTTACAAATTGTGTCCAAAGTATTAAAACCTTAAAAACCACTTCGAAGTAATAGCGTAGTCCCACTGGACACACGGCTCGGCACGATTTGAAATAATGGACACGGAGACACTCCGAGGAGAAAGTTTTAAAAGAAAACCCTTGTTTTATGCGAGGAGACGCGTAGGCATTTGGTGGCGGGATAGGCTGATCAATCATGGAGCCTACCCCTTCTATCCCGCCCAGTGTCGGCCGGCAGCGCGAAAACAAGCGGTTGCTAGGCAACGGGGTGGAGGCGGGAGCTCCCACACGGCCCGCTACCGCATCAACCGGCCCCACGTATGTATGACACACAACTTTACTCACTTATTTTATAAATACACAGAGTAGCTTGCGGGAGAGGACGTGTATTATATCTCTGTATAAAATGTAGCAGGTATGGAACATATTAAAAATGAACATTTAAATAAACCTCACTGCTGTTACAAAACTCATGTTAGAATAAGTGTAAAGGACATATGGATATTATGTACATATCATTTTACCGTAGACAGATCTTCATTGTAGTGTGATACGTAGTACAATATTGAGCACTCTATATATGACATGTAAAGCTAAAGGTCAAACCTTTTCACTTTAACTTCTTAAATTTTTTCTTCGGTTATGGAAATTGCTAATAGTTTTCGTTAATATAACATAGCACGTAAATTGTCTTTCATCTCCCCCTTTTTAAACGTTTCTTTTTTATAACTTTGGGTACTTCATCTAACAATTAGAAACCAGTGTCAACACGGTATTTACTTAAGTTAATAATATAATGTTAAGTTAACTGATATATTATAATAAAAAAATATAAATAATTTCGACTGGTGACCGAGCTCAACCATCCGGAAAACTTGACGATGCCAATGTGATGAAAAGGTTGAAAAGACAAATCTCGTGATATGTTTATTTTTTTTATGCATTTTGTATGCATTATTTGTTTATGCATTTAATTATAGTTTTGTGACTGATTGCAGACTACATAAAAAATTTAAAGTATCAGTATAATTATTGATTAATTTTAAATTTGGTTGGGGTTGACTTCACCCGACAACGTTTTACTTAGAAACAATCTAATTATGTACGACTATAATACTATTTATTAGACCTGGCTGACGATAATATAAAAATACTGGCACATAAATAGTCGTTCCAGAACTGGTAAACAATATGGCGTGTGAAGTACTAAAATTGGAAGTACTGTTCTGCGAAATTATTTATTTTTTTAAAAAGAATACGTTTCTCAAAGAGCATTACAAGAGTAGTTAATCTGTATTCTAAATAAGTTGTTTGTAGTTGTAATTGAGAAAAGAAGTATAGAGAGCCGTGGCCGGGTGCGGAGGCGATCCATCATCCCCGGCTGACCGCCGCCTCCACCCTCGCCTCCCCTCTTATTTTTCACTTTCTCTACATATTTTAACGAGAATAAAACTTTCACCCGCTTTGGTATTTGCGCCAGAATTGTAGATGTGTTTTGATTTTGATTTAATGCAAGTACATAGTTCTGACTTTCAATGTTTTACATGAACATCTCTTTTTGTGCACTTTACAGTATAAAATAATATTAATAAATAAGGTTATTAACTTATAGCAATCGGGATTTATACGGGTAAAAGATATAAGCCTCTTGTTTCTTCGATGGAAATGTAAATACTTTATATAATATGTTAAGTATTTATATTTTTTCGTGCTAAAATAACGTGATCATAATTACCAGTGATGTAATATTACTATACTTTTTTCATGAGTGAAGTACATAAAGCAATTTCTTTACCGAAAATTAATGACAATAATTTAGTTCTAGTACATATTAAGCTCGTCTATTAGTTAACTATCTATTTATAAGGTAAGATTAAGTATTTGGTTATATAAAAAGTGTTATGTAGAATGTAAAAAGTTATTGCGATAAAATGGTTTATTTCGATTATGTTTTTTTTTCATATCATTAGAAAGTTTTATAATGTATTGATTGTTATTTATAGATCTCTTTATGATATTACTGAATACAAAGAAAAATAATAAAAATAATGCGATAATAGATAAAGGGAGTTAGAAAAGGAAAGAGCGGGACGTAGTTACGTACGTTATTCTATGGGTTGCATGTTCCGAATTCTCGTAGCGCGTTTGCCGCAGCATCTCGGTGTCTATAATAAATGAACGATTGGGGGGACGCTGGCCATCGGCGGTCCCTCCCTCAATCAATATGATGGACTCTCTCGCGAGGGGACGATCGCTCACTGATTTTTTCCCTCGCTGACAGGGCACGGGAGGACGTTTTTGCGCCCTCGCAACGCTACACGAAGGGATCGAGCAATTAATAAGTGCGGTGGTGGAAACCGGTGCTAGTTGCTGCCCGCTCCTACTAGGTTCACCATTTTAAAATTTAAAACTTGATGATTTTGACCAAATATCATATAAAATATTTTTGTATCAATTATTATGATCATCATCATCATTTTAGCCGTAGAACGACGATTGCTGAACATAAGCCTTTCCTATAGATTTACAATCTCCAGTATGCTCCAACAACCTTAACAAGGTCATCCGTCCACTTTGTGGGCTTACATCCTACACTGCGCTTGCCGAACCGTAATATCCATTTCAGAACCTTAAGGCTCCAACGGTCATCTGTTTTGCGTGCTGTGTGGCCTGCATGCTGACACTTTAACGTAACAATTCGTTTGCCTAAGAATCTTTTCATTCCTGATTCTATCTCGTGAGGAAATCCAGAGCTTTCTTCATGGCTCGTTGAGCGACTGTGAATTTGCGGATGAATATTGACTACAAATGCTCTAGGTCACGTTTATTAGGTTAAAAGTAAATTTTTAACTTTTTGACAATACTATAAAAGAATAATTTATAGGTTTTCATAATATGTATTTTATATTTATACCGACTACTATTACAAAGATTAATAATTGTTTTCATTAAATTTATTTAATTTAATTTCAAACATGATTTATTTATATCAAAATTGTTGCATATCTAGCCTGTGACTTTTGGCCTTACATTGTGTGGGTGAAATTGACAACTTGAAATTAGTTTTTACATAGATTCCGACAGAATGTACAATATTTCGTCTGTTATAATACAGTAATTATATTTGCTTTATAATAATGATCATACCAGATAATATATCAGAATAATGTGTGAAATATGCTACTAGGAATAAAATTTTTGGTTGGAACATTGGCCACCCTAGTGTCAACGCATTGTTCACATTCGAACACTCCTTTTTCTTGTTTACCTGATAGCTTTTTATTACCTTTTATTATTCTTCCATGTCACTATGTGTTTACAGTACGGTTGTACACACAAAACTTAAAGTTTGTCGTGGTCTTAAGAATCTCCGTAAATATTTGAATTTTATTCCATTAAACAAGACAACGATAACGTAAGATTAAATACACGACAAGTTCTACAAACGCAAAGTGAAAAGTAATTAAAAACCATTTACACTCGCTTGCTTGAAATTCATAGATTTATAAAAAAAATTAAAAGCTCTCCGTAAATATCTGGAAGCCATCTCGCACTTTCAAACGTCGAAATCTTAATCTAAGTTTAAAATTTCTTCGAAAATCGGCGAATTTCGCACTAAGTCATTAAAGTATAAAAACTTCGGTCATTTTGCTGGCGTTGCTTAAAAGCCTTTTTAGGCTGAGAAAAGTAATCTTTCATTAGGGCGGGGAGGAACTAAAACGGAAGTTCTCTTTGAAAGGAAAATTACACGTCGCCTATACTGCCAAGATTGAGGGAGATGGATTTTAATTACGTCAAACAAAGTTGGCGGAAACTTGACGTCTGTCGATAGCGTTAATATCAACTCACAAGTATCAATCAGACGCTCGTTATGTGCTTCTCTAATGATCTTCACGCTTTGAACGGACGCACAACTTTTTATGAAGAAATAAAATATAATAAAAAATAATTATTATGACTAAAATTTATTAGGCAATTATTTTGTTGAATACTAGTTCTTGAAGACCAATTTTATTTTTTACTTTGACTAAAGTATATAATATTACATAAATTAAATAACTATGTTATGTTAGCAGTGTTAAATTTGATTTCGAAATATAGTTTTGTGTATTATGAGAAAAAAATTCTTTATGTTTTATGGTAATGAAATATTTTGTAGCGATTATCTACTGAGTTAAAATGCCTTAATTTCAAACGTTAGCATGTGTGATGACAAAAAACTGATTAAAGGCAACAAATCATTATTTAACTATCCGTCGCTGTTACCCTGTTGGCATTTTTGAGGGTACTGGCCTACACCTCGTTTTTGGAATTGAAGCGCGAGTGCCCTCTCAGGAATTTTGGTTCGGTTGGCTCTATACTCATTTATTACCGGATTGTGTAATTAAATACCTTTCGGATATATAATAATTAAAAAATATATTGTAATGTTGTCTAATGTTATCGCTTTTGAGACCTGTTGTGGATTGCTTGTAGAACAAACGCATCGATGCTGATTGATCTCGGAGTATCCACTCGCCTTTCCACTATATGCACAAACCGGAATTTAATGTTATGCGGTTACACATAGCCAACAAAATTGGTGACAACTTGAAGAAAAATTTGATTAACAAAAATGAAGGTGGACGGCGACCAAGAGGCCTTAGCTCCTTGCGCTTGTCCGATCAGGTCCGAAGCACGCTTTATACGAAAGTAACCGAAGCAATACACCCCGCCAAAGGTCGGCACAGATAGCGTAACATAGTGCGCGACAAACTTTTCAAAAAGATTCACGGTTCTTAATGATACGACGTAAGGAGGAGATGTCAGGTAATTAAACAATGCGGTGCAATAGCGAATTGAGGTACAACATTTGAGTAATGGTATTTTAGTATTCCAATATTTCCGATAATGGGCACAGAAGCGGGCGGGTGATAAATCAGGCGCACCTCCGCGCTCGGAAATGTATCGCGGACGCGATGGTGTTAATCACAGCTCGTCGCATTAATTTGATTAGGGTTAGTGGGCGCGGGGCTATCAATCCGCCACATTAGCATGCCCGCATCGACTGCTAGGGCTACCTTTGCATTTTTGTTGCTTTATTATATAAACCTTTCACTTCCCTGGTCTTTCCCCGCTCATATGTTTATTTAATAGAGTAATGGCTGAATAAACACAACAGTGTTGTTATATTATTAACTAACAGCATTTGATTCTTCAGGAAGAATTGGCGCTGTAAAAAAATTACATAGTGCACATACGTTTTGACTGCTTGTTCATTGAATAATAACAAATAAAATTCTAAAAATACTTCCGAAATTAGGATGCTAAAACACTATTTCTTAATACTTTCTTATTTCCTTACTATATCGTATTATAATGCATACGTAGTATAACGATCTTTACCTACCTCTATTAATATTACTAAAAATTTGTAATCGGAGTTTTTTTTTTAAATGGCGAAAGTCACAGTTAATTATAATATGTTTATTGTTTAGAGAGCCACTTTGCAAGCGAATATCTAAAGGAATTTATGGTGAATTGAACTTATGGTTTTTTTTTAAATATTGTAACATTTTATAACATAAGTAAACCATTATCATAATCTGTCATTTCAGTCCTAGGACTCACACAGCTGAACAGAGGCCTCTCCTTTTGCTTTCCAAAAAGAACGTTTGGCATGTATTTACATATATGTATGTAAATTTATTGTCGGTGTGCGATAAATAATTTAATAAATAAAAAGATTTGTTATTTAATGAAATTTTCTCGTACATCATAAAAAACTTTGTTAAGATTTATAAAGTTTGATACTATGCGACTCGAGGTTTAGTTTTTTTCAAGTTTGTTTTAAATGTGATATTTTACTAAACGGTTTTGTCTTTAATTAAACCGATTGTATAGTGATGGCTATTTGAATTATTAAAATATGAAGGAAACTAATGAAATAGCCACTCGGTGTAGGTTATATATTTTACTACCGTTTGGGCAGCCCTCGCGGATTGTAAACAGTAATTTCGACCGATTCGTGCTGAGCACTTTTAGGTCAATTAGGCAAAGTCGCACCCGCTCTACCTACCACTAATCAGGGCCGCGCCAAACTTTATGCCTTGTTAATTTGACTAATGCGACTTGAAGCGGATTATTCCGCGACAATATGGCCGACACGTAACACCCAACTACTCGCTGTCGAACAAGCGATTACATGCATGTATCGCTTGTAAGTAATACATACATCATCAACATAAGCAGTAGGTCGCTGATTAGATTTCCGTAATGCGATCTTATAGAATTCATATTTTGTGCATTAATTATATAGGATTGCCACTGCTCTTAAACAAGTTTCCAGAGGATGGACAGCAGCGTCCTCTGTGTACCACACCACTGCAATCGCCAACTCGACTGCCAAGCGCGGTGATTACGGTACATCTACCCATAGATATCTTTGAGGGAGGACTATGCCTCATAGTAGGCGTCGATAACGACATCGTCATCATCATTTCAGCTATAAGAGGTCGACTACTGAATATAGGCTTCTAACGATCTTAACAAGAACGTCTGTCTATTTTAAAGACTAACACAGTACATTGCGAAGGCTGGTCTGTGGTCTTCACTCTAGAACTTTAAGAGTTCAGCGGTCATCTTTTCTGCGCGAATATACGTTTTCCTCTACGTATTATACATAAATAATTTTTAAGGTTGCAGGGGCCACAATAACTACAACCAATAACTTAGCACACTTAAAGTCCAAAAATTTACTTTGGGGAGATAAACTTTATCTTAGTAGTAAAATATGTGATTGTAGCTACATACACCTGGGTTTTTAAATAACTAAAGCATGTTACAATTATAGGATCCAACAGAATACTGTCAATTAAAATGATGGATCTTTATATTAATCCCAAAATCAGACAGCGAAAGTGTCGTGTTGGGGAGCAATTAGATCGTGATACTTGACCAATTAGAAATGAAACAATCGCCCCCATAACAGTTCTCTGAATACGCCCCTATCTGTCCAAAGTAGTGCTTTTTGTACGACGCTTTATCACACATTATGATATTTTAAAAGGCTCATTACTGTATTACACAAAAAGGAAAATAACAGACCAAAGTTTATAATTCGAATGTATAGGGGACAATTTTATGTTTGCCATGTTATTGTCGGTTTGGGAACTCTTTGCGTGTCCTTCGTACATAAGTTATTTGGTTTAGTAGAAATTAACAAGCGCTCTGGAGGTCGTTATTCACTTTTGTTCGTAATGAACAAATTGAAGTAATT
The DNA here is from genome assembly GCF_028537555.1 of Battus philenor. Classification (NCBI taxonomy): domain Eukaryota; kingdom Metazoa; phylum Arthropoda; class Insecta; order Lepidoptera; family Papilionidae; genus Battus; species Battus philenor. The sequence continues at coordinate 6,446,942 of NW_027181704.1, forward strand.
TGAAAAACATATCCCTTTTATTAAAACTTCCTCGAATATCTTTCAATTCGGTGTCAGAATCGACTTGACGATTCTATTTGAAACACTTTATAAATTCTGTGAACCGTAAAAAAATTTAGCTCATATTAATATGCAATTTATATAAAAGCAAAAGATTAATTAATTCTATACACAGGTATACATGTATATATGCATGTATGTCATATAATACAATCAAAAAAAAAATTTTTAAAAGAAAAATTCTTTACGTAATTACATATTTTTTTCTCGTTGTAAGTGGTTTTATTTTTGGATTATTGGTTATAGGTTCATGTAAAGCGCATTAGACAACAAAAAGCTTTAAAGTTTTTACACCCGTTTCCAATCACCTTGTATAAATTGATCACTTTGAACTTTCATTAATTTTTTCTATTAGCATGCAACAGGCTATCATTTCTGGCGGTACAAGGTGAGCCAGGAAAGTTAGCAAACAATAATTCATTTTAGAATAGTAATAAAAATACTAATCCGAATTTTGAAAACGCTTCTTCCTATTGTATTATCATTACGATATTTTGAAACCATTGAATATTGGATAGAGTGTACCATACATTGATTGAGCGAGAGAGAGATAGAGTGTACCATACATCGATTGCAAATGAGTTATACATTCACCTCTTTAAAACTTTAACACTAATTACCAGTCAACCAGTATTTAAGATTATAAATACCATTATGCATGTCCATGAAGTGAGATAATAATTTACTCCTATGTTTATTCATCTCAATTTAGTATTTTCTTATAATTACTGTAAATCACCTTTTATATCATATATTTTGATAAAGTAAGACGGATTAAGGTGAACTATATGGCTTGATGTTATCGCTGCTAGTAAGCGTCTTTGATACCTTGCGTGTATGACAAAAATAGAGAATAAAAAACCTTGACCGAAAGGAATAGTTGTTAAGAAACCTCAAATTGTTTAATAGCATTGTATTAAAAGATATTGAACAAATGAAAAAAAAAATTACCAATTCAGTATAATTTCATGTTCAAAACTATGATAAAATATGACATTATCTCTGTGAAAGAATATTGTTTTCAGCACAGTTATTATATTTTAAAACTATTTCTAAATATCTCATTTATTACATACAACGAAATTAATACATATTGGATTATATTACTACATGTTGTTTTGTATCCAAATAAGGCGACATCTGAAATTCGTGTATTCTACTATCATATTATCATAATCCTATTTTAATGTCTTAGTATACAGTTACACTTAAAGTATTGGCTAGATATGATATTAACAAGGGTTCAATTTAAATAAAATTACTTTCATTACCAAAACAGCGATAATTTGTAAACACGAGTATAGCAATTGTCGGTACAGTCCCGATCGATGAGGCTTATGTAAAAAATGAATTCCATGTTTAAAATTTTATCTTCTTTATTTTATATGGGCCAACCAGATTTGTCTAACGGTAAAAGTTTTAGGAACTATATGTAGTGCCCGTAGTAATTATTTTTAAATGTATTGTATTATATTTAGTTGTATAGCCTCTGGTTTTTCGCACTGGCTCACTGCACAGAGCGTCCATTTAGGCCTAAGAGACTGGCGATTTCTTAATTTGGTGAAGTAATTAATGTAGAGTCGATCAGAGATTACTTAGAGAGCTTTTGAAATTAGTGCCAGTAAATAGGTTAGGCTTTTAGTGATAGAACTCAAATCTGTAACTCAATGTCGGGCGATCGCTAATTACAATTTATGACAAAGAAAAGAATAGCCCTATTAGAATTTTCACATACCTTGTAGTTTTTCGTTGTCTAATATCTTTCAAAGTTGGTTTTTTCTATTCTGATGTTATTATTTTGTTCCGACTGTACCAGCTGTACATAGGGCAGTTGCCTTTGATTGGCGAGAGAGGGTGAGTACACTTAATGCATTTGTAGCCAATGCGCAGTATGCGGGAACATTTTAACTACAATTGCCTTTCAGTGGAACATGTAAAAGGAGGCAAATTTTCGCATCTAACCACAAAAGAAATATATCTAAATTAATGATTTACATATATAATAATATTTTATAATCCCGTAATCAAAATTGCAATAAAAGTTCCTGCTTATTAAGACAAACACCGGGCTTAGGTTGTCTTGTAGAGGGAACTGGGCCGAATTAACATTATAAACCGATGATAAACAATATTAAAAGATGGTTAAGTAAATGAATAAAATTATTTCTTAAAAAAATTACAATCTGAAATCACTTAAAATTCCACATCCAAATTATTTTAATATTCAAATTTGAAAATTCTTTAAAGATACTTATTGAAAGAACTTACAATTGTTGCCATTTTTTAAATTTGCCATTGACACGCACTTTCAAGTGGACAATTATTGTAACAATATTAAAAATGTAAATTACCAGCGGCTTGGAATGATGATCAGCTAAGAAGAGTCGGCCAGAAACTCAACAGTTGCTGTTTTAAAATGAAATTTACCAATTATTGATTAGCGTCAACATCATAACATCAACCATGTGTACAAACTGATTTCCACATACTTCGATGAACTAAAACCTTTTGTAAACCACAGTGAGATTTAAAAAGAAAAAACATTTTGTTTGTAGATTAAAAACTAAGAAAAGAAGGTCGAAGATATATTGTGAAACTTTATTATACATGCGTACACTCAGATCATGAAGGATTTGTTATTTTTTTAAAGATGAAATTTTAGGCTTTGCAAGTTATTTTTATTTATCATGTGTCTGCAACTGTTATTTAATAAGTATCTGAATTTCATAACAAAACAACTGTAAGAATACCTTAATAATATGTATTTTCCTCGAAGTGCAAAAGTGAAAGTAAAATCGTAAACGTGGGATAACTCATTTAATCATTTTAATTAGAATATTTATTGAATTGCTGTCGAATAAAAAACATGTAATTTATATTTAGAATGTGGGTGGTCGTTATTATATAAAAACATTGAACGTTCGTGCTCCGCCTTGCTCGCTATTGGTTGTTTAACCCTTCCATACCAAAGGGTTATTATTAGACCCTCTTCGGATGCGCTGGCGCACGGCGCGGTGTCGGAGTTCGTCTTTTACGTTTTTTACCAGCTATTATGTTTTTTATTGACACATCCTGCGTTTCGATTGGATAAAAGGGTTACGATATAAATAAATCACATGTTTATCGGTGAGTTGAATAGGCGGTGCTTAGTAGTTAAAGGGTTGGGTTATTTGTATGTGACATTTGACTACGCCCCTGTGTAATCGTATTGTAATAAATTTAAGTTGATTTGTTACTTATGATATTGACGGGTAATACGGATTTAAGAAATTGACTGTTTTTAACATATTAGTTTATGAAGATATAGTCTGATATTAACACACAACTTTCGAAAATAGTTTTTTATAGTCACGTCTAAAAACCCCTTTCCATCTACGGAAAGAAAACACGGTATATATACGATAATATCTTTATCTCAATAATCAACTAAATTTATATTTTCTTAAATTTAACAATTAATTTATATACAGTACTAATACCTAACAGACTAATAATATTGTAGATATATAGGTATCGAAGGTGCGTGGGTGAGGGTTCGTATGGTGCTTTAAGTGTCATGTGTTTAGTCTAATAATCATACTGATTTTTATATATATATGCAATTATATATATATCAATTACATTGAAACACCGAACGAAGTTAAACAATACCACAAGGTTTCGCAACTTAGGCATTTACAATTTGCACAATGTTCAGAGGGTTAGATTTAATCTGATGACTTTTAAATTTAACTTTTGTTGGTTCTGCTTGCGTCTGTTGGTCGTAAAACAGGCGCGTGGCTCGCTACGTGCGAGAGCCGCTCGCCGCGGGATTACGGCCACACCTTGCCACATTTCATTACACTTTTAAAGCCTGTCAACGTGGTGGTAACAACGTTGCTTACATCTCCATATAAACGGATTACGTTTCGTAACTGCGATTGAGTTGTCAAGTTGGATTTTGATTATTGTTAGTTGGTTTGAAAATATAGACAACTTTTCAGTTTCCTATTATCACCGAATTCATAGTTGCTTAACGAGCCATCGAAAAAGCTATAAGCTCGGGGTTTATCTACGAGATCGAATCCCGAATGGGGAGATGCGTAGATTAACGAAAGTAACCACCATAGCCCATCGGTGGTGAAGTCGCATACTACATGAAGCGCAGAGCAGATGGCCACAGAGGCTTTAATATTCTAGAGTGGATACCAAAGAGCGGCAAGCGTAGCGTAAAACGCCCACCTACAAATTGGACTGATGACCTTGTTAAAGGCGTCAGAAAAGGCTCGATGCAAGGGGGAGGCTTGTGCAGTGGACATCCTTCGGCTAAAGTGATGATGATTCCAACCATAACATAATCTGTCCTTATCGTTAAGACAAACCTGATAAAAAAGTATCTAAGACGGTGAAGAATGTTCCCGATGAAATTAGACCACATATAAATATTTTATTATCACATTCGATGAGAAAAAGGATTAACATAAAACGTAGACTGACGCAAATTATTTTTGTAGAAATTATCTTTTGTATTTATTAGATAAACCAAAGTTTTTTATTTATTAAAAAGATTTAAATAATTAAGGAAAAATGTGGACATAAAACACTATATTATTATTTTCTCTAGCACAAGAAATTGTCTTCCATTAGTTGTTGTATTACAAAGGTTACATTACATACATACAATGCGAATGCGAATTAAAATTTAGACATAAACAAGGATTTAAAGAAAGAGAGAGAAAAGGTTATATCTAGAAGATGTGAAAGTCAACACCGTACGAATCAATTATTGCTATAAAACTTACAAACAGATTGAACACAAACATTTTAAAAAAAGGTACTTAAATTTGTTCTAAATTTGTTATAAAATATTTTAGAACATAAAACGGTAGCTGAAAGTAAAAAATTAATAATGAGCCGAAGGAATTTATCTACCTAAATCTTATACCATAAAATATATCGTAGTAGTCCCAAACAACCCTAATAATTTAAGTCTCTTTCAGATCCGAAACTGACGTACCTTGCGGCAGCTTAATAAATTATCTATCAGAGAACATCACTTGACGTCCGTACAAAAGGCTAATAATTCTAACTTTGTACAACTCCGATGTGGTCGCAGTCGGCACAAAGAATACGCAACGCGTAGGCAGAACCCTTCCCCACCTGCATTCCCACGATGCCGATTACGTAGAAAGTGCAACCGTGGACGGGATGAAAAAATATTGCGCAAATAAAATTTGCTGTCAAACATTCAAATTTTGATAAAAGGATCCATGTTTACTGTTTGGTGAAAGGATGATTTGATATTGTTGCGTGGGAAATGTAAGACGGTCTAACTTTACATTATATTTGAATAGAAGTTAAAAGACTTTTATAATAGTCATATAATAGTTAGCCTCGATATTGTATTAGTATATAAATAAATAATTATTACTGGGAAAAGCATTGATACATTTTAATTGAGATTAAAAACGTATATTTTTCATGTTAGCCGATATTTTTGTTGCCTTATATTAGAATATAAAGAAAAAAAATGTAGACATAAACTATACATTTATTATTATGTACATTTTAAACATAAATTTGTGAATCTTTGTTATAAATATGTTGCTTTATTCTAGAAAGTCATTTTACCTTTTTAAAGGTTTTTAGACTTTAACTTGTTTTAACTTTTTTACTCTAAAGTAAAACATTTGGTAAAAATATTGCTATAATTGATGTTAACTAAATTAATGTCATGAAATCATAATTTTCTTGTTATAGCTATTGATCTTGGGTGAATATTAAACAGTGTTTAGAATCTACATTAGAAAGCCTGCGAACTGTCGCTCTATCACTTACTGTCGTCATGTTACTGTTTAATCTGTCAATATAACCTCATTGTACCTGAATGTGGGAGATTCTTAGAAGTATGCAGCAAGGATATCAGTGCAATAATAATATGTGATCTGAGAGATGAAAGGCGCAGTACCCACGTGTTTGTACTTAATTCGATATCGCGTTGCCAGTCAATGGTTCATTTGATCCACAGGGCCACAAAAACTGTAGAGAAGGTCAGTGGACGGGCTTCCAAGTGAAACTGGGCTAGTTCTCGAATTGCATCGACCCTTTCACTCTCGTCTTATACCTGCACTTTTTACTATCTTCCCGGAATCATTCGGGTTGGGATCGACAGTTATGTTTCTCAAACTACAAGAGCACCTTATTGAAGCCAGTTGGTTAAAAGAAATCTTTAAATATCTTTTCGTTAAAAATAACCGAGTTGTGTTTGATTTTAATAACAGTAAACAAGCAATGTTGTAACGCCTGATTGCTGATAATCCTTTTTTACATAATGATATGTATATAATTTACACAATGATAAGCATTTAATATAATAGTAGGGAATTTTTTAAAAGAGGTTATATATTAAGTCAAACTTTATTAATATTAACTTTTTGTAATATTTCTTATCAAAAATTTAAACAAATAGATAATAACATTAGTTATTTGTATAACATTAAAAAAATATTGTTTTTAAATACATAGTATTTTTATTTAAAGCTTTTGCTTGTTACAGTTTGGGAAGTTGTGGTTGAACAGCAATAGGCAACAATGTTTTGCAAATTCTTCTTTCGGAAAGGATCCTAAAAATAAATCAAATGTATATGGGGTAGTCACAAAAAGCGGGTTAATTACTCGACTTCGGACTTATTCCATGAAAAGATCAGACTTTTTAAATTATTAATGATGGTGGAATTTTTGCGAATATAATACATAAGTTTTTACAAAAAAAAAAAAACAAAATCTGTCATGTAAAAAATACTTTTGGCTTTTTAAAATAATAAATTAAAAAAACTATTGTTTCATATCAACATATAATGTAAACAATTATATGTAATTAGTGGTATATTAAAATATTTAAACAATATGTGTTCAAATATGAAATATTTAACTAATATGTAAAATTTAACGACTGCGTATTATATCAACATTTCATTTACAATTTTACTCACACACAAACACAAACTCAAAATTTTATTTTAAATTCAGGTAAATTTTTTGACTGATATTTACATTTTATTTTAGATCGTCTTGTTTTTGTAATACGGTTGAAAGTTTTGAATCGGTAATATTGTGGCATAATTTTTAAAATGTAAATCGATATCGCAGCTCCGATCATTTATAACTTACATTCGACGGGCAAACAAAGCGCATAGAAAAAATATCGGAATGCTCGGCAGAAGTGAAACGGAGCGTTATTGCAACACTTGCACTTTCGTTTAATCCGAATCCGAACGTCCTTTATGGATTTCACTGGATTTCAACAACACGTGTTCAGTTTTGTTATTTTTTTGTTTCTCACACACACTAAAAGTAACAATTTAACTTTAATAAATATCATTGATTATTAAATCTGCTGTTTGGGGAAGGCCTACGCCTAGCAGTGAGCAACAATCAGCTGTTATAATAATGATTATTTCTGTATTTATATTGGTCTCAACCTATAGGTTGATATATGCAATATGAATATGTGCAATATACATATATACATATATGTATTTAAAACAATAGAAAAAACATTATTGACGTAAAAAGTTGCAATCGCATGTGTAAAAACAATTGAAAAAATTACGATGATAATGTTACTGCGAAAAAGGCTGCTGAACAATGGGTGTTCTGATAATTTATAAACGTAATAATAATATTAAACGAGAAATAAAACACAGTTAAAAAGGAATAATTTATTTTATGCGTACTTATATTATAATATTTATTGACCAGTGTGGCGAAAAGTAATCGGAGAAAGATTCACGTGTTCCTCAGATAGCAGAGTAGTTATTAATTTGTCAATAAAACACCGGAAGATATCTTCAAGCTCTTGGACTAGACTGGACTCGGCATCAACATAAACGGCGAGCATATCGCTCTCCTTCGGTTTACCGATAATACAGTCATAATGACTTAGACCGTCGAAGACTTAAGGACAGTGCTCGATGATCTGAGTAGAGCCTTTGGACTTACCTACCTTACTTATAGTAATACAGATAAGACGAAATTGATGTATAATGTTCACGTCCATTTCACTTAAGTAGTTGTTGGAGGCGCTAGGCTCGAAGTTGTAGACAATTATGTACCTGGGACAAACCATCCAGCTTGATAAATTCTACGTCGAAAAAGAGATCACACGCCGAATCCAACTCTGATGGGCAGCGTTTAAGAAGCCCTGAAACATACAACAAACATATCGTCTTTGTCTAATACATTTTAGCAGTCATAAGATGGCTGAAGTTCAACTAGAGAGCAATTGAGAGAGGTATGCTATATATCGAACCAGAAACGCGGACATCATGTTTCAAGATGTACATTTTTACAGAATTAACAGCTATCATATTTTTAGTAATTGTTTTTCATAACTCAAAATAAATGTATGTTATTTATTTCATAAAAAAGCTATTTTTATTAAAAATAGTTATAATAATCCTTAGACTTAGTAACACACCTATACACAGTTAAAGACAACATTTAAATACTGCAAGCAAATTAATTCGCATGAACATACGATCCGTAAGAATCTTTGATTGCTACGAAGTATCCGTGTACGTTTGTCGGTCTGCGCATTGAATGGTCGGTGAACGGATGATTTTACACTCTAGTGGATTCAAGTGCCTTGTAAACTGCCGCCTTGCTGCACAACTAGACCACAGAAAATTGCATATTAGTCGAAAAAGTTCGCAAATAAAATGTTCTCGTCGATTTCTTTCAATTCAAAGAACTTTCTTTTAATTTGTTTGCAAGACATGTACACAGAACATGTTTATTTTTCTATGTCATGATATATAAAACATGTAATATTAACATTGTTAATTTTTAATTTCAAATAATAAAATAAAATCAAAATGATTTTCATTTTTCTAATAATTATCCCTTGACTTAATATATAAGGAAATGATTACTCTTCAAATTAAATGATGGGTCTTAAATTGCAATCATAACTGTAATAAAATGAAGCGCTTGATTTAAGATATTGGTTTTAATTTTACATGTATATATTATAAAGACGAAACTAAGTACAGTAGCAAACAATGGTTACATAACTACAGACAAAAAATCAGAGATATGTAGCTTTCCGCCTGCATCAGTTGTACAATAAAGCGTTGCAAATGTAGGTAAGAAGGTTATAATCGAGGCTAAAGTGGGTTAAGCAAAAAGCGGCACATGTTTTGTTGTAAAAAATCCTTTGAGATGTGTAATCTGCACGTGTGCGAGCTCTTCAACGCAGGCGAGGAAATGAGCGCGGTTTCATGCCTAAACATTGACGTTTTCTCAAATATACCTTGTGTACAATACATCATCGTAAAGTTTGCACATATTTTAGAATGTTGCATGTTTAATTTCCTATTTATTTAATTTTAATATAGTTGTAAAAGCTTTACGATATTTTTTCATAATCTAGTTATCATACAAGCTTTAAACGCACTTAAATCTATATATTAAGTATAGTATAAACAATGAAAAGAATTTCTCGGCGTTTTTGGTGCAGTTCAGACAGTCTTCAACCGCCATTGCGTCTACCTTTGTTACATTCGGTCCTTTAAAGACATCTGAAACCAGACAAGCGCGGCAGATTTTTGTTGTAATAAAATTATGAAAAGGTTGTGTAGATTAATATTACTACACCATATATGTGTGTTAATAAAATATAATAAAAGAGTTAAGGTCGTTAATAAAAAAATATAGCTGAGGCAGAAAAAAATGTCACCAAAGGTCCTTCGAAACGTCACCATTCTTATCTCCTTCCTGAGAGGGTAAAACCAGACAGAGCGGGATCAAGAATAAACAAAAAATCTAGTCGGGTGTATAGTTTTTGTTTATAATTACACATCCATGAAAGAGATGGCTCGCATATGGGCGCTTAAGAGACCTCGCGGAAAAATATTCTCTTTGTGCAATAATAACAGGGCTGGCACGTTTTGCAATTTTTCAATATATGTTAACAATATTTATCGTAAAACTTTTTAGTTTTGAATTTTATGAAACAGGTTATTCCTATTTTCTTATCTAGCTACGACGCTAGACATTTACCTAAAGAGTTTCATTTTGATTATTTAGCTATGAAGAGTTATATTTATCGTAATTAAAGAACTGGATAAATTTTTATCTTTATCGGATTAAATTTCTAACACTGTGAAATGAAATATAAAATTGTAAATCAGAGCGACGCTTTAAATCTAAAAACGAAGTTAACCGCATCATTACACCCGTAGTAATTTTACTGCAGGGCATTGGCATTTCCCAATTAGACCGGTTGGAAGTGGCCTGAATCTAGCGTCTTCCGATCTTAAGACGATCGTCTGTCCAGTTTGTGGATAGACGCATGCTGGTTCGTAGTCTCCACTCTAGAAGTAAGAAAAAGACCAATATTTAGCCACTTCTGCACATGCAGTGGTAGTCGTGCAATGAAATGCACCGCCCGCCAGCCCGCTGATAAATGCGTATACGGCAAACAATGCGGAAGTGGCTAAATATTGGTCTTTTTCTTACTCAGGATGGACTTCCGCGAGGTAACGCCTGATTCCATTAAATATCCACTCTAGAACCTTAAGGTCACAGCGGTCATATGTCAATTATGGTATGGCTTTTAATTCTTTTCAAATAATTTATATGTTTTTAGTGCATCCGTCTCTCTATCTGTTCTGCGCGCTATTAACCAACTAAAATTACCAAAGTGCTCGGTGATGTCAGAAACTTTCTTACATCCACGGATCTTCTCGGATTGGAAACTAATGTAACACCTGTTTTGTCCTTTATAATTCACGGTTTTTTTTTTAGGTGCTCATTTCTGTGTTATATTGTACAGTTTGGCAGGAATTACTGTAGAATATATAGTAGGAATTCCTGATCGATTGCTAATTTTTAAACATAGTACGCACAACCCTGTGTTTTCTGGGCATGAGTCCCACGCCCGTAACGTGAGCCTCCGTCCGCGGCTTCCGTCCGGCTTTTAGCGCCGCGTCTCATCGGTCACCGCTAGCCCACCCCTCTCACCCCACCCGGTCCCCCACACAACCTTTCCTGCAGCCTCTACACATATCATGTTTACACCTAAAATCACACTTGTTAAGTATTTCGCAGAAACGATACCTAATAAACTCACTTTGTATGTGTTTAAACCAAATCAATTATGAACTTCACTTAAACTTAGATATAATCTAGTAATTATAAACCCTATTTATTCTTAACAGGCCAAATATTGTATCACTTCTGAAAGTGCAGAAACTTTCTGGACATGTTATACTCGCAAAAGATATAAACATCTAATACGGATATGAAGAAATCTACATCTGATAATTCCGGTACATTATTAATAAACGGCCGCAGACTCCCAGACCTGCGCAAGTAATAATGTAATCGCTCGAGCCGCTCCTATGCGAGCTCTTGAGCTTATCTAGCTATAAAGAGGTCTAGAAGGCAAAGCACATCCAGCAATCGACCACCATAAACCTGGTGAAACTATAAATACCAATGGCCAAACAACAAACAAAAAACAGAATTCTAAACTTTATCCCTCAATACAGAAAGTGGTATCTATCATCTTTTGATTACTTTTTTGTAGTTATTTTCGATGGTAAAGTCTCATAGCCTTTGCAATTTCGATACCTGAGGAGCATTTAAATTAATAGGGTAATACTTACCACTTAACAGCAGAAAAAGATACAGCGAGAATATTCATTTTAATACGGTCAGACGTAGAAAAATAATAAATGGTTTTAGTTAAACAAAGTTAAGTTAAAAAATATTTTAAAATTGAAAAATAGAAATTGCAAAATTTTTTCCACATATTTTAAGTATTATTTTTTAACAAACAGGCGGTAAATTAAAAACAAACCTATTGGATTTTCCTACGTGAAAATTTTTATTGTATGACTTTTGATGTCCTTGTAAATTTCAGCAGCATAGTTACGAAATACTTCGGTTAGCCTTTGCTAGCCATTTTTAGCTGTATCAACTAATTCGAACGTTGCTGTGCTATTTTATAACTGATTTATTAATTGATTCATCGATAAGTGTCATCCAACAACTGCGGTCCTAAATCTCGATGTTGTGCGGTACATATTTTCATGTACCGCATGAGACCATGCAATTCGAGGCCAACGCTCATGCAACAAAGTCCCACAAACGATCGACCAAGTAAATGATCAAGGCCGGCGTGGAATTGTTGGGTGACCACCAAGCGACTTTCATTTATTCACAAGAATAAAACATAACTTAAGATATAGTTTTAGGACCGCCGAAGAAGCGGTAGCTGCATTTTCAGTATGCAGAGTAAAAGACTTCCAAAAAGTGGCGAATATTTTGCTTCTCACAATGGTTAACTTAGTTTTTAAACTTAAACATTCTGTATATGTACCGTATTAAAACAATAATGAAGCAAATATATTTTATAGTTTCATGTATGTATGAATAATTTATTATATTATGACTAAAAATCCACCGAATTTTGTCTTGAAGTGGCAATTTAATTTTGAATCAAATGTGTAAAAAGCGAAAGTTAGTAAGTGGTAAATAAAGAAGATCCTTTGTGCGGCGGTATCGCTGCGGAGGCGCCAATAGAGGTCATTAATATTAATTAGGCGCGGTTCGGTCCGGACTCAATGCACGGGCTCTTTGCTTCTGACTCGCTGCTAAAATTAATTACTCGCAATCTTTATGTTCCAATTATAAAGGCCTTCGCAACAAATTAAATCTGTCCAGCGCAGGCTTCTTTTGAGAGAGGTTTCACTCTCTTTGTGGAATTGATAAATGTTCCCGGCGAAATATTCTTTGAGCTCAGCGAAATGTAGATATTCCAATTAATACTTTAATTTACGCGTAAGTTCACAAAGAACGCTCAAAATTATTACGAGAAAAATTATTGCAACGTTTGTTATTTTTGAATAGCTGTGTGTGTAATTGTATGTTATTTGCGGTAGACGGTTGCTAAATATAAAAGCGAAATTTTGTGAACGATCACCTTTTGCATAAGTACGCGACTTCCGCGTTCGACGAGCAAAAACTTAGTCTCGATAAAAAAAAACTACCGAATTTCGCTTTCATCCGCAGCCAAAATATTTAACGGCTGTAACCGGATATCTCCGAGTCGATGGAAACAATGAAAGAAACCACCAACGTGTTATTACATGGAACCAACATTTAATAAATGCGCTTTTTATTTATCGTGGTTTTGCTTATCCATTAATTCGTGCGTGCAAAAAATACTTCGCTGTACCCACACCGCTGTTCTATTTGAATAGTTAGATGGCGCAGTCATTGTTGTGGGAAGATGCGGAAATAGGATATTTTCTTTCGAGAAATATAATATTCCAGCATTATGTTGACCGTCAGCAAAAAGTTTCTAGTGTACAATAATTGCACAATCACACTTGAAGGCTTATTGCGACTGTGTTCAATGTCTTAGAGATACATACATACTAAACTAGCAACGCGTGTTAAAATTTATGTATTTGCCTAAAATACGTACTTCGTTTATTTAATTTTAAAAAATATGTAGAAGTAACCACTTTTTGATATTCAGGTAAAAATATTAGTTTCCAAAACACTTTTGTATTGCGTAATTGTAACCAAAATTTAAAAATGTAAAAACAGCACAAAAGTCTTAAAATTTTCAATCGATGTTACTATGATTGACAAAGGTGTGGGCATACAACGTACACAATGATTAATCGGTTTTAAATGCTCTTTTACCGAGAACGTATTGTGTAAATTTCAAATTAAATGTCAAACTTAGAAAGGATGCTGCATTTATAGATAAGATATTTATTTTTCACGTTTGGGCAATACAATTACGGCTTGTGGCAAAAACTGTCGCAAATAATAATCAATTTTTCTTTTTAATAATATTCTTTATTTTCGTTATTTGATGTTTATTTATTAATACCAAAAGCCATTATCCAGATATATTTAGATATTATTTACATATATCATACCTAATAATGAGATCATATTTCTTAAAGTACTTAATTCATAAAAATGTTAGTTATAGTTATTGCATATACAGAAATCGAATTCATCAGTATCATCTTCAGCCAACTAACTTTGTAACTGAAACCGGAAAATGTTATACAATTAAAGTAATATCCCAATGCTTAATTTTCCCAGAATCCTTAAAAAATCACCGGCAAAAATTAACAGAAGTTAAAAAACACAATCAATTTCCTGTCAGCAACTGACCACGCACAAGTGGATGCATCCGAAGAGAGTCGCTGTGACGACGCAAGATTAATGATTTTAAAATTATCCCAATTCCTATAGAATTGAAATTGGACTTTGCAGATCGGAAGTATGGCCAGTGTCGAATGATGCAATTTGCAATGGATTTATTTGCGATGCGTTAAAAAAAGATACATTTACGAACTGTCCCGCAGCTGCTTCACATTGATGGACGGTGGAAGGTAATCCGATCAATATTTTTTCGACTATTAGATTCTTTCATCTGTTACAATTGTAGCACCTAAATCGAATTACTATTGGTGCTGGTGCCTGACAATGAAACAGTATGTGATGTTATATACAGTCACAGTTTCATTTGGTCAAGTCCGGTATTTAGACAAGTTTTTTGGTTAACATTTTTTCTTAAAAATGTAACAATTTTATTATAATATTTATATTTTAATTTACAATTAAACAACAAATATTCATCTTAATTTAAATTTAATAATAATTTAGAATTCCTTGTCATTGTGTACACATGTCTTCTTAAGTACATATATATCTCTTTATATATATACTTCTATCACCTATGTATTGATACATTGCAATATTTTGGGAACAAAAAGCTTAGAGACTTAAATGCGCTAAGAATTTCGCGGAGTAGTGGTAAGCTATGAACGAATTTCACGAAATTCCACCCGAAACTGTGGTTGACGCTTTCATTTAAAAATTCTTTTTAAATTATGTTGTAAGAAATATAAAATTAGGTCAAGATATTGTTTTTAGTATTAAAAATTACGAAGATTTAATTTTATGAAAACACTTCCACAAAAGGTACTGTAGACCAAGCGAAATAGGGGACAGCAAGATTAAAAAATATTCATGTAGATATTTTATTACAGTTAGCAAAGAAATATGCTAAAAAGTTATCGTTTGTCTGTGAATAAATATTAGACGTGTGCTAGAATTTCGCAGGTTACTATTTTAGTGTAACGTTGGAATTGTGATTCTAAGTCAAAGAAAGGTTGTTTGTCGCGAGAGGTTACAAGGGCTGTTCGGGAGTTGTCAGAGGCAGAAACGAGGGCTACAAAGGTCGGCTGTCCGTTACTCACATCGCGTCATCGAATCGGAAAGGATTTGCTGTGTCCGCTGCTAAGGTGATTTTCACACTTTTATATTTGTATCTTAAATTTATATATTTCAATTTTACATATAAACGATAGATATTATTATAACTTGATCATATTCCGTACATATGTTTCGTATTGAAGAAAAAATAATGTCAAATTTTCAGGAAAAAAAATTCCCATATAGGTTCTGATTTTAAAATTATTTTCCAAATTTTGTTAAAGTAGATCCCTTTATTGTTTTATTATAACATATAAGTATTCAATAAAATAAAAAAATAGCGCTAATCAAACACTTTAAAAGTAACATAGTAATAGTAACATTTATACGATAAAATCCGTTTATGTAATGTTAACCGAAAACAAAAAATATAATTAAATATATAAATAAATTGCGCGCTTTAGTTGGGGTAAATCTTTCAGTGGTATTAGATATTTAAATTTCATTTTTCTCCGTAACCGTGAATGCGACTTTAGCACCACAGGGCGTAAATTGCTTCAACGCGCCAGGGAAAACAGCAGTATTAGAGATTTTTTGTTCAACAAATGGCATACACAGCATATCACATCGATTGTAATTCAAAATACTTTTACTTCGATATATTTACCTCAAGGAACACTAACTTAAATTACCTGTTAATGTTTTGTAAATAATACCGTAAAATATTTTTTCTGTAATTAAAAAGCCGTTTGTTTTGTAGTTTTCACCACTAAATTTCTTTGATTTTATAAATGTTAGTAATAATACTTTGACATTGCGATTTAAGTGTGTAATTCCAAATATGCTGTTAAATTAAATGTTTCCACAAAACTCCAAGTTTGAACAGTTTTATGCAAAAAAGTTAAAATAAAACGTTGGTGCTCTTGCAAAGATTCGGAGGAATTTAATAAGGGATTTCAACATGCTATTTTATAATAAAAAAAATATAAGTAAGAAACTGTATAAAAATACTTCGCATACATTTTGGTCTCTGTTGCGAAATGTTAACTAGTCTGAATTAAATGGAAAGGCGGGTTAAAAGTAATGGATAATTTAAAAATGCTTAAAGCTCGTCAGCGGCCAAGTAATATTGCAGGCGATGAGTGGATAGCCTAATGAAGAACGAAGAACGAATTTTTATGCACGGAGAGTTTCTATTTTTTAGTTACTCTAGTTTCGGGTCTATGACTTTGCATTCGTACTGGGTTAACAGTCTCGATTTTAGTATCGTGTTAGATCCTGTTTGAAAATAAGGCCATAAGCAATTAAAAATAAAACAGAAATTCATTAAAAATAACGTTCGTAAACCCTAACAAAAAATATCATATTTAAATATCACTTCTTTTAATGGACGTTGCACCTGGATTTTTTTTTCTCTTTTAGTGTCCACGGTCAAAAATAGTTTATAGATATTGTTAATTTTTTTTAAACGATTACCGCTACTTATTGCTCTGTAGGTCACTTTTTATTAAGTTTTTGTCCCAAAAAAACCGACATGTGCTCGACAAATTATGCATTTCGGTGCATCACAATAGCTCGTGTCGATGGCGGCGTCGCAGCGGCACGAGTTCATGAGTATTGTATTTTTTAAAAAATAGTGATTCCACGTCAAGCGTACGCTTTTTGACACAATGGGCTGCTATTGAGTTTCAATTAAAATTTTACTATTAATATAATATTGTCAAGTTTAGGTGATTTACATTAGTTAATTGCGTTTAATGTTCTATCGACTAATGATAGACAACGTACTTCTCTAGTTTATATTTGAAAGAGTTAGCTGTTAATGATAATTAGGTATTCCGGTTTCTAAATCATCATTAATATTCTTAATATTAAGATTATTTATGTGATGTTGTCAATACATTGATAACAATCAAAGCTTAAAATAACCCAATGAA
Source organism: Battus philenor (assembly GCF_028537555.1). Lineage (NCBI taxonomy): Eukaryota > Metazoa > Arthropoda > Insecta > Lepidoptera > Papilionidae > Battus > Battus philenor. The sequence continues at coordinate 6,464,173 of NW_027181704.1, forward strand.
TCATCAGTAACCAATAGTAGTTTAAAAAGTGTAATTATTTTGTCTAATTATATGATTATCAAAGATGTTGTTAAAACAGCCTAGCATTTTATCTAATTATCTTCTATTTCAATAATGTTTATTGATTTCTTAAATGTTTATTCAAATAAAGAGTTTATAAATTTAAAAATTTTAACTTATCTACATTAAGAATTGTTATAAACGTGAAGGTGTGATAAAGCTTTATTAATCAACTATAAGTCATCTGTACCAACTCTCACCTCAGGAAGCTGAAATTCGTAACCATAGTTTTTATGGAGTAAATATTTCCGGTGTTTGCACTGAAATTTTTAGTATGTGTCCATGAAGGATTGACATGACCGTCAACAACACCGTCATAATCTAACCTTCCACGGTTATCTTTTCGATTCCATTCATGCGATCAATGGCAATAGATAAGAAACAGGACACGTCCGTTGTTTGCGCCGGACAAAGAGTCCAAACGCTAAACTTATCTAAAGTTTGCATAGGGATATACAAAAAATGTATTTCGTTGTTATTTTTGAATTTGTGCAAGACGTTTGATGTAGGATTGCTTACCCGTGTGTCGCGTATATGATACAAAAGGTGACAGACAGCTCGGGCGGGGAAGGAGTGCGGCGGGCACAAAGAGCGGGAGACGGTTGCGGGACGTCCTGAATGGCGCTGGGAAGGAGTGATCGAGCGTCTTGCCGTGTCCACCCCGTTGCTCGGCCGACCATCGCTGTATACGTCATTCGTTTATCCTTGATGTCACATTAATCCTTTTATACTTCTATAAAGACCATGCGTGACATTTTATTTTGTCTTTATCTATATGTTCAATTTTACAACGCTGACACACCGTATTTTGAAATATAATGTATGGTTTTTGTCCTGAATAACATTTTCATTATGATTGAATAATATTTATGACCATCATCATTTCAGCCGTAAGACGTCCACTTCAAAATATAGACCTGCTCTAAAGATTTTGTAAAGGACTGGATGGAAGTAGCCTGCATCCAGCGTCTTACATCTTAAAAGTTTTCTGTTCACTTCGGGTTAAAAGTGTGGATAATCCGATTAAAGAAAGCGATCGCATCTAGGTTTAGCTTTGGGCACTTTCAAAAAGGAATGCTAAATGCTATTCGACTGAGTGAAACTGAGTGCACAAGATCACCCAGGTTTGAAGAACTTTGCCGGGTCACTCAATAGAGCGTCCGTTTATGCGATGTCAGATTTTGGGAGCCTCCCAATCGAGAGAAATAAATACATAACGGTCACTCAAACCCGGTGACACTGCAAATACCAAGGGACAAGATCCGTTCCAAGAAGAGTAAATAATGTGCAAGTATTTGTTATTTAATTATTTTTTAAAGTTGATTGGATAAAATTTAGTAAACAAATAATTCACGTTGAATTATTAAAGTAATAAGGTAAGATAATTTCGCACGACTGATTTTTATCGAGACCGGCTCATAGTAACAGAGTAGGCTACCTAAATTCTTTTGTTTTTACTGTACTTATTTGTACATATGAGGGTATAAACGTACCTAATGTTCGGTTGGGAGAAAACGTAAATCCCGGTTTAGGGTTGAAATAAAAAGAGGAGCTCTTTTAGTAGAATAGTGCGGGATATAACTCACATTTATGCGAGTCCGACGGTGCGTATCGAGTCGCCGGGACAGTTCACAAGGACAATTCTCTCCAACAGAAAAAAGGAATTATTCATCACACCCGGAAGGGGAGAGTCCGTGACGCAAGCAGAGAAATAGCCACCCGCTTTTTGCGAATCGCCCCTTAAGAGAAGGTAGCTGACATGCCATTTTCATCCGTAATTCAACGCATTAAGGTTTTATTTCAAGACGAGAAATTTTGCGCTTGTAACTTTCCAAGTATTAATCGAGGGTCCAGTTGACTGTTGCCGCTGCAGAATCAAAAGTTTAAACGGCCGACCGTAACAAAGGCGGTTCGGACGATGCGCGCGGCCGGGAATAAATATTCAATGCGAATCCTTTGGAGGCGATATTTTATACGATACTCTATCACCATTGTCTTGACTCTCACCTGCGCGATGTACCGGAACGATTCCTGAATAAAAGGCAAACATATTTGTATTATATCGCTTATATCATTGTTGTAAAATCTCCATCACACGTTGAAAATATGTACAGATTGTAATATTAACATTTTCTCACGGCGCAAACGTTATTTTTAATTTTTCGATCTCATTAAGACCGATTCACAGTTTAAATAGACATTCCATGCGATCAATGTCGATATTAAATAAAGTTGTAGAAAATAAAAACTCGTTTGATCATTGTTATAGTAATTAAAAAAAGTTGTAATTAACGAACATTTGTAGACGACATTTACAACGACGGATTTCTAACATGTCAATCTGAGCAAACAAGTTTCCAATCAATAACAGGATTGTTATAACTTACGCTTCGACTCTTGATCAATCGCCCTTCTTTTGTGTTGCTAAAACCGGATAGCGAGTTTACCTAAAATTTACATTAAAATCGCCAACAAATAGAAAAAAACTGTCTAAAACTCGGGGGGCTATTGTGTTGCATAGATTCGTAACGGCCGAATGCGTAATAACGCTAGCCAGATATTCACGAATTTTATAATATCACCGGCGCTAGCGCACAGCTGTCGCTCACACGGAAGGGAACCGATACTATTGTGCAAAAACAATAATGATCACCGAATTTTACCAAATATTAACAATTTCGTGTGCGATTAATGTTTATGGCAGTAAATATACCGACAAAATAGTACATGAAAAATTTAGAAAAACCGTTTGACATATTCAATTGTTCTTACCACTTAAGTGGCCATAGAACTAACATTTAATTAAAGTCAAATTAATGTAATATAGAAATATAGATTTTACTGTGCCCATCGTCACCATGATTTCGGTCATAAGACAACCACTGTTTTTTTTAGCCCCGTTTCGAGAGGCCCTCGTGACCCCTTCTACATTGAGGACAAGAATCTCCTTATTTATTTCTCTCACTTTACTTTTCTATATCACTCTACTCTTCCGTTCTTCTTCTCTCTTCCTTCGACATGCCGTTCTGATATATCGCAGTACGGTTTAAATTTTGAGTTTCTTTTTTGTTATATATTTTGTCAGATATTGATTTTACAAATTTGTTTAATCTTCGGAATTTTCTCTTATCTCTTTCTCTTTTATTTCTATATTTTCTTTATTCTAATTAACAAATTATTATCTTGTCCTTATTTTTACCCGACTTACATTGAATATTTACTTATTACTTCCTTTATAATTTTTCGGCAATATCTGCACCATGTGGTCATTACTTTTAAGAGATCACCTAGTCATAAAGACCCGTTGAAAGTTATCAGTCGTCTAATGTAATTCTTTTATTATACGAAATGTATAATAGACAGTGAACACTTTACCTTGTTATTCTGGATAATGTTTTTATTCAAAGGTAACCTATGACGCTGTAAGTTTTACGGCAATATATTTTATTGTTTGCCGTTTTAGTCAATAGATACCTACCGCTAGGCATAGGCCTCCACCAAAGATGTGTATGTGGGAGATATACCATAATCGCCACGCTTGACAGACGGGTTAGCAATCGCGGTGTGGCTTTATGGTACGCAAAAAACGCTACTGCCTATCCTCCGGAAATTTGTTTGTGAGCAGTGGCATTATATACTATGTAATTAATGCACAAAGTGTGAATTATATTAGGCTGTAGTCAAGGAATCGGACTCGCGACCTACAATCGCAAGTTTTAATCCTCTATTTGTAATTACTATTTTACCATGCCAGAGGTTAATTGTTATGGTCATTATCTTTATTACAATTGTATAATATCCACTGATGGACATTGACCACCATCAAAAATTTGCAATAGGAAAGTTTGGAAGTTTAAGTAAATTAAACCATAATAATTTTTAATCTGTGGAATAAAATTATTAACAATAATTTTATATACGAAAATTTCTACAATAAAGTTGTTACGTATGTCTCTTTGTGTAATCCAATGCAGAATAAATAATAAGCATACTTCTCTCAGCAAATCTCGCAAACATGATCAAACAGATTAATTGATCTCGACTTAAGTCAAATAATTTGGATTTGTTACACTGAACACAAGAGGATGTTGGAAGATAATTTGTCTGATAAATATTACTTCTATAATTTCTTTAACGTCTTATTTACACTGACGGAAAACATGGTAAACAGTACGTTATAGTACCCGTCATTTGATTTAGGCATGTCGAAAATATCTTTTGTACCAAAAGGTCATGTTACGTATAGTAATACGGCCTTTTCTTATTCATATCAATTATAATTTTATGTATATACATAATTACATAAAACAAACAGAGTGATTGGATATAGGATATATTATTCTGTCAATTAATGTATGGTAATAACAAGTAAACTTTTATCAGTGTTTTATTTTGCTACATAAACGAGGTTTTACATAAAAAATTCCGAAACCAAAAACCATTTAATTTTGGATACAGTGATATGATATTCATAATTATATTAAAATTATGGTCTGGTAATCAATTCATTGACATGAAATGAGCTACATATTAAGCATTTAAGGCTCTTACTACCTATTTCCAATCATCCTGTGTACGCCTTTCATTTAAAAATTACTTACGTGAGTACTTCCATGTGCTTCAATATCAAAAATCTAGTACAAATAAACATTATTTCTATGTTTCTAAGCATTCCAATTGTGGTGATAACAAAGATACTCTTAAATTATTGGAAATATATTTAATAAATATTATCAATGTCGTAAAACATTTTTTACGATTTTTAAAGCGGCTATCTAAATCAGTTAATTGATAGAAATTTTTAACTATAGTTATATAATTAAAAAATGAAACGATAATACTATTACTGTATTATTTAGTAGTATTCTTAAATGATTTAGGTTATTTGCAATGTTCTACGAAAATAAATATTATAACATTGGAAACATTCGTTCACATATTAATTAAGCAAACGTTAATACTATAACAGTTAATTTTGGAAACAACAATACATGCAAATATTTATCTATAGTAGGTATTTTGTTACCGAATGTACAAAAGTATTTTTTTAATTAATCTACACAGGTGCCAAACACAAGTTCTTAAAGAACTTACCAAGAAATATTTTTGTATTAAAAAAAGGAATTCATTGACGACAAAAGAAGTAAGTTGACCACTTTTTGTGTCATTTTCCTTAATAACAGTCATCACGAATTATTTAACTTAATTTTTGGTACCTTTAATTAAATAGCACCAAGTTAAGTAATAAGAACAAGGAACGGAATCGAGATCATTCTCATTCTATTTCAGTCATATTCTCATTTCAATTCAAATTAATCGGTGCAATTAATTAAGAAAATCTACTTTTTACACAGATAGTAATTAAACGTAATTTGAAACCTATATCCAATTTTATGAAGCAGTCAAGGCCAAAAATATAAAACGAGCAACCATCAAAAGATTTCATTGAAAATTATGGTAAAATAACTCGTGTCATTTATTTTATTTTTACAACTTGGTTTTTCTGCGCATTGGAAGCAATTGCGACCGGTTTTGCAAAGACTTATTTATGTCCAAACAAAGACATCGGGCGCTGCCATAAAATCGGGTTGCTTCAATTTGCGAAACTAGTCTAAATAACCATTGTTTGGAGTAATAATGTAATAGGACAAATGGCTTGCGCACGTCGGCACACTTTGTTTTAGGCGTTATTGTTAACTTTCCCTTTCAATATATATTCCTATACTTAGACCATTCGTCCAGTAAACTTTTTGACAAAGTCAAAAATAACATGTTTCTAAAGTTATATTCGCAACTTTATTGTATCTATGACAAAACTTACGTCTGATAATTTTATATATATTATGAGTGTTTTTTATATTTATTCATATTATTTATCTGGTTTTATACAAAGTTACGTATATTATGTTCAGATTATTGATACTATTAATTAAATTATTTATTTACAGGTTTGAGGCGGTAGAGCCCAGAAGACGCCTAGCCTAGGACCTATTTTAAAATAACGAAGCTCAAATGCTTCTGACTCCAGGAGATTCAGGTTCATTTTCTGGTATCGGGAACGAGAATTTTAGTAGTAATGTTATTTTACTCGTAATATTATCATCATTATTTCAGCGACAGAAAGCCTACTGCTGGATATGGGCCTCTCCCATAGATTTCCTAGATAGGTTTGTGGGTAGGGTAACGGGTAACGCGTGGGTAAAACCTTATGGCACCAGCTACCATCTGTTGTGCGCGCTATGTGGTCCTACCACTGTCACCAAAATACTTCGGTAAATAAAAAGAAAAATTATTATCTTTTTCACTGTTAAATAAATTTCTTGCAGCATAATAACTTTGTTTTAAAATCTTAACTGATCGCTACTCATTGAAAAAGTTAATCTAGTGTTGAAGAACTAGATTGTTCAAGAAGGCTTTGTGAACGAGTCCCCTGCAAAACATTAAAGCGTATAAAAGTAAAGTGAAAGTCTTAGATGACTTCAGAAAAGCCCTTTCATTTGTTTGTAAAGTGACGCGTCCTTGAATTTTGCATGGGCAAGGCTTAATTGCGGTTTCGCGTCTTCAAAGAGTTGGCTCCTTTGAAGGGGCTCTATGTAGAGGACGGTGTCGCCTTCAACAGGGTTATCTACAAAACAAAAGAATTCTTTTTACTTTTTAAAAGGATTCGTGTTGCAATTTTGGTTAAGTACGCACAACTGTATTGAGAAAAACTTGTATCTTTTATATTTATTTATCGTTTTACATATAAACATGTTTTTAATAATATAAACGTAATTATTTAAAAAAAATAATACAAAATCTCTCTACGTTAAAAAACAATTTACCTATTTCACCTAATATTTAATCTATTTCAAATCACGACGTATAAAGTGATCACTCTGAAGTACGTTATGTGTATATTTTTCTCTTGGAATGTTACAGATCCATAACTTCTGGCAGTTCAAAGTATGTAGAGACAGATTTTAGTATAATTAATTTTAATACTGATGTAGTCATCCATAATTTGAAAACACTTGTTATAATACATTATTATTACGTTATTTATTATTTCTTAAACTATTGATTTTAACATGTGGTGCAGCATATGTTATTTGGCCGCCAATATTATTATAAAATGATTTTTTCTCTCAGAAATCTCTCTTTAATACTTTTTTGGTAGATTCATCTAATTATGGCAAATATATGTCAATAAACTCATCCAACAATAAATAAGGAAATTTAAAACGTAAAGCAAATCAAAAAAAGATGGCGATTTTATCAACAAATGAATAGGTCGCTATGCCAAAAACTTACTAATTAATAGCAAAGCAATATTAGGTATGGACGAGATAAAATCTATAGCAGCCACCTGCAAGTATAGCAAATGTTTATCTGCGAAAACGAGCGGGACAAAGATCTTGTTGTTGCCTAATTTATAGATATCTTGCAGGAGCGAGGGTCTGCTTCCGAAACCGAGGCAAGGTGCGACGGCGTGTGCGAGATAACAAACCCAAACATCCTGCTAAACAATGATGATGCACCGAAATAGAGAGAAGGTTCAAAGTTTTTTATTTAAAAAACCTCCCTACTTATGTTGACTTGAACGATTATAGACAATACTCTTAAAGAATAAGGTAGAGTTTCCGATAAAGATCGCAGGCACGCGACAGCAGCAGGTGGGAAGCGGTTCTTAAAAAACTAACAATCTTTTTCGCCGTGCATTGTCGAGGAGCGCTGTTGTTTCATCTAAAATAAACTTTACTTATGGGCTCTCATTAGCGGAATACTCGTTAACATAATGTAGCTGTTCATATATTTATTTAAAGAATTGATATTAGAATTACTCATAGATTTAATCGATATATTTCCCGTGTACCCAATTCACTGATAATGATTTCGACACTTTCTTCAGTAACTATACGTACATTTATTGGGGCACATCGCTAGTGCAACTTTGGAGGTGGAGGAGGGCCTTTGGAGCCGAAAGCTTCTCGAGTGGATATCACGAACCGGTAGTCGTGGATTTGGTCGTGTGTTTACCAGCGCAAAACTGGTCACTGTGGCGATCTTTGGAGGAGGCTTACTTGCAGTGGGAGTTTATTTGCTGACGTGATGATCAACTGTTTGTAGATAATATATTGACAATATGGTCTTGTGTATTACACCGGTTATTTCATTGTACAAAATCATTATATTTAAAAAAATTGTTTTGCAAACTACATTGTTGTAAAATATTATGATTCGAAATTTGCAATGTTAGTGTTATTATAATTAATGTCTACATGTTTTCTTTGGCAACGAAACGCTATTGAAAATACTGTAATAGTGTTACGAGTCTTGTTTCTTGACGTCTGGACAGAAATCAAGCGGAGATGGGGCGGCACGGCGCGTGCGCATTAAAAAGGTAAAAATAGCAAAACGGTAAAAATAGCGTTTACAGCGGGCGCGATAAAACCGCTTAATTTACGCGATACGCCGCCGCGACCCGACACTTATGCTTTTTATGCCTGTTGTCTTTGAGTCAATAGATGCCACGAGACTTATCGGAGGGCAGTTTGTACTCGCTTACTTATAGGCAATTACTAATATAAAGATATGTTAATAAATATACTTATATCAATATAAAATAACGTCAAATATGTTCTGTAAGTGGGGGAAAAAGATTCTTTCACAATTTATATAAAAATTTGGTACATTTTCTATTTTAATTACATATAACTGTAGTAGTTTCTATGCTACAGTTAAATGAAAGTGTAATTATTACATTTAAAATATACTGATAAAGTTTAATGTATAATAAAATTACAACTACGTAGGTGCCATTTCATTCAATGGCTTTGTCATTTTGCAGGTGATGATATGATGCCACTGCAGAAGAAATTTTTGGATTCTGATAAAAAATCGAAACGTTGTTTCGGCAGATTTCTCTTGATATTAAATTAACACTAAGCAGATAGAAATCTGAAAGTGCGATACCAAAAATCACTCAGACTAACTCTTAATTGCAAAGTTGGTGTAAGGTGTGGTCTAGCGTTATCGTGATAAAACACACCCCTTGCATTGATTAATTCCGACCATTTTCTTAATCAGTTGGTATTAGAGATCTGAGTTCTGCCCGGCTGCAAAAGCTTATGATAAACAATATCCTTCCATTGTTATCATTACAAGCGACATCATCTTATTGCGAGTTGATTGGGATTTTGTCATAGTCTGTCTTCGAACACGATCTTCGGCTCTTTCTTATCAAACCTGATTCACTTTTTATCACCAATTATCAACCTCAGCAAAAAATTCAGTTTCATTGCATACATGAATACACATACTACAAGGTTTCTTTTAGCGAGCTCTATTGACTTTTTTGCATACCCATTGTTTTTTCAAATGGATCAAATCTTAACAGTTTTGTGATCAACTTTCAATTCTTTATTTTAGCCAATTTTTATTTATTTATTCTATAAGAATTGGCGACCATACTCGTATAATCTTTAACTGGTATCGGGGCGACCAGAGTAACGTGCAACTTTCAATAATCAACCAATTTGTGGAATCTTACAAGCATTTACAACGTAAGCTTCCTAATGTTATCAAAACCAGATACCAATAATACAGTTAAGGTTTTTTTTACAAGTTTATCTAAATATTTGGAAAGTATTTCTTTCATCGTTTCATAATTTTATATATTTGTAATAATTTGTCTTTATTACAAATTAATGAAAACATTAAATCTCTCTCATATCTATGCGCCAATCGATCCCTTATATTGATTTATTCTTTTCATTTCTTTTCATTGATGTGTAATGTTATACAATTATTCAAAAAAGAAATAAATGCTTACGCAGTAAATAGTGATGACGAAAAAAAGATGATGATGAGAATCAACGGATGAGCAATAAGCATTAAACTATTGATAAATACTTTACTCAACTTTATTTAAAAATGTAACAGTTTGAGTATATCAATGGTCTTGATATACTAAATATTCTCTCGTTAAGTAAGTTATATATTAAACTTATTAAAACCATACTAAAGATTTTGTGATACCGTATCTTGTGGAAAGAGAAAAACACAATTTTTTTAAAAAAAGTAATTTTTTTTTACCAAACACTGATTATTTTAATTAACCAAAATATTAACTAATTTGTAAAGATTCTATAAATATAGAGATATTAATTGTACAAATCTGTCAGCGAACATCACATATACTAGATATAACACAGCTCGCTATAAATATAAAAGAATAATTTGACTCACTAGTTTTACTTTGCAGGAAAGTATACCTATGTTCATGCAATAATTAATCGAGTTTTTATAAATCGACAACGACTTTTAAACATTTAAGCGTTACTTAACATTGAATTAGCTGTTATTCTTAGGAAAACCATCTTTGATTCTAGTATCATGTCAATAAATTATAATTTAAGAAAATAAGGTCGTTTTTAAATTTAACACAAAAGTTAAAGTCAAAAGATATGTTGCAAGAGCAGGCTTTTTAATTACTTATTATTTCTTTGTATTTGTAGTTTTGCAAAAAGTGCAAACTTCTGTTCATTGAACGAAGCAATAAAACTGGAACAAGTTTTGAACGGTTCACCTTTTTTATTTACAAAACGTTTTTTTAGCGTACTGAGAAGTAATAAAAATTTATATAAAAGTTAAGTAAGTTATTTAGTCAAAAATAATGATTAATTAATTAATTATACGAATGTTAAACTTAAGTTGATTTTGTTTTCACTACAACTTTATTAATTAATATTTCTCTGCATAATTTAATTTTAATTTTTACTTTCCCGAAAAAAAACACGTCGTAATAGTCTCCTGCTTTTATTATATAAATCAAATTTTATTATTATTTAAATAAAGAGCCAGTAGACAATACTGTTTCAAGAATTTATTAATTTCGACATTGCGTCTTTAGTAACTTTCTCAAATTAGTATAAATAAGCAGCGCTCGCTGCGGACAGAAGTCGATCGTAAAAATAAAAAAGTGCCTATGTGCCACGGTACAGGGGCTAAAAAGTGTAGTAGGAAAGGAACATAATGTAGTAGCGGCAATAAAAAGTGAATGCATTGCGTGCACGTGGAGTGCATAGGGGTAGATGCGGGGCGAAGGGCGAGAGGAGACAGCAGTCGTACAGGGAGGGGCGTGGGGGTGTGTTTACCGCGCGGAGGGCGGCCTGCTCGCTCAGCGCCAGTGTTGTGGTAGGTCCCACAGTACGCGCCCGCATTGCGCATCATTCGCAATCGCGACTCCGTGCCGACGGAACACGAAATCGGTTTTACACTTTCATTAAAAAAAGACTGTAACCTTTTATTTAATTGAGCTGTACCTGTACACATCAGAAGTAGTGAAATTCAATGATTTATCCGTGAAGTTGTAAGTGAGATGGCCTTGTCGCTGCAGTCGTCGCAGAACTCTCGAGGTTTGTTTTCATTTTGTTGTTTACTGGTTCACCGCGTCTGCTAGTGATGTGTTGAATCTGAAAGTTTCAAAAGTGAGCGCCAACGACATGCGTGGTGCGGCGGCGGGGATTGGGCCTCGCGATTGCGACCGACACATATGCTTCATTTGCATTCGGCCCGAGCTTTGCAGACTCAGTGAACCGTAGTAAGCATTGAACTCGTAGCGGTGTGCTACGTCTCGTCGTAGCATTTCGCGGCGAACTTTATTTTTACCTTCATATTACTCTTTCTTTGAATTTAACAATATCATACTAACTTTTATAATACAACATTGAGAATACTGTAATAAGTTGCACATAAACGAGTAGTTATCGGACGTGTGATGTTTACCTTTAAATTAATCATTAAATTTAACTTAGATAAGTATAATATATGCATATTAGAGACATTTACCCATTGAAAATTATAAGAGATACTTTTTAGTTATCGGAAATCGTTTTAAAATAAATTACAAGAAACAAGTTCTTTTAAATATTGTTTTTTGTTCATACATATATCATTAGAATAAAACGAATAGGTCTTTAGTAAATTACATTATGAGGTTTAATAATAATTGGAGCATTAGTGAATAACAGTAATGGTGATAATTATATAGTTTAAATAATTGTAACGAAATTAATAAAAACATGTCTTTATTCCGTTTAATAAATGGTTTTTAGATTTTTAAATTCTTTAGGCATTTATTATGATATTTGTGTAACTATAAAAGACTTTTGATGTTTGTATAGTTTTTTATAGTGTTTGTTGTCGTTATATTTTACTAGCTCATTATATTTGTTCAGTATAAGTATAGGGCTACTTAAGTTTAAAACTATCAGGTTTTTTTAAAAAAAGTAATAACTTTTCAAGTTATTTAATTATAACTCCAGACTTTAGTGGCACAAAAGAGTCACCGAAAAAAAATGGAGTTCCTTTTGAAATCTTGTTTAAAACAATTTTATACAATAATTAACACAAAAATGTTGATTCTATGCTATAGACCAAGCCATGAGGGTTACAAGTTAACGACTCATAATGTTTGTTTAATAGCATCTATGATAGTATTCAATAATAATAAAAAATCTCTCGAACCTATGAAATCTGTCTCTTAAACAGCAGTATAAGCAAAAAAATAAGTTTCATTATTTATTGGGCCTAAGGTGTTCAGAGAAAGAACACAGGTTTTTAATCCACGGGAACTAGTCCAGATTAATGTAATTACGTCGTGATATACATATGTACGTTGTAGACAAATGGTAACGAATTATAATGAAGCCGCATAAGATTCGGCACGTGTAGACGTTAACCCTAAACCGCCGAAACCGTAGCAGCTCTAATCTGCGAAGTGCTTGGTCAGACTGACCACTTTTTAGTACTTACCGTGTCGCCTAATAATCCAATTAAACCAATTTGGGTCATGTAACCACTTATTTAACGAACAAAAAAGATTGCAAATGACATTAAAATTTTCTGACCATACTTAACGATCACATTGATTCACCTCTTCTATAAAAACAAAGTTCCTTCAATATACCATGAAAGGACACATTCCATGTTAAATTTTATCGCACAAATTATTAGAAATATTGCAAAATATGTAAATCAACTAAAGAATTGTAAAACTTTAGTTGATAAATGGTATATATGCTAATGGTATACATGCCTTTTTAAAAGTATTCATTAAAAAATCTTAATAGCAAATACTACTTAATATAAGTAAAAAAATAGTCATACTTAAATAAATATATAAATTATCTTCTCGTGCAACTGTAAAAGTACACTTTATAAAATAAAAAATATGTTAATTGATATACTAATTAATCGAATAACAATTTTTTACCAAACTCTATAATATTTTCTAAAACTGAATCAATATAAGAATTTTGCGCTAAATTTTTTGATTATTCATATACCTACTTTACATGAATGAGCGCAATGTAATTTGTTTTTTACAATACCATACCATAAAAACTATTAAAAGAGCGACGACAATGTAGGTTTAATTTTTAATACAAATTACACAATTTTAGATGAAAAAAAACATTAACACGCCCGTGCTATATGAACCGCTAACGCAATGATGAGTTATGGAGAAGCGTTCGCGAGCGAGTCCATAAAAGTATCGAGTATGGTTTACTGACAAATATTTATAGGGGATAATTACAACTCTTTAGTGTGTAAAAAACGCCGCCTAGAAGGGTGCGTCGGGTTTAAGCGCCACTGTAAAAATTTATTACCGATGCTGTGATCCGACGGGCCCAATGCCAACAATAAAATCAATGCATTTTGTATCCGCTTTATTAACTCCCTTTTACACCGGAATCGATAGAACTACAAATAATGTAGAAAAAAAATCTTTACAATAATACAACCAATATATAATACATATTAGAACTTAACACAGATATTTAAATTTAAAGGTGGATACATCAATGTAAAATAGATTGCAGAAGTCTGATTACTCAATTAGGAGGTACTATGCAAAGCTTATGTCTTTAGTATTCCCTAAAAGTGAATTGGAAATTGTGTCGGAAATATAAAAGATTATTCTCTACGTATTCCTTAAACATTGTTTTTGCAAAATAAATACTAAAATAAGATACGAAATATATATAATAACAAACATTTAATTTGAAATCAACTATGGAAAAGCTTCAGAATGTAATTTATATGAATGTAGTCATATTTTATTACATATTTATGTTGTAATAATCACTTAGTCGAATAGCAAATAGCGACAGAATCCTTTTGAATTAAAACGTGAAGTGTTTGAATTGATGATTAAAAAAACAATTCACCTTCAAAAGCAAAATATTACGGAAAGCAATGACGCTTTCTTAAGTTAAATTCACACGACTGCATTTTTAACAAGTTTTTTTTTCTAATCGACAATATATTCATCTTCGTTATCAGCAACTTTTTGCCATCTAGTATACAAATTATCAATGCCGGAGCGGTAAAAATTATTTGGTTATTTTGTAAAATATATCGACAGAAACATTACTTTCCGGTCCCCCTAATATAAGAGTTTGTGTTTTTACCATTTAAATAAATAGTAACGTGGAATAAAGATGTTACAGTCGATAATTATGCTGATGCAAGGCAGCATTTACGCACTAACTGTAATTTTTAAGCTTGTGCAAAATTAAGACAACATTGAGGCTTATGTCGTGAAATATTAATTAAAGATTTGAACTTTAGAGACCGTAAATGAAGCTGGCCTTATGTGACTCAAGCATCAGAGGTTACTTAAGCATTGGACGTTTGAGTCCGACGAAATTCTAATGATGATAAAAGATTATAAGCTGGAGTTAACAAAGACTGCGGAGTAAGTAACAAGAGTGCTTTTATCTAGACCACACTCGGAGATTATCGGTAAAAATGATATTATCTTGAAAAAATAAGAAAAAAGAGATTCACTACTCGTTAAAAAATACTCGCGAAATCCTATTTCAAAGGATAATAATTTTTTACGTCAGAGAAATTTGCAATAAACGTAATGACTAAATGTATGTCCACTTTACGGTAGTAGAGTCATATCCTTATACTCTAGTGCCAACACTATTCTTTATTCGTGATTTTATTTAAGTCTCCTATTTAGGCCTAGTCGAGATGAAAATACTTAGAGCTTTTTTGCAATAATTTTCAAAACTAGTCACCGTTTAATTTCATAATGTTTAGCACCTACTAATCAGGTAGTTAGTAAGATTTATCTTTCACCCCAGGTTTAAATCCATTGTGTTGCAAAATAAGACGTGTGCCACCCTCGTCGATTTGCCTCCGTCGTTCTACATCCATTTTTATTAAATTTTGAATTCAATTATATCATATAAATCAATAATCAATAAATTTTGCTATTACTTTTTTGGAAATGTGTATTATTAACTGTCGTAAAATTTAAATATACTTTAGGACTATTTTCAAAACTCGGGGCTTGGTTATATAATATCTACAGCATTATGCACTTTAAAAGAAAGTAATATTCATAAGTTTCCGTTTTTTGTATTTGGCGTGCTCGCTTTGCTCGTTTAATGGTTTATTTTAGGCCAAGTATTGTAATTCAAAGCACATCACGAGTGCGGTTCGCTTGTCGCCCTCGGAACGGCAAGGAATGTTATTAAAAAGTTATGGGATAAGCTCGCGGTACGTGACGCGCGACGCCTTCGTCCAATCACAAACTTTAAAATACAGCCACCCGCTAACTTACAACCATCCGATATCTTTATTTACTACCCACAATACAATGTTCTTCATAATGACTACCTGGTGACTGAGGGTCGTCAAACATTTGTCTCCGCTACCATTCTTCTCCAGGCGGTTCTATTTTGTGAAAGTTTTAAGGAACCGTGGATGACCGTCCTCTGGTTCTTTTGTCATCTACAATACGTGTAAATAAATTTGATTTTAATTGGGATTACGCGCACCTATAAAACGGTAAGAAACGACAAAAAAACTTTCGTCTTTCAATTAAGCGCAGTCGCCGCTCAGAGCCCCGAATTAATTCCACGGCTAAGTAGATAATATGAGGAAGGAGCTCCCTCCTCCGAGTTCTTCACGCCTCGAGGAGAACTTTCAATTATGATTTTGTCTAATTTTAATTAAGTGCTCTCAAAAAGGCTTTTCTTCGCCGAAATTAATATTTGAATATAATTTGGGTGGAGCGGACGGGCGGGGCCTGCCGCCGGAGGAATAATTAATTCCATTATGTAGGCAAGTGGTCCGGTCGCTAGCGGCACCGTTCCACCGCCTCACCGCGCCACCTCTGTCTCTGTGCTATGGCTATATTTGATTGGTGCTGGGTGTTGTTAGCCTATCCAGCTTTTATAGCTTTATCGGACTAATCGCTTGGAATCTGGAAGCTAGAAACTTTTGAAAAAAAAACCTACTTCAGATGTGACATCCGACCTTGTAGTATTGACTTATTGATATCTACTGGGTTTTCGGAGAAAAGCGTGAACCTCTTCTCCGATGATCTTTCATTCTGAAACAATATCAGAGTTGAGAGATGACAGGATAGGTTCAGCACGATTCGGTTATTGTCTTCGTGCCGAGAGACTGAAGCGGACGAGATGAGCTTATAATTCGCTCGATACTTTCGTGTTGTAAGGCACGCATCTGGTTAATAGTTAGCCGCGCTAAGTAGCCGTGGCGTGACGATGTTTCACGGATATATTCTGCTATGACCAATAGGTTAAGGTCACGGTGAATATCTATACTCTTCCGATACCACCGGCCACCGGTGGGTGTGCAGTTAAATCTATTCTCAATTATCTGTAGTTTATTCAAATGACAATTTTTCTGATGCTTGAGCTAATGATACACATATGTGTGACACGATCGATCTAACACAAGTTTTATAAATATATCGCTATGCCTCTTTGTGCATAAACATTTATTTCAACCGGCACAACCGAAATGAAGCCCGTTGCGAACTGTTTTCCTATTATATTTGAACACTAATGATAATGAGTTTTAAATACAATGAAATAAGGCAGTAGTTGGAAACGGGTAGTTCGGCATTTTGCGCAACAGGTCGGGGCGGAAGCGACCTGCAGCGGCGTGATTGCGACCAAATGTTTCCTCCGCGACGTCTGGCTTACGGTTTTTGCTCTATTTTTTGTTCTTTCGCGCTGATAAGTACGCTATCGATAGGTTCGAATGGGTGTTTATTTAGGCCGAAACTAACCCACGACGGAAATGATCGTGACAATTTTTTTTTAATATTACGTATATTAATAACTTTTCATAATATGCACAAAGGCGATTTCATTATACTCTGCTAGTGAAATGACAATTAAAATATTTTTTTAGATCTGGGGTATTCGTTTATGTGAACTTTCAATATTAACACCTACTTGCTAAATTTAAGATTCACAAACGCTTAATTGTTTCAAATCATTGTGTTGTTTATTTGAAGTGATTCCTTATCCAAGCTTTAGTAAAAAGTTCTAATAAATTATTAATAGAATGTTTTTTTTCTTAGGTGTGTCAGTAAGACCGCTGTCCAGTATGCGTCAAGAGTCTTTGCCGATGCTAGCGGAGCGGCTGCTGGCCAGCCGCGCGGCGGCGCTGGTGGCCGGGCTGCCGGCAGAGCTGTACTCGGGAGCCCTGCTCGCTGCGTGGCCGCCTTCGCCGCCGGCGCCGCTGCTGCCGCCGCCAGAGCTAGAACGATCACGCAAACGTCGCCGCACACCGAAGCTAGATGAAACCACTACCACCGCACCCCCATCTCCACCATCTTCCGGGTCATCGCCCGGAGCCACTGACCCCCCGCGAGACAAACTCTTTACTTGCAAAGTATGTTCTCGCTCTTTCGGTTACAAACACGTTCTCCAAAACCATGAGCGCACTCACACCGGAGAAAAACCTTTCGAGTGCGGCGAGTGCCATAAACGCTTTACTCGCGATCACCACCTCAAGACCCACCTCCGCCTCCACACTGGCGAGAAGCCGTACAGCTGTCCGCACTGCCCGCGCCACTTCGTGCAGGTCGCCAACTTGCGGCGGCATCTCCGCGTGCATACCGGTGAGCGGCCCTACGCGTGCGCCCGCTGCCCGGCGCGCTTCTCCGACTCCAACCAACTGAAAGCGCACGCGCTGGTGCACGAGGGCGACGCCCCGTTCGCTTGCCGCTGCGGAGCGCGCTTTCGGCGGCGGCAGGCGGCCGCGCTGCACCGCTGCGCCAGCGCGCGCTGCGACGCGGACGCGAGCCCGCCGCCCTCGGCCGGGCCCGACTGGCGCTGGGACGAATGGCCCGAGCAAACTGAGCCCGAAGACCTATCACTACCTAGGAGACCGGCCACCCCGGACTCCCCCACCGACCTTCGCGTGCATTCGGCGTAGTCGCCTCGCGCCACGCGCCGCCGAGCCGGTATATGAGTTCCTTCTCCGTAGACTCCGCAACGTCGCCACCTTGCCTGCAATTCCTGCTCGCCCGGTTTTGTTACAACGTGATTGTAGAAGTATTGCCTACTTGTAACATTTGCTCCACTAAATATTTCAAAAGGGCATTTTTTTCCTCTTATTTCTAAAACTACTGCCGTAGACGCGATAGCTAGTCATCCATTGATTTTTTACATCTTCGCATTTGCAACGTCATAAAAAGAACGCTTTTTCATCGTGTTACAGTTTAAAACTTTATTGTTGTGCCATTTGCATAATCGCAAGGCGAGACATTGCAAAAAACGCGACTATTTTTGTTCTATTGTTTTGCAACTTATAGAACATAGAATACTTTACACAAAAGATATTTTTTGATTTATTGCGTCTTTGTCCGTGGACGGTAGAAAAACACGTTCGTTATGCTTCACGTTGATCGATCTCGTTTGGACGGCGGGCGTCGCGCACCGGCCTGTAGCCGCCGCAGTACGAGCGGCCTGCGGACCGGGAAGGCCGCGACATTGCTCATTGCTTCGGTTACAGAGACTGGTTAACAATCGGTGATTATTAGGTATTGATTCAGGCCGAGGTCCCGCGCTATTGTGCGCGCCCTTATCCGCCTTGACTCGCGATAACCGGTTCATATTCGCCCTTTCTTACCCAATTCACAGATTTCTTTACAAATTTTACTTGTTTCTTAATAAAAGCGCATTTATTTCATTTTCACAAACATCGAGTAATGCGTAACTGATACTTTCCCGTAGTACAATTATAGGGGATGCCTATTTGGAATCAATGGAGCTTTACCAGTAGGTAATTACCGTCGAAAACGAGGCGCCCCCGGGCGAGCGGGACCTGACATGGCCGAGGCGACCGCGCGCAACGTGCTTCTGTACATATGCCTATCTTCTTCTTATAAATTATTTATTATTTATCAATTAGATGTACCTAAACGTTTTATGAAACTAATATTGTGGTCAGATTAAACTTTGTGTAAATATTTCCGGTAGTTATAAGAGCTAACAGATGGGTATTTATATAAGTTATGACAAGCTGTATGACCGTAATAGGTGTTATGATAACTATTTCTGAATAAAAAGGCGAGTTCATGTACACTCTGAATTGTTCTTTTTAATTAAAAATAAAGTACAGTCTTTAATGTCGGAAATGTATATATTTAGTGGTTAGATTCAATTCTCAGTGCACATGGATCTTGTTATGTTTTTATCGACGTGTAAATATAGCGGCACAGTGTCCGCTGGGTGTGCAGAGGAGTTCTGAGCATTATTGCAATTTGTTCTACGGGTATTAGTCTCCTACTAGTTTTAGTGTTTATTTTATTCGTTTTCATTGTGATTTCGCAACACAGATTAAATGTTTCGGGCACATGATCTATCGAAACTATTTAAGCAGAATTCATTGTTGATTATTATTATTTTATTTTTTAGTCATAAGTATTCAATGGCTGTAGATTATCGTAGAATTTTGATATAGAAATCTACATACGAAATAAATGTTTCCAAAGAAATGCTTGGTACAAAAATAAATGTGTACAAATAGTTAAAACTTTCGATTAGGTGTCGTAATTTGATGTTAAAATGTTGTAATATTACAGTAGTTAGTGTAATGTTAGACGGTGCCATTATCTACCTCATTTGAATCGTATACTGTGTCAGGGTATGAAGCCAAAGTTCGCGTAATATTACTGAAATGTACAAACAGCCGTAACAGGTGTCTTTTGGACATCCAAAATCTAAAACTTGACTGAATTATTGGCTTTCCACTGTATTATATAAAATACTGTACTTTAATGCAATAGCAAGTTCTAGAAGTTGGAATGTGTGTATTGAACAAAGAAAAAAATAAAATAGATTTTATTTTAGGTATTGTTAAGTGATTTTTATTAACTTGTAACCACTGTTTAGGTCAATTTTAACGTCACCGCATTTCCTCTCAATGCCATTTTAATATTAATTTAACCAGGCCAATCATTTTTATGCAGTAATTTGCGCCAATCTGCTTTGATTGTATGATTCGCAATCGATTTGAGTTCCTATTTTATTGATATTTCTAGATTATATTGTTTCTTTTCATATTTGTTTATATTCATTAGTTAGTCGATGTAAAACAGTGAAGCGTTGTTGTCAACTCTTTGGAAGATGTTATGTGATTTATAGTTCAACAATCGAGCGAGTGTCGGCTCCACAAACTACCTCAAGTTCGGAAAACAGGCGTCCTTTCTATCGAAAGGCGAGTATAGATTCGAAAAAATGTTTTAAATGTACAAATTATTATAAGATATTATTGTGACATCGTTATTGTACGACGAATATATATATGTATTTCATTATCAATGTCCAGTACATAACTATTAAATAAAGAGCGATGTTTGTTATTTATTTATCTTGTTTTATTTTTAGTTTGCTCAATTGTGTGCTAAGATTTTTTATTGATTGTTCTGTCTTTCCAAAGCGAAACCACAATTTCTTGAGGTTTTATTATTTTAAAATTCCAAAATTGTGTGATAAGTAACTTGTATCGGATAAACGTTGCGTGGAGATAATTTCATTTGTAGTTTTATACTCTACTGTAGTTGGTTCCGCACTACTACAGAAAAATTGTAGTTTTATTAAACAAATACTACATATGATAAATAGAAAAGCATGGAATACAAGTTAATGTACATGGTGATCGTCTATGGGTGTACACTCTACAAAAGGGTAGAAGGCATTTGTCAGACAAAAACTTTAAACTTATTTCTACACTATTTCCAATCGACTTGTATAAGGTGATTACTGTAAAATATATTGCATTTATTTTTTGTGTTGAAATGCAATAGGTCAGCAACGACTGGCGATACAAAGTCTTTAAGAACAGACATTCCGATCATACAATAATTAATTTCAATATGTAGTTAACCCGGATTTAGAAAACTCTCTTTCTTACAATATTATCATTATTAGATAACATTATTTTTTCCATTAATTATTGAATACGGTTTGACATATAATAATTAACCAGAGCTATTATAATTGTTATTATTGAATCAATTTTCCAGTCCATGCAAACAACTATGACGTCGCCAAGAGTGTACTTATTTATATGCAACAGAAACATCTATTTAAATACCTAGTAAACGTCGACCGTCGTAGATCGCCGACAGGATCAAAATCATGAAGCAAATAAAACAGAAAAAAAAAACAATTATATTTTATTAAACGATTATAAATTTCCATAAATATTTTGTGCTACATGTAACGGATAAAATATTAACAGTGGATTTGTTAATTAGACAAAAAATACGTTTTGTTTTAGTACCCCGTACTCATCGATTACCAAAGAATACAGAGAGAATTTATCTGAGAAATGGGTACAGCAATAACAAAGGTTTAGGGTGTGATGTGGGTAAGTTAGCTCTATTCAGGAGTTAAGTAGTGAGGGAGGAGTGTAATTTATCTAAGATCGAGCGTAAGTAATGAGTTGTCCCAGCGATATAACGACAGCCTGGCTATTATATCTCGCACGCACACCGTCGCTGGCTTTACATTATTCTATTAAAATACATACTCGTATACTAAGCAAATAAAGCTTCATTAAGCTCATGTTTATATGCCTACAGGACAATTACGTGCTTTATAAAGCACCCTTAAAGACCGAGTTCACGTTAAACTTGTACTACTGTACACTAATAGAACACAAATAATTTTCTCTTGATTATTTGTACCTAAAATTAGCTTAATTTTTTATTTATGTAAAGAGCTAATATTAGGAATTATTGAATTTGTTTCCTATTCTATTTATGAAAAAGGTGTCACATTATTGGTAGCGTGTAACGTGACATACTTTAGCTACAAATAATAATAATTTATCACGTAACAACTTCACAGTGGTGTAACTTCAATAATATTAAATAACATTAATAGCATTTAATATAGTATTTGATTAGGTTTTAAAATAAAAGCATCAAACCGCTTGTTTTACGACGGAATTTTCGTAAAAACAATTACCGTGATATAAAAATTAATTAATAGATAAAAAATATTGTGCTTACTTCTAAATTTTAGTTCGAGGCGATTTTAAAGTTCAAATATGGAAAAAAAATAATTAAGAGCACAGATTACAGATAATCTTGATAAAATTATTGCGTTGAATATTATATACTATTATTATACTATTCTTAATTGTACTACATAGCAATGATTTCGCCGCAAACTAAGTTCTACATATGATAGTTATACGCCACATAATAAGAGACAAATGCACAGGAATCCAATGGTATTTATTAATTGTTTTCCTACCCATAGCCCTATTCTATTAGCATTCAGTAATGCTTGCGTTTATTCAAGACTTTGTTAGAATACTGGAATTCATGTGCACAGTCATGAACCTTTGGTTTTTCCTTGGCTTATTCTAATCATGATTGATACGATTGCTATAGTGTATCTGTTCTGAATGCAATCAACGTTAATTTTAAAAATCCATGAATATTTTTGTATTAATATGATGAGAGATTTTTAATCTCAGGTCATATTTTATGTGAGTTGCAGTAGAAATTAATTATTTTAGCCGTAGAACGTCCGTGTAGCCGTGAACACAGGCCTACCTCATAGATTTCCTACAGGACCGTTCGGAAGCAGCCTGCATGCAACCTCTTTCGACAACCTAAAGAACGTCGTCTGTATATCTTATAAGTAGATATTCTGGACTACGTACTTCAGAACCTATGGATCCTCCATAGGTTCTGAAGTACGTAGTTCTGAAGTATCCATGGCTGGGAAGCCATTAGTACTGCGCGCAACGCCGCCTATGGCAGTGCTCTTGATGGTCTACTACTTTCTATGGATCTCCTCATTCCAGATTCGATGTCATAAAAAAAATTCTGAGCATTGCCTTTTGCATACTTCCAGTGACTGTAAACTTGTAAATAAGACCTAAAAGGTTTCACCTCCATCTTTCAGTGTCATGTCGGCACTGGTTGGTCGCAAACCTTCCTCTTGGGGCACTGAGAGACATTGGACGAGAAGATGTTTACTAGTTTCCCAAACGTTGCCCAGCCCAGTTAAAATCGGCGCTTGACTTCTTTCTGTAAGTTGGACTGACATAGTTTGATTATTTACTTCAGGTACGAGTAAATAACTTCAAGAAACGAGCTAGCAACTTATGCTGAGTGGACAACAACTTGGCTGTTTTACATAGTTTTTGTCTTATCCGTGTTAGTTTTATGGCCCTCCATTGAAACTCGATTGAGGTCTTCGAGCATCGCGCTGAGTACCTCGATGATTCGCTGTAATCGTTGATGTCAAATTTTTCTATTCCAAGATCTTGGAGACATCTTCCATGAAGGCTGTGAACAATTTCGGAGCTAAAACATCTCACTGTCTCACGTCCCTTTTCAATGGGATGTCCTAATACACAAACTCTAATTTAAAATATCTTTATTCGAGTATGCCTTTATATACTCTTTTAAATCGTCGATTATTTTAATATCGTAAGTAGTAAGCTACCACCGGCTCGGAATGTTGTTATGATGAGAAGAGCTGTTCAGGAACTGAACAGTTGCGCTTTTTAAATGAAATTTGACAATTTTTTAAACACATTATAATATCAAACAAGTAAATGAGGATGCGGGTCGCTATCAAATACTTAAACAGTTCGACGTAACGACAGCCGACATCGCTAGAGGAACTCAAGAACCCACTATCTTCTGACCGACTTTCTCATAGTCCACAAATGTTATAGACATAGTGGCAAGTTATACTTTTGTATAAAATAAAATTTGACAAAAATCAATTTCGAAACCAACACCAAGTCTAACATTGCCCACTTCCCTATATCACTACACGTATGTTCCAAGACACGTTTTCGACTAATTTAGTAACAGTAGTGATGAAGCACAATATAGAAGCGGACGAAAGCTGGCGAATTATAATTTATTTGGAGAAGTGGCAACGTACCCTGCCTCCCGCTTCACTTCGTGCCGCGCTTACCGCCCGACCTACCCTTTGCTTTCGCCCTTCGTTACGTCCGCAAATGAACAACGTTGTAGCTCGAAAAATACTCTTATATTTTAGAGATATTTTTTGTAATCTTTACTTTTGAAATATAAGAATATTACATATATATGCAAAGGTAATATTACTTATTTCCATGTAAATCACGCGACATGAAGAAATTATGATAATTTATAATAAAGTAAATACAAATGGGTGAGACTGCAATCCACACTAAAAACAAGCACGCTTTCAGACTTTCAGGCTTGACTTGCTCGTTTATTTTAACAAAATAATCTATACAATTTTTTCTCTTTCTGTCACGTAACAATATCTTAAGAAGAACTTTGTTTCCTCATCCTAAGTCCCATTTTTGTTACAAATTTTAAGCCAGGCTGTTTCTCAAATATTCATAATATATCATTGAAAAACAATATATAATATAATTTTTGAAATCAAATATTAAATTTATTTTAAATATTATTAATCATACACGCACGCTTTGTATACCAAAGCTTGAAGTGCCATTTATATCGGTAGTTTAAATTGCACTAAATTAAAAAAATCTCAATATAAAATAAAGTGTGAATTGAACGTATAATTGTGAATTGAATTTATAATTAAATTCATTAAAACCATTGTATGTCTAAAATACTTTCAATTAAAAGCGAATTATTAATTAAGTTACAACACTTGGGTTCGCAACTTTATACTTTTCTGTTTTTTCTCTAGGTAGGTTGCGTTCAAAGGAACTGGCGGGACGCGGGCGTTGCGGGGGGAGTCCGGAATTAAGAGGGAGTCGGGGGGAGACCCGCCCTGGATACCGAGAGGAGTTTTAACCAATTAATTTTGTTCCTCAACGCAAACTCCGCTATATAATAAGGTATAAGTAGGCATTAACTGAGGCGCGCCGATAGCTGGCCCGGCCGGGGGCGACTTCGCCTCTCCTTGCCTCTTATAACGATGTTTTATTTCTTGTTAAGCTCTCCGTTTCTCCACTTTTAATATTTAATAGCATTTTCATGGCTCATGTTTTATAGCGCACTTACGAATTCCCAACATTATTGAAATATGTTTTATCGGCGTTATTGTTGTCCGATGACGCTCTATCAAAAGTTACGATTGCATAACATTAAAGCTCCCCCGTACCTAACTTTTTTATTTGTACTTCTATTTGATTATTCACTTAAAATTTAATTATTAAATTTATATATTGCTACATAAAATATGAATATTTGTTTATTTATCATTTAGTACACACGTATTTAAAGCCCGACTCGTCTGCTGCCATATGTCACAGCTCGTGCTTACGGATACCCAACTAACGCCTCCGTCGCGGAATTACATAATTAAAGCAAGCAACACATGCGCCGTAAAACACCCACCTTCCCCACACCAACCCGTGACTAAACACTGAAAAGGGTTCCTCTCCCGTTCGCCTGAAGTGATTTGGAAATACGACTCCCGAAAAAACAGTATCGCGCCTTCCAGTCGACAGCAGCTCGCGCCGTTGCGACGCTCTTAAAAATATACCTTAACAACGGTATTGTGTTCTTAAAAAACAGAAATGCACCAGAAAAAACAAACCGCAGAGTGCGGTAAAAAACTTAAACAGCACGCGAGTTCGTACACGAGACACCCTTTCCCTTCAGGGCGTCGCGAGCTACGTTTTTTACTCACGAGGGGTTGAGTTTTTTCACCGCGATGCTACGTATAAATTAATAAATGAACGTGCTCATAATCTGCCGCACGGAACACTTTCGGCTTTGTTACTTTTTATAATAACTTAGTCTTCATTTGTTTTTGTGTCTTAGCGGAAACCCAACCATGCCATTGATTAAAATACGTCCGCTAGTGACAGGTGGCGGCTGGACTTTTGTCTCTGCATTCGAACTGCGTAATAATAAAAAATACATAAATGTGCCTAAATATAGAGGGTGATTGCTTACATATATAAAAGTTGTTTATAAATGAATACTTTCATTACTCAGCAAAAAGATTTAAAATTTTCACCTATTTCTAGTCACCCCATATAATGTGATCACTCTAAAATATGTTACTTTGATCACCGTTTATCTATTGGAATGCAAAAAGGCAATAACTTGTGACAGTAGAAAACCTGCCGGGACAGATACTAGACCATAGTTAAATTAAGAAAGCAATAATCCGAATTTCTAAAATGATTTTCTTCTCTCAAAAATCATTGATTTTTGGATGCGGTGTACCATTCATTAATTGACCGCAAATAAGCCAAAAATTAACTGCTTTCAAGCTTTTACACCTATAAGTAATCAATCACATTAATTAATATTATTTATTATTAATTGTAAATTTTCGCCGTTAATACACCAAATTTCATTCTAGGTTTCATTCAAAAAACAAATAAAGCGAAATAAATTACATGAGAAAATCAGTTTATCTATTTCGAATATTACTTTGCCTATACAAGGAAAAGTTATTTACAAGAATTAGAGTAAAAGTAAGGTTCCAAATGATGACCTATACGTTGTACATATTTTATGCAAAATATTTTTTATTTGACGCACCGATCAAAAAAATCCGAAACAAAGGACTATTATTCTCTAATATCTATATCATTAATTGAAATTATACGCACTTATGTTTTGGAAATAAGATATTTACTTTGTTGATACATTAAGAAATTTTTAGAATAGTGACACAACACTAAATCCGAGAATAAATATCGACAAAAAAAATATTTGGATGAATAGGAAACTATCGAAGTTTGCAAATGTATGAATCAGATGAATCTGACACAGTTTCATTATTCGTATTTGTGTGATGCGACGCACGTGTGCAACGATCTCAAGAAATCGAGAGGCTAAACCCGAATGTGCAACAATCAATTATTGCGCTCTGTATACCCTTTATTGAAGTTCTGTCTCAATTGTCGAGATTTTTTTTAACTTAATTTTCTCTGCTGCTCGAGTGACATTTGACGATTCCGCAGGTGCGACGTGGTAGGTCGCAGAAGACGTTTAACCTAAAACCTCTTTTAAGGTAGCAAGCTCGACAACTCCAGGGAGAGCCTGACGGAATAAACTCTAGCAAAGCTTCTATACAGAATGATCAGAGATTTGTCGAGTGCTATTGCTTTGTCACAACTTTTTCTTTAAAATCTATTTATGAATCGATTTTATCTTTAACAGTTTTCTTTGCATAATATACGATATTTGTTTTATCGTATATTTTAATAAATATAAACTAAAATGATTAAAATATAAATAATATGAATCATTGTATAGATGATTATAGAATTAATAATAAACATAGTATTATTTATTACTCTCTGAATTTACCTGAATATTTATTTACACGTTCGGGATTAAAAGCAATGATGTCGCGGATTCGTCGCAGCACTTCAGTCGGGTGTTGGCGGAGTAAAAAATTCACCAGTGGTGTCGCCCGGGAGCTTTTATTTTGATAGTGAGCTCGGTTAACCGACATCCATTGTCAGGAAGACGTTTGATTATTGATTTTTACGCTAAATATTCCCTTTTATAACACCCCCATTGAACGCAATTATAACTTCCTTTAAAATATTTCGGAGCACAAAAGCATCAAGCTCCACAGTGTCATTAATAACGAGTATAGAACTTGTCGTGATTCAGTGCTCGTATCACTTCAGACAGTCATCCAACTTTTATTATCATTCTATAGCAAAATTTAGTTAAGAAAACTAAAAAATGATGACGTGACACATTTCTTGCGTGTCTAGATCATTATTTAAATTCAGCCTAAGATTTCTTTACATTCATAGTAGTTCAAGGTCAGTTTAGATACGAAAAATTTTCCTTTTCTTTTTATTATTTAATACTACTATGCTAGTTTACAACAATAGGGCAAAATATAAGTTTATTCTCGGAAAATTTTACATTTTACATTAATTCAGATGAATAAAATAAACACAATTAAGAGTTTTATCTTTGTCTTTTTTATCGCCGTTTGCAAAAAAGAAATCAGAAATTGAAATTTGTTTCTTTTGCTATTAAAATATTTTAGTAAAACTTATTTGCTGCCCGCCTTTAATCCTTTAATCTGCCAAGTATCGCTACTGTTGCCGTGTTTGCAAGAAAGGCTAATCTTCACTGGAATTACAAAAGTATTCCGCCACACTTTAGTTGCCGAAAGATAGGGAACAAACGAGTCTGTTTGTGTCCGCAGCGAAATTGTTTAAAGTAACAACACGCGGCTACCGGGTTTGTTTGCATTTAATCCGTTTGTGATGTTCCTTCTTAGACGTTCGCATAATAGGAACAAAGTGTTTGACCGACCATGTAATGAATGTAGTTTTTGCAAAATTCGCAATTGAAAAAAAATGGATTCGGAAATAACGCAACTACAAATTTCAATAAAATAATTCGGCAACCTATTATCTATTTTAATCAGTATTTAATACAATTTAATACCGAAAAAATAGGTATATTATTACTATCTGCTCGACTACTCGTGGAATGTTTTCGTGACTTTAGATGGTAGTTAAAAAGAACTCTTAGAAATGTTTTGTCTGCCGATGAAACTTTACCCGTGCGAAAACGAATCCGACAAGACTTAATAGAGAAAAATCTTCATAAAATTCCTATGTGAGGTAATGTAAATAGATCCGCCTTAGATTATTATGAAGATCACAAAATCAATATTAAGGTAATAATATTATTTAAATTTTTCAGTTTTTCTTAGTGATTAATAACTATTAAATGTTCTATTTATTTTACATAAATCGTAGCCTACAAAAAATACTGTAAATTGTCTGCAATTTTCTTCGTCTTATTAATCATTATTTACATTAATTAACCTCTAATATTTAAAAAAAAGTAGTCGAAAAAAATTTATTTAACAATTTATTATTGTCAAATATTCTTGGTCCATCTTTGACCATCTATCCATCCATGTTTTCTTTACATGTACATCCAAAAATTTTAATCTAATTAGTTTAGGTAAAGTAATTTTTGCTTCAACTTACCTTTTTACCCGCATAAAGGACTAGTAGCTCACTAGGTTTCACGGACAACGGCAAACGGAGTATTTTTTCGAAATATATAAAAAACTACTGACAAAGGTCTAAAGAACGAATGTTCGCTAAATAACGGGTATGGAACTCGATAATCCTAACACCTTGATCAATGTGGGTTAATAGAATGTCCTTAATTTTGCAATATGTTCAGTTTTTTATTGCCGAATCGAACGGGTGTTGCTTTGAAGAAAACTGACACCATCCGGTGGCACATCAAAGTGGTAACAGTATTTGTACTTTATATAAAAATACAATTTTATGCCAAACGTTTTGACAGAAAATGGGTTATATTTAATTAATTAAGTCCAAGCTGGTCTTTAAATCAATATTATAGCAGTCGCTATCTCACTCTGTAGGCATCGATTTACATTTTATTATTAAAATTAAATCCCCTGTTTTTTGTTTGTAATTTATGTCAATTGGATTAAATGAAAAAGAAAAAGGCAAATAAGAGCTATTTTATATACTTGTGTTATTCTTATAAGAATATTGGCAGATTTTACATCCAGGAACAATTAAGTAATTCAACCTATAAAATATATACTTTTATCGTTAAAAATATAAGTTGATTAGTTAAATATATATTTTATATGAAATTTAATATCAGAAACCATTAAATCTTAGTGTGTACGGTAAAGTACATATATATAATTATTGCAGTTGTAGGCCAGCTGTTGAGGACTACGACCTGCGATCGTAGGTCGCGTTTTCGATTCTCGGGACACAATAATTATGTTATATAATTATTGTGTCAAACTTTGTGCGTTATAAAGGATTACTACTGCTCACCAACAATTTTCCACAGGATGAGCAGCAGCGACCTATGCGTACCACCTAGGGTGTGATATTGGAATATATATAATAGTAGTTGCAGAGGTCGGGAAATGTTTTTTTCAAGATCAATGTGTAACAAGTGTCCACAGACTGCGGCAACTGTAAACGAGTGGCCCGAATCGTTTGTTATCCTGTTAATATAAACAAATGTATTCTGTATTAACAGCCCTGATAAACTTCGAACTGTCAAAAGTTACTGACATGTCGCAACAAAATCGAAAAAATAAATGTGAAAAACGGTATTTACATTGATTACTTTATAAGTTGATTAAATATCTTAATAATAATCAAAGATTATTTACTAATATAAGTTTTCTTTTGAGTACACTGAAACACTTCAATAATAAAGTCATTCATTATTTTGAATGTGTAATATTTTATGGTATATGATATTTTTTTAGTTATAGTTTTATTATTGGTTTGAATTTGATTAACGAAAAATGTTTGAAAGTATTGTAATGTAATGTAAAATGTAATGTAAAAAAAATGTGAGGATTGCATGGAAAAAGAAAAGTATTGTGTGTACTATTTTCCTCGCAATATGTTCATTTTTCCGTCCATAATAACCTCCAGCCATTCCTACGTTACGCGTTTAGCAGAAAATATGGTAATTCCTTTTATTTATGTATAGATAGATTTGAAGTTACAAGCATGTATAGAGTTAAGATTAATGATTTGTTCTAGAGTACTCATGTTTACAATTACAGAAAACGTTATCAATAAAAGAATAAAAATTATACACAGTTAAACCTTATAACTGTTTAGATAAAAACAAATAAAATTACCGCTTACCAATCCTTTTTATTAAGAATAAGTAAAAAGAAGCCGGAAGCTGAACATAAATTCATCGACCTTGAACGAAAGTGAAAATCAATAGCGCAAAGAGCCACAAGTGTACTTTTATGGCATCAGCTGATGTATTTGAAAGAGTTCAATGCACTCTCTATTGGTTTCCACAGTCGGTTCATTGAAAAAAAATATTCATCTCCACAAAAAACTTGACAACTCATAGTAAAAAAATCCAACCCTTCCGAAGTCGCGTGGCAGGTACCCCATACACAACCCTTTACAAAAAGGCTTATAAAAAACTCTGTGGGACGTGAAGGGGTTAAAAAGGGTTGCCATAACGCATGCGCCGCATGGGATCACTGCCCTCGTTTAGTATTTTAAAATTTTTGAATACCTTCGTCTTGGCGTGATGGTTTCAACGTCATTTGATGTACAGATAATTTAAGAATCAATGAATAATTATGGCAAATTAAAAAAATAACCTTTTATAATTGGCGAACAGATAAAAATGTGACAAATTTATAATAATGACAGTAATTCAATATTGGAAATTGCAATCATGGCAAACAATGGGCGTCGTTGGAAAGTTCACAGTCGCTCAACGTGCCATTGTGAGGGCTATGGCTATTGAACCAGGGATGAAGAGATCCGTAGATGAACGAAAATAACCGACTTAGCCTGGCGAATTGCCACGTTGAAGTGGTAATTAGTTGGTCATAAACGCAGCGTACGATGTTCTCCTACGAAGTGGACCGACAACCTCTCTACTCAGATTGTAGAAGCCTGATGCAGGCCGCATTCAGCCGATCTTATTGGAGATCTATGAGAGGGCCCATATAGTAGTCGTCCTTCAGCTAAAGTGATAATGATGACATAATTAGAAACATATTTAGTTACTTGAACGTTGATTATTTATTGTACTAAACTGTTAATAGTAATAGTAATGAAATAATGTTTTTTATATCATTTATACAAATAATGTGATATAATAGATTACGTATCACATGATTAAACTATATTTTTGCGTATATGATAGTTTGCGAACTGATCAAATTAATCAAATAATTTATCTTATTATGTGTAGTTAGGCGACGCACGGCGGTTCGTCCTTGCTTCCATTGCCGCTCTATTGTGATGGACACCATTGTTCACAGTTCAATGGCGACGCCTACTGAATTCTTTTGGTCATAATATTCTCGGCAAATATATTTCTCCCACAAATCAACGAACTTTATTAATGAGAAAGTAATTTAAGAAGTTTCAACTATCTATTTGATAGAGATGCATTGGGCTCGTTCTTAATATCTTGAGGTTGTGTTAGCTATCGCTATAATAAAGATTGAATCAGAAATGAAGGGATCCGTTGACCGAGGCATTAAGATTTCGGAATGGAGACCACATCGATCCTATTGAAAACCAAAATGGGACTAAAACTAGCAGTGGACGTGCTACGGCTGAAATACTGATGATTTTAAAAATGCTGAAAACTATGATAACGTTTGAAAAAAAGTAACTTGACAATTAACCGAAATATTTACTTATACATGCATTAGTTACAAGAATGCATTGTGCTGGAATTATAAATGCTATTTTTTTCAAATATTTGATGTTAGTGTGTGAGCATTTAAAAAAAAAGAGCATTAGGTGCCGTTACAAAATATTTTCTTACACTATTGTCGAACCTTTACGACTCTAAGAGGCCTAGTTTATATGTTATGAAGAAACAATTGATTTAGCAAAGTATAAAGTGATTTTATGAAGAAGTAGAGCATGTTACTTACGAAAAATTTTACTTAATGTGTCAACGCAATTAAACAACTGTTATATATATAAAGGAACCATGTTTACATATTTCTCTTTTTCAAATATTACTTAACCATGTGTATATATTAAATATAAAATGTGTATAATACTCGTTTTTAAGTTACTTAGTCCATCCTTTAAAGCGGCTTGATAATCATTTTCTGGAAAGTTTTAACCCGCTACACCAAGATTGATAAAAAATACTCTTCATAATTTACATAAATAATGAAAGATGAGATGGATCAATAATATTTATAACATTAATTATTATATACAGTTGTATTTTATTTGTTTTTTGACGCATCCTACTGAAAAAGAAACGTTTCTGCTCGTACTAAAACATATTTACTTTATCAACAAAAGTACGTAATTCGTAAATAACACAAACAATTGTAGCAAAACACGAACACATCTACTAAATAACGCAGTGAAACTATAATTAACAAAGATAAATATCGTTTATTACTGCTAGAAAAGTCGATTAGAAAAAACTACCCCTTTCACCCCACAATTTGTAACCCGTACAGTGGGCGCCGCACCGCCTGCCACACATAAAAACCTACCGAGTACTCGTCGCTATGGAGGCGGCTTATTTTTTTTCTACAATATTTAAAAAATACTACTATCTATATAAATAAAGATTAATTACCAAAAGTATTGCTATACGGAAACTCGAGAACGGCTCCTACCAAGACAGTTATTTTATTTTTTCTTATAGTTTCGATAAAGCAGGTTACTACAAAAAGAAACAACAGAAAAATGACGAATAAATAAGCAAAATTAATACTCTTCTCCATACAAACCATAGAATAAAATTAAAACAAGGCAAATGTGTGACAAATAAAACGTTATAATGACAACGTAATCATTTTATTATTAATTTTGCAATGTACGAAATAAAAAATAATTTTTTGTTAGTAACCGTAAATAAAGTTAACACAACGCTACACTATACATGTTTTTTTATTTATTTTTCCTAACAAGCTTCTTTACTTTAGCCTGAAATATATGAGTTGTCTATCCGATCATCAAATATGAAACTTTAGAACAAAAAAACTTTACTCATTTCTTTATAATGTTACATTATCGCTACAGTTTTTGTTAATGTTTTTCTTTATTATAACATAAATAGATAATGTTTGGATTATCAACAAGGTCTGTAATATCATCTACCCTAAGAAGTTTTATAAAAAAGTAGTTTCCATAGTATTCAGCGCGGAAAAAATGTTACAGTTACATAACGTTTTTCCATAATAATAGAATCATTATCGAAAACAGAAGAACGGGCAGCTGATTTATTAGACGATAATGGTCGCTGTCATAAAGAGTTTTTTTTTAGTTAATGTTTTTTTTACGCATGCGTGTAGTCGGACACCGGGCCTGCGTTAGTTTAATTTTAAAAA
Source organism: Battus philenor (assembly GCF_028537555.1). Lineage (NCBI taxonomy): Eukaryota > Metazoa > Arthropoda > Insecta > Lepidoptera > Papilionidae > Battus > Battus philenor. Next base: position 6,498,384 of record NW_027181704.1, read on the forward strand.
ATGTACACAGTTAATTAAGAAACTTTAAAATAATTGTTTGAATTTACACGTTTTAAAAAATTACACAAAGATAAAAATTAATAACGGCAATTTTAATTATTTTAAATTTAACATGTAAATTAGGACGAAAAATTATGTTTGCAGTTAAATTAAGAAAAAAAAAGCGATAATTCATATTTTTTCCTCTAAAATTAAATCGATAAATCTAGCTTCAATTTAACACTATTTTTCGCGCTATTTTAGAATAGCATAATATGTCAATAAGTGTTGGTCGACACACACGATGCTTCGTGACAAGCTAAACTATTTGTGATTAATAGTGGCAGTTCCGATTAAACATTGGCAACATTGAAGTTCGCGCGGCAAACGTAGCCAACACATTCCACACGCGTAATTTCTCGTCCTCGGCTCAGTGAATACTTTAAACAGACTTAAAAATTCAGCGATTCCCCGTTGAAAAAAAGAGTTAATATTGATCGTAGATTTCTCATCGTGGGGTGCAGCGGCCGGCTGAGTCACCCCACGGTTTTTTACTCACCCTAAGTTATATTTTTTGTAAAGCCCCCCCTCACCCTCTCGGCCCGCTTTAAAGGATGAGTAGTCTCTATGGAAACGGCTCGATCTAATTTATAGGCGGGTGAAAGTACGGATTGCTTAATTAAGAATTTAAAATGTGTCTACCGTGGTAATTAATTAATGAAAATGACGAGAGAAACCTTTTTTTCGGTAGAAACGTTAGCGCCAACAGATCCTTAAACAATTATAACAACCCTTTAAATTTAATAGCAAATAATAAATTCAAATAAACGAAAGACGCTGGATACAGACTGCTTCCATCATCGCAAGCATCATAATTGGATATTTCTAGAGGTCCTCCAGTAACGTCTTGGTGAAATGATAATGAAGTTAAATTTTTGAATATGGTAACATGGTTCTTTTTAACAACGGTAACACTATTTTCGAGAGGCTTCTTTATTGAGTAAATTTGCTTAACCCAATGTCTATATCATAACCAATAGACGAAAGAATAAAAATAAAGTTGCAGTATGCAAAGAAGCAATTTCAATTAATATTTGTTCGGTAGACACGAGTAGAATGACATGGGACGGTTTATGAATAGGCAAGGGTTGTTAAACACGCGGGTCGGGAGAAGTGAGGGCACGCGCGGACTAAAAAACTGTGGGTCACGGCCGACGCGAGCGTCAGTTGGCGCGTTTTTGTGGCCTGGAGTGCCCGCTCTTCGTGCACGCACAAAGTAAGCGCCGGCGCAGGTGAACAAAGAGATTGTGGTGAGAAAAAACATTTAATTAACTACTATTGTTCTTAGAATGTCATTTACAGTATTCGTACTAAATTGGAGTTTCGATTTATGGGATAAATTAAACTTGGCTACCACCATATATCATAAAAAAGACTTTTATACCATAATTTTCCTCCTGCCCTAGTGGCATTTGCAGATTTCCTCGCATGAAAGACGGCAGGGAACCAATGGGACCGGTTGAAAGAGGCTTGCAAACAGCGTCTTTCGATGACCTCAGCGAAGTCGTCTGTCCACCTTGTCCCTTTAAAATATTATTACTTTTCTTAGGTCAGTGTCTATTACTATGTATCAAAACGTAATTGCTTTACTTTTTAAAATTCTTCTTCTCTTTAAATGGGTCATCATGGCTTATTTTAATCAGATTAAACTCCTTTATTATTGTTTACCTTTATAGCATTAATTTAAACATGCATATGTACATTGCACCGCACGACATAGAAAAGCCACGGCTCATGAGCGGTGAGCGGACGACCAAATATAGGGATAAGTGGTAGTAGTCTTTTACTTAGTTTTGCTAGGAGGTAGAAGATATAAGCGAATTAATAAATGAAAAAAATTAATACCAAATATCCGTAGCCGGCCTTTACTACTCACTTCGAAAGATTGTTTTCAAGAGAACAATGAATGTATGGAAATTTTCCTATATACAATATAACCGCATCATCATTTCAACTGTAAGACTGTCATCGTTGGACCTAGGCCTCCCTTGTAGATTTCAAAGAATTATCCGACTACCTTAACCAGGTCGTCGGTCCACTTTGTGGGCGAACGTCCTATACTGCGCTAGTCGGTCTTAGGTTACTCTAGAATCTTAAAACCCCAGCGTCCATCTATCCACCGCGCTTTGTGGCCTGCTCATTGCTACTTTAATTTGCTGATCCGGGGGGTTATGTTGGATATTATGAAAAACCCTAAAAATTGTATTCGATTATTTTTATATTAATCTAAGCTTAAATTCAATCTAGGGCCTGCTCACTGCGATTGTTCGCTTAGATTTTGTCTCGAGATTAGAAATTCTTTAGACTCAAGTAAAATTGAAAACCTTAATTGTACTCCAAATTACACACATATATAATACACCTTTAAATTAAAATGAGGAAACTAGCAAAGCGATGTGATTGCAGTCAGTGATACGTCCTCAATAACGCATTTTGTAATATAAAATCCACCAGGTCTATGTTTTTTCTAACTTTTCTCCAAAAACCAAACCGGAATACGTTAATGGTGGCCCACTACTTCTAGGAGGCAGAAATGGACACAACGTAGTACTCTATTCATTGATACTTGCAGAAAAAACCAATCACCGGTAAACTTAGTACATTTTAAATCTTTATTTTCATACATTGTAAAATCTTTAAGTTAATTAGTCTCTGGTATCACTGAAGCGATTAGTTTACCTGAAACATATACCGGGCATATACCGGTTGATGAAAATAATTAGATCAAATTGGCTTGGCAAAAAAAACAATGGCGACGATGATGTCTAATGAGCCATAAAGAAGAAAACGATACGTAGAGCAAGGCGTAGACAAAAAGGGCGCGACAGGGGAAGGAAACCGCGCGGGCGGAGGTGCAAGGAAATGGCGGGAGAGCTAAATTAATTTGCGCGCTCCCGCCAAACAAAGGCACGCTAATGGAACGCGGCGAATGGAAAAAATGCCACCGTCCGCTTTCCGGAGACTTATTTTTTTTTCTTCACAAATAAAACCTTTGACTTTCCCAAATGAATAACATTACACCCGTCGAAGTTTGTCAACAGCGTACTTTGTCCTGATTCAATGATGACATGGAGAATAAATATTTGCTAACTTAATTATTTTATAGTTACGAAACGTACTGAATGCTAACGCCATAGGTATTAAAGCGTTAACATAATAATGCCTTCTTTATATAATACAATTTTAAATAATGTAAAAGCTTAAGTAACTTTAGATTAAATCTTCCATTTAAAAAAAATATACATAACAATTTTCATTCTAGTTCAGAACCACTAACGGATTATTGCCCCTTTGTTTGAAACGGTTTGTTCTCTTTAAGATAAATTTTGTTTTTGTATAATATGCTATAGTGTGCTATTGCCTCCGGAAAACTTTTAAATTTGAAAAATCAAAACTCTGTAACAACGTGAAACAAATTAGATGGATGGATCATATCATTACAAATCCATAGTTAATAACCTGTAACTCATATACTAACTGGATTAAGTTTTCGAAAGTAACGCATAATGGAAACTTCAATAATGTTGACACTTTTATAATAAATACCTTATATATATTTGTAAATCCAATTCCCCAAAATCAATGTTAAACAATATGAAGCAATAAATGGGTACTTGGTGGAAAATAATATTAATTCTCTTTATTAACATAGGCAAACCAAATTTAAAAAAAAAATATTCGAAATTAAATTAATTTGGAGGAAAAAACATATATAAAAGTTAACAAAGACATATGCAAATTATTCGTGCGAGATAACGAATGGCCGTATAATAATCTCCAGATGTGTCAGGCTGCGAGCTACCGGAAACAATGAGCGATGTTTATCTCGACGCAGTCGCTCAGCACCGGCCATTTTGTCAAATTAATGCGTCCTCCATTACGCTAGTAGCGCGATTTATGCGCGCCCAATTAAAAGTTCGGAGCGTTGAAGACTCGAAATTAGTGGAATTCGCACACATTTATCAAGACATCAGAGTTGCCTCGTGCTTCGCGAAACTTCCCAAATTTAAATTAGAGACGATTTTTACAGCTACCTCCCGTGGGGGGAAGGGAGACGCTACCCTTTCCTTATAACGAGGAAGGCCTCATGCATTTTTATGTGCTTCTTTTTTCGTCGGCGTTTTAAACAAGGGGGTGAGCAAAGGGGGGTGACGGGGGTGAACTTTTTTATTCGCGTCTTGATAAGTTAGGGTTGAAATTAGACGTTCGAGTTTCGTTCGCGGAATTCATAATGACTAAAATTAATAAGTTTTCTTTGAAGGGTGCTACGAAAGGCTCCGCGCAACGATACTTTTGTTTCGATTGAAGACATTACGAGGAGTGGATACAGAGAGAAACCATAGCTATTTACCTACTATACATTGCTTACGTACTTATTATTATTTTTCACCGCACTGTTAAATTACCGCAGGATAATGATAATTATAAAAACATAGTTTTAAAAAAGCATTGTAATCGGTTACTAACTATAAACTTAAAACAGAGTTCATAAAATTTGTAGATATTTTAGGATTTAGCAAAAATAATCGGTTTGATTAAAAGTCTATTGTTCTATCCGAAAACAAACTGTTATATTAATAAGTTCAAATCAAGAATGACTAATAGTTATGTTTATCATGACGACATTCACTTGAACGACTTAGCTACTAAATGATCTCAAAAGCTACGCTATAAAAACTTTTATAATTATTTGAAAATTCTACTTGAAGATCTCTTTGACTTAGGGCGTGTCTAACTAGGTAGTTATCACTGTCTCAGAGGCCAGTTTTCTCTAGCTCTAAAATTAGATGAATAAATATCACTGTACGAATGGAACATTTTTACTGAAGTAATAACGTTAATGATATACATTTCTCCTCGTAGAAACAGAAAAAATTGTAAGCGGCGCACGTATGGAACGAGTTAGCGAAGTATTTAGTTGCAGTAACTTTACTGAATTATAAATAAACACGTGAATTTATTTCGGACATATTGCAAACGCAAATGCATATAATAAAGTACAAATATTTTACTTGTTACATATTTAATAAAATTTGAAATATCTATGAGGCAATCATTTAATTTTCAAGGTTTCCCTTAGCACACAAAAGTTCTTTGACAATTATTTTAAAACAAGAAAATTATTTATTGCAATCCCGGACTTTCGCCGCGATAACGTCTCTGACCACGAAATCACGAGGTCGACGTAGAATTGTATGAACGTGAGCACATGGGCACACTTGTTGCTCAGACGGACATGCGCGCTCACATGCCAACATGTTTACCTCCGCACGCCTCTCCTACTTTGCTACGCGTCTCTTAATGCTACGCGATAGACGTTACGCATGTTTATCCTTGCATGTGTTTATCACGTCACGTCCCCGCTTCCACATTCTGATAATATCCCTTGATGTTTTCCATTCCATGCTAATAATTACATCTCGAAATATCGACATCATTACGTACCTTATTCGGTAGTAATTTATACCAATCGGAGGTAAATAAATTCGTGTATAACAGCAGATTCTTTTTAGATTTCGTATAAACATTGTATCTAGGTGTATACGGTAGTTTGCCGATTTTAAGGGCTATGAACATTTTGTAAAACTTATCTCAGGTTTTAGATTTCGAAGCTTATCACGAAACTAGTTTTCGGATATAATAAATAAATCAGATTCTCATAACGGTAGTTTTGAGGCGTTGAAGAGAATGTACATTATGTGTTGATGGAATGTGCTAAAAATCTAATTAAAATAGATTTACTGTCGAGGTAACTGAAATTTTATGAATACAATGTTGGTTCCGCGCAAATAATTTTATCTAGACTAAAATTACGAGAAGTTAGATTATTACTGACGTCTTATTTCCGCAGTGATTGTTAAATATTTAATACTACATTATATATAGAGATAAATAAATACGTCTCTTTTGTTTTAATGATTGAGTAAACAGATATCTCTTAAATTAAAATTAAATCGAAACGAAAAGTCAGATTTCAGCAATTATATTAGAAGGAGGCAGTCATTAGGACAATTAATGTGTGCGGCGTCCGTGGGCGGGCGGCAGCCTCGGAGCGGAGAGCGGAGGTCGCCTGTTCGCAGCGCGGCTGGTATTATAATTCGCGTCTAATAAGCTCGTTAACATCGTGCATTAAAACAAAACAAACAACGGTACGCGCGGGCGGCGGGCGCCATCCTTCCTCGAATCCGTGTCATTAATTTACGTAATGCGTAGGTACGCGCTATCCCCAAATATTTAAGAAGCCTCCTCCGGGAGCGCCCGCTCCTCCACTACTGCCCGCTCCCCGCGTCTTCCGCCCACAACCCGCCCGCCGAGAATTATGGCGGCCGCCTTGTAATTATATTTTTTAATTTATCTTCCTTAGCGAATACAATGGAGGCGCCACCCCGCCACCGGAGCGCTTCCTTCTCATGCTGAATATTGTATCAGTCCGCTGAAAAAAGGAAAGAACGCTTTAATTACAAGCGAGAGCGCGGCCGGCATTAAGGCTTAAATATTTGATGTTGTCTCTTTCTTCCCCCGCGACGACGCGCGCTGTCCTCAATAATTAAAACACCTATTAACTCATTTCCTTCGGGTGACCCATCATTACCCCCTGCACGAGGCCCGAAAAGGAGAGCTAAGAAACACAGTTACACTACGACGTAAAATATCACCTACATATTTCTTTTTTTCTAAGGCCGCTTTATTTACACATCTAAATGTTTTCGCCGGACTCACGCCAATCATGTGCGTATACTGCATTCGTATTCACAGCCGATGTCTTATCTCGGGGAAAAATGTGCTTCGTGCTCCATAGAGCTTCCGTCTTTTGTACCCGCGGCTTCCAAATCTGCTAATAAATCTTTATATCGGCCCGAGCCGAATCTACAATCGACTAACACTTCGTTGAGTGTCCATCTAAGCGATCTAAGAACTTGCCACCTCCCCCCCCCCCTCCTAAATCCAGTGAAATTGTACTATGTAACGACCCAAACCAAGTTGCCCCACGAAGTCATAGTGATATCATAAAAGAGATTTTAAGTTAAGCGTCCACTGCGCCCTGTCCTCTCGAATACAGAACTGAAAATACCACTTGGGCAGTATTCTATGCCAAGTTCAAGAAAATCCTTCGGCACCATGCCTCTTCATATCGACGGTATCTATAAAAGCCAATAGAGCAAACAATCACCTCCAAAAAAGAAAAAGAACTACATCAATGATAAAATAATTAATTCTGTTTTACGAATACTACTTACCGCAACACTACTAAACTTCTTTACCAGTATTAACGTGTTATATACATTTTAAAGGAAAATTGTATGAAAAATGTAACAAATACTATAAAACATTTCTAAGTAATTAGTTCTTTTCAAATCTGTAACTTGTGTATAAGTTTTTGTGCTTTCATTCTGGTTTTATTACTACACCGGCAGTACCAACGGGATTGAATGATGGCGAAATACAAAATTTATTTCTGCAACATTGACTGAAAGTCTTTCCTTTCCATTAAATGAAAATAATTATAACATTTATTCGAATTTGCTTAATAAAAGAATTAAAAATAGCATTTTTATATCTGACGAACAAGTGCAAGTTGCATTAACAACAAATGAAGGTGGACTTCGTCACGGACACCCGGACCTGCAGTACTTAGCACGAGGAGACAAAGTATAAAGTGACGACCCCCACCCACCCACTGAAAAACGTCTCTAATATTCTTTTAGAATCGGTGGCATTTACGGGCTATATTTTATCCCGAATTTGCATACGCTCTTTTTTTTCGTTACCCATCCTCTATTTTATGGGTGAGTATTTTTTCATTCAGGGGGTTAAGATACAAAAGGGTAAAGCGCTGGAACTCATTTCGATAATTAAATTGCATGTGGCGTTGCACGGTAACGACTTTTTACGATCAGCGTCGGGTGAGTTATATATGAAATTTAAGGTTATAATTTTTCGCGCTGCGTTTTACACCGTACCTTCCGGCAAAATTTAGATTACTATATACTCATGACACATAAAACTTTTGTCGTTAAGCTAAAAATACTTTCATTATACATAATATTTTGACTCTCCATGTAGTTGTTTTCAACCATTGCTCTTTAATTTATCTTTTAACCATTTCTAAGCTACGTTATTAACCTGCAAACAATAGAATATGTCACAAAGTACGAAATAAACATCATTTCACTTTATACAAACAATACTTGAAGATAAAATGTTAAAAGGAACAGCTTCGAAATGGAACTGACCCTTTATTATCTCATTGCATTAATTATTGATTATTTTAAGAACAATAAGACAAAAAAACATCATCATTTCCTCGAGTTAGTCTGCCGCCGCTGTAGAGATTTATCACCGATACCCAACACCGACTACAATACAACAATAGGATCTCAAGTCCCATGAAACATAAGCACCACTAAAATCCAGCTAAAACTACAACTAGAAACCAACCAAAAGAAAAAAAAACGTCTAATTCTTATAAAAAAATATAAATAAAACATTCTTGCTTGTCAGATATATATTTGAATTTTAAAACGAAAATGTCCAAGTAACACTGAATATAAAAATATAAACGAATGTAAAATAGTGTTCAAATGAACCATATAGGTAAGCGGTGTTTACGATAATTACAATGCGGGAGCAAACAGAATTTTTTTTAAAAAAGAACCCGTAATGAATTCCGTTAAGAAAATATTCTTGATATGAGTTATTAGTGTCGAAAAGAATGTTTAATGCGCAAAGGGCCGTGATAATAATTTAACTAACAAATTAAGAGAAATCTTACCCTGCTCTAAGTCAAATTACCATAATTGCTAATCAAACGTTGTAGGAGCGGCCGAGACGCGTAGCATTTCCACTAATTACGAATTCTAATTTTCTCTCTTGTTTCACAGGCTTTTTGAATTTGTAAATTATTGCTGGCTATCTAATAAATTCACTTCGTACTTTATACAACATTCTTAATTATCATTTAAATTACAGCCGTTTAAGCAAAAACATTGATGTTATTGCGTTCAGAGTTCAGACCATTTTAGTCGCCAATCGGTTTAATTTTATTGATACTCTATAGAAAATACGTTTGAATCATTCCAAAAGTGACAAATATCTTTAGCGGTATAAAATTATTATATGTGTAAAAAATAAATAAGTGGTAATAATTTTAAAAAGAAAGATATTTCCATGATCCGATTATGAACATTGGGCGTCAATTTGTTTGATGTATTAGTGATACATTTCTCACAAGGCAAATATCAAAGTTAACAAATTGAAAAAATATAAAACGTCGAAAGAAATTTTATTACAAGTTGTACATATAGGCATCAATTAAAAAAGGCAAGGTATTTGTAAAGCGGTCCGAATTAATACAGTAGATAGGGAAATGTAGTCCTGTTTAGGAAAACCTCCTCCGGCAAATATTATCGCGAGACGGCGCGATCAAATATTCAGACGGCGCGTGGTGGAGGGAGGGAGGGACGTAACCCTCTCCAAGTTTCAAGCCCTTCCCTTTGCACGCCCTACACTAATTACGTTTAGAGTTCTTAAGCGAAATTACTTAGGACCCTCACCACCCGCGCCTCGCGACTCCCTCCCGGAAATGAGGCGCGCTGGAAAAACAAGAGAAAAACCTTATTCCTTATAAGGGGCCCGCTGTCTCCGAACCCAAATCTGGGCAATCTCTAAAAGATGTTGATGTAATGATTTTTTTTCTTCATTTTCGCGAGCGTTCTGTTCATGAGCGGTTGCTAAGTGAAAAGCAATTAAAGCACGGGCGAGTGATCCCGCTCCCCCGCACCCCCCGACCTCCCACGAGAAGAGGCCTCCCCATCCAGTGAGACTTACTCAATCAACAAAAAATAAAATTATTATAAACACGATGTTAGTTTATTATTCATAATCAATAAAACAGGACTAACCTTTACATACTATGGTTAAAATTACTAATTTTTACACATTGTTTACACCAATAATATTATTAAAATACCTTATAATGACTTTCCAATGCTGACCTTTTAAAACATTTGTTGCTTCTATAGTTTGTTGCCTCTACGTACTGCGTTATGTTGTGTTCTTGTTTAAAAATAAGCAATAAAATCTAATTGCTAAAACTGTCATTTCAGAAATGTAAGTACAAAACGTTTCGTTTCCGCACCTTTTACACGCAAGGGCCGCAGTTTAATTTCCTAATTTCTAAACATTTCCAAAGCAAGGCGGCCCAGTAGACCTCGTCAAGCAATCGGAAGCTCCGTCAACGAACGCTCGAATGTTTGTCACAGCTACAACAGATCTGAATAATTTCCTGTTTAACTTTCTCGACTTTGAACCATTGTAAATGGATTTCATTTTAGGTATTTAATGTCGTAGGGTACAGATTATTTCAAAAAATTTACGAAGAAGGGGCGTTTACTTATAAAGAGGACAATATTTTGTTTGTAGCTGTGTAACGAATAGAGGTAATTCATGATTCATGAACGAAATTGATGCTTACGTTTTGTCATAAATTATTTAAAAAAGTCTTTTATGGTTGGTATCAAAAATATAGACTATACCAAAGTAGCTAAAAGTACTTTTAAAGTTTATTACAGTTTTCCGAAATACCCTCTTGAGTTTAAATAATTGCCCTAACCTCGAACGTCAGTCGTCGATCACAGTACAATGTTCATACTGCGATCGACCTATTCGATATAACCCAATTTTTTGTAATATTTAGTGTTTTTTTCCTCCCAATATTGTCATTATTTGTAACGGCTCAAGATAAAAAAGACTGAAAAAGAACTCGTAGTGTCTGATGACATCGACTCTTTCGGCAATAATCTCACTATACTTGCTGCTGGATATCATTATGCTTCTTATTCTGCTTGATGTATTGATCAAACCTTGTTTACGAAAAAGTTTCCGCAACAAAATAAAACGCCATAGTGATTAATAATAATTTTTACGTTTGACTGATGATGCGTCTGTTCAATATTTCATTTATACAGGGATAAATTTCATATTTAGTTTTAATTGATAAATTGTATACTAAAATCGTGCCGGTCGACGCCGCGTAGGTAGGCATCACTAGGTGGACCGGCGACATGATTAAGGTCGCGGGAAATCGCTGGATTCAGGCAAGACCGGTCATCGTTGCAAAGGGACTATCCTTGCGTGGGCGTCTATCTGCTGAATAGAAGAACTAATAAAATTAATTTCGTTATAATTTTTTTTAAATCAATTTTAAACTTTATTTTTTCTGCGTAAGACCTTAAAAGCCCGGGATTTTTTGCTTTAATGCACCACAAAGCCATTCGATTACACCATTTTTTAAATGTGATGGACTCCAATTGTAAAGCTAAAATTAAACTTTCCTGTCATTTATTAGTATGATATACATTAATACGTACACGCTTAACTGCTTATGATTTGATCCTTTTTTATATAGATGTAAAATAAATACCAATACCAATATATTACAATAGTATAACTACAGACGTAAGTATTAAGAAACGGATAATATCCGTGTTCGATCACCGCCATACTAAATTTACTTTTTCTTTTGGTCGATCATTTATGTCCACGAGAAAAGGATTTAATATATGTAATAAATAATTGTTGAATCTTGCTCAAGTACATACAAATACAGAATAAACTAATACAGTGGTGTACTAAAAGTGGTGCTCTTGAGTGACAGTCATTCACCGTGAAGGTATGATCAATGTAACAGTCTAGGTGAGGATGGAGAAGAATATCTGTGAACGTCTAGACCGGTTATCTATTGACATACTCGTATATTTTTATTCTTGTATGAATTACCACGCAAGAAACAACAATCATCAAAAATACGTTATAAATATAAAAAATAAGATAATTATGATAAGATAATTATGTAAATATTGGCAAATTTTATGTTACTTCATAATGTAAACCAAATCATCAAAAATTAAATAAATCGTTTGACACGACAGCTTATTAACTTACTAGTTGATTAAAAAATGAAGAATCAATATTTTGTTAGCAAGAAAATTAATAATATAGCTGAAACTAATTAAAATGACTCCATGTTTATTTTGTTCTTACATTTTTATAGCAAACAATATATGAAACTAAAAACGCGCATCAAATTGTTCAGATGAGTAAAAAAATATTTCTTTTCAATATTTTTGGTTTTGTTACGTTGCTCAAGTTAAAATAAATGTTATTATTTCTCAGCAGAAAATAAACTTTATTATTAATTTTCCACGTAATGCATAATTTTAGGCAGGCAATTAAAACATTTCCCCCAGTTGTATTAGATAAAACTGGTCTGCAGCGACAGCAATAAAGAAAGAAATTGCGGCTGTTTAATGAGATTTAAATAATTAATGAGCAAGCAAAACAATTTTTTTTTCAGCAGACTGCTGCTTGGAGCTCTGGGGCATAGAAAGTACAAGTCATAATTGCAATCCCGCCAACGAGTCCGGTAACTTCGCACCCTACATTACTACCCAAAATATTATTCAGCTACGAGGGAGCAGTACAGCGAACGTCATAAATTAGTTTTAATTGCTTATTTATGAAATTTCTTGATATTATAGCGTTCATGAAATTTTTATTATGTACCTGTATACTTTAAAAAAATACAATAAAACCTAATGAAAAATTGAACTATCATTATTGAAAACATTTCTCACGAATTAGTGAAGAATCGAAATGAATAGAGGTAAATGATATAATGGCCTTAAAGTATATAACTGTGGTAATCTTTTACAACTATAAATTATTATCTGATTAATTACTACTGATACTATTATTATATACTATTATTACTATTACTATTATACTATTATTATTATATACTATTATATATTATTATTATACTATTATTACTGATTAATATTACTTTTCTCCGTTATTCGTTATACGTCATAGGATTGTCATGGATGTGAGCATGCCATGTAAAAATAATTCAATAATACAGTATACGCATGGGCGATGAGGAGTTTCATTTAAGTATATATTCTATTTTTAAGTAAAAAATAAACCGGATAGATTTGATCGGAGATTACGAGTCCAAGAATATAGACAACTTTGAATATTAAAGAACGTTTTGATTCATTTGTATGAGACGACCGTTATTCATAATATTCGCATGACCGCATACTTAAGTTAGTTCCGATGAATTTAATCATTTTAACGGAAACGTGTTATTTTTTACCAAAAGTCCATTCCGTTGATTTCGTATAATATAATCGTATTATCACAAAATCTCAACGAAATGTTGAGAAAAGGAAAGAATTCCATATTCAAATGATTGACATCTCGCCGGGCGGTCAACCGCCGATTCTTTCAGCTGATCACAGCGTTTCGTAAATTTCTCCCCTCTTTCCCCTAGCTTCCGTTATCCATTGTTATACTTAAATCTGACTACGATAAAGCCCATTGTGATCGATTTGAGATTCTAGCTTCAATGTATCATGCGCACTGCTTTCTTACTTGAAGCAACGGTTTTTAATTGAGTATATACACTTTACTATAAGTCGATCATTATTAACATTCATCATCTTTTGGTTAAAAACATAATTTTTAATTGAGAATGTTAAGTACACTGTATAAAAATAATATATATTACATATGTTACTATTTGCATACTATATTATATACTAACTAATTTTGTAACGAGAGTCCGCCATTAGAGATCTTAATTTTATTACACAGGTTTGATTTTATAATTTTCGATTAAATATATTTCTCTATCGTTGTCATCGCTTCAGTCCATAGACGCCCACTGTAAGGCATAGGCTTTCCCCAAAGACATCTATAGAGGAATATACCATAATCGCCAAAAAATATCAATCTTAAGTATGTTGTTACATTTATTTATTTTTGCTGTTGGAATGCGGCAGGAAGATAACTTCAAGCAAAATCCGCAGACATATATTCAACAATAATTAATTTTAATATACAGTAATCCGAATATTGTTAAGGCTTTTTCTTACTATATTATCATTAAATTATTTATTATTTATGAAACCATTGATTTTGGATAAGTTGATCATAATTGATAGCAAATGAGCTATACATTCACTTATTTATAGCTTTTACACCTATTTACTATCACGCTTTATCAACTCGTAAACGTATGCTGTTCACTCAACATTTTAATGGTATTCGAATTACTGACAAAACAGTTGTATAGTGCGTGTAATTACAAGCTTTAATAAAATATACTAGCGGTTCGATCTTGATCCGCTCACAGCGCCAGTGTCCGCGGCAAGAAGATGCTCGTGTCTCAACTTTTTTAAGAACTATATTTTATCATTGTCGTTTCATCTTTGTATGTCTTGAATGCAAATTATATAAGATCTCACTGGCATGCAGTATTTGTGTACTTATAGTTATAATAGCTATAAGAGTGATATAAATGAAAACTTGTCATCGGCTGTCGGTCAACATATACATATATTTATAAATATTATAAAAACATTTGTTGAAAGTAGATTCCTGAAAAAATCATCCGTTTCACAGACGCATATCAATTTTAAATGAGTAATTAAGAATTTTAGGAAAAATAAGCCTCCTGCTTCAATGTACATGCAGTGTGCAGCACTTCGGTGGGGCGGCGTGCGCTCGCAGATGGTAAATGAATCGAGTGTCTCGCGTGCGGTACTTGTGCCACCCCACCAAAACACCATTGTCGCGATCACAAAAAACGCACCCAGATTGTTTACCTCACTTTTTACCTTTTTTTAACTTATGTTCGTCGCCTTTGTGCGTATTTTCGTCGCGAAGCACGCGGCTAACGCCTTTGTGTGGCACTCATTGATGCGTTACACTCCCATTATGCTTCACGATGTAGGCAATTCGTAGTTAAATGTAGATAATCGGCGGATATTTGGAACCCTATTTATATCTTAATTTGTTGACGCCGTCGTTAATGTGACGATTCAATAAATGATGTAAATAAATGTTTTGTCTAGCGAATGGTTTATCGTACTTTATCACTTGAAGCTTGCGCCAAAAAAAACCAATCATAATATCACTCAATGACTGGACACACGTTTTTAATAAGTGATAAACGATTTTGCTGTCTAGTAGTAATCTGCATCAGTTTAAACTAACGGTTCAAAATAATAAAAAATCCAGAAGGGACAATTTACAACGTATAATGCATTTTTAGATTTTTAACAATTTAAAAAGATGTATACGAAAAAGGTTTTCTTTAAATAAAACAATTAAATACTTGTTTTCGAAATGTATTTTTACAAATTAAAAAAGCAATTTAGAATAATACGATCTTTATATTATTTGCGAGGGTACGCAAATTTACATTTTTTTGCTAAATAACAAAGTTGTCACCAAAATTTGTATTTAATTATTAATACTGTATATTAAGTTATTGAGATACAATATTACAAAATAGAATACTATTGGCGACGTTAATTAAAATCTAACAAAAAAGTTAAATAATTAATAGAAGTATACAAAATATTTAGTTAGATAAATATTTTAACAATTTAAAAAAACAAGCTTGTAGGCCTTTCAAAATGATTGAAACTTACAATCAACTATATTTAAGCAAATGTGTAGACAAAAACATTATTTAAATGCATATTCGAAATAATTATTCTTATTATAATGTTGGTCCTGGTCAAACCGAAATTAGTACATTTAGCAGGTGTTGAGCGAGGCTAAGTACTCGTTGTATTTCTTTTCTTGAGCTTGTTGTAGCTTTTGCAACTTCTTAATAAGTCCTTTGCTCACTTCCTTGCCCTCGTGGTCGTGTGTTGGTAGACCCTAAACACAAAATAGAAAATTCAAGACGCGGAAGAAATATTTTAGTACATTACATATCATTAATATGGTAAAGCTTTCAGTCAACTATTCACGATTCATTTAAACCTAAGAAGAATATTCCGTTGAATAAGTTAAACGATTAAAGATCACGTCCTTCAAGAAAACTACAGCATGGGTACAGCCATACTTCTGTACACTTTTCTATGAATCTCACACTAAATATGCATTAAAACAAAACAAAAAGTTGCATTGAATGCGGCTATTAAAGGAATGCACATTTCCTAGTTACTAATTAACGTTGATCAACAGTAAGAGATATAATACAATAAGTATAAGATCAAAAATATTATCATAAAAAAATTTAGGTAAAAACTAAAATCATCATGAATTATCTTAAAGTAAGTCGTAATCATCATTTCAGCCGCAGTACGTCCACAGCTGGACATAGGCTAGATTCTCCTTTAGATTTCCAGTGGGATCGTTTGAAAGTGGCCTGCACTGAGCGTCTTCCGACAATAATTACTAGGTCGCCTGTCTACCTTGTGGGTCGACGTACTCTGCGGTTACCAGTCCGTGGTGTCCATTCCAGAGCATTAAAGTCCCAGCGGCTATCTGTTCAACTGACTTATTAATCCACTGGGCTTAAAAAACTAACAAAATTAAAATGTGTATTTACGTTCGTTCAGAGCATCAGATCGGTGCATTCGCTTGCCACTGTAATAATCTCAATAATGATCGATACATTCTCACCTTATCATCGAACTTGGAGTACTTGTCGGTTTCCCGTTTAAACATCTCAGTAGGAGGTATTTTCTTTTGTTCCTCTTTCGCGCGTTGAGCTTCCAGTAATTCTTGTTTTTTCTTTTGCTTCTCGGCCTCTATTCTTTTTTTCTCCTCTTTCTCCTTCCTTAGTTCTTCTTTGCTTACTAATTTAACTACAGTGCGGTCTGATACAAAATAAATTCTGTCAGTAATGCATCGCTACTATTATGTATTATCATACAAATCATTAGCAAAATAAATGAAAGCTTTGCCGCGTACGTTTTTTTTAAATTAACTAACGCTGTTTGGTCGTCGCCATTTGGAGTTGTAATTTTTTTACAGTTTATCTAAAGGCAGTTAGTTATTACAATAGCGCGACAATAAAAACATAAATAATAATTAATAATTCATTGGTTGTAAGCTTGGATACAAGATCACAGCATATTTTAAAGCAAAATTGATCAAAGCGCAAAACTCGAGAACTGCTGGACTAATCCGGCGCTATTTATAATATTTCTAACACAACCATTTATACAAAGAAAGAAGTGCAAAATTGTCAAAGATTTACATATTACGAAATCTGTCGAGGCAGTTCATTATCATTTCAGCTAAAGAACGTTCGACTGCTAGCCATAGACCTCCTCTATAGAGTTTAAGTAACAAATCGTCTTAGTTTTAAGTAAAACCAGTACTGACCTGCTCTATCTTCCAGTCGCACGCCCAGCTCGGGTAGAACATTGTCTCTTAAGTCATCACATAGAGCCAATACATCCTTGGCGCCCACCGTCCTCGCGGCATCGCGTACCTGCGCCCTGAACGTGCCCAAAGCCTCCAAGAACGGCATCACTGCTGCTTCCAGCTGTTTTATTGGTTTAAATTAACGTTTTCATGCAATTTTTTACCTCTACAGATTTTATTTTAATTTCATAACTTAAAATATATATAATCTATCTATAATACAGTAGAACCATCTCACTATGATCAATATAACTTGTAACTTTAAATTTAATTTTCATAAAAAAAAACGTTATAGATAATTTAGGTCATATTTGACACTTTTTAGATTACAGATAATGAAAGAAGAGTTATTATAACTTAATGGTAAATTGGCTTTAATTTCAAATTCTCAGATATTTCAACCTAAAATAATTAACTAAATAAATTGCAATAACATTTGGAACAAGTCCTGATTTGCACTAATAATACTAACTAGACCACTGTGACCGCATAACCACTGTCAATTATTTGGAATAATTGATACATCAGTATTATATAATTCACCGGTATTTGTACTTTTTTTTACTTTGAATGAAGATTTTTCATTTTCAATTAAAGCCAAAACAGATGGCTCTTGGCTTAACCTCAAAATTATAATATAAATAACTGAACTTGGTTGACTTGATCTAGAATACTTACATTAACACTCTCTGCGTTACCAACCGGGAAGCCTATACCACCCCTGGGTCCCTCTACTGCTCCGAAGATATGCAGTATATCGGTCACGTAGCGGGCAGCCGAAGTGAGCAGAGGAGAGTTTCGAGGAGTCGTTTGACGTAAGTATATGTGCGACGCCGCTACCAACTCACGAAGAGCGTCTAGAGCACTTCGGGTGTCAATGTTATCTACAGAAAAATATTTGATAATAAATATTTGATAATAGAAAAATATATATACATTATTAGCATAACAATATTCCTAAAATACAAATTTGCAAATATCAAATTTTAAAACTATTCTAATTTCTTATCTTTATGTACCATACACATGTTATAGCAATAAATACAATAATTTTATCAAATGATTGTAGGACTAATATGTTTATTTTATACTCTTCAACCCACTTAAATAAGAATAAACATTCGGCCATCCAGGACTTAGAGCAGGGATGAACAACCTTTATAATCAATGGGCAAATTTGAATATTTTTTTGCGTGCCGCGCATAAAGTAACATTAATAATTTACAAAACTTTATTTGTAATAAACATTGCTATAAAAAATTAAATAAAAAAGTATAGATTTCCTACAAATTTTAATCAGTAAAACAAATTCACTAAAAAATTTGACACAGTTTTTTCGAAACAAACTCATCAATTTCAACCGGAATTGATGAGGTAGTGACGTACGCAGCTTTCTAATCGTGCATCCCACGGTCTTGATTAGTAATAATTTCTGATTAATTATTTCGGTTTAGTATATATAATTTTATTACAATTAATTTTAAAACAATATATTAATATTGTTATAAATTAAATTACAGAAATGCTTGGCGGGCCGCATAAGCATTTAACAGGGGATAAGCTGCCCGCGAGCCGAGTGTTGCTCATCCCTGATCAAGAGTTTAAATACGATTCGATACATGTATAGGCCCAGTACATCAAGCATTTATCCATTATAAAAGAAAATGCCAAAAAACATTTCCGTACAAAATATTACTAACCACACAATGCTGTATGCACTTGCTCCTTAACTGCGCTTAACTTCGCCGATAGATTTTGTTCTTCCTGTCCCCACACACCACCACAGCCTTCTTCATATCCACTTCTCAAAGCATCTTTCACTGTTAAGAAGAATTCCTGGAACAATAATCCTTAATTTATTTATACTATCAGCGTAATTATTTTTTGTAGAAATAGAAGACTCTATTTAAGAACTAAGAGACCCTTTATACAATGAAGCAAAAATGTATTGTATCAAATAGGTTTTTCTAAATACTTTCGAAGACAAAACATTTTTGAAAATTTTTGTATTTATGCAGACTTGCCAGGATAGGAACGATGATTCCTTCTTGAAGAATCTGGCAAGATATACTCATAAAATATGTTCGGTCGTGTTTGCGGAATGTCTAAGTAACAAATGATGGTAGAGGAGAATGGAAGGCTTTAAAATGTGACGACCGTCAATATTTCATAAACTCATAGACACCTGAACAATGAACAAACTACTTTTTTTTCAAATATTGATTGATTTATTTAATTTCTTTTATTTTATTATTTCTAGAAGGGGGGGTCCAACTTTTTCTAACGTGATATCCAGGGGTGTGGCTGCAAAAGTGAAACGTAATGTGACACTGAAGGGAAGAAAGAAAAGTATTTGCTTTCTTCCCTACAAAGTCACACTGTATTTACTTAATCACATTTGCTCTGGTGAAGTATTTTATGAACAGACTCTAAAGAAAAGAAATAGAACTAGAATTAAGTTTATGAAATGAGTAGTTTGATTCAAAGGTTTATACATTGGTTCATAAGTATTGTTTTTATGGACTGGATTGCATTGACAGATTCCGTGGTCTGTGGAAGCCTAGCTTTTAAGCTAGTGAAGCTAGAGGTCTCCTGTGGGAATCGAGGCTAGGGCTACTATGTACCACTATTTCACTAGATTGGAATAAATATTGTACTCACATTAAACAACTTCTCAGTCTGTATAGCCATTTCCATTGTATTATCTGAGTAATCTAATGTCTCCTTCCAGCCGTGTAAAAGAAACGCAATCCGCAACTGTCGAGCCGTGTGCCGTGTCAATGCGTCGTTAATTGTGACGAAATTTTTCAATGATTTGGACATTTTGCAGCCGGCGATCGTGAGATGTCCCGTATGAAGAAAATAATTAACCCAGCCAGCTTCATTGAAATATGCCTGTAAAAGAATATACATGACAATATAAAAAAGGTTTTTCACATTTTCACTTTTGTTTATGAGTTGGTTTTTTATTTGTCTCTAATCTTCGCATGTGACAAGTCTGTAAGATTTTAAGTTATTTTACACGCGAGACTCCTATTACCTCCTTGAAAGTAATACTTTTTAAATGTGCCCCTAAAACAATTTTTATAGCTACGCGCGAAGTGTTTCAAATTTTTTAGTATTTACTTTTATGAGGTCTACATCCACCGCACAAACACAGGCTGAAGTGTAGTTACATATTTTCGTTGAAATAAGAAAATATTCTAGACAATAACATAAATAATGTACTGCAGCAGAATACTTGTCATTACTAGATCAGATATTCAGGTGCATATTTACTTAGTTATTCCAGCTAGAAAATTATGAAAACAGATTTAATGAGTTACTAACAGATAAATTAACCAAAATAACTATTTTTGTTGCCTTTACTTTTGAATCTCTTCTTGCACGAGCATATCTTTACCATTGTTCACTGCCTAACTGGCTCGTGGACAAAATACTTTTAAAAGCCCATTCTATAATGTGTGAACTTTTCTAAGTAAAAATGCCTTTTTATATTACATCTCTAGTACTAACAACACTTATCTCTTCAAGAAACACAATGTTGTGCAAAAAAAATTTGCAGCATATTTTGAAAGTATTTTTTGCACTTTTATGTTTTGTGTATATTTCATATACCCAATAAAAATTAGTAAAATGTTTTACCTCGCTCTGAGCTAATTCATTATCATGATGAGGGAATTTTAAATCAACACCACCAGTGTGTATATCCAACTTAGATCCACATACATCCGATGCCATTGCTGAACACTCAATATGCCATCCGGGCCTTCCAGCACCCCAAGGAGACTCCCAGGATGGTTCGCCTGCTTTACTACGCTTCCACAAAGCAAAATCATTTGGAGATTGCTTCTTAATAGTATCGTCAGTCAGATCACCTGAGGACATTTAACAGAAATTTTTAATATTTTAATGATAAAGTTTGAACTAATAATTATCAAAAAATAAACTAATTTCTAATTACATTAAGTGGCAATTTGCTATACTCTAAAGGTGAGAATAAGTCATTGGCAAATTGGCATATAGTTGAATACTTTAATTTTATTTTTATCGCTGTAAATTTCTCTAGATTAAAAAAATAGCATATAAGAAACATTACACAAATTATAGAAACTATGTGACAATGCTTGTGTTTTTATGAGTATTATAACATCATTACCTTCTCCTTCTTGCAAAGATTTAGTATCTCCATATGCTTCAGGAACAAGGCGAGCATAATGATGTTTCTCTGCACCATCAAATTCACTCACATTAAAGTAAACAGAACCATTCGATTCGTAAGCTAATCCATTGTTTATTATCTTTTCTATAAAAGATATTATCTGTGGTATATATTCACTGACTCTTGTAAGAACATCTGGCGGCAAAACCTAAAAACAGTTTACTAAAAGCAACTAACAACGAAAATCTGAATAATATTAGATTTTGTTATAGAAAAATGTTTTTTGGAATTAGTTTTAGTAGCTCTTAGAATATCAATATACTCTGCCATAAATATTGCATCTTTGGTCTTTCCAAAGATGTAATATTTATGACAATCACTATCTATGTGACGTGTGCGACAGAGATAACGCTCTACGAAGCCGATATTACCCGATTGCCTCTTTCCAAAGGTCGATGCGGAATATTTATTGCCGGGTATTGTACAGTGTGATTAGTTATCGGTGAAAAACTTTAAGGGGGTGAATATTTAGCTCTTTTGTCAACAAAAAGCTTAAAAGCTATTTATTCCATTTCTAACCTTCCTTCATCTATTTTTATTACTATTTATGCCATATATATAACTGTCAAATATGTAGTAATCTGAATTTTGAAATCACCTTTTTATACTATTTCAAACTATTTCTAATACCATTTATTTTGCTATAATGTTTAGAATATATTATTTGCTAGACATTTGCTATATATTCACTCCTTTAAAACACCAATCACAATAGAACAATACACAAAAAGAAAATAACAGAACTATATAATAAATATAATTGATTAATACTAATACATTTTATTTAAATATAATTTTAATAATAATTAGAATCAAATTAGTCTATCTAATCTGATCTAATAGATTCTTATTACACAATAATTACTCATATTTACTTACATTTAATGCTTTCATGTCCTTGTGAAATTCATTTTCCCAATACCTTGGCAATGTTGTAAATATTGCATTATCCTTAACAGTTGCTCCAAGTCTTTTATCTAACCAATCTGAAAGAGGGTCCTTGGCTGATTTTAAAAGATCACATTTAGCTTTAATAATGTCTTGTTCAACTTGAGTTTCAATTGCTGATTTTAGACCCTTAACTGCAGAGGCAAGACTGTAACAAAGTCTTCTGTTTAAAATCATAACATAAAACAATTAATTTAAATCATTCTTTTAACTTAAATCTTGAGTCTATATTAGTGAACACAATAACATGGAATGTTAAAAAAAATCATTAATGGTTTAACTAAAAACAATCTAATTTAAATATTAACTACAACATAATAAATAAAGACAGGAATGGAGTTTACACATACAAATTAACTAGTTGAACGGGCTAAAGTATAAGTCAAATCACAACAATATATTTGCATTTGCTTAGCTACATTTTACAATAGTACAACAAATAAAATTTTAAGTTTTCTCTTGCATAGGAAATTTACCCAAAAATATAATAAGTACATAAATGTAATATTTATTATGGAAATTATCATAAACTTGAAAAATTATATTATAAACAGAGATTAGATATTTGGCTGCATATTTACTTAAAATTAAGTGTTACCTTATTATGGAAAACAACTTTGTAAAGCATTGCAAATGGGCAAACTGAGATGGTTAACTATATCTGCTTGTAGAAGTGGGAGGACCAACACTACCTGATTATACACTTGTAGACTGCCTAAATTGCTTTTGGGTATTCTATCTATTTGTAAATCGTTGAAACCATTAAAGTAATTTTTAGAAAGATTCACAATCATCGTCATTTCAACCATAAGAAAAAAGAAGTTAAAGATAAACAAGTAAATTAAAAAAAAATTACTTTTATTAATTAATCTATTAGTAAATGATAAAAATAATTACAAAAAGAAAATATGCATTTGATTATCTGATCTCTGATTATGACTGTAATTTACAAATATATATTAAGCTAACTTACTCATTCAACATCTTCTGCATTGCATTCTTCTTATCCATATCAACAGTATCTTTGATGATTTGTTCATAATAATCTACAACTGCTGTTGCATCATCTATTGTCTCATTGAGAGGTTTTTCCTCATTAATATACTTTTCATACAAATAATTTTGTCTAGCTCGTTTTATAATTTTATCATCAATATCGGTGATATTCATAACATAAAGTATATCATAGCCAAAATAATTTGACATCACTCTTCTTAATATATCAAATGATATATATGACCTGTAATGAATTCAAAATTAGTTAATCACATAAGGAGGCTAAAATAATAAGTTGAGTTAATAATGAACTGTAAAATATAACTATATATTTGACAACTATTTCAATATATATACAACATAAAAAAAAAACACAAGTAGTGACAACAAAGAATATGAAATATTTATAAAAATACCTTTTTATTGCACTATATTTTCCACAAGACAAATACTCCTCAAATCCACATAACATATTTAAGATGATGCTCAATCATCATAATCACAATTTGTAATGCATTCTAAACTTAAATTATTAGAGCTGAAAATGGCTTACAAATTTCCTAAACACTGTTATTTTTAAATTACATACGTGCATTACCAATATACTTTTATCTGACTTTTTATAAGTCATAAATGTACAATTATTTTGTAAGAAGTTTGTAAATAGTGTATATAAACGAAAGGCAGAAACTACTTTCTTTTATTATACACAATTTATTAAAAACACTAAATTTATTAACAACAAAAAGTTCAAAGTTTTCATACCTGGCATGACCCATGTGGGAGGAATCGTAAACTGTAGGACCGCAACTGTACCAATTAATTTTGTTTCCATTGGCACAAATAAATTCTTCTTTCTGTCTAGTTAAACTGTTATACAATTTTAAAACGGATTTTTTTGATATCGTCGGTGGAGACCAATTTGGTAAAGATCTCTTGGACATTTTGTAAAATCTGAAAATAACGAATTAACCTCAACGTTTAGCTCTTTGCCGCAATTATGGTTTTCTATGTTATTCTTAATAAAAAAAAATTTCGAAAATTTTCTTAAAAAATTATATTTACCTTATGTTAATTAACGTGGATTAGTCAAATATATGCCACGTATTAAATAAAAATTAAAAATGAATGTAATATACGAGCACGTATTTTGATGCACCGCGATTGACTAATCTCTGTCGATTGTCAAATGTATAACTGACATTGACGTATCATGGACGTCATCGCTACACGATCACTCAAATTTGTAGGTGTTAAAATAAATACTAAAATTTTATGCCATTGCTGTATAAAATATAGAAATGTCAATTAGTTCTAATACCCATTAAAGACCCAGACAAATATTTTCATGTTATAACTGGAACAATTTGCTTTCATTAACTTTCTCCAGAACAAGAATACTTCCTTTAGCAGGCTTTTTGTTGTAATGCTTTTTACCGACGAATGTTGGGTCACGACCTTCACTCAAGTGATCATAAACAAATATCAATCTTATATCAATCGTAATAACCATACAAAATCCTTAGTTAGAAAACATTGCAGTTGGTTAAAGTATACAAAAAATATCTTATGATATCCTTTCTTCGTATAACAGTTTTCTTCAACTTTTTTATTGTATGTATGTAATAAAGCACAGTAATTAAATTGCCATATTCTGATTTTTACTATACTTCCAAGTTAAATATATTTCTTACCCAGATATTTATTTGAAACTTGTAACTTATTAAAAAATTGAGTCAAATCCTATGTATTATTACGATAGACCAGAATTACAATACTCATTTATTTATATTTATCAAAAACAAATCCAGCAAAAAAAACAATAACCTCTAAGAATTGAAGAAAAACTTGTCGAAGACCTGATCTATTATTATGCCAATAGACCTAAAACTGTTTTTTTCTTGTATCTAAATAATCGAAATAAAAAAAGATAGTATGTACAATCGATGTCCTACAATATTGACTTTTGAAATAAATTAAGTACAAATAGACATATGCCTAAACTGTATATTTTTTAGAACTATATTCGTTCGTAAATGCTGAAAGATTAGGATGATAATTAAATGTTTGGTTAAGATTTGTTGATAATCTCAGGTGTTGTAGTGTGTGTATGATAATAATACTATACGGACACCGATGTCATGTAGTTATGTATTTATACATAAATAACAACGCGTTTATCCACTGAACTACTTTGTGCATTTTACTACGTTCTTGTGTACTTTTATATAAATTTGATTATTTTAACGACTAAATATTAGTCAAAATGGCTCTCTGTGTTTGTAAATGCCTTAATGTAATGTTAGAAAGTGAAAAAATAGAAGACAATGTCGATATTGGAAAACTGGAATTATCTTCGACGGAACAAAGAGATATTTTTTTCAGTGAGGTACATTTGGTAAACATGAATTAACCTTGAATTATAAAAAGAATAGCATTAATTATATCATTAATTCTAATTGATTATGTCTTTTATAAACTTATCGTTTCTAAAATACTTACTACGCGATTACTGCAACCTTACTGATTTTCTTCAAAAGTAAGGGTTATTTTAGTGATTTTCATTATTTTTCTACTTAATTCATATATTACATAATGTTATATAATCGCACCAAACATTTTAATATTTTATTTGCTGACGATTATGTAAAGTAGGTATTATATCGATTTAAAATTTATACTCTAAATATTATGATCAGAAATTAAAAAAATAACAAACAATTTAATTGTCTTAATATTTAAAATATCTATAATAGTTTTTTGAACTACAAATTAAAAAAAGCTATTTGATAAATAATATAATATATATAGACCATATTTAATTAATGCTTCCAATTTTCTATGCTGGTTATATTCTACTTACCACATAAACCACATTGGAAAACTATTTACATATTAAATGTATTATGTAGTAAATATTCATCTACAGCTGTAGACAGTAAGCCATGATTAGGACATGGACCATTAAAATTTTAACAAATATAATCATGTGGACTATTGTTTAATCTAATAATTTAGATATAATAGAAAAAAATAAAATAATTATATGCAACAACTTCTTTAGTTCATACCTTTTTGAGTGTGGAATGTATATTATATTATAAATTTTCTTATTTGAAACAATTTTTCTTTCCAGAAGTTAATGTCAAGTTCAATTAATACATTAAAAACTCATATAGCACAACCAGCACTACTTGGACATAGGATGGTAGGTCGATGGACTATAGAGTCATGCCTTGCCTGTGAGCAAACAACACATGCAATTTTCCAAGACAAAACAACAATTTTAATTTGTAAATCCATAGAAGTAAGTATTATAACATCACATAGATAAGAATTCTGTACATATGAACATTTGTATGTCTATTCAACAAAATTAAACTGCTGGATTTTCAGTAATCATGTTAATTTCAAAAGCCTGAGATCTTAATACCGTTTTATAAGTGATAAATCTAGGTCTCTAATGATAATGATCACTATCATTACCCATTAGCAGTCCAATGACATTAGACAAAATTAGACGAAGGTAGAAATATTTCTTTCCAGTTGTTCTTTTGTCAGTGAAACTAAGGAACATAAAGTACTTGAAATAATTTGTGCATTGTCACAAAATTTTATATATTGCAGTCATTGATCTTTTATGAGACTGTTTGGTTAATGTTTTAATTTAGGTGAATAATTTATTTAATTGAATTCTTATCACAATAGATTCTTACCATAAATAATTATTCCGTCAATAATAATTATTATGATGTGAAAATATAGTTTGTGCAAAAGGTATAAACTATAATTTAGGGGATTACCTATTATTTTATAGTTTTTGCTAATACATAAGTTGTTATAAGTTAAATATTTTTTTATTGTCATCATATCTACATGTTTATTCTATAACAATAGTAAATATATGCCCCATGTAAATAAATGTATTCAGAAATAATCTCTCATAATCTTTTTACAGACTACACTGGAAAGAGTAAATAATTTAAAAAAGTCATCAAATTTCTCTCCAGTATTTAATTTATTAGTGCCAGAGGTGACCAATGATATTGAAATGAAAGAAAATGTTGATACTAATAATGTTTCAATAAAGCACAACAACATTTACCCTCCAACTCATCAAGCAATTGGAACTTTAAGTAAGCAGCTAAGCCAAACACTGCAATCTCAGCTAGAAGCTGTTGAAGAAACCGTCCGACAGTTCAGAGATCAAAAATATGCGGAGTTTGAAGCATATAGAGAAAGAGCACAGAGAGATCATAAAATTTTATCTAGGTTTGTAGATTTATATGGCTTGATATTAATGTAAAAAATACCAAATAATTATAATTTTCTTTAACAGTTTTTGAAAGAGCTTTAGAATGATTCATATATTTTGCAATATTTTAAGATATTTGGATGCAGCTGGTTAAGATATATAAACAAAGATGATACATTGACAGAATTTTAAAAGATAGAAAAAGTGACAGATTTTTGAAAGTTGTCACCACATAATATTTAAAATTGATTTCTCTTTCATTACAGTATTGTAAGCAAAACAAGACGTAATGTTGAGAATGATAGTTGGAAAATAGATTCTAGCTTAGACAATGGTCCTCCTTCTCCATTGTTACCTCCTCAACAGAGAAGAAGGCTTTCATCTATTAAAGACGCAAAAAAAATTCCACAAAATATTGGAAAGGTATAATTATGATATATGTTATTATTATAAATAAATTTTAAGGTTTTTTTTGGCTTTTCTAAAACTGGTAATATTAACATTAAGCAATTTAATTTGACTGGAAGATATTATTTATTAAAGAAACATTGTCAATTTAATGAATAAATATTAATGTGGAAAAATGAATAGCAACATTATAAATTCACATTTTAAATTTCACAGGCACTGACTAAATGTTACATTAATGTATAATTTATGTCCAAAAGTTTTTGATAAAGAGTATATTGTTTCAATTAAGACCAATCAGTACAATTTTCTTTGATATTTTTACTGGATCAAAACTTATGTTGTTGAGAATACATAATTTAACTTTAACTGCAAACAGTAAATGACAATATGTTTAATAATTATTATAACATAAAATTAATATTAAATGTAGAACAATAATGAGAGGTATATAATTATTTTGAATGCTTTGAATGTTTAGGAATAAAAATTTATATCTTAATAGTTTAATTACATGGGTAAGTACCACAGGCACTGGCATATATCCTGAATATGACATACAGCTTGTCGCTTTAAGAAAAGTACACAGCAGCAATATTGTCTAATTTATCTTTTATTGTAGGACGAATTTCATTTCTTGGAAAATGGTTCAAAATTTCCAGTATTTACTTAATGACATAAGTTTGTTTTGTATTTTCAGACGAATGCACAATTTTCCCATGAAGAGGATTCGCTCGACGCCGAAGATATATTTGACTTAGATGGGATGGATTCAGGTCACAATATGATTTCTGATCAAGAAGACTATGACTCGGATCGTAAGTTATTTATGTTGTAGAAGTACTCAAAGTGACTTTGAACTCTCTAAAAAAGATATTTTTTTAACTTGAATTAAAAATTTTTAAAAGATCACTTGAAAGTAATTAAAAATTAATATTATTGTATTTGCAAATGGCCTGTGGAGCATTAAGGTACGGTAGTTAAAACCATGGACCAGCATCTTCAAGTTTGTTGGAAGATGCTGAAACCTTTGGAAAGAACCATGTACAGCAATGGGCATCCTGTGGCTGAAATGATAATAATGATGATGATGAATATTTTTAGCAATGACAAGGGAAAATATCTTATTATTTAGAGTTACTTTTTTATATACTTATATATACACATATTTTATATATGAATTTTGTTTTTTCTGCCATTTCACAGTCCTCTGCTGCAAATGAGCAGATAGAATATCACAAATATTTTTGTTAACTATGTTTTAATAAAAATGAATCAACAAATAGTTGAGAGACTAGAGTTAGCCTCATCCAGTTCAGCAGCAGACTGGGCAATAAATATCGTTTGTTAGGTATAGCTGTTTAATTATTAAATTATTAAATCAATAAATAAAGTTATAACTCTGAAGTATGTTTTATTCTTTTTCTATTGGCATGACTAATAATTTTGGATAGTACATGGTCTGACGAAATAGCTGGTTATTTTTTAAAAATGGGACTAAATTTTTCTTTCTTTCAGTTAATTGTGACTTTTTTGTTGGTTTACAGAAGGGAGTAACGACGAAGGTATACACATCTCCCGTCCACGCGGCATTGTACCTGCGAACATAGCTCGGTCTCTGCCCATTAACGTGCCCAATTTTCCGATGGAACGCACACCCGTCAACGAAATTGATGATTATGTAAGTATTGTCACTGACATAAGTTTTGCTTTAAATGTTGCAATGATGCCGTCGCTTAAACTGATAGTCACAGGGTTCTGTACCTTTTTTATAAATGTGAATCCATTTAGAACACCAAGAAGTTTAAGCACTTTTCCACCACTTCTCCAAGCATTAATGCTTCTAAAGTAGTAGTAGTGTTGTTATTCAGGCTACAGCAACAGACCTAGTTTTGGTCCGCACCGGCACTCTTATGTTGATATTCTAAATGGGTATGAGACAATTCAAGCCGAGGTCATGTGGTTCCTTTAGCCCAGTCACTCCATGGAGCATTCGTCACAAAGAAAAAGAAGATTATAAAGTTTTCATTTGAATATCCCCCCTTGTTGAATGTATTATATTAGACATTACATTATTGAATATATTAGACATTTATTTGATGTTACAAGGTGATTAATTGTTTTTCCTGGCATATTAGATTGCTTTTTATGGATATCCACTGATGGTCTCTTCCACTGATCACTATACCTACTAATATTTTCGATAGCAAAGTGATTTGTCATAAAAAAATTAACAAATATAACTTAAGGTAAGCTTCCATACATATACATTTGCCATTACGATTTTATATCAGGAGGAGCCTCAGGACATAGCTGCAAGCATCAAAGCGTTGGCCCGCTCGGTGCACGGCGACGTGTTCGAGTTACCGCGCCCACGTTTCTCCACGCAGATCTAGCTCGGATCTTCCGAGGTGTATCACCTCTTCCAGTATAGTACTACCGTGTAAGGACAAGTCCTGCTCCACAAAATTAAGTGTAAACTATAATATATCGCCGAGTTGTGCGTATCCCTTGTGATTCAGTGTGTTCGAGTTGTGAGTTGTTACTACCCACACATTGGTGCTTCATATGTGATCAGAGTGACCCTACATCAGAACCATCACCTAGTGTTTGAACTATATCTTCAGAGTATAATTTGAAAGAATATTTTCTATTTGTAAACAATGACTAAAATGTTTAAGGATATTGTAAAGTTTCAATAATTTTGAAAAGGGAGATGAATTAATTATAAACATCTATCTCGTTTATAGTCATCAAAAATAATTGTAGTTTGTAAGTGGAGAGGCTATGAAATGTTGTTATAAAGTAATCATAGAAAACCAACCAAAAACAATTTTTTTTTCACTTTACTGAAATAATTTGCAGAAAAAGAACTGATTTGCTTTCTTGCAATTGTTGGCATGTTCTTGTGTGATATTTGACTTAATTGTCAGTATAAAAGTGGTAGCTTGTGTTTAAGATTCCTTTTGTTTTGCAAAATTATCTCATAAATTAAAATACTAAGAGTGTAATTTTGTCACCAATATTGTAAGTGTTTATTTTGATAGTAAGATGTACTGTAACAATAATATTTTTGAGTCTTCAGGTGCTATTTTTTGCCATAAAGAATAAGTAATAAAGAGTATCATTTTTATACACAAAACTTGCTTCCGAAAATCAATTTGATACATTGTAATAATAAACCGAAATTGTATATTTGCTGCTGTTTATTTCGCATAGAATTGCACACGTTAATTTAAATATGTGATTTCAACAACTGAATGCGCTGTGTAAATGTGTGACGTCAATTAATTGTGTAATAAGATGCTTATGTTGATCTGGTATCGTTTTGAGGAATGTGTGTGCTAGCCGTGTCATCATGTCAGTAGATTTTGTTAAAAATATATGTATACACATTATGTAACTTTACATCTAAGTCATATCTCTGTTAATAGAAACTGGAGAGTTTTCTATTAATTTTTATGTCGTGTTATCTTAATGGTAAGTGAAAAATGTACAAAAATATTAATATTTGCATTTCTTACTAGTCTTTTAGGGTCACCAATAATCATGTCTAATATTGAATTTGTTGTAGTACTCGAACCTAAATCGTATTGAAGATATAAAAACGAATAGTACATATTTTATTCCTCTTATGAGAATAACGAACTTGTAAAAGGTCTTTATTTTTGTACCCAATGTTTTGAATGTTTACATCGATGTGACAAATCGAGTCAGGAGTAGGCTTTAATGGATGAATTAATAGGTTTGTATCGTTGTGTTAGAATTCTTAGTTATTGTCTTGGGTTTAAAGCCAGGCTTTGACCATGTAACCCATAAAAATATTTGCTACCCCTCAGTGTCTTCCAATAGCACTGGACTGTAAGAGGGTTATACCCATGTTTTTATATTGTGATGCCGATCTTCAGTCAGTTGTTTTATTATAGGTATAACTAATATAATATATTACTATTGTTTCTATGGTGTGATGAATATATGATGGACCTTGAATGTAAACAATTTTACTGATCATGCAATAAAACATACTGTGTAGCCAGTCTTTTTATTATCTGTATTGTATTACCTTAACAATAATCTTTGTAATTATAATTTGGTATAAAAGAAAGTAATAATACCAGAAAAATTAGCACTTGTTAATCAAATACCAGTCTTCGTGTATTATTTTTATTTAAGGAAAAATTAGAATTATTTTTCATCCTACTTTAAATAAAAAAAAATTTAGACCTTAAACACGTGAAATTACCGAGTTTTTATATACGCGAACATTGTACTTTTCGGAAAGACCTACCAGTGGCATTGTGAGGAACCCTTCTAATAATAATCGAGGTATTTTAGATTTAAGCGAGTACCGTCACAGGACAACTGTAGTGCAAGACGTAAATATGTTTAATTATTCCATTGAAAAGTAGGAAACAAAAAAAAGTGCGAATTGATCAAAAATCTAATAATTATTTTTCCATAAACTATAAGTAAATTAAACGTACTTTCCCGTAAGCCGGGCGCAAAAGTTGCCAACTATTTTTGGTTACGTAGTAGTATCCGGTTGTTCAATATGTCTTCTGTGAGGACGAAAGAAGGCTTATCTACTTACCCAAATTTGGTTGTTCTAATTATTTACCGAAGGTAGTTTTATTAACAGTAAATTCATTGTACAAATAAAAAACCGAAAACAGTTTTTATGCGTATTTTGAACGGTTTTTCGATTGCGCTCGGCTAGCGGATAAAGTTATATGTGGTATTATATATCTGGCCACATTTAGCTGAAACATCCATGTATCCATGGTTACGGCGTCACAACAAAAGTGACGCTCGAATTTACAAATATCATTTCTGACGAACATTTCGACATTTCATTCTAAACTGCTTTTTTGTGTCATAAGCTAAGTATTAAGATTAAATGCTAGGATTGCGTCATAGCGCTTCCCGCCACGGTACTGGTGTGAACCGTACCTCTGGGGTTTTAGATGATGAAGACGATTTGTATAGTGGATTTAACGATGTCTCCCCGGCTTTGGATACCCGAACGCTTCGTGAAGACCAAGCTTTTCAGGAAGCAGTCCGGACGGCTGGCATCGGCAGGCAATTACCTAGTCGCATGGGTACTGGAGTAAGTATCCTAATCTATCGATAACTGATTTCCATCCAAGTACTGACTCGTCGTGATATCTTTGGAACCTTCAGGTTTCGAAACTTGATATTTACTAGAAATATTCTTTTCCCAGGTTAGAAGTCAACTCAGAACCTCGGTTTTTATTACTTAACGCTTACTTTGCGAACTCAATAGATGCCCTCTACTTCCTTGGTCGGTAAGGTAGTTGATGGTGTATTTATTATTTTAACACAGATTGCAGACTACCTCAATTACCAACTAAAGTAAAGAGGGTTTCATTAAGTTCGCGAAGCAGGCGGGAACAGCAAGTATGAATGTTCGGTGAATCCGAAAATCATGAAACAAATATTTCTTCGTTTTCTTGTTCTTCCTTATATTTGTATAGAATATCAAATTTGATTGAGGAAAATGTTACATAATTTAAATATTTATAGTATATAAATTTTAATCACATAGCAGTTTTTTTATGACGCCTTGCTATCGCTATCATAAAAGATAAAGACCTGTATATTCCTTTTATTATATATTAGCATCTATTGCATTGTTCTTATTACCTTTGCAGTTTTGTTTTCTACCTGGTTCAGACCCATGTAGATTTGAGAACTAACTTACACAGACCATGGTACTATGTCACATTTAGCACGAAGTACATTTAATCAGAATTGAGACGATATAAAGTATATTCTTTAAATCGTCCGATTTCGATTGTCATGCAATGCACATAATATTAAAAATTACCTGCACTCTGTTTTTTATATAAACTTATTCATTATTACATCCATTGATAAACCTTCCGCCGTAAAGAATGTTTCCTTAAAATTCGTTTCTTCGATATTGACAAATGACACATTTCGTGTTAAAATTGTCGAACTAATTATTATTATATTAATTATTTTTACATTATTATTTACTATTATTATATTAATTATTATTGTACTTACTACAACGCATTACTTTTTGAGATTGACATATTTTTAAGTAATTTGATTATGTGTAAGCATAAATAAGCAAAGAATAAGTAAGAATGGCAAAGCTTTGGTATATAAATGGCCTCTCTGAATGTATTAGTCCGTCGACTTTATAACACTACAGGCGCTTCGTTAGCGGAAATTAGGTGCAAAATCTACGCTCCAAAATTATTCCGCCTCCTGGTTGTTAGCGGTTTGTTTACGTTATCTGCTAGCCGGTACTCGACAGACAAAAGGTTAAGAATTTTAATATTGTACAACTATTTGTTACCTTTTAATTATTTACTTTACTATATGGCAGATATTAGGGCTAGGTACCGGCAGAATACGTGGTTCGTCCCGGGCGGGCACCGCAGCGCGGCCTATGACAGCTCTCCGGGCTGCGGGATACACGTCCGCCACTAGAGATGCGCCTCTAAAAGACGATCGCAGAGAAGACAGGTAATTATCATTTCACCGGTTATTATTAAATAATGACTGCCATACAAATGTCACTGCTGTATACAATAAGTACTTTGTCTATACATATATACATATATATATATGGTCGCATACATATGCGTAGTCAGTCTTTAAACACTTCCTTATTTTTTTAAATTATTTTACATAATAGGTTTAAATGTCGGCCTCTATTGAAACATTCTATAAGACTGTGCAGTCATCGCTGTAAGCACCATATACAAATCAATTTCGGTCATTGCTTTTCTTAAGGATGTTTTCAAGCTCCCCTCTTTATAAGGTATAGCTCACACTTTAGTCTCCAAAACGTATGATCATCATCATCATGTATGATAAAATCAATACTTTGAAGTTCAATCCGAGCCTTGTCTACCGCGTCAGAGTCCTGCTAAAATACCTATGGTGGTCCTCAAAAGGACTAGTTAGAAAGCCTGC
This sequence comes from Battus philenor, assembly GCF_028537555.1. Classification (NCBI taxonomy): domain Eukaryota; kingdom Metazoa; phylum Arthropoda; class Insecta; order Lepidoptera; family Papilionidae; genus Battus; species Battus philenor. The sequence goes on from NW_027181704.1 coordinate 6,533,462, forward strand.
ATCCTGCGTCAGAGACATTCTCAAATGATACAACTTCAATATAGAACTAATCTTCAAATAGTAACTGTAAAAATATTCTGACCGTTAAATTGGAGTGTTTGGGCATTAAACCTGTTTTGTAATAACCAAGATAATGGGTAGGATGGAAATTTATTGTTTTTAAACAGGTTTTCGATAGCCTAAACAATAACGCGATAAACTTTATTAGAACTCAATTTCATCAATGAAATCACAGTAATAAGTTATAACAAATATTTCAAATGGCTCTGTTTAATTTTTTGATTGTTTTTGTTCTTGTACAAAATCATGTTGATTTTACAATTAGTCCATTAAAGGTTAATTCCCAAAAATTATTGTTACATTATAAAGTTTTAAAATCTTATGAATCGAAAATGATGTACTAACCTGCGTATATATCTAAAAATAGCATAAATAATTTTGACATATATAGTGATAAACGAAACTTTTATAATTATATACCAAACTTAAATTTAAGCATTGAAGACAAAATTAAGCAAATGGAGTTACGGATAATGACATTGGTGGAAGAATCATGCATGCTGAGTGCTAAACGTGATGCCGACGATGACACGTCAACTAAGAGGGAGTACGATCTAGGGCAGGTAAGGATGTTAAATTAATAAGGCCTTGGATATTGTTTCGCGTCGCATGTATGTCCTGGTCCCGCGGTGGCGTGAATGCTAATTTTGCTTGAGTTTTCATGATAACGGGTCGCTCTATCTCTATCTCCAAAGATGTTGAGTCGATAGGCCACTGACGTTGAAACTACGGTAGTATGGGTAGGGATTGTGCCGGTAGAAAACCGGAATTAACCTTTCCATTGCTCCGGAATTCCGGAACGGGTTATTTCATGCAGGAATTTTGCACTTAACAAAAAAAGGTAACGATGTAATTTGAATGAAATTTGCGGATGGTATTTTATGGTCATTAATGTTTTTACTGTTAGTATATGCGCCTCCTCTGAGATGCTATACGGGATGTAAAGCTAAAAGTACTCTGCGGCCTTCGGTGACCACTACTAACAAACGAAAATTGCGGTTAAATTCTCCTATCTCTAAATACACATATATAAATAATTATTATAAAAATTATAAAACTTTGAAATATAATATCACGTAGGTAACAAATTATTTTGTTATTGACTTATATTTTTACAATACCTAAATATACAAGTCGTGGATTTATATTCATTCTACAGTCGCCTGATTCTAAATAGCAATGCATAAGCATAACTATATTTCAGCTTAAGGATGCCGTATTCATAGTCTGTTCGCGTTAAGAATATCTCATCATTATTCCCAGGCCTAGCCACGCCCCTTCACCATTCATATAGTTTCTAATTAAAAAGTCAAGTTTATAGTGACCAGTAGGAAGTATTTTTAAACCTAACAGTTAATTAGGTAATGTTAGTCCTCTGAATTTTTAACGTGAACAAACTGAGGAAAAATTACAGCTGTTACATATCTTGTCACAAGTACACAAAGGAGAGTGATATTGGGACGAATTTCATAACGACTAACTGTAGTTACCCTTACGCTTCGCGAGGCCCGCACTGCCTTTTGAGGGTTTAATTTCATAAAATGTATTTTTGGTAGTTTTTATATGCCAAAATATTTTTAATGAACGCTCCCTCAACCTGAGGATTGCAGGTGGAATTACGTAAAATCCATTCCTTTACTCGGCTATTCGAATATTCTGACAAATTTTAAATCTCTAAGCCTTGTGGTTTAAGAAATATCGTAATGAGTTACTGTAAAGGTGGAAATTTCATATGTACAGGTGATTCATATGTAGGTGTAAAAGTTTTAAAGGGGTATTCACCCCTTCAAAACTTTTAACGTTTAGTTCATTTTCTGCCAATAGTATCATCATCGATTTCTATCAATAGTTTCCGAAATATAAAATAACGTGATGATAATACAGTAAGATAAGAAAAAGCTGACATAACTGTAAAACATTTTTATCATATTTTAGGCTTTGTCAAAAGCACAGGAGGCTTCCGCCTTGGAGCGCCAGTTGATTCGAATGCAGGAACAAGCCAATATGGGAGACTCCCATAACTTGGATCTTACATTCGCAGTAAGATCTTTATTTACATATTTTTATCAGTTTTTATCATTAAGTATTTCCGAAATTATATTAGTAATTAATGTAATGTTTAAGGTTTTATGTAATCTGGCCGGACAATATGCTCTTAATGAAATGTACACTGAAGCTCTTAACACATATCAGTTGCTTACAAGAAATAAGCTGTTTCCTCACGCTAATCGACTTAAGGTAAAGTTATTATCAAATAAATTTTCAATTCACTAAAAATAAGTTTTTAATATAATAGTTTACGTTTTAGGTGAACATGGGAAACATTTATTTCAAAATGGGCGAACATCCAAAAGCACTAAAACTGTACAGAATGGCGTTAGATCAGACGCCAACTGCGGAAAAAGATTTAAGGTACTAAATGATTTGTTGAGCAGTGATAACCTAGTGGTAGCGGACTGAGACTCGCGAACATAGGGTATCGCGGGTTCTATTTCCCGCATACAATCTTATATTATTCACACTTTATGTATTTATTATATAGAATTCCAAACGCTCACAAACAAGATTCCAGACGATGGGCGGCAGTGTCCTCTGCGTGCCATAATACAACACTGAGATGGCCAACTCACCAGCCAAGCGTTGCGATTTTGGTATATCCTACATAGATATCTTCGGTGAAGGCTGTTACCCTACAGTAAGCATCTATGGGCTGTAACCACGAGAGATTTCTAGGAGCGTTGTTCTTTATTTCTTAACTGACACATTGTTTACCTGTTAGCTATATAGTTAACTAGCTCTCTAGCTATATAGCTAACAGGTAAACAATGGCTAGCTAGTATAGCTTCACCGGTTTGAAGAGGCAGAGAGAAGAGAGAAGTTCTAATTTAAAGTAGTCAAAAGTTCTAATTTTAATGACAATAGTAATAATATATCTATTGCAGATCTATAAAAGACAATAAATTCAGATAATAATAAAATAGTAAGAACTGAAACACTAGTTATGTATATACAATTATAATAAATAAACCAATCGAAGTAGCTTCATAATAAATATACTATATTATCTCCGTCTAGAGCCTCGGCTCGAATCGTTATATTATTTGTATAGATGACAAGCTCTGAAGTCACCTAAGTAAATACTTAATAGCTAGAGTAGCTTGATTCGATAGACTTCGAGAACGTTCCGATTCGCGGGTACCCAAGAAGCCGAACCTCAATACGATCGCTTGCTCTTATCGAATTATAGCGATTTTTTTTTACAAAACTATGAATAGGCAATTATTTCTTGTTTTAAATCTATTTTCTTCAAATCTTTTAGCAAATTGTTAAATAAGATCCGTGTTGAAATCAAATAACAGTGACATGCCTCAAAGAAACTTTGTTCAATTGAATAAATGAATTGGAATTTTTTTATTTATATTCCAGGAACAAATAAAAACATTCAAGCGCTGGAAATGCGTCATTTTTTTTATGGATACTTTACTTAGAAATCTATTGGTATAATATTAGAGAGACTGGAAAGTAATGCCGTTTTCTTAAGTTAAATTCACACAACTAAATTTTTAACAAATTTTTATTTCTCATCAACAATATATTCACCTTCATTATCATCAACCTTTTGTCATGTAGTATACAAATTTTCGCTTTTTCAATAAGATATGTCAACAGAAACGACAGTGCAGAGAAAATAGAACTTTTTATAAAAGTTAGATTGTACAAAGCCTTCAGTTACAAGTGATTGAAATGTAACTAAGAGAATATTAGTGAGTCACGTCGTATGTCGTATGTCGTACGTTATTATTGAGTTCGTTATCAGTTTTATTGATGTGAACTGTTAGTAATTATTATTTATTTTTACGTTACTAGTCGATTCATAGACCGTAAAGCATATTGAAATACCTATATCTATTTGCAGAATGAAAGTAATGCATAACATAGGTCTTCTATTAGTCCGTATGGGAAAATTTCGAGACGCGGTCACTAATTTCCAGCACATAATGCATGAACAAGGAGACTTTCAAACAGGTATAAATTGTTAAATAAATATACTAATGCTTTTAATGCATGACAATATTAAATTTATTATCCGTTAACGTAAAATGACCATTGTTTACTAATAAGAATCTTAAATACTTAGATAATTTGCAGAACGAAAGAATTTCTAAGTAGGAAATTAGGGTAGTTACAGTATTGAAATTGAAAAGTTAAATATCATATTATTTCATATTGTTCAAAAATACTCATCTGAATGTTATTTCAAATTTTTTCAGCAATAATTAACTGCAGTTATGATACACAATCCGCAGTATTCAGTTAGATTTAAGCAAAAAATCACGAGCCTAATAACAGTTGCATTACATTACTAAGTTCTGTGAAGGAATGGGGTATCTTAAAAAATAAAAAAATTCTCAAATATCAGCCGAAACAATAAAAATTGGGGGTAAAATGGATGGATAGATATTTACCCCACCTCTGAGGTCGCGTTTAATCTACCGTCAAAGATTTAAGTAAATCTCTACTGTTTGCACTTTTTTTTAACTATTTTCATGTAGTTGTGTGTTTATGATTTTTATAATATTAATGTAAAATATTTACGTCAGATTTTATTGGTTTATTATATATTGTTTGAATTTTGTTACTAATAATTCGTAAAGAAAAACGTGTATGCATAAATAAGGTGTTATTAATTACAATGGTTCGATCCTTAATTGTTTGTAGAGAAAGTAATAAATCTTTATTTTCACAGGACTTCATCTGGTCTTGTGTTCGGTTGCTCTAAATGATGCCGAAGCTGGTAAAGCTGCTTTCCATGCAATGCTAGACGTGGAGCCCAGTACTTGTCACCAGGACATACCTGTCGATGACGTGTGTATTTCTGTATTTTGTAACTGAATAATATTCATATCCGTCCCAAATATTAACATTTTCTTAATAATATGAATATAACTTTCAAAGTAGATGTATAATAAAGTGATTATTTATTTCACTATCAAGAACAATGTGAAAAATTTCAAGTGAAGTAATAGTGTCGTACAACTTCGTAAAATGATAAAATTTTACATTCTACAAAATAGATAAATGGGGAAGGGCCATTCTGAGTAAAGAAAGTGTATTTCAGCTTGGCCTTTTGGTCTTTTAACTGCAATAATTGAATTACTGTTTCCTCTGGAGTTTTCTTAACTGCTATAGGAAAATGACGCGTACGAATGCGTGTTGCGTGACGTAGTGCGTGGAGACCGGTTGTCGCGGTGGTCTCGGCACGCGGCCGAACACGCGGAGCGGTGCCTTGCGCTCGCGGCTGCAGCGCTTGCTGGACCCAACGCAAGGGATGACGATGCCAGGTCATTAACCTCCATAAGAATAAAAAGATATAGATAAATACTCGTTTTTTACAATAAACCCAATCGAGAGCGGGCTTATTCTATAATAATATTAACACAACAGTGTAATGTTTAGAACACATCGGTCTTTTGCAAATAGATTTAATGGTGGTTTAAGAACAAAGTACTTTAGAAGTTTGTTTTGTCAAAAATTACATGGCTATTTATATACGAGAATGATATAGGGTTCCAACAGTCAAAGGGCGTATGAAAGTCCGTAGCGGGTGTGTTACCGAAGGCGAGAGACATGTCAACAAGACGATTGTTCTCTCTCCGCTCAAAGCGAGCTTTCGGTCGAAGCAAACAGGTTACCATTTGTTAGGTTAGGTTAGGTTAGGTGAAGTGGTGTTGAAACTATCAAATTGATTCCATTTATATGGGTTGCTATATACTCCATGTGTCTGACGTATGTCGGATAATAAGCCTTGGTAGTTTATAATAAATCTAATATCATAACATTATTTTGGTAACTGCATTCCCAATTCTACATAGTTTCGGAAAACTTTTTATCCGTTTAAGCAGCAATACAATATTTTCGGAGATTAACAAAATAGTTCTCTCTAGAGATAGCTCAAACAAAAAAAAAATAATACTACTAGCTTCTATTAAAAGTGTGTCTTCAATAACAAAGATTGAATAATAACAATTACACTTTTGTAATGTGTTGTTCCGTAGTGCATCATGGTGCGCAGAAGCTCTGCGCGGGTACTCTGGCGGCAGCGCGGGCGCGCGGCTGGAGTTGGGCGGTGCGCTAGCGTCGCTACGGGGGGCGGTGGCGCCGGGCGGATGGGGGGGCTCCGCCCTGTCGGCAGGCGGGCGCGTGCTGCAGCGTCTGAAGGCAGTCTCCCGAGCGCACCACGAGGACAGAGTGCTGCGCGCTGAGGCCGCCGCTGACGCCGCCTTTGTTGCTTATGCGGTATTTATATATTTAGCTTATACTTCAACTTCTATTTAAAGGTTTACGACGATAGATGTGCTTATTAAGAATATCTTAAACAATTAAAGTTATAAACACGTACTCGTAAATACATGGAAATAAATCATTCACTGTAGTACTGTAGTGTAAAGACATGACTTTTCCTTTCTATCGTCTCGAGCTATATATAACGCAAGCAGCTAATGGGGAGGACACTTCAAATTTGTTTCCTGGGCCTGCCTACCGCTGTTAATATTATTTATTTGCTTATATCATCCTATTTATAGTGACCACTCGTGTATTTCACGGAAGAACTGGAAGAGTCCATTTTGATAGCAACTAGAATCAATTCGAGCTTCCCTATTATGTCATCTTTTAATTTAAAATTAAGTTGCTAAGGTTGCAAACGTACCCTGATCTCTGTCATTCATCTCTGTCAAAGTCTATACAACAATTTCAGTCAGAAGTGACCACTTTCTCAGATAATTGCCTATATAGAAGTGTCTACTTTTGGAGCTTAGTTATAAAGCTTATCTTTATACGTATGTGTGTTGTGTACATGTAATATGACCAAAAAAAAACTAATGCACGAATTAAAAAAATCGCGCAAGCAGCAAGCAAGCCGCCGTACCACACAATTCATAATATATACTAGTCGTGTAACCGTTGATTCTTATTAGTTAATTAATACCAATACTAGTAACGACTCCCTTTATTTGCGAATACCCGTGTTTAATAATACTACTAGCGCCATCTATCGGCGACGTTTGAAGTAGCAGCGTTTATCATTTAGGAGTGTAGAGAATGAGTGGTCCCTGTTTCTGGTTAACCAATTTGTATGTTTTGTGCCCCGTTTTAGTTGGGCAAGTTTTCTGAAGCTAAATCTCTGAGCGAAGCTGCCTCTCGCGATGATCCGTATTCATGTGCGGCGCGTGTGTCCGGTGCCTTGGCCGATCTATCAGCGGCTGGATCGGACCCCAACAACTTGCCGGATATCGCCGGTGATGTTGCACGGCGTCTCCTCGCCGCCAGTCATCTTGATCCTGCTGATCTTGTAGCTACGCACGATTTAGGTATTTACCATAATATACCAGTTGATCCATCATACATTGAATTCGTGTTAAAGTTGTTGGCCTGTCGCAGTCAAAAAACCCTTATAAATAAAACTTGTTTGATAGTGATTACTTTAATAAATATTGAAATGGCTCGGAGGCGAACACATTATTCCCAAGGGTGCTCTCTTCTATGAAGTCATTTACAGTGTAGTGTCCATGTGCAGCACACAAACGTTCTTTGACTTTAGCAATAGAATGTATCCGTGGATTTACTGGGATCCTATTGTAAAAGACATTGTTCCTGGAAAGATTTGATAAGTCCCTGAAGTCGTCTTGTTACAAATAATTAATGTTCGCTTCTGGCATTTGTATTGTATATATCACAGTTTCTGGGAAAATCGTTAATGTTTTTTGTTATCAAAGAGTATGTTTTAATGCAGGTATTGAGAAGCTACAGGCAATTTTTAATAACATTTTTTTAAATTTCCAACTGTAGGCGTGTATATCATCTGTACAATCTTTGTCTTGTGTTGGAGATAACATACATTTTGTATTTAATTAAAGCTAATTAGGTGTTGTTAGCTCTATGCATGGAGTTGAGCGGCGAGGCAGGGAGCGCTGCAGCGCGTTGGCAGCTGGTGCGCGGTGCCTCGGGCGCTGGCGGTACACTGCGCGCGCTGGCAGCGGCTGGGCTTGCCCGCCTTTCACACGCCTCCGCCGCCGACCCATCCGACCCCTCTGCACCCTCCGCCGCCGATCACTGGTTCACATTGCTTTGTTTATAGCTTAGTGTTATATACAGAGTTATTGGTGATAAGTGTAAAAGCTTTGCTCATTTACTATCCAATAATGTATAGTATCTTAATGAATATCACATGAGCAAGCTAAAGGCTTTCACGCTGTGAGAGATCCAGGATACCACATCCACACACCACATCTAAATTACCAAGAATATTAAGAAATGTAAACAATTTATCGGAATAATAAGGTTTTATTATAACGTATTGTACACCCTATATACAAATCATTTCGATAAAAAACATATACTTAGAAAAGGTGTTTTCAAAATTTAGATTACTATATATTAAAATGTCTATTCGTGTGGCGACCGCAACGGGGTTCCGGCGGTCCCGCGTAGGCTCACACAAGGTTGATCGACACAGCGCGAGAAGTCGCTGCAACAGAGTAAAACTAGTTACCGCAGTTATCTTTGGTGGATGCCTTTTAGTGGGCGTCTATCGACTGACATGATGGTGAAGTTTTTTATACTGTTCCATTTTTACATTTTTAGCACTTGGCCACCTATATACAAATGCCAAGGAGCCAGAAAAAATTATTAGTGATAGGGGAGGTAATTTCTCTGCATTAAATGGAGTTACCACCGGATGCTAGTTCCTTAGCATTGTGGGATATTTTTTTGACTTTTTTCTATGTCCTAGTTTATTTGATTTAATTCTGTCGTATCAACGTAACAGACTCTAAGAATATCTTACAACCTACCAGCAAGCTTTTTCAAGTGCCTATTGCCTCTTCGTAGATGTAGCAAGTTTTGATCAGGGAAGGTCATTTGAAATGCCTTTAAGTAAAATTTTATCAATGTTGGTATTCACTACAATTTCAACATTTTAAATAGTTTATTTATGGGAGATTTGAAGACAGACGAGATTATATGGATAGTAACTGATTTTTGTAAAAGGAAATATCATTTTATTTTGTTTGTACAAAAAAAAATTAAGAAGAACCTTCTTTATCAAATTTACCGGTAACCTTTGTAAAATTGATGTCGACTAAACTTGACCCAAAGGGACTGAATAAGTAATATATAATATTCAAGTGACATCACCGAATTTTACCGCTTGCTTGTGTTGTAGGTACAGCATGATAGGCAGCTGGGACGCCGGGGTGACATGCGCGCTCGCCCAGTTGCACAGTGAACTGGGCGACTCGCAGACAGCCAAACATCATTATCAAGACGTAAGGTTTTTTTTTTTTTAATTCACGAGTACCTTAACAGGAGTGTTTTGTTACCTACATCTGTTTAAATAGTTTCTTATACAATATCTATAGTAGTATAATACGCCCAGTTTCCGAAAGGTCAATAAGTTCTGATTTTCAAATAATCTCTTGTTATATTAATTAAAATTATTTGAATTGCTACAACGCTGAATCATAATATTAATTTTGGTTTGTTATTAATTACCGATTGAAAAACGATAGAGTTTAGTAGTTTACCTAACACTTTTTTTTGATCAAAAAAACGTATAATGATCAACCGTTGTATGTACATTTTTTTTGTACCATATAAGGTCGTAATTTTTTTACTATTCCAATGAATTAAATTTTAAAGCATACCTTAAAAATATAAAGCGGCACAATTTATAAATTTAAAATTTTCACTGTCTAAGAATTTTTTCGCGTCATATGGCTTACAATGCTTAAGTAGTACAATAATCAATCCTCGCCAACATTTTTATATCGACAGCGACTTGGCGAAGTCGTTAATAATCGATGATGATCTTTTTCATAAGAAAAGGATAGCTATAAGAAAATATCTGTTCTGAAATCAAAATGTATAATCATTTCCCTTGAACGAACCTTTTACTAACCCAAAGCAGGCCAAAAGAAGTATAACGGATGGTAATTTTTAAAGTGTTACTTGCTTGCTGCTTTCTTTATTTCAGTTGGACCTCATTGGCAAGCTCAAAGTCTCTCAATGAGCCATGCAGAGGGCTATGCTCGGGATATCTCTTCGAGATCAGATCAGGAATGAGGAGATCCAAAGTCAAAGTTTTGCAGTGTGAACTAAAGACTGGCAGGCACAGCCTAGGATGTCCACGCATAAAGTGTGCGTAGAGTGGGATGTGACTCGATGTCGGCTGTGTGACGGAGGCCTGTGTCTATCAATGGATGTCTTACGGCGGAAATGATGATGATTATCTTAGAAACTGTTAACATTGGAATGTCCTATTATAAAGAAGAGTTAATAAATCCTTAGGTAGAAGCAGTATGGCCGTGCGAGTTGTCGGCGCTTCAGTGGCTGGCAAACGAAGCGGGGCCCGAGGAAGCAATTCGCTACTATCGGCGAGCAGCTAGGCTGCAACCAACTAATGTAAGGCTCATAGTTACATTTAAAGCTTAGATTGCATTTAAAATACTTTTCATAGTGTCGAGTTTTTTTTCGTGTTATTGATAAATGCTGTTTGTCTGTTGACATTAACTGGTCCACCGTGTTCTATGTGGTAAAAAGTTCGAGGCGCCTAGCCTATATCACTTTGTGTTATATAAGAAGAATGCCAGAAAAGTACAGTTTGATAGAAACAGGAATCAAATTGAGCTTTCTTATAATCAATATTAGTTCTGGTTGAGGAGTTTGCGAAGCTCTCTCTCATAGACGGACGTTACGTGGAGTGACTAGACTCAAGGGCAAGTGGGGAAGTCCGAGTAGATTGTCTTTCTAAACGCTTTTCGAGAATCTCTAGAAGACAAACTCGGCTTAATCGGTAGTTATTGTCTTATTAAAAGGCACATCCGATAAACACTATTGAATAAATATTATTTTTTAAACATAATATTAATTAAATAACTTTTATTTGAACATGATATTGTTAAAAATTATAGACCAGAAGCCTATTTAATAAAAAAAGATAAATAAAACACAAACTTAGCTTCCGCTCGCAACCGTTCCTAATTCTCGAAAGTCTGGACTATATCTGGTTGATGTTAGATGCCATAAGCTGTTCCAGCTTTAAGTCGAACATAGGGCTCATTAATCTAGAATCTGTGAGCTCCGAGTCCGTGAATGTCCCTTCTTACACTAAACCACTTCTCTTATAATGTTATTAATCTCTTATAATGTAATTTATAATGTTCAGATTAATGAAGCCTAAAATGTCTGGAGTTTATATGTAAAGACATAATTCCAAACAGACACATTTAATCTCTGGTACAACTTACATTAAGCGAATTTGCTTTTATTAATTAAAAATTACAGGAACGACTCCATCTTATCTGTTGGTTATTAGAAGAGATTAATCTGACTGATAAGGTGTGCTCATAAGATTTCCTGTGTGTACTTGTACAAATTGTACTATTTATTTTCTGTCCGTAATGCAAATCATATTAAAATGTTTGCTCCATTGATTATCTTTATTTTTATAGCCGCAATGGGGTCTTCTAATAGGAGGATGCTTGCGCTCATGTGGCAAATACCAAGAAGCCCTGTCGCTGTATAAGAAGCTCAACACAAGGTTCCCTGACAACGTGCAATGTTAGTGCTTATGAATGTTTCTCTTAGTATTTATCTCCTTTAAATTTATTTGTTTAAATTCCATTACTTGTTATACAATGTATAAAGGTCAACGGTGAATTAAATGCCGAATACATTTTCTTTTATTAATTAATGAAAGTAGGTGAAATAAATATTTTATTTCACCTACATTCATCATATTTTTATCTCCAGTCCGTAATTGAATACATTGTTCACGTCTCAATTTGTTAGACCTTTTAAAGATTTTTAAAAATTTATTGTCTTATCTATAAAAGATAATATAGTCGTATTATTGTTACGACTATTATTGCACATTCACATTTACATATAAAACAGTCGCGTTGGTTATACTATTTAATTTTAATTTTGTTTAAATCGAAGAAATGCTTTTTCAATATGATTACGATGGAACGATGTTCACCGAGTCAAATATCGGAATAACATAGTTAATGAAAATTCTATATGAACTAACATACACGACTCGCATAAGTGACTACGGTATTATATAGTACACAGGTTTTTCTTCTTATAAATTAATATTATATTATTATTATTTATATTTATATTACTATTTATACATATAAATTATGTGTTTTTTTTCATTACTATACCTTGCAGGTTTGAAACTGATAGTGAAGTTGTGTGGTGATCAGGGGCTTTCAGAGACTGCGGCTTGGGCTAGAGAACTGCAGAGGGCACAGGCTAGAGTCAAGCAACAGGAACGAGGTTATATTGTCTTGAAAATCTTAATACTGTTATATGTGCTAGCTTTACATATTTATATCTTACCAGAACCTACAAAGTAGTAAGTTATTGTTTAACATTTTCAAACAAATAAATAGAGAATAATTTATGCACCTTATAGTTTGCACTATGAACCAATACAATACATATCTAGGGACCTAATAAGGCTGTGACCAGTTGAAGGCATTCTTTCGAGCGCAACGGTTATGTCCACCTATTTCATTGGTTAAAGGGTCGTATCCAGGCCAGCGGACATTTTTAATTCACTGCATTTTTAACGCGAATGAGCCATAGTGTTCTGATCTAATTTCACAAAAAGGCGAAGTTGTACTACTTTTCGAAGAAGTCTTGTTTTTCCTTTTTACTACAGTTACTTCACAGGTAGTTTATAAACAAGATACTTTGTAAAAAGTTTAACACTACAAGATTGAATAAATATATGGTAACTAAGCTCACTAATTGTAAATAATAAAAATAATATTTTTATTGTTATTTTGGAGATCCCTTAAATCATTTAGCAAGAACAAATTGTCTTGTCAACTTCGAATAACATTATTATAAATTTAAAAATATTTTTCTAAAATAAAAATACAGTAAAGAATAATTTTTATAAATCTATCTCGTATTATAACCATTCATGTTAAGTGATTCACTTAAATGTGGAACTGAATGCCAAAATTATCTTTTGTATATTTCAAGACGACAAAAATTGAAAGAATTTATCTTGATGTTATATTTTTATACAAAATCATTTTTTTATACAACATCCTCATTGATTGACCTCTTTTCTTCAACAAATTTTCCTTAAAGCTCCATACTTCAATAAACAATCAATGAACACATTCCATATTTTATTGTTACAGACAAATTATTACAAAATTTTTATTTTTCTCCTGTGCTTCTTATTTATACAACAAATATTTCAAGTTCTCTAAGTAATAAGTAATAGTAAGCTTCACATATTTCAAAGTAATTTGATAATATATACGTGGAAAGTATGTAAATTGTTTTTTTAATACATATAAATCGCCCAAAGATTTGTAAAGCTTTAGTTAATAAAGGGTTTCTACTATATATAGGCCATTTTTCATGGATTAGTTGAAGGATATAAATTTTATGTAACTGTTTGATACCATTAAAATAAAAATAAATAAATTGTACTTTTAATTGTAATTAATAATAAACTAAATAAATTCGTTCATATAAAACAGCTGCGGCTTCTGCCGAGAGCGGTTCATCCGGCACAAGCCGGTCACCTTTAGATCTCATAAGAGGTAAGTAATGTTTAACTTAACCCACATAACCTTAGTTATCGCAATGTCAAGTTTATCGAGTTATAAGAACTTACGGAGTTAATGTTATGATTAGTATTTTTATTTAATTCGAATTAATTCGAAATTCTAAAATACCTTATTGTTACAAAAATATCTTAAACATTTATTAAATTATTCCTTTACTTTCCAGTTTTAATTTCAAAGAAACACAAGTGTCAATAAAGACACCCCTCAAAATAAAGCTAACTCAGTCGTGTTTTTCTTGTAATCGCTTTCACAAAAGTTCTTATTACGCTTATTACAGATATGTAAAGCTGTATAATCACTAGTCCTTTAAAATGTAGTAAGATGTATTTACTAGTTGATTCACTTTTAAAACTTGTATGAAAATTAGTAAAGTTTATTTTAAAACACACACACAATTGTCTACATCATAATTACTAATTTTAGGCTTAGAAAAAGGTATAACGTTTACCTTTATATCTTACATGTCGCTATTTTTTACACCTGTTTTTATAACTAAACAAGGTTATGGATACAGGCGTAAAATCTTTAAAATGGTGAAACTAAAGCTTATTTGGCAGTAAAATATTTTTTTTGCTAATAATAACTTCTGACAGAACAAAATTTTCAGGGACAGATAATAAATAATAATTAATTTTAATATGTAGTCGGGTTTTGAAAACGCTTTTTACATATTACGTAGTTAATTATTTCTAAAACCTATGAAAAAAATGTTATAGAGTGTACCATACATTAAAAAACTGCAAATGAGTTATACATTAATATTTTTGAAATGTTTACATGTACTGCGAGTCATCCTGTATGTAATGTTTGTCATTGTGTTGTGGTAATTTTTACTTAACCGAACTTCTTTGAGAGTGTCTCTAAGTCAAAGATAGATACGACAAAATTATGAAAACAAAACGAACTATATCGATTTCATTGTTCTTGTTGCAAAGACCGTCATGTCACAAGTTGTACAATTAAAACCAGAAATAATCGAACTGTATATTTAACATATAGCCCCGAGATAACAATAAGCGGTGAAAACTGGAACTAACTGGTGACCCAGAAATTAATTATATCAATGATTTTACTTGTCGTACGGGACGACCTGCTGTGACCTGCGCGAAGGAATGCAAAAGGCAACACAGAAATAGAACACAAGACCTTACATTTTATAAGCAACTTCGAACCAGTTTATTATCTTACAAATAATGCAATATGCACTATTTTGTCACGTACTTGCTCACGCTTAATTTCATACACGATGTTTATTTTTCCAAGAACTTGAAAATTATGTACAGGATGTCCAATAAATCAATGTCAAGTCGAAAGTGGCCGATTTGGTAGGTAGTAGTAATTCCAAAAATTGTATTATTTTAAAATCTATTGCTATTCAAAAAGCAAGAGAATTGTGTGACCCCGTCTTCAATTACTATGAATACAATATTCACTGCCTTTCTTTTATCTCATTAGCGTTAGTAGAAGCATTGGTAGATGGGGTGACAATTATGTAGTAGTAGTATTAGTAGTATTCGCGTTAAGAAAATAGTGATTCAACGCTATCACTCAACTTATCGACGTCTCTTGGCCAATTACATCACAGTAACTTAGAAAGTCTCTTTTAGAATGCATTGACGTGTATTTTGTCAATTTTAAAGCGACGATGAATAAAATAGAAACTCATCTCTGTTTCCTTAAAGTATACAGTATAAAAGTAAAAAATCTACTTATATACAAAAAATACGCAAATTTTTTATTTGATGCTAATAGGCGATTACAAATCTTCCTACTCATCTCGTGCTATTCGTGTTGATATAACGAATCTTATTCGCTCGGTAATTTCAGTTCAGTAATTAAAGAAATACAAGTGGTTGTATTAACGTTCAATAGTTTTATATACAACGAAACGTTTGTTCGTCAGGTGGGTCCCGTTCTGAAAGGACGGTGTCTCGGCAATCCAGCGTCGGGCGCGGGGACAGCGCAACTTCGCAGACGTGAGGAATTTCTATTAATTTCACTCTAACTTCCGTTTCAGTATGTATATATATACACACACACACACACACACACACACACACACACACAACCATATATATATATATATATATATATGTATATATATATATATACATATATATCAAATAAAGAATATAACGAACCGTGCTGTGATTACTAAGGGTGTCCTTGTGCCGATACTGTAAAGAGCCTGTAGCTCTCTATCACTTTAAACATTCTTCACTGGGCTGTAAATGTTATATAATATTAGCCAATAGCGAATTTTTTATTTTATTAAATAGTTGTTTCTTAATACAAAATAATTGGGTTGACTGGTAGAGAATACTGATAAGGCTTTAAGTCCGCCATTACACGATTCTTTAAAAGGATAAATAAGGTTCTGTTACGGTTATCTGGCCCAAAATACTTGCACCGAAATTTGTAATAAAAATCTTGTTATTACCGACTGCTAAATCAAGAGCACGAAATAGAAAAGAGATCTGTATATTGATCATAGCACGTAATATGCATGTTTTTTTAAGCTTATTGATAGGTACCGATTTAAACGTATATTAACATTAAATGAGTAATTACAATATTTTATTCTAATTCTCAAACACAATCACGAAACGTGGTTCAATATAAATTTAATTCATTTCCAGTATATTCATGCCAAATTTGGATTAAAAAAAATCAAATATAGTAACATTAATCAAAATTATTATTACTATAACATTTAATGTCTTTGTTAAATTAAGTCTAACTGCAACAAAAAGTTTGTAAATTTTATGTATTTTTTTTAATAAATCGCACCGGAAGTTACAAAATAAATGAACAGTTGTTATCATGAAAACAGGTGTTTAACCACGCCGCTTCCATCATTCCAATAATGGTAAACTTGGAAATGAAATATTTTTATTTGCGTAAACATGGTTAATTTGGTTGTTATAAACATAAGTGTCACATGTTTAGCCAGTATCGTCATGCAAAAGTAACTAGGTATTATACCTGTTTTAAAACAATTCTACTTATAACTACTAACTTTCATTACGTATTTATTCTATTCAATATCATCCAAAAAATCCTTAACAGTATAGTAGCATTTATCTTCTAACCATATCCTTAAATTATGTAAAAAAGCCTTTGTGGTAGTTTCCTTATATGCAATGGTATTTTATTATATATAATAATAGACATCAAATAGCAGTTTTTCTTATATTGTGATATTCTACCAGATGGCATCACTAATGCTGTAATATCTCTCTCTCTCTTTCAATCTGGGATTTTGATTTTGTTTAGTAAAATAACTAGGATATTTGAGTACAAATGCACATAATGTAAGTCATTGGTATTATCTAAACATAGGCTTACAAGATTCTAAGGTTCCTACGCCACAAACTGCTCTCAGACATTTTTTCTGTACAATGAAGGCTCTATCAATGTCTGTATAGTAACCTCATAGGATTATGCCATAGCATACCGCTGACATCACATATCCGTGGTACGTCTTATCTCCCGATAATAGGTTCAATTCTACTAAACCAAATAGGAATTTATTTAATTTATTACAAACATGTGTTATGTGCTCTTTCCATGAACAGTATTCGTCTAAGACGATGCCCACAAATACAGATTAGAATACATTAGGCACACGTCAATTCAATATTCTAATCTTTTTATTTAACACAAAAATTTACAGTCCCACGTCATTGGTTAATTATAAACTTAGATGTAAATGGTACATCTGTATTCATTTTTATTATACTATCGTCTTTAGATGATATTTTTATTTATTTTTCAAATACAAATGAAAGTTTAAAGTAAACGATCATTCAGTGACTATTAACTGTACATAGAGGCCATTAGAAGAAAGATTTCTTTGCGACCGTTGGCATTGTCTAAATTTCGAGCAGAAGAAATTAAACTCGGGTTAATGTATGTGGCATTAACCCGAGTTGATCGCACCAGACCTCGATTTAAATCAATCTCTTGAATATTCAACATTGAATTTTTTTTCTTTAATGAATATTTTATTATCCATTTTTACGACGACTGCGACTAAATGCGCATTTACCATTTAGAACGGAAGGCTACGTTCAAGAAAGTTCCTACCTTTTCAACCGCTCCCTCAATCGATCGGTAAGCAAGAAAACGACGGAAGAACCTGACGACGATTTACCATTGCCTCCCGAGTAGTGTGAGTGTATATTTATATAGTTTAGTTTTTGACTAGAATCACATTAATATGATAATTAAGTCGGAAGGATCTAATAACAAACAATTACGCGTTTATTTGCACTTGAGTGTGTTAGAAATGTATTCTACATTAATGAAACATTATCAACATAATAAAGTGAAAATAGTATTTAATAACGTTGTTAAAATGTTTAGGACACAGATATTTTTTTTGAGAAGCAAATAAAAGACGTTTGATTTTCATGACGTATATTTCATAAATATTTAACAATTTTTACAGATTCTTAAGACTAGAGAAGAAAATAATTTACTTTAAGATAACAAGATCGCTTAGCAGATAACGAAAAATTGTCAAAAAATTTTTAAGCCTTGTTTGTGTAACAAAATCTATCTACAAACATAACTAATGGTTGTCTACGCTTGCGGTATGATAAAAATTGACGTTTTAAAAGTTTTGGTGACATCACTAGCAAAGTTATTAGCAGTTTTATCTTAATATCACTGTAATCAAATATTCCGTCATTTAACAAAGCGAGGAGATTGATGACAAAATAACAACATATTTTTGTTCTTATGTTAATTGATAAGATCTATTTAATTTACGTATATTCATAGCGAGGAATACGTTGAGTATGCTTTTGCAAAGTATCGTGTGTTATTTCATGTAATAAATTCTGTACATAAAATACAATTTCTTTTATTTATCTAATAATTATAGGAATATCTTACAAGGAACCTTATTCTATTAACTAACAAATACACCTTGGACTGGATTACTATATAAAGTTACGTTTGTTCTCTAAGAGTCGGCGGCCGCTTTTTATTTTATACTCATATGGCTAGAGAATTAAACAAGGTCCCCATGCGTACTACCAAGTTTACTTCAGATATTTATTATTGTATTAACTTTACACATTTTTATTTTGATCAGATAGTATTGTTTGTGATAAAGATTCTTATTTGCAGACATGGCGCGCTGGCAGTGGGAAATATTCTCTTCACTCCCTGTTTACCCTATCCTTAATGATATTAATGTAGTAATATTGATGTAATCGTCAGAAACATTGTTCATATAAGAATGTTTTCCAGTCACATTTTATAGCACCATTTATAAGCGATTCTTTAATCGTATTGTTCATGGGGTCCAATTTGATCACTTGTACCACCATTCACTGTGTACCACCACATAACGTTTGTACGGAGGGTAGTGTTAAATTATTATATAACTACGGCGTACGGGTGTTCGATGTGGCCGTACTGAATCGCTAGCAAAGTGTCCTTGATCCGTTGAAACACTGGCTGGGGTTGCTTCATCGTCGGAACGTATATGTCCTGGTCAACAAAGCCAACCCGGCTGATGGGGCTGATTACGACAGCAGTGCCGGACCCGAACATTTCAAGTAGCTGCAAAGTTAAGAATTATTAACTTTTTAAAAATTGTATTTGAAATAAATAAACATTTTAATGGTTAATTAATTTTTATTTCAATTTTTATTAATCGTTTAATGAACCTATGATTTTTAATGGTTCTTCTTAAGATTTAGAGAACTTGGATGCCAACATTGTAAGGTATATGAAAATTTTTCTTCGGTCCCTTGAGAAAATCCCGAAAGAATTAAGATGCAAGTGATAATAGATAATTTCTAAAGACGTGTTTACAATTATGTACGTATATATTAACGGATGACTAACTATATCGTCTCTGCCGTAGGCGCTTACTGCCTGACCAAAAAGACCGATTGGAAGCAGCCTAAGAGATAACAATAATAAATATTTAGAACCGAGTATTCTTTACCTCGACCTTTAAAATTATATTGAAAACAATACTTTTTTTTGCAATCTATTTATTTTAATAATCTGCACGGTCTATATGAATAAAGTATACATTGTAGTACGATAATACTTTATAATTCTTAACACTCGCTTATTCCTTCTATCATTCATTTCATTATACTTATATTTCTTTTTTAAACTTTATATATAATTAGCAATAAAACTATTTAATATTCTCATGTTTAATAAACGTATTCATTATATTTTTTTACGTTTTTTGTATAAAAGTTGTTGTTAATATCACACTTACTATATAAGTGAACGTAAAACCCCGCCTCGTAACAATATTATCTTTTCTTTATACGATCACTTTGATATCCATGTACACCTTGACATGTTCAAAACAAGAATAACTTATGTATCGCATAACATACCTTTCATTATTATGTTTTTGATCAATGCGTAATAAAAGTTAAAAATAACAACAAGCTTGGGAAGGCTTGTTGTTTTTTTTATTAATGTTTTCAGATATAATATGGAAACTTAGAAAGGTCTTGTTACCAGTGATGACTTACATCACAAAAACATGGTGGCCCACTTCGAGCGTCATTGATAAGCTCACAGGGCTCGTGAGGAAACGCGTCGAGCTTTGGAGAAGGGTATGGTCGAGA
Organism: Battus philenor; assembly: GCF_028537555.1. Classification (NCBI taxonomy): domain Eukaryota; kingdom Metazoa; phylum Arthropoda; class Insecta; order Lepidoptera; family Papilionidae; genus Battus; species Battus philenor. The sequence goes on from NW_027181704.1 coordinate 6,553,803, forward strand.
TATCTGGAGATCCATTTATGAACGAGAGTAACCGATATAGCGGAATAGCAGAGCAGGCTACATAGCGTGCAGAACAGATCGCCACTGGGGCTTCAAGATTCTGGAGTTGAGAAAGGGACCGGAAAACGCAGCATAAGATGCACAAGGTGGACAGACAATGAATAAGGTCGGAAAACTTTGGATAAAGTCCGCTTCCAACCGACTTTATTGGAAGTCTTTAGGGATGCTTGTGTCCAGCATTGGACATCCCACGGCTGATATTATTATATACATATTGATAATAAATAACAATAATAATATTAAGAGGCCTAAGCCATAGTTCCTCACAAAGCGTTCGAACATAGTTGAACATAGGTTCAGCGGCTTTAGCACTATATCTTCTCAATATTAGCGAAGCAGTTAAAAACCAAGTGGCATACAGCATTGTTCATGACAATTTATCGCTAGAGATTAAAAACATGCGCCTTCGTGTTGTCTTGCCTAAGGTCTAAAGGCTAAATATCCGGTGTGGGTGAAGAGAGTCGTTACCCTTTCGAAAAGAACAATAATAAAAATCGTATACAAGACATATTAATCGAAAGCGTGACGGGAAATCGGCGACTGTTGGGTCGATGACACTATGTCACTGACATTTATATAATTCCTATTTTTTATGATTTTATGTTTGTAAAATTAAGAACTTTCAATAAAAGTTAAATACAGTGAAGGCTATAAACATATTTGATCTCTTTTCTGTGAGAAATAAAACAAACATTTATCTTTCGATACGGCTTTGCTACCTGTTTTTGGGTAAGTAAAAACATTCATAAAATCATAAATGTGTATATGTACATTTAGAAATAGAAAATTTAATATATATATACATGTATGCCAATTTTCTCCGCATACTACTGGAGCGTTGGTTTTATCGAGACGAATCTAGCAATGTGCACAATAATCAAAATAATGTCATTAAAAAGTGAAAGTTAATCGAAAAATCTTTTGCGAAAACATTACATAATAGATGGAACTCATCTATAATATATAACGATGAAATTTATCTTGACTAATTTATTAACTTGTGTGCATATTATTACATTATTAAATTTTCCTTGAAAAATGACATTAAATTTTGTTAAACAATTTTTACATTATTATAAAAGCTACGACAAATTTAAGTAAGCAAATTATCAAAGATATCAATGAAAAAATGTTTAAAAAATTATCTATATTAGACATTGCAAGGAATTGCGCAGTTTCCACACGAAAAATGGCGTCGTAAATAAAATAATATGGAACAAGAGTAGGAACCGGTACATATCTTATCTCTTGCAATAATTAATATCATAAAATAAATAAACCATGTTAGAAAGTTGTGATAAAATCACCACTTTTTGAGATTAGATTTTATTTTTTTAGCGTACTTGTCAAAAATTTTGCTGTTTGCAAAATGTCAATCATTTTCTTTTGTCTTAAAAAGAAAAAATATCACATGCGTTGCATTATACATTAGGATCTACTAATGGTTGTAACGCCTGAATCTGTATTCAAAAATTTTGTTGAATATTTTGTTTCATAACAAATTAATAAAATAGAAAATATTGTATTCTTACCCTTCCAGAGTTATTTAAATCGATTACTCGTTGCATGGTAATAACTTCTTCTTTAACAGTTAAATCTTCCCACTGGCTAGCCAATTCGAGAATGGATTGCCGAGTTACACCAGGTAAAATTAGTCCGTTTAATGGAGGGGTACTTAGTTGTTTGTCTGAAAGAGATAAAAAGCATAATTTCTCTTACATAGGCGCAATCTTGAAAAAAATGCTATTTATTACATATATTTAAAATAGTATGCTTGTGTCCTATATCACAATCTGTTTTAAAATTGCGATCTCAGAATTTTCTTAATTCCAATTATTCCATTATTTGAAAAATATATATTAAACCTTTTGACATATTTTTACTAAGATCATTACTACAATGTTTATTACAACAAAATTAGTCATTCTATAATCTTTTGTGCTCAATTTTACAAATGTGCTATTATACAATTATGAACCAATAGATGATTATGCAAAATAATGATTTTTGTTATTTTATATGCAAAAATCAACCAAAACAGGCTAAATACAAGAACTCAAGCTGACGCAATTCCATATGTGTCGCATTTATCTCACAAAAAGGTCACCCATCAATTACACGAAATCGTTTATAAATTATTGTCACAGTTTTAGATTTTCTTTATGTTTCGTTTTATTCGGTGTGTTTGTCACCTCCATAATACATACACTTCACAAAAACTTTTATTAACATTGCACGTAAGTACTAGAATATGTCAAAGATCAAGGAATATATGTATGTTGATAGTATTAAAAAAGAGTCAAATCGTTAAGACTTATGTTTAGGTTTTTAATTCGTAACAAACAGATAGCGTGAGCAGTAATGATTTTGACATTACGAAAATACATTTTTCTTCTGTAAAATATTTTGTACATTTTATAAAGTATTTTAGAAAAACTGGAAGTAAATATTAAATGACACCTTATTCTTTATTACATTCACTATTGAATGAAATATTACATTCCTGCGAACCAACATAGAGAATTTTATAATACGAGAATTTTATAATTTTCCTTATTACACATCAAACAATAATGATATGTTTACGAAAAGCGACGTGTAACTGCGTCTTGACAAGAAATCTTATGAGCTTATTTCATCATATCTTGATCAGTGGGTGTTGCCTCCTCGTGCGTCACAATCCGGCATAAGCAAGGTAAACGAACTAAACGTTTGCAGCGTCTGATATAACCGGAATGGACACACCTTCTCGCAGAACGACTTACTCAGGCATGTTCAATTTAAAAAGCGACGGCCATAATACAGATTTCGCTTCATCTCAACCTAGGTAGGCGAAGTAAAAGTGTCTAGAAAAGACATGATGTTAGTGACCGCGATTGTTGCTTCATTATATGAGACGAGAATTTACAGGTCACAGGGTCGCAGAGCGATAACGTAACAGCGCCGCTCGCTTACATCGCTTGATATATCGACACAAACGTCCAGTTCATACCGATTAATGTTATAACGACCAAATGTGTATCTGTTAGCAAGCTCCTTAAGCTGTCAGCCGTTCGACGAATGCCGTCCGCGACCAAACATATATTATGCATAAGCCGGTTTTATATATAATAATGAAATATATAGATATTATTTTTCACTCTGGATCAATAATAATATCACTTGTGCGCGTCCCATATAACGACGAGAAGAGCTCCTAATAAACTCACACATTATTTTCACAAATGTCAGACAGTAACTAGATCAGTTCATTCCCACGAACTATTATGACTAAAAAAGACATTTACTGCAAGTAAGATTTTTCACTACTTTTTGTTTGATAACCTTTTTAATTTATTGCGTGATAATTCAGAGGCACTATGAGGAAGTTGACAATGAAAGAAAGCGTATGATAACCAAAGAATCAATTTGGAATGACGGAAATGCCTAAATATTGTATAACAGCTTACCTAAATGAATTGTTTAATTTCTCAATTAAAAAGAATCGAAATTAAGGAAGTAAAAAAGATAATTAGAAAAATGTTAAAGTAACTTTCTTACCGCCGTGTTCATTAATGTACACCATAAATATGTTCATGGCGCCCACTTCAGTTAACTCGTGATTCGGGCCAAACAGCCACAATACTTGGTGATGGCCCCTCTGCGCTGCCCGAGATGTTGCGTCTGTGAAACAAACAAGGAATAAATAAAATAATATAGGAGCAATTGGTATTGCTGGAATATCTAAATTTTAGAAACTAAATTCGTCACTGAACTTCTGATTTTGGTGAATTTCAGCCTGGTGTAGACAAAAAAGGCCAGATATATAAAAGGAAAGTATAAGTTCGAGATGTAATTTTATTATAGATCATAATTATATCGGAGAAGAATCTATTCGTAAAGACATTTTTTTGAAGTCGTTATGCAACATTTTGGTCCATATTTGTCAATATCTTTAATGCTGTTAAGTTTATATTGCTGAAATATTTCTAGATAGTTAATAAGGAAAATAATACCGTATTCCTGTCTGAGGGTCCCTTAACTTATAACTATTGGGCTGACCTCACGTATTATCCCATGCCTCAAAATGATCAGCGTTGGTACCTTGTTTAGCAGTATTTACTATTATAAAATTCTGTGAAATACTGCATCATTATCACATGCCATTAGGTCACTTTCGTGACTTTGTATTATAATAAAACAAAATACAAGCGCGTGTAATATGAATAAGTAAAATATATAATAATTTATGTTAGTTTCAATACAAAACATCTTTTTGATGTAATAAATTGTATACATATTTAAAATCTTGTCCGTGAAAAATCTAGTAACTGTAATTTGATTAAATGTTGTAAAAATTTGGCGGTCTCTGATACATGAATATACAAAAAAAAGCCAAAAATATGTATTGAAAAATGATCAATTTTAATTAGTAAAATCTATAAAAATAATATATGTAAAAGAATTTTTTTATCGGAGCTCCTGGCAATCGCCCGGCTTGTCCGACCATCCGGCGCAGGTTCAAGCTATATTTAACACTAAATGACTTACCAATGGTAGGCCCGTAGTTAGATCCGACTTTCCGATTGCCGACGCCACCGGGAAAGGCGCGCACAACACTAGGGTCTGCATAAATTGACACCGCGCCATCAACACTCGCCTTGTAGTATGCACTAACGGGACTCAGGATTACGAACAGTAGTGCAGATTCAGGCGCCATTATCCCAAACGTAGCCTGTAATTATTCTTGTTTATTTTGTTGTTCCATATGGTACTAAAAAGATCTACTTAAAAATTATAGCATTATTAGTATTTATAGCCGATTAATCGAAGACATTTAGGTGAACCGCATAAATTTTGAAAATGTTATCATTTAGCTTCTATAGCATATCACATTGCAGCGAATTTGTAAATTGTTAATTTTCGAGTTATAAATAAATAACAGGTCTAAATGTTTAAGTTAATATACTTTTGGAAAATTATCTCTACTGCTGATTTATCGAAACGTATTGCTTAATCTGCCATGTTTTGTTTTTAAAAGTTGTTATTGTTGGCTTCGGCTAGGATATTAATCCTTTGAGTCGAGACTGTGATATACTTACAATCACAGGCTTGTATAAATTAGTTAAAATGAAAATGACATATATTAAACCTAATCAACCAATGCGTTCTACTAAATCAATGCCTATTATGTATAACACGAAACGTTTAAATTAAAATTTTAAAGACCTACGCATTAAAGTAAAAAAATAGTTTTTCGTATAAACATAATCATAAATACAATTTAAAAAAATGAAACATTGTAAAAGTCTATGCGTAATGAATAATTTTGAAGGAAAAAACTGCATTTACAACGTAATTTAGTGTGTAAAATATATAAAATATGTTATCTCAACAACTGACGATATTATTATCTAATGTAAAGAATAAACTGTGAAACTGTTGCGTCATTACTAATAACATTCTCTTACATTATTTGTATAAAATAACAATCTGTGATCTCGCTTCTGTTTATCACGATTTATTTTATTTACAACGGGTTCTTCAACGAACATTTGCAATCAAACCGGTATGACAAAACTAGTTTAAAGATATGCAACAAACAAGGCATGAAATTTTAAATAAAGCAGTATCGCAGTTACTGATCTAGCAGATCGGAGAATAACTGGAAGGTCGGTAGGTGAGCAAATATGTTGATAGATTGCGGAAAATATGTCATGAAATTATTCTCTTTAAAGATATTGATAATATTTACTGTCGTTTGGTATGATTTTATAACTGAAGATATTTCTTGAATTATGATGTTTAGACAAATGTTATAAAATACAACTCTTTGAATTTATAACACCAGAAAAAATCTGTACTTTTGAACAATAAAACTGGTTTCTTCGTATGTTTTACTTTGGTAAACTGTTAATATTTCAACCAAATAAGAAAAACATCTTGTCATATTGTGCCTTATAAATATTTAAATCTTATTAAAATGTCATTTCCATTATTTCTAAACATATTACGTTTGTTGTATTAACAGTGATAAAATCATTACGTAATAATAATTTATCACGTACATATCTATTTTCTCAGTGTCAATTGTTAGTGTAACATCAACATTATTGTTTATGTATTGATTATTATTGATAAACTTCCGACTAATTCAAGTGCCGTTACCTAAATAATAAGATAAAAGATCGCTCTCCTTCGTTGCACGTATTTTAATATTTATGAATATATAAAAAAAAACATTAAAAGGAATTTAAAAAAGCGAATCCTTTAAAAATGTGAAGAATGGTTAAGGAATAATTAGGTCACGTCATACACACAATATGTAATGTTCAAGCAAACTTTTAATTAAATTATATATTTAACCCTATGTTTACGGTCCTAAATAAATAAAAATTAAACAGATTATATTTACTTGCTTACCAAAGCTACATGGCAACTTCTCTAAACATTTGAAAGCTCGCAAATTACATATAGGCCGATGATTTATAAGTTATATGTTTCGATAGTCGTACTTTTGTGTTTTCCAAATGAAATAAAATAAAAATTAAAGTGACTTCACTCAATTGTTGGTTATAACGATAATGATTAATTACAATCGATCTCGTTATTAAAAATCGTAAAAAAATTTAAAATGATTACTTTAGTCTACACGAAATACCTAGTTGCTAGTTAATTTAGCCATAAAATTGAATAATTAGTTTTATGGAAACATTTTGCCAAATAAATTATAATTTAAAATATGTTACGTTTTGTTCTTTTATTATTCAGATAATGAATTCACAATTTTCGTTCGATTGAGATGTGAAAAGGAAAAACTAAAGTGGACTGACTTTTTTATGTTTGAACTATTACTGCTGCCCAAACGGCACTTGCAGATGCGGGTACGAGGTGGCAGGGCGCAGAGTGCGTCTAGACGTCTTTTACAGAAGCGAAGCTCGAGGACTCCTAGGAGAACCTCGGCTCGGGCATACTACTACTTACTACTACTACTTTATTTATATACTACTATTTTACTGGATTGGGACGCCTCCAAGCTCCTAGAGTGCTTCAGTGAACACTCCATTGAGTGACTAAGTTCAAGGGCCTCCACGAGGGACCTCAACTTGCTATCTCTTGTCCATAATACACGCTTAGCATTTTGACACAAAGACTCCCGAAAGAGCCGAACTTCGGCATGGCCTTTTGCTATTGCCTTGCTAATATCATTACTACCACTTCGAAAAGCATTAGCGCTGGGAGAAGTGGCGGTAGAAATTACAGTAATCCTTCAATCTGGTATGATCTAGGGCTGTCGTTCCCTGTAAGATCCATATGATTTACGAACGGTGACGATGACGGGATGAAGTTTACGCAGTATATGTAATAGTCGTCGCCTCGTCTGGAAACTGGAACAACGTGGCGTTTGAATGTTGAGTGGCAAAGTCAAAGTATTGACTTAATGCCCGTTTAAAGATCTGGCCGTTTGTTGGCTTTCATGTTATATCAACATGCAGGTTTTTGCTGCGTACGTACCACGGTACACCTGTTGCCTTACGCTTAAACTTATTTTGTAAGACCTGGAGTGAATGACGCGCGGATAAGCATGCGCGAAGCTCGGGTTTGCGTGTGTGAAACGGGTATGATTGCTTTATAGAGTGTCGCTTTATTCGATTATGTTTTGATGCGCATTCGACGTGCGCTTTGAAATTGAGTTTGTCATCCACTACGGCACCTAGTTATCGGGTTAGAATCACCTACGGCACTGGACTATCCAGGAGTAAGACTTACCTCAGTTCCTATTAATGTTGGTCTTATATACAGCGTGGAAGTTTCCGAATGTGGCACCCACTCTTGATCTATTTGAATTAATCGCTTAATACATTTAATTAATTCTTTTCCATCGAACATCGGTAGGCCGGATCTTTCCGCGGCTAAATTCATCCTGTGCATATTCAAATCTGGCCGAAACAATCGTATTTTGTCATCTATTCCTCTGTACGCTTTTAAACCTTCGAATAACTGAAAAAATAGATAAGTGTAGTACAACTAGAATTTGTAATTTATGGTGAACAGATAATTTAAATTTAATCATTAAAATTACATTGTAATTGTCTGAAGGGACCGTCAACATTAGTTAAAAGATTTTTTTTTATTTTCATAATTAGCATCATCATCACGTCAGCCGGTAGTCGTCGCCAACTGTAAATACATAATCCTCCCCCAAAGATGGACACGATGAACGATTTCGTGCTGACTGCGACCTTGACTCGTTATCGCCACTCGAGAACCGCTCAGCCCCAACAGCCGTTGGTTGCACGAGCGATGAGCCCGAATATTGCCACAAGCAATTCTTTGCGCTACGTCAGACCTTAGTTATTCCTGCGGATTTCCTCAATTAAAAAAAAAGTAATTTATTGTTTAAAGAAAAATAAATATGGAATTTTGACTTATAGTAAAAGCCCTGAACTAACACAAAAGAAGGTTAAATTTGATTCATCATATATGAAAACATACCTGTATTGCATAGTGTAGAGCTTTTGCTGCTGGATGGATGGTGAGTGGTTCAAAGGCAGTTATTTCAGGCTTCTGCCATCCGCCTAATTGCTTTAAGTACTGTATTTTAAGCATGTGGTCGGTGAAGTATTTTCCGAATCCTAGATCCGGCACGTCAGGTTTCTTTTGAAGTTGGTACGGTGCTGCCAACGTCACTTGCAAATCTTCATGCTGTAAAGACAACTTAATTACATATTTTTGAAAAAGTATCCATCATAACATCTTGCAGTTTTAAGTCGTTCTGTCGCCAATATCATAATAATTGATAACAACTTAAGCATAACAATCTTAAATAGTTTCTATCTACGTCACAACACAAAAAGACGCAAACATGATAAAAGTTCAAGATGATGTAGAAACAAGAATTACGTCTGGAATAATTAAAATTATAACATATCAATATACTCCTATATTTTAAAAATTAAATCATTTTACATGCACGCCATTTTATACTACCGTACAAATGACGTAAATTTCTTGGTAATTATTTGTTTCTTTCTCATAAAATTAAAACAAAGGTGGCAGATAGGATATTTATGCCAAGCCATTTCAAACCTAAACACTTTTTAATTAAGTATCCTCAATTTATTTACAAAACCTACGAGGTGTATTATAAACAAAAATGTTATTAAAAAAATAAATAGCCTTCAAGCTGATCTGTATTCAAAATATCACCAAAAAAACAAATAAAAATCCAAGCTTTAATATGAAGTAAATCAAAAAATAGTTTCAAAATCAAATTATATCTGGTGCGACTTTTTACTATTTTTGTTCACAAAATTTATCATGTTTTCGAATTACATTTACATAAAAAGTGTCTATTAATATTTGTTGGATAAATAAAAAAAAACAACAACAGGTGGTAAAGGTAACCTTGACGGTTACAACGTCTATCAGAAGTGTACAAACTAGACAACTTCGACAGATTTTACAGCTCTAATTTATAAACGTGAAGACGTTACACCAGAAATTAGTGAAGAGCTAAAAACCAACTTATTTATCTATTTTTCATAAATTACGAGTTTTGGTTTTAATTTACAGGTTCACTGTTGAAGTACACGTCTCCGTTCATGGACCAAAATAGTTCTTGAGACACGATATACAACGCTAATTAGTGGATATCGCTTATCTTTTAACTTTTTGGTCCAAGGACGTGCCAGTTTCCTCATTATGTTTACCTTCACCTTTAATAAAATAAATTCCTATGTATTTGATAAAGGCCTTGTACGCATTAGATTCTGTTTGCTATGCATATAATAGTAAAGCGCGAATATGTTGTTATCAACCGTAAAAATATTGTCTTTACCTTGAAAGAAATTTCTGGCGTCCTTTGCGGGTGTGGTTTGACTTCGAGAGGCGCAGTCGCAGGAGGCGCCACTTGCTCGAGATGTCCTTGTGTCCCGGTTTCTTCCAACTCTTTGTATCTCAGAGACGAACTGCACGATCGAATAGTTTGCAGCTTGTGCTGGTTCTCGAAAATCCATTTAACTAATAATACCTGAGCAATCAAAAATTTATAAGCAAGTATTAATAATCAAACACAAATCATCAGGGTTTTATACATTATTGCACTAATTGCAACAATTATACTAAGTTATCAAATTATACTTCACATAAATTAAGATATTGATATCGTTAGATGGCTTAAAATTTTTAGAATACGAAAAATTTAAATCAGTATAAACTTCTACACGATTTATTGTTTTTGGAAAAATTCCCTTTGAAAATCTAAACTTCGTTACAACTTGTGAAATCATTGTAAGAAGTAGTGGGTTCTACTACTTTTCATAAGACTATTCCACTGCATTTTGAACGTCTCGGCCGCTTTAATCCGAATTCCATGATGTCTGTTATTTTTTTGAATTAAATAGAAGTCGCATGGTTCAACGCCCCTTTTGGCAATTTTTCCAAAACAACAGGCAAACCAGTGCTGGCTTAATGCAGTGCTGTTACTGTATTTTCTTTTAATTTTGGTAACAATTGTGTCCTAATAACTTATTTCACCAAAGAATGAGTTGACCATCTTTTTTCTACATTTCTCTTAATTTTTGTAGGCAATTGCTCTAAGCGAAATACCTAAAGCGGAGATTGTCACTTTGTTTTAGGATCATAATAACAGATCCAAGTTTCATCATCAGTGCCCATTTGAGACATTATTGTCAAAATTCATTATAATTTCAAGGCAATAATCAATGTGACTACTACTTTGAGTTTCAGTAAAAATGTAAGATATCCTTATATGCTTCCTAAATCTTAAATGTTCGTGCAAATTATTTTTATCTTCTCCATACCAATACCCAAGTTTGTTTAAATTTGCTGGTAGATAGCTCTCTTGTCAGATAGTAGCACGAATTACATCATGTAAAGTTAACCGAAACCTGTCGTAACTTCGTTACTTACTTAGTCCGCAACGAAAATTGTCAAAATTCATACATCGGAAATTTTCACGTTCAAATCCATTATAGCGCAATTATCAGGTGAACATCAATTTCTAAAATAAAAGGTTCCCGAAAAGATTAAATATTTGCTTATATTAATTTAATATTTTTAATCAATCATAAAATATTCAGTTTTGGTATTATATTACTGAATTTTAAATGAAATTTATTCATATTCTTCTTTTGTAATTTTCGCTGGTAAAAACCCGAAAATACCTGTGTTTATACCCTGTTTTTTTTTTTAATTTCGTGGAGAAATATTTAGGTGTTCAAGTGAAGAAAAATATGAAATAAATACCCACTAAAACTATTAAGTCAAGGGGGCACAGATATCCGTTAAAAATGCAAACACAATTACACAAAATTACTGAATCTTGAAATTCTGCTGCGCTCTACTCGGGCAGATCTATCATAATTTATTAGTCCAGCGCGACTCAACTTTGTGAAGTGTACGCCAGTATTAATAAAGTAAGGAAAAAAAATTCAGGAAACAAGTTCACTGAACTGTGGACAGGCACAAGTCTTTGATATCATATACATATATATATATATATATATATAATGTTTTCGAACAAAATGCTTTAATGGCTATGGTCTCGACATCTGTAATTTTCCGAATATGTTATTATTTCAAGATATGAAATTTTAAGAGATTTCTACAGCATACTTTATTACTTATTGTAGCATCTTATTTTATCTCCAAATCCAATTTAAAAAAAATATTTATGTCTCCAAAGAACTTTTATCTTTTTAAAAATAAACTAAGATGAAAAGACTAAAAAAACAGCAAGTCAAAGCGGTTACATAAAACATGATATTACGGTGTACTACTACGTGTACGCTTTTAAATGCAAAAATAAAAAAAACAACAAGACAACAATTTCTTAACGAAAAGGACATTACTTAAAATTTATTTATAGCTTGCGAGAAAAACCAAATTAAACCAAAATCATGAATCAATAATATTGGCGGGCTTAAAATGTAATGCAATATGGGCTTGCTTCAAGTAAGTTTATTTAAAATTTGTATTAATTATTACATATCTTAATATTATATTTCTGTTTGTTGGATTGACATTTTAAAACAACGATTTATATTTATCAGCACACGTAAACGTGTACAGCGTATTTGCCGCGCGAAAGAGCGCTAGTGTCCTCTGGTCAGCGGCCTCACTGTCGACGCGGCTAGCGAGAAGGTAAAGCGCTTGCGACTTCGACAGCAAATTCCAGGCGAAATCGCCTTAAACATTAATTTCATGTTGTCTAGTCTACGTGTGCTGTTAAATATATATGCGTGTGAAATATTGTGTTCCTACACTTCAATAAATATGAGAAGAAAACAATCCATCCAAGTATGTGATGTTATGAAATAATAATTAACAAAGTTGGTTTTAAATGTACTCATCAATAGAACTTTTTAACTAAAATTAAGGAATAAATAACGCCTTTGATGTTTTTAATTTTAACTCTTTTATTTGATGCAAAAAAATATTTTTAATTAGCAGTAGTCATTTTATTTAAAATAAATAAAAATATCCTGCAAGAGCGCTTAATTTATTTAAGTCAAAACACATTAAAATTAACGTAGTAATACAAAAACAAAGTTTTGTACGAATAATTAAATAATGTTGTACCTTACTACGGCGAACTGGCATTTTACACACAAATAAATAATTATCACTTTAAAAAGTCACAATTTGTCGTCGTTTCACTCTTAGACGATTTAATAGAAAATTAGAAATGCGTACAAGTTTTAATAAATATTGCTCACAATCGAAGTAACTATAACACAGGGTTGCTGCAAGTTAACTGACTTTACTGGATCTTCAACACAAACATATAAAGAGCAAATGATAAGATGACCTGTGACGTACTCATTCATAATCAACACAAATTGTAAGCAACATACGATAACGCGAAAAACTTCATCAAAATAATGATTACCCACTGGGTTATTTATTTTACAACAATTTGCGCATTAGCAGTAAGCAAACCGCTCGACACGTCGAACCTGAATGCGTAGATCCTGGCCGCTTTGGTGAGGGGTCGAGTGAAAAGTCTGCGCTGGGTCGTCAACGACACAACGTGTTCATAAACATTTAAATGAATATGTTAATACTACTAGCGAATCAATACTTATTTACGCACATGATTTACATTAAGAATTATTCCAAAAAAGATTTTAAATACGAAAATGTTTCGGTGATAAAGTTATTACTCCTTTGGCTTTATTCGTCGTTAACTTCGGATTTATTTCCTATCATTCGAAAGTTATTACTGAAAAAAAAATTAGTAATCTTTTCTGTGATCCGACAAGCTTCCAAATTTCATCAGAAAGTAAATTTATATAGTGTAATATTATTCCAAGGCCTTCAGTAAATCAAGAATGGATTAGTTTTACATTTTCATAAATTATTCTTTCAATACTTATATTGAAACATTAGCTACCTAAATAATTCGAAACAAACCTAACAGTCTATAGATAGTAAAACTTGTAAAAAGCACTTCGCAAGTAAAAATAAAGGCTAGGCTATATTCGAATGTTGGTGGGCTCTGTTAGCCGTTTTGGATTTTACAGCATTAAAAAAATAAAGCGTTTCTCTTGCTTCATATTTATATAGTAAAAAAAAAAACAAAGAAAATTTTTGCGTTCAGAAACCAACAGCTACTAAAGGATGCCGTTAGATAAATAATTAAACAAAGTTTTGTAGTTATAATTATAGATAAAAACAATTTCGTTTGTTAATATTACTTAACGATATTAATAATCCAGTCAATTAAACAAGTCATGCGTATTATACAGGGTGCTTGGTTATAGACGTAAAGGCTTTAAAGGAGTGGATCATAGAGCACACTCGCCAAGCGAATGGAGGAATCAAACACGGGAGCCATTTTTCTCAAAATCGCTAAAGTGGCGTTCGACTGTCAGGCATATCGCACTCGCATAAGCCATACTATGCCGGTATGCCGAACCATCTCATATGTTTATATTTATAAGTATATTCCAAACGATTGAAAGTTTTAATATGACGTTAAGGGAGTATGCTTCCGACCACGTCCAGTTTAGGCGGGCGTGCCCCAAGGAACCGTCCTTAGACTGGTTCTACACACGTTTTACTAGATAGACATCCCTCTCATTAAGGATGTAGAGCTCGCTCTAGTCGCAGACGACGCTGCATTTACACTTCTGGTGCGATGGCGTCATGACCAAACGCCTCCAGACCGTAGACGATGGTTCTAAACATGTAGGATTGAAATTAATATCTCAAAAAGCGCGGTAATGCTTTTTTCGAAGCGCTACCGCATCCTTCTACTAGCTCCGATCATACTCGTGGATAGTTAAATGCCATGGGTGACTCAAGCCCGATATACAGGTATCTCCCTGAATGACAAACTCAATTTCAAAGCTCACGTTGACGTGGACCTACCAGGAATCGCCCATTTTATAAACGGGCATTAATTCATTACTTTGACTCTGCCGCTCAACACACAAATTCTGTGATTGTAAGTGCCCTCACCTACAATACGGTTACACTCGGTACGTTCAAACATCGCACCGTCCTGAGACCGAGACACGTGCTAGAGTTACCAGACGAGACGACGACTATAAGACATGTCGCGTACACTGCACATCGTCATCGTCGCCGTTCGTAAATCATATAGACGTCAACCCCCGATCATACTAGATAAAAGCGTTACTGTAGTTTCTTCCGCTACTTCTCAAGAGTGTCTTCTTAACTTCTTCTCGAAATAATAGTAGTGTTATTAGCTAGGCTATAGCAACAACCGAAGCCGAGGTGTCCTTGTAGGGTCTTTGAACCTAATAATTCCATGGAGCGTTCACCGAAGCGATCTAAGAGCTCCGCAATCAAAGTCGAGGTTCCTCCGGATGCCCTCAAACTTCGCTACTTTAAGATGTTTTAGGCTAGGCGCACACTGCGCTCTACCCCCTCAAGCTCGTATAATCTACTACATGGCAACGGCAATAGAAACCTATTACCAGTGAAACCACTATAAAGATATCATCCTTTATTTCCACTCTAGATTTTAGATCTATCCATTTCTACATCAACAAACATGTTTAAGTACATTTAAGTCAGTTTGGGCGACCTACATAATTTGTTACTTTACAGAAGTATATATAGTATAGCTGGATTTCCAAAGTGTTATATTTTTAGTTAACAACATTTTACTAACAAATAACTAGTAAAACTATGGCAACATTAACACCACTACACAACTTTAAAAACTTCTTTGTAATAATAAGCAGCGTTTTTTATAATCATATTTAATGATTAATTTTGCAAAGAACATAAAACTAATACTGATTTTATTTATATAATGTAATAAATATCATAATGTTTTATCCTATTCTTATTTATCATTTAGTGTAATGGTGGCTGAGATAAAGTAACTCGTTCCTCATTTTTGGCGTGTCTTTTTAGTAGATCCATTACTTCATTGTCAAACTCTTTGGGAGTCGGTTGCTTTCCTACTATCCAGTAAAACAGATCCCAATCATTACTGGGAGAATTAATAAGCCGGTCGTACATCAAAGTTTGCTGTGCATTAAATCCGTTGAGATACTTTTTGGCGAAAGTACTCAGTAGAAGGTCATTTTCCAACATCCCTCTTTTACGAGATTGATAATGTAGTCTGTAAATGAAATTATAAACATAATTACACATTTGCAAAATTATAAGTATGTAAAAAATATTTAGATATAATGTGATTCTATCTAAACTGAAGAGATAGATTTATTGAGAAAAATAATTATGTCTTAAAATTGTGCTATTATATGATAAAGATGATGCGTAAATAAAAATTCGTAAACATGACTTCCTGGCAAGATAAAACAGAACTGTTAGGGTAAGGCACAGTCTTACTTCCACATTTCAAACAATTTTCAAGGAAACTTAAAATTTGTTTGATTTTAGATTGACATTGTAGTTACAACTTCCTTGGTGATGTTTATCAGTTTACATTTACTTAAAATGTTAGTATATTAGCAATGAATATAAATACATTATATAGTATTATTAAATTTTTAGACTACACTGAAGTTATACCTTAAATTATAATGTTTGTTATCTTTTATTATAATTAATTAAATACATGCTTTTAAAATGATGCAATAGAAGTAAAATTTTTTAAAAACAATAAACAAAGGAAATTTATTTAAAGAATTTATATTAATAAAAGATAGCTAACAATGCCAATATCATGAGGTAACAAGTTCTACATCTTTGTGGATTACATTTATTTGTAAAAGAACATATGATTTTGATTACTTTCCTGCCTAATAAAAACACTATAGGAAAAAGTTTTGACTAGAGATAATTTTTAAAGAACAAATCTTGACTTAAATCTAATAGAGTATATCAAAGACACTCTGAAACACCGAGGCATATCAGCACAGCTGTATCTGTAGACCAATAGAGAGCTTAAGAATGGAATGGATACATTACTCAAGAAACCATAGGCGATATACTCATTGTATTTTCAGACAAATACAAGCAATGTTTTCAACAAATGTGATCAAGTCTTAGACTAAAATTTACATTAGTTGAACTTTATTAAAGAAAAAAAAATAAGTAACACATGATCCATTTACTTATGCAAATGTGATTTTAAATTTCACAATTATTTCTCATTAATGTAACTAAAATGTTATATGTTTTACAAAAATTATTCTTTGCTTGTTAATTTACAAAATTCTAAAGGTGAGATTGTTTCATTTTATCTAACATAAAGAAAAAATAAAATTGTTTCTTTGTTAAAATGCTAACCAAGCTAAATGATGCTTTTACTAACAACAAATTACTAACAATAACTTATGATTAATTTCTCTCATTGTTTTCACCATTTATTATATTCTCTGTAGTTGATGACTTACTTTAAGATTGAGATGATTAGAGATTGGTGTAAAAAGAAATGGTGTAGTAACATGATTTATAGGATAACTAAAGTAATGGCAAGATTAAGGTGTCGGAGGATTGAGAACTTAGAAATGAACAAGAGTGGGATAAAATGACTTCAAATGCACTTGACACACAGAGGTATGGACAAAATTTATAAACCTTAATATTTTACACATATTAATAACTTTTGCAATTTATCAGGTTTATTTATATTCCTCTAGAAGCTCAATGATCAACTTTGAAAAACCAATAAATCCATAGATGAACATAAGTAACCATCAGCAGATTAGTAAGGTGACCTTAAGGTTAAGTTTGACAGAAAATATTGGATGTAGGCTGCTTTCTACCAGTCTTATGAGAAATCTGTTAAGGCCTTGGTAAGATGCTATTTAAAATGTATTCAAAAAAATAAAACTTGTTATTAATACAAATCAATGAACAAACATAGAAGTAGTAGAATAGTAAAATTTTATTCTAGTTCTCCTTCCCTATCTAACAACAGCTTTTGTAAATATGTAAATATAAAAAAACCCGATTGTTTCTTACCTTGCCTTTCGACATTCAAGACTTTGTGGTTTATCGATATCATAAATAGGGATTTCCATGTATGTGGTATCAACGTGTGTTGCTTTATCACTTAAATTTGCAACGCATTTTAATGGTTGAAGTATTTTACAGGTCTAAAAAAGAAATGTAAATTTAATAAAATAGGGATCTTATTGTAATCTATAAACGATAAATATATGTACTCACTGAACGAAGGCGTAACATTTTCGTTAATTTATAAATTATAATTTTCTAGAAGAAAAATAAATTATGATATAACAGTGATATTTTTGACAGTTAATTGATTTGACAGCTGTCACAACATAATTCCTTCAAATGTCACTGGCCAGCAATTCAGGTAGTGGTATGAATATAGTTAAAATATTCATTCAGAGACTAAAATCTGTTAAGATTTATGTATCTTTAATAGGTGTTTTCACAAATTTACAGTCTTGTAATACTTATGTATGTGAAAATAACTATGCTTTATTATGATTATTATTTTACTTTGCAATATTTGCACGTAGCCTATGCATAATTATGTCCTAATGTCATTATTGTTTTCTTAAAAAAAAGATTTAGGCGTCAGATGAAGTTGGAGATAGGAAACAATTTTATAATTATCCACCTGTAATATTTGTTTTTCTTTTATCTCTAGCATGATACTTATTTACTTTATTTTTAAAATTATGCAGTGCTTGAAATGACCTAATTAATACTTCCTCTATTTTTTGGCTATTCCTCACCTGGTTATTAATTTGATTTGGCCGTATTCTGGCGCGATATAAATGATAAACACTTAAATTCAGGCCAGAAACGCATAATTTAATCTGTGGTCAGTATGGATTTTGTTACTATGGAAACGAATGTGTATCAATAAAACAAATTGTGTATAAGTTATAGTATTTACAAATTAAAACTTACAATGTCAAAGATTCAAATATAAATCGTGATAAAACATATAATGTCGAAAATACGTGATTTTATATTAAACACCGCGGGTAAAATTTGATTTATTCCTATTGCTTATTTAAGAGGGGGAAAAAACGTAATCATCTAATAAAAAATGGTTTTTAATCGTCCTATTATTTTTTAGTCAAAGTATTTGGAGAATATGTACATTTGAACAATATATTTAAAATAATCTATATTGGACTGTAATATAGTGTAACTAATGTTAAAGTTGTTGTTGCTGACTTTGAATATAATTGCTTTGAAGTCAAGCAAATAAAAATCAATTTACAACTTCTAATTTAATTTCCAGAGTCATTTTTTAATGTACCTAGATTAAAGTTAGCTGATGAAAATGCTCTATTTGATTTTATATCTAATGCGCAAACATATCTACTACGTACCACAATACATGAAAAAACATTGTTTTTTTCCACCGAAGTAAGTATAAAATAGAAATATTGGTAAATTGAAAAAAATGGTAGTTTAATTTCCATTACAAAATGTTGACTCAATTTATTAATTAATACCAAGTTTTAATGCCACTAATAATATTTCTTTTTAGATTAAATGCGACACACAAAAGGCAGTAGTATTTTACAAGAACTCGCCTATAGATTTGTCTAGTGAAGATTGTGTTAATAATTTAAATATAATCACTATTACTGCTGAGGCAGCCGAGTCGTTATATCAAATAATGAGACAAATATTTAACCCTCTGTTATCTTTGGTATGACCGTATTTATTTATAATTTGTAATAAGTGTTTCCTTATGTGAGTGAGTGTATGAGTGAGTGTGTGAGTGAGAATATGTGAATTCAATACTGCCTCCTAAATTAAAATTATGGTGACACTGTTCTGTTGCTGTTTTTTATACATTTAAAACACGCATACCTAAATAAATATACAACACATAAACTAACATATAACTATATTTTAGTTGCCTATGTGATAACATAATTTTAACGTTAGTTTAAATTTTTGTTGTGTTTATATTTTGTAATGTAGTTTTGATAATTTTGCTATTTAAGAACCCAGTTCATAACTAGCCGTCATTGACGTAACAGAACTAAATATACAATTATGAGGGTTGATAAACACAGTTATGTATTGAATATCGATCGTAATAATAACTTTTTCTTAATAATGCTAATTAATTGCAAAAACTTATGAACAGGCAATTTTGAATCTAAGTTAGAGGTACTATCGCTAGTTGAAAAAAAAAACTCTTAATTAAGAAAAGGACCAATATTTAGCCACTTCCGCACATGCAGTGGTAGTCGTGCAATGAAATGCACCGCCCGCCAGCCCACTGATAAATGCGTATGCGGCAAACAATGCGAATCACACAACCGCCACCACCTAACCACTCAACAGGTGTTTCACCCCTCCACGGGGCATCTTCAGGAGCCATGCCACACCGTATTAGTGCCAAACACAGAGAACTGCATGTGCGGAAGTGGCTAAATATTGGTCCTTTTCTTACTTAGGATGGACTTCTGCGAAGTAACGCCTGATTCCATTAAAAACTTTTAATATCTTTTTTAAAACTGTAGGTAAGTAAATCGTGTTAAATAGCTGATGAGATATTGAACTTTGACTACGGCACCTTAACTTGAAACAATAATGTTTTATCACTGCTGTCCTGCCTAGTAATGAGCTCCACGGTGGTACCTAGAAGGCCTCTTGTAAACGAGACCCGTGATTATATATAAATTCGCCATGCAAACTTTGGTTCAAATGAACGTACGTTTGACAATTAGATTTAAACCGTGACTAGGCACTTAATACACGCGCTTTCCGAAGTAATCAGTTTTATAAATAGTCATTATTTACAATTTTAATCCATACTTTTTTTCTATTTCCTTACGAATATAATTAATATTTTTAAGATATTCACGATTCTACCATTGTCATTGATTACAATGTAACCTTTTTACTTCAAATACATTATTTTTTTAATAATTTACTTAAGTATATAAGATTTGGCGAAAACATTTCATAAACACGTAGATATGGTTGTGGCTTAATAAAGTGCGTAAATTATTGAATCATACGGAAATGCGATAGGAATATTCAATTAAAGTTAAATGGCGTTAATAGAAAGCCGAGGCTTGAGCCGAGGTTGTTTGACGTTTTGTCGTATATACTAGTTTGGGAACCTTTGATATAAAGTTTAAATCTCTAGTGCAGATTAGGTTAGAAGATAGTTGGTTGTACATTTACTATGATTTATGGGTCCTAGATATATTATTCTGACGTTTTTTACTTAATTTACATGATTTATATATTTTAAAATTGTTTCTCTTTAACCCCAATTTAACCATGTTTTAAATCGTTGCATTGAGTAGCAACCTTATTAAAAAAGTTAAGAACTTAAATTTTTTATAAGGTTGCTGTAGTAATTTTCTTATAATTTCAGGGAGATGATTTGTTTACGAATAAACTACAAAATAATCTCGTAGACTTGGAAACTAATTTAAGAATACTGACTCATGGTAAAAGTAACGGAAACATAAATGGTGAATATATTTTTAAGACATACGCTAAATTGGCGTATCTCTGTTATTAAAATGTGTATTAATTATTTAAACATGAGTTATTATTTTAAACTTGTTTTTTATTTTAGTTATTTTATCAATTGAAGACGAAGTTAATTATTGGAAAGCAATAGGAGAGAAAAGAGATGTGTCAAAAAAAGAAAGAGAAGCCGCTTGTAATTTTTGTGTACTTTTTGAAGACATATGGGAAGAAATAAAGTAAATAGCATTTGTATCAGTTGATAATATTATTATTTAATGGTATTTCTATTTAAAATAAATAACAATTTCGCACTCTTTCTAAAAACCCATAGAATACAACATACAGAAATTATTATCACTTGATTATAATAATTAATTTCCGATATAATAACTTTGTAACAGTAATTATTTGGTGAAGCTTTTTACAGAAAAAAAACAATATCTATTTTTCAAATTTTATAAGAGATCATTTCGTCACATTCGTCATTTTAAATATATCAGGGTAATATACTAAAAAATAAAGGTTAAAAAATTGTCAAACAAATATTTAGTATTTTCGTACTTTCTACAATAATTCTACGATCTATGTATTTATAGATAGGCTCAGAAGCTACGATCTATGTATTTATAGATAGGCTCTGAAATTCGTTATTAAAATTCTTTCGCCGAATAGAAGCTTAATCGGATTTTATGAAGTTTTACCCGCAAGGAAGATTGAGGAGGCGTGCATTAAGTTCGCGAAGCGGTTGTAGTACTGCTAGTTCTTAATATATAAGGTAGAGTTTTAACCTTAGTTAATAGATCGATTACGTGTTTTAAATTTTATCAAGGTCAATGCAAGCATGTTCAGTTTATGAACTACGAGATAGTGCGGAAAACATCGGTGGGATTTTAGATGACATTTGGCGGTATGTGGAATTACCGTACTCGCAAGACCGAATGATCCACATATTAGATATTACAGGTGCGTAGCATTATCTTTTATATATCAAATAATGTTGGTTTTATTCAAATGATTTATACTACTTTCATTGTTTCGATTTTTTATACCTTTAGAATGTGATGAATCATCTTTGTTATGAAATTCAGTCAAGTCATCATGTAATTAGCTGATCCGTTCGAAAATGTAGCTTCAACTGATGATCGACTGTATTCTTAACGCGAAAGAACTGTAGACAGTGACCAGGACTGATACGTTTAGCGAATCACAGTGTGATACCGTTGATCGATTCGATTGAGTGGCATAGGGCGAAGCACATTACTCGTTGAACCGATGAGCTGTTGGGACCGAAAAGTTCTCGAAGGGCGACCACAAGCCGTGACACGGTTAGGCCCTCTTTTAGCTGGACCGACGACATAGTGATGGTGGTTATTTTTAGGAGGCCTATGATTATGAGTGTTTTAAAACAAAATTCTTTGAAGTGATACATCTTTGAGTATCATACGTTTATCACTATTATCATCTACTAACAACCTGTAACTGCTATTTGTGGTAATAATTATAACGTCGTCAAAAGACAACAGCATTTATGATGACAGCGTCTTCTAATAATATAAATTTTGTTCACTTTCCTTATACTATGGACCCGAATATATTTTAAAGCACCACCGAAACCGTTGTACCGCACGTTAGGAAAGTGCGTATACCTAATACGACGCAGTACTAAAATAATGTAGGTCAATTTTTAGTGAAAACTTATCAAACCATGCTGACGTCTGCACAGATTTTAAATCATCTGGCAATAATATGCATTTAGCAACTTATGTTTCACAAATCTCTGGAAATTTTAGGTCACATCATTTGTAGTCTAACACGAAAGTCTCTAAGTAGCGTAGACTTGTGGAAAGTTCACAACGGAGTAGAAGATAATGAACTTTTAAGATTAATTACTGAATGCCTTAATGTGACGCAAACTTGGATCGACGCGTGTGCGTCGCTAACCGAAACATACTGGCCAAACTATGCACTTCACCCATGGAACGGAAAAGGATATATTCCGCAATTTTGTTTAAACTTTCACCAAAGAGTTAAGGAGGTAAGTGAATATACAGGATGATTGGTTATTGAAAATAATAAATGAAATAAAATTACATCTCATTTGTTGTCAATTAATGTATGATACGTGTTATCTAAAAATCAGTGGTTTCTGAAATATCATAATGACAATATAGTAAGATAAAACATTTTCACTAAGCGGATTACTACATATTAAAATTAATTATTGTTTACTGTCACTTTTACGCAGACATTGTACTGCAAGAAGTTAAAGATCAGTCGCATTCCAATAGAAAAATAAATTAATGTAACATATTTCAGAGTGATTTCGTTACATAAGGTAATTGAAAGTATTTGTTAAACTTTTAAAACTTTTTGCTGACAAATCAGTTTTACTTACTTGAAGTTTTAAACTGATCAACCTGTTTCATACTTGTATAAAACTGTCTTTGATTCCTGTGTCAAGTTTTAAGCCGTATTTAAACAAAAATATCTTTGAAATTTTTATAATAAAAAATAACGATAGCCTGAAATAAAAGTTCAGGAGTTCTTATAGTTTTGATTCATTTAGAACAGCTTATTTAGTTATGTAGCTATGTAGCTATTTAGATAAACAGCTACTTTTTACTCTTAATTCAAAAATAAAAATACATGATAGGTATTGTCATTTGCAAATCACGTTTTAGATTTATTGAGCTTTGGCAATAGAAATTATTATTTTTTATTTAATCTGCTATGGAAATTCTTTCATTCTATTCTGTCTTGTTTTCAACACTGCAGTGTTACTAAAGTTTTGGACACCTAGGGCATACAATTATGTCTCTGGTTAACGTAGTAATTCCAGTAGCGATTTTTAAGCCGGTACACAGTTATTTTGCTTTGAAATTGGTGTTTGTCAGCAAAAATATGTCTCTCTGTAAAAGATCCACCACGTTATAAATAAACGTTGTACATTTCATTTTTATTTCTTTAGATCAATGACTTGCGATCGATACATAACCAGTTGAATAAGTTATTGACAAATAATGAAAAAGCGGAACTAAAGACGGACGAGTTATTTGAACCCTTCGCAAGTAAGTTGATTATTTCTTATTCAACATCGATTAGTAATGCCCGGAGACATTTGCTTACGATTTCATAAAGATCTGTCTTCGAGTGTTTATTTTTATAATTCAGTATAAAATTATGAGTTTTGTTTTGAATTAATATTCAAACCCACTCGTATAGTCCTAAATACTAAAACATAAGTATTTGTGGTAATCACAGGAATCAAGGTTTATTATTCAAATATTGGTATCCGTTGAGCTCTTTTACTGTAACATTTCTTTTAATTAAAGGTATAAATATTTGGATTTGTAACTCGCAAAACTCAGCCTGGGAAAACGCTGTATTGAAATTTTCGTCAAATCTGAGACCGTGCGAAGCAAACATTGCTAAGAAGTTGAAACCTCGGCTGCACAACATATCAACTAAACAAGTAATTTTACATATTATATGTAACATTTACGACATTTCCTGTATATCGCGATGCACTTCATAAGATATACAAAATAATGACGTAGTTACACTTTGGTAATGCGCGCAGTACGCGGCGCCAACTCGTACTGGAAACCGAGTGTAACCAGGTATGGTGCTACCTATCTTATTGATCCTAGCGACACCGACATTCGTTCCTTAAACAAAAAGAGTCCCAAATCACATTTATTACCACACGTAGTACATTTATCTATTGTGTGCCTGTATTCAGTCTTCAGTTTCACTAATCAGAAATAACCAGTAAGGGTTAGTTAAACTGAGAATAAGGTAGTGACCATTGAGATGAACTTTGTGTATTGCTTCTAAATATTTTATAATAATCTTCATAATTTCAGCCATAAGACGTTCATTGCCGGACATATAAGTCTCCCTCTATAGATTTCCAATGGGACCGGTTGAATGTGGCCTCTTTATATGTTCTGCCCCCTATGCGGCCTAATATTTTATGAAAGTTTGTAATGCTAATTTTTTTTATTTTTAATACAGAATTCTTTTAACTACTTAATGTATAATTTTTTTTACTTATTAACTTGTATTTATAGATTTAACCGTAAAGAACTCACTTCTAATATTCTCTTAAAAAAAAAACTCAAAGCGTGTTATTATTAAATTGATTTGAAATGTCCTCAAATGTTGTACATCTTATTACGGAAGTAACAAATTTTATAAATAACATTGAACATTATGAATAAGCAAACCGGAAATTTAAGTGGTTATTTTAGTCATATGTCATAAAATTTATTAATGACATTTAATATTTATACGTTTGCAAAAAGTTTATTATTCAGTATGACATGAAAATAAATCAATTATCTTAGTAAAATAATCAAATTACACTTCTTTCTAAAACACGATTTTGTTTTTCATGTACCTGAATAATAAAGGTAATAAATATTAATGTTAAAATAACGTGATCGAACAGATCGCATGTGATTTTGTTAAATCATATGCAGTTTATTAATATCACTTTACAGAAATAATTAACTTCTGTTGATTTCTGTTACTAGACAATGACTTTTTGTTCTTGAAAATATTTTCTAATTTCAGATGTTATATGAGTTTATGCGCTACAAGTCCCTTATAAACAGGCCTATTGTGAAACAAGCTTTGAGCAATGAATTAGAAATGTTCTTATCCTCTCTACTAGCGATGCTAAAGAACATTCGAGAACAATTGAACTCCGATGAAGTACATGTAAAGATGTATCAGCCGCCAGAAATGTCGCCGCTCGTGCAACAGATACAATGGGCTAAGCAGATGGAAGCTAAAGTTAGTATAAAAAAAAGTTTAGTTAGTACTTCCCACTATTGCTCCAGTATAACTACAACAATAACATTTTCTTTTCATAGTTCTAAAATCTTTATTCCGGTCAATATTTTGGTTACATTTATCCAATTTCAATTTCGAATACTGAGCAGTAATGTGTATACTTATTTGCAAAGTGTAACTTTTCCGATACCTTAAAATAAAAAGTTTTTTTATTATTATATAGATAGCGGTCATTTGTGGGCATATTGATTTTTTTAAGGTTCCATTTCTACGCCTTTTCATCTTACTGTTTTGTGTAGTTTCTTACTAAAACTAAAACTTCATAATTTATATAATATGTAAGTATACATTTATGTTCATGTTAAGTATGTAATTATGGTCAAAAGTCGTATCTATTGTAAATATTTCAATTTAATTATTGTGCACATTGTGTCTGCCTTACTTTTTATGAATCTCCTTCCGTAGGCCTACTGGAAGAAATTTCTGGTTAGAAATAAGTAGTGCCTGTTGTGTCAGTTATATTTGTATTGTTACTTTAGTGTTTTTATTGTGTACAATAAACTGTTAAATAAATAAATAAATAAATAAAACTTCTACTAAAACTAAAATTTCAATATAGTCTTCTGATCCCGAGTTTATCTATAATATACAGGGAAAGTTTAAAAGAAGACTTAAGTGATCCAAATTTTTAAGACGGTACGCGAAAAATGTTTACAATATTTAAACATTTTTTGTCATATCATGTTTGAAATAAGCAATGAATATTTTGATAAGGTTCATCGGATGCGCACCATTTGCTTACGGCTTATCACCCATGATATCCAGTTAACCGGTCCGAATAACGGCTGTTTTTAAAGCCAAGATTTATGCATCGGATTGATAAACTGACATATTTAGGAAAGAATCTGGCTGCCGTGGTTAATCTTTTAACATTAACTTTGGACTATTTGTTAATTCAATCACATTTTTAAATTATCAGAGCAAAACTTAAAAAAAAATCATCCGTTAGACGTCTATTTGTGAACAGAGGCTTCTTCCATAGATTTTCAACATTACCAATTAGGACCGACCTGCATCCAGCCTTTCATAAGGCAGCTTTAACAAGGTCATCAGAAGGTACTCCGTGGTCCGTGGCCATCTGTATTGTACGCTATGTGGCCTAGCCACTGCGACTTCAACTTGCAAATCTGCTGAGCTATGTCTGTTACTTTCCTCATTCTATCTAAACGTAATTTTATGGGACGTTCTCGTTATTGATTTCAGACAAAAGATATTCAAATGTCTGCTGAAAACTATTTAAAGGAATTTCAAGGTAGTGCTGAAGTGTCTCATCTGGCGAGACAAGTATTGAAAGATCTTAAAAACTTTTACACGCAATTACATGAAGAATGGGCCAGAGACTTACAGGTAAATGTACATATATAGGGTGATTTTGTTTTCACATTATAAACCCATGTTCCTAACTTAAAATAAAATTGTCTAAGTGTTTTATCCTCGTCCGGTAAAAGAGTATTACACTTTTTTTTTGCTATACAGGCTAAAAATTATTAGCCAACTTTCAAAGCGTAGAACACGTGGTACTAATAATTTAACTAATGAATATTACAGCTGAAATCCATTGCTTTAAACAAAATCTTTTTGCTTACCTAATTGAAATTTTTTAGCATATTTATGGAAGACTAGCTGTCCCCCGCTCGCTTTGCGTGACTAGCACTGATTTTAGTGGGTGTCATTATATTATCATATCATAAGAATTTTGTAAAACGAAAGTAGCCTGAGTTACGAGTACACCGGCAACCTGCCTATTTAAGTCAAGCCAAAAGCCAGCCATTTCAGAGATTATCTAAAACAAACAGAAGGACAAAAATAAAAAAAAATGTGACTTTCGTATATGTACCGTATATATATTCATATGCATGTAGTAAAAAACCGTTATTTTAATATTACAAATAGATACTCAGATTTTATTTATTTGTATCAGTCATTAAGACAAAGTTTTGGTTTCGATGGTTTTGGAAGAATTATTAATAACTTTTCACAAGTTTTTTTGGCCTGCTTTACACTGTTACCCAAGTGGTATCTTCCGATTTAACAAGCTCGGAAGGCAGAGTGCAGAGGGCGTTTGGCCTAAAACCTTTTCTAAGGTAGCGAAGTTTGAAGGCCCTGTAGGGAATAAGCAAGCCTCTGAGATAACTCAGGCGAACGCTTCATGTTGTGTCTGGGCTGACTTTGGCTCGGTCTGTCACTCCTCTATAATACCCGTTTAGCATCCCGGCGTAAGAGCGCCTGAGAGTGCCGAACCTTGACTTTTACTATTATCAGGCTACTGTCTCAATATCTGATATGCAAAATTATATTGCAATCATATTCTCAAAAACATTACAGGTGCTCTCAAAAACTGAGCCATACACAAAATATGTACCAGAAGCAAAATCAAACTAAGACTTAAATTCATCTAGTTATCAAATGTTTCTACAAACAATGTACAATGTAATTTATTTTATTTTATTTTATTTTATTTTATTTGGAAAACAAACAGTGTCTTATAACTACAAATAAAAACCTAAATAAAAACTAAACACCAATTAGATGTTTTCGCACATTGATACTCAAACATAAAAAACGCAGAAAGTAAAAAACAATAAAAAATACATTATTGCCTTTAAGTTGAGCTAATACACTAAAGTTAATATGAAGCTATCATCACGCTCTAGAACTGTCAAACCACGCCTTCGATAAAGTTTGTTTAAAATTATGCGTGTTAGAGACAAACAAATCTAGTTCGGGGTACCGAGCTAGTTTGTTCATCTCTCTCGCTGATCTTATAAAGAAGGAGTTTTGTCTGTAATTTGATGTACATTTGGGAATATTAAGATACATAGGCTGTCTAATTGTCCTATTTGGAACAACTAAGTGAACATGAGTTAGCAAGCATAATTAGTATAAGCAATAGTGTTCCAGAAAATCTAAAGAAAGCTTCTATTGTTAGATAAAGTATCAAAAATTTATCTGAGCTAAACCGTAAATGTCTTTACAGAAAATAGCACACCTCAGGAATGATGTTTGCCTCCTAACTATCTCTATATTTATCACATTACATGATTAAAAATTATGTAAAAAATATACATGGTCCTGCTGAGTTACTGTTGCGTGTTCCTCTCAGGTGTAAGGTATTTTTTCCGAACAGGTAGACGACTCAACTTGACGTCAATAAGAGATATTATTCATCGTACTTAGTATAAAGAATTTAAATTAGTATATATTATTTGGCAAGAGGGACGAGGTCCGAGATTTAAAACCATTTCTTTCAGCTGATAATGCAATTGTTTTCAGGCGCAAGTGAAATCCGGATCTCTACAGCTTTCCATTGATAAGCCAGTTGTTGAGTTCTCCGCGCAGAGCCGGTTGATGGTCGTGAATTATAATCCGCGTTTAGTTTGGACGGAGCTGGAGGCGCGTGCGTTGGCGGCGTTAGACCTTCCGGCGCCTAACGCTGCGCAAGCCATCGATACCCTCACCACGTCGCTGAGATATGCTCGTGCCCTCCAACAGGTATTTTATGATACGACATTAAAATGTCAACGCAGGTTTCCCATAAGTCAACGTCAAGCCGAAATCAAGTGATCATACAAGTAGAGGCTAGTCAAAGAAAATCAATTAAAAACGTCCCATATAAATATGTGTACATATGTGTATTATTTTATAAATAAAATACGTGGCTAACTTCTCTAATATAGATCATTGATAAAAGTACTTTAAGTTAGACGATATAGTGCAAGTGCTTAGCTCGAGTGTTATCTCCGAGGTATGTGCTATTAGTGCTTAAACATCTACCTCAATTGTTATACGGAATCACTTCTACTGGCCGTCACATCCGAATTAAAAAAATTAAAGAGTATTATGTAAAACTACTTCAATGATGCTAAGTTATACCACTCGACAGTAAATTCAGTTGTAGTGTGCAGTGATGATGGCCTTTGTAACGAGTATCTACCGAGCTCATAATATATAATAAAAAATCTCTATCTTCCTTACCGCGTACAACACAAACATAAACATTAATTCCTAATAATTATAAGAATGTCTGGCTAATGTAAAAACATCATCTGATTTTTGCACAATACATTCAGAGTATCTGGCAAGGAGCTGCCGCGATATTGTCTAAAAATAAATTGTGTGATTTTGAATGATATTCTGAAGGCAATGCCAAAAAATTACACTTTAGTTCTTAATCACTTTAGAACGGTATTTTACACTCCTTTACTATCGATTACCTAGCCCGGTTACCCAAATTTTA
Source organism: Battus philenor (assembly GCF_028537555.1). Lineage (NCBI taxonomy): Eukaryota > Metazoa > Arthropoda > Insecta > Lepidoptera > Papilionidae > Battus > Battus philenor. The sequence continues at coordinate 6,583,852 of NW_027181704.1, forward strand.
TAATGTTTTATCGTTCTTACTTGTGAAGTATGCGCTGGCGAACTTTTAGCTTTTATAAAATAACGAAGGTCCGGGGTTCACAGGGGTAGGTAGTCAGTTGGATTACAAAGAAAATTATAAATAAAATATTAATAACTCTATTTACAAAATGAGTATTTTATTTAAAAATTAATAACAGCGCCATCTTTTTTTATTATCTTCAAATAACAACACATTATTTTATTTTAAATTAAAAAGTACCACTATTGGGAATGGGATAGTACCTATTTTTTTAAAAAATACACGCAACCCATCATGATGGCCAGTTTAAAATGATTATTAATTTAATACATTAAATTAAAACATTCAATTACATGTTAATGTATATTTAAAAGTGTTTTGTATGTAAAAATATATACAAAATACTTTTAAATATATGTCCGGAACTGTGTAGTTTCGACCGTCGTCGACCATATGGAAGGAGTAGCGCGCGATAAAATTGACATTAATAAAGAAGACTGTAATGACACGACTTACATATGGAAGTATTGTGACTATTTTCGCGTAGTTATATCGAGTAACTATGATATGCACAAGCGATATGTTAGCTATCTAGCCTCAATAAAGCCTCCTTTCATCTTGTAAGAGAACACTTTGGGGATGTTTATTTAAATATTTACATATATATATATATATATACACTATCTACGTTATCACGTGATTTTGGCTTCACTCGATTCGATGGAACTGCTTTAAAGCGCGTTAAATGCGCAATAAATTCTTGTCAGGTACCAATGGTTTATTAAAGTCTTTAAATTCAAAGGAATTTTAATAATTAAATCATAAACAAAAAAATAATGATTCATATATTTTCGTTGCAAGAATTTGTGTATGCGCGATATCCATTTCCACCTTTTCTTTTTATTTATTATTAAAGATCATGCGTGCATGCAAAACGGTAAACTTGACAGTGTTGATGTTTGAACTATTGCAGGTAGCATCGTTTCACAATACTCTGGGCGAACGAATGATCCCATCAACACGTCCCATGATGCTGCAAGCGGCATTAGACATGTCCGCACTGGTCCAAGAGCAGAAAGCCGTTTACTGGAATGATATCGAACAGCTGTCTAAATATACGGATCAGTTAAAGAAAATGGTTCTTAAACTGGAAACACAGGTACTTAAATATAGATTAACTTATAACAAGAAAACTATGAACAGCATTGACTAAGAACTATTATAAATCATACATTAACTTGTGAATAAAAACTTTCATCTTTATTGCTAGATAAAGTGAACTACTTACTACTAGGCAATAGTTTTCAAAGATAAAATTTTAGATAGTTACGTATCAAAAGTAAGGAAAAAAACCGATACACCTTTATTTGTTTTCCTCACTGTTGATATATTATAGTTCCATCTAGAACTGTCAAGTATTTTGTGCCGTGCCTTTTTTCGATTCAATTACAATAACTTTCTCTTTTTTCGCTCATAATTTAGCTTTTTCAAAACAAGAGTGTCACAGATATTTATATATACTTATTAACGACAAGGTCCCTTTTTAAACTATTTATTAACATTAACCTTTATTAAGAAAAGAACTAATAGTCGTGCAATAAAGGGCACCGCCCGCCAGCCCGCTGATAAATGCCTCAATTACTTATTGTATTTTCTGTTGTTTTATTAGTTTATTTTTTAAGCAGGATTTAGATAGACGCTGATTGTTTGATCAGAAAATATAATGTTTACCGCCTATTAATATAACATGTTTGAAACTTTAATCTTGATACCATTTAGTTGAATACCTTATTTAATATAGTATAGCGTATGACAATGTAACATATTTCAAATAAGCAAATAATATTGATTACCGGATGCGCGAATTATGAAGTTAAGGATTTATGACTGTTTCAGAATGCGTACTTAACTAGTCAACATATCGCTATAAGAAACGTTGTTGAGAAATTAATGGATACAGAACTTCTAGTGAAACAAGCTGAATGGAAGAAAAATATTAAAGAAATAAGAGATATAATTGAGAAGGTATATTTTTTAAAAATTAAAATAAGTTCTAACACAATATGGTCTACATACCTCAAATAAATTTTTATTTTTATGTTTACTAATAAGATTTATTAAGATTGTTTACAATATGATTAATTTAATCAACCATAGTGAAAGAATGCGTGATTTTTTTATTTTAGGTCGAAGCTAACGGTTACAAGAATACGGAGCAATGGCGATTGCACTGGGACTGGCAGCTCTATAAAGCGCTTGAGTATCAATATATAAAGACGCTGTTATCGCTTCATACTCATTTCCCACCTGCCAGAGTTGACCTTGTACTGCGGTTGGTTTAATCTTTAATTACATTTATTTATTAATTCGTTCATGTCAGACGATAGCTGCGACTGCCAATTGCAAAGACTGGTCCTAGCCTATAGATACAGTCCACAATGAACCCTTCCGCACAATCATGAATACTGAACTGGTTTCGTGCACAAACCGAGGTCACTTAATGGTGCGTCCGTTGCGTCCCGTCTGTCTATGGAATGGTGAAATAACTAATGCAAAAGGTCTAGAATCGACGTCTTCATCGCCCTGTAAAAACACCGCTGTAATACCAAAATAATCCATGAAATTTGTTAGCACTATCCTAACAAAGCCTGCATTATGTCCCACTCTGTTACTCTCATCGTCCTAACCCCTGTACGATTAGGTATTCGCGCGGCGAGACTGGTTGGGGGAAAGGTGGGGATGAGTTTTATTGTATTTGGACATTTATAAGCAGTTTACATTATTTTCAGGATTTATTAACGTATTAAATGTATTTGGTAAACGCTAAATAAAGAAACTACGTTTTATTCACAGAGCTCGTATGGTGCGCTCCCAGCCGCCACTGGAAGAGGTTCGAGTTCAACATTATCATCAGCTTCGACGTCTTGTGTCTCTTCCGGCGCAATTCGTAGGATTAAGTGGCACAATAACATCCAAACAATCGATATTTTCATCAATAGTCAATAAGTAAATTGAACTACTATGTTAATGTAATAATATGTTCATGTTTTTTATTTCTGTTCATTTATCATCTTTTGACCATGAGCGAGTATTAGCGTAATCAATCGCGATGATGTAATCTTAGAAATTTAATTTAAAAAAAAATCAACTATTATTAAATTCATGGTGTCTAAATTGTTAAATGCTATGCTTGAAAATTTTTTAAAATAACACCTTTGACAGAAATATTTTTGGTTATGTACATATCATTAAAGCAAACTGTTTTGACAAAGTTTGTGAAGAACTGTTGTTAAAGAAACTATTTGGGTAACGAAATTTAATCACGTCATAATACAGATTTGCGTTAGATAAGTGATCAAACACAATAAAACGGAAAGAAACATAAGTAAAACATAAATTTGCAATTACGTATACTAAACAGTGATTTATAAAATTTGTCGCTATACATTAAGATACCTAATTGGGAAAGTTGTGTCAATAAGACTCCTGAAGACTATTAAATTATAAGACAATTTCTGATAAATAACGAAGACATGCCTGATTTGTACTTTTTGTTAATAAAACTTATTGTAAACTTTCTTTTGTAGGCACAGCTGGCTGGGAAATAAAGCTGTTCATCAATTGGAGACAACTTTAGCTTCCTTAGCCAATGCTTGCGATGACTGGACGCGCCGTTTGGCTCTCGCTTGTGTGCCCGACCTTGACGCTTTATGCAACGAGACACTGCAAGAGCCAATCGACTGGGAAAATAATTTTAAAGCTTGCAAGGCGTATGGACAAGCAATTGCTAAAATGTCTTTGTAAGTTATTTAAAATTTTTAGTGTAACTAATTATCTTCCGAAAATCTAACTATAGTAGATTCACAGTGGCTGAATGAATTTTATTATAAATCAGTTTGAATGTGTAAGACGTCACAAAATATTGTTTTACATTCATTAAAATAATTAGCAGGTAGAAATATTTGTCGGCAAAAAAGCCTAAAATAATGTTATTGGCAACTCTAGCATTACTAATATAATATCGATTAAAATAACACACTTCGATACGATAATTTTGGAGAATCTTCTTATATTCGACTTAGTGTCTTAATAATTAATGGAATCAGGCGTTATTTTGCGGAAGTCCATCCTAAGTAAGAAAAGGACCAATATATAGCTACTTCCGCACATGCAGTCGTAGTCGTGCAATAAAGTGCACCGCCCGCCAGCTCGCAGATAAAGGATTAATGTTACACCGATTAGTGCCAAACAGGACGTACAAAATATGTGTACCATTTGATCAAATTATGCGTTATTATATCATCATGACAGATAATAGAAGTCCACTGCAAGGTATAGGCTTTCCCCAAAGACCGCCACGATGACCGGTCTTGCGCTGCTCGCATTCAGTCCACATAGTGGTGGAACCCCCTCGTCGCGTCTATCACCTCGTGGTCGCCACTCGAGATCCTTTCAGGCCTAACTATATGTACCAATGACATTTGATAAATGAGTTGAAGGTTGTCAGGTTGAAGTAAACTTGTATAATAATCAAAAACTCAGAATTAAGGTACTATAGTACTGAACGCTTTAGATAAAGACTTATTTACAGTAACTAAGATTAAGAGCTTTATTCCATCCTAGACCGCCAAGCTCATTAGGTATTAGCTCATTTAGGCACGCTGCATGAAGTAACTCGGTGCAATGAAACCTGGGCGGGAACCTACTAATGCCCGTATCGACCGAACCAAGGCCCGTTTGGTATTTTATTATGGAATTTTTGTACAGCGAGGACGAAAAGATAGCGTGGATATCTGTTGGCACGGCAACTTTACGACGCGAGTTTGAGGCGCAAACACGGAATCTGTGGGCTTGCCTGATGTCTTCTCTGCAGGCCAGCTGCCGAAGTGACAGTGCACTGTTGAACACCTTCGTTGCCAACGCCGTGCTTATGCTTGATAACAAAGCTTTGCCAAAAAATGCCAAGGAGCTGGCGGAAATTAGTATGAAGCAACAAGTGTTACAGGAGAAACTGCCGGAGGTATAATTTTATTTTCTATTAATATCGCAGCATAAGTTTTATGCTAACATATTTTCTGATTGTATACCCCTTAAAATTCCTCTTCGTGTGTCCATATTGCGTTTGATTGTATAACATTTCCACTGCTCACAAAAATGCGAAAGGTTTGCGGCTCCGTCCTGCCCTCCCTCGGAGAGGATGCTTGTATCATTTAATTATTTGTAACTTTTTACAACTATGGTCTCTGTTATAGATGGAAAAACTAGTAGAGAATATGAAAAGAAAAGGTCACATGCTGCGCACATGGGGTGGAGATCCTATCATCGACAATACCATCAAGGAGTGGCTAAAAGTACGCGAACAGATGCTGGCCCAGCAGCAAATGTTTCAACACCAGGTATATAGTTGCATCATAAGTCTTAGCTTTGGATAGAAAAATTTTACGCCTAGCATTTGTATAATTTACCATCGTTTCACGAAATTGATTATTCACGGCACAACACTTGTCTTTCTTGTACACAGGCATGTAGCGTAAAAGACTGTATTGATTTACATGGTGAGAAAATGACAACAGCTGTTAATTCGTACCACTAAAGCCATCTATGATCTTTTCTTTCTATATAAATAGGTTTATCTGGGTATTGACTGTCTGTTATATAAATTGTCTTACTGTAATATAAATTGACTACTCGAATTATTCTCGTATTACCTTTACAATAATGATTAATAAATTGACATTAAGTGCCAGTGGGCAGGGCACACCGTTCATGCAAGTAACGACCGTCTGGGCCGTCAGTTTCTTGTGCGGTCACCAAGAACCGGTAGATGCAGTGTGCGTATGCCCTCTACTGGGCGACATGGTCAAGGTCAAGAGAAGACTCTGAATACGACCAATGCCAGATCGGTCAGGAGAGCCTTTGCCTAGTGGGCGTTTTCCAGCTGACACAATGATAGTGATGAAATTGACATGATATTTAGGTCGAATGATATATATACCTTTATATTTTAGGCAGAAATAGTGAAATCTAGCCTGAAAGGCGAATGGGAAAACCTTAATATGAACGTAGAAATCTGGTTGTCGCGTTGGGTTCAAGCTAAATCACGTCTGGATAATACACAAGGAGCAGACTATGAGGAAATGGTGGAGCGATGTCGATCCATCTTTGAAGCACACGGCCAGTGGGAGAAATACTGTATTGATAGAAATGAACTGCAGTAAGTTTATACAGATGTGTCGTCTGACCCCATCACCTGTCATTTGTAGTATACTGAGGAGAAAACACCTATTTCTTCGTTTTTTATGTATTAGTCACTTTCTTATCCGTACTTATTTTTCGGATAAATTCTGAGTAGCAATATCTTAAATTGGTTGAAAGGGCGCAATAGATTAAATGACGGTTTCATCATCTTGCGTGCGTTAGAAAAACACAGCGGCGTGGGGGCGGGAAAAATTTAAATCGTCGCCACCGGGAGCTTGGACTGCGGACTGACTTTACGAAATTGACGATACTCCCCTATAGAGAATTAACTAATAGATTAACTTTAAATGATTAAATAACTATTAGCTTTAACTAAATCGCAGTACAACTCTTTCAATAGCATTAAAGTTGTGGTAACCATTTTCACCAAATTAGATTGTCGATTTTGCAAACCGAGGTGCTTCTAATGAATAAAATATTTCATACTTTATTCGTTCATCTTGCGGCGCGTCTACCAAATTGTATATTAGTGTATGTAACTTTTCTAGTCTCGCCGTTTGCCTTTTGCAGGAATGAATTTGAAAAATTCAATATACAATTTGATATCCCCGAAACATGGAAAGAAGCAGATAAATTAATTAAAGAATATGTTGAACAGTGGACGATTATGAAGGATTATCATGATGGTATGGCGAAGAACTAAAGTTTTGTATTTAAATATAAATAATAGTTGTTAATATATTCTTGTTAAATTTATTTTGTACACCTTAGTAAATTGTAATTGTAAAAGTAAATCTATAGCTACGGAATATAAAATTTTGTGATAAAATTGTATGTAATTTTTAATATCCATTTGTTAACATAATTGCAGAGTACGAATCAATTACCGAACAAGATTGGATAGTGTTTCAAAAGAAGCTCCATCTACTGGACGAGTTTACGCTTAAATGGGGCTCTCAGATAGAGCCTTACACTACGATTACTTTGTACCTTAAACAACAAATCGAAAAATATTCCGTAAGATGTTTATTTTAATACCACTTTCTACATAGAAAATGTTCTTATTATAAGAATAATAGATAGACGGTAAGGTAATTTTTATGTATATTGTTTTTTTTTCGTGATAAGTGTTTATTATTTACTAAATGTAAATAAGTAACAAGCTAAAACAGTATATTTATACAGTTTATGTAGTAACTACTATCAATATATTACTCACTCCGCTAACTACAGTAATATCAATATACTACTTTGTATTTAAGCCACAAATTAAAATTAAAAGATAGAACAATAAAAAAAACCGTTCCCTAAAGTATTAACTTTTCAGCGCATCAATTTGTTTGCGCGCGTATGCATTTCTTTATATTTATTTTCTTTTTGTCATCATATCTGTTCACAAAAAAGATCGCTTTGTTGCTTTTTTGTTGTACGGGATGACCAGATGTCGTAGGACAGAGTAGTAAGAGTATGCGTCCGCGACTTGCAAACGGCAGATACACGTAAACTTTTCCTTATCTCGCTATTACTAACCAATGGTACATATTTGTATTATCTGGTATTAACTATTAAGTTACTGTATAGCGCTATTATATCTTGCAGGATCTCACGATTGCATTGAAGTATCTTCGGGGCGCTGACTTTACTGAACGTCACTGGAGTGAAGTATTCAGCCTTCTAGACATCGAATACAAACCACCTGAATCATTGAAGCTAAAGGATTTATTGGCCGCAGCAAATAATATAAAAAAACAAGTGAAAGCTTTACAGGTAAGTGTTGTCGGACTGCGGATAAGCCCTCCCACTACTAGTTGGTGCGGGCAGCGCATTCATCAGGTCACTGTGGCCACCTTTGTCCTGGTAGTCTGAAGTATTTACTTATTTTCTGTAGGACTATGGTATAGACTTATAACGAATATCTCATATACATAGTTAAAGTCATATTTAGGATGTTATTATTAAAAGAGAACAAGTAATAACATATAACAAATCGGCACTTACCACGAATGTAGTATTCGTGCCGATTAACTCAAAAATAGTAGGTTTAGAGAAGTTTATTTTGAATATTCGGGTCATAATTAAAATAGAAACTTAAAGTTTCGATACAAAATTAATAAAAAAAAGTCGGGAAATTTATTTGATAACTTAAAAGCACATGCTTAAATTAACGTATGTTTAATTCGTTGGCTATAATAAATAATTCATTTGTATATCGAAAAAAAGCTTTAGGTGAAAAATCAACGATCTCGAAAACCGGTGAGATTGAAACGGTTTGTATAACCGTTTACGTAGATGTTCTTTTTATCATTTAGCTGTAAATTTTGGAAAAGAAAATCCAACAACCCTGCAAATAATTTCAATGGCCAAGTTCCACACATTTCGATCAACAAAAAGTCTGCAATGCTGTGATAAGATTAATCTAATAATATACTTTTAATTTTATGTTTTAAACTAAAACACTGATGATTTAAGATATCGTGTGAAATTTTATTTCATGTGCGTAAACTCGGACCCACGAAGGATTTGCTAACTCAACGAAGACGTATTTGTTGTATTTTTCGTTCGCTTCGATTTCTGATCAAAATAATAAAATTAAAAAGATATAGCTGTGGAATATAGACTCCACAAGTTCTAATATAAATTATTATTGCCACTAGAAAATCTGCATATCGGCATCTAACGAGTCCGCCGTGAGAAGCGCTGTCAGCGAGCTTGAGCTGTGGTACGCGGGCGCTCGCCTCGCCATACTCTACCACAACGATAAAGCCAAACGGCCTGTTCCCATCGTCAAAGATTTCAAGGAAATTTTGAACAAGGTTATACAATTTCTATTCAATTTACCTCTTTCCACTGTTCTACTCGCATAAACCATTGTGATTTGTTTATTTAAAATAACTTCTTACTTTTTCTAGAATGTCGTTGGTAGCTGGTACTAGTTATAAACTGTGTGAACGGCCAGTGATCTCCTTAAATGGCGAAATTATTAAAATATATGTTAAAATGATCTTTTTAATAACAAAAAGCTGTTGGTGTTTGCTTTTAAATGGGTACCTTAACTTTACTTTTTGGGTGCAAGTATTTTGAAGATGCCACAATAGACCTTTCAGGAAGAGGGTAAGGATCGAAATTCCCAGCACGGACCTAAGACCAGTGGCTATTACATATGTTAAGAATACTTGATCCTACATACAAGTCTCTACGAGTTTTCCTTCACCGTTTTTGAGCAATGATATGTACTGTGTATGTAGTCGCAATGCCCAATCACTAGGCTAACAGTGATTTATTTTAAACATTACTAAGAGTCTAGTTTTAGTAGCAGTAAACAATTTAATCGAATGCTTAGATCGAAGAGAAGCAATGGGTTGTGTCGTCAGTGGGTGGCGGCAGCGACACGTGCTCACGCTGGGAGACGCGCCTGAAGGCTGCCAGACAGTTACTACGGGCCGCACATCGAGCGCAACGCAGGTGACGTAGTGTGCTAGATATCTCATATATCAAGATATATAGACCCATGGATAGGAGTGAGGATCTTTATTGAAACAAGTTGCATTAGTTTTATCTAAAGTCTATTCGCATCAGCTTTTAATCATGGCTCTTGACCATTTAGACGAAATTCCGGATACACATTGACCTGTTGATGGGCTTTATCTAAAAGTCTAATTCGCTGGTTGATAATAAGTTAATATTTTCTAAACACGAATGTTCTTTATTTATTTACAAAACTTAATTCAGATTCAAGAGTAAAAAGACGTACAATAGCCATGTGCATTTGATATTTCATAGAAATTAAAATTAAATATTTATTTTATTGAATATAAGAAATTAAATATTTGTTATAGAAAAATATTTTTTTCCATAGTTTCTTTAAATTTAAAATTAAAAAAAACAATTTGTAAAAACTATAAATATATGAAATAAATCTTATCCTTTTGCATCTTAGGAAGGTGCGCGTAAACATTTTTAACTTATTAACTTTTATTCTCTTAACACTTAACAACAAGCAAGCCTAATATTACGCCATCCAAAGACCATTAGTACTAAGATAGCGAGTACTTAACACGTTCACTGCGGGCCCAATTTAGAAGAACTTTCTGCTGGTGCGGCAGAGGTCGAATCAGCCTCAAGCTGAACTTCCTAGTAGTGCGATTGAGGCCTTTTCTGCCTCATGTTTCGGTTGAGTGTAAACAGCCGCCGCACTAGAGAGAAAACGCGAGTTTTACGGCCGCACCAGTGCAAAGTCTACCATGAGGCTGAATCGACCTCAAGCCGCAGTGAACGTGTTAAATATCAGCCTATCTCAGCCCTCAGCGACGCAGCTTTTCCTTGTTTCAACCGCCAACCTAATTTTGATCGTGAAGGATGTTTCTCCGCTAAAACTACACCCACACGGAAATCGCGGTAACACATCGATTACGTTTCACAAGGAAATGTCGATTCTACACTAAACACTGTCGTGATGTGACAGCTACTTACTTACTGCGCAGATAAATAAGACTCTTCGCATGCAGCATAGCTATATAATCTCGCAGTTGCTTCAAAATTATTTTTAAATAGCCCTTCAATTTCAATTTTTTTTCTGATCTTACTGTTGCCTAAATCGGATCTAATTATCTATGCCTAAATCTTTCGTTGCAAACCAGTCTGAAATGTTATTTCTGTCTAATACAATTTACGAGACAGGCTATAACTTGTGTAGAATGTTTTATAAAGCATTAAATGTTATCGTAACTCTGATGTTATGACAATAAAAATATTAATAATATGTAAACAATCAGCTACTAAATTCTAGGTGGCTGTACCTGGAACCGATCTTATGTAACGATGACGGAGAACTGGGTTCGAAGTTTCGCAAAGTGGATCAAGGATTTCGTCAAGTGGCGCGGATACTCGAATCCGATCCCCGTATATCCGCCTTGATGCAGTCCGCGAGGTTGCAGCCAACACTCGACGCAATTACAGAACAACTTAATAGTTGTCAGTCGGCTCTTAACCAATATATAGACGTAGGTTTTTTAAAATATTTTTGAAATAAATTTTTAGGTGAAGTGACATTGAGCATGCCACATAGCGTGCAACCGAAGGCCGATGAGAAAGAAAAAATTGTACAGGGTAAACCACGGACCCGCAAGCGCAATATAGGACTTCCATCATTAAACTGTTGATTTTCTTAAAGCCCTTGGTAGACGCCTTCATGCAGGCTACTTTCAACCAGTCTTATTATAAATCTATGGGTAAAACTAATGTGCAGAAGTGAACATCCTGCCGCTGCAATTACAATGATATGTATTAAAATCGGGAAAACAATAAACTATTATTATGTTTTAATCATTAAAACTTATTTTTTTTCTTGAGAATGAAAGTAGAATTCAAAGAGATTTCTTTTCTGTGTTCGTTCGCAGAAATAATAGATTGTCTTTACCCTCTTAATACTCACTCAAGCAGAGATACATTTAGTCCGCCAAAGTCAAAATTCCACGAAACTTCGTTTCTTATCATTTGGCTAATATTAATAGAATAGAAGAGATTATCGCCTTTTTTATTGTTTCTAGAAAAAATCCCTCTTGACTATTGTAATGAAAGGAATTTTAACTTTATTATCTAGTCCAAGAGCGAATATTGAATTATTTTTATTACTCTTTATTCCAGGAAAAAAGATCAATTTTTCCCCGTCTATATTTTCTCAGTGATGACGATTTACTGGAATTGCTAGGACAAGCTAGAGACGGCGCGGAGGGAAGAGAAGCTGTAATGCAATCGCATTTGAAAAAACTCTTTCCGGGTATAACTAGTGTGAAACTTGGACCTTCAGGACTGTCTATTACTGCACTTTGTAGTCACTACGGAGAAATATTTCATTTAGATCATCCAGTGGATATAGACTGTCCTGTTGAGGTTAGTTATGTTTAATTTGATTATACGTTTTTTATATATAAATAAAACACTATTGGAATTGAAATTATGTGTATTGAACTATATGTATTGAAATGTGGCCTTTTAATCTAAACCTCATTGGTAAGTTAAATCGTTCAAAAAGCCGTGGAGAGAACTATGCTTTGGATTACTATATGAAGTCGAATGGGATGTGAGGAAATCCGTAGACTAACCTATATAACCGACATAGCTCAGCGCGTTGGCAAATTGAAGTGGGCCGACCACATAGCTTGCAAAACAGATAGCTCATGGGACTTTAAGGTTCTGGAGAGTAAACCACGGACCCGCAAGCGCAAATCAGGACGTTCATCTATAAGCTGGATGCAAATCGCTTTCCTATCAATTTTATTGTAAATCTATGGCGGAGGCCCATGTTCAGCATACCTCCTACAGCTGAAATTATGAAAAAAAAATCATGGCGGATAATTGCTGATGTTAATGCCATTCTGATCTAGTTTTATTATACAACCATTTAATTTTTATCCTACTTCTAATCATTTTATATTACTTGTACTCTTGAAACTTTGAATATAAGAAAAAAGTTGTTTCCTGTATTTAACGTTGAAATAATTTTTTTATCGTGACAAAATTAATTATAGACACATCGCACTAATTTGGAAGTGATAATATTTATTAACTAATTTACTAAAATTTTTATTCTATTATATTATACAGGTATGGCTTAAAAATCTCGAAAAGGAGATAAGATCGACATTAAGGAATCTTGTATTGAACTGCATGGTCAACAGCAGTTCGCAGATGCAGGATCCATTTTCACTGCCAACGCAAATACTTTGCTTAGCGCAGAACATTAGGTTCACCGAACAGGCGGAAAAGGCTATTGCTTCTAAGGAACTGCACAAATTGATGGCAAATGTGGAAAAAGAAAATTCGTATTACGCGGCCGCCGAGGTAGAAGACGAGTGCGAGAAACAAAAACGTCAAGCGCTCATACTTCAGTGTGCTCATTACACAACTGTAGTGAGAACTCTAATAGACCACAATATAACCTCTACAGATGATTGGCTTTGGCAGAAACAGCTCAGGTGATTACTTTTAGTTCTTAAACATATTTAAAATATGATCTTTTCGTTAGGAAATCAAATCACGGCATCTTATAATGGTCTTATGAAACTACGCGTTAATTGATAATGGGACAGTTTACGCACAAGTACGGAGGTTCTTCAATTATACTCGGGTCTTCGGGTAAATGTTATATGTATGGCTGATGTACAAAATGATGTGAAATTTAATAAAACTTATCCTTAAAAATTGTCTCATCACTAGAGTAATAATATTTTTTTTATTTTATTCTCGTTTAGCAAACTTAATAACTAGTTACATTTTAACATGTGATTTATACATCAAGGGATCATTACAAGTTTCCGTCTTTTATAATTACATACATTGTGAGGACGTGCAGAAGGAACATAATCCTACATAGACAAAAGTTACCCAATAAACTCTATAGCACATACGGGATAAGGAACAAACTCTTACAAGATACATAAAAACGTATACTCACATACACATGCATGTATACATATATGCATTTGCATGCACATACGCATACGCAAACAATGTACAAATAAACAAAAAACTTGTTATTTTAAATTCGAGAACCAAAGAAATCGTTCATGTATTTGCGACTTAATGCATATGGATTGACACTAAAAACGTCAAATTAAATTTATTTCGACTAATTCATTCAACCTACGCGGAGCTCGCTACAAAAATGGGTTATTTCGATAGTAACTGCGACCATTAGGAACAGAAAGTGGCTTAGGATTTCTCAGGTGATAAGATGGAACATTTATAAATATAGAACTAATGAGCTCGGGGCAATCGACAGAACCATTTAAAATTTCGGCTTGATACATGATATCTGCCAACTCCCTGCGCTTCACCAAGGGCAGTGGATGGTGACGCCTACATCGATTCAGATAATCACTGTCATATAAATCACATTAATTTTGAAGATAACGTAGGAACCGGCGTTGGATGCGTTCGATACTATCGACATAGCAAGAGTATAGAACAAGGCTTTCTTTTTTTAAGCCGATAGGCACCCACTGCAAGGCATGGTCTCCCCAAAGAGCGCTACGATGACCTATGCTTGCCTTCAGTGACTTCCAGCGACCCTAACAATGTCTTCGGTCCAACTATTGGGGGGCCTCTACCCATGCCGCGTTTACCGGTTCGTGGTTGTCACACGAGAACCTTTTGGATACATCGGACATCGATTGCACGAGCGATGTGGACAGCTCACTGCTATTTCAGACGAACTACATTGGTAGCCTTGGTTCTTCTATGAATCTCTTCATTTTGTTTTCGATCTCGTAGCGAAATTGCGAGCATAGTTCTTTTTATTGCTCTTTGGGTGACCTTTAACTTTGTTATAACGCCCACCGTAAACGACCACATTTCGGATCCGTAAGTTATAACCGACAACACAATGATCATAACTTTGCTATTATGCAAATAGTTAACACGTAAACAGGCACAATTTTGAAAATCATAAGTTGATACTTCAAGTTTCTTCTTTTTAAACGTTTTCTCATAAACGGGTCGTAGGCAATCATGTCTGTCCCTGCTATTAATTTTTTCCAGGCTGTTCAGTTTTCGTAAAGGTTTGTGAAAACGTGCACAGTGGATTTGCACGCTTTTTGTAACTGCATCAGTCCAGCGAGTAGGTGATCGTCTTTCTCTTTAGTTATTTTACCTTCTTTAATGAAAATACTTTGAAGTTTTAATATTATATAAACTTGCAGTGTAATAAAAATATTTACGACCGTAATAATAATTTTTAGTATTCGAAAAAGAAAATTTATTATTAAGCGACTTATTAATTTGATAATTTCGATATAAATGTGTTTCCAGATTTTACTTGCTAAAGACAAAAGAAATAGAAGCACAAATGGGATTAGCCAAAATATCATATTCGTATGAATATCTCGGCGTCAACACTGGGCAGTTTGTACGCACTAAATTAGCTGATGAATGCTTTTTGATCTTAACTCAGGTAATTGTACCATTTACAATATAGCCTAACACCCCTCATTTAAAATAGCGAATGTCATCCCATCTATTATGTTTTGTTATGTTTATTACAGTAACAATACCAAAAATTATTTATGAGTTCGTGTATTTTTGAGGAAGTGTTGTGATTATTTATTTCATTTCAGTCGTTACATCTGGGCTCGGTGGGTAACCCCTTTGGCCCCGCTGGAACAGGCAAGACGGAATCTGTGAAAGCTCTTGGAGGCTTAGTTGGACGCCTCGTTTTGGTGTTTAACTGCGATGAGGTAATTTTACTCTGCCCTTTTATGATTTTATCACCCGAAGCGATTAAATTGTGATTGTTGTTTTAAATAACTCAACTCATTACTTTGTACTAAATTTTTAACACAAGTTTTAACCTATTTGTGTATATTAATTAGTCTAGAACAGTCTTAGTTAAGAAGAGTATTTGTTAATCCGTTACGTCAGTCTGCCGTCAACGCTTGCGGTGGTGGCACACTTGCTCTATTTTTGGCCCTCACCCTATTTTTCTAAGGCGCAGTACAACGGTTGCAATAGCTCTTTAACAAGACCAGTCAGTTTTTGGCAATAGCGCATTGACGTAACAGGAAATGCTGTATTACAAATATAATAATTATAAGTGTGAAGTATATCTATTATGTCTACATTGAGAAAACCGTACATATATTATAATGTCTTTAGTAATTTATCCTATACTAGTTGTAAAGTCGGCGGAACACTTCGCGCGGTCCGCACTGCCTTTGTGGGTGTAGTTTTATAAAAAAATCCTGTAAGTTTCAAAAAATTAATATGAGTATTCAGGTCAAGTTTGACACATATAAGAGTTAGAGTTTAAAAAAATATTTTTTTTCTAAACACTTTTTTAACTCCTCTTGTGAGCAGAATTACATAAAATCCGTTCTTAACTAACCTTTTTTCCTGAGTAAGGAATATTCTAGGTAATTTCCAGTGCCTATATGTAATAGGTTCTGAGATGTTGTGATGTATATGTATTATACATATATCTACAATTCCTCCATTTGTCATTGTGGCGATCTTTGGGGAAAGATTGTGGCGATCTTTGGGGAAAGCCTATGCCTTGCAATGGGCGTTATATTTCATTTAGGCAATGGACGGAGAATGCATGGGACGACTTCTAACTGGACTAGCACTTTCTGGTGCATGGGGCTGCTTTGATGAATTCAATCGTTTGTCGAGTGCCACGCTAGCCACCGTGTCCCATCAGTTCACGTCGCTGCTGGCCGCCATGCGAAGCAATGCCGGTTCAAAAGCGGAGGCGTTACTAAATGGAAAACATGTGAGTAGCTAAATAAATTACTTAAATTATAATACCTCCTTGGTACAAAATTTATGAGTTCTTTTCATGAAAGGTTTTCGAACATCTTCTTGTCGAATATCCCTCAGTGCTTTAAGATAAAATTTTACGATCAATCTGTGTAACCAGTGATGACTTCCGGCACGCAAAAGGGTCTCTGTTGGTCTCATTGGCAAACTCAGTTGTAAAACGAGCCATAGAGAAAATACAACCGACATTATTCAGCTTTTTTTATAGCGTCTTCTTTTGGGGCTTCTCGTTCTCGTTACATTTTTAGTACGTTCTTATTCTTTTTTCTTTTCCTTCTTCAGTTTATTTCATTCCTTTCCTTCTTTTGTCACTCAGATTTTCTCCACACTCTGTAGCATTTTTATACACTCTTTCCATGCATCGCATTCGTACCTTCGGTACATTTCGTACAACACTGCATAGAATTTGCATTTATATTTCCATTAAAAATTAAACAATAATTATTTTATGTACTTTTACATTGTTGTGATGCTTTGGACACTAATAAAATTTTAAAACTTGAATTCTACTTTCAATTTTACAATGTTTTTTGTATCCAGTATACTCCTACCCGACCTTACTTCCAATGTTTTGTTTTTTCGAGTTACCACCTTTACTATTTTTTATACTGTAATAAAATGCAGCTGCTTTCCCCATTCATCATCAAGGACGAGATGCTGCCGCTTTCTATTTTCTTCCCAATCTCTAGCTTACAGTCGGCTCGTGCTCATTTGAAACGGGACAGCAAGTGATCACGTGCACCACAGTCTGGTCCACAACAAGGGAGAATTCTTTGACTGTAAACCATACCATATAGGTACTCAGAGAATCCCCCGTAATCCGACAACTGGGTTCGACACGTCTTTAGCATCACATTGCAGAGCACGCGGTAGGTCGACGCGGAGTCCGGGTTGAACTTTCGTGTTGTTGATGCCTAGTTCAGCTGATTGGCAAGTTGTAGTGGCAGGACATACGGAGCATGGAACAGATGACCTCTAGGGCTTCTGGAGTCTAGATGGTCTGGCAAGCGCAGCGTCGGACGAGACAATCACGACGAATCAGACTGCCTTGTTAAAGTCTTCTGAAGATGCAGGATACGGTCCGCTTTCATCCAGTCTTTTTGAAAATCTGTCCAGCAATAGATGTCCTACGGCAGAAATAAATTCATGAAGATTCTTGGGTTTCTTCTATATTTATTTGGATATTGTATTCAGGTGACAGTGTCGGAGTGGTGCGGTGTGGCGGCGACAATGAACCCCTGTAGTCGTGGATATGGGGGCAGACGCGCGCTGCCGGCAGCCCTGTGCCGTGTGCTTCGCCCCGTTAGCATGTCGCAACCACGCGGCGACGAGCTTGCACGACAACTATTCACCGCACACTGCCTCGCGGAACCCCACGCTCGTGCTGATGACCTATACACGGTCTTCACTATGGCCAGGTAAATTATAAAGTCGGAAATCCAAATCTTGTTAACACTGAGTTTCTTTGTTATTTCTCGTTATCTATCAAACAGGATACGATAACTTTCACATTGGTGGTGCCTTTCTAAAATTAATATTTATAAATCGCTCCGAATTTTACTAGTCTAATATACCGCAATGTCTAAAAACGTAGGTCTCTACACAGTGATCTGAGTCGTGGTTATCGACAATAGGTCTAATAAGAAGGCATAGGATTAACCAAAGAGCGATGGTCAAATTTCTCGTCAGAAGTAGCAGTGGGCGAGACAAATCGTTCGTTCAACCGATGTCACTAAAATCCGTTAGACGTAGCGTGGGTAGGCTGTCACTTGGTGGACCGACTTTATATTTAGTTAAGGCAGCGCAAGACCAGCCATCGTGGCAATCTTTTAGAAAGGCCTATACATTGCAGTAAGCTCCTATTCTGATATAAAGAGATCAATAAATATACTATGCAATTACAGCATGTTATTAAGCGGACAGCGTCACTACGATTGGGGCCTGCGCGCGTTGAAGGCAGCTGTTGGGAGCTGTGGCATTGCGTTATCGACGCACGCCGACGCTTCGGAGCAACAGCAGCGTATGCTACTACGCAGAGTACTGCGCCTCAACAATCTCTCTAAACTCACGAAACACGATGCACGGAGGTTGGTTCCTCGATCAATACATCATTTTCACTTAACTTTAAAAAAATTAAAAACAACGGCGCATTTCAGATTCGAGAGTATATTATCGATCGTTTTCTCCGGTATACCCGAGGAGGAGACCACAGTCGATCCCATTTTTACTGCAATTGAGTCTTCAGTACAAGATCTTGAACTGGTATATAAGAAAGATCAGGTAAGACTGAACTGTTATAGATCTTTTTTATTTGTGCATATGTAATTATTGTCTATCCCCAGATTTATAAATAACTTTAGGGGGTTGGCCTAAACCTTTTAGTAGGTGTATAGGGGCAGAAAGGACGTCGACGACCACGAATTATTGTATTATATTAAACTAGTTTTTCTATCGGCCAAATACCCTATGGTTAACAAATAACAGACACTGGAACGCCTCGACTACAAATATTTGGAAAAATACAACACAAGCCAAATCAAACACCCACTCACAAGTTTGATTTGGTGACGTTTTTTTTTGAGGTTTTGCAGACATGTGGAAGTATACTATCATCGTCATGTCAGCCATTAGCAGCTCACTGTAAGGCATAATTTTTCTCTAAAGACCGCCACGAGGACCTTGATTATGTCTTAGATCGTCTACCGGCTCGTAGTCGCCACCCGAGAACATTTCGGCTCCTACGGCCTTCGGACATTGAACATAGACGAAACGGGCACAAAATTACTAATATTTTAAATTTGTGATTATTTAAATTATAAATATAATTTTTAGGTGCAGAAATGTATGGAATTGTATGAACAACTGCAACAACGTATGGGTGTAGCTATCGTTGGTCCACCCGGAACGGGAAAGTCCACCATTAGACGTTTACTGAAAACTGTAAGTTGACTTAACGAAAACTATAACTTAAATGATATATGTTGGCAGGCTCGAGGTTAATTAGACCAAGAAAATTTGATTGTGGAATTTGGTGTTAAATGACCTCTAGTCAACCTTGGCCATAACTATAAGATATAGGAACTAGAAGACTACACCAAATCTAATAGCGTCAGTCGAGTTGATTTGCGATTCTATTTTCTATCGAATTATGCTCTTCTAATATCATACACGTACACACACGTACACACTCTTAGCGTACACGAGTGATAAATGGTAAATGATCTATTAGATAAGATAGTGATAAATGATCCAAAATGGATAACTGTATGAATAAATGAATATCTTTTAATTGTCCCAAAATGCATATAAAACTTTTCAAATTGCTTAAATTAAATTTGAAACATTTTAATGTTCAATGGCTATGTTGTGTTTTTTTATTATTTACAAATTTTCAGGCGCTATTGAAACAAGGGAAAAATGTAGTTGAGTACGTAATATATCCCAAAGCAATGAGCCGGAGTTGCTTGTTGGGGAACATAGACCACGACACCCGCCAGTGGACCGACGGGGTTATTTCTACGGTCGCACTTGAAGTATCCAATCAACCACAAGGTAAAATACAGCTGATATAAACTTTATCTCTTATTGCTATAGTTTTTCAAATTGTTTTATTTAATAAAGTCTTTTAATAAAAATATTGCTGCCCTTCGCCACCTTTTTTGATATGTACGGTACTATGAAGATTTTTAACCTGAAAGTAACTTTAGATATATCCGATTAAAACGCAAAATCCTTAACTGTACTCAAAAAAACACCAAAAACTAATAAAGATATCTTTTGAAGAAATAACATAATAAGCTTGATGAGTTTACATCGGTAATGTGCGAAGATTGTCACGCATCGGCTTGAAACGTATTTATAGTCGTTTGTCAAATAAATATATTACTTTTGTATATGTATATATCAGTGGAATGTAAATAATACTATTTGTCCTAACAGATGTATGGTCATGGGTAATATGCGACGGAGATATAGACCCGGAATGGATCGAGGCTCTGAATTCGGTGCTGGACGACAATCGGCTGCTGACGCTCCCTTCGGGCTGGCGCGTGCAATTTGGACAGAACGTTAATTTCGTGTTCGAGACTCACAGCTTGGAGCATGCGTCGCCTGCCACAGTGTCACGATTAGGCATCATCTTGCTCAGGTAAGTTTATTTTTTCGAAGGTCTACTTTAATTACTGCTATATTACAGCTTACGACAAAAAACACAAGCTCGTTACCAACTGAGTTTCGATGCATGACACTTGAGTAGGGTAATATTTTTGTTAACATAAAATGTTTAGTTTCTGTAAAATAAATATCAAAGGTCCCTTGCGAGTAATAAAGGAGCATTTCTGATGGCGATAAAAAAACTGCCAGCGATAAAAAATTCTATTTCGAATCCAGTTTATTCACGGTCCAATTATAAAGATTCTTGTATACGTCAAAATTTTCAATCACGTTTTGATAACAGCGAGTCTTCTTCGTCAACCCTGTGAAGAATATTCAGTTTTAAGACCACACGATTCAATTGGTCTCTTACTTGCATATATCTTTTAAATAGCTTCGCAAAATATAATCCAATGGTGTAAATTCGAATGATCCGGATGATAAAACGGTGAATTGTGATAAATAATGCGATCGAAAATATAAGGTTGACATTTATTTATTTAAACACTTCTTAAACAATGTATGTATAACGGTGAATCTAATGTCATACGCATTTTCTATCAGTTACCCATTTCATTGGCTGTTTGACTTGTAGCACGGTCCTGTTGTAATCAAAAGTTTACAGATACTACTTACATATTTATTGGAAAACTCAATAATTATTGTCGGTATTGACTCTAAAAATATGCAAGTAAAGGTAACTAGGACTGCCAAGTACAAGACAATGGGTAGACCATATAGCATGCATAACAGATGACTGCTATATGTACATAACAGAAGGCTTTGATGTCCTACATTAAAGACTATAGACCATCAAGCGCAACGGAGGACGTCCACCCACAAGTTCGTCAGAAGACACAGTGCACAGACCGCGTCTGTTCTTTAGGAAATCCAAGGGGGAAGCTTATGTTCAGTAGTAGACGTCTTACGGCTTAAGTTATGATAATGACAAGTGTTGGTTGCAGCGACGAGGACAATTGTGCAGAGGAGGTGTTAGAATGTTGGACGCGTAAGACGGAATTAGAAAGCGAACTGGGGAAGCTGTCTAAACCGATACTGTATCAAACTATTAAGAAATGCATAGAATGGTTCGATCGGCACAAGTCTGACGTCACCTTGAAGTTATACAATAGCACTATGGTTTGTCATTTCTCTTTTATTTATTTACAATAAAATTATTATTTTAATTATTAATTATAATTATTATTTACAATAAAATTAACATACATTTTTATGTGTGTGCGCGCACTAAATATGTGTGGGTTTAACGGGTATGGAACAATTGTGCACTACTATTAATATTAGTCTGTTATTAATTACGATTCAACATATAATAGATGCACCTTATAATTTAGCTCGAATTATTATTCTTATTTCAAACAGCTTTACAAACATCTCCGAAGCGAACCGGCAGAACAATGATCTCCTAGCTCTCCGCAATGACTTTGATACTGCTCGCCTTTGGCAGCCATCTTATTTATTTATTTTATTTATTTAACAGTTTATTGTACACAATAAAAACACTAAAGTAACAATACAAATATAACTGACACAACAGGCACTACTTATTTCTAACCAGAAATTTCTTCCAGTAGGCCTACGGAAGGAGATTCATAAAAAGTAAGGCAGACACAACGTGCACAATAATTAAATTGAAATATTTACAATAGATACGACTTTTGACCATAATTACATACTTAACATGAACATAAATGTATACTTACATATTATATACTTACATAAATAAGCATAATAAATAATATATATACATAGTATAAGCATAAATACATATATAACATATATAACTAAAAATATTATATATACTAGACAACTAGCGATAAATAGTGCTCTTTGACTCGCTTTTTAAATACAGGTAATGATGGACAATCACGTACTTCGTAGGGGAGAGCGTTCCATAATCTTGCAGCATGGACAGTGAAGGAATAGGAAAAGAAATCAGAGTGATGGGTGGGGATGGCCAGTGACGTCCTTACGTTCGTACGACAAGGTTTGTCCTGGGCCCGGGAGAAGTGGAAGAGGTTACGGAGATAAGAAGGAGCAGAGGGATTGTATAGGATGTTATAGAGAGTAGAAAGAACATGAGCGTTCCTGCGGTGACGAATTGGAAGCCTTAATAAATTTCTAGAAGTATTATCATATATTTATATATGTATGTGTATAACTATTTATTACAGGTAAAGCAAATACTGACACAATTTGAACACATAATTGAAAACAACGTGACGAATTCCGTTCACATGTCGCCAGAAGAATTAGTTTATTTAGCTGTCCAGCGTAGTATAATTGGCATTATAAAAGAAACCGCTCTTGATGATTTTCATACCGAGGTAAATACCTTGTTTACTAGTTTTAACTAATATTGCTCCTATAACACTGTACAGATATACATACATACGATTATCTTTGAGATCCAATGCTTTGAAACTAAATTGTAGTTTAATTTTATTGCTACCCTTAATGTATTCAATATTAAACACTATAAAACAATCGTTTTCATTAACAGCAAAAATGCTACTTACTAAATATATCACCCAGGTGCATAAATTATTTTTGTGTTTTTTAAAAAGCGGTAAATTTGATTCTAAGTATATCGACTTTATGTTGAAAAAATTAAATATCCCTAACGATAAAGCCATTAAGCAATGCAGCGCTAAATAAGGAAATTCTATAATAATTCGATACATTTTAGATGTCGCGTTTACTTGGCCCGCCTGTCAGTGACCGGCCTCAGTCGGGCGAATGGGTTGCAGATTCACTTTACTTTTCACCCCGGCTCTCCCAGTGCGAGCCATCACTACGGGCGAACGTGACAGCCCAACATTCTCATGCACTTCTAATTGGACCACAAGCATGCGCTAAGAAGTGAGTTTTAAAAATCAAAATATTTTAGCTAGTATGTTAGTTTATATTTTTGCAATTTTTGTTTTAAAATGTTCATCGTCTGTCTTTCAGCATTTTGGCGGAGTACGTTAGCAAAGAATCAAATTCGACTGTTATAACTATAGACTGCACACCTATTTTAGAACCAGCTGATATTATAGCAGAATTGAAACGGGTACGTTATTTTTCTCGTACAATTATAAGTTTCTGTTATTATTTACTAACAATATGCAGCGTACGATACTAGGCTGCTTTGATACTGTTGTGGACATTTTCAAATTTGTGTTGTAGAGTAACGCTGTGCGGTCTGGCGGGCAGGGCGGCGACGGACAGAGCCGTGTGATGTTATTAGTGCGCGGACTGCATCGTGCACGCCGTGACCAGTGGGGCTCCTGCGCGCTGCACGCTTTCCTGCTCCAGGTACAAAAAAGTTTTTATATAAAATCTGACACCGGCTTTGATCTTAAGTAAAAAAGACCTTAAGATAAGATCTTAAAAAAACAAAATGTTAAAATATTTAAGAGAAAAAAGTCGGTTGTTGATATTTTAATTTAAACTGAAATATTTAAATTCTAATTAAATGCCATTAATCTATACGCACATTGCTGTATAATTGGAACCAAAAAAAAATACAATAAAATAAATACAATATCTTAAATTTGACCAATCGCAGATTTTGCAATTTTACAGCTTCTTTGAGAGATACGGCACTGTCTTTCCCTAACTACATGCTTGTATTATTCACATATTGGAAAATGGTGCTGGTTAAAAACCCTAAATAGAATAATATAAAATAAAATTAGTAACAACTGTCAAGTTTGGGATATTAGTTTCTCGGTGTGGAGCCGGCCTGCTGATCTAAATTAGCCATTGACCTCCCAATACATACTCAAAACCACTCTCAAGAGACATAAGTGAGATTTAGGTTAAGTTTACGAATTAAGATTTTAGATTTGTTATCTTCCATACCATCAACAATGAACTGACAATAACTAGACAAGGTTGAAGAGATTCTGAAAATGAAATAATATATATTCTTGAAATTGAAACCTTAGCTAACAGTTATGAGTCAGATAAAAGTGCAGTTTTCAAAAAAAAAATAATGTCCTGCAGCTGATGCAGCAGGGCGGGTTCTGGTCTCAGGAAGATGGCGGGGTGCAGTGGTGTCATACGGCCAGACCACGTGTTTTGGCCACCGCCAACTCCATGGCCACAGCCGCATCCACTCTTCCGCCACGTCTTATCGCTGAATTATCACCGCTGATGATCACGTAATCTATTTGAATATGAGAATCAATGTATATATCGTATATTCATTATGACCATTTCAGCCGTAAATCTTCCACTGCTGAACATAAGTCTCCGCTACAGATTTCCAAAAGGACCGGTTAGAAGCGGTTTGAACCTTGTAAATTACAACAAGATTTTGCATTTGCCCTTCTGCGGTCTTAACTTCGAGACCATAAAGCCCCAGCGGCTTTCTATTCTGCAAGATGTGGCTTGCCCACTGCCACTTCAACCAAACGCCAATCTGCTGGGCAATGTTGGTTACTTTCGCTCGTTAAATCCCTCAAACTGGCATTCAAGTATTCTGATTCTGCCGCCCCATTTTCTAATCCTCTAATTGCAACTGCCATCACCAGTCACATAGCAGTCCCCCCGAGGACGTTCAAACGTCGCACCGTCCTAAGAAGAAACAAATTTCTCGATTTTCCGGACGACACGACAGTAAAATTAACACGATTCACAGTCAGACAAAATCATGTAGCATACAGAAGAAACTGTCACGTATTGTGGGCAGGACTTTGCTATCGTACTCTTCGTCGTTTAACTTTATTCTCCCACAAATAACTTTCCTAAACAATCATAATTGTAGCAAGTTGATAGCAACCGACCAAGCTGACGAGGTCCCCTCTCGAGGACCTGGTCCTAGTCACTCCAAAAAGCATCTATCTTAGAGTTCGGTGGCCCTTCTATTTGTATTGTGGCCCGATTCGAGACTCTTAAAAGAACTCTCAAGCTCACTTGTTTTGGAAGAGCTTTAGACTGAGTGCCAAATCTGTTAATGTAAATAGGGCAAAAGTAACCAATATTCCGCCAGTACAAAGTTTAATCAAATATTGCAAAGTGCTTCTGAAATTAATATTCCTTGGCAAAAGCATTATGTATTATACATAAGAATATTCTTTGAAATTTGTTATAATTATATCTTACTTGTGCTTATTTTAGTGACCCAGATGACGAGGAACTTACGGAGTTGGCGAAAAAATGCTTAATGGAACAAGTTTCTAAAATAGTTTCAGAACAAGAAATATCAGAAATCATTTCCAACATGTTGTCGATGTTCAAAGAGGTATCTATTAACACAAATCCTTTATTAAATAATCGTACTATGAATAAAGGACAATAAAAAAATATACAATTTTCACAGATATCTGAAAATTTCGCTTCTCGGCCTCATTATAAATGGAATGCATCACATTTGAGAAAGTGGTGCGCAGGTATCGGATGGCACGCCGTGACCTCCCTGGCTGAATTTCATACGGTACTGTATTTTTACCTCATGTATTGAATAGTTTCGTCATCAAGTTGTAGTTTGACAGTATAAACAGACATTTGTTTCAAACTGACGATCGACATTCGGCACTAGTGACTAGATTAATTCACGTAGGTGGAAACTAATATTTTTTTTTGTTTATATTTATAAAAATATATTATCATTCGATTTCAATGTCGTTTTAAAGTGCTACCAAAATCGCTGTACCGCGCTTAAGGTAAGTGCGCGGTGAGACGGGGTTGTATATCAGCCGTTCCTTTCCGTTTGTCCATGTTTTTATTTTTATATATCAGTACATCAAAACAGTTTCTATTTTTATACATTGTAGGCGATCAGAGCGGAGGCAGATTTATTATTTAAAAATAGGCTCGTGTCCGACGAAGAAATAGCGGAGTACTATACCATAGTACGGCGACATTTAAAACAATGCGACAAAGATACATTGTATTTCAAAGCGCGTGTACGCAACGATGGAGTGTACTTGGAAGCGGTTGACTATAATTTGTGGTATCAGGACACACAGAAACTTATTAATAAATGCTGTAAGTATTACAACCATAAATTCGTAAATGATGTATATACATAAGACGAAAGTTATGCCAATTAAAAAAAAAAAAACATTTCAATTTTTTAGTGACGGAAAGTGACGTAAATATATTCACCGAGACTGGTATCGAAGCGTGTTCTGAACTGGCTGCTCTATGTCTTGCCATTATACGAGCTGTAAGTACCATTAAAGCCTTTGTTCCTTACTAAACGATTAAATCAATTTTAAAATTCATCTTCAGTAAACGAAAAATCTATTAATGAAGGAATGCGTCCATAAATATTTATTGAATTTCCCAATGGTTTCCCGTCGTTTTCCCATAGTTTATGAATAAGACAAATATATCGTAGTATACGTTAAACTGATTCTTCTTTACCTACATTTTGGAACGTTCTAACATAATGACTCCCAAAATGGGGGTGACGATTAAATGAGGAATAAAAATTCGTAAACGGGGGCCTATGAAAAAGTATTGGTTTGACTTCACCTTTCAATGCAGGCGGACAGAGGTAGTTGAGCAAATGCTGGGATAAGCGACGTAATCTTCACATTTTTTGAAGAGTTTTACGAACATGGTAGAATTGTTGGATCAAGGAGTCCATCTGAAGCAGTTAACATTTGAATGTGGTCTATGGAAAAACAATCGGGGCACCTACCTCTGTTTTAACACAGCTGTATTAAATAAAAACAAAAAATTGCTGTATAGTCAAATGACAAGGTGCAACGTATACGTCGTGATTATAGGTCTCGCAAACGCCATTTAACAAAAAGGGCACCAAACTTTTTACTCCACCTATTGTTATCATTATATACATTTACTTATTATTTGTCATCTGCAAGGTGAAGTAGTAGTGGACAGGCCATAGTGCATAGAGCATATGACCACTAGGTGCCCTAAGACTTAGAAGTCGGGATCACAAACTGGTAAACGCTGCGTAGTACATTCACTCGTACATTCGTTACGGACGGTAGACACAGTGCTCTTGTTAAAAATCTCCATGAGAGACCGTTGTCTAGCAGTGGAAATTCTATGGTTGAAATGAACATATCATTTACAAACATATTTCTAGTTTCTTCTATCAAGAGCATCATTTTTTTTGGTAGATAAACGGTGGCGTGTCGCTATGTGTCAGCAGTACAGGTGCAGGTCGACGCGCTTCAACCGCTTTAGTCTCTGCCTCTCTTCCCGCATCTCTTTTCTCCGTACAGCACCACAACCAATTCTCCGCCATGTTTAAGAACGTATGTCGTCAACCCTTTTACATCTTTTATTAAAACTGAATTCAGTGGCGTTGGGGCTCAAAATCTGTTCATACGCATCTTCGTTACATTAATAACTGCCGTACAATGATGTTTTAAAAGCATAGATGTTATCAAGTTATAAAATTAACCGTAAATTAAATGGCTTGGCTTAACCTTATAATGATTGATGTATATTACGATGTTTTTTTAATAATTAACACTGAAATGATACACTAAATGACCGGATGTTTGTAAAAGTGGCCACTTGCACAAATTCGAATCAATTTGTTGTGCTCTCTATGAAGTTCAAAGACCTGTATTGCGACCAAAACCGGTTGGAATTGATTGAATTGAAACGATTATTCTGTATTTGTTTAGGCCTTATCCTCAGCTGGCGAATGCACCCGAACCCTTATAGTCCTTGAAGAATCTGCCGTAGATGATAATACTCTTGCGTGTATAGAGGCGCTGCGAAAGGCCAATACTCTACACGCAGTGCCGACCAGCATCCTGCCGTCTTCTTCGAGCTCTATAACACTTCAACATCAACTGCAGAGTGAGAACTTTTATAACAAGTGTTTTGGTATAGGATTAATCTATCTCTGAGTTCCTAATAAATAAACTTCATTGTAAAAATATAATAGGTTACACACATCTATAGATGTAAGGCCGGTTTAAAACGAATTAAACCAATCGGTTTAAAACGAAAAAAACCGTTTAAAACCGAATAAACCCATTTTTTTCGATTTTAAACGTTTAGTGTTGACGACTATGTTTTTCTTAAATATAAACACATTATCTATTCCAAGCGTAGACATTACCTAGCTAAGTTGAAAAACTATTACCTAGTTAACTATATTGGTTATTTTGAAAAGATTTATCAATCAGTTTCATTCGGTTTAAAACCAAACTCACACACTTGCACTTCTCACGCGGAGAGACGTCAAGATGCAACGTTGCCAGCTCGCCTACTCCACACCACACACACACACATACATAGCGTGTTGCGTGCGGACATGTCAGTGTTGCCAGTATTGTAAAAAAATGTACAAATTTGGATTCAATATAAAGGTACTCGTAACAAATATGCCAAACATTACTAAATAACTAAAATGTAATGAGCTGTTATAAAATTAGATTATTAGGTACCCGACTTTTTCTTGAAAGTAATAAAAAAAACTGGCTAATCTTACACAGTCCACTCGACAACATGATGATCATACAGTCAAGAAAGTTATGAAAATTTATGAGGCGCCACTATCTTTGTAAAACTGACTGTCATTTCTGTCCTAAAATTAAATATGGCAACACTTTATTTCTTTTCATGACTTTCTTGACAGACTGTTTGTGTGCATAGCAGTCGGCGGTGGCTCTCTGTCGGCAAACTCTTTGAACAGAAATTGAGGAGTGGACCTTTGAGTAGACCTTAACTACTTGGAAATAAAGGTCAAAACTCCTATCCACAATTTTTTTATGATTTAGGTACATATTTTAATCTATTGTATGTAATATTGTTTCTTAAATTGTAATATTGTACTTTATATGTAATATACTTACCTACATAGGTATAAACTGCATAGGTAACTAACACAAGACCAAGTATTGTCGATAATGATGTGTAAAAACACTGTTCTTATATTTTAGTAGGCGAGTTTTAAACCGTTTAAAAAGATTTATTTGGGGTTTTAAACCGCCACTTTTGGTTTTAAACGTTTTAAATCGGCTTTTTTACATCTATACACACATCACACTGTTTAAATTGTAAATACAAGTGTGATACATGTGAATACAAGTGATGATATTAACCTGTGCAGTAGAATGTGGAATCTTATGCTTTTCTTCATCTGTGGTTTCAAATAAAATTGATTCGTAATAATTTCCAAAATGGTGTTTGACTTTTATTTGAAGGACGACTATAAGCAGGTGGCTGAAACAAAAAATCATCACAGTTCAATAGTTAAATATTTTTGTATACATCAAACATCAGCTCTTCTCAGCAGGTCAGCATTCCGAGCCAGTGAACTAAAAACACTATATATATATATATATATATATATATATATATATATATATATATATATATATAATCGACCATTCAAAGTACACCTAAATACTACTCGGATAAAGATATTTTGAAGTGAGTTATTTGAGTATAATGTATTCGTAATTTCAGATATAAAACAAAATTTAGGCATCGTAATATTGCTAAATAAAGATCAAGAAAATTTGTCGGACTTGATTGAAAAATATCCCTTGTTACATAGCGATAGCGATATCGTATGGTTGGAACGGTGGTCCGAGGAGACGTTACGGCTGATGCCAACCCTAATCGTACAGAGGTATTTCAAACAGCGGATCTATACGTAGCTATTCACAAAGCACTTTAATTGTTTTTATTTATTTCATCTATTTTTTATTTATTTATTTGTTGCAAATGGGCACGCCAACATATCAACTAGTACACCTAGTATATAATAAACGTGTTCTTTGTGTTAAAACAGACACCGTCACGTCGTCAGTTAAAAGTAAAGCTTCGTTTTGTTCATGTCCTCTACTCTCTCTCTTACTTTTTTTAAAGAATTTTTTTTTCCAAAAATAAGTCTTCATATTACATATAACCTATTACAATTAATATTTCATTTAAATTTCAGGTACCAGTACTTGAAGATTTATTTATTCTAGTACAGTATTTTCTTTCATGTTACATTTACTTTCACAATATAAAAGCTGTATCTTTAAACATGTTTGTGATTATTTTAAACAGTAACTGTCTTTACGTTTATTTAATACAGTATTTGTATATTTAGCAACAAAAGACAACTTTATATTGTAGGCTACTGAAGGAAGATGTATCTGATGTTACAAAAGAAGATCTGGATACGGTGCCGGTGGAAGGATTCGTGAATATTTATAAGAGCATCGACGTGGAGTGGTTGCGTGCGCCTTGCAGATACGTTAACTTTATCAAGTCGTACTACTTTATACTCAGCAAGAAGAAGAGCGAGCTTCAACAAAGAAAAAATATACTTTCGGTTTGTTTTTTTTTTTTATATTCTAAGACGATCTTTGAAATATAGCCCTGACTTATAGAAAGACATTACGTCAAATCTTATATAAAAAGTCGCTTCAAGATAAGGTTCAACCCTCTCAGATATTCTCAAATTGTAATACTAAATATGATTCTAGGCACCGGCCCACGTAGAGGTCTCGGCCTACGTATTTAACTATATGAAACGTACGTCCGTCTAAGCGACCTAAGAGCTTGCTAGCTTCCTGATCTGTAATTCTAGGTTAAGCGCCTTTAGGGCTTTGCCATCTGCCAAAACTGTAAATGCCAACTGCCATACAGCATTCGACAAAGTAAGGAAACGGCTATCTTTACTACGGCGACGTCCTAATACTATCTTTGATGTACTTGATTTTTTTACAATTTTGATAAGGCCAGAGGAAGGTTAAGTACCCGTAAGAAGAATGGAAAATTGCGGAAAAATAAAAACGAACATTTTGACTTTCATTATTAAATTGTACTTTATATTAGTGCTATATATAATAAATAACATTCTTGGTAATAAAATTAAGGGATCATCCCGAAATACAATATTTATTTATTTCTTTGACTACGACAGTTCATAAACTTTTGAATATGAATTGAATAACTTGCTGCCCTTTGTACGGTACAAAGGGCAGCAAGTTATTCATAAATATAATATATTATTCATGTCAGTGTCTGATAATAACAAAAAGTATTTTTTTTAGTCTGGTATTGAAGCTTTGCGACGTGCCCGGGCCGAAGTGGCTGTCTTGCAAAAAGAAGCAGCAGTACAAGAAGTGGCGTTATCTGAAAAACAGACAGCTGCGAATAGCGCCTTGGATCAAATCGGAGCAACCGTGCGCTCCACAACAGATAAAAAAGACGAGATGCACGCGTTGAAGAAAAATATTGAAATTGAAAATGAGAAGCTACAAATAAGGTGTATTTGTTTAAAATCCTACATATGTAACTTTTATTTTCGGTGTAATTACAATAAAGTTGAAAATAGATCTAAATATTACATAAATATTATATAATATAAATATACTATTTAAGATAATTATAATGTTTTGAGTAAGTTATCATTTTTTTTTTAATTTGTGCCATCTTTAAATTGTTTGAAATACTAACCCATTGGTCTTTAGTAAAAATTGCTACTAACTTACAAATGTTCTATTAACTCGCTAGAGTCTGCAAAAAAAATTAAGAAAAAAAAATTGAAAATTAAATTAATGTTTTATTATATAAATACAGAAAAAAAGAAATTGAAGCTGAACTAGCTTCAGTGGAGCCGGTTATCAAAGCTGCACGGGCTGCCGTTGGAGACATACGTCCGGAATCGCTTAGTGAGGTACTAACCCAACATTTATATACATATATAACATATATATATACATAATATTCATACAGATAGAAGGCGCTAGTTCTTCGTAGAGAACTAGCGCCCTCTGTCTGTCCTTATTATTATAAATGTTATTTGTGTTTGCAGGTGCGTTCATTACGGGCACCGCCAGACGTGGTTCGTGACGTGCTGGAGGGCGTGTTGCGACTCATGGGCATAGCAGATACCTCGTGGCATTCCATGAAAAGCTTTCTCTCTAAGCGCGGTGTCAAAGAGGATATAAGGTTTGTTTATTGATATTATTAATCACTTCAATCATTTACAGTGACCTCTTATGTACGCCATGAGAAGAAAACAAAGAGAACAAGCAGATTGAGTTCTTCTATCCTTATAGTCTACGAGGGTTCCAAATGCGCCCTGATCTGACAAGAGCCCATAAAAACTCAGACGGGTTTTTTCTGGTTTATTGCTCTCTGGTTTATATCCCTTATATTATCGCCTAAACATCCTACATACTTTAATAGAGGTTTTTACAAGTTTTTATTTAATAAATGTCTTAGATTTATTACTTGAGAATTCAAACATTATACGGAAGTATATTGTCTGTTTTGTCCAGTGTACTGTTGCCCTCAAAAATTATTCAAATTTATACGACTTATTATTGTATTTCATTGATTTGAGATATATGATGTCTTGAAATATCTCACTATTATAAAAAAATAAGCTGATATATCATTCATAAATCATTAACGATTTTCATACGAATTTATATAAAACTATTGCACGTTCTACATAAACATTTAACATTTTGTAGATGCCTAGACGCAAGCCAAATCAGCAGCGAGGCGGTGCAATCAGTTCGGAAGCTTCTAGAACGTCGCGGCAGCTCGTTCGAGCAAGCGGTAGCACGTCGCGCAAGCGCTGCGTGCGCGCCGTTGGCCGCGTGGGTACGTGCCAACTTGGAGTATGCAGACGCACTGGCGCGCGTCACTCCATTGCAGAAGCAACAGAGAGAACTACATAGGTAATTTGATAATGAATCGGTCTCGTTGGAAACGAGGCCGAATCGTATATCATACGGGACGCCAATCATACTAGGTAGAACCGTTGCTAGAATTTCTACCGCCACTTCTTCTCCGAACGCTCATGCTTTCCTAGGTAGTATAATGTTATAAGCCGATCAAAAGCAATCGACAATGTTAAGCCGAGGTGCCCTCATAGACCCTTCAGCCTATCACTTCATGGCGCTTCCGTCAAAGCGTACGTAGTATGTCGCAGCCCTAACCAAAGCACCCCCGGGAACACTCAAGCACCGCTACCTATTTATTGATCTTGATCCTTTTCCGATAGTCAAGCATAAGCAAAAAACCCATTACAATATGCATAAAACATCGTTGTTTAATTTTTTTTTATTTGTTCAATCAATGTTTGTTTATTTAAATCACTTTCGATAATAATTGTAAGTTACGTTACAAGTACGTTAATCTTAAACTAAGTATTGAAAATTATAATATTGATTTAATATTGAATATAGAATTTCAAAGTATTGAAAACATACACTTGTAAGGAATTTTTGTTTATTTAAGGTTAAGTCATTATCATCATCATTGTAGCCATAAAACGTCCACGGCTGATAATACGTCTGTCTCTAAATATTTTCAAGAACGTTAGAGAACGTCTAATCTCGATCTTACCTCTTGTATAAAAAGGCAAATAAATAAAGTTACGTTTATTCATTTGCTAAAATATTTTAGAAATTTACAAGAAGCAGAAGCAGAACTGGCTGCGCTTTCAAATGGTCTTAGTACCGTAGAAGAACGGGTCGCTGCACTTAAAACGCAGCTTGGACAACACAGTCGTGATGCTGCCGCTCTTGAACTCAAGTTAACAGACGCTAAGAAAACACTTGAAGCAGCGCAGAAACTTCTCGATCAGCTGGCTGACGAGTACGATGCTTGGGAACTTGATGTAAGTAAAGGCATACGTTTCTATTGCACACCCAATATCAAACCATTCATACAACCAGCGGTGTGCGTTTGCAGTTAAACTTAAACGACTGTTATTTATATCTAATTACTATATCATTATTAACAATTTTTAGAATCGAAAGTTATTCTTAAAGTTTAAATGTGATTCATATCATTGTAACGGGTTTTCCCATTTCAAATATGTTCGAATTTATTCACCAAAATTAACAATAAGAATAAAAGATAATATTCTGTTGTTTGAATTTTACGAGAGGTTTCAACATCACGCTTGAATATTCGACCTATCGTCTTGGGTAATACGAATAAGATTCTGTTCCGGGTATACATGAAGAGAGTGAGGGAGATAATAAGAGGACGCTGAAGTTGGTTAATAGTTTGTGCGCTTTAATAGCCCGGCGCCCATGCGATATAAAAGCTTGCAAATCAAGGATCAAAAAAATTTCAAGATCAAGACCAAGAAAAAATATGACATCCACCAGTCTGTACTGTACAATATTGTCTAATTTCAAAATTTGTTTCAGTTACAACACATATCAAAAGAGATGTTAGAAGTAAACATCCGGTCTTTACTAGCCGCGGCTTACATAGTTTACCTACCGCATTTGACAGAACCACAAGCGCAGTGAGTATTTCATTATTACTAGTTAAATTCGTTAGTTGATATAACAATATCGCTTATCAACTAACTTATAATTTATTAATTTAAATCATTTTTTTATTAACTTGTTATAAAAATTTTGTAATTTAAATTTTTCTACTCTTTTTTTTTGGTTAAAGAATCTTAAGCATATATTTCTTGGACCTTTAATAACAAAATTCGAGGACGACTAATCATTTTGTTACCTCATTATTATACCTCGTGAAAATCGAAATGCGCATAATTGCTATTCAGTTTTAAAATCTTCCCTACGTTTAACTTCAGTCTTTGAATTTTGTTCCAGAAATTATGTAAAACAATGGAGCACACTCCTAGGATTCGGAGACGAGTCATTTTCGGTTATTAATTTTCTAGCATCATCGGAGAAACAACTAAAATGGGAGTCTGAAGGTCTTCCTATGGATCGAACCGCTATTAAAAATGCCGTACTCATCGATCAGGTATCCTAACTATATCCTAACATGTGTAACACCCTTTTATAAAGATAACATAAATCGCAGTACTGATGGATGCTGCAAGCTTGAAGTGCTGAGGCGGAAACCACGGAAAGCTACACGCGGCATAAGACGCCCACAAGGTGAACAGAGGAAGGACGTCTAAGATTGCGAAGTTGAAGTTGTAGAGGACAGGTCACGTAAAGTTCAAAACAGATGGCCGCGAGAGCCACACGGACTGGCAATCACAGCAGTTAAGACATTCACCCACTAGGTGAACAAACTACCTCGTTAAAGTTGTCGTAAAACGCTAGATCCTGACTGTATCCCACCTCTTATTCCACCACTCCGCAAATACAGTGTAGACGCTATAAGGCTAAAATGATAATGTTGATGATTACATTCAGTTTTATAAATGTTAAAGTAATTATAATTCAAAGCTAGTTTTCACTACAAATAACACACAGATTTGATTTTGTTACACTTAAAACTGTCGCATATTGTTGTATATTTATTCAATTATGTTATACTCACACCTTAGGCCCTTGAGATAAAGAAATGTGGCTTCACACCTTTGATTTTTGACCCGGATGGCGAAGCAGAGACGTGGTTAAGAAACACCTTGGCCGATGCACAATGCGAGTTCGTATCGCAACACAGTGAAAAACTTGCGACGGCAATGCAGTATGCTGTTCGGTTCGTAAACATTAATGTTTTTAAAATAATCGTTAAAAAAATATATTTCCTTTTTTATATTGACTAGCATCATCGTTGTTATTAATAATTAATGATACAATAGACAAATAGTAGTTCATCTGATTGTTTTTTTTTTCAGATAGTTTCAAGCAAAACTTTAAATAAAAAATGAGTAGTTAATATTATGTCGTATTTCTTTTTCTAGGACTAAGGTCTCGTTTTGAATATTGATGTATTTTATTATTGATAGCTAAATTAAAAACTTAATAACATTTAAAAAAAACTACTTAGTTACGGGGCTTATAACCGTCCTAAGCACGCCTTAATCGACAATAACTCAAGTATTTATCACTTTCACAAACATCCTTATTATTATAAAATACTTATTTATTTTAAGCTAAAAATAATTTACACTCTAAAAGATTTTTGAAGTAATTTATTTTTGTTTCATGTGTTTTATAAAGAAGTCCGTAAATATTTATTAATTTAAAGCTTACCAAATGTTTTTTGTCTCCATTTCTGAGCCGAAGTCATGTTAATATGTAAACCTATTTTGAGCATGCAGACCTGCAAACAACGATCGTAATCATCAAACTTTTACTACATATTATTGTGTCAATTCATTAATTAAAGTAAATGTAAAAGCACTAATGAGCATTTTATTTAACGTAAAACCTGTAGGTTAAACCGTATCCTCGTGATAACGGAGGTGGTAGTAGGCGAGCTGCCGCGCGTGCCCGCCGGCTGCCGCTGGGTGTTGGTGAGCCGCTCTGCGCAGGCGCTGGGCACACCTCCGGCCACCCTGTCGCTGCTTCGCTGTGCTGCCAGCCTTCATGGACTCACTGGTCACTGCTTTTCAAATTCAAAATATTTTTATTTCATTAGGCATTTACATACACTTTTGAATCATCAATTATTTTAACATTACATTGGTTGGTTCTAGCACTGCTATATTGTCATTACATCTTCTCCATACAAATCGGTTGATTTATTTCTGGTTTGGACAGCATTTTTACCTACGTAAAAACGTAAAATAGGACGACAATGCTACTTATTGCTCTCTATATTCAAAAGGGCCCCAACCAAAAACTACTGCGTAAAATCACTTGAACTTTAAATTAAATCCTCTGTCGGGAAATAACGGAATTACTTTCCGAAAACCCATTAAGTAGTAAACTACCACTGGCTCAAAATGCTGATCTGCCGTGAAAAGATAAAAAGTCTGTGATTATTTATAAAATCATTGCAGATCAACTCGTTCACTACGCATTGCAACAACAAAATCCTGAAGTAAATGAAAAGAGTAAAGAGATAAAAATAAAGAAAGCCACTTTACAAAAGCAACAGCATGAATTACAGGTAAAGTTCACTAACAGATTAACTGGTTGTCGCTACTTTTTTGTAATTTATGCCGATTTGTTTATTTGCCATTATCATGTTACTTAATCGACGCCTATAAAATCCACACCGCTTCTACCAGTCTATCTTCTAGTGGTCGCGCCACCCTTTTGGCCACAATTTCTGTCGGCGTGCACGAGCAATGTTATTAAATATTGAGTGATAACACTTTGCTGTTTTTGTTAAAGGAAAACCTTTTAAGAGAACTTTCAAAAAATGGTGACATTCTACATGACGCGAACCTTCTTGCCTCGCTAAACAACACGCGCGCCACGGCTAACACGATCCGGGAAGCTCTGGATGCTGCTAAGGCCTTGGAAGCCGAAACAAACGAAGCCTATAAGATATACGAACCTATAGCATCACGCGCGGCTAGACTAGCTCTCGCCGTTAAAGAACTTGTCGTCCAACGTCCTCTGGTAGCACTCCCCGTTGACACTATACAAAGAGTGTTTGTTGACTCATTTAGAAAAGTCGGCGTAAGTATCAATTTTATTACCAGTAATTCTATTTTATTTTCCTACCTTCTTATTATAATATTACAATTTTACAACAGTTTCAACATATCTTCGCATGTTTCTTACCCATTAAAAATTACGAGGAGTTGTTTTGTTATTTACGAACTACTTACACAAACTGTGAAAAAAAAACCTGATGAAACCCTTACATTATGTACTCAAAAAAATGAAAATTATAATATTCACCACAAATCTTGGGTGGGACCTTCGTGGTAGATCTGATTCACTAGTCTATCCATAGAGTAAGCTTTAGTGCTAACTGAGAGATTGTTGAAAATCTGATGACAAGTACTTATATTTATGCATAAATCATCATCATTATTTCGGCCGCAGGACGTCCACTGCTGAAAAGCCAGTCGGAGGTCTCCATCCAGTATCTTCCGACAAACTTAACGAGATCCTATGTGGATAAAAGAGGTCTTACGTGCCGCATATCTGTTTGGCGCGTAATATGACCTGCCCATTGCCACTTCAAATTACCAATCCGCTGGGCTTCGTCGGTTAGTCGATTATATTCGTTCATCTACTGATTTCCTCCTTTCTGATTCAATCTAATTTTCTTATCACAATCAATAAATTTTCGAATTAATAATAATTTTACACGACTCTGTTTTAGGATTTGAACAAAGTTAACTACGATAAAATTATGCAACACTTGACTCGACGTATAGTGGAAAGAGTTCTACTGAGTCTGCATAAAAGAGACAAGTATATAGTCATCTTACATTTACTTAAGCAAGTTTACGATGAAATAATTCCAGATAATGTAAGCTCTTAAATTATTCTGCACGTATCTTTGCACAAATATATTTGTAATTCTAATGCAAATGAAAATGAAAATTTGACTTTTCAGCTATGGAATATATTCATAGGGAACTTCAGTGTATTGGAAGATCAAAACACTGTCAATGACATAAGACATAATTACCCGTGGGTACATGAAGATCGTTTGAAGAAAGTAGCTCAGCTGAAGGTATGGTTTATTATTGATATCTGATATAATCTATATTTCTAAGCAATTCAAATAATATACGAAGGAAAGAGAAAACAGCCGTGAAAAATGAAACAAAATTTGTTTCATGTCGCTCTAATATAGATAACATATGTGAAACGATCATCTGATGATAAGTAAAAACTTAAAATAATCAGATTACAGTTCGGTGCTTATAATCCTACTCGAAGTTAAGTTCCTTAGAACAATCACCGTTTGCCATGCGACTAGACACTGCGTTGACTAACTACACAATATTCGTTACACCGCTTTTTTATGATGTTATTTGCGCAGATGTATTAGCCAGCCACAAGAACAGCCATTCGGCTTACTTCGCACCAGTGTTCATATCAATTTCAAGATAAGAAGACCTCTCTTCATCTAAAATCTTGTTTGCCCAGTATTTTCATTATCTACAATGCCTCTACCAAAAATATGATTGTCGAGGGGAGATCTTTCCAAGGCCCAGAAGCATTGCTAACCATGCCAATTTACTTCAACAACAGGTGAACAATGAAGAGCTTTTCATGAAAATGTCTTTGGATAAAGAAGCAGTGTGGAAGGAGTTTCTACGCTCTGGAGATCTGTACGCCCTGAACAAACTACAGCTGGACCCGTTTGAGACCGTGGCTGCTGTTAGCGTGGTTCGACCCGACACTTTGTACAGAGCGATAGTGGCTTTTGTCGATTTGCTCTTAGGTTAGTAATTTTATTGTGTTTTTATTTGAACACATTGATCTCTAATGTATATGTTATATTTAATATTCAGTACATTTATATTGTTTAATATTATCATCGTTACGACACTAACGAATCTTGTCTCGAGTCGTAAACAAGCGTCTGTATCTATTTAACCAATACCCATAACACAAAAAGAAACAGCTTTTAAAGGATTTTTGAATTACATCAGAGAATTACATAAGTTTTGAAGACATACAAATTTTATAAATTAAGAATGCTCCCGATAAACATAGCTAAGTGAACTGTAAATTAAAATATAGGAAAAAAAGATACACCATCGTCATATTAGCTGATGACTCACACTGCAAGGCATATGCCTCTCGTAAAAATCGCCTCAGTGACCGGTGTGGCGCTTCCCGCATCCGGCGACTTTCCGCAACCTTGACTATGTCGTCGGTACACCCAGTGGGCGCCTGCCGGCTCGTATAAGAAAGATTGCTTTAATATATTTTCAGTATACTTATGTGTCATATATACAAATACACACACCTACGAGTACTATGCGGTACAGCCAGTTTAGTTACTAATATACCAAGTATGATATTACTTGGTGACTAAATACAGTAGTGATTCTTCCTTCAGGAGGTGGTTTGATGAGTGGCAGTGAGGTTGTACCGGCGGCGGCGCGATGGGCGACTAGGCGGCCTGTTCTGTTACTCGCCGCGCACGCAGCCGACGTACTCGCCGCTCATGCCCACGCACTCACGATGGTCACCATTTATTAATTTTTTTAACTAAATCGCTAACTAATTACTTTTATACTATATAACACTAATTTTGTCCAGTTGACAAACATAAACAGGGTTCATTTATTT
This sequence comes from Battus philenor, assembly GCF_028537555.1. Taxonomy (NCBI): domain Eukaryota; kingdom Metazoa; phylum Arthropoda; class Insecta; order Lepidoptera; family Papilionidae; genus Battus; species Battus philenor. The sequence continues at coordinate 6,624,375 of NW_027181704.1, forward strand.
ATTTAACAAGCTGTATCGCGCCCACTTCGCAAACTTATGAACGCTGCTTTAACCCCCCTTACCTAAAGAATTTCGTAAAATCCTCTGATTTTCTGTGAACTTTTTCAGAACATTTTTAAGTTTTGTATTGTTATTAAATAATTAATACCTACAGTCTATTATTTATTCTATTTACTTTTCTAAAACATAAAATGAACTTTTACAGGTCGGTGTAGAAGAAGGGCCAGGGTCGTGGTCATCCGCTTTGGAGTCATGCAGCACCAGCGGAGCCTGGCTCGCCATCGTGGTGGCCGCTTCGCCTTTCACTCGAGACTTGTACAACTTCTTATCGAACTATGCAAATCGCCCTGTGAGCCTAACAACAATACATTCATTTTCTTACCAAATGGTTAAGTGCCGAGTTATAAAGAAATTTAAACATATTAAAGTAAACCTGATACAATATCTCAGATTAATTATAGCAACTTAAGGCATCACTACGATATTGCTGCAAAAAAACACATCTCGTTCATACGGTGTACATAAATATGTTCTAGAACATTCTCAATTTGAAATAAATCCCGCCATAAAGAAAGTCTGCTTTACCTGAATGTGCCACTTAAGGCGTTGCAATACTTACATAATCTTGGTTACTTCCGATTTCATTGTTAAATTTTGGTTACATTACAATATGTTTATTTCTAGATTGATCGTAGACTTATCACTAGTTAGGCATAATCAATATCTTACTTAGCTGTCCAGTTAGACATCGTACTGTCAAATGTTACCATGTTCAAGTCCAATAATGAGTAAAAAAAAACTATATTCATTCGATGTCATAAATAAACCAGTTTCATAGTGAGTAGATGAAAACATATTTTCAAACCTGACAGCAAATTAAGAATGATTTTGATGTGTTTGGGCCGACGGACAATGATCATTCTATTCAGTGTAAATACGACCAGACTGTGAATACTGTATCTCCAAGAAAATAACAATAAGCTCTCTTACACGGCAAGTAGGAAAAAAATCAAGAGCCAGTAAAGGCTTATAAAAATATCAAACACATATTGAAGTCACGCACATAATATTTAAAAGCTGTATTCAGTTTTGTATATTTGTATGTTTATAGGTGGAAGAGTTCAACAGTGATTTTCGTTTGTGGGTTGTCGCTGAAGACCGCGAAATACCTTCTTATATTGCAAATCTATGTATGACTGTTATCCTAGAGGTTTGTACATCATAAGGTTCTAAATAAAATTTATAGACATAAGTTGGCAGATATGGGTGCTTTATTGTTTTATATGGGTGTTATATTGTTTTTGCTATAAAAGAGAAAGATGAGCAGTCGCTCGCCTAATTGTATAACAGACGATGTCGTGAGTAATGTTATAATAAACATTAACCGCCCGGGCAGATTTAGTTCTGCCAAAAGTTAATAAAAAAACTTTAAATCAAACATTTTTCAAAGTCATTAATTGTAATTCTTACTACGAAGGTTGTTTTAATTTACTGTGTTCATTAAGAGTGTAGAAGTTTGTATTTAGTATTTTTCTCGGAGCCAACACAATTATATCAGATTTATTTTTGTTTTAAACTATATGCTTAAAGCTCCTTTTTATACCTCTTCGTAGAAGAGCAGTGTTTGGCTTTCGTTCTCCAATGACTTGAATGCAGTAACTGCCATAATGTCTAATTCTGCACATTATTTTAATTAAAATATTCAAATTGTCTACTTACTGAAACTAGTATCCCACGACTACGACTTCCTTCCGTCACGTATTTGTTTTGTCAATTTTTTTACCATGTTTCTGTTTTGTGTTTGTACCGTTTCCTTTTTGTGTTTACAAATAATTTTAGCATTAACTAGATGTAACTAATTTTTATACGTGGTCGTGAGCAGCCGCCGGAGGGTGTCAAGCACAACGCGGCGGGCACCGTGTCGGCGTGGGGCCGCTACGAAGCCGACGCCGCGCTGGTACGGGTTCACGCGTGTCTCGCGCTATTCCATGCGCTTGCACAGGAACGTCGCGCCTACATACCGCACGGTGAGTCCATCTTACACAACAAGATCTTTTATTTATTCATATTGTTAACTGCATAGGGTCATTTATAGTAACTAGTTATGTACGTTATGGAAAAAAATGTATCAGAATAGCCAAATTTAATAGACACCACAATCTAATTGTACTCCCCCTATATCGACATCCTTCATCTCAAAGCTATGAAACTTCCAAACGTGTCTTGACTTGACAAGAACACATAATAAACTCTGAGAATAGAAATTTATTGTTCAATTGTTATTGTCAGCTTTGGTATATGCTGTAACATAGACCTATTCTTAAAAAGAAGCCTCAATGCGGATTGATAATTAATTAAGACAGTATAATTTGTTCAAATAGTTGTTTGTGTACATAAAGTATAATATCATCATTATTTCAATCGTAAGACATCCACAGCTGGACGTAGGTCTCCCTATAAATATTCTTATGAAAGTTTATAGGTCTATGTCAGCCGATAGACGCCTACATGATGATATGTTATTATTATCTTTTTCTCGCATAAAAACCACAAAGTAAATTAAAACACCTTAAAGTCCGGGGCATTTATTGTCCATAGAAGATTAGTGATGTTATGATAAGAGATATAAGACTTCATATTTTCAAATCCAATATAGCATCGCAGTGCTAGAAATGTTATTAGCAATAGTTGGAAGCATTACGAGTTTCATGCGGTAGGTTGGAGCCGCTGGTACGCGTGGGATTGGGGCGACGTGCAGGCGTGCGCGACAGCAGCACGCTCGGTGACCTCGGCCCGCGCGATGCAGACGTCGCGCGCGCTGTGCGGTGCGCTGTACGGCGCACGCGTCGCACAGCGAGCTGACGCCGCCGTGCTCGACGCGCTGCTGCGCGTGTGCCTGCAGCAGCGCGCGCTCGCGCACGACTGGAGGTTGCACTCTGTAGAGCATCCTTTGCCTTACTCCACGCAATTGCAGGTACGTTCTTTACAAACATCAAAACGATATCCAATAATTGAATTTTATTATTATATGCAGGCGCAGGAAAATATATTGCACACTTTTAGAAATTCATCAAGATGGAGACCAATCACAAAGAGTTTTTAAGGCAGTCTGGAGGGTTAATAGAGGATTGTTCTACTGACACTGACATGGCAGAACGTTATTGTTGAATGTAACGTAATTGTGAAAAAAATATTATTAGTTAAATTGCAATTATTAAATATATTTATATTTATATTATATTATAATTTAATTATTAATCAAAGTGTAACTTAACGGTAGTGCACAATTATTCTCCGCTCGTTAACCCACAACCTATTTGTGTTCATTAGTTATCATTTTAAGCCTTCTACAGATCAAATAAGCAGCAGAATATCGCTACAAAGACCACAGTATCGCGTCTTACACAAACTCAGGGTTTGTGGAAAGTCCGCTGCGGCGAGCATTGAAGTCGGACTACATGACTTACAAAGCCGCCGGATAAGTTCTGGTCGCCCATGATTTTTATTCTGAACTTAATAGATGTGTAGGTAACAGGCATTTGTATAGTCGTGCAAAGGGAAAATATGAGATTGTATAAAACTCATTTTATGTGGAGACGAAAAAGGAATTACTAAGTTGTATACATCAATGTACCTGCGTACATACATACAACCTTGCGTATTAACAAGTCAAAATGGCTGAAAAATGGCCACGTGAAACTGATGGCTACACGCCGTCCTATGGTTGATAGGTGAACGTGCCGCTGAAATTTGTGATTTTTACTAGGCATACATTCCTGCGTTTGAAGCATGGCCGAGCCTCGACTCTCCGAAGCTGTTAGGGCTGCCGACTAATTGTAGAGTCGCGTGGGAGAACAACGCCGCCAACCTAATTATTACCGGTTTGAGAGGTGTGTATATTCCTTGTATGTCATAGCCAAAACATTTCAAATAAATCAATATTCCGTTATCACCAAGCCAATATATGTCATTTGTAAAAAGAATTCCTGAAGACACTCGGATGCTGAATAATAACGATATCCTGTGAATATAACCTATGTCTACAAAAATATTATCGATTATCCAAGGAAGTGTGTTATACGCAATGTAAATATTAAAAACAAACACAAATTATGTGTATGTAAAACTCAAATTCATAGAGTTTATTCGTCGTTTAATGGGCAATGTACACGTTTTTACAAAATAATACCAGAAAATTAAAGCTCCTATAATTTAAAAATAATAATTAACAATTAAGAAGAGATGTAATTATATATTAGTTGGATAAAGACTTTTTAAAATTGAATTGAATCTAAAATAAATCATATATTTCCCTAAAGAATACAGTTCAATGTATAGTTTAGTCACATTATTTTATTAATATATAGAAAGATAATAAAATAACATAATATTTAAAATGTCGGAACTCACCATAGCATGTAAAGAAACTGGTTTGACAAAGGAAATTTGCGGCTACTGTATGCTTTTTGAGAGACATAAACTTTATTGTTAAGAATTATTTTAATTTCTGCTAATAATTAAAGTAATAATGTAAAATTATTTTTTAACAAACTTCGGCTACGTAGCGAGAGCTTCTTACGATATTATTTAAAACTTTCATTTTGTTTTACAGAATTTACTATTACGATCAACGTTAAAAAGAATGATGGCGTAACATCATTGAAGTTTTTATTAGCTTTATGGAAGAAACTGATGTCTGGGAACCCACTTGTCAAAGCTGATTATCACATTGAAAAGGTACGTCAGATATTTGTTTGCCATAAATATTATAGTTATTTATTTATACACTGCTATCATATTAGTAAGGCATATCTAAATTTAATTGTCTATTGATGTAAATAAAAAGATGAAAACATCTTTAGTAATGGTGGACTTAATGCTTTTAGACATTTTCTTCCAGTGAACAAGATGGTACAAAGGTACTCGTAATTATTAAAGTAGGTGTATAAATAGTATACAACGGTTAATTATTATTATTATTCGAACATTTACAGATGTACCTTTGGTAGATACTATATTTATATAATTAAATACAGATGCACACTTAAATAGGAGGATATAATATATACATAAATAACACGTTTATATATAAATATACTTTATACATAATTCTTTATTAGTGTATTACGACGATTTTTTCGCGAATAAGTCTCGAACATTTTTTCTTATATGAACATGTACCGGTTCGCTGACTTTCTCATTCCTCAGGGAAGTTTATTCCAGAACAATTTGGACAGGTAAAGAAGAATAAACGAAGTGAGATTTGTGAGTAGGACAAAGTAGTAAAAGATTGTTGATATTTTTGGTTTGAAGCTAAGCAACACTTGACTATACATTTAAAATAATATAAATCTTCCGTCTTATAACCATAGTTTTATAAGACGTATCATATATTGATATAATATATTGTATCAAGTACAATAAAGAAAATAGTTTTAGTATGTATTTATAAATGTGATTTATAAAACCGTCGATAGATGTCGTTAATATAATTCATTTTGAATTTTCTATTTTCTATTAAATTTCTTTAAAACAAATTAGATTTTTATGCCCTATATATATTTAGTATTATTTATAAATTTAAATTATTTTTGTACTATTGTATATACCAGTATGCAAAGTATCCTCTAGCCTCTAATAGATTGTCAACACTTCTAACTACGTATAACTTTTTGTATATTTTTTTTTGACGGCAAGTGGTATTTGGACTTCTTGTCGATGACTGTGTTTGGCTTCCAAATTAGGTTGTAAATTATTATCATGCGCATAAATAATGACAACGCCATCTGTTTTTGGTATGATGAACTAACAATACTCGATAAAATTTTAAATTTAAGATCTATTTCTTTTACTTCAATATGTGGAATCCATCAGCCTATAAGTGCGTAAAACAATACATATGGAAAACATTAAACGAACACAGCAGTCCGATATGGATTGAACCAAGAACGTTAATACGAAAAGTTTTATTTTTAATAGGACTACCGAGAAATATTTTTTACAGAACTACGTGGGACTTACTAATCCTAAAATAACCCTATGTGTAATAATAATAATTTAACACGTTTTGATAACAGGAGGCGGGTGGTTGGTGGGGCTGCGTGTGCGACGGCGAGGCGCTGGAGAGCGCGACGGCCGTGCGCTGCGTGCACGCACACCTCGCCGCGTGTGCCCGCGCCCAAGCCCACGCCCACGCACAAACGCACACGCTGCACACTGTACGCTTACCTTTAAGATGCTTGTGTGACTGCTTAAATTTTCTAGCCTGTTCATATACATATTATATATATACATATACATACATATATATATATATATATATATGTAAGTAAAAATGTTTTCCCTGAGCGGATTGCTACATATTAATAAAAATAAATTAAAAGATATTAATTGCTTACTATCAGTTTCTCTACTTTACTATAATAAGTCAAAAGTCTGTCGCATTCCAATAGAAAACATAATCAATTTGATTTCAATCACTTCAAATTCAAAATAACTTTACTACAGTAGAAGTCCGCGGGCACCTTTAAGATGCCGATTATTTTAACATTATAAGTGGTTGGCTTTCACCAGCTCGGAATGCCGATTTGCTAAGAAGAGCCGGCCAGAAACTCAACCGTTGCTGTTTTTATAATTATCAGCCATAAAGAAAATAAATTCTATACATTACGATCAATTAACAAGTCTTGAATGCTATATATAATTTAATAAGATTTATTTGATATAGTAAAAGCTCCTTATTCGCGCCCCCTTCATTCGCATTTTCACTATACGCAGATCTAGAAAATGCCTATTCCTATATTCCCGACTAAAAATTTCGGACATAATAATAAATGGAATAAAATATAGTAATCTAGCCACTAAATCCATGGCAAATGCTGTCAAATGGACAAATAAAAAAGTAAAAAAAGTGTAGCCTGCTGTGACTGCGGTAATCAAAAAAGAATCTGTACAATTTAAAACTTTGACTGCAAACATAGCCGAAATAGCGAATGGAATACAGCGAAATGGGTTCGAATGGATATAATCAAGTGACATTCAGGATTTGCTTGAATCGCTAGATGAAGGTTTGACTGAAACCTACTTAGGGGAAATGAATTAATTTAATTCACGGATTTAAATTAATTCATTTCCCATTGAAGAGGAGGCTTCGACCAGCTCTGGAAACGTGACATTTTATTTGAAAAATCTTAGCGAAGATTAAAGAATCGCTAATAAGCTTTGCGATTTCTTAATGAACATTGATCCGTCTTTGGATCGAAGTCTTATTTTTAAGAGGCAAATTTCTAATGTGACTGCTATCTATCAGTCTGAATTGAAGGAGCATTTAAAAACTGCCAACTGAGAAAAAATTACAAAATTCTTCAAATCATTGTTTCAACCTTAAGATAATTAATCAAAATGTTGTTATTTTTATGAAAAATATCATAAAAAATACATTGCCAGGTACCAGAAGAGTGGCAGTTGCAGTGGCCGGGCCCATCTGCACCCGACGAGTACTTGAAGGAGCTGAGTGTGCGTGCACACGCCGCCGTGCAACGCACGCGAGACCGAACCTCTGGCTCTATGCCCACTGGTATGTTGAATTTATAAAGAGACTTTTTACGTCCATAAATGTTAGTCAAATTTATATTTCACAAACAATCTTTGATATTAATCATCATCATTATATCATCATACCTGTTGGAAGGGGCCTGTATCCTGCGTCTTCCTAACAAGGTCGTCTGCCTTTGTGAATGAACCGTGTCCGTGGACTTCGCTCCAGAACTTTAAGGCCCCAGCGGCCAGTTCTGCGTGCTATGTGACCTAACTGCCAATCCACTGGACTATGTCGGTAACTTTTTTCATCCAGAGATCTCCTCATACCTAACTTAACAAAATATAATGTATTTATTTATACAGCGGTGGATCTACGTACTTTCATCCGGCCGCATCGAGTGCTGTGGGCGCTGCGTGCACGCACTGCGGAGCGGCTCGCCTGCTCCGTCGAGCAGCTTGCACTCACTTCGCACTGGGACTGCAACCGTAACCAATAATATACATATTTCGACTAATTTAGGATAAACATGTCACGCCACAATTATACGTACAAACTATTACAAAAATATGAAACTGAAGCCAAAATGTAATACAATAAACGGGATATGAAAAAATAAACTCCGTCGAAGCGATATAAGTGCTCGGTAACCTTCCGATCCGATGTTAGAGTAAGTAGCGGCCCCCCGGGCCGAGGCGTCGGGAGCCCGCAGTAAAAGTCCGGTTCCATAAAAAAATTAATGAACAATTATAATTCATAAGTGACGTGTGAGATGTATGGCGCAGTGTGAAAAAGCTCTTTAGTGACAAGAATCATGCAGTGAGCGAGTTATAATAATTAATTTGATGCGATCATTTCTTAGTACCTTAATAGAAACTGTTAAAAAGGTTAAATCTAGTTTAGGCGTGTCCCTCCCAAAAATGCCAAAAAATTAGAATATTTATTTTTTTTAAATTCATTATTTTTAGAATTATGCTTACGGAAGTGGTAATAATTTTATCAGTGATATATATGCATAAGATTCTCCAGGTTTTCGGCAAAAACACGAAATTTTAAAATAAATAAGTTTTAAATCAAAAATAAAAGGTTGTCAAATATCTCCCTTCCGCCTTTTCGTCTTTTGAATTTCGCGGCTATGTACAAAGCGCTACAGAGCTCGTATCTGGCAATACTATACATAATTTGAAAGGTCTTGACATAACCTACAAAACGACGCTATGCATGATTAGTTTGGATATTGCGCTCAACAGTTATAGACGTGTAAACATGGAGTTCACTAACGCCGAAATTCGCGCTATTTTAAAGTTTTCCTTCGTTAAAGGCAAATCCGCTAGAGAAACGTTCCGTGAGATTAATGGTGTTTTGGGGGATGGTACTCTATCACTTCGAACCGCGGAGGAATGGTTTCGACGATTCAGAGCCGGCGAAAACGACACCATGGATAAGCCAGCCGGCGGAAAACCTGTGACGACAAATACCGATCAAATCATGGACTACATCGAGTTAGACCGGCATGTGGCATCTCGTGACATCGCCCAGGAGATGGGAGTTAGTCACCAAACCATTTTAAACCATCTGCAGAAGGCTGGATACAAAAAAAAGCTTGATGTTTGGGTGCCGCATGATTTGACGCAAAAAAACCTTCTGGACCGAATCAACGCCTGCGATATGCTGCTGAAACGGAACGAACTCGACCCATTCTTGAAGCGGATGGTGACTGGCGACGAAAAATGGATCACATACGACAATATCAAGCGAAAACGGTTGTGGTCGAAGGCCGGTGAATCGTCCCAAACAGTGGCCAAGCCGGGATTGACGGCCAGGAAGGTTTTGCTGTGTGTTTGGTGGGATTGGAAGGGAATCATCCACTATGAGCTGCTCCCATATGGCCAGACGCTTAATTCTACCATCTACTGTGAACAACTGGACCGCTTAAAGCAGGCGATCGACCAGAAGCGTCCAGAATTGGCCAACAGGAAGGGTGTAGTGTTCCACCAGGACAACGCCAGATCACACACTTCGTTGATGACTCGTCAGAAGCTACGGGAGCTCGGATGGGAGGTTTTATCAAATCCACCATATAGCCCGGACATAGCACCAAGTGATTACCACCTGTTCCTGTCCATGGCGAATGCCCTTGGTGGTGTAAAGTTGAACTCAAAAGAGGTTTGTGAAAAGTGGCTGTCCGAGTTCTTCGCAAATAAGGAGGGGGGGCTTCTACGAGGGAGGTATTATGAAGTTGCCGTCTAGATGGAAACAGATTATCGAACAAAACGGCGCATATTTGAACTAAATCCGATCACTGTAACACTTTTTATAAAGCATTGAATAAAGAGCAAAAAAGCGGAAGGGAGATATTTGACAACCTGTTATTAACCATCGGTTTCGGCCATATATCCAGCACTTCATGAATACCGTTTTTAAAAAAACTGCATGTCTTTTGAGACAGATCATTCATCGAACTAATTTCAAACTTCCTTGGAATTTCTGATGGAATAACTTATAAGTGTGCGCCCCATTAGAGCGAAGAGGTGTTAGACTTCAAGATTTTTGCCTGTGACTGGTTTTGCTCTGTGAAATAAAACATTGGATTTTAACGTTAGACAGAAATGGCGTCTATGTCAAATTAACATGCTGAGTCTTTTCATCTGGTAGTAGTTGCAGAATTTATCTAGATGATCCGAAAATTAGAACCCAAAAGCTCAATCAGTGATCCCCTCTCTGCATTGAAGCGACCGCCGGTTAAACATCCTGAAACCTCGGCGGCTTCCTAATCTGATAAATAAGTAATGTAACGGTTCAGGATGATAAGTCTGAGACAGCTATTGGCCCAGTTATTACGAATAATCATTCCGGGCCTTCAGCACTCAGTCATCTCTTACCCAGTGAATTTCTGTGAGCCGTAAGATATCCACGGCTGGACTAGACTGGAAAAGCCTCTCAATATATCTATCTGTAAATACTATCAACAACTAAATTACTGATGAGTGACATTGCAAGCCGAAATTCCCTCTCGGGGCCCGTGAACCTAGTCCGTCAAAAAGGTTTAAGTGCATGGCGGCCTTCCAATCCGTTGAACTAGTAGTACGTAGCAGTCTGAGCCGAGGTGCTTCCGGAAGCCTTCGAGCTTGAAAAAAAGTCTTAAGAAAGACAGCCTCCAACCTGAGGAATCGAAAAATACTTAACTAAAGAGAGGAAAGAGGAAGACCACAAGTTTAATTGAAGACGAGAGATAGAAGTATGTTCTAATAAAACTTTAAAAGAGAGGTAGACTAAATTAAAAGAAGTGCTCTATAAGACAATAACTATTACGTTTACATAATTGTTTTAACCGCTTTGTAGAAAATGATAGCAGTGACGTGCCTTGGCTAGTGGTGACGGGGCTGCGTTTGAGTGGGTGCATGTGGGCTAGCGCACTGACTCCCACCACTCCCCTGGCGCCTTCACACCAGCCGGCCCCACCACTATTACTGCGCTACGTGCCGGTACGCAACACTTTATAATACTTAATCAATGCACAAATATTGTTCCTATAATATTTAAAAGAACTATAAACTTCCAGAGTTCTGAGACATCGATAACATCAACGAGAACATTAGATGTCCCGGTTTACAATAACGAATTGCGCGAGGACATTTTATTTCACGTGAAGGCGCCGCTTGGGATGGAGTACGACAAAGATACCGCCATTTTGAACGCCGTCGCTTTGTTTATCGCTTCTGTTGACTAATTACCAACAAATTTCATCACTTTTTAATTACGGCAAGTTATGGCGAACACAAGATGTTTTATAATAAGAATTAATGTGAATTAGATTTAGTACAATAAAACTTTCGCACTTTTATTTTTTTTCTTAAAACTATTTTAACCACGTTAGTAATAAAAATGCAATAAATAAAATTGAAATACTATTTAAGTTGTTTATTAATTTAACGAACCTTTTTCACTATAAATAATGTACAGGCTGTTAGCACAAAAAATAGTTTGTGGTCACTTTTTACAATGAGCTAATACTTTTACGCCTGTCCGAGTTTACGAGCTCTTCTCAATTAGGGGCGCGTTTTGAACCGTTGGTTTTAACCAAATCTGAAATCGTTTTTCAATCAACATCAGCATTGTTTTCTACCAGGCGGAACAACCACTTCAGACATTCTAAACCATGTTGACCGCAGTTTTAGAAGCTATGGAGGAAAAACACTAAGTTCACGCTGATGTCGATCATGTTGTATTATTATACTGCAGAAACTGGGTCATTCTAGCATTTGTGGCTTTTATTTCCATCTAACGATAAGAGAGAAATACACAAGTTTTTCATTTCACATAGTAAAACTGGTTAGACATCTTGAAACGCTAGTATATCTTACCTCGCAATACTCACTTTAACCGCCACCATCTAATACCTCTTCGCATTAATGGGGCGTACAGACTAGTACTCGAAAAATTTCAAGCAAGTTCGAAAAAAGATTGACGAAAGGGTTGCACCAAAACACATGTGCATTTTTTTTAATTTGTCGCTCATTCTCTTACTTCTCAGCCTTAACCTAACCGTGCTTTTCTACGACGCGGTACAGGTATTTCAATAGCTTTATACCTACTTAATGTACCTAATTTGCCAAGGTTATATTTACAACATAGGCCTGAGTTAATCAATAATACAATGTTCATAACTGATGTAATTGTCTAAAAAAAGCTTTGGACGCTGCTTCTTTTTGTGTTACATGTATTGGCGAAACCGATTTTAAGTACGCGCTTGTTTGGGGCGCAAAAAATGTGTAGCCCAACCATGTGAACGGCAGATGTTGACCTATGGTTATTTATTACTAACACTAGCGTTAATTCAGCATCCGTATACTATATTTATTATTAATAATACATTGATCTTGGGTAATTGGTATATACAATTATTGTTTTCAACATTGAAAGAAAATTTACGTTCATCTCTCACTTCTATCCAAAAAAGTAATTGTCTTCTTTTTTACAGAGTGATTGATTACAGATGCAAATGCTTTAAAGGGATGAATGTATAGCTTTGCAGTCAATTATTGTATGGTAAACCCTATCCAAAAATCAATGGTTTCAGAAATTATAAAAAACGTAATGATATTACAATAAAAATCTTCTTATTCGCGCTTCATTCATTCGCCTTTTCACTATTCGCAAGTTTAAAAAATACGACGCAGTTCCTATATTCGCGGCAAAAAAAAATCTTTATTCGCGGATGCAATAAGTACAAACATAATAATAAAAGAATTCCAATAGGTATCAAACCCAAAATCCTCAGTAAATGTCGACAAATGGACTGCCGTCATATTAGACATTAAGGAATGAAATCCTGATATGAATATTATGGAATGCTTGAAGAAATTTGAAATGGGAAAATGCATCGTAAAAATGAAAGAATTATTGGAAGAACTGAGGCCAAACACATTGAAGTCATGCTGGAAAAAACTGTGACCTGCTCTGACTGCGGAAAATGACGAAGAATCATTACAATTTCAAAAAAAAATGGTTTCGAACAGATAAATTCAAATGACATTCAGGAATTCTTGGAATCACAACCAACTTGGAAGAAATAAATGAAGTGAATTTACAGCCCATTGAAGAAGAGGCTTCAACAAGCACTGGAAAAGTGGACTAAGATTTTTTACGTAGAAACGTGATATTTAATTTGAAAAATCTCAGTGAAAGTTTAAGAATGGTAATTGAGCTTCGCATTTTCTATGTGAACATTGATCCGTCTATGGAACTAAGTCTTATTTTTAAGAAACAAATTGCTAATGCGACTGCTGCGTGCTTTTACAAGGAGGTTTTGAAAACTGCCAAGCAAGAGAAAATTACAACCTTACTCAAGGTAATCTGTTGCCAGCGTTAGATGGAAAGGCCAAGAAGTAAAGTGTGTTAGACTCCAGTATGCCTTTTATTTAAAGGAGATGGATAATTTTTTTCTCCCTCCAAGTGGCTACGTGAGCGACCGGGGCTAAGTATGTTTGAAAATGCACCTGGAACGTAGAGAGGATTTTAGTCGATGCTAGTTACAAATGAATGACTGGAGAATATAGATGCCTCAATAGTTTTTATTTCATTCAAGTACATGGAAACAAGAGCGTGACGTAATTCGACAATATTAACCCGGTGGATGAACGTATATTACATATTATATACAAATATATATTAATAACGTATATTGTATACGAACGTAAGTTACAACTAAAGCCAAGTAGTATGTTTTATGAAATCTCGGTAGCTAGGTCACTGAACTAACGGACTTTATATCCAAAAAATTGGGCGATAAGCTACAAAGATAACGCTTCAAGTGTAAAAGCGGTGCTATGTTATTTAAGTTTTTGACGAGGAAACTTGACTCTTATATGCGTGACATAAGTACTATCTATTCTTTTACGTTTACTCATAAAATATTTTTAGAAACTAAATACGGTAGAATTTTTTTTAGCAATTTATTTTTTTAAGCGATATTTCTTATATAAAACGGATGTAGGTTATCCTTGTGGCTATACTTTTGTCTACCCTAACGATTGTGATTTTTTTCCTTATTAGTTTTCGTTAATTTGGCGTATCAATTTCAGTAGCAGATACTACATATGTTTAATATATTGAACGTATACTTAAAAGATAGTACCGTGTGCTTAAAACATACTCGATCACAAAAAATCGGAAAAATCTATTAAGACTAAAGCTTGTTATAATTGTATACATACAGAATACAGAACTTTTTAACTTTTTTCGTTGAAAATAACAGGTTGAAAATAACATTACAGGTTACGTCAAATCAATCGTAAATAATTCAATCTTCTGCTTTGATTTTAACACAAATATCTTGACATCCCTTACTTAAAAATCCTCATTTAAACTCATTTATTGAAATGTTTACATCGTATAAAATATATTTGTGACATGTTTGTTGTTAAAAAGATATTTTATTTGAAATTAAAATAATAATTGCTAACCAAAACACGTTCTAATTACCGCCATGGCACACCATATTGACTAGTCACCTCAGTTATATTAAGGTTTAACGAGCCATCTGGTTGACTTTGATAAAATTAGATGCTAAACTCATTTCCTGTATCGGTTGCCTATGTCACTCTTATAAGTGTCTTTAATTATATGAAATATTATTAAAAATTTTATTATTTTAATTTAAAATACGAATACTTTTTACTTTTTAATTGCGTTTGTCGTTGTTAAGATAATATAGATTCTGCAATGTGGACCTCAAAAAACGAAAATTTGAAAGTGTTTCCATCCCACTTTAATAAAAAGTTGTTGTACTTTTTTAATAAATTTAGACGGAATCACTCACAAGTTAAAACAAATTTTACCTGTCTACATTGAAGTGTGAAGTCAAGCCAACATTTCAGTTCATCATCATCGAAGGCAGATACATTTTTTTGGACCTCCGCTTACGATTTTTCAACTTCTATTTTTTATCACGCCGACGGAAAACCCTTAGGATTTAAGTATTACTATTACTTAAATATAAGTTTTTCTTTGTGACGGAAGGTCTTTGTTTGCTTTATTAAAGATGTTATAGTGCTGAAGCAGCTTTGCCTAAATCTCTTGTTTAGTAACTAGCCTTAAAGGGCTCCCCCCTTGAAGAACTCTCGACTCAGGCCGTTAAATTAGATATTTGACGTAATTCGTGTGTGCGAAGATTTCATTGAGTAGTTAGGCGCAAGGGCCCTTGGCAGAGCTCTGAGAGACTGTCAATTCGTTTAGATTTCCGATACGATGATCGCCAAAATTCGAATTAAACTCCACGCTAGCAATAAAATTAAATTTTCTTTCTCTCGGCTCGTTTATATAATTTCAGCAAACACTTTTGAATCAAATAATGTTAAAATGTAGTAATATTTAATACGTTATAAAAATCGTTGAAAAATGTAGGTAAAATGTGAGCGAGATATAGCTGACGGAATCGTTATATGTGTGTGCTTATCTGCCTGAACTTTGACATCGTAACCGCCTTTTAAGAATGAACGCTTATCGAAAGCGTTCATTCACAGCAACATCACATTGTCAATATGAAATAGCTTTTCAAAAATTGTACTTTATTCCGTGTAACCTCTAATGGTGATGCAATCGGACTAAATCATTTAAAACGTTTTGCATATTTAGCCGCGATTGCAAAATTTTAATACAAATTAATCATTTTATATCTATAAAACCAACTTTCGAAATTTTTAAATAAAACAAACTGTTAAAATTTATCAAGATTGATTGAAAAGCGTAAATAAATTATAAATAGATACTTTAAAAGGATTATTAGAGAAGACAAACTAATAAAATTATTCGTAGTTATTACGCACTAGAATTATTATTAAATCGTAATCTTTATTTCGTATTATATTATATTACAATATGGTGTTTTGTTTCTATTCCGCTTAACTTAGATAAGGGGTTATCGTTAACAGTCGAAATATAACAAGTTATCTAGTTGTTAAAGAGGACGCTAGTTTTTATTCTATATAAATATGACTTTTGTGATACACTCGTAAACTTTATATTTTATTCAAAAACAAATCATGTAGATCGAGACCATATTTAATTTCGCATCAATTCTATTTAGGCTTTACTTGGACAATTTACTGAACATTTAACCTGTCGTATGTTAAAGTTTACAATTTGATATATGTAAATATCTAAACAACCTACAAAAAAGTGGAAATTGCTTTTTCGCCATAAGCCATTTTCTTTTAAAAGTATGGTGAAATAAATATTAATATAAAAAACAAACAAATAATAAACAGGTATTAAATATAGTGGAGGGTAATTTAGTGGTAATTTTAAAATATCAACGACTCATACCAACGGGCTGGGAAAAGGCATCTTGTTTAAAGAAAGTTCATGGATTAATATATTACGCAAGCTACTCCTATAGTATTTTCTGTTTTTACTGAAAGATGGAGATTTGAAATGACATATGTTACAAGTTATGCACAATCTTATAAATATATTGTCTGCATTATTTCTCAATAATCAGGAGAAGATTTGTAAATTTAACCAGTTTTTATGAAAAGTAAAACGCGAATGTTATCGGGAACGGATGCGCAGGACGGAAGAACGATGGCTGCCCCGCTGGGTATCGCCGACAACACCACATGTTATAGCCCTTTTCAATGCTTACAGTAAATTTAATTAAAAATATTTTTAATTGTCATTCATTTTTTCGGTAATTTTTTTTATTACGTAACCATCAGGAAAAAGGTATGACTTAAAAGTAGCCCTTCCGTTCGCATAGAAAATACTAATTTAAATTATGATTAATTTCATGTCTCCTTTTAGATTTAGAATGTTCATTTTTAATCCTCAGAAGTATCTCTATTTGTGTTGAAAAGCATATTGTGATATTTCAGAAAATCTGATCTTAATGGCGTTATTATTTTAATAATAGCTATTATTAATTATTTATGATGATAAACCGTTATTGTTGTCATCGGGTACTTACGAAATATTATAAATTCAGTAAAAATTATTATTTACAGCCTAATTGACATTAAATCTTTTTAACGAAATTAATCTTAAATAGCAATAGGTGTTTACAATAGACAAAGCAAAACACAAGGCAAATCGTATCTTTATGCAGAATTAAATTAAAAGCGGACGTTTACTTACATATTCAATAGCAAAGAAATTATTACGTATTATTAATGCCATATTTATTGGGTAAAATTCATTTAATATTATGATGAGTGAATGTGAATATTATTACGAGCTTTTGCTTTAGCTTTTTAGTGGAAATGTGAACGAAGCTGAAAAAGTTGTTATTTATAAAGGACTAGTGAGAAAAAATATAAATTTACAGGCCTTGCAAGATCCGGAATAACGAACTAAAACAAAATACATACGTACGTTACTCTATTTTCTTTTTTCCGAAATCAAAATAAATAATTAAACATAAGATGAAATAACTAATAACATCAGTTTATTTTAAGAATTAAAAAAATAATAATTCCTGAATTATTTTAAATGTGAAGAAGCGTGTCACCGTGGCATAATGACCATAACAAAAAGGGCATTTCGAAAAGCAGCGTTATTTTTGTTGCTTAATGCCTGTTCGGAGATCTGACTGAGGGGCAGGCGGGAGCGGTCGTCGCCTTGTCCAGAGCTGTACTAAGTAGCAATTTACTATATTCTGAGCATATGTTATTTAAGCAATAATGTTACGATGTTTTGAAAAAGAAAACAATTTTTGTAAAGCATAAAACCTAAAACTTCAATCACAGCAATCACTTTTTACTATTAAGCAATTAAACCGTTTTTGGTAACTAATGACTTCAAAGCTATTGCGAATTTAATCTTATTACTTAATTTTCCATCAATAAAGAAAGGCATCAAATAGCATTTGGCTTACTTTATAACACGTACTTTTTGTTTGAGAGGCGTCTTGCGTCCCAACAGTAGTAGCATTATTAGACAATATACATTAATGAGACAACATTATAAACGAAAATGACAATTAATCTGTTCTTTACAAAAATATTGAAAAAAATAATATCCATCTAAACTATGAAGATGTACCAAAATTGACAGACACGAAATGTTGATTGTGAATGCGGACCTGCTTTCATGGCTTACGGAATGAGGCGAAGGCGGAGAGGGAGGCGAGGCGGCGCGAGAGTGCGGGACAACGCTTCCCCGTAGCCAGTGCAGTGAGCGGTGTGCAGAGAGTCATACCGCGCTATGGCTCTGCGCACTTTGTTTTTGTTCTCGGCGCTCGTCACCGGCGGCAGCGCTGTTTACAGTCGTGAACGCGATCGTCTTCGCGCCGATCCTCGCTTACTCGACCGCGCCTGCGAACTCAGTTCATGCTATCCCGCGACTGGCAACCTCCTCATTGGACGAGAATCCCGACTCTCTGCAACATCGACCTGTGGCTTGAATCGACGGGAGCGATACTGTATCGTCTCATATCTAGACGATAGACTACGAAAAGAAAGAGAAACGTGTTTTACTTGCGACTCAACGAATAAAACTATACATAAGCCCGACGAAAACCATCGAATACAAAATATTATTTACAAATTTTACCCCGGAACTAGATATAGATCATGGTGGCAATCCGAAAATGGAAAAGAAAATGTTTCTATTCGACTCGATATGGAAGCAGAATTTCATCTAACGCATTTAATAATACAATTCAAAACTTTTCGGCCCGCTGCTATGTTAGTGGAAAGATCTTTTGATTTTGGAAAAACATGGAGAGTATATCGCTATTTTGCACACAACTGTGCTGAATCCTTCCCATCAGTTCCGAGGCATTCGCAGCGGAACTTAACAGAAGTGGTCTGTGACTCTCGCTATTCCGGAGTTTCTCCTTCCACTGAGGGTGAAGTAATATTTAGAGTCCTACCATCCAATATAAATGTGACAAATCCCTATTCTGAAGAAGTGCAAAACTTGTTGCGAATGACGAACCTCAGAATTAACTTTACTAAACTTCATACTTTAGGCGATGATCATCTTGATAATAGAGCAGAAATAAAGTTCAAATATTATTATGCCATTTATGAAATGGCAGTGCGCGGGTCATGTTCTTGTTACGGTCACGCATCTAGGTGCTTACCTATGCCTGGAGTTGAATCAAAAAATAATATGGTGCATGGTCGATGCGAATGTACTCATAACACGCGAGGTTTAAACTGTGAATATTGTGAAGATTTTTATAATGATTTACCTTGGCAACCAGCGGTTGGCCGTACTTCCAATGCGTGTAAAAGATGTACATGCAATAACCATGCTACAACTTGCCACTTTGATCCAGCTGTTTATAATAAAACAGGGAAAATAAGTGGAGGTGTTTGTGATAATTGTCAACATAACACAATGGGTATAAATTGTGAACGCTGTAAACCAACATTTTATAAGGATCCCACTTTGGATATTCAAAGCCCGGATGTTTGCAAGCCCTGTGATTGCGATCCAGAAGGTACAACAGATCGAGAAGTTCTGTGTGATGATGAAACTGATACTACAAACAACAAAACTGCTGGGCGCTGCATGTGTAAGACAAACATTGATGGAACAAGATGTGATAGATGCAAAGATGGGTTCTGGAATTTTGATCCTTTAAATCCAGAAGGCTGCGAATCATGTACTTGCAATAGCTTAGGTACAGTGATTGAAAGAGGTTGTGATCCATCCACAGGTAATTGCTTCTGTAAACGGCATGTTACTGGTCGAAATTGTGATCAATGTCTTCCAGAATTTTATGGCCTCTCCGATAATGATGATGGATGCTTGCCATGTGATTGTGATGTTGGTGGTTCAATTGATAAGGACTGTGATGTGATAACAGGACAATGCAAATGTCGTTCAAATGTTAGTGGCCGTCGCTGTGATACGCCAATACAAAACTTCTTTGTTGGAGCTTTAGATTCAATTGTAATAGAAGCAGAATCAAGTCAGTGTGATTCTCAAATAGATGATAACGCAATTCAAAGTCAATTGTGTCATGTTGTAATAAGAGAAAACTTCCCAGATGGTCGAAGGGAAACATGGACAGGTCCAGGTTTTATGAAGATTCCTGAAAGTAGCACTTTAGTATTCAAGGTGAATAATCTGAAAACCAGTATGAACTATAATGTTTTGATTCGTTATGAGCCACAGGCGCCTGCTAATTGGGAAGAAGCAACAATTTATGTTAGGAGGCCCTTACCCGTAGATATTGATTCACCCTGTGCCAATGTACAACCTGAAGATGACACAATAAATACCTATTTACCAGCAAGTCAACGCAGTTACCTAGTTAAACCAGCAGTTTGCTTGGAAAAAGATAAGGAAACAGAAATTCGAATATACTTAGGCCGTCAAGATGGTCATTCATTTAACAGTCGAGCATCAATTTTGATTGACTCCATTGTTCTCTTGCCTTCCATTGATGACTTGCCATTCTTAGTAAATGGAAGTTACATGAGAGAAGAATTTGATCGTTTTAATTGTGGTGATTCTTATTACTATGATCTTAATAGAGAAAATATACCAGAGGTTTGCAAAAAGTATCATGCTAGCATAGGATTTTACATTAGAAATGGCTCAGAATCATGTCAGTGTGATCCGACAGGATCTAAAAGTCATCAATGTGATCCCTACACCGGATATTGTCAATGTGTTGAAAACATAGTTGGTGCCAGATGTGATCGCTGTGCTCCAGGTACATATGGCTTCAGCAAATTTGGCTGTAAGCGCTGTGACTGTAATAGTATTGGAAGTCTTGATAACTTTTGTGATGCCACAAGTGGACAGTGTAAATGTAGAGCAAACACTTATGGAAGGGCATGTGATCTATGTCAACCAGGATATTTCAACTTTCCTAATTGTCAACAATGTGATTGCAATGGCCATGCTGTTGAATGTGATGATAAATCTGGTGCTTGCAGAGAATGTAGAGATTACACAGAAGGACACCGGTGTGAGAGATGTATTGATGGGTATTATGGTGACCCAAGACTTGGTGTGGACATTCCCTGTCGTTCATGCCCATGCCCAGGAATAAAAGGAGATCCAAATAAAAGTAGTCATGCAGACCGTTGTGAGTTAGATCCTGAAACAAAGGATGTAGTTTGTGACTGCAAAGAAGGATATGCTGGACTTTTATGTGATGTTTGTGCTGACAATTATTATGGAGACCCAGTAAAAGGTACCTGTGAAAAATGTGAATGTAATGAAAACATAGACATAACAAAACCAGGAAATTGTGATCCATATACAGGGAAATGCTTACAATGTTTGCATAATACTGCTGGGGAACACTGTGAAGTTTGTGAAGAAGGATATTATGGCAATGCTTTAGAAAAAGCATGTTATAAATGTAATTGTTCTGAATTAGGAACAAATTTCACAAAGGGTCATTGTGATGGTATAACAGGACAATGTCCCTGCTTTAAAAATGTTATGGGAATTGATTGTGATCAATGTACTGAAAATCATTGGAGAATTGCTCTTGGAACAGGCTGTGACCCCTGTGAATGTGATCCCGTAGGATCTATATCTCCTCAATGTAATCCATACATAGGTAAATGTGATTGTAAACCAGGTCATGGCGGAAGACAATGTGATCAATGCCAAGAGAATCATTGGGGTGATCCAAACATAGAATGTCATGAATGTGAATGTGATTTATATGGATCAGTGTCACAACAATGTATGCGAGAAAATGGATCATGTATATGCAAGCCAGGAATTGGAGGGTATAACTGTGACATATGTGCCCGTGGTTATCTTGGAGATGCCCCTCAGTGTTATGCTTGTGGAGAATGTTTCGATAACTGGGATAGAATTATTGGTGACTTGCACATTCAAACAGAATATGCAATCGCAAATGCTAGCAAAATCAAAATTGTTGGAGCCACTGGAGCATACACAAGAGATTTTGAAGAAATGACGAAAAAGTTATCTAATGTTGAAAATACTCTAGAAAGTGCAAAACAAGGACAGAGTACCATAAAAGACTTATTATCAAATATAACCAGCTTACAAAATCAACTGACACAAGCAGACATTAAAGTGAAAGACAGTAATGACAATCTTAATGACATTACATCCAAAATCAATTTAGGTAATGTAACTTTAGATGGATTAAGATCAAGTATTGAGGAATTAAAATCTAAAACACTCGACTTAGGTAACAATGCCACAAAATTACAGGAAGCTAATTTAGAAGGTGCTTTAAATTTGACACGTGAAGCCAAACAAAGAGCATTTAAAGCATCAAATGATGCAGAAGGTGTACAAACAATCATTGCTGACACAGATCGTCAAATTAAAAGTACAGATAGGTTAATTGAACTGCAGTATTCAAACTTTAATAATACTCAAGGTGAAAATGATAAAAAACTTAATGATTTACAAGAGCAATTATCAGTCTTAGAATCACAGATACCAAAAATTAATGACAAAATGTGTGGGCAAGATAGTGACTCTTGTGATATTTGCGGAGGCGCTGGGTGTGGAAAATGTGGCGGAATATCATGTGATCAAGGTGCCATTACAAAAGCAGAACAAGCACTTGATTTTGCTAATAAAACTGAGCATAGAATAAGAGACCATGAACTTACTGCTGAAGACCTCTTTCGATCAATTTCTCAAGTAAAACAAGATACAGTTGCTGTAAGAACACGAGCAAAAGATTTACTAACTAGAGCTAAAGACTTTAAGTCTTCTGCTGAAAGAGTCACAAATGAAAGCCTTGAATTAACATCTGAAATGAAAGAATTTTTATCAAATACTTCTAATACTCCAGCAGACGTAAGAACTTTAGCTAATGACATTTTGAATTTATCAATACGAATTGAACCTAAAGAAATTACAGAATTGTCACAAAGAATTAATTCAACAGTTTCACAGCTTACAAATATTGAGAATATTATAACAGAGACTAAACCAGACTTAGAAAGGGCTAAAGCTCTTAAACAAAATGCTACTGCTGTAAGTAGTGAAGCAAATCTGACTTTAAAAATGGCTAATAAAGTGTTGGAGGCCTTGGATGAAGCTCAAGCGGCACAAGATGCAGCAGAGAATGCTATTGACAAAGCCAATAGTGACATTGAAGCTGCAAAAAGTAATTTAATACCTATTGCAACTGAAACAGAACAAGCACAAAAGAAAGCCATTGAAACCATGGAGGAAGTTGATGGACTCAGATTACGACTCTCAGATTTACAGAAGAACATTCTGAAAATTGAAAGTGATGCAGAACAAGTTAAACAAGAAGCAAATGATGTTGTTAACCGAGCTGAAGGTGCTGAACAAAAAGCACGACAACTTCGACAAGATTTCAAACAAACTAATATGTCACTTGCAGAACGTGCCAGTCAAACATTGAACTCCAGAGAAAGGGCGCAACTATTGCTAAACCGTGCCACTAAACTTGCTAGTGATACTCAAATGCAATTAAAATTACTGGCCAACATGGAAGAGCTATATAATGATCATAATGAACAACTTAACATATTAGAAAAAGAAATTGGTGACCTCAACACTCAAATGAATTATTACTTATCAGAAATCACAAAGAGATCTGATTACTATAGATCTTGCACTACATAAGTGGTTGTTCTACACATACTCCATATTATATAAATATTTATATGTAAACATTTTTCTGTATTTTTGAGTGCCATGTTATATCTATTGTATTGTTTGTAATTTAACACTAAGTAAAATATTTAATGAGAAACATTAAAAAATGTAATTTTCATGATGTATGAACAGATTATTTTATTGCAATGAATTTATGTGTTCAAATTGTGTTAATTGTGTACTCTGTGTACATCGTTAGTAAGCAAATATCCACTAATAGCATTTATGTTTAATTTTTTCATTATGGACTGCTACTGTTCCTAGAAAAGAAAATGCATTTGCACTATTTTAAGTCTCCAACAGTCTACATTTAAACATATTCCAAAGAATATTTGTATAGTTCTCATAGAGAGTCGTTTTTATTATATTAAATTACTATTTAAGCTTTAGGTTAACAAACTATATTTAAAGTCAAAAATTCAAACTTTTCTTATTTTTTTTACTTGTTAGTAACTTTATATCTATTAACCTGTGCCTTCTGACTTTGTAAAAATAGTTTAATATTTTTGCTCTAGCATAATAACTACTAACATATGATTCAACTTATTGTTCAGAATGATGTGAATATAGGCACATGTGCTTGTAATTGTAATAAAGATATCTTGTTTTAAAGTAGGTATGTTTATCAGTAGTGTTCATAATGTTGGAGGCATACTTACTTAATTATAGTTTTTAATAATAACTGTGTAAGTCTATCTGTGATTTTTATTAAACCTTGTGTTGAAATGCATTGTTCAACATTTCGGTTTGTATACCTTTGATGAATACGGAAAATTTTAGCTACTTCGATAATTTGCGGTAAGTATAAAGATAGTAGTCAATTTTCTTATGGGCGCAGGACCGTTTAATTGCGGAAACCAGCTCGCAGAGACAAGACAAGGGATAATTTACGATACCATATCGAAGCCTGCAAAAAATGATAGTGATTTTTTGACCTGGTAGAATAATCTAAATGGCGCGAAATTGAATTTTATTTAAATTAAAATCATACCGAATTGAGTATATTTAAAAGCCTAACTCGCCGCAGTGTAGAGAGGTTATCAATCTTAACATAAATTATACTAGTATTAAGTAAATCGAAAGGCTGTTCTATACCATGGGAATTCAAAAGATTTCGACTGGTATGAATGGCACCTTGTGGCGATGTTTGCCATCGCGGTGTTCGGTAGCGGCGGCGTTACTCGAAATGCGGCTTCTGTTGCAGCGGTATTCTTGAAGACAAGTTGCATGTCAACCTGACGATCGACCTCTCTTCGCTCAAAGTTTGCCATCTGCCGGATTCTCCCGGATATAATTATGAAATTGTATGGAGCTTCTAGTGTAAGCCGTTACAGGTCGTTCCTCTCCGGACGATGACTAAACAATAAGTTAGTTCGTTAAACGTTCTACTACACTGGATTATATAGGTATAATGCTCATATCTAATAGGTAAAAATTTACAAAACAAAAAATCTCACATAAATAGCTTCATTTTAGGTATTTAAATAATTTGGAAAAAAATTACATAAATGACAATCGGATTAAAATAAAAATTTAATCCTAGATAGCGGAATCATCAAAATTTTGCTTTAACCCTAAATTGATTTAAACTTGCAACTAGTCATTAGTGGATTTTCATCGTATCAACTTTAATCATGAAGAATATTACCATAAATATCTTATTTTATTAGTTAGTATTGTGTGCGCCGCAAGTGCTAAGTGATTTATTTCATGGGAGAAATAAAGAAACGGCAAGGATCTCAAATATTTTGTGTACGCCCTTCTCTTTTCTCCGCTGACACTCATCAGGCAATTACTCTAGCCGAGGTTTGTGGGAGAGCCCTCTACCTTATCTCACAAAAAGACTTTAGCCAAGCGCCCTTAATCCTCTGCTACCACAACCAGATGAAGCTATACATGGACAAACAGCAGCCATCCGTGACAAAAAAAGATTTATTGGTAATCTGGTTATTTCAATTATTTTGAAAGGATCATTTCAATTACCTTTTCTATCATTTTTAGTTTTTCAGCACCTTATATCGAGTTAAGCCGATTTTTGCCACAGTATGTCTTTTGTCCGACCAATATTCGACCATGGCTTTGTCAACACGATAAACTTTTCACCGTTATCGATCTATTCAAGTCCCAATAAATAAGAAATAAAGTCACAAATAAGTACACACTTTTAGGTTTCTTTCAATGAGTTCTTATGGTACTCAAATATCGAGCTTTTAAAATGGATTGAAACTGTTTTGCGGGCAATTTTCAATTCTTCAATCATGTTGTTATCACTAACACGCCGATCTTAATCTATTTTTTACTAAAACTGGTGTCCATTTTATAATTAACTGGACCGGATCAAGAGGTATCTTTAACACCCAAATTCCCGGACTGTAAAAGCTTAAACAAATTTGAAGTTCTGCTTATTAATAATCCATATCGTTTTACAACTTTTCGTAGCATGCGTTGTATTTATTCTTTTTTTAAGGAAAAATTAAATACTTATTTTCTTCATTAGATTCACTTATTTTGGCAGAAAGTAAAACAAAAATGCTGGAGACAAATTCATCTAAAAGATAAATACTTTCATAAGTTTAAACATAATTTTTGCGAAGACTTCCCGGCCTAACAGTATAATAAAGCTATAATAATTTTGCTAGGCCATTGCCGTAAGCCGTAAAGAAACATATAGCACGGAATTGCCACATAATGTTTTATTTTTAGTCAAAGAGGTTTCAGCAAACATAGCAGAAATGTCCTAAAAGATTTGTATCATTTACATCATTCAAACCCAAATATGAGATTGATATGACCTGTACTGGTGGTCCAAATAATAACTGCTCGGGCAACTGAAGCTGTGTGTACGACATTGTACACATGAAGAATAAACTTGATAGCAAAAAAACTATATAAACAACTTGACAATAAATTACATGCTACTATATATGATATTCAGTGCACTAATCACTAGATTCACAATGTGAATTCGAACACTCAAAAGCGTGAAAAACATCTTTGTTGTAGTCAACAGCTCCGTGCCATGTGAATACGATAAATGAATTAAAATATATAAAATAAAAAAATTAATAACAAATATTTATTTCCAGGAAATTTGTAGATACATTTATGATACTGGAAGAAAATCTTGAAAATCGTAATTTCTCTGGAGAAGGTTATGCTCATATTATAAACAATATCAAATTTAATATACTTTAAAACAGAAAAATACAGTATTAAAATACATAAAAGCATGTATCACAGAACAGCTGCATTAAGGCACTTGATTTAGAAGCAAATTGTTTGTAAAAAGATTTTCAATTATCACAAAATATTCAATAAAATTCCATTTTTGATCAGCAATGTTTCTCCAATATTTTTTTATAGATCATAGAAATCAAAGAACAATGTTTGGTTATGATTATTTTCAGTTTTTTTGAACAAAAACGAATATTGATGAAAATTACTGTTTCTCAAGTAGCTGTACTGAAATAAATATATCATGACTTCAAAACCCAGAAGCAAATAAATTTCTTAAATGACAGTGTTTACTAAACATTTATATTTATAGTTAATCGACTTACTTATTAACTAACATCTTTCGAGAAAATAAAATCTCATTCATCATAATACCATCCTACTAATAATACTAACCAGTAAGGTAAGGTAATTCAGGCTAAAACATTTACACTTAGTAGGACAATATTATAAATTTAAAACTGCTTTCGTGCGTATACAAATGTATCTGCCACTTGAACCTTCATATTTTCTTGGCCGCTTGCTAAACCACGGGTCCCAATCGGTGCAAAATAATCGTCTTGTTGACAGACGAAGGACTTTAAGCAATGTGCAACAGGACGATAACTTGTGGCAGCTACACATGCACGTCATAAGTTGACATTCACACTAAAGTATCTAGTTTCAAAATACTACAACTAGATGGCAACATCGTTGAGTGGTATGAAAACTTTAACATTACTAAATATAACCAAAACTAATACGGGAAGACTTTGAATTAGTAAATAAATACAATATTATATAATAACTCATAATAGATCATGTTACACATGTGTAGAACCATTTTATAAGTAAATAACATTTTAGTAAGTACATAGTCCAAATCATGCCTTCAGGACAAATATTAATAAATAAAAATCTGTCCGGTTTTGAATACGCTAAACTTGACAGATACAAAATTTATTCAATATATTGCAAAGAACTTTGACTTTTATAACGTTTTGCACAATTTCTGAAGCAATACTTTGGAAATCCCGGATAAGTCACAACAGCTAATGTTTCCGCTTTATTCGTAAAATGAAGTAACAACAAAGATTTGGCCCATTTTTACGTTAAAAATGCATATGGTCAACGATAGAACGAAATGTGAGGTATTTTTTTTCTAATAGAAAATTTTCAATTTTTTTTATATTTTTAAATTTTTTATCAAATTTTTGTCAATTTTACTTTTACAATCATAAAGCTGCAACGATTCTTGTATTCTTATGCTTTGTAATATGCCCTATGTTTTGCGGGTCTTTTGACCAAATCATTTTAAGCGCTTTAGTTATTATTATATAAGCTTTAACTGACTTTTTGTGCTGTTTTTTCGCCTGTAGATTACATTTGCATGCTCTAATAATAAGACCACAATAATTAACAGTCTTATTGCCAAAATAAATATCGTATTTTAAATAAAAAAATAACAAAGTATGTAGTTTTGATTTGACGCAAATGTTAAATATTAATCAATTTAGACAAAGTTATGAGTTTCTTTACAAATAGTATTAGAAGCAAACTGGAATAGCACGACGTTGTTACTATTACCCAACAGCGGGAAAACAAAAACCTTTACTACAATAATTCAAACAACTATAAAATCTAAAACTGAGTTAAAATGTACTTGTATAGCTTTTAAACGCAAAAAATTTTAATATTTTAAAAATGCAAAATAAAATTTTTATGGTTCAGCCCGAGTTAAATATGTCTCTGTAAATACATTTTCCTGCTTCAATAACACTGAGCCTTATAATAAATTTTGTTAAAAATAATTACAAAATATCGTTTTCTTAATACTAATACAATTAATGGCAACTTTTCTCTTAGAACACTAATTAGTTCACTTGTAGACGCGTGTTAGTATTTGAGACTCTCAAGACGACGCTGTTATGAGCTTATTCAAACAACTAATATGGCCCCTTAATGGCAGTAATTTATAACTTTGGTTCTAAATATTAAATTTATAATAGTAATTGTATTGAAAAATCGCAACCAGTCATCAGCAAGATTTGTGGGAGGCCATTACTTTGTGAGTGGGCGTCTATCGATTGATTTGATGATGATGAAAATAAGACAATGTAGAATAAAGCACACTATATGACATGTAAATTTTTTTATCAAAAATCTTTATTTTTGTTAGTCTCGAATAATTAGGAGATCTATCGAGAATTGACATACGCTATAATTAACTAAGTACCATAGGTAATAAATGCTTAAAAATCTCGTATAGTAAATTGAGCAAGTTGTATTGCTGAATGGATGCGTCGTCCGTGTCAGTGGTTGTCGCCGCGCTGCTGCACCGCGTTGATGGTCTGCACGACGTTGATGATGACGGCATTACCGCCGTGGACGGGTACCGATGAACTGCCTCCGTGACCAGACGCGCTGGCGCCGTGGACAGCTGCGGACATGCTACCGCCGTGGACGGGTGAGAAGACGCTGTCACCGGGTTCCAACGACGCCTCGCTTTCACCATGGCTTCCATTATTGTTAGGATCCTGTAACAACAGATCCAACACTAACAATAACGCCACAACAAGTGAAATTGAGAATTAGTGAGCCACAAATAATCCTGCAACGGTATGTGTATCGCGAACCGCAGATTTATATAGGTAAGCACATTGTTCTTTATTTATATCCTTCATTTCTCAAGTGGACCAGATGGACCCCCATAGGTCCACGATAGACTTGACAGGGTTTACGTAGGCGTAGCAAAAAAATGAGAGTCCACAGGTCGAAGTGGATAAATGAAAATTTCTTTGCTTTCGATCGTGAAGAAACTGCAACTTTTAATAAAGGAAAATAATATTTTAAGATGCTTAACAACACTTATTGGTAAAAACTTGCATTTGATCTTCATAGTGATTTTCCATATTTTTGGTCAAATGTGGGAATATGGTAGAAAATAAAGCTACAGAAGGTCAACAGAAATCGGCTAAATTATGAAATTGGTCTATAAGAAAAAAAAAGTCTGGGAGCTTCTAATTTAGATAAATGATAATAGGTAAGTGGCAGCCTGTGTCAAAGCATAGCGTGAAGCAATCTACTACTGGCGTTATCTATTGGCTCCGCCCGAAGTAAAAGCATTCCGACAGATATATTAACACTGCTGCCTGGTAGCTCTACTGCGCTATCCGAAAACTATCAGACAAGTGCCAGTGACAACACATTTGTACTATGTATAAATTATTGTATGATTATTGGTGGCTTCAAAAATGTAGAACTAAGATTAATATTGCGTACCAGAAGTAAATTACAGACGTAGCAACTGTGTGTTTAAAAACCCGTGCCCTTTGACATTAGAGTACACAAACATTTGTGATCTTCTCTGATGTTCCATCAGAATTAGAAGATGAGACAGCTTCGGATGAATCTCAGACGGTGAATTTGGTCAACAATGACCTGCTACCATAGCAAATGAAAATGACTTTAGCCATTTAAGCTTCCGGATAGTACATATGGATTAATTTTGATTAATATTTATGATTATAGATAATAATTATGATTAATGATTTTTCACACATTTTTACGCATCAAATTCTGATTCATGAGAATTGGTCGTATTACAGGTGATGGTAGACAATTCGACCTAAATGTTTAATTTCATTTAAGATAAGATCTTTTCAGCCGAATTTACTTTTTATTGCTTCCTTATAGCAATCACTACATGTTTATGGTAATTATGTGTTATACTATTTTGTAAACTGTATTATCTGCACATATTTTTTCAATAGTTGGCCAATCCGGTTTTATACTTATTTTTCACTAAAGGCATACTTAGCACAAAAACATCTTTGTCTAAATAATGTTTTTATCAAATTACATGCTAAAATTTGATTTTTAATTATTTCTTTACAGACAATGATAGAATATAACAGGTACACCATACAAAATACTGCATTTCTATTAAGAATGTCTGTGAAGAATAAGATTACACCAAAAATATGACAAATTTCATCAAATTGGAACTACAGGTAATTAAGTCAATAATAGTGTTTTATTTAAGACACTTTGTAATTCGACACCGATTAGTATTTTTCTTTTAACTGTTATGTAAAATAAAGGAATGTGTTAACTGTCTCACCTGACGAGCGCTCGAGTGCGGCGATAGTTCTGCGCAAGGCGCACGGATGAGGGAGGTGGCCCTGGCAGCTGCCAGCAGGGTGGGGAGGCTGGACCCCGCGGCCGCTACATTGTTGTTCTCCGCTCCGGGTGTAGAGGGACTGCTGCTATATAATATTGTTATGTTACTTTTACAAAATTATTATTGCAAGAATAAAGACTCTAAAAGAAGTATTAGAACTTAGTTATTTCAAAAAGATAAAAGCAGTATGCGTTCAAACTTCGTAAAGCTGTAAATACGTGGGAGCAATCAACGTTTCTCCATAACAAATAAAAACAATCAAAGACATCATGCACTTGACACATTTGTCGCGGATTGTTGTTCGTACTGGCCGCCGAAAGGTTCTCGAGTGACCACCACGAAACCAGGAAACGCAGCGTAAGGGGGCCCACTACTAAGTGGATCGATGAAATAGTTGATTATGTTATAGTAGCCATCATTTTGGCGATCTTCAGGAGCGGCCTATACCTTATAGTGGGCGTTTATCGGCTGATATGAATGAACGAATGAAAGAATTAATGAATGAATAGATATTGGTCGTAGGGCACGTTCGATTCAATTGCTCATGGTATTGCCCTTTACGGATTGTAAACTATGGAAATTTCAAATAAGAAATTTTTGCATCCACCTACTAAGATAAAAAATAAAACACACAAGCACGAATTACGAGCGGAACATGCGTGTATTAATCACACCACACACCACACACCACACGTGTCTATCAGAAGGAGCGCGGAGTCAATAAAATTTGAAACTTCCCATGAAAGGTACCTGGAGATCATAATAGTTTCCAATGGGGAAGCAATTGAGAACAAAAACTCTTCCAAGTACACCTCTTTTTTCACACGGTCCAGCCAGATTACACGTATTTCAAATAACGCGGTTCACCAATAAGAATAAACACTTAAACAGCACGAATCCCCGGATATTTTTTATTTTTATTTTGAGAGTGCTTACAGAAAACGTATCTATACAAGAACAAAATACAATTGGAGTAATACAATAATATATAGTTGAAAATTTGATTTTTGTTTCATTGCTTGAATATTTTGTATTCATGGTTTAAATTTTTTTTCTACGATAATTTAAATTGTTTAAAATATTTATGTAGTACAGTTTGCATTATCGGTGTAATGCTTTGCAAAGTTTTAATGGAATAGATTTAGTTTTTTATGATGCACGATGTGTTAAAGTTGTGGATTCCGAAATTTATCAGAAGTGGGATATATTTTCTGCACGTTTTTGTAAGAAAACCATCTACCGTGTAAACAAAGAGTTGGATGTAGTTGTTGAAAGTATTAAAGATGTTTGCTTTTACAAAAACGATTCAACGGTAAACATGCGAATATTCACTTTGCGTTATTGTCGTTGTGGTCGGCGGGCTTCCGCGAAGGCGTCCAAGTACTCTCCATTGTTTCCTCTTCCTGAACCATCACATCGGGGTTCGTTGGGCTGGGGGGCTCGCTATTGTCGTAACTAAAAAAAATTGAGTTCTAAGATAATGTTTATAACAATTTCATTATTGATAAAAAAGAAACGCATTGTTTTAAACAGCGCGACTTTAATGCTAATTGTGTTATAACCGATAGTTTTAATAAAATGGTAAAGAAACAATCTAGGAGAATACCAAGGAAACCAATACTAATCTGGTGTGAAGTGTCTAGTAGGCGGTGAAATTATTACTTAGGATTGAGGTAACTAACACAGGAAGCAACCATTTCATTCTAGCGCGGTCAAATAATTAATATTAGTCGCATCCACTCCCAGGAGATGTTAACCCGGCTTTGCAAAGTCTCTCAATAGTCAGGTCAATAATATAAATAGTCAAGACGCAAATTAACCGGCGCAAACATTACATTGTTTAAGGGTGGCATATCGGATGAAAATCATAACTAAGCTATCTGTTTCCTGTTTTAGGAGTGCATTTTGAGTAAAAATCCTAACTAAGATATCTGGACCGTTCACTTAAATAACACATAGTGTACATCGATTACCGTTCCCGCCGAGTCATTTCGACGGACACGTTGTCGTATTAAAAGGTTTAAAAGCTTGTCAGCTGTCCCTTTCCGGGGAATTAAATATGTCAGCCCTAGATAGTATAGAGATGTAGGCAAAGCTCCGGCTGCAGCCGTCGAAGTGTAGTGGTAAATGCCGAGAAGCAAGTCAGAAAAGTGTTACCTGGAGGGCGGCTGGGCACCGCGCACGTACGCCGGGTTGTTGTAGATGCGAGCCGCCTGTCTACCGGCGGACTCGCGCGCCGTCCACACGCGCTCCGGCGGCGGCTTGAGGAACGGCGACGACGGCTCTGCAATGAAACATTTCCACGTCAGTTCGCTATTCTCAGCTATCAAAAGCAATGTTGTAGACCTAAATTTCTTTATACAAAATTTTTGTTGTAACACGAATCCCTACAATAATTTATTTAATTCTAATTTAGATAGTGCTTACAGAAACTCATCTATGCAGCAAGAAAATACAATTGGGACAATACAAAGTTCTTTAAACCCAACATTTGTACTAGACATCTGCGTATCTAATGTATCTACTGACGATGATTCTCAATGCAATTTCTTATAAAGAGTGCTCGTTTGTTATCAAGTACCGATGAATAATTACAAAATTTATTCGTAACTTCAATTTGTACTTTTATTTATTGTGTACTTATGGATTGATTTTTTGAATAATTTTCTTTTTGTTATAAAAATTCTTTTGTTTTTTTTTAAATACTTAAGTAAATTAAAGATCATTATTACTTCTGCGCGGTTTTTTGTAAAAACATTAAGAGTTTTCATTTTATACTATTTTTTTAAAGTTGTGGAACATGTCCCCAAATTTTTAAAAAGTCATGAGTATTTTTTTACAAAATTTATTGCTGTCTTTTCTAAGGAAAGTATCTATTATTTAATAAGAGTTGGGGACATAGTTGATCTGTTTTTAAATCCTTATATAATGGGGTAGTAATGCGGAACGCAATTTATAACTACAGGTATCAGTTTGTACTCGTCATATTGAAACAAGCGTTGCTAGTACACGATTTCCATATGAATTGTTCCCATTTTTCATGATGTGAAGATCTACAGATCTTCAATAACAAAAATTATTGGGACAACCATGGCCTGGTCATAAACGGTAGAGCTACGTAGCATTATTACGTAGAATTAATATAAAATTTATTGTTACATCATGTGCAAAAGAGTTTCCGCTATATACAATGTTATATTCCCGCCCCGTAACGGCCCTTCAAAGCTTTTTCGTGTGGAATTTTATAAAATGCATTTGCAGCCAACGTCTACTTAGTAAAAGATATATTCCAACCAAACTTCAAGTATCTAAACTCTACAGTTTCAGATATATCGTGGTGAGTAAATGGATCGGTGGGAAATTTTATTATAACAGTTTAGTGAGAAAGTTCTTTCGCAATTTGTTTGAAAATTGGAGTCATATTTTTTAAAATTTTATTTACGTTTAACTATAAGACATAAGTGTCTATTTGTTATATAGCTATTTGCTATTTTGCAGATAGTGGCGTAATACCGTTGCTATGTACATGCAATGCTATATACAAAAACGTGGCAAGTTATTTTGACAGTCCTCTCTTGAATATTAACTTGACACTGCACAGAGAATTACAAAATAAGTACAATTTTGATGGTAAACTAAAAACATATCAAACAAAAAGGCGGAGTAGCAGATTCTGCGCAACGAGCACAAGCGCGGTAATGACGGATATAAATAAATGGTTGATTTTCATCCGATGGTAACATGTGTTGCTGCTAAGTCCCCTGAACAGTATCGGATATAAATAAATCTATCTAAACAAAGTGTATTAACCCGGGAAGTCTAGATTCAATGTCAGTAAATGTGTCCTCAGCCCTTTATAACCGTTGCTCGCAAAAGTCTATTTCCTAACATTTGCTAATTTCTATTTCAATACGCTTTTCAGAATCTTGGTAAGCAATGCACATTGCGTCTTACTTAATTTAGACATATTTGTTCTTTAATGATTTTCTACTAAACTTTATACATTAACGATGAATCAGAACTTTACTGGAGAAAATTTTGAAGAAAACTCTTGTTAGGACCAGCATTTACTGAAGTGTAATATTCCAAATAAACTTTAAATTAAAAATTCGTAACATCACAGTAACTAATAGTTTTCACTTCAAAGACAAAAGAGAACATAATTTGAGAATATATAAGAGATGTAAAATGGAATGGTATGGAATATTGAAAATTGCGTACGAAACATTCAAATTGTTTGCTAAAGCAAGTCGTGGTAAGTCAAATTATAATTTTATAAGTCAACAAAGTCTTACTTAAATTATAATGTTGAGACAGTTTCAAAGCTAATGAAAATAAATATCGAAACTCGTTGATTATAACCAAATAAAATGTATATTAAAAGAAAAAATACTGGCAAATTGAC
Source organism: Battus philenor (assembly GCF_028537555.1). Taxonomy (NCBI): domain Eukaryota; kingdom Metazoa; phylum Arthropoda; class Insecta; order Lepidoptera; family Papilionidae; genus Battus; species Battus philenor. The sequence goes on from NW_027181704.1 coordinate 6,659,811, forward strand.
AAATTATACAGTAATTACGAGTAAAACACTTGAGGCGATGATATTTATTTACCAACACTGCACTGTACAGCAAGAAACAGGCGTAAAATGAGTCATGTATAACTTTAAAACAAAAGACAATACTGTAGTGTGTAGAAAAAGTAACAACGCCATCTATTGTCAACTAGCTAATGTGTACTAAAAATATTAAAAAGTGATAAAAGGGCAATAAGGTTAAGAAGGAAGCGGATTGTAATTATAAGGCCTCGTAAATGTAAGAATGTATGTAGAAATAAAAGTAATTAAACGCCGAAACTCTGAAACGTTTTCTTGTCCAAAATACCGCAATGACTGTACACGAAGGTTTTTGACAAGTTTGTCCCGATGATTACTTATTGCTCTAACACGTGGTCGATTATGATGGGCCTCGTAAGAAAACTCAAGGTCACCCTGAAAGCAAGGAAGATGGCTACGGCTATGCTCGGAGTTTCGCTGCGAGATGGAATCAGGAATGGGGAGATCCACAAAAGAACTTAGGTCACCGAAGTAGCTCGAAGAATTGCACGTCTAAAGCGGGTAGAGCATATCGTGCAAGCGAACGCTGTTAGGGCCGAAAGGTTCTCGAATGGTGATCACGAGACGAAGTAAGCCAAACAATTCTAGGTGGATTGATGATGTAGTCAAGATTGCGAGATGTCACTGCATACGAGAAGCGTAAAACCAGTCATCGTAGCGATTTTTAAGAAAGGCCTATGCCTTGCAGTGAGCGTCTATCGGGAGAAATAATGAATATGATATAAAAAACATACCATCATCACTGGGTTGATAATCGGAGTGATGGTTGGGCAGCGCCTCGCTGGACGTAGTGGGGGGCGGAGAGAAGGGCGGGGCTGCATTGTACACGGAATTGTAGGGCGGCGGCAGCTCCGGCGCGCTAGCCGGCACGCCACGTTCGCACCGGGACTGCATCGACGTGCTGGTGGCTGGAGTAACAACGTTTATTATCAATAACCTGTTCATTACAAGAAAAATTAAATTCAACCACGTTAAATATTCTAACACTAAGTAGCGCACTGCCGATCATCTAAAAGCAAATAAATAATGTAAAGATATGACTAACAAGAAAATAAGAAAAGTTTAACGGCCGTTGGGGCCGACGACCAAGAACCGGTAGACGCGGCGTGGGTAGGTTCTTCATTAGGTGGACCGACGACATAATCAAGGTCGCGGGAAGTCGTTGGATGCGTGCAGCGCGGGACCGATCACCGTGGCGATCCTTTGAAGAGGCCTACGCCTTGCAGTGGACATCTATCTATCGGCTTATGATGATGATGATATACAAGTTAAACAACTCTTAACACAAAATTCATTATTAATAAAGACACGTGGACAAAATGGATTATAATCATAAACTTTATATAAAAGTAATAATTTATCACACGATTGGTATTTTATTATAATAATGGAATCAAACTTTTTAAGAAAATGTCTTATGATGGATCGAAACTATTTAGTTGTAATTGAGAACAAATTGGTAACGGATGTTAGTAAGAACTTTAAGAACTCGAGGAAATTTATCTAGGTATGCTGTAAAATATCCTTTTGCATTGGTGAAGTCTTCGTGAAAATAATGATTTAATTATTAATTCTATACATGAAAAATACTTACATGCAAGAACTTTCAAGGTGTCCGGATGTTTAAGCACATACCACACGATGACGCAGAAAATCATCAGTATGATAAAGCATGCCAGGGCGATCAGCACCCATCCGTAAAGAGGGAAGCCGTCACTCTCGGCTCCGACGCTCCGTGGTACACATTCAGAGTTGACATCCTCCACCAACCTGCCAACAATATAAATATCAACCTAATGCAAGCGAAGAATTAACTTAACGGGTATTATCGACGAGTAACAGTTCCAGCCGACGTCGCCTTGTGAGGGCAGAGTCTGGTCACTCCATTGAGCGTCCGTCGAAAGTAAAAGCTCTAGTGGCTTAAGCCAAGACTCCCAAGAGACCTTCGAGGTTCGCTACCTTTAAAAAGAGCTCGCAAGCTGAGCGCCCTCTGCGCCCTGCCCCGCGGAATTAGTAAATGCCACTTAGCACAGTAACTCGGGTCAAAAAAAACCCAAATTAAGTTAGTGTCGCCGCGTACGAGTAATAAATATGGCGAGCGGACCGCCTCCTATCTTTTTCCGCGACCGGAAAACCGGCTACTCACAGAAATGCGAGATGGATCATACAACGAGAAACACAAGTACAAATCTTAATTTTAAATAATCTAACTAATGATTAACTTTTTACTCATTCCCATGGTTTAACTTCTTTTTTAAATTACCTTGTTTTTATTTAATATCAACTCTGATAGCACAAAAATAAACCCGGGTGGTTTCGTGATGTACTATGTAGTATGAAAATTTTTTTAACTCTTCTTTGTAATGTTAAACAACATGTTAATGATATATTAAGGGGACCAGAAAGAACAACGAAATTTTAACAATAAATGTACACGAATCGCCTAGTTCAAAAGTTGTGTTCCACTAATTATTTGGGTACCTGCGAGTCTTATCTGTGAACAATAGTCACTTTATGTTTAAAGAAGGGTAATTAAATAGATTGGTTCATAGAACTTTTCTTAATTCTTTAGTTGTACATCGTTTGCTCTTATTCATATGCTCGTCTATTTACTTACAGCTGTACTCAGTTTAGCTACTCAAGTCCAATGTAGAATAAAAGTATGGATACTTCAGAAGTATCGTTTCACCCCTCGGCACTCTGTACGGATCACGCGATCTGTTCATTGCAAAACATGACCATATAAGGAAAACGATCGAAGCGCGTGCTATGCGACTCGCCGCTACCTCGCCCGTCCACTAAAGTTATCACTGTCCACGAAAGTTGGCACTTATCGATATTTTTACTCGATGCAGTATCGGTCGTAAAATATCGATACTTACTCGTATCAAACCTTTTTTGGAAAATTTAGAACAAGAAAAATAGAAATCGTTACAAATTGTAATACACTTTGAAAATATATTATTTAAAGAATTAATAAAGAAAACACAGTTTTTGCGGTATCCCAAAAATTTTTTTTTTAAATTTGGCTGTTAAACGACTTCTATTTTTTTATTAGCATTTGACCAACTGCAAGTTGTTTATGACGTTACCAAAAATCGAAATCTTTATTGCCGGTTTCTTTTCCACAATTAGACCCGCAGGTCGGCTTTGAGATATCTTCTTTAATGATTTACTTTTAATTTTTGTATCGCCTTCTCACATTTATTTACATCTTGTCTATACAAAATTAGGACTAGAATGCAAAAATATAATACCAGCTTGTAGGTATCGGTCAAAAGCAAAAGTACTCATATACTATTTTCTAACTAATCCGACTGAGAATCCCACGCCTGAACATTTAGCTGTCTTACTGCATTTTGCATCCACTTTGTAGTAGTAATTTTTTGCACTACATTTCTAATTTACTATATTAGTTTTAAGATAGATTGGAAAATATGTTGTGTGTATTTCTTTTCCACAGCTTTCCTAATTAATATTAAAATTTTACTTAATAAAAATTAGTCATTTCGATCTTATTCCAAAATATAAATAAAAAAAGCAGTTAGATGATACAAGAAGCCATGTAGTTTAGTTTGAGAAAAAATCATGAACTACCCTAACCAAACAGTTACATGATGCCATTAAGTTCTTTTAATAGGAATCGGATATTTAAAAAAATCATTAATTATCAAATTGCTGAAAAGGTGTGAAATACATAGGTATTGTAGTCTTCTATACCAGGGCCATGTTTGAACCACCCGTGGCGTTAGACCTTGTACATACACATATACTATTTATCATAGATATGAAAAGGAAATCTCTCATCCCAAAAGACTTTTGTCGATGCGATTGTCTAATAGTTATTCAAAAACGATAATTTATTTTGTATTCAGGTAGCCAATACAGCGCAAGAACATAGGATAGAAAACAAACCTTGTAACATATACGTCACGTATGCTACAAGGCTTGTTTCGTGCATTTAAGCTTTTAAACATTTTGCAGTGGGTTATGGAAATACTAATAATACGTGTCTTAAATAACGAACAACGTAATAGTCTTTCTATGAATTACGCTCAAAAAGTAGACGCCAAATTAAGATCAAACGAAACAGAAATTTCGATTTATCACATGATCCGTGCATTAATTTGAACTTACCCGTTTTGGCAAGGACCGCAGTCGGCAACAGACTTGATGCATGCCGATGGTGGAGGACGGAATTCTCGATGAAGGTCCTCACAGCTCAGACACTTGCGGCAAAACAGCAGCGCGGGCTCGCAATAAAACCCGTCGGGGCAGTGGTCCTCCACTTGGCAAGACGTCGACTGCGACACTCCGCTACTGACCAAACACAGGCACAAAGCGGCCGTCAACGCCGCTAGTGCCCTGTAAAATAAAAATAAACTTTGTGTTTATATAAATATGATATTCACCTAAATACTGGTTCACCACGGTTTCCCTGGGGTAATCATGACGCTTAGAGACTTAAAATACACTTGAAGTAAAAGCCAAGTAGAGGTCAGTTAGTAATTCGGATTTTACGAAATTCCATTCGCGTCCGGGGAGTTGAGGTAGGCCTTCATAAAAATTCGTAATAACCATATACGTTTTAAGTATAAACTTTGCCTCGATATTTTTTGGAATGTTAAAAATTACCAACCACAGATTTTATGAAAATACAAAAGACTGAGCCGGCTACGCATAGCAAGCGTAGGGCAGCGGCTTCATATATATTTCTTTAGAATATGCGCAGTAAAATTAAATGTGATAAACGATAAATTTTCCTGTCGTAGAGAACGAGCGCTACGTACTAATGTAGACCTTGCGACCTATATTCTTAATTAATTTTCCAGGATATTCTCTGTTGATAATGCACATTTTCAATGACAAATGTTGCATTTATCAGTAGAAATGATTCATAAAAAGTATATTAGACCACTATATATCTATGCGTCGTAAGATGTGTATATTTTACAACTTGTAAATATATTTGACCTTCATAACGATACTAATACGTGGTCACTCACGACGGTCCTCATAAGAAGGCTCAAGGTCACCCAGAGAGCAACGGAGAGACGTATGATCGGAGTTTCGCTGCGAGATCGAATCAGAAATGAGGAGATCTTTAGAAGAACCAAGATCACCGATGCAGCACGAATAATTGCTCGTATGCTCGTGTAGTAGGACCGATGGCTGTTGAAGCTGAAAGGTTATCGAGATGCGTCTATGAGCCAGTAGATGCAGCGTGGGTAGGGCCCCCCGCTAGGTGGACCGACAACATAGTTAAAGTCGCGGGAAGTCGCTAGATGCGAGCAAAGCAGGACCGGTCATCGTGGCGATCTTTTGGGGAGGCCTATGCCTTGCAGTGGGCGTCTATTGTCTAAAAAGAAGAAGAAAAAGAAAGATACTAATTAAAGTACTCAGATATTTTATTTTGTTTTTGGTGGTAACTAGATGAATAATATGAAATGATATGTTTGTGAAAGTGCCTATATATTATACATTAATAGGAGATTAAATGTCAATACGTTTAAAAATAACCAGCTCTGTAAATAAATTATTTTCAAACATCAAATCGCAGTGTTATTTTAAGTCCAATTCTATAACACAAATATTTATTTAAAATAATTAAACTTCATCGATATTAACATAAAACAGTTAATTAAATGGAGTTAATGAATAACAATATAATATTCGTAATACGTAACCTTCAAAGCTATCCCGACAAAGTTACGATATAGAATCACTACATACTGGTTCCAAGAGAAACGCGTCATAAAATAAACTACGCAATACATGAGTAACGCCTATCTTAAGGTCAAATTAACATGGAAAAATGCATCCAGTTACTTGAATAACAAAGAAATCGAACAACGAATGAGACGGGCATCATTTCATATTCTGAGGCACAAAGAATACAAAGCTTAAATTTGTTAATCACTATGCTGCTAATTGACCTCTATATATACATATTATATATGTGTAACTGGAGAAATATCGCAGAATTCAGTGGGTTGATAGCGTATTTGATCCGAGGTTGTTAGTGTCTTTTTTACTATGTATATTACGCATAGTAACAAAATATATATATATTAATAAATAATAATATAAATCAACATTTTATTATCATTTACGTCATGGTCATCACCAATTATGCATTGTTGCAAATTTGCGGCTGGCAACAAGCTACGTAAAGATTTATGACCACAGCAACATTGTATTAAGGTTCAAAGATTTAGTGTCGTAAGCAAACGGTTGTACCTACATCGAACGCATCTACTTAGTCGCCAACGATGACGCATTCAATTCGGCGATAACAGCCCGATCTCAAACTCAGGTTGCATTATCTCATTAATATTGTCCTGTATAAAACTGATATGAACTATAAATAAAAGCTTTATTGTAATTATGCGGTGTAGATTAAAAGAAGAAATATAATTACGCTTAATTAGAAACATACGAATACATACGCGCAATCACCTTTTATCTATGATTAATTTGTAATTATTTAAAATATTACTATAAGTATCAAATTATTTATTATTAAAAATTTACTACAAAATAAATTAAATTGCATCATACACACATCCTTATCGCTAATAATGTTGCTCTTCTAGGCGACCATTGCGAATCAGTTTTGTATGAGAACATAATTAAATAATTAATAAAATATTATGTAAAGGATGTTTACCATTTGTTGTGTGCAGTCTCACGGTCATTATGAGTAAAGATATTGATTTACTACCCGTCATAGTAAGCTAATTATGAAAAATATGAAAACCTTATACAGTGAGCAATGTAGTATATTGTATACCGTTTATTTTCTGTAATGAATGATTGGTTATAGGTGTAAAAGTTTTAAAACGGGGGAATGTATATCTTTGCCAATTAATATACAGAACACCCAATTAAATAATTAATGGTTTTATGAGACATTAAAGTTTAAGATTTATTTTAATTTAAAAAAATTAGTTTATGAGGAAAAAAAATTACTAAACAAAAATGTATTGATTTTAGATTTGATTTATTTTTATTTCTTTTATATGGCTTCGTTGAAAACGATGGATAAAGCTTAATTAAATAATAAGCAGAAGTAATTTAAGTTAATAATATATATCAATACAGATTTCACAAACACGGTGACGTAATGCTAACATTTATATATATTTTATACCTTTTTAGAAAGCTGTACAAAAGAGAAATACACTTTCATTTGTCGTAGTTAATGAAATCACTTAATATCAGTTTTTTTACGTTTATGAGGTTTTAAATAATCTATTCAGATTTAGCAATTATTTAGCAATACGAGATTGTTTAAAGTTTCAAGAACAGGCAAATATTAATTAAATGAATTTTTTTATTAACGGGTATTTTTATAGAAAAATAAAAGGTTGATATTTCTGTTATCATCAATTTTTAGATAGGGTTTACTATATATTAAATGAAGTTATGCATTCACATATTTAAAGCTTTTACTTTATATTTCCCCTCGACATGATTTTTTAGCCCAAATGCAATTCTCTCGCTTTCAGAAGCCGTAATTCTCATTCTCTTTTGATACCTGTAATATCTTTAATTAATTTATTTATTGACATACACGTAAGCCAGCATATAATCGAGCTTTAACCATAAAAAAAAACATTCGATTCATATTTCCTTAAATTTCAATAATTACATCAAATAACATCAATCAATAAAATAAATTTGTTTCAATATAGTAAACATTTGAATGAATGATTCGCCAAAAGACCGCAATTGATTGTTGACTGCTGCCGCATTCAAGTTCAAATGTTGTTCTGGGAGGGGGAGAGGGGGAGATGAGTCATAACCGCATAACGACAAGGACAACCAACAACAGACAGCCTCAACCGGGACCCTTTGTGACACTATTGTCAAAATTAAAAATTATCGCTCTAAATAAAGATGAGTCTTTTGAAAAATTACAACATTGTATATTACGATATTTAAAAACCGACATGACCAATTATAAATGAAAAAAAATTGTGCAGTAGCAACAGAAATTTAAACAAAGTTTAAATAACGATGTGGAGTTGATTTTATAATCGATATGCTTCCTGAATAAACAGACTAATATTATTAATAAAAAATTACATAGTTACTTTACTTTTTTTAAGTATTTACTCGATCTAAATACAGCACGCGATACATTAAATAACAAAAATCAGCAAGAGGATAAAATAGCTCATTTAACAAAAGTAAAACACGAGTAATACAGGCATAAGCATAGGTGCGCAAAATAAATAAAACAACGCTAAGAGAGCGAAGTACGGAACTGTACGCGAGAGAGTAGCGCTTACGACTCGTCGATCTGCTTATTCACGATACTATTTTAATTTATTCTAAATCCACACGTGTCCTTTACTCGAGTCTCTGGGCTTAAACCGAACATGATGCAATCGCTTCTGACGAAAACTAACGAAATCAATAATTACAATTATGTATCCATATAATTGTAACAATGAAATAAATGTTTATTTATTCTTTCTAATAAGCTTTGAGCATCTTCGAAAAGTCAAAACATTAAGAAATATTCACACATATTTTCATACACAGAACGCCAGATTCGAGATATTAATTCTATCGGGAAGAACCTGGCAAGAAACTCGATAATTACTCTTTTCGAGGCGAATTTTACTTGTCTTATTCTCACGTGAAAATGAGCATAACACTAATCTACTACATAATGTTTAATATAATAATATATGCCCTATTGATCAATTCTGCCTTAACATAAGCTCTGAATGTTTGCACGGATAAATTGAAATCTGCTTCAGGGATTTTATTATAGAAATGTATATATATTCCCAAAAAGGAAGAATCAACTTTATCTTAACGACAATTTTTGTTACAAGCATATTTTTACTTCTCAAATGAAAAGGATTATGTTCTCTGTTTTTATGGTAATTAGTATATTATTATACATACGGAAGATATTATTATAAACCAACTGTGCCCGCGACTTCGTCCGTGTGGAATTTATCAAAAAAGATTTATTTAATAAGTTATTTGTTTAACAATTTTCTAAAATCAAAGTAGCCTAAGTTAATCCTTATTAGATCAGCTACCTGTCTATATACATTCCGTCAGAATTTGTGGAGCTATTTCAAAGATTAACCGGTATTAATATCGCAAACAATTTTTTAAAACCCGTATTCAAATCATAAATAGCACTGAGCTAAATCATGTCCTACCTTAAAATTTATAATCAGAAACATGAGCTTATGCAGGTGTGTTACGAAGTTGTGACAGCAAACAGTAAATCAAGGATATTAAATAATAATGAACCTTCAAAGTAATTAATACTTTTAAATAGGCTATATGCATCAAAGTTAGAAAATAATAACTTAAATAGGAATAAAGGTAATTGGAAACAGGTTTAAATGCTCCAGAGGAGTAAATATACATTTACATATGTCATCTAATATATAAAACAACCACTGGCATCCATTACATCACTGGTATTACACGTAAAAGCTTCAAAAGGATGAACGTATAGATTGTCTGCTGTGAAATAATGCATGGTACACTGCATCCAAAGTCCAAGGGCAGAAATATTAAACAACAACGTAATAATCATATAGTAATAAAAAAGCGTTTTTAAAATTTTTGATTACTACATACTAAAATTAATTATTGTTTACTATCTGTCCCTGTGGACTTTGTACTGCCAGAAGCTATTGGCCTGTCGCTTTCTTATTGAAAAAATATCACTTTATATAGCGAGCTTTAAAAATGAGCTATCTATTGACCACTACAAATCTTTTTTTCTATCTACATCCAATCACCTGTGTATAAAAAAAATGCATTTGAAGTAACCGTAAAAGTGTTTCTAAAAAAGAATCTGTTTGATAATTAAAACTTAAAAATACCTAACGCATTGTCTAAGCCAAAAATTGAAATAAAAATTCTAGGAAATAATTATATTACGTAAAACATGAAATTTAAAAAAGTCGAAATATTTACTACTTACCGGCACCGAAAAACACATCACCATTTTTAATTTTAAACCCATAAGCAAGAAAACTGACTATCACGAATCGATCCCAAACAAGTTAGAACATGTCATTATTATAACCAGACAGATTTGTCCCTGTTTACCTGCGACTGCTAGTTACATTTTTTTAAGATGGGAAAAGAATAAAGGGACGCCGAAAGTGGTCGCTGCAAGTGTAAACTTGTTAAGCCTAGTTTCAAAACGAAGTGCATGTCGTTAAAAATATATTTATATTTATTAATGGTTATTTTCATGATATATATATTTATACGTATACAGATAACTGTTTAATATTTTATAATTAAGAAACTATCTAGATGTTTACGTAGAAAGATATAACAATCTTGTGTCTAGTAATATTTACTTAATTTTAATCGATAAGTACTTAAAGTTCATACATCCTTAAAACTCGATTTATCATCTCGGCATTTAACCATAGCAGATTGATCACATAATACATAAATGCTTAAAAATAAAGTAGACATTAGGTAGAACTAATGAAAATTAAATAATTATGTTTACATTGGGTCCTCATAATAATACTTCAACCGATAGACGCCCACTGCAAGGTATTGGCCCCGCCCAAAGTTCCCCACAACGACCGGTCTTGCGCTGCCTTCATCCAGCGACCATGACTTTGCCGTCATATCGGTTTATTATATAGAATTAATTTTATATACAAAGTGAAAACAATAAAACGTCTTATTTCCAATTATTAAGATTTATTGTTCCACATAATCACCTATCATATAAACATTGGTCAACCAAAAGACATATGTATTTTATTTATTAAAATTTAAATATCTGTACAATATTTTTAAGACAATTTTTCGAAATATTTAAGATATTTTGCATTTATGAATGTGATCGCATTATTCATTATAGTATCAGATAGTACAAGTTTAGTTACAATAACACAACGAATATGACGAAGGATTTTAAAAATTAATATTGAACATCGATTCGCAAACTAGGTATTCTCATTGTCAATAACCTTGAAGCTTATTATTAGAAACACAAATATCAATGTGGGAGGCCAAAGTAAAGTACCGTGCCTGTACCATCTCTATACCTTTATTGAAATATTAATCTTATAAAACTATGCAAACACATGTATAGTTTACTTCTGGGAACATTCAAAATTATCATTAAGGATATTATCAGTGGGAGTATTGTCTATTTATCGATGATATGAAACAAATTAAATCTAGATACTTAACGTAACCTCATCTTAGAATCCTTCTGGTGCTTCATGAGTAAACATTACAAGGTCACACTGAGATTGTCAAGCATATATAGACTCCAAAAGATTTTAATCAATTTGTTTATTATTAAATCTTAAAATGGCAAATAAACTACTACAGACTAAAAATCGATTTTATTTGTAACAGCATATTTGAGAAAACATAATAAAAATAGACTTGTTTTTTTTATTTCAACGGAAATAATAACTATTGAGTTTCTGACCGGCTCTTCTCAACAGATCAGCGTTCCGAGCAGATAGTAGCTAGTAAGCTAATCGTCAAAGTTCAATATCGTCTGTAAATGACTATTTAAAAAAAGATTTTGAATTTAATTTTCAATATAATCATTTACAGATCCGGCGGATTAAGGATAACAGGACGAAGATGGTGCTTAGCTTTAACCGCAAAATTTTAATAGCAAAGCTGCTATTAAAATTAGGTTAGGTTATTGGGGGCTGTCTCGGGAGCTTCAGATCAGGGATATATATCTTAATTATCGGATCGGAAGATCAACCTAAACTTTCATCGCTTGGACGGCATAAAGCGACCTGGCGGTGCAAGAGCCACCGAAAAGGAACCTCGGCTTAGGCTGTCACAAAGGGTCCAGAATCACGATCCAAGGACGCCCGGGACAAAAGGGACTTGAATTGCTGCTCAAGTGGCACTTGCAGATTCTGTTGGTACGCGAGGAGACATTCGATTCCTCAGAAAGTCTCATGCTGTGCATACATGTCGTATACCTCCTATACCAGATCGTTATACTACACTGCTTTAACCACGTCAAGGATAATGAAGAATATCCTTCATAATGCAGTAAAAACATTCCGTACAGATGTGTTTCGGCGAAAATAACAAACTGTTCCAGAATATGGATTTCTCAGGCTTCATAAACGTCCCAATGCGGTCTAGAACGAATCTTTCTTATATTTTCTGTGGGCTTGGACTGTTTTAAAACTCTATGACATCCGCGTTCTTACATTGTTAAAGATATAAATCGATATTTGTATGATAGGGGGCAGTAAAAGTTTGATCATGTTGTTGGTTATTTCATCGAAGCCCGAAGTTTTGATGGGGTGAGACTTTTGCAGCACAATCTCATAAAAAAATACAAACAATACAATAAATATTAAACACAAAAGCGCAATTCGCAGTCATATCACATACCGCTACATAAATCGATGATGAAGACATTACACAAATAGTTTTTATATACAAATAATCTACTTAATTATAATAATATATATATACATATATGAAAATTCAACTTATGTACTGACTCATCGCCATATCTCTGAAATTTCTCTTGAAAATTGGGTAGGATTTTTTAACCGTTAATGTTTTTAAGTGATTTTACCCGCGTGGGGGTGCGGGGACGTTCATTACGTTTGACCTTATAACACAATTACACAATACGTATAAGTACTTCTATTTATGTATATAAATATGTATAGAAACACTTAAATATAACGGAATATTATTAATAAAGGTCATAAAGAAGTAATAAGTATTAAGGACAAAATACAAGTAATAAGGAGGTAGGCATATAAATGATCGAATGAAAATACACCATTCTGATCTCGATGCCTTTTTTTTAGACGAGGGAATACGGTGAGTCATGCTTTTGTGCCTAGCACGAGTTGTTACGAACATCTATAGTCGACCGACCCCGAACAACCCCGCACATATTTCTCTAAAGCGCTCGCGCAGAAATGAGACGAGAGGGAACATTGGTCCACGATAATGACGCAATATTTATTATACATTGCCAATGTATTTTATAAAAAGGGCCGAATTATAAATTTCAAATAACTAGTTTGGATTATATCGTTTGTTACATATAGTATAAATTTAAGGTCGATGGATCTTGATAAGAATTTACCTTTTTACATTAAAACCTCAATTTTCCAGTTTTCTTCTTTAATCCTTAAATTGGCAAGTGAGGTACCTCCAGTATAAAAAATTCACTATAGTTAAACCCTTTTAGACTGTCAGAGAAATTGAACAGAATCTTCTATTAATAATAAGTCACATTTTCTGTAAATCTGCACAAGAATTGGCTGATATATTTTAATCTTTTGAAGTAATTGCATCGAATTCAATAGAAAATATAAATAGATAAAAGAAACTATTATAAAATGGTCGCTCAATATTAAAAAAAAGTATCCACTGACAAGTTTGAACATAAATAAATAATCAATTTCTTTCAAGTTCTCAAAATTGTAATTACTTAATTATAAATGTAAGCGGTTGTTTATTCTGCGAGAAAAATAAATTAACATAAAATTAATTGAAGGCAAAAATTTTATTAAATTCTTAATATTAATCAAAGAACTTTACGCAGAGACATGCCCAAACTTGTTTTATTTAATAAAAATATCTGCTAAAACTGCAAAATGATTTATAAATAATCAGAGTACAGATTTTGCCATTTGATTTAAAAACAATTATTTTTTTAATTTCTTAAATTAGTCTATAAAAAGTACTTACTGTGTCATATTCGTATTTAATTATCCAGAAGAAACAACAATTATCGCCAACTGTTTTAACACAACTGCTTGAAAATATTAGTTAACACTAAAAACACGGAAAGAAATATTTCAGAAGGCACATGCAAACACTGTGAACTCAACTCACTAAATGACATATGTAATCTAACTTTATCGTCAAAATTGAATTTTGAAAAACATCAAACAGGTTGTGTACCTTATACAGCCTGTTTGATTTTTACGGACAAGTCACAACATGTATTCAGTTTGTTGTGCTTGTTTATTAGCATAGGTTAGAAAGAGTAAGAATGACAACAAAGCTTACTACAGAGAATTTAAGAGCTACGAATAATCACATTAGCTCTGTATTTGTTGGAAGATATAAAAATAATCGGGGAATTGAAAATTATGCTATTGAAAATGCTAAAGAATTCTTAATTTTTTTATTTACAGTGACGGTAAAAGTTTGTTCAACTTATAAATAAGATAAGGCCATGTTTTGAAACATAGTCCTGGTTAATGAAACATGAAAAAAATAAATTATATCATCATCGTCTAGTATTATATATGTGATTAGTGATAGTAGTTAATAAGTAATAAAAATTTTCAATTTATTGTCTACTTGTAGATAACAAATTTTAGTTAGACGAGGACCTCTTTATTTTTAATTTAGCTGTATCTGTATGTTGGTACAAAAACATCTTAAATATTTTATTTTTATTGAACAAATTACATGGTTCTAAATTAATGAAATAGTGATCCGTAAGCAGTATTTATTTAATTCGGTGTTAATAATTGTTAACTATTTATAAAAAAAATGCAATTCACGAAAAATAGATGTTATTATTAATTTGTATTTAGGTAAGTACTTAGATTTACAAACTCCGCCATAATTAAAAACTAACCACTAAAATTTCTAAAATCGATAAAAATATTATTTTATATTATTCCAGTCAAGTTTTCTATTTCAGATAAGAAATTGCATTACGTGTATATGAGAAAAACTACCAAAAATGGTTTTTGTCTTAGTCAATATGTGTAAAAAGGTTTAAAACATTCTACATATAGATGATTTAGTTAGCGCTTTCCAAGTTATCGACACAAGTGTTATACTGAAAAAATATGCTACAGCGTGTGGTGTGCCCATAACTACACTCTCTAGAAAAACGTAAACCCTGAGGCATCTAAACAAAAAGCCCGATCAGCAACAGTCTTTTTCATGCCAGGCATGGTTTGCCAGTATCTAAAACTGATAAATTATGCCGAGCTCTTACACTTTATTCTACAATATATAAAGCTGTTGCAAGAAGAAACTGTTTATTGACAGCCGACCGAGTCGTCACTGGTAGGAGGGTTTTCAAAAACGACATCCTTTAAATTTAAATCAGGAAACTACAACACTTGATTTAGAGTTGAGCAGCAGTAACCGATGATAATCTTAAAGATTGGTTTGAATAAATCAGAGGAACTATTATTGGTTAAAAGATTCTGTTCTGCATATAAGGTGGTAAATTCTAATAAAGAAGGATTTTCTGTTTTGTTTATGTAAATTGCTAATGTTAATCATGCATCCTCCATTTTCATATGTCACAATAAAAAAGCTATGCTGCGCTATCCGTTCCATGAGTCTCCGCTGCCGAACCTCAAGGCTCTAGTCACCATTTATGCTGCCCGCTTGGGATCCCATTACCAATTCAACTTGCGATATATTTTAGCACGTCTACGAATCTTCTTATTTCTATCTCTATTTCGTAATGAAATTGCAAGTAAAGCCCTCTCCGTGGCTCATTATGTTATGAACTTGCCAATGAAGCTTAGAGAGACCACATTTCTATAAGTATTCCCTAGCAAGTCATAGTATATACAATACTTAATAATGATATTAAATTTTTAATACTATGGATTAATAAACAAAGAAATAACTGAAAAATCATTTCATCAAATGTTTTGGTCCATTTTGTGTTCCATAATTTGGGACATACTTTAAGATTGACCTTTTTTATTTAATTTTGTTAATATTTTAAGCTTATACTTCATTATAAATAAATTAAGTTGTATTAAACGTTACCGATTTAATAGATATCACGAAAATATTAAATTAATATCTATATAATAAAGACTTGAAATATACAAATTACTACTAATAATCCACCTCGCCTCCATTTTTAGTACTTCAAATGAAAAATTGGTTTTCCTTTTAATTATGCATATAAAACAAACTTCAATTATAACTTAGCACATTTTGAGTTGATACGTTTTACAAAATACCTAGGCTTAATTTTGTTTATAAAATTAATGTAATGAGACAAAAGAATGGTATCTTTAGAAGTTACTTTTACCGTTTGGTAGAAAAATGACAGTGATAGATCTATATAACAATGATGGAACATTTAATATCAATAACTCGTACGTGGGCCTCAGATTAAACTTAATCTATGGTCAATAGTGCGCATTACTCAAAAAGTACTTGTTGCGGCGAGAAGCTATACTTAAAGTTATATGTATTTGCGAAAATATGCTTAACGAATAGTTAGCACCTATCTAATCGTATTGATTAAAAAGTGACCTCTATTCAATATAGTAAGTAGTAAGCTGATGGAATCAGTAGAAAGAACTAGCAGCACAAATTTATCTGACATGCCGCCTTTAGAAAGAACCTCTGAAACATCGCACTTAGTACCACCTAGTTCACCATCAACACCGAGCTACTTAAATTTATTAAGTAATATATGCGCTCTGATATTTACTGTTATCATCATTTGTTGCTCCTTTAAAGATGGTGTCACTTTGTTCTCATTCCATCCTAGCCTTATGTGTATCGGGGTAAGTACATATTAGTTATCATTAGTTTTAAGACTTTTGCACTTGAACGCTTGTTTTAAATATGTGAATTTTTATAAAGGCGCAACGTAATAATAATATGCGTAAAAAAAGAGTAACAGCAAAAAATGTTATGGTCATATGATACACAAGATATTTTATATAATAATACTCTTGTACATTCGAAAAATATTGAATTCTATTCCAGAATAAAACCAAAAAAAATTAATTACCTATACTTCTGGGGGCCGGCCCACCATATGTTCATGATTTGCCCGAGTGGCCCCTAGTCTTAATAAGTTTGTGCAACCATGTTTTATAGCAATTACCATTTATATTTGTATCCTTTTTTCAGTTCATAAAATATTATATTTAAAATAATCCTAAACGTTTTTCAGTGGCTGATGATTATGACTTCTGCCATCAATGCTATAAATCCGGGAGACCTGGCTACAGAATGGATGCCAATTCGTCTCCGCAGTGCTCGTCACTGGGTTCTGCAGATATTTGGTGCCATTATTATAACAATTGGATTTTTAGTTATACTGTCTAACAAGATAATTAACAACAAGTCTCACTTTGTCACTTTGCATGCAAAATTTGGATTGGCTGCTTTGATATTTATGGTTTTGACATCAATGGGAGGTATTGGAGCACTGTATAGTTTAAAGTTAAAAAATTATCTAGCACCTATTTACACAAAACTACTACATGCTGGATTTGGTTTATTAACATTTACCTTGGGAATAATCACAATTTTACTTGGTACATTTTCACATTGGTGGTCATTTGGTGAAATATTAAGATATACAAGCATGATTTTAGTGCTCTTGGTCATGTTGTTTACTATTCTTCGACCTAGTCTAAAAATATATTTCCGTCTAAAAGAAAGGCTCGGAAATATGAATTAGATTGTATAAATTATTATAATTTATAACAATATTATTGGCAATGGTATAACAAGCATCTTGATATTTTAAAAGTTTATGCTGTGCCGTATGATGTTAATAATTATTTTTATAATAAAAATAGTTATTTTGTATATTAATTATACAATGAATAAAGAATTGTTATTCTATGTACTTTACGTACTATAAAAAGAAATTATTTAAATGTAGTACAATAATTGTAATTTGTTCCTGTATGATTTAAGTAAGCAATTATATTTAACACAAAATTTTTAAAAGTGATTAATTGTTATGTTTTTTCTTTTATAATGTTATGAACTCTATACTTCAAAAACAAGCTTATGATACTGTTTTTAATGGCTATGTTAAAAATGTTATATTCTAAGGACTTTGTTTCCTAAGTTAAGCATTCCTTATTTATTGCAATGGATTTTAATAGATAAAATTATTAATTAGTGCTACTGTTGCATTTAGTTCAAGTAGTTTTAAATATTATCGCAAAATATTCTGATTACAAAATAGTATGTGTAATTAAAACTAACAGACTAAAATAAATATGCCTACCTAGATATGTTTTAAACAAATTAATTAAAAATATAAATGAACATGTAGTATTTATACATATTGTCTAAGACAGAAGTTTTGTTACAAATACCTTTGAAAAATTTTTCTTTTGTATATGTGTACACTTATTCTCTCTAGAGCAAATATAAATTTTATTGTCTAGAAGAATCTCAATAACTTGATGTGATTTATGCCAAAAATTAGAATAAATGTTTATCTTAACTAGTATGTGAAATTGTTACTATTCAAATGTACTTATATTGCATGTGTTGTATGTAGCAAGATCATTATAGACTTGAGAATATATTGTGTATTTACAAGGAATACTGATTTTCATTTTGTAATGCTTCATGTAAATAGTATTATGAGCATTTTTACCTATCTGTAATATTTTCCTATTATGTATGGAGGTTTAATCCAGTAAAGGACAAGATTATTTTTCTACTAAGATCTTGTGAGAATTGATTGTTGTTTACAAGAGTATTATTTTAAAGATATTTTTTATATTGGATAATTTTTATTTTATTGAAATCAATGCTTATATACATTTAATTGTTATGGAAATGAAAAAAAATCCTGGTATTTAGAATAATCTTTACAATTATGTGAAAATGATTTCAATTGAACAATTTATTAATGAGTAGGTTACTTATTAAAAATAAATCGACTGGAATTCCTCATTAAATCTTCATATCCCAACTATTATAATAAAAAATAGCTAGGACTAGTTTTTTTTTTAATAACAACAATAGAAGGAGATTTCGCGACATCATTATACTACCCGACTTTTCGTTTTGATTCATTGGCCAAATTGACTTTGGATGAAAAACATATCATAGTACAGTACGATTAACGGTAAGATCGGAAGTGTTAAGTTTGTAACCAACTTATATTTTTTGCATAGTGCTCCGACAGTTTAGTATATACTTCGACAAGCCAAATCAAATGCCGGTTACTATGTACAGTTGTCTGAAAATCTTTCTGATCCAAATTATTTAATTATTAGGTGTTTTTAACAATTACTCTCAAAATATTGAACAGTTGATTTCATTAGTTTGGTAAATGGCATTCAAATATGAGTCCGTTTTTGCAATTATTCTTCAAACGGCCTAATATATTTCGCAGGCGTTAAGTCAATGTCTTTTACTGTAGTTTTTAATGTGGGATTATCACTCTATTCTTATCGTGTCAATTGCAACGCTGACCATTTAAAAACTGCTCTGGGCAAAAGCAATAATCAATTGAGGACATTACCAAAGAAAGAGAAAGAACTATCACATTCGGTACAGAATTCGATGGTTTTGTTTACGTACTTAGTTTAGTAGATAAACGCTCCGCATTTTCCTCAAAATGACAAACTTCGCTTATTTCGCGCAGAAATTACCCTTTTAAGTTTAAAACTTATATAGACATATTGTTCAAAAATCAACATAAATGTAGCTTCGCACAAACGTTAAACTAAAATCAATTTAATCACGATCCGCTTTCCTGCAGAAATCGGATTTTGGAAATCAGTTTTTAAGTGAAGTTGCTAACTTTCCTAACGAGTCCTAAATTATGAAAGTGCTAATCGGCACACAACTCGTTAAATCTAATCACAGAAGTTAAGCTAACAAGGCGTCAGGAAGTTGTCTACTGCTTGGCAGATGAGAAGATAACTGCAAATAGACTTGACCATGTATACCTTAACAAACACCTGGTATTCATCATCATTGTAATCTGCGATATCGATGATTATGATGATTTAGTGATTGTTGTTGTAGAATTATAGAGCTAAAATACACTAAAGTTCTCAGAAAAAATACGACAAATTCTCGACTTCAACCGAAATTTCGGCAATTTACCTAGAACAGTTTTATAGTTTTTTACAGTAACAGTGTTATAGTAGATTCTCATTATTAAAGGTTCACAAACGTCGACTAGTTTGCTTATTGTCTCTGTTAAAGGATAAGAATTAATTCAAAGTACATATATCCACTGTATTAGTTGCATACTGTTTGTAATAATTTAAATAGATCAGTCTAGTGGCTTTCTGATATTGAGTTAAATGCTTTTTTTAAATTTTTATTGAAAAAAATCGAGCATTGACTACGCACATCTCTTTTGACAATGGCAACCCTGCTTACACTCTACTAATATTTATAGTTAACACCCTACAAACTATTGTTTTTGAATTATTTTGAACACTCAGCCTATATTCTGCAGACATTTATTAAATTTGAGCACGGCGTAGCATCTCTAGTTTAAGGTAAATTGTATTATTTATTTTGTGTAAATTCTTAAAAAGTCACAAATAATTTCACAAATTTGCTTTGCAATACTATTTTTGTTATAAGAAGATGGCGTCAATTTTTTTTATTAATTCTTTTTAGATGCCGCAAATAAAACTTCAGTCGTCTGATAATGAGATTTTTGACGTCGATGTTGAAATAGCAAAATGTTCGGTGACAATAAAGACAATGTTAGAAGATTTAGGCATGGATGACGATGAAGAAGAAGTTGTCCCTCTACCCAATGTAAATTCCGCTATACTCAAAAAGGTTATCCAATGGGCGACATATCACAAAGACGATCCTCCTCTACCAGAAGACGATGAAAATAAAGAAAAGAGAACTGATGACATTTCTTCTTGGGATGCCGATTTCTTAAAAGTCGATCAGGGCACATTGTTTGAATTAATTTTAGCGGCCAATTACCTCGATATTAAAGGATTATTAGATGTTACTTGCAAGACAGTAGCGAATATGATTAAGGGTAAAACTCCTGAGGAAATCCGTAAAACCTTCAACATTAAAAATGATTTTACGGCTGCCGAGGAAGAACAAGTACGCAAAGAGAATGAATGGTGTGAGGAAAAATAAGTTTAAACTAATTTATATGTAATCCTAAATTATACCAAGTAACAGGTTAGTGTTTATTTTTTAGACTCAAAATAAGATACTGTAATTTTTTGTAAAATTACAAGCTTAAATTATTATTCAAAGAAATAACACATCTCAAATTTAAGACATTCTTGATGTAGGTACTGTTTTTCATCTCTACAAAACGTAAATCATTAGGTTTTGTAAAATATATGTTCACATTAAATGTCATAATTTAAAGCTTTCCTGAAAACAATAACTTTTTTAATTTTTATTAATATCATAAACAGTAATAGAAATTTTGCTCTTCCTTCACCAAAATCTTTTTCAATTTTTTAAATTAAGTTAATGCTATGTATAAGGAATTTCCGAGAATATTCTAGAAAATCTGTTTTAATTCAAGTAATCCTTTCTCCTTGTGTAATTGTTGTTGTAAAATGACATGGAAAAACAATTATAATTGTAAATCAACTTTTGCAATTCATTTATTTTATCCACTAAATTTTCAATAACCCTTTTTTCCAGAAAAGTTCAAAACTTTTTCTTATATAATTAATACTGTATACCTTATTAACTAGTTGGATGTATTACTAATGCTTAAAAAATCTGTGATTAATACAGGACAGAGCTTATATAAACATTTTGATCTTCAGAAGACTTCAGGACCTCAGATGTGAAATATAAAGCCCTCTATTTTTGCATGGCACGGTAGTTGAACAGGACAGAAAAATATTTTCTTTTTTGCTGTACATGCATGGCTTAGGGAAAATCTAGATTATTAAAATGTTTATTGAGGGTGTTATGGCTACAGTTGGCATTTATTGCTATCAAAAATTTTAATTTATTCTAACATAGGCTGCTGTAGACTGGACATTCTGCTTGGGTCCTCTCCATAATAGAAGGTTTGATTTTATTAAGCTATGCCTGTATCTGAAAATTACTGCTAGAGAGTTTACCTACAAAGTACATATATTCACCTGGCATGTCAATCCCTAGGGTATGCAGCACAGTGTAACAGACCAATGTGGTGATAAAAGTACTTGTAAAATAAGCATTAATAAATATTTGTCGAGCCTAAATGGAGTGTTTAAAAATAACATGTTATAAAAATTTGAAAGTTTAATATTTCTGATGAAGCGACTCAAATGTCTGGTACTATACTAAACTGCTTTAAGACTGGTATATAGATCTGTACTTTCTTTCCATGTGGAGGTCTGTATTTCCAATATGGGAATATTACAAGCTTGATAATATTTTAAAGAAAGAATATTAATAAGATAGGTAGATAAACATTAATTTTACAGCAAAATGACTCATATAAAAATGTTATAACAAAAAATTAAAACTAAAGATTAAAAGCACCTAAAACTTAATACTAGAGCCAAATGTTAAAGCAAAGGACAATAATTCAATAAACAAATGTATTCCTACAGGTATAATTGATGTCCCAGTACTATCAAATACGTCATTATACAGTGAGCAGAATCGTCTAGTGAGCGAAACATTGATGAAATAGTAATTATACTAAAAGTTGAATTCAAAAAAAAAATGTTAAACTTTCTTAAAAATAATGTGACAAATATTGAACAAGTTGGTCATAAGTTAACTCTACATATAAATCTGCTTTAGTCTTTTATTAAGGCCAAGTACTTTTTATAACTGAAATGATTATGATTTTTTATAATAACATGTGTGCCAATGTGAGTACTGTTGCTCCCTGCACTAGGTAAGGCTTGTACTGCAAATTGTTTATGGCGTGTTTTTTACATTATTAACTTGTATAATTTAGTTGATTAAAAATGTAAATTGATTTTATGGACAGTTCAAAATTTCAATGAGTTTATCATCATTAAAAATATCCAAATTGTCAGGCATCGAAGAATATACTGTTTTCAGCTAGTCAATAGCATGAGCTTCCTTTTGATTGGTTATAGGTGTACAAGCATAGAAGAGATGAACATATAGCTCATTTGCTGTCAAATAATGTATGCTATTCATGGTTACAGAAAAGAAAGAACATATTGATATTATAGTAAGAAAAAACATTTTTAAAATTTGGACAACTATACACTAAAATAATTATTGTTTACTGTCTGTTCCTCCAGACTACATTGCTAGAAGTTATTGGTCTGGCAAACAGAAATTATTTGTACCTAAGTTGCTGCTTTATCAAATCACCATATCTTTCTATGGGCTTAGAAATCTAATAAATAAAGGGGTATATTACACTGATACAAAGGGATTCTTGAAAACGTACGAAAAGCTTCTGTAACT
This sequence comes from Battus philenor, assembly GCF_028537555.1. Classification (NCBI taxonomy): domain Eukaryota; kingdom Metazoa; phylum Arthropoda; class Insecta; order Lepidoptera; family Papilionidae; genus Battus; species Battus philenor. The sequence goes on from NW_027181704.1 coordinate 6,683,016, forward strand.
AGAATAAAAAAGTCAAAGAATGTTTGTATGCTAATGTTTACTGTGCTATAAATGACTTGAAGATGAGATAACTTGGTTTTGATGTGTTTGCATCTAGGATATTTCTATGTTTATTAAAATATGTACTATATGATATATGGTCCTACTGACTTTCTTTCGCCTGTTCTCGAGTCTAAAGTATTTGATCAGAACAGGTGGTACAACAACATCACATCAACAAGGCATATAATACATTGTATATAGAATAAAAAAATTATGAATTTAAGCTATACATTCACCCCTTAATGCTCTTACTCTAAAATCAATCGCTTTTATAATAAAAATATTTTTTTAAAACAGTAAAGGCAAAAACAATGGTCCAGTAGTACCTTCAGACTTCCAATAGAAAATATAAAAAAAAAATCTACTATTATTTTTGTAATATGGAATCCTTTGAAGGTTCATACTTTTTAATACTAATAATTGCGCAGTGAAAACTACATCAAAGGTGAAAATTATTCAGTGATAGCTTGAGAAATTAATTTTGATTTGTAATTTAGATATTAAGCAATTATTTTGCCGCTGTTGTTGATTTTAATGAAGAAGATAGAAGTTTAACTTTTAAGAAAATTGAAAATGAAACCGTGTTTGTTGAAATGGACGAACATATGTATGTATAGGTAAGAGATCTGGATATTGATTACAAACAGAGGTTTTCATCAATAACCCATTTTTACTACAAATTACATTAAAAATTTGTATGATAATTTTTTATAGCTCTTTATTGTTTTAAAAAGAGTAAGGTTTAGCAATTGCCACTTTACATAAAATCATTTCGATGGGTGCCTGGAACAAACCGCAATGGTTAAAATGCAATATTACAAGAAACAAGATTTAATGAAATTTTGAATAACTTCTAAACTACAGGGCACAGCAAAAATTTCTATGTCTTTTGTGTCTTTGTCTGTATGTGTAATGCTACCGTCGTCTTTGCATGAGCAAATTCGAGGAGCAAATACATGCACTGGTGGCAATTTCCAACGACCCTCTAATCTCGTATACGGTCATGATAACATACTTTTACGGGACGCGGACTGTCAAATTAGAATAAAATATTGCTTAACGCAGCAACGCTATAAACTAGATTAAACAGTACGACGGTGACATAATTATACATAGAAAATTACACACGAATCTCATGACTTATTAGTTTTTAGTTAAAATAAAACGCTATGTAAGATCCCCAATACCGCATCCGCAAGCAACAATACCAAACGTTGCCGTGAACGGACACCCTGATGGGTGGATATCTTCTATTGATATAGATTGCTTCCGACCAACATACACGCCGTATACAGGGATAGACTGCCCAATCCCTTTTGATAACATAGTATATCGTATCTTCAAGAGTTGCTTGGCTAACATTTTATTACATGACTCCTATTAGTCTTGATACGGTAGATTCCGGAGGCTAACTTCATTGAAAAATGATTTTACATGAAAAACGTCGGCAGAAAGATTTATAGCCTGTGTGAAGATGAAGTGAGATGTTATAATGCGAACTAAATACAGTTAATTTTTGAGCAACTTTTATGAAATAGCAAATAAGTGTATATGTTTCGGATGAAGTTAATGCTGTTAGCTATAAGGCTTTCACAGCTTCATCTGACATGAGTTTACGGAATAGAAGGGTCCGTAAATTATGCTAAATTTAAAAGTAAAGTTATCGTATTTCAGATTTCACGATGACGCACGCACGAAAACTGAAGCTTAACTTGTCCTGTTAGTGATAGTTTAATGTACGCATATGCAAGTCGTTTACGTGATAACTTGAATTGAACTTTAAAGAAAAAAAAACATGAATAATAGTGAAAAAGGGATTCATAATTTGCAACACAAAAGATCACTAATTTAATGAGTGATTATATTGTTCTTTTATACAACTTTAATGTTGAAAACTTTAGAAGTAAGGAGGCTCTTTATTCTAAGTTAATAAAAATAAAACACTGACAAAAAACTAAAGACATTTAAAATTATCCTAGATCACAATAGCAATAAATCTAAAATCTTAATCTTTTGTTGTAACAATTACGCGATACCGCGAAAACCTTTTTCTATTGCATAAATATCAGGACTGAATAAGTTGTCTATGCATGTGAAAATTATGCTGTTAAATTTGCCATGCCGGGAACCGCACGAGGCTGCTCCTATGATGAGCCCAACAAGGAATGCAAATATTAATAAAACAATAAGGGCATATTCGCTTCTGTTTACGTTACCCAGCGATTCTTTGCACAGGTAAAAAAAATCATAGGGTGTCCTGGAAAAGAATAAGATGTGTTAATAACACGAATGTAATTAAATTGTTATTTACACTATTGTGTGTATTTATGGATAACAATAAAAACATTTAAAAACACTAGATTAATTATTATCACGATAAGTTGTTTGAGATTATTTAAATAGTACATCATGATTGTAATTTCAAGGGAAATTATAGAGGCAAAGCTAATTATCGGCAGATTATTTTTTTTAACTATTTCAGACCTGGCGTACACAAATGTACACATAAAATACAAAAAAATGTTTTGGTATTTATTTCGCTACAAGTGCAATTGAGAACGCTTTTGTTCATATGTCCACATTATAAACTACAAAAATTGATACTACTAAAGCGATCTCTTAGCATCCTTTGTGATTTTTTCGACATGTTTCGATCAGTGGCTGACCGAAGTTAGAGCTGTGTAGATAAGCTCGTCATTTTATTTCTAAAAAGTAGTAAATTTATGCACTGCAAAAATATGAATTGATGTGTTATATTCTTAAGGTCATACGTAATACATAATTTGAGTTTGTTATTATATTTTGGATCAATTATCACAGTTTTTATATTTGTACACAAATGTACACATCAGGCGTAAATGACAACGGCATTTTACAAAGTTCGACCAATATTTGATGCTGTTAGAAATCGATGTTTAGAGTTACGGCGTGGAAAAGAACTTTGCATTGACGAACAGATAGTTCCTGTCACTGGGAAACATGTTGCCAAGCAGTACATAAAAGGTAACTTGTTCATAGGGGCTCAAAATATTTTTTTATGTGGTTAACATAGGCAAGCTATGATTTTCTATTTTATCAAAGCTCTAGTCCAGAACTTGATAATAATTAGATAAAAAAAAATTGGATACGGTGCAGTTATTGTCTTTCATCTCACAAAGAGAATTGGAGAAAGCAAGGGCCACGAGCTGTCAACTATTTTTCGTCATATCATTTATTACAAATTATGAAACAAAAAGGCATAATGACTGCATGTACAGCTCGCATCAATAGATTCGCCAATCTATCGCTACTAAGCGACAAAGAAATAAAAAAAAACCGCGAGAATTTTCTCAGGAAGTAAGTAATTATGGCAAAGATGTAATTGTAGTCAAGTGGCTGGGTAATAAGATTACCCATTTTGCTTCAAATTTTGTTAGTATTGGTGAAAAAGACTCGGTCAACAAGTGGTGTAAGAAAGTTAAGAAATTTATTAAAGTTGAAAGCCCCGAAGTGGTCAGGAAATACAATCATGTAATGGTGGGAGTTGACCTATTAGATCAAGGCATGAGCTACTACAGGACCTTCATAAAATAAAAAAAATGGACTTTTCGCTTGATATTTCATGCTTCTGATTTGGCTTTAGTGTAGGCATACCGAGAGTACCAAATTGACAATGCGTTGTTAAGCATACCGAAGAATAAACAACTTACGTTGCTTCACTTTCGTCGTCTGCTGGTTGAAAGTCTGGTGTTGAGGAATAAAGTTATCATTGGTAAAAGAGGACGGCCTAGTGGCAGTAGCCCAATACCGCAAATTATTCCAAGAAGACCAGGAGAGGTTCGTCCTGTAACGGATGAAGCAAGAGACGGTGTTGGGCATTTCCCTGCACATGATGAGGGACTTGGAAAACGGTACAAAATGGTGAAATGCAAGGAAAGAACCAGGATTAAATGTATAAAATGCAAAGTTCACCTTTGCCTTACCAAAGATAAAAACTGTTTCTTAGCATTTCATACGTAAACTTATGAAACACGCATCTTGAATGCCGAGAATGACTGATTTACCTATGTGCCAATTATTTACCCATCCCAAAGTAGAAATCTATTTTTTGTAAATGATTATATGTATTGTACTTTAGTACTTAGTTTTGTTAATTTTATAAAAATAATTAAAATTTCCTAGTAAAAACATTAATAAATTAAACTTTTTATAATTCCAATGAAACCTCTTATACACTAGTCTTAACATTACTTAAGACGGATGTGCACATTTGTACACAAAAAGAAAAACTATTTTTTCTGAAAGACCTGACAAATAGGATTTTTTATAATGTTTTCCTTAGTCATTTTACACCAATTTAGCTACAGTTTTTTTTTAGATTCATTGGATACAAAAAAAAAATAATTCAGGTCTGAAAGGGTTAATCAAGGCATATTCAAGCAGACGTTGTGTTAAACGTCAAAGGGTCCATGGGTTGCACAGCGCAATAGTGTCGCGTGAGCAATGTAGTTCTACGAAGAGTGCTTTATATTTTAATTTTATAAGATTATCAAGACGTGACCTTTTTTGTTGGGGCAAAGAGAGATTACGTCGGATTTGCTTCAACTGAAATCGGGACGAGTAATCGCCGTTATCATTTTATTTCAGGGACATGGGAATGATTTTCAACACAGCGACGATTGCCGCATATTAACTAACCTAACCCTGAGAATCTTCAACTCTCATCAATTTGAGAATTTAGAGATAGTCGGTAATAACAGAGAACGTTAAATCGAGGCCAACCGACATAGGAATCTCCCGAGTTCTTCATCCAGAAGCTAAAAGAACGAGTACTTAAAAGTACAAACCGTTCTCAGTCTCTCCAAGAAGATCCTGTTCATAATTTCATCGCCACGGATAATTCAGCAGTGGATTGTTTCTTCACAACTTCACCGTTAACGCATCCGCAGTCATATTCCACTTAATCGCAAAGGGTAGAGCGCGACATATTGTTATAGCGACGTTCTTTTCTCACTGCCACTCTGTAATCGATGCTCTGATGATCTACCTCCAAAGAGAAGATCGTCGACACCGTCTGGCGTGGCCGTAGGTTATTCTCGTCGTGGTTGACCATGCCACTATTGAGCCCCACATCATAAAAAAGCGGTTCAAGGACGTTGCTAACTTCAGTCAAGGTAAAGGGCTAGAATGCCATAATACTTACGATATGGTACTGCAATTTACTTTGAGCTAGATTGCGCAAGACAAGATGTATCCTCCACATACGGCTTGTTTTTGAAAGGTTTATAATTGCCACATTATAAGCTACATACAATGGCACAATTGTTAACCCTCAAATCCCGATCGGTGGCATACTTTAATCGTTGACATGCGACTTACATTGAATAGCGCCGCTGCAATTGACACTAAGCTACCGCTAAAAGATACCGTTTTTACAAACGTCGCCACAAGCCATTCGTACGCCGCGCGACTGTCGGAACCTTTTATAACATTTATCACGCGAATGTGTAAATAGAAATGTAATTTTATCAATACAAGCTTTCCGTATGGAACAACCACGCGGTTTACATCACACAACACTGTTTCATTTCAGCTAGAAATGAGAACTTTTTATACCTTTACTTCCCTACTTCTAAAAGTTTATTATATTGTTATGTACAATAGAAATATCTTTATTTACCTGCAACAATTAGTATTATCGCACAACAAACGGTCGGTTTCGTCTAAAAGCTTCTGAAGCTGCTGTTGAGCTAATGCAATTACTGGACATTTTTTATGCAGAATGTTAGCTATTTCACCCTCAGGGTCTAGGTCGCAACTACAGCCAGCCGTCGCAAGTCTAACTTCATCTAGTCTTATATCATTTCTAGGCGATGAATCAGCTAACTCCGAATCTACGTCGTCTCTTGGACTTGTTCTATAATTATCTAATGAAGGGCTTTGATTATTTCTAAAACATTTCCTTGAATAACGGTAAATGTTTTGAATGTGAAATTCATCTGCAGACATTATCTGATACAGTAAATAAAATATATAACAATAACATTAAGATATCAAGAGAAGACTCCCTCACGATTGACAGAAATGTCAGACCATGACAACCATCACCTTTTTTTGAAATCGTGATTAAGAAAAGCGGTTATTAGATAGTAAATAACTCGAGAAGGTGCTTTGTTAAATATTTATTGTATCAGAGTTGACATAGTATTGATGTAACTTTAACTATAACATTGAATAACATGTTTACATGTGGTGTGTTTAAAAAATTGCATTATGGAAACAAATTCTTCAACAGTTAGAGTTTCTACATGAATATATTTTTATTAGAATTCTACGATAGTTTATTGACTTATTAATTATATTATATTCTAAGTTCAATTTTGGTCGGTCATCTTACCTAATTAATTCTAGCAAGTCAGTGGCTGGTTCCAACATAAATACTGCATATTAATTTAGTTGCAATTCAATGTGTTTATTTTCTATTTAAACGTATTGTAGTTTATTGTAAGTGACACCTACAATAAATTGGTGCCTTGTTACAAAGCGTCACCTAGTTTATACGTAATTATTTATAAATTCAAGATAAACCAACACTGTTTGCGACATTATCAGTTTTATTTATCAAATGGTATCAATATGTGACTATCGTTTGTTTACTTTCGCAAAACTAATGTGTCTTATTTCATACCAATATAAGATCACTATTATTTTTTTTTAACATGTAATTCTTATTGCTAGAATTAAATCATAGCCAATACCCTGTATAAGTGCAACACAGTTGTAAACTCAACTGCCTACTACTTTATTTATTTTACATTGGATTTAAAAAATATATTTCATAATGCTTGAATCATGACGGAGTTTCATTCTACATTGTTAGGGATTAGACGCTACTCATTTAAATTGATCTAATTATCTATCTAGTACTATATATAGTATGTACTTCATAATGTTATTTTATGTGAATGAACATGATTTCATACCACGATGTTTATATGATGCAATACCAAAAAATTTGTTATAATGAAAAGCATAGAATAAAATTTTTAATTGCACGAAATAGAAAAGAAGAATAACGAAAATTTTGTTGTAATAACTAATTTTTCTAAACAAGTATTGACACGCATAACACGTACTTTTAATAAACTTTTTTTTTTTTGCAGACGGTCACGGGCAGCAATTAGTCATTATTAAATGATACATAATTAAACATAATTATTCATTGGTATCGTAGCAGCAGTAGAAGGAAAAGATAGCGAAGATAACCTTTTTATTATCTAGGTCGTTATTAAATAGCCAGGCAAAATAAAAAACAACAATCCTTAGAACCACAGAAATATATTACATATAACAATAAAACATACAACAATGACAATAAAAATGAGTTTTTCAAGCACTTTAATCTCCTATTGATTGGTGCATTATCTTCTTTGAGTATTCATACACCACAAACAAAACTGCAGTTGCGGGTATCGTCCTTATTAATGTTGGCTTTAGCCCGTTATAAAGCGCCAGTACACCTTAAAAAATGTTTATTAGGTAAACACGGGTAAAAAACAATGTAATATAAATATTTTTTTACGACAGAAAGCACATGGTACACATCAAAACCTCACTTATCCTTATTTAGTCATTGTGAAGGTTTTTGCAAAACTGGTATGTAATTATCAGAGATCGGATAATGTTATATATTTTATTTTAAACCAGACACTCTGCTGTCAAAATGCAGGCAGGCACAGAGGAGGTATCCTTGGAGGGAGGCCTCTATATACTAGCCGAAGAGCATGGTTTGGGCTGTCACTCGTCGATAATACCCGCCTGGTATTTCAACATGAGGGCGACCGAGAGGACCAAACTCCAATTGATCTGTTGCTATTACCAGACTAATAACAAGTTTGCAAAAAGTTAGAGCTAGGAGAAGAAGTGGCAGAAGAAATTCCAATTGACTGTTGCGTGTATAAGGAAAGATGTTGGAATGATTTCTATTTATATATCCGAATGAGGGCGCTTCATCTGACGTTCCTTTCGCACACTATAAAAAGGGAGTACCGTATAAAACGCGCTTTCGCGAGAAATTGGTCCTCAGTTGTATGCGCACGGTGCTGCCACCCTAGCAACGCTTCTATCTAGTATAATCGGTTTTAGTTAAAGTGTTGGCATAAGAAATCAATTTCATCATTATTTCAGCTGAAGGAGGTCCACTGTTGGACATAGGTCTCTCCCATAGATTTATTTATCGATAGGACCGGCGAGAATCGGCCTGCATCCAACATCTTCCTACGACCTTGACAAGATCATCTTGTTGGTGGACGTACTGCATCTTCCTATTCGTGGTCTTCGCTATGTGGTCCGTCCACTGCCATTTCAACTTGCCAATCTGCTAGGCTATGTCGGTATCTTTCTGGATCTCATAATGAAATCTCTCCATGGTTCTTTGAACGACTGTTAGCTTGCTAATGAGGCCGCAAGTGAGAGACCACGTTTCATTGCCGTTCTCTGGTAACATTCAGTGGTCGTAGACTTTTGACTTAAAACACTAAGAGATATTAGACGTGAAAAATTTTTCGTAATTTCCCGGACGCTGCCAAGTTGAGTTAGATTAAGCGATTGACCACTCAAGCATCGCGCCAGCAACTGATATTGGGGTTGGTTGTGCCACCAACATGTTTATTTTAAGGTCTACCCGTTGCAAAACCTGATCTAAGTTTTCGAGCATCGTTTTGAGTTATGATTACGGCATCTTCGGCAAACCGAAGTTGAGCGATGTATTTGCCATTGAAGTAGATGCCAAATCCTTACCGTTCCAGGAGCTTGCAAACGTCTTCCATGGCCGTAGTTAACAGGTATTGTCTCCCTGTCTCACGCCAAATTGGGTTCGACGAGGTGAACACTTTCACAAAATTCTACTTACATATTTTGACTTCCTACCCCAATCAATTTATCTATCGGACACTGTAGGACACGCCATGTTTTAAAACTTAACAGCCCTGTACCTGCATTCGATTGTCAGTCCGACATGGCCCCGCGTACCGCGAGCATTGTCTTATATTTAACTGCATCATAGTTTTGTGTATATTGTCATCATAATATACACGCATTTCCGTTTTTGTAGATTTATCGGTTAAAAGCCAAGCGAGGGAGTGCTACAAAACTAATTTAAGCTTCCATAACTTATACAAATAATAACTTGATAAAAATTTGCAAAGGATTATCCGACCTCTGTTAATCACTTCTTGGTTTTCTTTTAATATAATGTAACTTCACGAACAGTTCGTCCATGAAACGTGTAATTTATTATAAACAATAGTCATTTTATGTTCAAAGAGGGGCCCTCTTTGAACATAAAATGACTATTGTTTATCTACAAGAATCGCAAGTAAACAGTTAACTGCAATTATTGTTTACTGATAAAAATCGCAAATACTCAGCTGACGGCTGAACAAACATTTTTGAAGTAAGAAATTTGCGTAATTATAATATTGAAATTTCGTTATTCCTTTACTCGATTACATTAAATATTTATTGCTAGCCCGATGAAATTTTCATTGATTATTTTGACATTTTTGTATTATTGAAATTATTTAAATTTGTGATTTTTATTTTATAACCCCTCAAAATTAATGTTAATATTCAATAATGTTAAAAAAAAATTCAAGTCAATTTGATTTAAAATTTTATACGGCTACTACATTAAATGCGGTTACATGATGTAAAGGTACTTACTATGCAGCTTTTTTTAGAAAAATTTCAAGAGAATCGAGCCTAAGTATATTTAAAAAAAAAACTATAAATCACCCGAACCATTGCAAATTGCTGAACGTACACGGGGATAATATGGATAGGTATTGATGTCCCCACCTCCGGGCCACGTTTGATACATCGGTCGTGTTACACCCTGTATATATTGTAATTCATATACACGCACATTATGCTTATGTAGTATATATTATGCAAAGTCGTTTTAATTTTTGAAAAGTGAACATATCTGAATAATTTAAAAAGACACTTACCTTCTTTCTTAACAATTTCATAGCCAACTGATAGGAACTTTTCACTGCTGTTTGATATTTGAACTCGTGATTTAATTACGTCAGTAGGGAATATGACAGTCCACAAGACACATCCACCGACTGCGCCGGCGACCATCGTTTTAAAGAAACCTATGTCTTCTTTTGACTGCCCTGGCTTTGCTAATAATTCTCTAGTCCCTGAAAATGATTATGAATTATATACCAATTGGTATATAACTTGTATCTGACAACACAAAATTCGTTTTGGGACTAGGTTTTTATACTCTTTCATAAAATCCTTGAAACAATTTTATAAATCAGCGAAAGAATTCAAAACTTATGTTTAAGGCAAGATAGATCGATTAAGCATATTATTGTATTAATGATTACACAGAAAAAAACATGCCAGGGATTAGTATCATACTGATTTAAACGGCAAACGAAATATTTACAAACATGTAAAAATTGTAAAATTGGTGTTAAAAGAGTAACCATTCGAGTTTCTTGCCAGGGATTTTGTTTCGATGAAATTAACATTCCGATCCTGGCAGTAATACATGGAGAAAACTAATATTAGTATATATGTGAATACAAATTTAAATGTACAATTATGGTACTGGAAGGCATAGCCTATTCGAAAGAGTAAATATTTGTTTTATTGTTTTAATAAAAAATGATTTTCCGTCAAAATATACTAATCGATACATACATGTCTTCAGAATAGGACATTCTAATGTATTTTTATCTAAATTTATTTGTTAAAAAATTATGGATGTGGTTTTAATGAATTACTATATTAACAACATGTTTTATTCCTTAGTTCCTTCCTGTGCATAATCAGATGTAATTTGTCGTCTTATTCGCCCGATGTTAGATATTTTCACACAAAAGTGGTCTCCACGTTACGCTCACATCTGAATAAACATCTGAAAAATCAATCTCTATTACATGCTTACCTTCGTATCCTCCAAAGAAAAAGAAATATCCTGGCATTTCCCTCATAATTGTGGGCACTAGTCCTCTGAACAGCCCTTGTATGCCATATTGTTTAAATATTTGTTGGGAAAGTTGCAAAGGCGTCACTTTTATCTAAAACCATTACTTTAATCAGTGTTAGAGACAAGAAATTGCGTCATACTTCGTACGTCTCAAGAATGATGTTGTTATCAAAAGTCTATGAACCAGAACATTGATAAAAGGTTTACAGTTTTAACTATGCAATGCAGACTAATTTAAAAAAAGAATTTAAAATTACTACTTTCAGCAATACTAGCCACTAAGAAGCGCAGATATTGGCATGTAGTAGTTAAAAGTAAGTTATACATCGTAAAAGCTTTGAATATTAAGCTCATTTGACAGCGAAAAGCTTCCACATTTATTTCCAATCAACCTATATAAATTGATCAGTCTGAAATAACAATAATTTATTTTTTAAAGGAATGCAACAAGCCAATAATTTTTGTCAGTACAAAGTTTAAACAGAAATTTTAATAGATTGTAATTCGAATTTTGCGGATGCTTTTTTTACTATGTTCACAAGGTTACAAGGGTGTACTATACATTATTTGCTAGCAAATGAGATATACATTTATTGAACTTTTTACTAAAAACTTTTACATGTTTAAACAGTCAGCCTGTAGCAAATATTTATTTCCAGAATGAATTACTAATTAAAATGATGATGCCTCAATGATATCGCCGCCCCAATCGAATAAAATGACAAGTTCGAAAATGCCACTTTTCAGGAGAAACGAAAAACTAAATATTCGTTATATCTCAAGAATTATTACACTTAAAATTATAATCTTTGTATAGTTTTAAAGCTAATTGCATCTTTTATTAGTATTTACTAATATCGTATACTCTTTTTATTCTCGTTTGTATTTTACTTGTTTATTTAGAGAGAAAAAAAGGTAACTTTGCCTATCACCTCCATTTTTATCCAGAAAATTATAAAAAAAATTGACAAGGTGTATTGGAACTCGTAGATTGCAAATATTTAATAACCCGATGAAAAAGATAATAGCGATTCCCATTTTATTTTGTGGGGGCGGCGATATACTGATGGAGCACTTATACTATTAATTTAAAAATGGAATAATACTTAAAAAGATTGGCATGTATTTGTCAATTAATAAAATACGCTAAATGTTATAAATGTAATGATGTTTTCAATAAAATACCCAAAGTCATCATACAGCTGATTGTGAGCCTTGCACATTGACTTCCCTCATTGCTTGGAGCTGGCATTTGATCAGTTCAGTTGGACAGAGGGTGAAGGACGAAAAGAACGCAGCCAGGAAACCCGCACTTGCATTACCCATCATAGACAATTGTTCTGTATTCTAAAACAATAAAAAATAATATAGCAAAGTGTTTCTTTAGTTTTATTTTTTCGTTAATTTATGATCATTTCATTAATTTGAAATTTATTATTTTTGCTTATAAGGCTCAAGGTCACCCAGAGAGCAGTGTAGAAGGCTATGCTCAGAGCTACGCTGCGAGATCGGACCAGAAGTAGAGACGTAGCATGAAGAATTGCTCATCTGAAGTGGTAGTGAACCTGTCCATCATCCCCCGGCACTTTGTCTATGCAAGCGACGGTAGTTGGGACCGAAAGGTTTTCGAGCGGGAACCAAGAGTCAGTATACGTAGTATTTGCCTTTGTTTTACAGGGGCGTCTACCGTTCGACATGATGTTGATATGACATGACTTACAGCAAAATATTATTTCATTGTTTTTATTATGTGATCCTCTATATCAGATGTTTCTATCAAAAGACTACTATCCTAAGATACTACCCGTAGAAAAAAATAAATCGTAGTTTACAGAGGATAGTCATGAATGTGTCTACTACCTATATAGGATGATTTTACGTGTAAAAGATTTGATGAAAAAAACCTTTAAATATTATACAACTATTTCCAATCAAGTTTTATAATCTCTGTAATATGTTACATTAATATTAAAGAAGCGTTTTTTTATTATATTATCTTAACGCTATTTATTATTTCTAAAATCATTTATTTTTGAATAGGGTTTATTCACCACTTTAAAGTTTTTACACATACCTAATTACTCTGGATTCAGACTCGTATTATTTTTATAATAGATTTAAAGTTTTAGTAATTGCCATTTTATGTTCCAAAAAACAGTTTGATTTATTGTCAAATGTTGCAACACACATAAAGACGAGTTTTTTTTTTATAATTAAATTGCCCATAAATATGTGTATAAGTTATGTTACCGTCAATGATATTGTGTGATACACTTTCATAGAATAACTAAAGAGCATTAGTTGAACATAGGTCATATGTCACAATAAACTCGTGTCCAAATAAAAGAAGTAAAAAGTTCCGCCCTATTTTTAAAATTGATTAGGTCATTTTCAAACGCCTTTCTTAAACCATCACTGATTTCTTTAAATACTTGAAAGCTGATATCCGCTTCGTACTAGATCTATGCTTATCTAAAAGCGGGTGGGTAAAGCCCTTATCAAAATATTTTGAGGTTAGAGATGTTTGCATGATACAAATCAATTTTGAACGCTTCACATTTTTTATAGACCTGACTTACACTGCTGCCCAACTGGCAATTACAAACTCCGCGAGTTCCAGGAAGCGGGGACGAGAGAGCGCTTAACTTTTAGATCGCTCAAGCTGACAAATGAAAAATATTATATTATTAATACAAATATACCTATGTATCATGAAAAGTGGTCTTACATTTTATAAAATATAAGATAATTTTTCAAATAATTTTGAAAGAGTGTAAGTCTCTATAAAACATTCACTTATACTGACTGCACTATTTAGTGCTTATTTACTCCCATGTTAACTATTAGAAATAAAATAGCAAAATCTTTACCTCAGTACCAGTTAATTGACAAACAAACTTTTGACAATAGCCATATGCAGCAAAGAGTACTGAATTCTCAGCAACATTGGCTAATATAGCTGGAGTGGTTCCTGCATACAACCCTCTAATTATTCCATCATTTCTGAGTGTCTGTTTTAAACAATCATACATGCCTTTGTATAAATGAGGAAATGTTTGCATCTTTACTTTCACTGTGTCCAATGGTTGCCCGACATAAACAACTGCTACACCACCTAGTGATTAAACATAAATAACATTAACATTATAAGCTAAGAAAATTGTTTAACCTTGATATTAGCACCATTCATTTATTTTGAAAAGATCCAGTTCTTACTGAGATGGGATTTGACATAGTAGTACAAATGTAAATTTATTCGATTTTGTCACCTTTAACTAAATAGAAAAGTTTACATTGACATATAACAACTCTATTACCTAATTTAAAAAAAATACCTAGAATGTATAAACATTTTCACTAGCCTAGTAACTTTAATAGCTATGGCTTACTTCAAAATAGAACAAGATACTGCTTGCATCCCACTACTTTGCAATGCTGTAGAAGTTCTCAAAGAGATGGCTCATGTCAAGTACCTTACGACCAGTTATACAATGTTATGACAGTCAATTAGTAATAAAAAAATATATTTATGTAATAAATAATTTTATTGTTAAATAAATATATCTTGAAGATACAGAGTGTTATTCCACTGACACAAAAAAATTCACAGATGAACTAAGGTCACTGTGTAGCTTGAAGATTTGCACGTCTGAAGCAGCAGTGGACAGGGAAGGTTCTCAAGTGGTGATTACGGACCAGTAGACATGGCATAGATAGGCCCTCCACTTGGTGAACAGACATATACAAGGTTATGGGAGGGAAGTTACTGGATATGGGCATTGAAAAATTGGTCATCATAGTGATCCATTTTGGGACAATTTTATTCCTTGCAGTGAGTATTTATCAACTGAAATAATGATGAGGCTATGACTTTTTGTATATCTCTTTTTAAATTAATCTGGCATTAATGTACTGTGTTTAGTTTTGCATATTACATGCACTATTTGGTGATATATTTATATACACATACAAATTGTTTACCTTCTTGTATATAAATGGTGAATGCTTAAAACTACTGACAATACTAAAATATTTTATGTAATTATTTTCAATCTTTGCATATTTAAAAACAGCAAAAACCTAGAAAAAGATTAGTCATTTTACAACTATCAATCACTAAAAATGAATTTTAAGTAAAAATATCAGTAAAAGCTGTTATTATAAATCATAAATGGTCATATTATTAATTTCAGTTTTGTTTTCAATGTAGGAAATACTTTTATTTTATCTGTATATCATATAATGCATTTGCATTCTGTTTGATACAGTTTGGAATGCATATATCATAACATCACATATCATTTAAAAAAAACATTGAAATATGTAGAACTAATGTATGAGATTAAAACCAAGGTAAACAAGAACCATTTAGACAACAAAATCACTTGGATTAAATTGAAAAAAAAAAAAAACGGGAATGAATTGCTTGAAGAATGATGGCGAGTCTGAACTAAACATTATAGCATTTCTGGATTGGACTTCTAAAGTACCATTGGTTAGGCAGGGAAAGGAGTCAAGTCAGTAAATTTATCCTAAAAGCCTGAGTTATCCGCACCACAGTAGTAGTAGCTTGGGCTGATTGTTGCAATTGTCAAATAGTATGCATCAAACTTCGCAAGCACACTGTACCTGGCTCCTTTCCTTAGAATACAATTAACCTGACACCCACACAAAAAATACAAGGAATGCTGAGTAATTATTTCTAACTACTCTATTTTCAATAGAGTTTTAAGACTTTGTGGGAATGCATTATTCATAAATTTATAAATAATTCATACCTAGTGATCCAGCAGTAAAGTCTATAATTCCACTTTTCAATCCACTTGTACCTCCAGTTGTATGGGCCATTACTATTCAGTAATAAAACCTAAAAAGTAATATATAAAAATTCCAGTTGTTAGATAAGAACAAATCAAACAATAGTAGTTAAATATATATATGTAATAGGTACCATAAATTTATTATACCTCCTAACTATAATGTGTGATTGTTTTCATGAGCAAGCATGCTAAAAGTTCTGGACTAAAAAGAAACAAGCAATAGGGTACAATATATAAATATCTTGTTAACTAAGTAAATGAGTGCCAGAGAAGCCAGAATTATACATCTAAGTTTAATATTATTTAAATCTTCATGTATATTTCTTACACAATATAACACATACCAACCTTTCATTCTTCTGATAAGGCTATTTCATGTCAATTATATTTAATTAATATTTTAATATGTATATAACCTAACATTAAAGTACCAGCTACCCACATACAAATTTTAGTCCCTTAAAATTTTCAAAAATATTATAATAATTGAAAACCGGCTATGAAAGGTTTGGCCAAATGAGTAAAATCAAATCGTTACTTTAATAATATAGATAAAATAAATTAATTTTATAATTAAAAAGTTAAGTTTTTTTTAAGTGTTGATTTTAAATCAGTTCGAATAAGTTGACATAGCAAAATGAATAAAATATACTTTTTAAATATAATGTAGTACTTACTTGGTGATAATTTTTTTTTTGAACAGCTTGATTCACACAACAATATAATATTTTAAAGAGTTGTTATAAAACAATTTACGAAAACTTATAAAAAAATACGAAATCCTGTACAGTTTCACGTACTAGCACTGCTTATCATTTGGTTTAACCGTAGACATAAGTAATTCAACTGACACTTAATTTATAATTGCCAGATATTAAAATTTCCAAAACTACTTTGAAAAAGATGTCTTTATTTTCAAAGGATTTTTATAACAGGAATCTTTTGATACAAAAAGTGCAAAAACTATTGGCTTCCAATTTGTAAGGCTCGGAACTAATTTAATTATTTCACTTTTGAGATATACCTTATTTGTCAAGGTGGTCGATTCGCAAATTAGGTGCTGTAAAAATGTTTAATTGACCACTTCCAAGAGTAGCAAAATGAAACGAAAGTCTTCTCTGACTGACTACCTTTGACCAGCCAAGAAGGTCCAGACAAGTTGGGTAACCTACTGTTTCTGGAAGAAAAAGGGGATAGTCAGTTTATTATTAATTAGATTGAAAATATAAAATGAGTAAGTCAAGAGTGAAAATTTATAGCAATTGCCATATACATGGTCTTCTACACGTATAAAAATATAAAATCTATACTTTTATTGTCTTATCATTGATATTATTAATAGATGCCTTTTTAAGTCACGTTAAAGTAAAATTCATGAAGATGAAGCTTTCTCTTTTTACAGCTATCTCGGTCTATATCTCTCTTGGTCTATCTTCCCAACTCTCCTCAAAGAAACCGAGTTTAAACCTTCATCGCCAACTTATGATCCACTTTTTAAAATGCATCAAATGGATTTTTATTTCATTGTTCATAAATAATTGTAAAAATTGCTTTTCCAGTGAAATAGTGTGAAGGTAAATTATAAGCATTTAGGATATTTAGTTTTAGGAGATATTATACTACTTATTTGTTAAGAAAACAAATATATAGAAGCCTTATATTGTAGACGTTAGACATTAAGAATTCATTCACAAAGAACGTTATATAATACACGAAAACTTTGATAATCAAAATTTTATTTTGAAAATCCTTAACTAATCATACGAAAGATTAATACACATGCACAATAATTACTATATTCATAGTTACTTAATTTACTTACATGTACTAAACGTACAATTCAACTACTTAACGGTATTAGAAGTCTTTGAAAACATTAACATATGAATGAAGTGTCCGAAAACATGGTTGTTTTTCAGATTTCCTTTATGATTTTTAAAAACAGTTATTGTTTTATTTAACTCTAAGTTTCAAGCTTAACAAACATAACATGCGAAATAAAAAGTAATTATATTATTTTGAACAATTTGCTTTAATAACCTAGCTGTTAATGTCCTGTGTGCTTTTGGTACAGCAGAGTTGTTATTATCAATAAATATGACTTTGAATGTATTTTAACGATTTAAGTAAGTGTTTTGATTAGTTGAATGTGTGTACTTTAATAGACCTTAAGTAATTTAGTGGTCAATGTGTTTAATAATAGGAAAAACAATGTGAAATTTTGACGTGTCGATTTTTTAAGTTTCTTGTTCGGCCGCCATATTTGTCCTTTTATATTTTATTCTTATAAATAAATTTGCAATAAACCGTAGAGGCGAGTTTTGTTTATTATTTAGAAATAGGACATTACGTACCATTCAGTAAAAAGTAATACTTTTCCAAAATAATAAAAATAACAAGTTAAAAAGTTATGTTGTTTTCACCAAATTTTTCGCGTCTTTGTTGTTTAGGTAACCAGGATGGTTGTAGGGTCGACGACGTATCCAGGGAGGCAAGTGCTTCACAAAATGCAGCCGATGGGCATGACTCCACGAGAGCTCTCGGAATACGACGACTTGGCAACAGCACTAGTAGTAGATCCGTATCTAGGCATCACCACGCATAAGATGAACATACGTTACAGACCATTAAAGATGAATAAAGAAGAATTGAAAATGATAATTAAAGAATTTATACAAACACAAGATTATAACAAGGCATATAATAAATTGGCTAATGGAGAATGGATGCCAAGACATTTCACAAAAAATAAACATCAACAAACAAAACTTAGAGAACATGTTGGTAACAAAATATTTCTTTTTAACACTTTATAATGTTCTTTTAAATTTAACCTTTGTTTTATTGTTATTTTCAGATTTATCGATACTTGAGGGTTTTTGACAAAAAGGCTGGATTTGTAATAGAACCATGTTATAGGTACTCATTAGAAGGGAGAGTTGGAGCTAAAATTTCTACAACCAAGAAGTTTTTTAAACATGAAAGAATAGATTTCCTTGTAGGGTGCATTGCAGAAATGACTGAAGAAGAAGAAAAACAACTATTGCATCCAGGAAAAAATGATTTTTCTGTGATGTATAGTTGTAGAAAAAACTGTGCACAGTTATGGCTGGGACCTGCAGCATATATTAATCATGACTGTAGACCTACATGCACTTTTGAAGCCACAGACCGTGGCAAAGCTTTTGTTCGTGTCTTAAGGGACATTGAAGTTGGAGAAGAGATAACTTGTTTTTACGGTGAAGACTTTTTTGGCAATGGAAATTGCTATTGTGAATGTGAGACTTGTGAAAGACGAGGCAAAGGTGCATTCTCTGTTAAGAATGCACACAATGATGAGCAAGCTACAAGATATAGATTTAGAGAAACTGATAACAGAATAAACAGAACTAAAGCTAAACAAAGTCAAAAAATTGAAAATGGGAAAAACCCTGAAAAGGTTCGAATATCTAACAGACAAGATTCAAATATTGTGTCACCACTTAGTATGAAGGAAATGAAGCAAAAGGGATTAACAAAATATGATGCTGAGTTATTAATAGCCCAAGGTTGTATTGCAGATGTTATGGAAGGATCTGGTGATAAAGAATCACAAGGAAGTAGAGAATCATCGGCTTCTAGAAGAGGAGAACGTCTAAGAAGACGCGCAGACAGCAGCAGAATTCTTAATGGTGTTACAGCTACTGTGACAACCAATACATCACAATGTCAGACAAGACCCGCTCGATGTTGTAGTATAACAAGTTCACGGAGTAGTAATGATTCTCATTCAGGTATAGTTTTACGAAGTCACAAACGCTTAATTGATTCTTGTGTTCAAATACCTTGTTCTAAAATAAGGAGTACTTCTAAAACTAGTACAGATACAAAATTGGTAAGAAGCCACTGTATTTCTAAACCAGATTCAAATATGCCTGATTCATTAGATGCCAATAAATTACAAATCAACAATGAACTTGATCATGATAATTCAAAGGAGATTTGTTTATTAGATACTTCTAATGTAAGTAAAACTGATGATGAAACAGAGAGTAATGATACTAAAGAATCTCTGCTAGAAAGACCTGAGTCATGTACTTCTATTTTAACATTGAAAAAAGAGTCCTTCATTACTACAGATCATAAAGAACAAAAGGTTGATAAAGTTGAGTGTATGAGTGATGAAACATGTATAAAAAGTGAAATATGTGACTTTAGGGAAAATGTTAACCCAAGTGAGTCTAAAGATAGTAAAGTAAGCAAACTTAAAGTTGATGTACCTCATAGAATTGAAGAGGTGAAAAAAGAAACAGAATCTGGACCTCCATGGTTGGTAGATAATTCTAACAAAAGTAGTGAATGTCCTTGTACACCACCTCGTAGAGGCTTAAAATTAACCTTAAGGGTGAAAAGAAGTCCTGTAGTTGAAGAAGTAATGGATTGTGGAACCACTACAGAAGCACCTGAGTATGAAGTTTTGCGGCTTGAGGGCGTAGATCCTGAAACAGCCCGACGTTTGAAAAAGCGGCGCCGTTCAAAAGAACGGCATCGTAAACACAGTCCAATCCGTCCTCTGCCTCCTATGAAAAGATTAAGATTGATTTTCGGTAATGAAAGTCGAACTATAGATTTACCTACTATATCGGCAGACTGACGGCCGCAACTACCTTATAGTTATTTTTTCCACCGCTATTATTCAATTATTAGTTTAATTGTCACTGACTAGGATTATTTTATCTAATATTTATTTTGTGACGTGAGTACCTATTTTTTAATATCATGTGATAGGTTCAAAATGATCAAAGTGATTATTCCAAGATATTAATTGTAAAAGTGTAAAAGCTGACATTAGTACATAATTGTTTTTGCCCTTTGTTTTTTAGTGAAATTGTACTGATCAGAAAATGGATACTTGTCTGTTTTATTCTGAATATGTAAACAGGACTCTATTATTCTCCATTTTACATTTCCTTTATTATAATTAAGTTTATTGTATAATACTTCAACAATACATGGATTTCATAATGAAATAATATGCTAAATTTTTTTAGGTATGTAGTATCATTGATAAAATATGATATTTTTATGGTAAAGATAGTGATATGCCGGGATTACTCCAGATTGACGCGTTAGTTACGCGATTTTACGCTTACAATGGAAAGTTATCGGAATATCTGAATCTGTCTTGCAAGTAATGTATTGCTGTAATGTAATTAGATTATAAGGTATGCAGGTTGGACAAGTAATTAATTACATGTAAATAAGCTGTACACTTATTGGTTATTGCTTTGTTGTTTCCATATAT
The DNA here is from genome assembly GCF_028537555.1 of Battus philenor. Lineage (NCBI taxonomy): Eukaryota > Metazoa > Arthropoda > Insecta > Lepidoptera > Papilionidae > Battus > Battus philenor. The sequence goes on from NW_027181704.1 coordinate 6,704,149, forward strand.
ATTGAGAACTGAAACTTAGACTTGGTGGCTCCTCCTGAAAGGCTATGTAAATTAATGCCAGGACTGATAGACGCTTATTCTTTAAAGGACTTGCAAAATAGGTATAACAATTTAATTTTGCCCTCCCCCCAGAGTGAGAAGGGTGTGAATTATTACAAGTATTAATATTTGACTTTCAATACAGGTATTATAATAATAATTTTACTAATTGCAATCTAAGATATGTTAGGATTCAAATCTGCAGTTATGGCTTAATAAAGTTTGAGAAGCCTAATACATTAATTATAGTCTTTTTATATTTAGTCACATTAAAGCAGTTTGCTTTTGTAAAGAAACATTCATTACTAGTGAGATATAAACTTATTCTCAAAAACGATTGTTTCTTAATTATGCAAAACAGTCGTTGGACTTAGAATATTTAAATTTATAGGAAATATGTACAATGTTAATACTTCAATTGATATGGGCAACACATTTCATTCTTATTAATAAAAATTATAATTATGTATAAATACCCATGTGTAAAAACAATAATTCCTAATTTATTTTTATGGCTACTATTAAATCCATTTGAATAATATCTTCACTAGTGTTGAACTGTGTGAAGTATAGTATAATTATGACATTATATTTATCTCACATCCATTAATAAACATACACATTTGATGGTCCCCTTGACTTGTGTGATGTACGAAGTGTAATTCCGGCTCAGTTATTTTTACTATATAGCTATCTCTGTTTGTTAATGTGTTGTAAATGACAAAATTAGGTAAATTTTAAAACTAGTACACAATATTTATATTAAAAAATGGTTTACCATGTGATAGGTACTTATTAGCTTGAACACTGCCGTAACATACCGCCATTATTTTAATTAAGGAAAATTAAGGTATTTAGAAATGATTGGTAATACCCCTTGGGTTATTTGTTTTATTTTTCAAATGTGAATTATATTTCATGAATATGTTGTATATAACTGCTAGTCCTGGCTCGACGCCGTTAGACGATGATATCCCTAAATTTTTACTACTGATGTGTTTGGATTATGAACAACTACTACTTATTGTTTATGTAAAATAAAACACAATTTCCGTTGTAGCATTTTAAAGAGGCGTAATTTAAAGAAAAATAAACAACTATTCGAAAGAATAAAACATGCATAGCTACCATTTTTTTACCCGCCTTAATATAAGGGTCTTTTTTAACAATTTTTTTATTACAATAATAATTTATAACAATTTTAAAGAAATTAAAAGATTGTCGCTGAAGTAAATATAAAGTAATTTTTTATGTGTAAACTGCAATGACTAGACTGCGTAAGAAACATTGCATACTAGACCAAGTTGTATGGGCACCATAATATAAAGGAGGGATTAAATCCCGGATTCAAGATTTTAATATGAAAATAAATCAACAACCTTTTGTAATTGACAACGCGTTGTACAGGTTCGTTCGGCAAACAATATTACAAGAGTGAATTTGTGATATATAGGTTGGGGAATAAATTCATAGCCTTTTTATATTTAATTTTACAACGATTTGTTTGCTGTTTGACAAAGGGTAAGTATTAATTCGATAAAACGCTTTCTACTCTTAAACGATGTTAATTGTATTTTTGAGCTGTTTAATTTTTTATTATTTTCGAGGCCTAGAAATGGAGGCAAAAATCAACATTTTCGACACCTGCTCTTTGCTTTTCATCGAGATTAAAAACTGAAGAAGCAGCCCGAGTCATTAGCGATGGAGAAGGTGTCGTGGACGAGTCTACAGCACGGAAATGGTTAGCTAAGTTCAAAAATGGCGATTTTGACTTCGATGACATGTCTCGCAGCGGACGGCCTTCTGAATTCGATGAAAAACTTTTGAAATCTATTTTGAAGGAGAACAGTCGTCAAACCAGTTGTGAATTGGCAGAAAAAATTAACAGCGGTCATAAAACGATTCCCTTCATTCAAAGGGATTTACCGAGTGATTGGAGAAAACTAGCTGAACGAAAAAACGTAGAAAGTTGTTAAAAAATTTTCTTAGAAGTTAAATTGTTTCTTAGAATTTCGCCCGTCATTGAACAACACGCGGTCACGCTCCTGGATATATTTACCCCCAAGCCGAGAGTCAAGCCGGACCTTCATCCAAAGAAGATCATGATGTGTTTGGTGGGACTGGGAGGTGATGGATGATGCTCTGGGAAATGTTCGAAAAAGATGCCATGGTTAACAAAGAGTTGTATATTTCAAGAGCTCGAACGAGAGGTCCTGTATCCGCCATATTCTCCGGACCTTGCATCGACCGATTATCACGTTTTTTTGCTCCCTGTTAAACCAGAGCGATACCTTAACAAAAACTTAATAAAAAGAGGTCCTTTAAAACTGGCTAAACAACTTCTTTGACACTGGACCAGGCGATTTTTGGTGAAACGGCATCAACATATTGGTCATAATTGCTGTTGAGGACAATATTTAATAATTGATTAATTTATTGTTTCTTGTAGAAATAAAAGTCTCCAGCAAAAACACTACGAACTTATTCTTCAACCCAATACGTAATAATTATGTCTATAATTCATAATGAAATTAATCATGTTGAAATATTTAAAACCTACCCAACTCATGAGAAAATTTGTAAAAATTATTTTTGAATTAATTGAATCCAAAATGATGATTCAATTTCATAAATAATATATTATACACTTATTTATGAAAATTTTAACTTTACCAATTATTTGAAGTCTTTATTTAATTTGCATTACCTTTAGTTTAAATAATATATTCCATTCTGTCGTTAAGATTTTTTTTGTCATTGATGCGTATTTGGGTTTCGTAAATGTTTATAATCTCGTAGAACATAAGACTTATGTGGTTAGCGTATATAGCTATGGCTGGGTAGATTTGTTGATTAATGTCGTCGCGAGGAAAGGGAATATACGATAAAATAATACCTCTAAGATTTATGACATCCATGAATCTGAAACAGGTCTACCTAGAGAATACACTGCACTCACCAATTTTTAGGTAACTTTTGCTAACAGAGGGAACAATAAAAGGTTATTAGATAACAACTTGAACACTGAAGCATAAATATCAATATGAAGATGGTATTTTGGGGCTTTGTTATTGGTCTTTTGTTTTCAAGTGGTTAAGACACATATTACAAGTAGAAAACAAATATTTTACTCTTATTTCTGTTGTGAAATGTATTCGTTTGATTGTGACTTATGTTTATCTGCTATTTTATGTATCAAATGTTTTACCTCGAACCGTAATCATAGAAAATATAAAAGAAAATTGCAAGACATGAAGCAAAATTTAAATACGAATAAGGCAAAGAATTTGTAATGTATAAATAGTAGGGAAGCTGCAGTATTCCTTGAAGGTTAACAGCACCTAACATCTAATGAAAATGCTACATTTTAGATGTCACAGACAGGTATTTTTCCTTATTAGGCCATGAAGAGAAAGATACTAATAAGTAATTAGTGAGGTTATAGAAAATAAATAGTGAAAATTATTTTTTAACGCTTATTTTGTTTTCGCAGAAATAGTGAAGGGTTTTAAAATTCTGAAAGTTAATAAAAGAATCCTTAAATTCCGAATTAACTTCTGGAAGTATTAATCTGCAACCATGATATACAACAGTATATGATACAACCATGATATACAATATACAGTACTAGAAATGTGTTTTCATAAGAGGCGGGGTAAATAATTGGTAAAACAGATAAGCTTACTATAAATTCTTCTTATTTAATTCACAAATTAAAGGTTAGAAATCAAGTTGAATATTTACTGTTTTTATGTGATTTTAATTATTACAGTTTACAATGAAATATATTCGCCGAATTAATAACAAAAATTTAATACTCGCAGTTAGTTTATTAAAAACTTAATGCAAAAGATACATATTACGCCCAATAATCACACCGGAGACCACTTCGATGAGAGAGGAGGCTGCATAGTGTGCAACATTTAATGACCATATCTGAAAAGAAAGTTTAAGTAACACATTATTAATCTTAAAACATGTATTATTAATGTGGTAATAAATTTTCTTATAAAATAAGGCTAACAATCTATTTTTGGAATTCAGTTTGAAATGTAGATTTAAATTCAAACATGTTTCATAAACAAAAAATGTTTCTGTCATTTTTGAACTATATGTTGTTTATTATGACTATCATTTAATGAAAAAAAAAATAATTTGTCAATCTAGAATGTAGTGATCACACCAGACTATATGTATGGTGTATGCAATCTAAGTTTATTAGTTATAACAAAAAATTTTAAATTACCTAACACACTAAGTCACAAAATTTAAAATAACTAATAATTTAAATTATATAGTTAATATAATAATTAATTAATTAATAAATTATTTAAACTTAACCCAAGTTTGATTAAGCTAAGTATGTATAAAAGATGCATGCTAATGAAGAATGAATATTTAAAATTCACTTACTTTTGGAACTCCCACTCTCTATTGTCCAGTGGGCAAACTTGTCGAGTTTTGAGCCAACGTGAGATACAATGAAAGTGGAATGCATGCTGAAAAAAATTTTGTATTAATTGAAAGAAATTTTGTGCACAAAAAAGAGATCCCTTTAACATTTCCAGGCCATAAATGTTATTTTATATGTAATGAAACCAATAAAGGTGCTTTTAAGATTTAGAAATGGTTAGCAAGAATCACCTCTAACCTTGAAAAAATCTTATTATAGTGATATATTTTAATTTAGAGAAAATCCTTACAATTTTAGGGTTACTTAAATAGTTATTAAAAAAAAACTATGTAAAATTACTTTTTTTAAATGGTACTATTGCACCTTACAAAAGATTATTTGAGTAAATTCCAATCCAAATTTTCATTTCATATACATTATTCTTAGTGTTTTATATGAGGAAGAATATAGTAATTATATATACATATAAAAAAGTCATTTTAGTTACACCTTTTATAACTAAAGAATGGATTGACCAATTTATAACTATATTTTTGTATTTATATTTATCTGGAATGGGAAAAGTATTAAAATATGTTATATATATATATATAGTATTATATATATCATCTATTCGAAAAAATATTAATAAAACACCCTCCAACTAAAAAAAATATTTTGTTTAAAAAATTAAACAAAATGTTTTGTGTAAAATTTAAAATCCAATATCTACTCATTTATTTTGTTAGGCAGAACTAAGTTTGCCAGGTCAAATTGTTACTGATATAAGATAGACGGCTTTTTGTTCAATCATTGTTTTTGTGTAATCATATTATTTCATTTATATCATTTTAATGCATTGCTAATGGTTCAAATCAGGTTTGGTTTTAATTTATTCCTTTAATTATTAATGTATAAACAACTGTGTTGTTAAACAGAAATGTTCACAACATTTCTAGAGCATTTTCAATAGCCAGTTTTAACATTATGGAGCCTGATGGGAGGGAAGTTTTCAATAAAGTTTGTTTGGTTATTCTAAATTAATTAAAAGAGATAGCCTTACATTACAAACTCCCCAAGCAACTGTACATTCTTCACTGGTTGCAGATGCTTGATTTGCTTGGCATTCTATGCAAAGATCCATGATGTGGTTACGACAAATTGCGCAGTTGTCCACTACGATATCTGTTTAAATATAATTAGAACAGTTAAGCAAACTAATTTGTATTGTAACGTTATAGGTTATATGTTAAAACAACTATTATATCAACATACCCCATGCCCATAACGCTACAGCATTCCACTGTAACACAAAAAAATACATTAATTTTTTTTTAAATATGTTAAAACAGAAACAAAGAATAACAATGATAGAGCGTATTTTGATTATTTTACCTTTTTTACTTCAAATCTCTTTTTATCGCCTTTGCCACTGCTTGAAGATGCCATTTCGACTTCCTCTTCGTCGATGTCCATTGCAGATGCCATATTTTTTAACAATTACCGTGTTTTATGAATCAAAAATGTTATTAAACTGTTAACAATTTCATAGATGATTAGTTGACAATGACAGCTGTGTTGTAATGTCTGTCGTCAAAAATGTGCGACATTAGCAAAGGAATTATTTATATAAACACGAACAATTAATTATTTCAGTTTTAGTTACTGTGGTCACCTTATTATTTTTAATATTTAAGAAACTGTTATAATGTAAAATTAAAAGGCCATCTAAAACGACCGATAATTTTTTAAATTATCTGTCAAACCGCACGGAATGTATTTTAGGCATCTTAAGCGAAGTAATTCAGTTTCTGTCAAAAACTTTATATAATACAGGAATTAGGATTATGATTGACAATAAAACAAATATAAGAAAGTCATATTTAATTATAAGTATTTTGAAAATATTTTGTTATTAAAAATTGACATTTAAAACATAATTTAGTTTCTTAATAGTTGTTTAGTATTTTTATTTTGTACTACAAAGAGGTCTATTTTTGAGTATACTGAATTTATATTAGAGTAATAAATATTCTAATCATATCAACTACTACCATTATTATTGTAATATACATGTTGCCTGTGAATTTTATTAAATAATTTAAAACAATATTTATGGAAGTTTAATACAATTTAATTAATACTCAAATCACAAAAGAAGTCTTGTCTTAGAGTATAATAGATATCGTGTTCGTTTTTCGTGTTCGTACTTTTGGGTACAGAGTCAAAATTATTCATGGGCTTACTAATAGAACATATTTAAAATAAACAAAGAGAAATACTGTTACAATTTTATCTGCTATCAATTATTTTTTTCGTAGAGTAATATTTAAGCATAGATTGGTGACAGAGTAATTGGATATAAATACTTGACGTGGTAAATGTACAGGATATTTGCTGTTTGTTAATTAATGTATTGTACATTAATTCAAAAATCAGAAATCATAAATAATGTAATAATCACAAAGTAAAAAAAAAATGTTTTCAAATTTTGAACCATTACTTATTAAAAATGATTATTGTTTATTATTTGTCGCTACAGACTTGTTCTACCAGATGTTTTGGGCGTATTGCATTCCAATAGAAAAAATAACTTACTGTAACATATTTTAGAGTAATTACTATATCGACGATAATTGGAAATAGTTATGTATACTTTAAAGTAATATGTATTTAATAGGAACATATTAATGAATAATGGTTGCAAGACGAGCTGTTGCAAGAAGGTTGCATCTTTAGTTGTATCGTTACATAAAAGTATATGATACTACATTTTAAGGTTTTAAATTATAAATATTACTGTAATTAAAAACGAAAAACCACATTGTCTGTGGTAAAAAAATCACAGACAAGTATACATATGTATTATTATTTAAAAGTTATATAAAAATTGAATGAGAGCAATAAAATTAAGTAACATGATTTTTTAATTCAAATTCATTTACGCTGCAATCATTGTCAGTGACGTTTTTTCTTTTATAAGAATTCTTCCATATCTCATAGAAACAAACTGTTGCCTGGAATCTGTAAGAGACTAATAATGGTACGGATACGTGGGTAATTAGTGTCCAGGCCCATACTCCGTAAAATTCCATCTGGAAATTAATAAAATATTAGTTCTCATTTATTTCGTTTAGCGTAAAACACTTAGTAGCGATTAAGAACATAAATAGAAAATAAATTTATGTACATAAATACTAAAACAATAATATAATAAATTAATTTTAATTCGAAAAATAATACGAAAATTTTTTAACAATAGGCATGGCACACATATTTAGTTGTAAAAAGGTATTATATTTCGAAAGCTGAAAAAATCCAGGTATTAATAATAAATATAATATAACTTTACTTGTAGGGGATGGTATTCCGCTCGTGCATTTTTCACTCGGTTAAGTAGCCAAAGTGCGAAGTTCCCAACAAGAAGAAAGGTTACTAGTTGTCGCCCTGGTCTCCCACCGTTTGTCGCAGCGCACCGTCGCGACCAACCATCCAATACTAGTAACGTTTGGCACGAACTTTGTACTACCGCACACAATGGAGAAATAATCCTAAGAATAAAAAAAAATCAACTGATAATGTACATAAACTCGTGAACACTACATGCGGCTATCTTTTTTCATTCGTTTGTCATGGCACAAGGAACATTCTTATGAAGAGAAAACATAAAAAATGCAAGGAAAAAAGAAATACTAAGTTTTGTTTTTCCGATAAATAACCCAAAGAGTTAATTGTCTGACACTTGTCACTAGCTCGTAAACATTTGGCATCAATCAAAAGCATAAAGATCGTGGTAATCTGTAATCAAAACTATATCGTGTACCGTAAAATATTAGAATAAAATCATTTATTTCATTTTCTTTATATTATCCTTTATTGCTTAGGTCTGTGTAGGGAATAGGATAATTATTTTTGTGACGAATATATTTAATGAATGCAGCACCGTCTGGTCCACACTCTGGTCACAGAAGCACAAGGACTTTTCATCAGCTTAAACTGTTGAGGGTACTCTGAGAATCCTTCTTGCTTTGTAAACTTCCGGATAAGTACTGTGTCCAGCTGAACTTTCTTGAAAACGAGGTAGGAAGACACGGTGTCCGGGAAGAATATCCTTATTGTGGTTGCAGTCGTTCCTTCCGTATACGTCTAATATTCCATTCGCAAAGGGTGTCCAGCCTTAGCTTTGGCCGTACCCTGACGTTGGTTTTTATGTTTGGTAGTATCTCCATGTTGGATTGGGATAATTTTAGAGACACTAGTGGAACAATATTTTTATGTGTCACGCTTTAGCAGGTAGACAATGAGAAAACCTGTACATCTTATAATATCAAAAACAATCTGTCATATGATATAAACGGTATTGTCGTTGTGTTTGTAACTATAAAAGACGTTTACTTATTGTCAAATGTTTTTTTTGAATTTACACTGCCGGTTTAAATGGTAGTCGTGACAACTGGTTGAGTCGTCTTAGTCCTTATGAGCATCACAAAATTGTAATACTTAACGCATATCTAGCGACAGTCCAATCTGAGGTTGTTCCTCATCTGCCCATAAGTCTAAACATATATTGGAGCATTATTCTAAGCGACTTAAGAGATCGGCAACCTCCTAACCCTGAATAAAGCAACGGTTTAACTTAGCACTCACCAGAGAGCTTTCTAGTGTAGTTACTACAAAGAGGTTATGCCTAAGCATTGCCAAGGACATTTCGACCCAGGTAATAAACTTAATAAATTATACATGAAAGAACATATGAGACACATAAATTCTTAGAAGCAAATAGGGACGACCTATCAGGTATTTTTTCAAGACTCTCCAGAAGAACCGAAGCGGAGACTATCGTACAAGCACTTTAACAAATCCTAACCATTTAAAATGCAAAATATGATGTCATTTGCAATTTTCAATGACATGACGTATTTTAAATATTGTTTAAATATAAAATGATATTTTAAAATATGATAAGGTGGATATCCATAGACAAACGAAAGTTACCAACATAGTTCAGTGGATTGGCTAGTTGATGTGGTGCTACAAAGAACGCAGAACAGATGGTCGCTGAGACCTTAAGAGAACACGCACCAGTAGACGATCTTGTAGAGGTCATTCTTTGGACGTTGGATTCAGCCCACTGCCAACCAGTCCTATAGGAAATTTATTACCAGCTGCGGACGTCCTCTGTCTTAAATGATGATTTAAAGTATCTTACCTTGTAGCTCTTCGTCCTTCAGGGTACCGTTGAATTAAAAACCCGGCTCCAATTATTTGAAACAAATAATAGACGTAGACACCGCACTGAGTAACAAGTAGCAACGCGTGCTCCAAGGGCATTGTTAAAGAAATTTTACGCAACTTCAATAAACGCATTCTTTGAATACAAGCGCCAGAGCCGATAGTCATAAGGACGAACAGAACCGTCTCCCATATATTAATCTAGAAAAAATGGAATACTTTTAGAATTGATTAATATTTGGCAACACTCACACAGTGTGTTTGGTTATAGGTTTGAAAGCTATAAATTTATACAACAGTAGTTTTATAATAGGGAAGTTATTGGTCTGTCGCATTCTATTAGAAAAAAATTAATGAAACATATTTCAGACTGATCACTTTATACGGGTGCAGAGCGATTAGAAATAGGTGTAAAAGCTTTAAAGATTTTTGCTGAGAAATGACCAACACATTAATCTTTTTTAAGTTTTTACACCTATAATTATTTAATCCATATTATTAATTATATCATATTTTTGGTATAAGAACTGTACGTTTTTCGGGCCTGTAATTAATATGGTAATTTCTTTTTAATCTATCTTCTTTGTAATTATAAGTTGAAATAGGTAAAACAATTTCAGTTTATGTTAATTAATTCACATAATTTTAAATTGGAATCTGCCGTTATTTCAAAATTATACATATTAAAAATGAAGATAAAGTTATTGATCGCTGTATATATATATATATTTAAATATTTTTTATGTAGAGTTAACCAAGAGACGTTAGTTTTTTTCGGCTTATAATAAATTCGCGAAAGCATATTTATAACCTTTAATTACCTGTAATAATGCGAGCTCGATGTGTTTGTCGTTTTGAAAAAGTCCGTTGAATAGCATTAAGCTTACTATAGTGCCCGCGAGTACGGCTATTCCCATGAAAAGCCCCTTGTGTGCGCTCCCACAATCTACTGAGAAGTGATTGTTAGATTTAACTCGTGCGCAGCATTGCTTCACCTCTTTGTTGTAAATACCATTGGAATTAACATCTGTGTAGGATTTCTGGAAACATGTAATAATAGCATATTATTATATAAAAGAGACCCCATAAAATAATTGGAACAAATCGATAACTATGTTAATTACTTTATTACAATTATGAAAATACAAATTACGAAGTTGTTTAGCAAGAGATAAACTAAATTAAGTACATCATGCAATATCGACCTATATAAATATCGATTTAAAACTAAAATTGCTATCAAAACGCTATTACCTTCATATGCATCGTTATTATTAGTCATTTAATTTAACTTTCCTTTCCTCATGATCACAATTTAAAATGTGAAAATAAGTATTAATTCATCAGTTCAAATTGCATTCGCATCTCTACAAGCCGGTAGTCGTGTTAAACTTAATTAGCATTGCTGAATGTTTCCAGCACAGGCGGTTTTTAAAATCAGATTTGCAGATGTGTGTCACTTTTATAATAAAGATTTATGGATAACAACTTTAAGAATTCTTATAAAAAAGATTAGTGGGTTTAATAACGGTATTTACGGTACAATTATTAAATATGCTAAAATTAAGAAAATCCTTTTTGCATAAACTGTCATATCATTATCATTTCTGCCATAAGACGTCCACTACTAGATGTAAGCCCCCCCAGAAATAAACAATAGGACCGGCTAAAAGCGACCTGCGTAAAGCCTAAAAAAGCTTGTAAAGCCTTCTCTGATGGTTGAACAAGGTCCTTTGTCTCTCGAAAACCTTGAGGCCCCAGCGACCATCTGCTATTAAATGGTTATGTAAAAAAGAAGTAAAAAGAATTGTTTGTGAATAATTTAAAATATTAACATAATAATTATTTTATGTACTTACCGATCCAGGTACGGTGCAAATGTCATTCCAGATAACAACTATAATGATTGAGCACAGCAGACTGTATTCAACTCCGCACGGTCGCAAGTATGGATTTACTGTCCTGATTAACGGCGTAATTATGTTAGAAACATTGCACCTCCACGTTTCCATTCCCAATGTATTATTTTCTGGTATAATACCATGGTCTCCTAAGGTTTTTGTTACAAGATTTTTAGATGGCTCCTTAAAAGCGGTATATCTTATAAATGGTGGGTTATTATATGCTACAACCATAATGTCATCTCTTGTTTCTTGAATAATTACATTGAGCCATTCACATACGTTCGTGGCGATTAAATGCATCAAACCAAATCGATCGATCACAACACCTCGCATGGGATCTAATATCTGAAAAGTTATATGCAATTATGAGCCAAATGTTATTAGAAAATGAAAAAAGTTTAAGACACTACGCCTTTACAAAATATTATAGTCAAACAATGAATTGAATATTAATTAGTGAAGGGAAGGATTCCCATAATTATTTTTGGGTTAAATATAAAGCTGCTTCATTCTATATCTCATATTAACCGTACATATCAGCAGGTTGACTTTTTCCTTAAAAATCTCTCAATTATTTTTTAATCGCTTAATATGTCACAATATTTTATATCCGTTGTAATTAATGTCTATAAATTTCAAATGTGTAATGATTTTGTGTGTAAATGTGTAATGAATTAAACAGTAACAAATTTAAATTGTTACCCAATTACGCTAATTATACAATCTAGTCGGCATTCATTCGAAATTTCGTTAATATAATGATTTTTTTTTAATTTATAACTTTTTCATATGGTAAATAATACATACATCTGTATAAGAAAATATAAAAACAGTTTGCGCCACTAAAAATAAAATCCGGAGAGTCGGTTTTAAGGCCACTATTATCAACTTGCAATCTCCGGTAAGGTCGAAATATTCGGCGATTTGTAAACACGAATAAATAATTGAGCCAACGCAGAAACCAGCCACGCCCATGTGCAAGTAAAAGCTGCCATAACGCGTACGCTTCAATTTATCTGCAACAATTATTAATATAACTCTGTTAGCCTTGTAATATTTTCACTGAGTGACCTAAACTCCTGCTCCAGAGAAAGCGCGAATTTGTTATGAAGTCATTATGAACGAATCTGTAACAATATATTAAGGTATACTTTTTATTCCGATAATTCATAAAAGGAGATACGCGGGCAAACAAACAGTAACTACACCAGCTTGCAAGTGACAATACAACAAGTGGCATAGAGCGCGCAGAACAGATGGGCGCTAGGGCTTTGGATAAGGTTTTGAAGTGGAGACCACTCAGATGCACGCCGCCTTTATGTGGTCCTATTGGATGTCTTAGGGGAGTCCAATGTCCAGCAGTAGAAGTGTTACGGCTGAATTGATGATGATATAGAAAAACTACCATTGAATTATTTTGAATTATGTATGCAGCATTAAAATTCCGTAAATTGAGTAATATTTACCTTCTTTGTTTTTCTTCGCTCTATTCAAATGATAAAATATGTAACCCAAAAATAGCATACTAGCTATGTATAAATAAATAGTAAAGATCTGAAAGAAAGTAATATTTTTATTCTAAACATAAGTAATTATTATTATTCGAAAGCAGCCTGGTGTGGCTTTTAATGCATATTATTATATTATATATAAAGATAACATAAGATATATTATAAGTAAAGATAACGTACTAATGTTGCATATGGATTAAGAGAAATCGAAAAACTAGCTTCAAGTAATTTATCCTTATTCTATAAGCATTTAGTTGCGAATACTATTTTTAATCTCCATTACTAAATACAAAAGTTGAATAGTAGCAGTAAAGTCTGTCATGCGGCTTTTAATAACGACAAGGATTTATTTGTTGTTTATATTAAATAAATAGTTATAAGGTTTAATTACGCGGGTTAAAGTTTGTACGTGTATTGGATTTAAATAATTTCAGCACACACCGTTAATAAAGACAAATCTAAGAAAAAAACTTGTAAGGTATACTTACATCAGACGTAAAATTTGTACTTAATTCATTTTGAATGGTGCTTGTTACTGGAAGCGCTAATCCTAAAACTATTAATAGCTTTGCGTAAAAAGCTGACAGTACCACTGTCATTGATTCACTGAAACAAAATGTATTATGATAAAAATTAGTAAAATGTTATAATATCTGATGAAATTTCCTAAATTAGAAGTATTTTACAAATTTATCAGTAACACAATATTCCATTCGGCTGAATCAGTTTTAGAATTTATACAACCTAATTTATTGAAATGTCTAACTATCGTGACATGCAGTGCGTGCATTATTGAACAGTGAAATAACATAAATTAATTAATGAAATACAACGATAGGTTGGGTGTTATTAATTAGCAATATGAGGCACGAATAACTGGATATTTTATTGAGTAAATACACATATTAAATTTCTTAGAATAATTTTATCAGCCAGATTCGTTTGTGTCAGCACATACTGACACATTAATATATATATATATATATATAACAATAAAACTATTATTGTAGATAGATATCTACAATAATAAATAGTTTTATTCAGATCCATTAAAGTTATTAATTGTTTGATTAGGTTTTATTAATAAGCCAAAATAAAATAATATGACGCTAATATCTAATAATTTTTTTTAATGTAATAAAGGATTATTGAATCTTAGCGCCATCTTGTATCTTGTGTTATGCGTAAACGGGGATGATTTAATCAAATTAAATATTTTACAATGCTTTTTAGTAATCATTTATTTTACCCAGTATTTGAAACTCGGTTCACATAGTTATGAAAAAAATCTTTTAACTCACTCGCCATGAGAGAGAGGGTTTTTCGCCAACGCTGGTGCATTGTTAATACTTGAGTTGCTGCTACTGGGTAAGACTACGCTTAGACGTGGCAAGGAGTTGGTGAAGTATTCGCTGAAATATAAAAGATGTGACATTATTATTTTCATAATTGTTTCATAATCATCACCATTTCAGCCTTCCATTGTTGGACATAAGCTTCCCCCGTAATTTACATTGGCGCAAATACAATCATTGTTAGTAATTAATAAATATATTTTTGTATGATTATCTGTAACATAAATGGATTTTTTAATTTAAAAATATTCTGTATCAGTTTACTACGCGAATGAGAAATAACATGTATAACGAAGTAAGGGGTTGTACGACTATGTCTTGCGGCGATGAGCGTTAGTGTGGTACTCTATAAATTTACATTTGATTTATAGGATTGCATTATTTTCGAGATAAGAGTTTTTAGGTTTATATAACTTTAGATTAGCCTAGATTAGAGCAGAGGTAGACTCAACCCTTTAGTCTGGGTCCCTAAAACGGAGCTAAAGTATCCACTGACTGTTGTAAAAGTTGCTAAAACGGACTTCAGATTCGCGATCGTTGTGGGTCAGGACCCTCATTATCCACTCAAAGTTACCGCGGGGACTATAGAATCATTAAGTCGTCTATGCGTTGGCAGGGCATTGAGTGCAACCGGTGCGTTTCATATCCATGCAATCATACTGAGGTCGACTACCAAGGCTTTAGTAAGTAGGAATACTCTTACCCTCATAACCTTGTACTATCACCGAATTTCTCTACGAAAACAAAAAATTATGGCTTGGTAATTAAAGTCTTTTATGGATCGGTAAACGCAGCGCAGGGCGTTTCGCGAGGTGGACAAATGATTTTGTTAAGGTTCCCGGAAGATACTAGGTACAGGCCGCACCCTACCGGTCCTATTGGATATCTATAGGGGGCTGAAAAGACTTACACGCGGGCTTACTTACAGGCGGTAATGGAATGAAAACCGTTAGGAAACCAGTACATGGTAGGAACCAAATTTTTAAACTATGTTATATCCACCACCGAGGACCTCCAACTTTACTATCGGATGATCGAGCAAAGCGCATATTGCATGTGTGATCTCTTTCTTCGATAAATAAGGCTGATCAAAACTACAATTAACACTCCGGATTGTGACTGATTGCTTAGTTTCATAATCTTACGTTTTGTTTGTTGACACAAACTTTAATAAAATATAGTTACTAAGTAGCTAGTCATGGCTAGACACTAGTTGAGTTGTAAAGATAAACATAACAAACATCGACTTCCTGATTACGTCCTTATGTACTGTTTGTTAAATAGATCGGTTTCAACGGTAGGGAACCTTTAACACTTGATTGTATAGTTAACGTTCAAAATGCAATTCCAAATTATTAAACGATTAAATTCCTTTATTGGGGTGGAACGAAAATTTTTACAGAATGAGCAGTAGTGTAGTAAAAAATAATAGAACTTTTAATTTTTAGACATATATGCATCAAAAATTTACATTGAAATGTAATTTTTCTCTTCGAAAAGCTTTTATTAAATATTCATTTTATTTTATTGCTCGGTTTAACTAAAAATTGAATCTATCAAAATTCAGTTTAATAATTCTTTTGTTTGAGTAACATAAAATGTAATGGTAACGAGTGTGGGAGAGGTTACACTGAAAGTTTTTAGAACAATAAAACTCAAATGTTTTATTGTTTTTCAACACAGTTTTTTTGCCAATCTCTCGATCCCGTAGCACCGCTTCTTTGAAAGCATATTGAAACCGTATTCTAAGAATTTCCTTTTTTTTGGAAATAAATGATAGTCGCATGGTGTAAGGTCGTGACTGTAAGAATGGTGACAACAATTTCGAAATTACCATAGTCAAATTCTCAGTTCGTTTGGCAGAGTGCGTCGATGACGTTGATGATGTCCTAATGAAAGTGGATTCTAAGTGGATGGAACTATATATATATATATATATATAGGTGGCCAGAAATTTTTCTAAAACAACTAATGGAAGCTAGTGTACCACTGTGCCGTTTCTAATTTTTGAAACCAATTGCTGATTGAAATAACGAAGCGATTATATTTTTCCCCACGCTTCTTCCTCTC
The DNA here is from genome assembly GCF_028537555.1 of Battus philenor. Classification (NCBI taxonomy): domain Eukaryota; kingdom Metazoa; phylum Arthropoda; class Insecta; order Lepidoptera; family Papilionidae; genus Battus; species Battus philenor. The sequence goes on from NW_027181704.1 coordinate 6,720,653, forward strand.
TTAATTTTTGTATGCAGTTCTAAATGAGAAAAGCATAGTAAAGATTGTCTGTAGGTGTTAGGATCATAACAATAGATCCAAGTTTAGTCACCTTTGTTCACCACAGTTTATGAAATTTGACGGGCACCACCAATACTGTCTTAAATACTGTTTCATGGCACCAATAAATACCGGCGTATTTAGTTAATGAGCTTTGGTCAAAACATGATGTATCCATATCTTCCTATGGCTAAAATAATTTTTAAATGGTTGCATATCATTGTCTTTGCTTAGTTTCAGTTGAAGTTGATACTGTTAGCCTGGGGGCTTTACAGCTTCATCGGAACTGAGTTCACGGAGCAGAAGGGTCCGTGAGCAGAATAAAACAGAAGCTGGACAGACGCATTCCAGTTGTATGACGACGTTAGCACGTAGGAAATCGCTCTACCCAAGTAGAGTTGTATAGTGTTTATGTTGTGTATATGTGGCTTGGGACGGCAGTATAGAGCACAAGTGAGCCAAGGATGGATCCGGATCCAACCTACGTTACCCACGCTGTTCGCGGTTAGGGAGCAGGTGGTCGCCCCCTAAGAACGGGTGTTGTATCATAACCTTAGCTTCCCCAAGTTTGGTGAATGATGGCTTACTTGTCAGACTGTATCACATGTTGTACAGCTTTGATATTAGTTTCAGTTGTACCTCTTGAAGGACGTCTATTATCATTGAGATTAGTACGATCATGTTTGAATGCATTACACTATCTTTAGTTGTAAATAGCACCTAGAGATGGAGCTTCTCCACTAAAAGCTAACAGAAGTATGATTTGACTTTGTTGCTGATTGGGACCGAATGAAAATCGTAAAAATCATACATCGAAATTTTTTTATATTATTAAATCTATAACAATTTTAACACAAATGTGCTAAACAATAACAGAATAATATTATTTACGAGAAATCTTTACACGTATATATTATATCATGTTCATATTTAAGTATATAATAAAACATATTGTTTTAATTAGATTTTATTTTATAACGTTATTTTTAAAATGGCCATTTCATTTAGTATCAGTAACGTATTGTAATTTGACATATAAAGATTCCGTCGGAAAAATAGTACACTAAATTTAAGCCTTTATTGGTTTGGTTTATGTCGATAAAAGGATACTAGCCGACTTGTCTTTCTTTAACGTGCGCTTATCGACTAATAGTCAGTTTAATGAAGCGTCTCGTTCGACTCACCTTTCATCCTCAGGTACAGCTAGGAGAGGCTCCGATCTCTCTCGCCACTCCTTTACTGTATTTTGATTAGATTTCTCTTTATTTTTCACCATCATCTGCTCGGGGGCAAATTTTTATTACGCTTTAATAGGAAGCACTTTAATCACACGCCCTCGACGATCCAATCACCGGCATCGATTTTAAAATCTCAACCAGTCTCTTCATTCGGATCGTAGAATAAATCAAACAGGTGCTATTACATCTAGTGCAAATTAAGAACTGTGCGCTAAACTGACATCAGTATGATGGACATTCGAGTGTTAATGTGTGTGCATAAATAATTAGTTATTGGTAATTTACTGAGGGAAACGGATAGCGTTCGAGCGAACCAAGTTTCAGTACTTATCGAAATTAATAAATTCATACACAAGATTATTATTTTATTTTAGGGAATAAAAATTAAGAATGAAAAATTATGTAATATAGAGACCAATGGATAAGGATTAAAAAACTATTGTAATAAAGTAATTAATGATAATAATATGTAATATTGATTCACCTCTGTGAAATAAAAAAGAAAGAAATTCAATTATGGTTCTAATCATATTACTTTTAAAGCCACAAAGTTAAGTCACCATAAACAGTTTCAATAAAATCTTGTATATGCGATAATATTTTTAGTATTTTTCTGAAACAATAATTATAGGTATCCTTTAATCTTTTAAAATATGTACATTCGTTGGTGTATAGAATTAACGGCGTGAGGCAGGGCACAAAGATGTTGTCCTTACGGGCAAATAATTAGCACTAGTGGTGTCACTTTCAGACGGCCTTCCTAACGAGCCGCATGCACCTTCCCCCCATCTTTCCCCACTTCTTACGTCCCAACACTACGCGATTAATTAGACGTCTACCTCTAAACGATCCTGTGACTTACCGCTTCTATGTTTATGCTTGAATACAGAATTTTGTTATAAATATAAAATTATTGCGGACGTTTCGTCTGCGTGTAGCTGTTTGCTTATTTAATCTCCAGTCATTACGCCGCTACCGGTCTCGTGACATTTAACTCAGTTAACTCGAGGACTTGTCCACGTGATTTTTTAACCATTAATTTTAATTCTAATATTAAAAAATTATGTAACTCTAATATGAAATCATACATATGGGTTTTGCATTACTATTAATGTACGTATTTCCGCCGAGTCCAGTAAGTTGGTTGGCATACGAAAACATTTGTATCGTTTTAAAGTAAATGCAAACAATTAGCGGGGTATTGTTGTTGATAGTTAGTTCGTGACAAAGGGTAGTATTCAATGTGTTAAATGCCTCATCACGTTCGTCGGAAATTTATACAAACAATGTAAAATTTTAGATTTGTTTTAGAATTATTACGTTTATGGAGTTTCACTATAAATTTGTCTAAAGTAATTAATTCTATTCGGAGTAGAAGTTGTTTTATAAACGAACGAATATATTCCTTCATTCATTCATTCTTATCACACACGGTTATACACACAATTCACTTAGCGACAATTGATCTTCGTAATATAGGCTCTGAGTTTATTGCCAAGACGCATTATATAAAAAAAACAATGTAATATAAATTTGATTCTAATTTAAAGCCTGTAAAACAGTTTTCATGGTCTGTAATATAAGTTTTTTTTAAATATTCCTGGAGCGTAAGTTTTGTTTACAAATAATAAAATGTCATTAACATAATTACAGCCGCAGGGCGTCGACTGGACATGCGTTACCCTTAAAGGTTTCCAATAGAATCGGAATGGAAAGCTCTGCATCCAGCGTTTTCCGACGACTTTAACAAGGCTGTCTGTCCACCGTGTTGGTGATCGTCCAATGTTGCTTTGCCCGTCCGTGTCCGGCTCCGCGCTTGCATCCATGTATTTATCTGTATGTATGTATATGTACATATGGTAGACCAAATAAATTGTAATTTAATGTAATTACGTATTGAATTAATTCAACTATTATTTAGTTTAAAAATTGATAACGTATAAATTGTAATGATTACTAAGCTTAAAATATTATTATAAATACAATGCAATTCAGTAATTAACGCAGAATAAACGCTTGTAGAGAACATTGCGTTATTCGACAATTGGTATGAAACTGTATGGTAATTGTAAAGTGGTTGTAATTAGGTCTATTTAAAAGCACATATAAAGTTTCTAAAATACTTCAATGTTGTTTAGAAATAAATAAATGAAAAATAAAATTCTCTTTTTCGTTCTAGTATTTCTGTTTAACCATAATATATGTAAATGTTTGGTTAGTAAGTCTAGGAATACACCTTAGAACTAGCAAATGCCTGCGGCTTTGTTTGCTAGCTATCATTGCTGTTTGCGATAATCGACAAGTGTCCCCTGTTTTACACGGGACACTTATTGCAGAAAGTTAAGTCGTGATTTGAGATCTTTTTAACAGATTGAACTCAAAGTTTGCTATGTTTATGAATGAAACTATTAGGTCTATCAAATGGATATCAGTTCTTTATTCAATTGTTATTGTTATTCATTAAATATAATTGTTATGTATTGTGGATTTATATTTACGTTAGCTATTATTTTCACGCATCGTTGGAAACTTTTAATAATTAAGAATTTTAAATAAACCTTTAAATATTTCCTTTCACTGTCTCAATAACAGGTGAATGAAATTTTATTTGTTTATTGATTAAAGTAACAGACAAGCCGGCGGATTGGTAGCTTGAAGCTTGAAGCGGGTAGAACAGATTGCCTGGGACTTTAAGGTTCTTTAGTTCTTTGATTCCAATGGAGTGGAGACCATGCACTGTTAAGCGAAGCGTAGAGTGTTCTCCCACAAGGTGGACAGACCTTATTAAGGTAGTTAGAAGACGCTGAATGCAAGCCGCTTCCAACCAGTCCTATTGGAAATTCATGAGGGAAGACTGTGTCCAGATGTGGACGTCTTTCGGCTGAAATGATGATAAATATTCGCTCGTCAAACATTAGCCGATATACAAGCCATAAACCGATCTGATTCATACCTTGACTTGACTTTTTACTTTTTTTTTTTAAATAATTTTATTATAGTACAAGGTTCTTAAGGAGGAAAAATAGAAAAACTGTGAGGAAAATAATAGAATAATAGAGATAACACTTCTTCTCTATGCAAATCATCGAGTGGATTAAGCCACCTGTCTCTAGTTGTAAACATTAGACGTTAATCAAAGTTTCAAAATGCGTTTTAGGCTACAATGAATATCGTGTATCATGTAGTCTATGTACGATATAGGAAAAAAAACATTTTTCAGTAATCTGTGTTTATTACTAAGAAATTACATCATTATAAAGTGATCACTCGTAAATAAAATTCGTTCATTTAACATTTCTGTTTTATTGCTACACAGCTTATATCATAATTTTTAATAATACGAAATCTGTTAGGCCAGTTCGTTATTAATAAATTTTACAAAAAGCTTAAATCAAAATAATGAAAGATAAGAGATGACATGTTTTGTTTACCCTTGGTAAAGTAAATAGCCTTACTCAGTCCCGATTCAAGACGAAAATGAAAAAAATAACTAAACTTAAATTGTAGTATTATAGACGTGATAAACATTATTCTGGTTACATCTGTAATGCTACTGTTTTGCGCAGAATTACTTACCACCACCGTATTTAATATAAATGTGCAATTATATTGAATACGGTGGTGGTAAGTTTATAAGTTATTTATCATTAGTGAAGTTTATTTCGAGAAATTATGTTATGCACGAAGAAACAAATGATACTCGTAGTAAAGTAGCACAATTTGACAATAATATTTATCAAATTGAGTTCTTCTGTCATTCTTCAGGTATAAAAGTCATCACTATAAAGGATCCAAAGTGGAAAATAATTTGAAAAATTAGGTAAATGAGTAAAAATATTACATAGAGCACATAAACTTCTCAGAATAACCTTAGACCATATTGACATGATTTCTTAGACAGCCCCATTGTCTCTTCGTAACACAGAACTACAAATTCATGCGATACGTGTTATAGTAAGGTTGATAGATTTAAATTAAAAAGAACATATAATAATGGTTATTACGTTAAAAACCTTTACTCAATACATTAACTAAATGATATTTTTTATTGGTTAATTTTTGTTCTTGATCCGTGTGGCCTTTGGAAGTGATTTAAGACAAATAAAAGTATTTTTAAATAATGTTTGCATTTGATGTGTAACTACATAGCTTGTCCAGCTTCATCTAAATCCAATCTGCGGGAATAGGTGATCCGCGGATTAAAAAATTTACGCTAGGTGGTCGTATCCCTGTTACATCGAAGACTTACGCACGCAGAGATACTATACCTATGTGGGTGTATAGTGAAGTGAATGAGGTGTAGTGTAAGTTATGTGAAGCGAGGCTACTCAGTGGTCGGGAGCGACAAAGGCCTTTCCTGACCGCCTTCGCTTGAACGCGGGCTAGGCGGGTGCGGTCGCCGTGTCGTGAGAATAAGTGTAATGAGTGTTCGGTGCATTGTACCCGACGGGGGCCTTAATGTGAGACGTGATGTCCTGACGACGAAACGATGTTATCATTATAATAAATTATGTTATCGATTTCTTCATACAAGTGACTATAAAGGATTATTTACGGTGACAACTGGTGTACGTGATGAGAAAAAAGTCAGAAGAGCTCAGTAGAAATTAGAATTAGAGCTTCTCTCTATGACTATCCTTCAATTTAAAGCCTTGAAGGTTTCAAACGTGCCCTAATCTTAGCAGAGCCCATAACAAACTCGGGCTGGTTTTTTTGTGATCACTTTCACAATACCTTTATTACAGCAATAGAACACTTCATTTCCAAGCCTTACTATAATATTACTTAAAATTCCTTCACACTGTAATATGATGTTATACTAGTTTTTGTTCAAAAAACTTATTAAAATTTATTACGTGATAAGGACGACCTAAAAAGGACATCAAGGCAAAAATTATAATCCGTTGTCTTCTCTAAAGAATATTACTATCGAATGGCATACAAATGATTTTGACACATTAATTAGTGTTTTCTTATTATAATACAATGGAGTTATTTTATTTAAATAAGACAAGCAATAATGTTGGTCATTTTAATTAATTTTAATCAATGTATTAAATCATAAGGTAAGATTTTTTAATTTACCTTTAGTTTTATATATTATCGAGAATAATCATACGTTTAAATATATAGGTTTATTCTTGAAGCTGTTCTTCCAAATTTCAAAGAGGCAGATGGTCGAGTGGAATCTGTAGAAGATGGCAAGCGGCATCGACACGTGCGTTATTATCGTCCAGGCCCATGGTCCGTAGAAAGCCAAGTGAGCAGGTCGAAACTCTGCCCGATTCTAGGGAACAAAATGTGCTATTAATAAATAACATAAAATGTCTTATTATTTAATTTTATGCAGAAAGAGGTGCAAGTAACGATAATATCTACTGCTAATCCACCGGATCTGGTATGTTTATGTATAAATCAATATTTTACTTTCTTTTTATCAGCTTTGCAACGTCGAGGTAACATACTCTCAGAGAGAAGGTTAGTTGATATTACAAATAGTAAACGTCCACATATCATATGGAAATTTAATTCAAAGACATGTCAGATATCACACAGTATATATATTCTCTGTGCTCCAAATGAGGATCGAACTCATAATATACGATAATAAGCCACAGTCTGTTAGTTCTGTCTGTTTTTTTACAATATTATAAATGAAAATTACGCAAAGCCTCCGAAGTAAAATGTGGGAAAACCTTCCCCACGAACTTTTTCCCGCCCGTGGAGCTGTGGACTGGTTATCTACGAGGAAACTAAGGAAAACCTACATAGCCAAAGGTTGCTATAAGATGGCTGCTCTAAGAAGCAAGCAAGTGGGCTTGCTTCTGAAATAGGCTTATCCAGCCAGAACGGAGGTAGGAGCATCAATTTTGCTTCCACAGCGACCGTGAGGAGTGACTGTGTTATCGCTCCCCACCGTGAATAAGTAGGGTCCCAGCGCAGGTGATGTGGCTGTAGGAGATAATAATCCATGACGGTTGGCGGAAAAAACTGAATCTGCCCCAAGGAGGCGAGAAGAACTTGTGTTTGTGAGTATTCACTCTTTTGGTCTCCTTGACCTCTGTCTACCATAGAAATGATATATTCGATTTAGCGTTAGGTAAAGAGGCCAAAAAGTAAGGTTTTAGGTTCCGGCGCGTCTTTCTTAGTAATCAGAAGTTTGAAGATTTTATCTAATGTCTGTTTTGGAGTGCATCATTGGCATGGCTGTAGATGTGTTAAGGTGTTACCGAGGCCTTACTGTATAGCGATGATAAAAGAACAAGTTTGATGTAATCCAACCTTGCCCCTAGCAAGGGCGAGTGTTTCAAACTATTACCTACGAGTTGAACAAAACAAAAAAATGGTAGAGAACCTTAGTATGATTTTATGATTATGAAATTGTGTTTTTATTCCATGTTTTTATAATAAAAAGCCACAAAACTATTCGGATATTTAGTTGATAATCCGGGCACTACTCGAAACAATGTGTTGTTGCTATTTCGGACTGTGAATCCAATTCTGAGCTTAAGGTTGGGCGTTTTAGGAGGTTTTGCGGTGGTATCCGTCTTCGCTGAAATCTTTGTTGAGCACTACTATAAACGGATATGTATAACTATTTTCAGATATATCTACACAAAACGAGGTCAGTGTTTTGAAGTAAGGCAAACGTTGCATATACTATAAGTAAATTTAAATAATGTTGTAGGAAAAGGAGTATTGTGTATGATTACGAGTAGAACTAAATAAAGATTAAGTAAAAAAAGGTTCAATGTTTTCGAAGAAAGAGGCTTACTGTTTCTATGTACAAAAGTTAAGTATATTACCTTTTCAAGGGTATTTATCACCCACATTGCCATGTTAGCTACCAGTAGGAAAGTAACCAGTTGGCGTCCAGGTTTATTTCGACGTTGCTCTGATGTACTGCTTCGTCTCCACCATGCGTCAAGAATAAAAAGAGATTGCAGTATTGTCTGAAATTTAAACCATTGTTATGGTGAGACAAAATTAATCAAAATAAAAAGTTCAGACAAAATTAATCAAAATAAAAAGTTCAGAAGTATCGGAATTGCTTAGTAACCTGAAGGTCATAATAGAAATCGTTGTAATTTTCATATCTTACGCATGTCGATGTTTGCATATCAACGATAAAATTTATACATGTTTGTACAGTTTAGATGAAAATAATTAAGGGAACCGGAAGAAGTCTGCCGGGTTCACATTCATTACTTTCTTAACTTTAGTGTAAGCATATTTAATTACAATAATAAGTAATAATAAGTTATAACATTTTTTCTTATTTATTAATGTTGTTTGTATATTGGAATTTGCAATTATAGAATCTTTGATTGGCCTTTACCATTAGCGTTGAAGACTTTATACTTTTCCAATAATAACAATTTTTATTAAATATAACATAAATTTTTGGTCCTGTCCGAAAATAACTTTATTCAAGTTGTGATTGGGTAGCCAGTTTTTTTTAATTAAACGCCTCACCTGGTTTAAAGATAAAAATTCGGAGAAAAATCCAACGATTCCGCTACTGTTGTCATCATACATGGTGTGGTGACTTCCTATCAGACTGAACATGCAATACACAAACATCCCTGACTGGGCCAAAATCAATAACGAGGTATCGAGACCCAGAACAGCTGAAAAGAATCATTAAATTAAAGCAATATTTAATTTTATTCTGACATAAATCATAGTAACTTTTTTTACTATACGAGGTCGTAATAATATGGTGCAAAATAAAGATTTGTTATATAATATTCTGAGCAACAGCACACTTGCGATCGTCGCCTTGAGACGTGAGATAATCTCATTAGCTCAGTAATATCACTATCTACGGCGCTCTCCAAACAGAATCCAGTTATAAGCGCTACTATTTTATGCCCGTTAAACGGCGATTTTCAAGTGAGATGAACAACCAGACATAAAACGGTATATTTAGCATAAGGAACGAACGATATGTAATTTGAATTTGTACCTTGAGTTTTTCGTTTATATGGCAAGACACGCATCTGCTTTAAAGCCGCAGCACAAGCAATTAAAGTCAAAGTGTAGAGAACTAATTCACATATGTTTACTTGAAATATGGCATCCTGAAATATAGTTGATAATTACGAATAACAAAATAAATTAAAAAATAAAGTGAAAAATAATAGATAATTACATTAATTGTCATTGGATTGTGTGCTAGGACGAAAAACATAATTAAAGATATTATTGTTATGACAATTAGTAAAATTCCAGCAAACAGGCCGCGATGTGCGTGTGAGCAGTCGACCGAGAAATGATGGAGGGCAGTACGACTTCCATGAGGAGAACTGACTCCCAACATTCCCGCTGAAAAAAGAAAACAATTGTTAAAGCGAATTAATATGTTCTGGACAAAGTTTTTCAATGAAATTAATTAATTAATCACAATAATTACCAAATTGTTGTAAGATTTTTTCTGGTGTGACTGAATTGTTTCTTGACTTGTTCTTAGTAATATTGAATTTCTTTTCAAAATCTTTGGGTGTACATTTCACCTGTAAAGAATTATTAATAATAGTACTTTATAGTGAATACAGATAAAGTGTTTATAATTTTATTTCTGGCGAAGAGATTACCTCTTTCCACATTTCATATAGAATGACAGCACAGATAAGGGAATATTCAATTGTACACGGGAATAGGAACGGCGAAGCATTCTGTAATAAAGCTCCCATAATATTTGTTCGTCTACAAGGGAACTCTGTTGTTTCGTTATGAGATCCATTCGATTCCGACAGTATTGAGTGCTCCAAGTGATGTATCTCATGCTTTGTTTCCTCGACAAGAACGTACAGCCACTCACAGAGATTAGTCGCGATCATATGCATAAATCCGAATCTCTGCACCATTTTATAGCTGCCGGCTTCGATATCTTTGTTCGTCAAGAAAATGAATTGCATTTGTGCCAGTGTCAACGCCATTCTTAACGCCGGCGTCAATGCGGACATTACGGATCGACATCGGTCTGTCATCTCGAAATATTCGCCGAACTCTAGTCCGCTGTACACCATGGAACCAATACCGAACGCTATAAAAAAATAAAATTTTTATTATTAACTGGCCTATGGCTGCGATGGCATTTTGAATCTATATCTACTATATGAAATATCGACGAGTCAGTAACTCACCACGATTTCTCTTTAACCATATGGCTTAAAAATTTGAAATCCATTAAAATTATTTATTTTGCTGATCATAGATTAGAAAAGAATGGTTTTGAACTTGCCAAAACTAAATAATTAGAAAATTTCGTCGTAGCTCAAACATAATTACAAATAGCCATAACATTACCCATAGCTCCCAATCTTAAATAAAAACTGCCATAACGCGAAATTGTTTCCTTCTGTTTACATTTTTCATTCGGCGTCACTTTTCCGTTTTTTTCATCTTTATTGTCTGTTATTTCTGTAGACACAAATTGTTGATAATTAAAACATTTTCGTCGTTTGAACATTTGAAAAGAAGATTTACAATTAAAAATAATACGAATGGCTAAAGAAGTTAGTAGAATACAAAGCAAAGATGGCAATATCCTTTGCGGTAGCAATTATGTAAACTAGATGCGATTTTAATGTCGCATTTTGTTACGCAAATGCGGCTAATTACTAAAACTCATGACTGCTAGATTTTACTTCGAGTAACCAGTAATTGGTAAAATGTGAACTTGACGTAAATCTCACCATGCTCCTGGAGGATTAAATTTACAGCTTTTTGCCGAATCAAGTTAACGTAATGAAATATAACGAAGAGCACGGACACCAAATAAAGGTACAAGTAGAAACCCTGAAAACAATAAAAGACTTGATTAAAATTTTACTTAATAAATTAAAAAGATTTTGGCTGTGATGGTATATCTTTGTATGTTTAAGCGGCTTTAAACGAGCTACGGAGAAGAGCTATATTCGGAGTTTCTTTACGAGATCGAAACAGAAACGAAAAGATTTGAACACGATCAAAAGTAACCGGTACAGTGGCAGTGTGCAAGCCACAGGGTGTTAAGGTCCAGGAGAAGAGACTGCGGTCCGACAAACAGCGTAAGATGTCCACCACAAGATGACTTATTAAGGTCCTAATAAAACACTAAAAATCTATAGGGGAGGCCTATGTCTATCAGAGGACGTCTTACGGCAGAAATGATGATAATAATGATGTTAGTTTCAATATCCTTGATAATTGATATAATCGTTTAATTTATTGACATAGAGAACCAGTTTCTAATTAATTTCAAAGCTATGTTCAATAACTTAATAATATTTTTTACCTGATAGTATGTATCGGGTACTCCTTTCGCAATAACCTCTGTAACGGGAAAGGCAAGTCCAAGCACAACCAGCAGTTTCGCATACAATGCTGATAACGCTTTATTTAGAGCTTCACTGAAAAGCAGATTAAAAATCCTAATTATATTTGATTGATTTTGTTTATTGCACACGTGATATACTCTTTTGCTTAGTCTTAGTTTAAAATAAAAGTTTTTTCTTGCATTGTGTACATAAATAATTTGTCATAATACGCTTATGCTAATTTGTAAATAAGATATTTAAATTTAGTAAATACATATTTATAAAAAAGTATGTATAAGTTTAAAATCCTCTTAATAAAAATGTTCTTATGAATTAAAATATTTTTTGGAGTTTACATCATCGATATTATATAACACCATTTTAAGCTTTTAAGTAGTTAAAATGTTACGGATTTTTACATAATGAAATAAATATTTTTACAAGATATATCAAGAAAATAATAACTTACTACATCAAAAAATAATTATTATTATAACGTACGTCAATGTGGTTTAAACTAATTATAAAAGCATTAGAATATTTACTTTTAAATTTTACAAGAACTTTTATAACAAACAATTATACGTTAAGAACTTTTATGTTCAGCTCGTATGTTTGCGCGTGGACACAAACCTCCTTTCAGAGAGTACGGGCACTTATCAACCACGCGAGACCAAGTGCGGATTACCATTTGATATACATCGATCGGATCTTTGGTCTCGTCGAAATTCTTTAACGTTTCTAAGAAGTTACTTATTACCTATATCTATATCTATGTATTTAACACATTAATTCATACTACCGGAACTTTATAATTTAAGATTAACTTAATATATAAATGTTTTACTTTCAGTATTTAAAAGTTTTGCATTCAACACACAACATATACTTCTTCCTATTATGGTTAGTCAATTTGAGAAAAAAAAACTGTACTTTTCCTTACAAAATATACAAGTTTATAATTATAACTTGACCTAATAGTCATCGGTGCGACATAGTACGAACATTATATATTATTTACCTCAATTCAATATATATTCATTATTATATTTAGGTTAGCATTCCAGTAACGCGGCTCGCAGGGACGTTTTTTGTCTAGATGTACAATTTATTTATACATGACATTCTATTAAATAAGGCTATTTTTAGATTGCACTATTTATATTTTGTATATATAATATTTAGTTGGATTGTGTAAATTCTTTTTGCATCCTTATTAAATCCAATAATTAATTAAATAAACACTTAAATATTTATTGTTATGGAACGTTTACGTGATCCTAAATTAAATTAGAAATTTCTGAAAAAATGGATTCGGCGTAAAGCCATGACAGAATTGTTCTTTTTACTTTGGACCGCTATCTTCACTAATCAACTAAAATTTTTTAACTAATAAAAATTTAATAATAAACCTAGGGTTCTTATATCTTTGTATCATACTGTTTAGTGACTCTTTGATCTTTGATTATAAAGAGACAGATGGGCCGTGTCCGGATAGAAAACTTCTGTACGATACCGAAAAATATTAGTTCTTTAAAACTATCTACGGATAAAACAGAACTCGGCTTCAAATTCAATTATCGATATAATGATTCCCTGATTTTCGTCTGTATAAATATCCGATAAAGAGAACACAAAACTTTTTTAAAAAACAATGAATGAAATAAAAAAACCGGTTTATTCCACAGAATTTATCGGCAATTTATCGAAAAATAAAGTAACTCGTTTATCATTTTGTTAAACGAAACCAACAGCAACAACAAGTGGCTTTTTTACTGCCCTGGCTTTTTTAATGCGTTGAATTATATTATACAGGTTAAGAAATTTAATGGCATCGGAAATTTCTGGATGTTCATTGCTACCAGCCAGTGCTATGGAAAATGGGGAACAGATATGTCCAGCAGTGGGCGTCCTATGGATGAAATGGTAATGACAAGAATATATAGCAAAATACACAAATGTAAGAAACCTGCGCTGAATAATTAGAATAATGGTTTAGCCATAATTGGCTAAAAATTAAGAGTACGTTAATAATTCAATAAATTTTATGTTCGCTATTAAAAAAAAAAAAAAAATTATTTGAATCATGTATCATTTATCCTGATATATAGTTTCAAATCGCCATAATTTTTGTAATGTTGTTGTAAAGTGTTGAATAGTGTGATAAAACATGTAGGATCAAAAATTATGAATTCAATGTATATTTTTTCTGTTTTAACGTATGAAACTGTACAACGTAGAAAATTTTCTTTTTGTAAGGCCGAGGTGGGAAATCCTGTTGTCAACTTAAAATGTAAATTAGACAAGGTATGCATTGATGTAGTTAGTAGCAATTCTTATCTTTAGATTCTGATACAAATCGATTAAGTTAATCTGAATTTTTCACTGTCATATTATTATAAAAAAATAAATCTACAATTTTGTAAGCTGTTGTTTAAAGTAGTTCAAGTAAATCATCTGTTCTGCTTTTAATGAAAGATAATATTAAGTTGCTATTAACATTGATATTTTCATAATTAAATAAATAGGTTGCGTTTTAAGTAATCCTCAACTTAGGTATCCTCGATTTGGTATTCGTATTGATTTGTTCCTCTGGTATTAATTTCGTGTATAAATAAAAAGGCTATAGCACAAAATACAATTTTAATTGTCATTCGCCCTAGTTGTGCTTAACGTAACCTTTCGAATGTAATAATTTAATTCGTATCCAATTTGTTTACAATAGTTATTACAAAAGCACTCGCATTAAATGATTGCTTCTTTCTATTGGAAGGAGTTACTTATATTTCATAAAACATAATAGCAGTAATTTATAATAATTCTTTACTTGTTGCTATCCATTAAAATAAACAGCAGTGAATAAATGATACATTGCAAAACAGAATATCAGTATAAAAGGAAAATTGTTTTACAAAAAATATATTGAAATCATTTTCACAATTTAATTACATTCGCGTCGAAGCTTGGTTGTGAATGCTCACGGAAGCATTGTCAGCCTGTCTATCTATTAACAAATACGGCGTATGGTTCTGAATAGTAGACGTGTGATACACTATGCATATTGTGGATTTCATGCGGACAATACGGTATCATACATGAAAGGAGTATTTAATTTGATATTTATCTTCAATTTTAAAATTATTTTTCAAATTGATAACTTTTTTATTTTATCAAAAGCTCAAATGATTGACAAAAATGTTTTATTACATCTCTGAACACGAGGACAAAGAAAAGGAGCCTTGTTTAATAAGTAGCATGACATACACTCATCATAAATAAATAGTTTACATCTCATGTATTTCAAACTATGTCCGGAGTTCGGCCAAGCTGAAAGAGCCGTAAAGAATACTAGGCCTATAATTTTATTTTATTATGCAGACAGTAAACAGTTACCGATGATTCATATTTTTGTTTTAATAATATATGTATGATTGACATTTTACAATAGCATTAACCGTTTCGGCTTTGAGATTTTACTAATTAAAAACGTAAATGGTGGATTAATTTTTACTTAACTAAAAGAAATTGTGAATATTTGTAACGTAAAATAAATATCACATTTATATATATTTTACGTTATATGTTTTCAAAAACGTAAAAGGTACTTATTATTTTGGTCAGTGAGATATGTTTTAAAAATGAATCCCTCGGAAACACGTCTTAAAACGCTTTGCTACAAGCATTATGAACTGCAATTATAATTATAATTTATTATGAATTTAATATGTAAATAATAGAGGTACTTCGTTAGTGCAACCTGTAATAGCCGTTACAGCCGAAAGCTTGTCGAGTGGCGACCACGTGCTCCCACTAGATGTTCTGACTAAGTCGCGGGGAGTCGCTGCGCCCTAGCGACGCAGTCCTGATTATTGTGACGTTTTTTGGAATCCCCTAAATCTGCTTTGCTGTGGGTTTCTATCGGCTGACAAGATGATAGTGATAATATCTTCTTTATTTCAATCACGATGTCTACATCTATTTATGTTTACATCTAACATAGTTTTTTGTTAAGTACACCAGTAAAAAAAATTATCGATCTTTTTCAGCGGGTAGTTGCAGAAAGAATCTGATTTCTAATACGTGATAATCTAGAGGAATTTTAGTTGATTTTTTTATCACTATAGACTAAGATCTCCGTTTTTTGTCGTACAAGACATAGCAATGGTTATCTGTAATGGTCAGATCTTTACCGCAATAACTATTGTCGGAGCTCGTCCCTGCTATACAGTATTGTAATTCAGTATCAATTTGTGGCCAAATTTTAAAGTTATTGTATTGCTATGTCGCAGAAAATTCAGATGTGGTAATAAAGAGGTTCTCTAGCATTACTACTCACCTGTTGGGAAATTTGTTGATTTCTACTACTAAATGATCGCATTACTGTGTTTTAATTTCTAATTGAAACTAGCTTAATAACGTTTATGTGTCGTGTTTCAAGTTACAGAGATAACAGAAAAATGTTTTCAGACGTTTGTAAGCAGTGTAACATAACTAAAAAATTTCTTATGTCAAGGTATTTATTATCAGGTTTAGAATCTTATACTTTTTGTTATTGAGGGATTTGTTTTTATATAGCATGAGTGAAATATAATTTTAAATTATTTCACATATTACGATTCTGATTGTAGGTTTGTTGAAGTTCATTAAGATTAGACTTGCATATATTTAGTCTAGTGATTAGTTTCGAGTATAATCCGTTATTGTACATCAATTAACCTAATTATTCAGGAACGAATAGCTTACATTGTACCCGGCCTGATATCGTAATAAGATTATCTACAATGGCATTAGAGAAACAGGAATCAAGTTGGTTTAGTTTTGTTTTAATTGATTAATATTTTTCTAAGACCTGGACACATTTAAGTATACCCACGGAAAGACTTGTTGGAACCGCACATGTATAAAAAAGACTATTCAATTATAAACAGCTGAGTGCATTCGTCTAAATTGACTAAAGTTTGTCACGTTAATTTATTACACAGCACAATGAATATTAAAATAATGAAGTTTCGTGATGTGTAAACTGCTATAATATAATATTTATCTTTATAACATATTTATGGTAATTTGTCTATACGGACGAAAATATATAATACCTTGCACAGGAATTATAAGACGAATTCAAAGTAATAATTTAATTTAAATTATAAATAACTTTTATGATTTTTGTATTATAAATATTGTATAATAAAATTTAGGGACTCTATGATTTGGAGCAATATTAATTTTCTTTTCTTCTAAAGAAGAATTTCAAAATCGCATTGCCCGTAAAAAGCTTACAGGAGTGAGACGCGGGTGTAGGTAGTAGGTGTAGTGGCTCTAGGTAGTTTGTTTCCAAATATTAGAATCTAAGCTTGTGATTACCTGAATTGACGTTGAAAATAAGTAAAAGGTGTGTGTTCATAGAAACATTTTAATACTCACTGTCCCAAAATTTCAGCAGCTGAAGGTGGAGGCTCGTGAATAGTGGAAGCAACTGAAGCGCGAGAATGTGGCGTGAGTTCCGATAAAAATCTACGCTGGGTAGCCGCACATAGAGCTAGAGCTTGAGACGGACGCCGAAATGCGGCAATTATTGCTGATGGCCTTCTACAAGAAATAACATAAGTAATTAATTTTTGTTGTGTTGATAGAGGGTGATAGGTTAAAGGTGTAAAAGCTTTAAAGGGTCTCCCCCTGGTATAGCTAAAAATAAAAAAATTCAGAAATGAAAAATAATATCATGAAAATATAGTAATTAAAAGCGATTTCAAAATTTAGATTACGATAAAATTATTAATATTTTACAATCCGTTCTTGCACACTTTGTTGTCGTTGTTTCAGCCCATGGACGCTCACTGCAAGGTATAGGCCTCCCCCAAAGATATGTATAGGGGTTATGCCATAATCGCCATGCTTGACAGGCGGGTTGGTCATCGCAGTGGGGTATTATGGTACACAGGGGACGCTACCGCCCATCCTCTGGAATCTTGTTTGTGAGCAATGGTAATCCCATATAATTAATGCATTAAGTATAAATTATATAAGATTGTACCTCGAGAATCGAATCCGCGACCTACGATCGCAATTCTCAGTTCTCTACCGCTGTGCTATTACTGCTCGCTGACTTTGTACTACTGGAAATTATGACGCACTCCAATAAAGAATTAATTTATTATATTTCAAAAAGATGATTTTATACAGGTGATTGGAAACAGGTTAAGAATTTTCACCCCTTTTAAAGCTTTTACACCTATACCAACGATGTTGAATATCATACTATATAACATAAATGCCTCTGTTAGGTACGTATATAATATACACAGTGTTTAACACTAACACTAATATTGTTAACATTATTTTAAAAGATTTTACTTCGCGGAAATATTTTCATTTTAGTGAAAGATTTGTATTATATGACAGTCTTTGTTATGTTGTTATGTTTATGTACGTTTTTTGTAATATTTTAATAACGATATCGTTATTAAGCTATAACAAAAAATGTATACAAAATTAATTATATTAATTAATAACGTACACAACATTTTTATTTATTCTTAGAAAGAGAAATTTTCTTACGGAACACTATTTTCTTTAACCTGATTATATCCAGAGGCAGATACTGGTCGTTTACTGTACGATTAATTTTGAATTCATACTGTTATAGTACCTTGTGTTAAGATTAGCTGCCAGCTTAGTTTCTATATCGTTGGACATTCTTCTACTATTCGGCTGGGAATGTGAACTTTGTATTAAAGGATCTGCAGCTGAACCCAGCATAGCTTTGGTTCGATCTCGAAGTCTTCCCAGGTCGGAATATGACGACTCATCACTAAAAGTAAAATAATTACATTTATGCTTCTAGTGCGCTTTTGGTTAATAAATATATAGAGAGACGTGGATTTTTTTTTAAATAATTAAAAAAATATGAACAAAATTAAGGTACTTCTGAAAAAGTAAGAAAATATCAATTTAAAAAAATGCTAAAAAAATATAAAAGTTTATTTTTAATTAGTTAAAATCAACCGCATAATTCTTAATATTAAATTTCGTATTATCAATAACTAATTATTTTTTTTTATTATTTATAGTAATTTTATCTGCATTTGCAAATTAACATAAAAAACTTTAAAGCGTTTGTTTTTCGATAGCGTAACTTTTTGCTCCGAAAAGTTATGGCGACTTTGCAGTTGAGAAACAATGCATTGCAAAATATGCTTAAACTTGTTGTCGAACGGAGTCACCGGGCAATCACAAAGCTTGTTTTTCAGTCCAAAAATTCAGAAACAGTAACGTTAAACACGAAAATTCGAGTAGCTTTTGTTTTTAGAGCTTTTTCAGTGTACGATGTCGACATGTCAAGTCTTTTGCACCGTTTTGGTACCTTAGCTGAACGCATGACCAAAATTCATACCATGGACATGACGACAAAACCTATCGAAAGATGTGAAAACTAAACACTAATTAACTAAAAAGTGTTTACTTAAATTACTTGTTTCTTCTAAAGAGTGTGTGTATTTATTGTTACTCTAGGTTATTTATTTAATTAGTTGGTTCTTTTCAATTCTTGCTTGTATTATTAAGTTAAATTTGTATCATTTGTGTGTGTTGTGTGCAATAAATACATAATATTAAAAATAATAAATAATATAATATAATATATAATTAAATATAAATACATACTATTTAAGTGAACATCTGTCATATAGTTGTAACACTATTCTATTGTATATAATGTGTATCAATATTGTATTGTCTATAAGATATCTGATGTATGTATTGCTTTGCACAAGGTAGGTGGATTACCTTCGCTGTATCGACCTGTGCGAGCCGCAAAGCAGGGCATAGGCTTCCAGTTGCAATACAAAGCTTTGGAAAGTAATTCCAAGAGTATTCCTTGTATTGATTTTGAAAATTAGAACAATTATAATATTGCAATACACATACAAATATTTTAATTTATTAACTAATAATTTTAATTAAAAGAAATGGGTACATTCTGATTGAGCAAAAAAAAATTAGGCGTAATATAATAGTTATATGAAATTCTCGTGTCACGGTGTCCGTGATTGAACTCCTCCGAAACGGCTCGACCGATTTTCGTGAATCTTAGCGTGCATATTGGCCAGGGTGAAGAATCGGGCAACATCTATTTTTCATCCCTCTAAATGTTAAGGGTGGTCCACCCCTTAATTTTTTTTTAGACAAATTTTTTGTTTTCATTTTTTTATGATATAGCATACAAAGATACATACATCCCTAAATTTTCACCCCCCTACGACCAACCCTTATTTTTATTTGTCCATTAAATTTTTTTTTGCGAAAAATCGTTTGCGGGATTAGCTAGTTATATCTAAGAAGTTAATCCGTCTACGTCTTTGAAATGAAGTTGCCCATCTATTACAAAATAACTATAAATTGTTAACTATGAATTTAACTTGTGTTATCCCCAGTAATCTTGCCACGATTTTGGCCGTCTCTTACGAAGACTATACGCAAGCCATAATTCACCAACGGGCCTGTTTCTTATCTTTTTTTTCATGGTTTATGAGTAGCGATGTTCCGAAATCGAACTCTTGCCATATGATCGTAAGTCAGGGTTTTCAAACCACTATGCAATCAATGTTCAAGTTACATACAACTATTCTTTATATCCTTCACTTGATTAATGAGCTTATAATATAAAATAAATTAAGATAGAAACTTATCTACATCAGTTTTATAAATTAATTATACAATTACATATTATAGAAATGTCACTGAAACATAAGTGCAAAGATCGAATCACTATCTTGCGAAAAATATAAACTAATATTTGAAATAATTCTAAGGCACAAATGGAATTAATATATTTAGGTGAGAGCTATAATTTATAACACAATTATTAATAAAATATTTCGAATCAATACAGAAATAAATTCCAGAAAAAGCAGGGCTATACAATGGGAATAAATGAAAAGAGAGGAGAGAAAGGTGTGTTAGGCGACACAAAGCGGTCTATCAAACGTCATAAATATTTTCGAAGCTTTGCTGCCGTTACTGCGCCAAAATCCCTCTTTGCGTATGCGTTTCATACTTTCCCTTTGTTACAGAGTGTTTCGGAATTGTGTATCTTGTTTTGACTTAGATAAACGCGGCCAATTTTAGATCTGATATTGAATATGATTTCTTATAATACATGTTTATACAAATGTTTAAAATAGCATCAAAATTATTTAAATTAATAATTTGCCTTTTGCCTTAATTTTATTTTGCCTTAATTTAAATTATTATTATGCCTATTAAGGCATATTAATAAACAAGTATTTCAAGGCTACTGTTTAAATTTAAAATTATTTATTTAAATAATTTTGATGCTATTTCAAATATTTGTATAAACATGTATTATATATTTTTTATATATCTTTCAGAAAGAAAATATGAAGTCGTCATTTCTACTTTGCATTGATTAGTAGATGTCTCATATTTTCAGAATTGTAGGGCCCGGGATTTGTTTCTTACGATATTAATTCGCAAAAAACGTGCACTTAATAAAAAGATGGTGTATATCCCTATGGCATCTTCAATATTATATAAAAAATATTCAATTATTTAAAATTAAACTTCTCATTTCTTTACTACTAATAGTTTGTGTATGCAATTGCCGTCCGTACGTATAGTACGACCGTAATCGTAATTAAAGATTAAAATATTGTTCGATACCACAACACACAGCTACACAATTTTACGTCTTGATAATATTCAATAGATATTGATGTTTTGTGATACAATGTATTAATTTTAAAATGGCATTAATATAAATTGAAAGAATTCTAACGCCCTGTGTACTTTATATTTAAAGAAGAATCTGTCCTGAAGTACAGTTGTATTGAACTATTTCGACTTCAGCGTTCTGAGCGTAAAATCTCCAAAATGTGCATTCGTTCCCCGGAAACGTCCCTCTAAGCTTCGATGTATCCGCGCCGCATCTATTCGATACGAAAATATTACAATATACATTTTCTGCTTCACATAATTTTTCATATATTTTGTGTACTTACATTTATTGAAACGATACTCCATTTTACGTAGTAGTTTTAGTAATTTTGTTTACTTGTTCGACCTTAATATCGGGATTAAATTTATAAATCCGCGAAAAAATGTAAAGCTGTAAGATGCATGAATTTGTAAATAGTGTATGTAGCTGTCAGATATGTGCATTATAGCGACCCCGTTGTCTGTGAGATAGAAGTGGGCGTAGCTAGAGGAGGACAACTCTTTAACTGCACTGGATAGTCATTACAATATTTTAAGGAGCAACCATCACAGTACAGTTAGTGTTCTTGGTAAAATATTTATAATCATATCTAAGTTCATTTTAATGCTGTCTTATTTTAAGAAAAGATTGAAAATAAAACAAACTATTGTATTAAAGATTATATAGGAAACAGACATCTTTGAGATTAGTATTATGCTAATCAGTCACTTAACATTTATAAGATTTTTAGAACATGAAGAAATTACAAAGTTACCGCCAAAGAGTAAATATCGTAGCTTGCCATATTATTCTTGATAGAATCAACATTCTGAATCTGGTAGTATACAGAGGAAATAGGGCCTAATAACACTATATACAAACACATACTTAAATGTAAATTATATCAAAAATTCATGACACTCCGAAGATGCCTAGCAAATTCTATTAGAGAGTATATATTTATTTCATTGCTTCAACATATATGGCGAGATTAAAATTTGACTTTTATCTATATATTTGTACCTCATTTGATCGAAGTTATTCTGAAATATTGAGAGGACTAAATTTTTTTCTACAGGTTTTTTTTAATTTCCAGTTAAATGATGATAAAACATAATAACAAAGAAGAAATAAAAACTATAACCGTGTTCTACTTTTAAATATAATAAAATATTTGAACATAGAACTATATTATAAATTACCAAAATATCAAATATTAAGCGTTATAAACTTTTACAGTTTAAATTTACTAAAAGTATTGTACAAATAAATTGCATAGTTGTGCGGGGTGTAATTAGTCTTTGCAACAAATCCTTTATAAGAGATAAAAGATAAAACTGAGTTATGTGTAAAGACAAAGAAAACACTATTCAAGACAAACTTTAATTAAAATCTTGGCATAATAAACTATATTGTACACTCAGTTCTTATTAATGCAATTATTTTAGAAATATAAAAAAGAAGGTATTGTTCACAACGTAAGCTTTTTAAAAATTTTGTTATGTTGAATTAAAATAAAGATAAACATGGTAAATTTTTATGGTTCTGTGTGGCATTTAAATGAAAAATTTCGTTACCTGTCGTCGTTTTCTTCTTGTACGGTATCCATGTCGGTGACGGTCACACTCGGGCGACCTTCAGCCGCTTCGGAGAGTACACCGCGTTTTGCTGGGCTCATCTGTAAATCGACTATGATATTAGGTTTGAAGGTCTCTTCATCATTTAGTTCGCTAAAATATAAGCGGTTTAAAGAAGCTTGCATCTAACGGCTTAAAAGTTTTATATTATTCTAAAATTCAAGGAAATCGCCCTAGAAAATCATTAATGGAAGGATAATTATAATAATTTATTATTGAATACACTAGATATTAATTCGTCAATCAAAATGTTTTTAATTTTTCGTTAAACCCCTTTATTTTTAAAATGATTATAAGTTGCCTGATTATTAAACATGTATATTAATAATTTACAATTGTAATAAGAACAAACATTTCAATCTAAATATAGAATAGCATCTTTTGTAATTAAGATTAAATTTGAGTAACCGCTCTATTTGTTCTGTTGCATATTTAATTTTTATTATTAATAAGCCGCTCCAGCAGACTTCAAACTGCCAAAAGTTTACTTAAGTCTCAATCCAATGAAATAAATAAATAACTACAACTTACTCCTGATAGCTTTAATTATGAATTTAATGTCTTAATCATAAGCAATGAAAATTAATTATACAGAGATAAGTTTTATTTTTCATAGTCTATGATAATGTTAATGTGATTATATTGTTAATATATCATTTTCATTTACTTTTATTTGAACCTGGTACACCTAATACAAGGCGTTTTATAAATATTTATTTATCTAATTTACACTCAGTTTTAAACTTTTAATATAAGAACTTTCGTTTTCTTAATTAAAATATGAAAGAAATAATCAAATCGGTAGTGATTTTTCCGAGTTTTGTACGATTAAAGGATTCATGTTTTTTAATTATCACCTTTAATGTATTCATTATGTGTACATAAGATGCTTTTGAAACAAATAACATAAAATAATTAGATAAATTAACCTACCTGTTTGTAAAGCGTTTGATAGATATTTTCTTGGAGAATTTTTTCATTGCCTTAATCTTCAACACGATACTGAGACCCTTGGCATACGTAATTGAATTGACGCGGCACATCCAAATTGCTTTTAGCGAATATTTTTATCAAGTTTCTTTCATTTTACGGTTTTTACATAAATCTTACCGAAGCTATAGACCTTTTCGATATGAGACAAGTAGCTTCTACCGAGGTTAGTTTATACTGACCGGAGAATAAAGGTGTATGTGCCCGAGTGTTCTTAAGACACGTTTTGCATAAATATGTAGCTTCAATGCACCATATCATTACAAAGGTTTATATGAATTTATGATACCAATTACTTTATGTAAACAACATAAACAAATAACCTAATCTCTATAAAACGTTTATTATTATATAGGCGCTGTATGGACAGTCTAATGCTATAGTTACTGAATGTCTATGTGTATTTTAAAAACACTTTAATTTTAATTTTCGACATTAATATACAAGACATTATAATTTGAATAAATCATTGTTATATTATATCGTAATCATAATTATTACTTACTTTAAAGATAAAAAATAATCGTTTTCTTCTTTTGATTAAAAAATACTTAAAAGTGCCTTTAACTTCATCGATCTTTTAATAAAACTTACCTTTAAATTTATACTGTGTGTACTCACTAGACATAGAATATAATTAACATTACGTGTAATCATAATGCTAATAGTTTAGCAAAAGTTTATGTTCCTTTATAAAATTAAAATACTTAAGGTTACGATATTTAATGTTAACTGTAAACGTTAACGCTAACTTACGAAATGAGAAAACTTCGATAGTGTTTCTATAGCTTGTACGCTAGAACTTGAAATTTGTGTGAATAAATTCGTAATTACCTAAGTTCTTCCTTTGCGATAAAATGTTTATGAACCATTACGTCTGACCAAAAATACTTATGTTATTATTAATAAATACCTTAAAATATTGAGTATAATTCGATTAAACGAGACTGACGATCTCAGATTCACGGAGACACAAAAAGCATTAGTGTTTTTATTTAAATATTTATTTAAATAAAAGACAAAGATTAAAGAGCACTAAGATTTGTTTGTTTTGCGTCCGTCGGGCGGTCCGCTCTAAGGTTGTTAGGTTGTTGAATAAGTTTCTGAATTAAGAGAACTGAAAGTTTTCTCATCTCGAGATTACAGCAAAGTGTTTACCGTTTGGCTGTAGGATGCGGCCGCGACGTAGACACCCCTCCTTAGTAACGGCTCGCTACGGTATGCTCGATATTCAAATTTAAATTTTAATTATTCTTTGCACGATCGGTATCATAGTTGCGTTTTAGAATGAATATAGCCCAACTAACTTGATCAAAATGACAAAAGTTACAATTTTTTTTTAAAAAAAATCATTCATATGGATAGATAAAATGATATGAAGATATTAAAAAAATTTATGGGTATGCAGATGTATGTATTATTTGTATTCAAAGTTTGATCCTGTCACAGTTCTTATCGATGTAGTCACATCCCTAATGGAACGTTCTCGGTATTTTCTTAAAATATTTGCGTGAGTGTATCGCACCTGATGCCAGAGATGTTGGTGCACTTTAAAATCGTGATTTACGTAAACAAAAAGCTGCTAACAAATATGGAGGTAAAAAGTAACTTATGACAATGTACGTTTGACATAGTGTTTGAAGATATTATAATTTATATAAACAGTTCTATTCATCTGACTAGGGTTACAGATGCGCAATTATATATAGTCTTTTAAATGGTACATTTCTTTTAGCGTAATACTGTTTTGCGGCAGAAATTACCGGTTTCAACATAAATGAACATATCATAAGAACTGAATTTAGATATTATATAATGTATGCTTAGTTTTAGTGTTTTTTTTTGTAATTGAATTTTCAAATAAACCGTAAATTTTTGTAATCACTTTATTTAATGTCTCTTTGGTTTTAGAATAGGAGATATCAGAATCGTTATTACGCTGTTATATATATTAACAATGTAATAGTTGAATAAATAAATTAATGAAGTTAAAAGGTAGGTCAAACGAAAAAGACTGTGTGTGAATGCATAAAATATCAGAAACAAACACGTGATCATTTCTATGATATTATTGTGGAATGTACATTATCTGTCTTTCATTAGCATACATCTCTTGTATAAAATATTTCTTTAGAAAGGTTTATTAAATATTCTGAAACTTAAAACATATAATTTATTGCATTAAATAGTACCACTTAGCTCATTACTTATTCAAAATATCTATCATTATATTATTATGGATATGATAGATTTTTCGGTGAGCAGAGAGTAAAAATATTTTCTTATGTCCGCGTAAAAATTACATTGCCAAGAAATGTTGGTAATAAGAAATAGTTTTACTTTTTGAAAATATATCCCTTGCAGCCAGTTCCATATCTTTATAAATTGTGTAGAAGAAAAATCTTGAGCATACAGAGCTTAGAATGAAATGGAGCTTTTGTTTTTCATAACTTCCTTCTTTAAATTTATTCTTTTGTATAAATATTAGAAAATAATTGTAAAACTTTATATTCAATTGTATTTTTCTGTCTTAAACTCCTTGAATGCTGTTTTTAGTGTTTGCAAGTTCATATAGGAAGAAGGACGACCAACAACCTAGAGACGCCCATGATCACCGGAAAATTAAAGGGCAAACTATCGCGTATACGTATTTTAATGAGGTGGTCCGAATAAATCTGTACAATACTTGATACAGCTGTATACGACTCTATATACGTGGCCATACATAGGATCGATGACGTTATCTCATATGGCGGAAGCTGGTGAGAGGACATGATCCTCAGTTTTGAGGACAACGAGTTTAGGAGAGACCCATCTCAGAAGCCATGAATCAAGAAGAACGGCGTAACAACATACACATCCGATAAATTTGTCTAACCACATACCCAAGTAAATATTGTTTTATGAGAATAAATTTATTTGCATGTTTATACCAAAAGAATAGATCAATTTTTTTAACTTGTTTCAATGAGAAGGCGAACAGTAATGAAATTAAAAAAAAATTAAGTAAATTTTCGTTACATGCACTTAAATCTGAAGTATCGATGCGGTATCACGAAGTTGTTCTTCTTTTATTTTGTAAATTTTTATTACCTCACGGATGCTGCATCTCATCGTAGGTTCAGCCTGCGTTAATTTGAAATTGACCACTTGAGTCATTTTATTCGTATTTATTTTCTTCCGCTCAGTTCAGTTTTATTGCATCTGCACACTGGATACCCATCGATATCATAGTATAGTTTGTTGGTCTGGCCATTCATTAGCCGCCATGGATGATCCGGCGACGTATTTCTATCGCTTTATCTCTGGTCTCGATGTAACGCGTGTTAATCATGTCGGGGTCACCATTTGAGAGCGCCACTCTTGGTGAAATAATATAAACTTCTTAACGTGCATGCGTGGTATTTATTTCATGTTTTATTATATAGTTTTATATGTTTGTATTGTTGCATGACCATCAGTCATTTCTCCATATTATAAATATTAAATAATGTTCTCTTGAATATGTGGCTATTCGACACAAATCTTTGGTATGCATTTGTGAAATTTTTGTAGGCAAAAGCTCTCCACCTTAGTATGAATTGGCCTTGATTTAGCACAGTCTTGATTTAACAACCATGGATTGTGGACGTGAAGGTTAAAAAAATATTTAAAAAAATAAACTCCCAAATTGTGTACTTAATTAATAAATTATTTTTCGATAGAGCGTTTTATTCTTTTAATCAAAATACCGATTTAAAAAGGCATTGAGATACTCTGTACACATTTTTTCTGACGAATAATGATATTGGATAATATTTAAGACCACCTGTTTTAAGAATAATGAGTAAATCTAAAATTATACAACAAATTCCTACAATATACATTCGTGGTTGGAAGAAACCGGAAGCAGCACGTTTTCAACGGTACTATTGGCAATCTATGAGGGAGGCGGGCCTATGTCCAGCAGTGATGACATACGGCTGAAATGATGATGATGATGATTATCATATTCATAGACATGCTTGGAATTGGATTATCATTGTTCCTCTGGACTTGTAATATGAGTTAATTTAATTATTTCGAAGTCGTTAAAGAGACTATTAGTCTAAAAATTGCAACAGATTAAAAATGAAAACATTAATTATAAAATCACTTTCTTTTTCACTTTTTTCGTAGTTATCAATACATAGTATATAGGAAGAAGATAGCGTTGATAATTTGTAGTTAATACTTTCATGTGTGTATATCTGTGTGTATTATAGCCGAGTAAATAAAGTCAGTCATATAGTCTGCCCTTGTTAGCGCTTTAGGTCGTGATCAATTTTAATTTGCATGCTAGGTGGTTGTGATACCTTCAAATTATAACCTGACCATTTTACAAATGTGTTTGTCAAATATCACGCCAATATTGAATGATTTTTGTGAGATGATCTGTTCATGATGAAAATCATAAATACATTTAGATTTTAGGAAAATGTAAATGCGGACAATTCATATATTGAAGTATGTTTTAGATTAGGATTAAAATAAAAATATTATGCGCAATAAATTAGACACACATATAAATCTAGTTTATGTGAAATTTCATCTGCGTTTTTATTTCAGTTTGTGTGTATAAAATTTGAATTAGTTTGGGAATTGATTGTACTAAAAATTATATTTGAAACGTTTTTCTTTTTGATGTTTTATTTTTCTGTAATTAATATGTTATTATTACTTCGAAAACAATGCAGGAAAATTGTTTATTTATGTACCATTTAAAAGTTTAAAGATAGATAGAAGTGGGAATAAAATGTTTATTATTTATTTATTCTCCGGCGTTAATTATGAAAAAAAATGCAGTAGAATTAAAAAATTGAAATGTGAATATACATATTTGGATATTAGCTTTATTAGTAGAAAATACACATTGATTTAATAACAATCGAACTTTTAATTTAATTTTGAATCGCATACTTTATGATGCAATTATTTGTAAAAACGTTACACTAAAATTGTTAAATTAAGATATTACTTATTAAAAAAAATTAATTAATTAAATTGCTTATTCTTTTCCCTAAGATATAATGCCGCTTATTTTTTTTATAAAAGAATTAATGAGTTTGTTTTACGTTTAATCAAAATTAAATATCCGTGAGTCTTCTTTTAAAAAATTTTTTTAAAGTTTTTCTATTTAAGCATTTTATTTTCATCTATTGCATATAGCATAAAATGTAATAATTGCATTATGTCTGCGTATTCTTGTCAGTTTGTTTGAGTAATATAGATGGTTATATTTTTCGTCTCTATAATAAAAAAAAAACGTCTGAACGTTTACATAAAATAAAATACTACAAAAAACATTTATATGAAAGAATTTGGGTAGTATAAAAGTCAGCTCTATATTTTACGTCGCAAGAGCTAAGCTCTAAGCTTGTATAGAAATAAAATTTTATATAGTATATTTAAAAAGGACCTGAACAAAATATAGTACTTACTTCGTTTTTCACCAATTCCACATTTAAAGTAAAATAATTTAGATGTTACAGACAGGTTTAAAACGAATTAAGTGATTTCAGAGGTACACCGCCATGGTTCCAGTCCGCTCACTGATTTCGTTGATCAAATCACGTCGCGAGCGCGCGTTAATTGAGCCATCAATTTATGTAGCACGATTCGCACGTATTATTCCGTGAAGCAAATCTTTTTGTCATGATGCGACGTCAGATTTAAAGAAATTAAATTTTCTGAAAACATTGTGAGCGCTTTAAACTGTGAAGGTATCAAAAAATTACTTGTCTTTTGCAGCAGTGGTCCACAGTGGGCAGTTGGGTAAATCGCTTGATCAACCGATGGCCGTTGGAGCCGAAAGGTTTTCGAGTGGTGACCAAGGACCTAGAGTACCAAGGATCAAGGAGTAACTCTTTAAAATAGTTCAGTTCGAGAAGTGACTAAATGTGGGCAGCGCTAGACCGGTCATCGTTACGGTCTTGGGGGGGGGGGGAGGTCTAAGCCTTGTAGTGGGTGTCTATCGGCTTAAAAGATGAAGAAGACGTATCAAAACTTCATTAGAATTTTTATACAAGGTGGTTGTGGTTGCAATAACAAAAAATCAATGGTTGTATAATTAACAAACGTCATAACATAGTAAGAAAACGCGTAAAAACTTAAATCAAATATCGTTTACTTTTGTACTGTTACAAGGTTTTAGAAAAAATAAATAATGTAACATATTTCAGAGCGATCAGTTTATACAGTAAGGATAATTGAAAATAGTCTGTAAAAGCTTTAAACCCTGTTTACTGACAAATAAGCTATATATTCACCATTTTAAGGCTGTTACACTTATAAGCATTTAACCTGTATTAGAGATATTATTCGGAAAAACTGATAAGCTGAAAAGCTGATAAGATAAAGGGGTAATTTCCATTGCTTTATTAATCTACGTATAATAGAATATTGATTGTAAATTCATATCACATTTTTATTAGTATTTCGGCGAGTCATGTGGCGGTCACTTGATTTTTTTTCTTTATAATAGAATAGAGTATATTTTCTTTCGATTAGCTCTTATTATGCTATAAAGATTAATTTTTAAGTGACTCGGAGTCTTATTACATTGTTTATAGACGAGTATTTAACAGAAATACTTATGTATATATCCCTAAAATTTAAAATATTGCAAATAATATTACGATACGTATTGCACATTGCTAGTCACCCTAATATCATTACTTATTTCCTCTGCCTAACTAGCGTATGAATACATTCAGAGTATTGGAATAAATGTATTTATGTGAATGATTTGTTCAGTCTTTGCCGAGTTTCCCTTTGCCTGTGTCCTTAACACGCCACATACAAAGATTCCGACTTTTGAAGTGCTGCATTATTCGTCACCCTCAAAGAGCTTTGTTGTCCACTACACTAAAATATCCACTACACTAAAAAAATCCTCTGTATTTTGTCTCAATCATGACGGACCAGCATTTGATTGCGATCCCATCAAATGTTTTGTGACGATGCCTATTTTATTCGAGTTGTTGTCCAATTAAGCTTCTATCTACCGTATTATACTTTCAATATAATTGTCAGAAAAGAAGTGAAGAAAGAATTTATAGACAAACTAATTCTTTTAATAAATTGGCTAATAAAAGCATAAACTTGATTAAAAATTATGCGCATTAAACGTGTTTAATGGCGAAAAAATAATGAAATTAACTAATTAATTACAATTACTCCTTTTGTGGGCTCTCGTGGCAACATTTTAAGTAAATATTTTCTAAGCGACACAAAGGAAGACGCCCTGATGCCGTGTGAAATTATGTTCGCAAAATGATGTTAAATTTTTTATACTTCCCTTTGACGTTCAAAGTAACCGGAGTTAATTCGATTTATTGTCTCTCTTAAAACGAGACTCCTCTGTAATATTATTTGCAGGGCTCACCTACGGCTTGTTGGCGTGGACCAAAAACTGAGTGCAGGAACGCAGCGGCGCGCCTAAGTGATTCGATACACGTTCAATATGTTTCATTAGGGAGCAGCGGGTTTACTTATTCAATCATATTGGCAGCGCGGCTCCCACGCCGCGGCGACGCCGTCGTCTATTCGCGCACTTCATTCCTTTCCAGTATAATCAGTTTTTCCGGCATATAATACTATGCACTCAATTTATGCGGGCGCTTCATTCCAACTCTGGGCATCTGTTTGGATTCTGGCATTTTATATTCAGTCTCGTATACTCTCTCTATTTCTCGATGTGATGTGATCTCTAGTTCTCGATGGCGATTAATTAAACTAAATCTAGAAATTTAACGTAAACGTAAAGATTATACGAGGTGTGATAAAAAAGGAGAGTAATTTTTTCTATAAAAACTAAAACTACTGTGTTTACGTCCATTTTAATGAATATGTTTAATATATTCATTCGTTGAAATAGTCTGTAGCAAATTTGAACAAGTTGCGTTCCGCAACTGTAAGTGGGAGGTCATATTAGCTGCGTTTGTAAACATCATGGATTTTGTGAACATTAAATTATGTTTTAGTTGCAAGAAAGTGCTACAGAAGCTATTCAAATGGTAAAATTAGTGTATGGAGATATTATAGTGACTTTGAAGAGTGTTTACAAGTGGTATGAGGAATTCTAAGGCGAGAATAAATCAGACAAGAAATTGATGATTCAGGAGCTTGCCGAGGAAATAAACATCTCGTATCGGTCCGCGCAAACCATTTTAACCGATGATTTGCAAATCAGTCGAGTCAGCAGGGAATTCGAG
Source organism: Battus philenor (assembly GCF_028537555.1). Lineage (NCBI taxonomy): Eukaryota > Metazoa > Arthropoda > Insecta > Lepidoptera > Papilionidae > Battus > Battus philenor. Next base: position 6,752,810 of record NW_027181704.1, read on the forward strand.
AATGTTCCGTGCCATACATCGCTACTGTTCGCGAGTTTTGGCAAAAAAATTATTACTGTCGAAACCCCCTTACTCTCCGGATTTAGGACCATACTTCTGGCATGTTTCTGGCTCTTCTAAAAATAAAAACCATGATTAATATAAATTAGACGTAAACTTAATACTTTGTTTGCATTAAAGTTAGGTACTGTATTTTTCGATTATGCTTCGTGTATTTCTATAAATAGCACTTGTCGTTTTCCAGTCGTTGGATTCAATACAAAGAGAGACAGGAGCTAATTACGAATCCAATATCGCTGGGAAGTAATTCTTGTAACGATTTTTCCTTCCTCGTGCGGCGGTGAATGCGGAACGTTTCCGCCGCGTCGCTGCGGAGGAGGCATCGCGTCTTCTCCAACGTTGTCTGCGTCCTGTGTCACGGGAAATGGTAATTACCGCCTAATCTCGCCCGAAGCGCACGGAGGCCCGACGGCCGGATATGAACTTCCGTTATGAACAATTTAGCGCGCGAAATTGGACGACGGTACGTCCTGCATTCAGGTGAATCGGTTGGCACGGAGCACACGTGTCTGCATTGGGCCCATTCACGACGATTCACACCTATGAATAACTTCACCGTCCACGCTTTGAATACGAATAGTATGAAACCTTTTAAAAAGGCAGTGTCTAGGAAATTGCCATGTCATTCAATTTAAAAAGTGAAGCACTGAAAGCGCCTGCTTCGGAGTTATTATACGTTATAAATTTTTGTAAAGAGCAAATAGAATAAATGGCTTACCATTCAAAATATAATTGTAGGGTTATATGTATTGCATTGTTTTATAAATTGTATTTGTACTTTACAATAAATATCATTGCGACAGTAGGCCAATGTAGTATGTGTCTAGTAGCACACTGTGAACTCAATCGTACTTGACTGTAAATCATACCATCGATAAACAACACGCTGTATTTTAAGTGTAACTGAGTTTTCAAAAAGATTTTCATATTAAGTTCTTACCTGAATATTAAACACAACTATCGTTAACATTAGTCTTACATCAACTAAGGTGTGATGTTGTAGTTTTAATCTATTTTTCGATCAGTTCATTTAGTTCATTCAGTTAGTTCATTTAATTAAGCTAATTGTTGACATATTTTAAGTGACAGTAAGCACCAACTCAAATTAGCAAACTTTTATAGAAATAGCATGCTTTGTTTGCTCAATGAAATAAAAGAAATTAGTTTCGTTTAATTTCTTCTTCTTTTCAGCCGATAGAAACCCACTGCTAGGCCTTCCCCAAACATCGCCACGATGACCGGTCTTACACTTTAATTTATTTTACATTAAGAATTGCAAATTATTTCATCGAGTATTTTGGTACAAATCAATTTTATATTAGTTCTTCGGAGAAGCGTAGCCTTTATGTTCTTTATTTTACGACCTTGGTCACTAACACACACATTTTTTAACACGTTCACTGCGGCTTGAGGTCGATTTAGCCACATGGTAGACTTTGCACTGGTGCGGCGCGTAAAACTCTTGTTTTCTCTCTAGTGCGGCGGCTGTTTACACTCAACCGTATGAGGTATGACAAAGACAAATATAGCTTTCTTTATGTCTGCGAAGCATTGACTCAATATTGTAAAAAAATGATTGAAACATGAGGCAGAAAAGGCTTCAACCGCACTACTAGGAAGTTCAGCTTGAGGCTGATTCGACCTCAGCCGCACCAGCTGAAAGTTCTTCAAAATTGGGCCCGCAGTGAACGTGTTAAAACGATTATGAAAATAAAAATTTTAAAAATTTATATCGGTCATTTACGACAAAGGTATATGATTAGTCAAGTTAGTCAGTAAGAAAGGTAATGGAGAAGGCTATGCGCGTGAGTTCTCTGCGACATCGAATTGAACATCCGTAGACGCACGAAAGTAACCAACTACGCCGCGGGATTGGTATCTTGAAGTGGCAAAGGGCAGTAAAAATGGTGAGCACATAGCCGCTGGGCCCATGTTCTTCAGTGGAGACTACACAACTGGACATTATAGACTAGGAAGTGCGGAGTAGGAGGTTCACTCGCAAGGCGCACAGGCGACTTTGTTCAATTCGTCAGAAGACGTTGGATTTTAAAACGGTCCTTTTGGAAATGTGAAGGCCCCTGTCTAGCCAGGATATTCTTCGGCTGAAACGATGATAATGTTAAAAATAATTGTGAAACGATATAATTATTTAGAGCCTAGCTTTATATCACGAGCTTATATTAGGACGTAATTATATTGCAACTACATATAATTTTTTTTCTATAATACTGAGCTTTTTGTAAAATTTTAACATTCGCGTAATTTATACATTTTGCAAGTACTTTATACAGACTGTATCTAATCTGGTTGATTTCAGTGGACGCAAATGCTAATCGGAGGTCGAAGTGGCTAATGACCGCCATTCATTGTAATCCGCACTGACATGGAGCTATTATTACTCGCAACTACAAGCCTCGGCCATCAGTCAGCTATTTGTCATTGCGATGGTCACTGACTCAAGCTCTTCATCTAATCACATATCAATCGAGCGTTTGCCACGATACGGTATCGTGCGGACAAATATTCACTACTACTGATTTCTACAAATTTAAGTAACAAATACTTACACATAGATCAATCAATCCAATCAGTACATAAATTTATTTAAAAATCTTGATTCTTTTTTGTTTTAAGAAAATAGAGAATAACTAAGGTGAACTTTCACGTTTTTATTAAATTTTAATGGACAATGAAAACAAAGCTGTTCCAAAAAATTAAGATAAAATAGTTTTGATCAAAGAGTGGATATGAAAAATTGTTTAATTTACAATTTTTTTATAAAGCCGCTTGAAATCCCTTTTCGTCACTGGGAAGAGACCTCTATAAAGTATTACAATTATAGTTTTAATTTTGTAATACAATAATTACAAAATTTAATTACTACTTAAATTATATGTAAACCTAGAATTGTATCGAAAAAAAACTGAAATTACAATTACGTTAAGATTACTTAGATCTGTTGTCGTTTGCGCGCTTGTATATAGTTATAGATGTAATAGCATTAATGGTACCGACTTAGATGCTTTATTAATTACCAAGTACTATGTTGAACTGACCACATCAGCGTTGGTAATATTTTTTTCCGCTGTATGGTATTAACAGTTACCATAATTATATAATCCATATGTTTTTTTTCGTACATTTGTATTATTTTTTATTTATTTCTATTACTCTTTTTAGGCTTTTTTGTTTGTTATTAATCACCGAGAGGGTGTTACAATATTATACCTTTTACTTATATAATGGCATCACCTATTTATATATACTTATAAATTCATCCTTAATCTGTTTATTATGTTAACTAAATATTTACACAGCTTTTGATTATAGCCGTTTACAGCCGCTTTTGATACGAACAACGCAACTTTTAACTTTCGTTTTGGGTTTAGGGGCGACGGAATACATTGACGAGAAGCGTAGCTGAAGACATGAGTGATCCATTCATTTTACTAAGCTTTGTAGTTGGCTACGAATTGTAATCTCTTTTTGAGATTTAGGTTTCTAATGTGTAAAATACAGCTACTTTTGCATTTGCAACTGATGACATTAATATTAAAAAAACCGCAATCTGAGCATTAAGGGTCTAAAAATGGAGGAACCGCAATTATACCTGACTTTTGTAAAAACAATATTTTATAATCTTAGATTTATGGGATGTTTATCTTATATCATTCACTGATTTGAGAAACAATGTATAATGTATTAACAAAACAATAACAAAGTGTGTAAACAAAATCGTTTAGTCGTAAAATTAGCTTTAATATTTACTGTGGTTTAAAAATCATAGCTGAGAAAGATATCGGTAAAAACTACGAACAATCCGACGGGCACCCAACCATTGACGTTAATAAAACGTCAGATAACTGGAGTAATTAACTTATCACCGTGCCTATCGACGATTCCGCGCTGAACATTTAAAAATCAACGCTCGCAAATGGCGTTGGCAATGCAATGAAATTGAGGAAAAATGATTGGGATATTCAGAGTGCGAGAAACGAATGGTCGACCGATTACCGCCGGCTCTCATATAAAGTCCAAATGGAGGGCCCGTTCAATTTCGATACTTTTACAACACAATAGGCGGGAGTAAGGCGTGTTCGCCCACCTGTCAAATTAAAAAAAGCACTTGCATATTCAAAATAACCAAGTAAAACTTTCATTCAGTTAACTTCGTTTCAAGCACAATGACCCGTTTTTTTGCTGTTAACTGAAATTGCCTGTTTTAATTACGGATGCACAGACGCTATTTCTTTATTGTTTATTTAATCTTCTTACATTTTTGCGTCGACCAAGGTTTTATATATTATTTTTAGTAACTAAAAGGAACATATTATTGTTAACTCTATAATTTCTAAAATATGTGTAAAAGAAAATTTTCATTTTGTTATCCGTTTAAAGTAATAAATCTTTCGTTGTTCTAAAAATATAATTTATACAATATGTCACCCAATTTGTTTTTTTTACGATTTACCAAATCTCAAGAAGAGAAAGAAAGAGAAAAAAAAAGGAAAAGACATGGACAGTATGATAATAATATCGTATTATTTTCCAAAAAGTTTTTTTCCAAAAGGTTTCACATCAAATTTATTTATCTGTAAAAATTCTGGTGTATCTAAATAAAGCTTTTATGGTGTCAGTGATAATCTCTCATACGAGTATGTATATATTTTTCAAACGTTGCTAACAGTGTGGAGAAATACCTATCTGAATCCGTCTGTAATTATATTAAGTTGTTATATGTTTATTGTAGCTTTCGACTGGTTGCTAAACCATCAGTAATACGTGACGCTCAGTTCTAGCATGTAGAGTGATAATTGCATTTAAAAGTTACCTGTTACGTAAGATAATGTTAGACTATTCGACTGCCATATTATGCAATAGATAAATTAAGAATTATTTTTAGTCTTAATTAGCTGTCACCCGCATGTTTGCCACGGCACGCAGTGCTTTTTGTAGGTGTAATTTCAATTCAATTATTATATGTAAAGTAATTTAATTTTAATTTCCTTGTTTTAATTCCTTCCATGGTAATTTTTAACAGACCAATAAACAAAATTCAGGTCACTTTTTATAACTATATTTGTAATTAATAAATATCCATTTTTAATGAACGCTCCGTTAACAAAATCCGCCGGCGAGGAGGTTACGGTAGCTATTGATATTCTTAGCTGACCTCTACTAACGTTCGCACCAAATTTCAAATCACTAAGCCTTATGATTCCAGATATATCGTGATGAGTGAATAGATAGGTGGAAATCTCAAATGTGCAAGATGATTGGTAATAGGCGAAAAGCTTTAAAGGCATGAATATACTACATGTTTATCCATTTGCTGTTAATGAACGCACTTATGTACCCTATTGAAAAAACTATGTTTAAAAAAAAATACTAAAGAAATGCGTAAAACGAGTTATCATGGAAATCGATTGCCCACTGTGGAACTATGTATCTAGGTTGACTTCACCCATTTACCACCAAAATAAAACAAAAAAATTTATTAATACGAAACGTTTATTTTATTACTGTGTAGATATAAAATAAACAATAAATCAACAAAAAAAAATCGAGATTTACAATTTGAGTCCGTTTTGAAGGGGTGTACTCAATTGAGCGTAAAATGTGTGAAAAATTTCAAAACAACTTATTTCTACACACAATGTTTTAGTCATTTTAAGTAGTAAAAATTTTTTGTAGTGTAATGTTTTGTTTACTGTGGATCCTAAGTGGTCAGGAGAAATGATCTCACCTTTTCTACAGTAAAAATCAAATGTATAGCTGTATTCCGTGGAACTTGCTGCCACTCGATTATTATAGCCAAAACGCTCTGGCTTACCTCAGATAAATTGTTTAGCAGTATGATAACCAAAAATTTTACCATTGATTCATCAATTGAAATAATAATATTTGCATCACACCCGACTGTAGCATAGAATGCTAGGGTATACAAAGAGTTCTAGAATCCAGGAGCTCAAATGGAAGGTCCTTCAGCATCTGCCATTTCCTCTGGACATTGCATCGACTCATTGCCACTTACAAATCATAAGTCGTTGCCTCCGATAACAAAGAGGTGCTTAAAAACTGACTCATCAACTTTTCTGTGTCCAGAGCAGGTGATTTCTGGCGGAACAGCATCAACAAATTGGTCAAGAAGTTGGAAGAGGTTGTAAACAGCGACGGCGAATACAAGATTGATTAACTTATTGATATAATAAAAGCAAAAGTCTTTGGTAAAATCGTTACCAATTTATATCTTAACCTAAAATTTAGATTGCTACTCGTATAATAGCATTTCATGAACTACGTATGAAGTTAAATGTTATTTTCGAAACTGTCCATTCCCTTGGTAGTCAATTTTTGGTGCAGAAGAGGTTTCATTGTACATATTAATTGCCCGTCTTAATTGGTATATTTTTTTTTAACGGCCCCCGATGTTGAGGGCCTTTCGTACATTCCTGGGTATGCAGGGACAGTTTTTGGAATAATTTATTCACTTTCTAATATTATTTCAATGCTTTTCTTTTGTATCTCTTAATTTCCCTCACATGTTCCTCCTTTTTTACCTCACACATTCTTTCATTGCATTATCATTCATACATCGGCTCTTCTCCTCCATGTCATAGGCTTCTTTTTACAATTTTTATTTTGTTACTTTGTTTATCTGTATTTTTGAACATTTCTGCTTTTTAATTTCTTTTATTATTATAACTTATATCTATATATCACAATTTTAATTGCTTATTTCTTTATCACAGATTTTTCTTAACTTTTTCCGACTATTGTTGCGTTTTGTTGTCTTTTATTACTCTAGTTGCCATCTTTTTACAATATTACAGGAAGGTTTAGCTGCTTTACTCTTATTCCATTAATGAGGCGATGATGCCTTCCTCTAATCTCTCATGCCGCCGAAGCTGGCATTTAAACTAACGAGCCATGTGCGGGACAGTTGGTAATTAAATGTGCCACAGTGTGGTCTACCGCAGTCACAGGTCTACAAGGGAGTCTCCTGGAGTTTAAACGGTATTCATCGAGTTTCCCGTGCCCCGTGAGCATCTGGACTAGAACTGTATCTAGCTGTAACCGGCGAGGCGCGCGGTAGGATGAGACATCATTTGGGAAAAATATTCGCGTCACCGAAGCCGTCGTCCCTTCCATATGCTTTGTATTCCATTCGCCAAGCGTACCCAGTCTAAGCTGTCGGTTGACGAATGAGACAGGGCATCTAGGCCAGCTGGTGAGTCTTCTCGTTCCCTTCCATCCCCGCGTGCGCTTTTACTCAATATAATCTGATATTTTTCCTTTTTGCTATAGCTTTCATAATATTTTCTTTCACTCTTAACGCTAAGTGATGTGTAACGATAAGTGGTGAGGGTGTCTGATCTTGTGACAGGTTCGAAGGCCGACCACGAGTCGCTTAATATAGCGGATGATTGCGCCAACCAGCTAGCGGATTATCTTGTCACTTCTGCTAATATCAACAGTTCCACCTGGTATACAGTGCAGAAATTACCCCATTCGAGTTTTTGCCGCAATTATCTTGTCCTCAATGTGGCTGTCATTCTACACCAAATTGATTAGACGGGTGTGGAAATCTTAAGAAGATGATGTATCTCTAGGTCTATACCCCCCAATACTTGCCAGGAATGGCTAGTACAAGATCTGGCCTACTAAGTAGTATTCATATGATAGGCCGTTTCATAAGCAAAGGAAGAAAATAAAGAATACTTGAGATCTGGAAAGTATAAGAGAAGAGGCCTTTAACTGATAATTTAAAATCAATGAGGCAGGAAGGCGGAGGGTGAAATCAAAGCCACTTCTAGGTCGGAAAGTGGTTTCTGACGAGAAAATTTTGACTACAGAATGTTTCAATTTACATGTAAATAGTTTTAGCTCAATCAAAAGCTTTTAAAATAGTCTATTGAGTACAACATCCGACTTAAGTCATGGTTAAGTAGGGTCTTAGCTAATCAAGGAGTATATTTTTTTAAACTTTGGTACAAATGTTGTCAATGAAATATGACCAAAAATATGATAAATTTAACAAGTTCGTGTATTTTAGTTTTACTTATACTTTATATTAGATAGTTTATTTTATATTATTTAGATATTTTTTTATGATTTCTTCTATACATTATCTACTGTTTTTTACACGTTTTGTCAAGTAACTTTTGATCTATGTAAGATAACGTGTAGAGGCAGAGTTACACAGTAAGTAGAATTAAATACTCGTTTCGTATTTAGAACTGAAAAGTTAAATTTTATATCAGATTTATTATTTACTTATGGTAAATCAGATATGTCTCTACGAATTATGCGTAATATGTACTTAATTGTACCAATGATATATATTTATGAGCCGCAAATTATTTTATGTTGTAGTCGTCTTATCCGGAAGCCTAGAGCATCTCGGTCTCTGCATGGCGTGGCTTTAGTGCAGAGTTTTACGCTTATAAACATTTTTAGAGATAACCTTTTATTTTACAGGGTAATTGGTTATAGGTAGAAGAGCTTTAAAGAGGTGAATGTCGGGCTAATTTGTCAGAAAAGAAAAGCTTTTTCTCCTATGATCAATCGCCCTGAATATTACTATATCTCATTATGTTTCATTAATGTTCACACTATGTTTCATTAATATTTTCTTTTTGGAATGAGATTGGCTTATAATTTCTAGCAGTAAAAAGTCTGTAGGCATAGGTTACTGCCTGTTAGTACTGATTTGTTTACTAACAATCATTATATGACGTATAGTAATCCCGGTTTTTAAAATACCATTTTTTACTGTATTGTCAATAATTTACTTATTATTTTTGAAGATATTAATTTTTTGACAGTTTGTAACATGTATTAATTGGAAGAATATGAGCTAAAGAGCCACCTCTTTCATGCTTTTACACCTATAAGTAATCACCTTGTATAGACAGAATATATTGGTGGAGGCTTGTTTCTTCTGTAGGAGGCCGTCAAGTAGGTACCGCTGTAAATTCACTTTTTGCAACTGAACAGTATAGTAGTGAAGGAAGTATAACTACATTTTAACTCAAAGTCCGCTGCAGTAAATTTCCTGGATTAATAATTTTAAGAAATTATGCAAAAACAAAATATTGTTTTTAAATATTATAGGTCGCCACATATTTTTTTTATTTCATGCATTCATACCTCTGCAATAAAGTAAGCAGAGACATTTTATATGTAAGGTAATAATTTTTTTATTTACTTTTTATTTACAATTTTACTTATTCTACTTCATATTTTCCTAGACTGACCGGCTCTTTAGCTATACTTTATTATTTCACATTATATATTCTCTTGATCTAATTTTACCCTATCTTATTATATTACTATTTGGTCGTTGCACATTGTTATTGGCCGGAATGAACACTCACTTTTAAGCGTAACTTCGTTTCAAAGATATCGCAGACCATGAATTATATTTAGAAGTTAATTAAGTATTATGTGCTAGGTTTAATAAAAAGCAGATTTTCATAACGTGTGTTTATTATTCAATTATATAACTACTATAATAACCAATAGATAAATATTTTAAAAAATATACCAGTAATTAATATAACAAATCTTCGACAGTTTGATTTAGGAAACTTTTGTGTTTTAATTTCCAACGAAAAGAACGAACGATTTAATATCCTGATTTAGCAAGAAAGCAAGTTTATAGAAATAAATAAAGGGAGAATAAACAATAACAGAGTTCTTTCTTGTAGTATCACGAAGTTCAAAAGTATTCGATTTGTTACAAATTAAAAATAAATAGTAAATTTTAGATTTAACTTCAAACAGCAATATGCCGCTTGTTCAAAATTCACTGTTTTTCGTTGAATTTCTCTTCTAAATCTGCTGCAAGTAGTAGATAATGTATTAAACACAGTAAAACAAAATATGTACAAAAATAATCAACTGCAACTACTTACATATTTTCCCGTGTGTACAATAAGGAGTATTAAATAAATAAAAATATATTAAGTATTTATTTTAAGAGCAACCTTAAAGAAATTAACAACTATGCTTGTAACTTTTTGTCGTTTAATTTCTTCGTAATTATCTCTATAATTTAATATTATTATGTTAAGTTTATGTAAGTATGACAAGTTGGCTTGTCTTGTAGAGAATACCTAAAAGACGTTAAGATTTTTCTTATTATACAAGTTACAAAAAGAGTGAGCAAAAAACCTTTTTTATTGTATTGGTTCAACCCTTCAATTATAATTTTTATATTTCATAATAAATTTTATTATGTATAGATATTAAACTTTTTTAGCGTGTTTAAATTAGGTTATTTGGAGATATAATTTTTTTTCATTTATTATCTGATTACCTATAATTAGTTTCACTTTGTTAATATGGCAAAGAATATCTTCAACATTAACTCCGCTTTTATCCATAGTATAAGAAGTGTTTAAATAAATATTTAATAATTAGTGCTATCGTTTACTACTAATGTACACGATATTTAAAACAATAGCATTAGTGAAGTAATATTAAGTCATTATTAAAAATATGCAATAAACGTAGACGATGTCTTGCAGATCCATACGTTTTAGTTGTAGTAAAATGGTTGGAGCGAGTTGTTCTTGAAAAGTTGAATAGCCGAAGTTAACCGCACATTTTGCAGGTTTCGTCGACAACGAACCATCTCATTTATCACGGTTACATCGTCCCGAAACCCGAATTATGTGCGGACTCTTCTCATGTAACGTCCTGTTTCTTCTTAGCTCTTCAATAAATACTAGTTGTCTTAAGTCGAGGTGAGTTGAGACGAGATTTGTCTCACGATGTAACATATTCTTGTCATAATCTGTAAAATAAGAACTGTTAAAAGTATGCCATTTCAGTTACCATAGAAATGATGAAGATTAAAATAAAAATGATCGTAATGTAATAATTGAACTAATAATTTTAATATGAGCACTATGAAATTTACGTCTTTTTACTTTGCGGCGCTTAATGAAAAACTAGAAACTAATTACTCAAATATAATAAAGAATATTTTCTTTCAATTTTTCAAAGTATATGATTAGCTAGCATTTGAGTATTTTATTGCTTAACAGATGACCAGTTGTTCATTCTCCCATAACGGGATCCGCTAAAAGTTTTCCCATTTATTCAGTGCTCATACGTCAAGTGGATGTAACCGTGAGGGGGATGGTGCGAGAGGGTACGGGAAGTGGGGGGAGGGGGAGAGGACGGGGAAGAAGAGTAGGCCGACGCGTTCCGGCGTGATAAGGCGGGCGGGCTATTGTCGCGGCGTTGGCGCACGTTTCCTTTCCAGCCGTCGAGCCTACCGCATTGTTCCCCTGCGTAATGAACAAACTTATTCCTGAAGCTAATGCTACAAAACGCTTACCGAATTCACCGCAAGCGTTATCTAGTCACATTGTAGCACACTGCTGGGGGAAAACACTTGCGCCATGCGGCGATAATAGTCCGAAACCCATAGGCCCACTTTTGTTTGTATAGTGTTAAGCGACAATTGGCTGTGTACTTTGTTACATTAGCTCGCGCTGAAAGGTTATTTGAGAAGGGACCGAATTCTATTAAGGAGCTGTGACGCGGATGTGAGATAATTTGGAATCACGCTTGTTTAAACATCTGTCCCATCAGCAGGTATTATTCGTGGTTAAGATTTGTATGCAAACTGTAATTATAACAAACATGTATTACCCGAATACATTATCATATAAAGATATATATAGCTGTCGATAACGATTATACGAAGCCTAGAGAAGTAAATACCTTTAGAAAGACAATTATTTAATTAAATACAATAGACAACGCAAATAAAATATCCAACAATTTCGAAGAGAAAATTTCGTTAATTAATACTTGCTTTAACCGTCTAATTGGTCGCATCGTATTTCATTGTTAGTGAATTGAGATTTAAATCTGATAATAACTTGTGTTACGCCTGTATTTAAAAGTATTATTATTGTAAATGAAGCGTTCACAAATGCCGACGTTAAATATTAGTCTAATTAGTAATAGAGAACCTGGCGCCTATTATTACCTACGCTTCTGTACTAGAGCTCCAGTTCCCCTAATCGTCTCTGTATTATGCATTCTGTAGCGCGAAATTTCTTATTCATTCGAATACATTCGAAAATTTTCTGTAGTAGTGACGATCCTTTTTCAATAGCGAAAAAATTCGAGACGACCCGGCAATAAATGTGGAGGGAGAAAATCGTATTTCGATCGAAAAGGGGGCAAATCTTTTATGAAATATCAGATTGTCATCGCGATTATTACAGGCAAATAGAATACGGCAGATCAGTAAGTAGGTTATCTTCTTGCTTCCTTTGGCTGGAATCACTTTATTGGATGTTGCGCAGTATAACCTATTTATATTTTTATGCTCGGCCACGTTTTAAATATACTTACGTATTTCAGTAACCAATGCGATTACGTATTATTACTAGCGTTGTATGGACTTTTTGTCGGTGTAAATGAAAGCCTTATATTTTTTCGAACATTCTGTAATCGTAAATATCAATTTTAATCTTCATATATCTCTTCACGTTTTATAGATTCTTTTCTTTAAATTTACTAGAAAAATATTTATAAATATACCATATTTATTCATGATATAAAATACATTCATGTTTATAAAGACTACATTATTTTCCAAGTTATACGCAAAAGGATATGAATCAAAACTTTTATAGCGCGAAGGGTGACGTCAATTTGCGAGAAATGCTTTCCCGGTGACTCAAATTACTTCCAAACAAATGCCTATCACGAGGTTGTTATCTGAAGTTTATAAAAAAAACTGTGCGATGATAAAAAGTTTGGCTTTGCTCTGAAAATATTCTTAACTATAGATTTGTAACGTGATTTATCGTTATAAAGTTATAAATAATGTTATTTAGGTATATATATATATATATATATATATATATATATATATACATATATACAAATGTGAGAATAGCTTACATACGGGTTGATTGGTTATAGATATAAAAAGCTTAAACGCTTTTACACCTATTTTCAATCATTCTGTGTAAAGTGAACAAACACTTTGAAAATATATCGGAAAGCGACAGTCAATAAATTTGACTCATATAAACAAACATCCTGTATAAGTATAAGTACGTACGTATAAGTCTTTGTACGAAGTTAACTTTTTTACTTGCCTTTTTTTTAAACAACTTATGTCAACTGTATGAATATGTCGGTATGAATATAAAAATGACGTTTGCGTCTCAAATACTAGATTATTTAAAGGTTAGGTTACATTAAAAAAGAGAGTGAAAAGGGTTATAGTTAACTGATATAACTGACAATAATTAAAGGAGGCAACATGCATGAAGAACGTATCGATTAAGGCGACGCAGCGAGGTGTTACTCTGCGCTGTAAGCGTGGGCGGGCGCAGATGCGCGGAAAAATCGCAGATTATTAGCAACTTGTAGACGCAACGACGACGTATTCATATTCAAATGTCACGTTACGCTTGCAGCTGTACAGAGTTAACTCATGTGTATTATAAACGAGACGGTGTCGCACATACGTCGTGTATAATGTATCTATAAATTGACTTTAATCTAAATATATAATTATTCTTTCTTTGATATTTTACAATTTTTTGAGATTGTTTTAATAACTACTAAAAAGAATGTCTCCTGGTAATGAGATAGGTAGACGAACGAAAGTAGCCTATATAATCCAGCGGAGTGACAAGTGGCAGTGAGCAGGCCACAAAGACAACCGAACATCGCTGTGGTCTTAAGATTAAGGAATGAACCACAAGCACAGCATAGGACGTCCATCTATAAGACGAGAGATAATTTTATTAAAGCCTTTGGAAGACGCTAGACGCAGGCCACTTCTAACCGGCCCTATCGTAAATCTATGAGGGAGGCATGCAGTGGAAGTTTTAGTCGTGAAATGACGATAATGGGTATTACAAGTATTAGGAGTCATCTCACTCGTGAAGATATACTTATTAACCATAGTACATACTTTTTAGTCCTGTTAATGAAATATTTAAATTGCGCGACCTTTAGAATAAACAGATAAGTTTTCTTCACCTACATAAGTTTTTTTTCATACAGATTATACGATAATTCTTCTTTCTTCAACTATGTGACCGATTTGAATGAGAGGTTGCTGAAAAAGAAATACTATTTAGCTTATTTGTTACATTTATCCCATTGAAAACAAAATAAATCTTGTATTTAAATTAATACATCATAACAGTATTTGCAAAATAACATAAAAGTATACTAAAAAGGTTGTTACGTAAAAAAAATTGTTTCCGTTGATGTAATTTCCTTGAGGGGTACATAGTTTAAGAAAGGTTTTGTATATTTTCCTCCTTCGATAAATGTATGAGTTCTATCAACATTTTCAATTCACTTGTTGAACGCTACACTTTTTGCATTCATTGGTGTGAAAATAAATAAAAAGGAAATCTTTCTCTAATATTATTTAGATTGTTTATGGTTGTTTAGATGATGTGTATTATTTAGATTGTTTCTAGAAAACAAAATAATTACGATTATTTTGTTTTCTAGAAACTCGTTAATATATGGCAAGTCTTAAATATCTAGCCTATTTAACAATTATTTATTAAAGAAGATTTAAAATGTTAATATTTAAGATCTCCGATGTTATAACAAAAATAAAGAGTAAATCAGTCTGTACTTTCAATTTTCCAATTCCCGAGTCTCAAACCAAAGCCGGCGATTCTTCGGTTGACAATCAAAAGAAGTTACAAAATTACAAAGACTAAAAGGATCTTCTCTTAAATATTTCAGCTACAATACAAAGGGATAAAAATGCTCGGTGCAATTTTGCGGCAAGTCAACGTTTCAATTCGGAGCCGCTCCGGGGAGCTAAACCGAATTTATGGTTCGAAAATTAAACTTAAATTGGATATACCTGAGTTATTTTTCAGCATTTGCATTTAATGATTAATCACGCCTTGATGAATTTCATGGTAATTTGATTGAAGGCAGGAAATTTCATTTTAGCTACGTTCGATGTTTAAATTTTTGTTGAGTTTGTTTTTAGGTAAATCAAAATGTATTTATTTATAGATCTATATATATATATACATATATATATATGTACATATATATTATTTTGTAATTTAATGCTATAGATTTACAAATGTACCAGTTTTATTTATAGCGTAAGCGTTGGACAATACCTAACTAGAGCGAAAGTGATAGGACGTTTAATATCATGCTTTCACGAAGGTTATAGGCTAGTTATTAATGCAGAGTAAGTATAAACGAGTAAATTTGAGCATTAATGTTAACGCGATTTAATTTTGTAAATATTTAAATGCTGCGTTATTCGAAATGATAAGTTATAACTGTATATAAAAGTAAGAAAAGTTTTAAATACACATATAATAAAAAAATCCAATATTTTTCCAAATATTATTAATTGCATTTTATATTTATAATGATTATAAAAAATCTTTTACAAAAGGCTATCCAGTTGTCTTTGGTTAAAACAGAATTGTGACGAGAATCAATAGTCAAAGACAATTTTTTTTCTTATCATTATCATCATGATTTCAGTCGTAATATGCACTTTTGAGCAAATACCTCCCTTAACCCTTTATAGCCTGGAGTTTTAATTTTGATACCAATCTTTTAAACCGAATGTTCGCATTACTATTAGTTTTTTTATAGGTTGGCTATACGTATTTTACTGGTGTATAATATTCTTTCCAACGAAATTAAAAAAAAATCTATTTTTCCCTTCACCTAGACCCTCAAGCAAACACAGTAATATTAAAAAAATCACTTTCGTAAATCAGGCTATTAAGGGTTAAAAGATTTTCAACAGGACCGGTTGGAAGTGGTCTATATCAAGCGTTTTTCAGTCCTTATCCAGGTCATGTGTTCATCTTGTGAACGGATGATTGCGCGTGGTTTGTTCGCAGTCACTTCAACTTGCTAATTCCTTGGGCTGTATCAGTTACTTTCGTTCACCTAGGAATCTCCTTCTTTTGTCTCGACAGAAATTCCGTGCATAACTCTCTCTACGACTTGTTGAGAATTAACTATTTATTTGTAATTGTGACTAATTGTGTAGCGTCTGAATGGCAATTGTGTTACATCGATATTAACTGACCGCTTGAACGTATCGCAAACAATGCTCCAATATACATACACGTGTTGAAGTGTATCCACGGAGCATAATCCTGTTTAATCGAAGGCATGCACGTCAGGGCAGATATGTTCGCAGGACCGATGCTGTGTAACCCGCGCTCGAGGACCGTCCGGCAAATGTTTATGAGAGAGCAAATAGAATACGTATGGTTGGCAATTATAAAACCCTACTATAGAACATAATAGCGATTAAGTTATTGGAGCAATTTTATACAAACTACATTTAAAGTTAGAAAATTGTATTATACATATTTATAATACATCATTTATTAAAATTAATCGCTTACAAGTGAGAATGGTTGAGAAATATTTACTAGAACAATGATTATTAATACTTTAATCCATTTTTTCTTTGTTTCTTTTTGAGACCAGTGCGATCCAAGCCACTTTGTTTTTTATTTATTATTGTATTTATATATATATACACACACACATATATACATATATGATATATACATAAGTATGTATGTTCGTATGTAGGTATGTTTTTTATACCATTGTACTTTTTCTTTACTATCGTGCAAGTATATATATATATATATATATATATTTTATAGCCTGTACAATAAAATATATTATATTAAATTAAATTACAAAGTTTTAATCTACGTGACTTATTTGTATAGAAAACAATAAAAAATATTATTTCAGTGGGTTGTTGTTTTTTTGTTTAAAGTTTTTAATAAACCATTTTATTTGAAGTTGGATATACAGGTAAAAAAGTATCCATAATTTTTGCAAGTATTTACCGCAAATTATAAATATATAGAAAAGCTCGACTTGAGAATAAACGTATGATAGTTTAATGCTACTTCCTCACGTCGAGATATACTGTTTTATAAGGTTTTTAATTTCAGTAGGGATATGAACACAGTAATTGGTATGTATAATAGTTTAGCTGGAAATGTAGGCACTGCTGTGGTACCATAGACAACCACTTGCAAAAAAATTGAAATTGATTGAAACTCATGTGAGTTTGACATTAATTCTAGCAAAAAGTAAAAAACCTTTGAAACTTTGCGTACATATTTCATATGGATGATATTTATACAAAGTTAATTGAAAGATACTAAATTAAATAAAAAGGACTCAATTTAGCTAACGATTTGTATAGCGTGACAACCCTCGCATGGTCACTTAATCGGTTTCGTCAGTAGTGTTTCTACGTCCTGACATTTATGTTTGCGTCATTGAGGCAATAAGCTTTTCTGCCCAGCTCAACTCTGCGCTTGGAATATCTTTAGGTCTGAACCAGATGTATTTTGTTTACACTCAAACACCTAAAGGAAAATTTCGAATTGGTATAGCTTAAAGATTTGTGAAATAAAATTTGTCATTGTAATAACAAATATTTAGTTTTTTTTTAGATTATATGGTTACAAAAATGGTAGAAAATCTTAGGAGACGTAAAGAATAAGTAATTCAATAAAAACCTAACAATTTATATAAGTTAATATGTGTATATGGTTGGTATTTATGTAAACTGATATAACAATAAACACTCGAAATTTAAACTATTACAAGCTACCGCAGTTTAAATTTTATCAATTCCATTTTAGGTGGATCATAAACAGTAACATTTAGAGATCTTTTAAAAGAAGGGAGCAGAAAAAAATCTTTTTAGATTACTTTCGTACACATTTATTGACATTGAAAGCTTTTATCGTCCTCTTCACAAAAGAAATCTCCAAAAACATTTAAATACGCAAATAATACACACGAGAGAGCAAATAAAAATAGAGTAGGATAAAAGGAAAAAGGGAATTATTGCTCGTTGGGCAATTGACATTTGAAGTAAATATGTCCCCAACATTTAATTGATGAACTAAAACTATTTACTATTTAATTCAGTTCGTAAATTAAAAGTAAAAAATACTTGAAATAAAATTTAAAATTGACGCCTTAAAACTTTATTCAAATATCTAATTTTTGCGAAATAGAAACGGGGCTTATCCACGAAACAACACAAATCTCGTTGAACAAACGAGTAACCGGATCATTGAGGATGACAAGCAATATTTTAAGTATCGAAGGAAAGCCGACACGAAGGCGACACCGAGAAACGGAGACAGGTGTTACTGGCGCTCGTTCCAGCTACGCACCCTCTTTATTGATATTACGGTCCGCACATTAACCACTCTACGCGTTTTGTATTGGCTTTTATAGAAGGGCCACAACAATAAAACTGTGATAGTGAACCATGCGCTACTAGAAAAAAGTTACAGTGTAACTAGTTTTACGATGTCAGCTGGTACAAAAGAAAATACAGTCTCAACGGGCCAGTCTGTTGCTTGTTTACCGTGGGATATGAATGTTTATCGACTTTGAAAGCCATAACTATACGTCTGTTTAATTTTAGTTTATGGTTTTTACTGGAAATTTTGTCCTTTGCTATAGAATATGGCTAGTAATAAAGTAAATTAAAAAACGAAAAGTATTGTTTGAATTTATATATTATTATCTAAATATAGCCTTAGTTTTTTTGTAATATGTTATAAAACGATTGAAATAAATCGAAGAAATTTCAACTTTTTTACTGGTTATAGTTGGCAGATGATCTTTTGCCTGTGGTATTAGCGGTAAATAATTTATATCTAGTACTGTTACGTTTCTTTCAAATCACACACATAAAATGTCAATAATGTTGACTTGTTATAATTATTAACTTATTGTTAACAGTATCATAACAATAAATGAAATAAAGGTACTTTTAATTTATTTTATTTGCAATTAAAAATACGTTAATTGGCAAATAGTACACAATTAGTATATTTAGTTGCTTTTGCAGCATTAGTTGCTATTGGCTATATCTAAGTTGTAATGCTTTTCTTGCAGCAAAACAGAGTTGTTCATGCAATCTATGTAATATAATCGATATGTATAAAAAGTAAAGTTAATAAGTACAATGTATATGATAATATAATATGACAATCTTCTCTATTTATATAAGAATGGCAATAAATACAACAAAAATATTTTTATGAGGTTAGCATTAGAAATTACGGTGTCTGTGCACAGTTTTACAATATATTCCCATGTATGCCTTTGAATTTTAAGTTTATAAAAAAGTCCTTAAAATCCTATTAGTGTTTGTGATGAGGGAATTACGAATTATTTAATGATAATTGTGAAAATAATGGCGCTTCTCAGAATTACGGTGCGTATGAGTCTTCGTGGTCCCGTTTAAAAATAAAATATGCCATTATAGGGGAGCTCAATTTTCTTTTATTTACTATCAGATTGGGCGCTTTTCGCATTATTCTCATGACTATATATAATCCAAGGTGAAAAATAATGTACACAAATGAATCACTGAATAAATTTATAACAATGCCATGCTGAAAACCGGAACGAAAATTAAAAATCTTTTGACACAAGTGAACAAAAACAAATATATATAGTTGTATACCGATTAGTTTTATTGAATCAAGTTTTATCTTGATTGCTAGTCGATATTCAAAGGTAGTGAACGCCGGGAGGCCTTAGGCGGCGAGGGGGCGTCGTAAAGGTGTACCACCGCCTCAGGATCACTATAATGAGAGAGCTGCACCATTACGGATAAGAGCTTATATTTCCATGAAACGATGCGGTCAACGTCGCCTGTAATTGTATTCGGTTTGCTTTTCCTGCAATAGAGATGTCTATTCTAACATTACCACAACTTGACTAGCGTTCTCGTGATTAACGTGTAATTTTATTCCAATGGAAAATAGCCATGGAAATTAAAGGACATTTAACGGCTTTTCACCGAGGACCTTCGGTTGACGGGCTTAATAAAGTACGAGGATAAATGTTGGTTGCAAGATTACGCCATCTGACCACGAACGCTGAACAACAGCCCAACTTCGGCAGGCTTTAATTAGTATTTGCTACATTTATTAAGTCACAAGTTGCGACCAACCGAAGACGAAAAGCTACGCATCGAAGTTAAATTGAATATTTAATTTTTGTTGATAAAACTTTGAAAAGGAGCATATTTGACGCAGTACATTACTTTAAATTATATTTGACATAGTAACATTAAATTAATTAATTGACAAAAAAGCGTATATAGTTTGTATGGATAAAAAATCAAATTTAAATACATTATCAGAGAGGAATTGGTTTCGTTCTGCATCTAAAGACAAAATTTAGTTTTACATGTAATATCTAATATATTAGTGGAAAGAAGCTTCAACAAGCAACCCGAAAGTCTATTTTCCCGCAAAAGATACCTTTTAAAATTACTTGATAATATCGCGGATATGAAAGTTGAAAAGAAAATACGTTGCAAGTGTATTAAGTTTAGCACCGACTACAACCTATTCGGGATTTCCCTGCGAAGCCGGTCTCAATAGATGGCGTAGAGTAATAAGCTTGGCGATGGCCTATTACGAGGCTACGAGAGAAATTCGTATCGTAGGCGCCTGTAGGGTATCAGTGGCGCTACTTTTATGGAACGGCTAGTAGATTGGACGGAGCTGGTTACAATCACAATCGATTAGGTATAGTTCGAGCTCACCCGCCTGCAAATTACAACAATTGTTCGACGCGTCGCATTGAGTACCAACCGTTTTGGATAGAAAATTTTACCGGCTATTTTTAGTTTTCCAAGTATCTCCGAATTCTGTTGATACTTTCATATTTAAATATTGTCAAATTTTTACTAAAAGTAATTATGTTTGATAAAATTGTAATAGGCGAAGACATGTAAAACGAATAACATAAGTATTGATTGACAATATTTTTTTCTACCTTATAGTTAAATAAAAAACTTTTAATATACTTTAATAGACTTAATCGTGATGCTAACAGGGATCTTAGTAAAATGATCTTAAATCTTAACGATATAAAGTGGTGTGGCTTTCTATCAACAAGGTTTTTCTATCCTTGTATAAATGTCTGAGTGCTAATGGCATAATGTTTTCTTAAGGAGTTTGCAACGAAGGCATCCCTTTTACGTTTTCACTCTTTTTACAACAACACTAAAGGTAGATTGCTCAAGTTGTTCGTGTACACGTAATAATAAAAAACTCATAACAAATAAACTCAAATGTTCGTTGTTAATTTTTGGATAGAATATTTATCTAAACTTGCAGTAAATATGCATTTTATAGAAGGCATCTTTGTGCCGAAAAAAATAAAAAAGAGTACGTATTACACAAAAAATAAATAAAGCTTGTGTGGTGAAATGTAATAAAATCTGTTGAAATTGAATGAAGTAATAAATGTTTTTTTTTACAAAGTTAAATAGTGAACTGCTAAACAAAAAAATTACGGTGTCACATTAATATGCGCGAAATTTAATATAATAGTGTTAATGAGCTAGTGCTGCTATTTTGATCCGAAGATGATAAGAGAGAAAAAAAAGTTTCTACATTATATATGACAGTGATGATGCAAATTATCAACCTGTTTATAATTTTTAATACTTCTTTTTGATTACGTGTGTGTCATATGTCGCATGTAAAGCTCGTGAAGGCCATAATTGCGGTACCTACTTTTGTCAATCACCGCTATTTGACGATGATTTGCCAAATGGACTACTCATCATGAGGTGAACGACGTGAAGACCTACGAAAAATGCCTAAATTTAGAAGTGGTGACGATGTTGACTGCCTTGCATATTTAATTATTTTCTATGTATAAGGAACAAAAATCTGTATATTGCAGACAGAAAAAATCAGTTAAATTTAATATGCGTTTTTCAAAAAACAATTTCATTTACAATAATAGTCTTTGCGGTACTTTCGATATAAAGACCATTTTAGTCAAGCCTATTTCGATTGATTAGATGCTACAATTGAATGCAAATCAGTCCGTTCTTTGGTCTGTGATGACGCGGAAAATGTGGCTTGCACGCAGAGTAACTATTTCTATTAATCAAAATCAAACATTATTCAGTGTTGGAGCTCATCAACGCAACCGTGGTAATAACAATGTGCTTTCCGAACTCTAGTTC
Source organism: Battus philenor (assembly GCF_028537555.1). Lineage (NCBI taxonomy): Eukaryota > Metazoa > Arthropoda > Insecta > Lepidoptera > Papilionidae > Battus > Battus philenor. The sequence goes on from NW_027181704.1 coordinate 6,774,945, forward strand.
GGTTTCGATTGTTCGATAATCCCTATCTGCATTCCTATATATTCGAAATTTCGGCTCAAAACTAACAATAAACATAATGGTACTAAAGTTAAAAATAATTTGTCGAAGATTTTCAAATGAACCGATTTGTATTTTATGTATATTTTTAATCAATCGAAAACATTTATTTATCTTTGGAAACAAGTCACGAACAACAAAACAACATTAGAAACACTACATTACATTATATACATTTTAATCATAAATTAGACCAATCTTTATCGGCCAATAACAGTATGGTCTGTAAGAAGTGTAGAATCTTGTAAATTCATTAAAAACTGTATTAATGGCGATATATTTCAAATGAAACCGTAAAGTACATTTACAGAGGCAAATAAAATTAGTGCAATAAATGATGTTGGCTGCCTGTCAGCTTAAAATGAGATCGCTGGAATTGCAATAATGTCGCTGAATTTAATAGAATAAGGCTCGCCAACATTTTACGACACGCCAAGAGAAAGCCACGGTGTTAATCTTCCAGGTAAAATCAATTGCCAAAAATTTGATTTTCTAGATACAAGTTGTTTGATTCAAAACTCTGTATAAAGGGGTTAAGTTTAGGTTTTGCGCGTTTTCATAACGCGGAAGGAGAATCATATCAAAGTAAATTATTTCCTGGCGCAACTTCATTTTCAAAAGAGCATATCTTTGGCGTGTTTCGGTACGAGAAATATGTGCTTTCGGTAGTTCTCATAAAGTATATTTTGCAGTAACTGCGTAGGGTGGAGTGTTTTTATTGAGAAATTTATAGAGCGGCGTTTAAGAGCGTTACCGCACGGGCCGCCGCCGCCGCCGCCGCGTCGTTGTGAAGACATCTCGCTGTCCCTTTATTGCTTGCTTGAAATTAATGTCCCGACCTCACAGGGTAAGATTTTCTACTTTGTGAAAACGTTTATCGGATTTTATTACGCAAATATTTTATAAGCGAATGAAACAGGTAAGCTCTCTAGGAATACGATAGTCACTTAAAACACAAATAACTGTTTTCCACAGGGGTGTCATGCAAAAATACGTATAAAGGTATCTTGGCGACTAAGGAGTATCACTTATTCACATGAGGCGGATGCACTTTTTAATTAGCAGGCTTTTTAAGTATTTTACAAATACCTCTGTTATCTGACACTGACAGAAAGGTATTTGTGACATAACTAGAACATCGTATGAACTAAATATCAATACGTAAAATTTTGGTCTTAGTCGGAGATGAGTTCTAGACCGAGCGCTAAATTATAATGATGGATTTTTCTTGTCTGTTTAGTTCTTAGTTATTTCAGTAAAGTTTCATTGGCTCATGATGGATCAAAAAAATCACACCTAAATTAACTATGATTACATTGAAAGCATTTGAAGATATTTTTTTATCGATGTGCCTATCTAATGGAGTGCCAAATAATAACAGAGAACTGGCGTTTGTTAACATTGCGCCCAGTTTGCCACTTCAAGCATTCTATGGATGTAGCGGCCGGAGCGAGGCACGTGTAATTTTCAGATTAGTTTGTTCTGCAAGCGAGCGACTGTTCCAAATATGTTTATTATTTATATTAGTGATGTGAATGTTATAAATTAAATGAGAAATTTATGGTGCTCTTAAACTATATTTAATTATCGCTAGAATGATTATCCTATTATGACAACAATGTTCTCTGAACTTCAGGTAGGAATATTATATAATATTATATATTATAATATTTAAACGCAATTCCGATGTAAAAACGGATCATCATTTCTTTGTATTTGAGTCTAGATTTCTTTGATTTTTATTTTAAAATGTTGAAGTCTTGTGTGTGATTTAGCTTACCCTGGGATTTAAGATTATATTAAGATTGATGCCCTGCTGCTTAAATGATAATGACGATTATAAATGTAGTTTGTTCACAAACTTTTATACATATCGCATAATTTTTGATATCTTAATACTATAAGGAATTGTTTTTTGCTTTTAATATGTTTACCTTTTCAGCCGATTGACACCCACTGCAAGGCATAGACCTATTTCAGAAATATATTTGGGGGATGTATCACGCTTGGTAGGCTGTTTGGCAAACGCATTGTGGTATTATGATATTCCGTGGACGCTGCTCCCTATCTTTTGGAAACTTGTGAGCGTGAATTATTTAAGATTGCATCCCGGAAATCAAACCAGTCTTTTACCACTGGGTTACCGCTACTTTACTATGTTTGGCAATTAATTGTAAAGATACTGTAAGGGTCGGTATAAAACCGTGTTCATTATTCGTGGAGGCAATATTTTAATTTTATATTATTGTGTAAGATCCTTTCGATAACGGAAAAAAAGATTTGTGTAGCAGATTTTTATTTTATAATAATAATAAAAGTTTCGATAAGAGTGTATCGATAACATGCACAAAAGGAAAAGATGCCGCCGTCGTTTATATTCGCATAAAATAAATAAATTGGGTATTATGCGTCTTATAATACTCTTCATTGAAAGATCTGACGCTGTCTATAAATCATATTCATTGTCCCGTCGAAGGGTCTCAACTCAAGTAACGGGACATTCATGACCAAATTGGGTCAAATTCTGCTGTAAAATATTATGATTCGTTACACTGTTATATTAGAAATTTATAAGTATAAGATTAAAGGCTTTTTTTTATTTTGACTGCATATATAATTAATAATTATTACAGAATTATTAAGAATAAGATGATTTTATACACTGAGAGAACTCTGTATTATATTATATGAACATTTTTTCGTTATTTATTACCTATAATAAAAAAGTATAATTGTTTTTAAAAACTTAATTTTTACAGCTTGTAACAAGGTAACAATTAAAAACATTCGAACGTAAATGAATTTAGGAAAAATTGTCTCTAGTCTTATTTTTAGTCTGTTGCAATTTAAATATTCTGTGAAAACCATTTTTTGTAATACATAATTGTTCGGTGACTATATCATTATTTTTTGTAATTGGCGCCAATTTCAAATTCAAATTGCGGAAATTATAGCCAAAATAAAAAAATGGCGACCCCAGTGGAGCGAGCTAGTGCAACTTAAAAATCGCTTGATGTCGGTTGCAAAACGCCGGCTTTTTATCGAAAAACCCCAAAAATACATTAACTTACATATTTATCGACGTGTGAACTGTCTAAGCCTTGTATTGGTGTAGTCACTATCATCAAGGATTTACATCTAGCGGTGTTGGATCCGCGACTGTCCCGTTGGAGCTACTTTGGACGAGCATAATAGCCGGACGTAAGATTTCCGTTTTTTTGTGGGTCCTATAGCGCTACAACCCATTCTATACTATTTCTTTTGTTGCCCCCCATATGTGTTGAGATCGATGTATGAAAGCCGAACTTGATAGAAACTAAAGTTAAAAAGAGATCTTTTACAGGCTATTGGATATTTGTGTAAAAGATACAAAGGAGTAAGGTTTTCTGTGTAGAAAATGTGCTAAAAAATTAATGGTTTGAAAAATGAAGAAAATAATGAAGAAAAATGTATATTCAGATTGATTCGTACTATAAATAATTATTATTTACTCTCTGTTGCAGCGTACTTTGTGCTACTAAAAATTACTGGCCTGTCGCATTCTAGTGGAAATAATAAATTAATACAAATTATCTCAAAGTTATACAGGGTGATTGAAAGTTGCTGTGGAATTTTTCTGATGAATGAGCTTAACATTTAAACATCCTTTAACTTAAATTTGATTTAAAAATTAAAAAAAAACTTTGCTATGGTGAAGAAGGTCAAACCCCTTTGTTTTCATAAATGAAATAACATATTTGTAATTAAAACAAAAGTCTTATAAGATATATTCTAGTATATTATCAACATAGACAGCATCGTTCAAATGTTCATTTGAGCGGTGGTGCGGCGCGTGCGCTGCGTACCGGACGAAACAGTAAAAGCTTCACCATTACTTCCGGTTGTTACATCACGGTACCCAGCGCGCTTCATTTCATCCTCCTTCGCTGTTCGCATGGCTACGAACGGACTTGTGAGTATCTGTAACTAGCTTTGTTATGTGCTCGCTCGTTAATAGTGGTATATGGAGAATATTGCAGGCAATAATACCTGACTCTTCGAAAGCATTTAGCAAAGTCTATTCGAACGTGTAAATGTTTCTACAAGTATTTGTTTAATGGTTAATTATATTTACTTAAAACTGATTACTGTAACAAAAATATCTAATCTACAAAAAAATACCTTAAAAATTTATATACACTCAATATGTAATTGTTAATTTACTAATTACATTGTAATCATTATATACAAATAATTAAACAAAGGTGTATATGTAATGTTACATCTTATCTGTTAAGGTCCTTATGTAGCCAGGGGTTACTTGATTGGCTTAGTAAAAATAATGTTTTTTTATTTAAAACATCTTTTAGGCATATTTTACTAATTGAAATATTTCCTTATTTTTATCGAGGTTTTACATATATTTAATCATAATACGATTATTTTAATAGTGGTTTAATATTATATTGATTCATATTATTTCAAATAAAATTTGATGCGATATTACCACCTTATACATTTCATTTAACGAAAACACGTACCTGCTGCAAAGATAAGCGCCATCTGATATAAAACTGAGGTATAAAAGAGGTTATTTGGTTTCGCTAGCAATAAAGCGGTATTCTACTTGGACAATGAAAACTCTACTTGTTGTGTGCTTGGATCGGACATAGATCTCGGACAGACATAAGAATGGTTTTAAAAAGATTAAAGTACAGCTGCATCACGCAACCATTTTCATGCTTCAATCTATGATGTGTTTGAAGATTTTTTTATTGTTAGTGTTTATAATCTTATAAGTTTGTTATTCCTTCTAAAATATATTTCAGCTATGAAAAATATCTTAAACTGCTAGTCGAGATACAGGATGCTTTTTATTGATGTAAAAGATTTGCAGGAGGCGAATGTGTAGTTTTCAACTTAGTGTATGGCGCATTCTATACAAAATTCAATTTTTTTAAAAATAATAAATAGCGGGACGATAACATGGTAAGCATTTTTTAAATAAAATTGACTACATTTAAAAGTTAATTATTGTTGACTATTTCTTTTCCTGCAGATTTTGTACTGCCAGAAGTTATTGCCCGAAATATTTTGATAGAAAAAATGATTTTTTTGGAGTAATCATTTGGTATATAATCGTTTCAATCAACTTGTATCTTTATACAAGTTGATTGAAATCAACTGCAATATTTTTAAAGCCTCATTGCTGATAAAGTTATATATGTGTATTAATTCAAACCTTCTACATGTGTAATCAGTAAGTGTAACCAATCAGCCTGATTGTAGACCATGTTATATAAAGTTCATAACTAATAACATAAGAATAAAAATGCAAAAAGATGTTTAAACAATGAGGTTACTCGACACAATTTGTTGTAAATTAGGCAATAAACAAAACACTTTAAATCCTTCGCAAAGTTAAATATAGGTATTTAGCTATGAAATTTACGGCGATGTTTCTGATAATCTTAGTGACACAACAAAATCGGCAACAGGATTGCGGTCCCGAATAATACAGAGGGGTGGTAAGGACTACCTCGTTAGGGCGAGGGGTCGTCTCCAGACAATCAAGGCAAACCTCCTTCGCTCCTATAACTAACGCCTTAAACGCTTACATCTGATATTTTACCTTAACACCAACAACACAATTTCGCTAAAAATATATTGAGTTGTAAGTATTGAGTATAATCAAGCAATAGTTTGGCATTAAACCTTTAATATTTAAGATGAATGAGTACGTGTGTAAAACCTTTGAAGGGGCGAATTTATGATTCATTTATACACAAAAAACTTTAAAGCTTGTTATCCTAGCTTAGCTTGTGCCTATTTTCAATCATGTTATTTTTTTTCTATTAGAATGCGGCGGGCCAATAACACTTGCACTACAAAGTTTGCAAGAACAGATAGTAAACAATAATTAATTTTAATATTCATTAATCCGAATTCTTAAATTAGTTTATATACACACAATATTATTTATTATATCGATACGTTATTAATTATTTATTATTATACATAGGCAGCAAATGAGCTAGATTTTCACCTATTTAAAGCTTGTACACCTTTCACTAATCAATGTGTACAATGTTGAAAAGTCTTAATTATTTATGATTAATATCGTAAAATATTATTTTCATTATCAAAGTGATTATAGACAATACATTTTGTGGTACACCGCGCAGGCACTAAACATAAATTAAAAAACATAGCCGAATGAAATTAAAACGCACTGCATGCGTATTTTTGCTAAAGCAATATCGTTTACTGTACGGCCGATTTACCTTTATTGAGAGGATTAAAGCGAGTGTACGTATGCGAGTTCATTTGAAGGCATAAATGGGGAATGATCGTCGGAAAATTCTTAAAAATTCTCTAAATGTTCCTCCGCGGGTCTTCTTATTAAGCGATCGTAGAAGTAATTGTGGTAGACTTTCAAAGTTAAGCCGCCGACGGTAAGCCGAGCGCTCGCCCGTGAACTCTCATAATCGTTTATTTCGTCTGCGGACTTTACAAAATGTAACCGAGGCCGACCACCATTTCCTCCTCTCATATTATTATCTTTGAGATTACATTTTCATTAGCGTTATTACGAATTTCATTACAGATTTTTTCCATTATTTAAATAAAAATCAATTATTGCAATCATCTGTTCCTTATAATGGTCATTTGGCAAAACTGTTCATGTGCCACCTATATTTTTGTAATAATTATCTATCACCGGTTTTTGTAATATTTTTTAAATTTATTTAAATGTTATAATTTAAGTCTGTGACGCTGGGGAGTATAATAATATACAAAATTAACCTTTACATGGTGGCAGTACATGGCAAAATATTCGGCTAGATATGAGATGATATGATAATCGAATGGTAAAATGTCAATTTCGCGACATGTATTTGTATAATAATTGAAGAGATGTTGAATGGATAATTTTATTATTTGATTTTAAGTCGATATTTCTTTTGTTAGTTTGGAATTATTCTTTAAAATCAATTTGCGCTTCTAAATTCCTGTAAATATTTCTAAATTTGTGTAATGCTGTTTACTGTATTTCCTCGTATAAAGTGACAAAGTAAAATTTTTTACTTTATCTTAACTTTAGTTTATATTTCTATAAAAATTGTGTGAAAAGATCTATTGTGCCATTGATATTGAAATAGGTTGGCGCGTTGAAATGGCTGAGCTATCAAATCGGCCTGCATGACACTGGTGTGCTGCGGTAGCGACGTCAACTGCCTATTCATGTCAACACGTCGTCCTCTGCGGAGGCCTCAACTTGCATACGTGTTCACAATAGACATTCAATGATAAAGGCCTGCGATTTCCATGACTCTAGTCAGTACTTAGGTTAAAAAAGACGTATCTTTAATGTGTTACGTGCACATTAAACATAAACACAGTTGCAGACAATAATAATTTGTTATAAACTGATCTGAACCAATTTATAAGACATTCGTTAATTTAATTCATATATATATATATATTGGCTATTGGGAATGGTAGCTATTTAATGCCGAACATTTGATAGAATTTTTTAATTTATACAGAAGCTATATGAAATTTTAAAAGATGAATTCAGCTGTAACGTAACTGTAATGTTATGAAGCTGTCGTCTAACGAATAAGTTTGATTGGTTCATAGAAAGTTGTAGAATCGCGAAAACTCAATTAAAAGTAAAGATAAAAGTCGAAACATGAAACGAATACACTTGCTACAGATGCGATATAGTTCTCTAAAAGTAGAAATTTGTTATTATTTCCAAAAAAATCAATCTATATTTTTTCATTCAATACATAAATTAATGTATACATATAAAAATCTATCGAACATAAGTATTTATTACACAAAGTAAAATTTGATTCATATATTTTTAATGAAACTTTAATTTACGTTAATGGCTGAATGCATCATCATGTATCACAAACAAGGGACATGATGAATGCTCAACAAGTAGAAACAGAACGAGGACGGAATCTAGTGGCCGTGGAGTGGTGCTCACTCATTATTTGATGACTGGACAGTCCCTGTGAAAAGCACATACATACATGTATACCTTTGACAAAGCATTACGCATTTTCTCGTTCTTGTGGTTATTTACAAGTGCGAATGTTTTTTTTAATTTCCAGAAAATCAATGATCTATGTTTTTTCCCTCTTTACTACCTTTTTACTAAAGTCTAATACGTAATGTTCCTTTTATTTGTGTTGTTATGACTATTTTCCTCAAGTTTCTTCGGCTGCATTGCATGGAAGAGCTTATAATTGTCAGTATTGTTGAGGGTAAAAGGGTTGGACGATGTTTATCTACTCGCTGGACTGACGCAGTTACAAAAGCGTGCACGGCTTCTTAAAATTACAGAAAAAAGTAAAGCCTGGGAAAAATCGTAGCATAGATTGGCTAGTTTGGCCACGACCCGCAGTTACGAGGAAACGACTTAGAAGAAGACCTTTTTTCTTAAATAAAAATATGTTTTCATTAGACAAATAATTTCTGTCTTTTTAAACATATTATACGCTAAATGGATTTTTTTTGTTAGAATGCGCGACGAAAATTGCATTGGTATTAAGTAATTTATAATATATTTAAGAGGCAAAAGGACAATTTGAATAAAATTTCATTTTTTGAAATCAATAGAGGTTTTAAAAATATTTTACCTGAATATATGAGGAAGCTAGGAGGGCGTTTCCTGATAGTATATTGTAAGACAAGTATGTTGATTAAACTAACTTTGTAGTTCGCGTTTCAGTCTTTTAGCTTGAGACTTATAAACGAAGATGTAGACATACCATATGTAGGATACCATACCCATAAATCAACGTCGACTGACCAAAGCCCAGTTTTAGATATTTTTAATTGCATTTTTATTATTTTACACAGGATTTGTGATGAAGTAGTGTGTTCTATTCAGGTATTTCACATTGTTTAAACTAATGAATTGTTGTTACACATTAGTCTACTAGATCGTCTTTCTAATATTACTATAATTAACAGCAAAACTAACCACTAACTTGACAAGTCGGTGTATCGTCTTAATTAATTAAATAGGCTCGGCTTTATCTGTTTTTGACATAAATATATTTAGTGTAACGCGGTTTCAATTATCATTGATGTTACTAACTAGTTTATGCTATGATATACATGCAACCATATTTTTAATAAATATCTATTTTCGAAGTTAAACATTACTCAATTATGTACAATAAATATTATAGCAGTTTTAATCGTAATATATAATTTTTTACCACGATTTTTTAAGGGCGTGGTATAACAAAACGTTTACACGTGTTATTTTTTACTAGAAAAAAGCCAATTTAAATGAAATGGGTTTTTATTTATTTATTTAAATGAAATGGGTTTTTTTTTATTATGATTAACGCGAAACCTGCAAGAGCAATACTTTTCATAATTTGCCATTTTCTTTTTTTAATTACATTTTGATTAGCTTTTGGCTAAGAAATTAGATACTGTAGTTTCCAATACTGCTTTAATCTTCAAAGAAAAACTAGAAAGCGTGTTTTTTATTCTCTTTATCTTTATTAAAACAACTATCGGTGACAGAATTAAATATTGTATCACCTATTTGCTGTATCCCGCTTTAAAATATCTTTCCAATTTAAATTTAAAATAATAACTATTAAATTGTTATTCAACAATTCAATAATCGAAGATAGATTCTTTTACTTAATTCTGCTCTGTTAATCAGTTCTTTTTTGGAAAGATATTGCAAGGAAGAACTGATTAACATTGACTTACACGTTTGAATATATTTTAGTAAAATTTATACAAAAACTTGTATTGTTTTCAAAATTTAATAAATTTATAAATTATTTCGTAAACGTATATATTATTATTATATAACTGTATTCAGTTTTTACGATCGTGTTTACGTGTTTTTGTATAATTCTTTTTCTATCAGTAAGGACGATTATATTTATATATTAATTGTCATTATATATTAATTGTTTCTATATATAATACATTCTGTATTAGTTAAAAGTTAAGCAATGACAACGCATTGAAATATTCGGCGTAACGTTTTTCAAATTACTCATAGGTTTAACATAAGGCTTAATAAAGGTAGTTTTTAATGTATTATTATTAATATTAATTAGAAAGATGAATTAGGCTGTAGTTGTGTCATGTACAATTTTTCAGCTAGAATATAGGAAATGAGGCACTTTCCCGGCGGGACCGTCGGCGTTGGCACTTTAGCTTTGTTTAAATATTTGAAATTGAGAGCTATTTAATATTCAATTCAAAGGTGATAATCGACAGTAAAAAGGGTGTGTCATTTCAAAATCCGCCGAGAATTTATATTTAAAGTAATTTATTAGTTATAAATTTTGTATATCAGACATTTATATGATTATATTATGATTATTATGACTTTTTTGATTTCCCATTGTACTTTTATTTAGTTTTTTACAATGAAATAGTGCTTTTTTAACAATCATAAATTTCACAATGACTTTAAAAAATTGTTTTTATTTTAAACCCCGCAAAAACGAAATCTGAATTTAATCTTCAAAAAATTCCGATAAGAAATGTTTCCAAAAAATTATTGTTAGTCAATGTTATTCATTAAAATTGAGACATTTTAATAAAGTTTTTTGTGAAATAATTAAAAACGCGAATAATTTTTTTTTATTTTAAACATTGTGCAAAAATTTTAGGAAGAACAATTTGTTTCTTAAAAAATTTTGTGCATTTATTTTTAGTTTAATGTTACCAAAAATTAAAATAGCAAGAAATATAACAAAACTTGTTTATTTTGTTGATTAATTGATTTTTACTCAGCGCTCCGTAATATATGCTCTTGGATTATATTCTAACTAGACATAATCAAATTCAAAATGGTAATAAAGACTTGCAAAAATTCGATTGCGTCTTTAAATCACTTAAAAAATTACTTGTTGATCAAAACAGAAATGAAAGAAGAAGTTTACTTATACTCAGAAAAAGACGCGAAAAACGGAAAATTATTTAAAAGCAATATTTTTTGTTGCGACTTAATATTTGGTGTTTATTACTGGAATAAAAAAAGAAATAACATAACCACCTATAAAATATAAAATTGCGTAAAAAAAATAAAAATAATAGAGACCAATAGTAAAACGTAAAGTGCGCCTGGACGTTTGTAAATTCTTCGAAGAAATTGCTTCTTAATCGAATAAAATGTTCACTTACCGTCGGAGAAAGCTCGCCATGGCACGCCCGCATCGCGCAACCCCGCAACCACAACTGATTTTGTAGCGCGAAAACTTCCCTCGAACGCGTCATCACTCACCCCATTCCTCGCCGACCAATCACCCTGAGTCGGCCCGTCGAAGCCTTCCGGTTCCGCCCGAGTTCCACCGAGCGCTTGGGGTGGCGATTGGATCTTTTAATCTGAAACGTAAATGCATACAAAAAGAAAATAAGTAAGCTGAAAGCTGCCGCGCGGGATGTAGGCCGTAACGCGCTGTGCAACAGGTAAAGCTCTGGGACTCAATGTAAAGCTAGTATTCAATTTAATGTAAAACTTCAAACAAATTGTATATTTTACTTATATAATAACATACGGACCAGTATCTGGAATACAATTTACATGTACAGAATACTCATGTATAACAAACTATTTTTAAAGATACAAATTTATGAACTATACCTTGTTAAAGTCGTTGGGAGATACTGAATGTTTTATCTACGAGTACCTACGGCTGAAGTAATAGTCAAATTAATATGTCATATTAGCAGGATGAACCATTTTTTCATTTAGTCCTCTTAAATAAGCTTAGGTTTTCTCATCACACACACATATATATCTCGAATTTTAGATTTAAAAAATTCATTTAAAAAATCTTTATCTCTCTATATCCAGAATTGATGAAATGAGTGGAGAGGTTATCACCACACCATAATTCTTCTTGCACCTGAGCTGCTCTTTATTCCAGAGTAAGAGAGAAAACTGCCAAAATAGCGAGTTTTCAAGTACTTGTTAATAGAATGACAGACAACGCAACTCAGTCATAACACATTCTCTTCTCGTAGTGTGACACCAACAAGGCTCTCTATCTCATAACCCTTGCTGATTTCTTTGATAATCAATTTTCACCTTGTGAAATAAAATTCTTAGGTTTTTATTTATCATCGCCGATTTTTCGACGAGCTTAGATGTCCGTTGCAGCGAACATTTTCCATCGATGTTTATCATCATTTCGACCATAGGATATCCAATGTGGACATACATAGATTTCCAACGGAACTGGTTTTAAGCAGTGTCCATCCTGCATTTTTACACGATTTTAACAAGTTTATCCACCTTGTGTATAGACGTTACTACGTTGCGCTAGCCGGTCCCTTGTTTCCACACTATAAAATTAAGGCTCTAGTGGCCAACAGGTTTTCTTTAGTAAATTCCTTGCACCAAGTGCAATTCCACAAGGAGTATAGGACAATGATGAAATAGTGTTCTTTTTTACAATCATAAATATCACAATGATTTAAAAAAAATGCTTTTATTTTAAACCCCGCAAAAATGAAATCTGAATCTGAATTAATCTTTGAAAAATGACGGTAAAAAATGTTTCCAAAAAATTATTGGTAGTCAACGATATTAAATTTTTTTTAATAAAATTTTGATAAAGTTTTTGTGAAATGATTAAACACGCGCATCAATTTTTTTGAATTTTGTACATTGTGTAAAAATTTTATTTATATTTATGTTATATTTCTTAAAAAAATTGTACATTGATATCCATTAACTATTTATTTCTTCTTTTCTAGGTGCTCTGTCGACTAATGAAGAATGTCTTTAGTTACATCTTTTAGCCACAAGCATTTCATTTTGACTCTGAATTTATTTGTTTTCACGTTCGTTAAGCAATCCGATTGATCTAAATCAAATATTTATATACGTAGAGAGAGCTTAAATTTGCTACTCTATCTTCTTTAGATGTTTTGACTTATTTTATATCACATTTTTATTATTTTTGTATTACCCTTCTCGTACGTAGCTTAACTCTTCTACTAATTTAGAATTCAAAGCATTTGTTAATAAGACAAATTGGATTAAAAAGTAAATTTTTTCACAAAAGATTCCGCCTAATTATATCATATAGCAGTTTGTTCCAGAAAAGAAATCAACAAAAACTTAGTATCTTTGTCAACTTTTTTAGAATGGTATTCATTAGGCCGGTAATGAAATTTAAATTTAACCTTTTGCAAACTAGAAAACAGAACTCTTCTTGTTATGTTTTGTGTTTGTTATTTTGATTTACAACTTGGAATATACACGTTTAAAAAAATTGTTTATTTCTGAAAAATACCAAACACAAGCATTGTGTGCACCATGTATAATATAATAAAATGGATGATACATTTATAACTTAAAACTTAAATTCTAGCAGAGGCCAAAGAAACAAAGTTTATATGAAATTTAAGACTTTGTTACTGTTTGTGCAAAATCTACAGTACAGTAGTATGCATTCGGCGAAATAGCAATTAAAATATTTTCTATTACCTAACTAGCTACCAGGTCAGAGAATCTTTAGTTTAACTTGTACGAGGAGTTCAGGAGAATCAATCAAATAATATATGTATATTAAGGATGAATCACTTTATAAATGTGTCTTATCGTTTCACACATTTTAAGACCTATATGTAAAGATATCATTTTTTAAAATTATTGCCTATGGATATAATTAGGCAATATTAAAAATAAATAAAGAGGAAAATTTTCGTGATATTCTTTATCGAATTATTTCAAAGCCTACTGCATACCACAAAAACATATCTTTTGTATTTTAACAATGCAACTGTAAGTGGATAAAAAGCTTTCGATTCTTTGGGAATATATTAATCCGCATTAGTCTGCCGCAAGCGTTTGATTGTGCAGCGGTAGTCCCAGAGAGCTGAGACTTGCAATCTTAGGTCGCGGTTTCGGTTCCCGGAATACAATCTTTTATAATTCACACTATGTACATTAATTATATAGGATTGCCACTGCTCACAAACAAGTTTCAAGAAGATGAGCAGTACTGTCCTTTGCGTACCATAATACCATACTATTATCGCCAATCCACATTCTATTTGTGGCGATTTTGTTATATCCCTCATAAATTTCTTTGAAGGAGGTCTATACCTTGAAGCGGACGTCTACGGGCTGAAACGACGACGACAATAAATTGTTTGATGCTTTAACTATTAAATGGTCAATATACGTTATGAAAATTACCAATTGAGAATGATTCCCAAATCTCGGACATTATACATGCTATAGTACGTTATATATAGTAAGCTTCTTTAACATTTTTACTAAAAAAAAACAACCTTAAAGTTACCCATTGTATTTTAGATCTACGGAACATTATGAAAATTTAAAAAAAATACTTAAAATTGTAACTTTCTTCACTCGGAATTATAAATAATAGACATTATATTTAAATTGATTTACTTTCTTAGAAGGCATCAATACACGTTCAAGATAACGTTTAGGCAAAATGGTTAATGTATTAATTATTTAGACTTATGTATTTATGTATCTACATTTGTCAGCAAAAAAAACCTTGAAGCTTACACCAATATACTCTACACAAATTTCCAATCACCATCTATAAAGTGATCAATTTAGGGCTGTCGGCATGTGACAAGCCAGTAACTTCTGGCAGTATGAAGTCTGCAAACACAGGAAGTAAATAATAATTAATTTAAATATGCAGAAGTCTGAATTTAGAAAATGATTTATCTTACTAAAATATAACATCATTACGTTATTTATTACTTCTGTAACCACTGATTTTTGGATATGGTGTACCTTATACGAATTAACATCAAACGAGCTGCACATTTACCACATTAAAGATTTTACATCTATAACTAATCGTCTTTTATAAGTGAACTTTAAATCCTTTGGATAATTACTTTAAATCTCTTGCGGCAAAACAAATACCTAATTGAAATTTACTTGGTTACCAATTAAATTGTTTGGCGGGTCAAGTAACATGTGCCCCATTAGATTACTTGTTTAATTCTTGACCACAGCGACGCCGTTAGTAATCTAAGTTGTAAACTAAA
Organism: Battus philenor; assembly: GCF_028537555.1. Lineage (NCBI taxonomy): Eukaryota > Metazoa > Arthropoda > Insecta > Lepidoptera > Papilionidae > Battus > Battus philenor. The sequence goes on from NW_027181704.1 coordinate 6,790,038, forward strand.
TCTTAGGGGCCGTCTCACATATCCCCGGTAAGCCCGGCTTGCTTGCTATTTGAATGTTCGTGGAACGACCACGAATTAGTATGCGTGCTTCATTCGGCCAAAGCGTCCCAATGGGCGCTGCGGTCTTATTCTATGAATTGCACGATCGCTTCTGATTATTAATTAATTTATGAAATTTAGATACTTCTACTATCCGAGTCTGTAAAAATATTACGTTTTTTATTATTATAAATATCAATTAAAATGTAACTACATGTAAGGTAAAATTTGCTTATATTTAACTATCTTAGAATACAACAATATATTTAAAGTAAGTACTTTAAAATAATTATTTAATTTTTCTAGATAAAACCCAGATTAAAATCTGTTTTTTAAAATGAGTTATTTAAAAAAAAAAACATGCTGTAGAATAATGTATAATAACAATCGTCGCACTTTGGATAACATTTTATTTTGATGAATTTTAAAATTGAAATGTCAGTTAAATAAATGCGAAGAGAACAGAATAAGACCGCAAAGAGGTTCAATTTGTAAGAGGGATCTTGGGATACGTTCATTTTGTGTATTACAGAACTAGCGCGGAATCATTCCGGCAGGAGCCCGAATTATGTAAATATGGATTCAAATATACATTTATAGAATATCATTAGTAATGTCTTGTTTATACATTTAAGTATAAAAAAGTCTGTTCGGAAAGGTTTGAATACACTGATAATATTCAAAAGTAATATTATAATTAGCTACATTTGTAAATGCTTTTAGGTTGTTCCTTGAGAAATTGTCATCCGAATTTATATATGACATTGATGACATATGAGTTTCATTTTGTGATCTGTTTTAATCGACATTTCATATTTTAGAATTAAAATTATTTAACTAAACATCTATAAGTAATAGTTAAAAATGAGTACAGTCTTTTAATTATTACACAATCCGCCTTGCATCCGTATACCGTCTCCAAAGCTAGTTTAAGTAAGGCAGCGACTTTTTGTGAAAATACTTCTTTTAAAAAATAATTGATACTGTATAATATATAATTATATAGTTAAAATTTATTTTTTTGTATCATTTCTTTGCAGTAATAGAGGCAACGAGATGTTAAAATAAAAAAAAATATTAGGACACACACATTATTTGTGATATTAATTACTCATCATAAAATGCAATATCTCTTATCTTAGACAGATGTTGTTGTATGTGTATATCAAGTGAACTTTCAAAGTGGTGTCTTACATTATGTTGATATAGTTTCTGAGTTCGGCCAGTTGTTGCCGTTAAATACAACAACTTCGCTATAGCCTTTAAAAGTTATGTCATTCAATTTGTAGTCTATATCATTTTAGGTATACAGTATAACAAAAACAGAGAGAAATACATAAGATAGCAATTAAGCTTCATAAAAAACAATTTCACTGACATGCTTTGATTTTTTCTTATAGATATTAATTATAACATAACATAATAAATAATCGACTTCTTAATTTATTTATTATTGAATTTAAAACAACAAAACGAATATTAAAAATCCACTAATCTGTCATTTGAGATAAATGTAAAATTTACTTTATTAATTCTATAGTACATAATAACATAAGCCGTTTGTCGTAGAAAATCATCAATCCGATGGGCGAATTCTGTGTGGATGGTGACAGGCTTCACAACAGCGGAAGTACTTAGAAAAGCATGTCAAAGAGAGGCAAATAGCCAAATCCTCGACCAAGGCTTTTCGGTAAGAGCGCTACCTTCAGAAACGAAGACAAACTACAAAAAAGAAGAAGACAACATATAATTTAACAAAAATATCATTGAATAATTAAATTATTGAAATCAAAATATCATACAATATTAAAATATTATTTAAATAAACGGAAATAAATTTCAGTCCTCATTTTCTACTGTTTTGTTTTAATGGACTTTTTATGGTATCAGCTTTAATTTATGTCGTTTGGTACTTATAGTTATGGTGTGAAATAAATGTGTATTTATCTATATATCATTGTATTATTTCGATAGATTTGTACAATAAGGAAAAACAAACTCGTTGCTGACATCTTAAGGGTTGCAAGGCAATTTAAAATTTGTCTTGAAGGCGTCGTAGCGTTGTCTATACTGTGCGCGAAGCAGGTCGTGGCCGCCCCTTCGTAGGTCTACGAACGCTACGCGAATCGTCTTAAGAAGTTAATCACATCTTGTTTATTACGATTTACAATATGACGAGTATAAATTATTGAATTCAAGTTATTATTTTTATGACTTTTAATTACTTACTACTTCTTACTTTTATAACTGTATCGCTGATTGATTTCATTAACTTTATTTTTGCCACACTCTCGTTATCTTTTTTTTTATAAAAAACTTGAATACCGTTGAATTTTTTTATTTTATTTAGTTAAATATTTCGTTAATAGAAAAACAAAAATACATAATTCTTCTTTTGTCATATCTACGTTTACTTAACACACCTGGCAGGGCGGTTCGGGGAGCGCGAAGTAGACTTGATTGGAAACCCTATTCCATATTTATTATGGACCTATTTTGTCATGTTTATTGACGCGCCTGTCGGGATATAACTTAGTTATTAGGAAACTCGCTAGTTTCTATTAGGAAATGAAGTGCAGTTTTGGAAATTGTAAATAAGGAAATATTTAATAACATCGTTTTCTGCTTAGTTGCTCTATTTATAAAAGTCAAAAGTAATATTTATAGTCCAATAATTATTAAAACAATTTAAAATATATTTTAAATAAAAAAAATATTTTTGAAAAAAAAAGAGGCACAGAATTGCAAGTTTTTTTTTTCCAAGAAATTTATTTTAAATACCAGGATATATTATTCATATTATATTATTTATTACGGCTATTTTTTTAATACTCCTACTTTTAGATCATGAAGGGATATTATTAAAATTGTTATTATTTAATAATTAATCTAATTAAAGAACAGTATGAACGCTTGATAATAATTAAAGCTGAACAATGTTGATGTTTACAAATCTCGAACGCATAGGTTGTAGAGAAAACACTTAATGTGAGGCCGAAAGTCTATCAACAGGCGAACAGCATGACTTGGAGGCGGTGCGGGCTTTATGCTTTGTTTAAATTATGTTTCTACTTATTCATTTGATAGAGTAAAGGTTAAAAAAAGTCCTTCATATCGTCATACGTGATACCAATTCTATAAATAGATTTCATAACATTGTTATTTTAGAAAATATTATACCGGTCCTTGTGAGATTTTTGTCAGAGGGCGATTTTTGGGAGAAGCCTATGCCTTGCCTAGTGGGCTTTTACAGCTGATGATGATGATAATAATAAGCTGTTTGTTAAACAATAACTTATTAAGCCTGCTTGCCACTTTGAAAAATAAGGAAAAAGGGCAGTAAAACTCTTAAAAAACATCTATTTACTTAAATGTTTATTAATTTACTCGAGGCGTATAAACAGGACATAAAAAAATAAGATGAAATATAAAATGAAGTATAAAGGATGATCTTATCGGAGACTGGACAGCTATTGGATTGACTTGGTTAATAAGGAAAAATAGAGAAGGCAGTTATCAAGTTATAAAAGATATTGCAAACGGATGTACTTGTGTAATGATATTTTATAATATATATGTCTAGTAATAAGCGAAGTGTACATCTGTACTACATAGTACTATTCAAATTTGGAAATATTACGAAAGTACAATCTATCAATAACTAATTACCCGATTTTGTAATTTCCAGTTGTGTACAATATTGTCGGAAGATGCTTGACACAGGCTAATTCTTCTAGGTCCTATTGAAAACCTCTCGGAAAGGCTTAAGTCACGGCGAACGTTTTACGGCTACAACGATGACGACGACATAATTATCATACAAAGACTTCTTTTCTTAAATTTACTTATTTATATATATAATATACATTGTTTTTTTTTCTTAATAAGTTTAAAAATTAGTATGATTGTAATTTTTTTAAATGCATTTGTTTAATAAACTTTCGTTAAGTTCTATGTAGTTTTCGAAGTAATAGCGTAATATAAAACGGATCTCGAAAGCTGTTTCGATGGCTGCTGCAGAAGTCGAAATAATAGAACCTCAAAGATATAAAAATTTATATGCTAAAATGATGCCTAATATAACAGTCAAAAATAAAAAAATTACAACTTATTTGTTACGCTAATTTGTAGTTTTTTTTGTTACTAATTTACATTTGTATCATATGGAGGTGAAGGAAAACATATTTATCAAAGGTCATAAAGAGTTCTAATAGTCATAAGCATAACAAAGATACTTTCAACTTTTTTAAACAACGCACTAATTTTTGCCACCAATCGTCGACATAATGTGCAATGAAAATTTTAACTGTGAAAATACTTCTAATTAAGAAATTTGAACAATCACGTTGTACCTGTTCTACTTCTTATTGAATATACTGGTGTTCATTCAAAGAAAGTTGTACACTTACGTAGTTGTCTTTTTAAGGTATATTTTCTTTATTAACACTTTGTAGTTTGTGTAAATTAAAGGTAAAGTGTAGCGAGCTACTGGCTTACAACGGATTAGAGCAAGACAACTTGACAGCTAGAACGCGCCCAATTGTGCCCGGAAGCGGTGTTAAAGGCATTATTATCCGGACGGTCGCGCTGCAAATAAATCGTCTACCGGGCGTCGCTTTTTCGATTATCCTCAAATCTTCATTACACCGACATATGCTTTTACTCCCCTTACCCGTACTTGTATTAATGCTATTTTAAAAGCTTTGATTATTTTTCTAATTTATAGTTTTAAAATATTGTTTACTTTTTTAATTTAAATTTAAATTAAGAAATTTCACATTCCCTGTTACATTTATATGTATGATATCGATAGCAATTTTTATTATATAAAATATAAATTTTAGTACAGTTCATGTATTTAAATTAATAAAAGTATGCTTACAACAAATCTATAAGATATTTAAAGTAGTCATGTAACATCTTCAGTTGTAAACTTCTAATTGAAGAAAAACTTGATCTTCTATGCAGTGTTAATGACTTAAACTTCGTCTGTTGCTATTTTTTAGATTTTTTTTATTTTTTTAGGTTTAAATCTAATTGTTTACGTATAAATATAATTTTTGGGTAGATTCGCTACTAGGTGGACTGACGGCATAGTCAAGTTCGCGGGAAATTGCTGGGTGGAAGTAGCACAAGTGGGAAAGACGCCCACTGCATGGCATAGGAGTCTACGAAGAGTGAATTATATATAACAATGTATCCTAGGAACCAAGCCCATGACCTACAATTGCATTTGTCATACCACAATTGCTCGAAGTTTAATTTTTTTTTTAAATGTTTTAATATTCCTTTGATATTGCACTCAACTTGGTCATTTGATGGTATAAGAGAAAACCGTGCGATGCTAATCAAGATTTTAAAATAACCTTTTGTAACTCCGCTTTGTGGTCATCCCTCTGAGATACAATAAGGTAATATTCAAACCGAAAATAGAATACAGTTTTGTTAGGCTTTATAATTTGGCAACGTAAAGGGGACTTGCCTAGACAGCTTCGTGTAATTACTATTATGTGTAAGAATTAAACTAAAAATAAAAATTTACATTTGACAATTTTTATAAGCAATTTTTTTTCAAGTTTTTTATTATGTATATGTAAGTGCGAGTACAATGTGTAATAGAGAAAATTAATTAATGTTTATGTAATATTGGTTCATAAAGTCTAAAGAACTTGCGATAGTGAGTCAATGGCGAGGTAAAGGTGATTAGGCGGTATTTTTCATAGCTGGACAAATGTTAATGCATTAGGATATTTAGGATAAGAAATGTGGGTGCCCCACTGTGATATTAAATATCAAGTTTGATAAGACATTCAACACAAATGAATCCATTATTATTCTGTTATTTACTTTCATAAAATAAAAGTTATCATAATTTTTTTTAAATAAATTCTGGAATAACGAGAAAAAATCCTCTAAATAAGGTGTAAATAAAAGTTATGAGAAGTAAAAAGTAACTAATGCAGGATTTCCATAGAACAATAAGTCAGTTAAAAAAGATTATTAAAAATATTCACCTTTCGAGAGTTGAGTTAAGACTTAAATTATTATAGGTATAATTATTTTTCTCATAAACATCGTACATCCTTAGGTTAAACTGCCGCTGCTCGAGGATGTAGTTAGTAGAGTTTTATTCAAATGGAGGCAAAAGCCGGTGACAGCCGCGCCCACCGGATATTGATTTACAGGGGCCAATGGAGCTCAGTTCCGGTTGCAACCTCTGATACAGTGTCACATAAGCTTTGTGTACCTTCGTTGTGGGTAATTAATTTCCCCGGGGCCGATGGCACGGTATGATCACGTAAAATTATTTTATAAAACGTGCATTTTGCAGATCACTCAAAAACAATAAGTATTTTGGTGGCACGGAAATATTTTTTTTTTCCTTATTGTTATAGTTAATATAAATAGACTGATTTCGTAATTGACATTACTTTATTATCCTATGATCATTTTACAGTTATCACATGGTATTTTATGTTAATTTACAAAGTGATGATTGTGTTTGAATACAGAATGAAGGATGTACTAAAAACCGTGGTTGAAATATCACAAAATAACAATTGAGTACTGGGAAAAACCCGTCACAAGCGCCTGTATCGGCTAGCTGCACACTAGAAATAAAGAATAAAAGCCTTTGTGCACAGCGGGAACCCATCAATCATATAAACATAGTTTCCATTACATTTACTTGTTGTATGTATATTCAGATATATAGTAAATACTATATGTTAGAATTTGATGTAGATGAGAATAAACAGGATTACTGTTATGTTATAGAAACTTATTAAAGATTTTATGTTATTAACACGTGGTATTAATTGCTGTACTATTACTGACATGTACCAAAAGTTTTAACTTTATTAGAACTTAAGTTTATTTTTTATATTAACTACTGAACTTAATAGCCGCAGAAGGTAATCGCAATTGGATTCACTACAAATATATTACAATGGGTATATTGAGTTTAACAGTTTAGCTATGAAAATAAAAGATTTCTGATTACAATTTATTCTTTTTTTAAATCAGTGCTAACTATTTTTAAACGTTTAAAGTATTTATTTGTATTTAAAAGAATTTAACGTTTAAAATAACAAAAACCTCAGTAGCTTCTAACAATAGTAACATTCTATAAATAGAACATTTTTTTATTGTAGGTTATTATGTTTTTAGTTACACTTATCTATTATTGTTTTTTGGTAATTGGTAATTTGCCAAAAATAATAATAAAATTATTTATATATTGACGCGGAAAGAAGAAAAGTATTAAGGATAATGAATTAATAATTAAAAATTAATTAAAATAGGATATTGAAAAATATTGAAATAATTACGTGTGCAGTTACTGTGTAAGCAAAAATAACCCGATAAAAAAAGTGTCTTTTTATAATGTTTATACGTACATAATTATAATATAAAACTACGATGTATCTAATAATATTATCGTTATAACTATAATGTTAATACAAATCAATAAACATAATTATTGAAGTTGGTAATATTTTTAATTCATCATCATCATTATTATTTCAGCCGCAGTACATCCATTGATGGACATTGGCCTATGCCATAGGATTTCACTAGGACCTTATATCGTTACCTTGTTAAGGTTGTCCGTTTACCTAATGGAAGGACGACCTACGCTGCAATTGGCGATCCGTGGTCTCCACACTAAAACTTTAATACTCCGACGGCCATCAGTTTTGCGCTCCTGTCTGCTTACTGACATTTCAACTTCTCTTCAGTTCATTTAATTGAATTTAAATAAGAAATACAAGTTTACTACTTGCAATTCTCATTTATGATGTAACTGAAAACTGTTAATTCTTGAACAGATTTTGTAAATTGTTTAAATTTTTAATAATAAACATTCAAATCTATCAAACCAAATAGAAAATTAAAAGTTATTTAAAAATCTAACCGAGCAATCTTTTTCCTTATGAAAGTATGACTTGGGTATGGCTAGAGGCAACTGTGCAATATAAACAAATTGTTCATGGGCTAAAGAAAGTTAATTAAGTTTTACTTTCAGAAGCAATTTTCACTTTGTGTGGTATCAGTTTGCTTCTTAAAACTGTAGCGGCAAAATTAACAGTTTTAATCTTAGTTTTTATGCAACATTATTAATTTTTTCTTTTTTTTTCGGTAAAATCTTAGTTTATATAAACAATAGGTATCCATAACAAATTATTAAGGTTTATTAAAATTTTACTTTTATTTCTTACGTCAATACAGTAAGAATTGTAACTATTAATAAAATTTCGAAATAAAATTTCTTATGTTTAAGATTGTTCGGACGTGTAATGAAATAGTAGAAACATATTTTTATGCAATAAGATGAGCTGTAACCTAAATGATTGGTAGAATATGGTTAAATATGTGATCTTAAATAATTTCAGAAAATTTCAGGGACTGTCAGAAACGTATAACATAAAAATAAAAATAACTGAAACAAATCTAAGACTTTTAATTATTAATGTTAAATAATTTGAAACCGTAAAATTCCAGTTGATTTTCACGAGATTTTGCTTTTAGAGCCGCCAGTGAAGTGTTGAATGTAAATTATTCAAAAAATAATCCCCACTGTTGCTATTCAAATCTTTAATAGCAAAGTATTGTTATGGTCGAATGTATCACACTCTACTAGAAGAATTTCTTTTGTTGATATATATGAAGATATTATCTTGGCTATGCTAGGACGCGAGTAGTTTTTAGGGGATTTTCCAGGACGAATACACAAGAAGTCAATAAAAACAAAACTAAATTTTATTAGGTACAAATTTTAGACAAAGATTATTAAAAAATATTTTAGAATTTGAGCAAGTTTAATAAAATTATACTTTCAATAATGATACTTTTAATTATAGATTCAAAAATGGGCTTTTCGTATCCTATAGAAACGTGTTTAAAAGTATCGCTTTACTTTACATTTATTTTAACATCTCTCACACGTATAGAAATACAATAAAAAAGTCGCGCTCGCTCGGATATTTAAAGGTAAATCCACATGATCAGAATCAGTGGATCGCCTCTAAACGTTTGATATGATATGAATAACATCAGAGGATCGTTCGCTACAAACGGATGAGCCACAGATGGGCCTCCGCTCGAATCACGAACATGTTTGTTTATTTGCTTTACCGAAATGGATGTGGCTTATTAGATATTTCTTTGTTATATTGAAAATAAGATTGAATTTAACTAACTACATAGATATATATTTTAAATTCACATTACAATTACACATACAAAACAATTAAAGAAAAGAAAAAAATTAAACTGAAGACAAAAGTGTAAACTAAAATGGAATACGGTGAAATAAAGACTAATAATTAATAAAAAATATTTCTGAACGTATAATTGATGTATGTCGCAGTAGTGCGAAGTAGGTAAAGACTATAGTCTGTATTAATTAAAGAGCCAACATTACTCATTTTAGTAATGTACAATATTTTCATCGCTACCAGAAAAAAATCAAGAGCAAATTATGCACTGATATTCAATCTGCTACTGTTATTGTAACCTAATAGTTATGAATATTATTTTAAAATTACAAATTTTATACAGCAAAAGGTTAAACTAATTACTGCTTTTAAGTGTTCGTCCATTCCCTTATAACATAATATTGGTTGAACGTTAAGTGCATTGTGAAATACAACTCAATTTATTCTCCTACGAGCTCGGAAATTGATAATGTTATTGTTGGCGTTCAGTGAATGTTGCGAAAGAATAAATAAGTGATTTTATATTAAAATGTTTTATTACTTCTCGTAAGCTTTATTTAATGATAAGCTATTTAGTCTTATGTTATATACAGGATGATTGTTTATAGGTGTAAAAGCTTTAAAGGGGTGAATGTATAGCTAATTTGCCAGTGAAAAATAAGTTTTTACATCTATTTCTCATCATCCCGCATAAGGTGGTCACTCTGAAATATGTTACGTTATTTATTGCACTGTTAAGTCTGTAGAGACAGATAGTAAACAATTATAATTAATCATAATTCACAGTAATCCGAATCGGTAAAACGTTTTCGTTACTTTATTATCAACACGTTATTATTTCGTAAACCATTAATATTTGCATAAGATGTGTCATACATAAACTGATAGCAAATGAACACTACATTCACTTTTTTAAAACTTTTAACACTTATAACCTATCATCTTGTACATAACAATCTTAGTGGAAACTAAACAAATGTTAATAAAAAGAAAGCTAACTAATCTAAAGAAAATTGTAAAATTTCGAATCGTCATCACTACGAATGAATATTCAGATAAATTATGTTTAAAGACATGTAACAACATCATATAGCATTATTATTCAGTCATTTTCAATTTAATTTGTGTTTAGTCAATACATAATAAATGAACTATGAAATCAAATTGTGAGCTTTAATAATAATAATACTATTTTTAAGGAAATAAATTTCCTATGAACTCTTTAATTATATTTTATAACTTTAAATGTACTCTGATATTACCTATCACATATAAAACCTAAATAAATATAACCATAATTGAACAATTCTCTTTAGACATAAATACTAGACATAAATACTGTACGCGTCTTAATGGTGAAATTTGGTACACTACTACTATAGCGGAATTTAATTAATGTGAAATAATAGATAATTCGAATGATAATAATGTTAGATTTAGGAATATTTAAAATGAATATAAAGGAATTTAATTTTTTTAACGTAAGTATCTGCATATCAAAACATTTGTAAATGTTTCGTAGAGCGATGCATGGCAGTGGGAATCGGGTAGGAACGGGGCATTGCGCCCTCTCCTGGATAGGCAGCGATTCTCTCACTCGACAGATCACCTGAAAGTGTACCACTTAATAACTCACATCCTCTGCCGGTTCACTGGGCAGTCGCTGGATCGTCACATATCTCTAAATATGGCCGGCGGAGCGTAGCGCTTGCCAACACTCGCTGATTAAATGCTTCGTGTTACCGACACATGTTGTTTTAACGTTTGTTACGTAATAAATATTTTACAAATACAGTGAAATATGGAATGAATGTAAATTAACAATAATATAATAATAATTTTAATAATAAGACTAATGCTTACTTAAAATATTATACAGGTAATTGGTTCAAGGCGTAAAAGCTTAAAAGGGGTAAATGTATAGTTTATTTGCTGACAATTTTTGTATGGTACAAATTATTCAAAAAATCAACTATCTATTCCTTACAATTTTGTACTGCCAGATGTTATTGGCCTGTGACTGTCCAAAAGAGTTGTAGTGAGTACTTTATACAAAGTATTAGGAGATAGGTAGGAAGCTTTAAAGATTTCTGTTGACAAATGTACTACACATTTTTCCTTTTAAAGCTTTTACACCTATAACAAATCACCCTATATAAATATAATGTTTTCATGAAGTGGAAAATTATTTCGATCAAAAATAAAGATAAGAAATTGTAATCATCGTTATATTTCATAAGTATCTTATTTCAAAGATATTAAAACGTACAAGTGTGTTAAAGGAACACGTAAGTAATGTTAATGTTTAATAATTGAGTTAACATTTAAGACTTGAATTATGTCAGTATAAGAATTGAAAGTTTCCGTGTTGGAATTGCAAATATTGTTATTTCTACATAAGATCATAGGCAACGTAACTTAACAAGGATAAAGAACATGAAACTATTGAAGAGTTTAATAATATTCATTGGGTTGGGGCAATTTTCCGGGCGAGCGGCGACGCGTCTTTGATCAGCTTCGACTAGCCGGAGAAGTAGAATTGACGAAGTAACTAAAGCTTAACAAGGCCTTAGAGCAACACTTTGTTATTTGTTAAACAATAAATCTTTTTTAAACTTTTTTCTTGAAAATATGACATTTAATTTTTTATAGGTGTTTTGAACATAATTATTTTTAGTAGCGTTTTGAATGGGACACCGTGGTGGCTTATTACTCAAAACATTATACTTAGTATTATCATTTTCTATTATACCATGAACATCCTTTTAGGTTTTATATTCCTTTTCTAAAATTTAAAGTACATTCGATTTTTGAAAACTACTTAAAGAGAATGCATAGTCATCGTGGTTTGCCAATTTCTCATTTTTTTAGAATTAGTTCGATTTCCGGGATGCAGTCTTATATAATTCTCACTTTGTGCATTCATTATATGCTCCGTAAGGAGTTTTTAGAGTATGGGCAGCAGCGTCCTTTGCGTATCATAATTCCAATCCACCTGCCAATGGTGGCAATTGTGGCAATTGTGGTATTTAGGGGAGACCTATGCTTTGCAGTGGGCCTCTGGAGGTTAAAACGACAACGACTACTCATTCCAAGTAGTATATAATTACATAATACGATATTATATTCTGGTAATAATGTTATTATTTTAAAATAGTTGATGTGTGACGACAGACATTTTAATAAAATAACTGGTGGATAATATAGTCTTAAAATGCTCAAACTGTGTATTTTATGAAGAAAATGTTTAAGAAAAAAGTTGTTCATGCAAACAGTATAACTAATTCAATAATATTTAACAAATTTTCTCTTTTCTCCTCATAAATTTGTGTAATTACCGATAAAAGAATTTTTCTCTCAACAAAGGTTTACAAATCGGTCAAGAGAGATTCTCTCCAATATGTATTTTCTACAATATATCCTACGGTCGACTTTATTCTATATGAAACGAGTGACATATTGGATTTGTTACGAAAAATCTAAAACATTTTCCTTTACAGATTGAATAAGCGATTCGGCTCTCTGTATAAAGAAAATGTAGTTGATGCGAATAAATGTACATAGGAAAAGCAACAAAGTGACAAGTGAATCACTTACCTCATGTCGAGAGTTAGAGAGCAATTGGCTTTTAACGTCAATCGCTTGCCTAGAGGGTACTTCTTCACACTAGTGGTTCACTGTTTCCAGTTTATATCATGGGTCGAGCTCTTAATTGGCTTATAGACGTTGGACTAATGGCTCTTGTATAGCTCCTAAACATATGAGTACATGTTTGAAAATAAAATATTTATAACAGCACAAAGTATTCATTAGATTGAATCAAAATTTATTTTGAAAGTCGAATAGAATATAGTAATTTTTGCGTGTGTCGTACTCAGCGAACAAAGCGCTTATGCGCTCTTGTCACGGGTCGCGGGGACGTTTCCGGTGTGATGTCGCGTCGCGCCCTTCCGGAGTGCGCGGGCGCCTAACCTCACCTCAAGCGTGACCATAATGTATTCTGCTCTAATAAATGCAGATAAAACGCGCTTCGCGATCGAATAAACCGTTACATTACGAGAGCTGGCACCGAAAGTTTTAAATAGATACCTTAAATTAAACTTCCTCTCATCTTGTAGTTTTATATCTAAAATTGCAAACATATTAAATATATCTTATTATAGCATTTAAGAGTGTTAAGTTTTTCAAAATTTTAGAAACTTGGTTAGTTTGGTCATTCTGGTTAATTGAGTTAATATGGTTAATTTCCTTTAAATAGAGTAACTATTGAGTTGCTGGCTAGATCTTCTCAGCAGATCAGCATTTCCAGCCGACGGTACTCATGATCTTACGGACTAACTGTACTGACCATTTTATGATGTTAAAAATAATTGATGATTAAAGTGCCTTCTTGGATAAAGATATTTAGATTTTTTAAAATTTTGAAAAAATATGTTATTGTTTTACAAAATAGTCCCTTTGACAATCTGTGCACCGTTGCATCATGTAAAACCGATGTGAAAAGTAGTGGCCCCATTCTCTTTAGGAGTTCGTGGACGTTATCGAACCTGATCATTATCTTATCGACATCTTGAAGTCATTTTCCTCAAAGTTTTTCTTGCAATTCAGTACCGCAAGAAAGATGACCCAAAAATTCTACACCTGTTATAGCCAAATACTCGATTACTAATATATGACCAAGTCCTGGTAAAAGAAGGGACCTGCGTTAAGGACCTGATTCTCAAACATTTTTTCAAAAGAACATGCAAACGAATGTTAGTATTACTCTACTTTTACTGTTTCATTTTTTCAAGGACAATCGAGGCCTATGAGCTTTCCAAATTTAAAAACAAAGCAATCATTTTCCCCCTACTCTTCTTCTTCTCTTGCGAAGAGATTCCTTTACTTTCCGGATTATAAAAAAGAAATTGTTATGGTTCGCTCGATATCTCGGCAAAAATAATGTTTTTAAGTTTTAGACAAAATATAAATACGATGGACTCCATTAAAAATTTGTACCATAAAGATTTTTAACATTTACTTAAATGATCGTGTAAAATATTTTTAATGTGACTCGTGCTGCTCGAATTTGCTGGACTATCTCTATCAGGCTCTACCAGATGCCGCAAAACTTGGATGTTAAAGTCTTGACGAGTGTCATCACTGAGATTACTTCTCTGTTGGTTAAATTAATTATGAATTTCACCATGAGACGGAGCTTCATCGCCGAAAGCTAACGGAAGTCTTTCGTGACTTTGTTGTTGACAGAGACAGCAACAAAATTCGTAAATGACCATACGACGAAAATTCAGCTTCTGAAAATTCCAGCTAATGAAACGATAACTCTAATATATTTTCTTTGAGGTAATATAATTTTAAAACTGATCAATTATAAAAACTTTCAGTGTCAATCAAGTGTTTTTGATATTTACATCTATCGAATTGATTTAAAGTTGCTTAAATCATAAGTGTAGGTTTTTAAATCCGTCCTACTTTTAGAAATAATAACGGCTATCATATATTTTGACTATGTATTGAAATTTATATTTACGAAACTTTTCTATAAAAAGAGTCTTAAGTTCTCATGTTCCTCGAACAGACTGCTGATTTTTCTCTGTTTTTAATGTGCACAAAGAAATAAATCGTATAGTCGAAATAAACAATATGTTGCTTTTACCGTAATTTTTAACTTTTTAATATTGCACCGTCAAGAAGTACTATAATTTACACATTGTACATATTTTACATATCACTTAGCGGTTTTACTTTACAGTAAATAAATAATTTTATCTATTAAACGTAATACAGGCGTCTTTAATCGAGATAAAAATTTGTTAAAGATGGTTGAAGCACTGAGCTCGTGAAATTTACTCTAAATTGACAAACGAAGTAAGAAGTTAAATAAAACCTTATAGCGAGATTCCCGAGCAAACATTATGAAAGTAAAATATAATTTACGGAAGACATCAAATTTCTTGTTTGTTTTAGTGTCGTCGTTACCAGATACATTTATTTACTGAACGCTCTGTGTCTATGTTTTTTATACTATATGTGCATTGCGACAGGACTTTCGAGATGCAATGTTAATTAATTACATGAAAATTTTTTGGACATATACAAACAATTGGTTTTAAAATTTGTATTAGGCATATTTATTACACATACCGAGCCGATGAGCCGAGTATGGCACCATCGAGAAGCTGCGGTGTCGGCTATACAAAGCGGTTGTTTATGTTTTACGTCTACTGCCCAATTAATAGGCCTCGTTTATACAAATACATAAAGTATATAACACAAAAATTATCAATTATAAACAGAAACAAAAGGAAAGTTTTTACAAAATGTGTAT
Organism: Battus philenor; assembly: GCF_028537555.1. Classification (NCBI taxonomy): domain Eukaryota; kingdom Metazoa; phylum Arthropoda; class Insecta; order Lepidoptera; family Papilionidae; genus Battus; species Battus philenor. The sequence goes on from NW_027181704.1 coordinate 6,805,626, forward strand.
AATACACATTTTGTAAATACTTTCTTTTCTTAATGACAATTGTGCCAACAAGTGTAGAATCAGAAAGAGCTTTTTCGGCGGCTGGTTATATTTGACGAAAATACGGTCCTTGCTTGATGATGAAACAATTGATTGTTTATGTTTTTTTAATAGCATGCTTAAACAGACTAAACGAAAGTTACTAATTAGTTATAATTCTATTTTTTGCCTCTTTAATTATAATACTCGTATATAATACCATACGAGCCTATTGTATGTAAAATGTAACATAGAATTTAATATGTACTTTTTTTACTTGCACATTTTTTTGGAATATATCTACTTCCACTCTCTATGTAATAAAATAAATAATATCTACTCATTTCAGAACAATATTTATTAGATTCCATATATTATTTGTTAACAAGTCAATATAACAACTGAGGTAAGTAAAAGCGTAACTAGTATAATATATTTTTATTAATAATACCGGTTTCAATAGCGGTATCCCTATATTTCAAATTTCAAATATCAAATACCGGTATTCAGATTTTAGTTTGGTATTGTAAGCACTATGTATAGGCTTTAATAAAATATTTATTACGTGTATTTAATGTATTGTGAAAAACACACGTGAACTTTCTGTTATAGCGACATGCTAATGGACTTGGTTATCAGAGTCCAATCGCAAAATAATTAACTTTTATTTTTAACTCAATAAAAATAGTTAAGTGCTATTTCGGATCATTTATTAATGTGAAAATTTAATTAAGAGAAAATTTTAAATGTATCAGTGTTAATGTAGCGGTCACTTTGCATGGAATAATTATCGATTTTACACAGATAATAATGTCTCGGCACGCTTCATAAATATGTGTTTTAAATCGCATATGTACTTAGAAGGAATTTAGTATGTTTAATGTATGTTGTTTTGACTTTTATTTATATTTTAGTAACGGTAATCATCATAAATATAATTTTAGCCATAAGACGTACACTACTGGATGTATGTCCCATGCAGCAATTTCTAATATGACCGGTTGGAAGCGACCAATATCGTCTGTCCATCTTGTAGGTCAAAGTAGACCACGGACAGGCAGGAGCAACGTGTCCTACGTTGCTCCTGCCGGTCCGTGGTCTATAACCTTAAAGCCCCGGCGGCCGACTGTTCTGCGTGCTTTATATGCCCATAGTCAATACGCTGGTCAATGTCGATTATTTTCTTTTCTCGCCTTTTAATTTCGATCTCATAAAGAAATCACGAATTTAACCCCCTCCATAGCTCGTTGAGCGCCTGCGAGCTAGCCAACGAGTCAAAATGTTTGAAACCACGGTTCAAAATTAGTCACCACAAATAATTGTATCATTAGTGTTTTATTATTTTACAATGACACCATTGTTACGATGTTTATAATATTTATTCGAAATACAGAAACAATGTTTTTGTTGTATTATATGTATGCTATGTGTTATAATTACGTATAAACTACCTATACTTTTTATTGAGATACATTGGAGTACCTATCTTTATATTTTAACAAATTTTAGTATTTGGAAAGGGAGAATATGAGGGGTAATTGTGCGTTATAAGATGCCATTCACCTGTTAAAATTCCGTCAATACAACGCGTTGGTTATTCAGTGAAGATCGGAAACAATTAGATAACAGTGACAATGGTCAACAGAGCGCATATCCGTTGCTGTGTCCTGCTGGCACGTTACATTTATCTGTTATGTTTTAGGGGAAATAAACTATGATTTGCTTGTAATGATTATTTTGAATCCTCATTATATTTGACGCATTTCAAATTTTCATAACTTCACAGCAGGTTTTTTTTTAAATTATTGAAATATCTGATGCAACAAATGTACAAATGCAAGCAAATAAATTAACTTAAATTATGATCGTAATACAATGAAAACTAAAGATACACCTAATTTATACAGTGTGTTTGGTTGTAAGTGTAAAAGCTTTAGAGTTTACCGTATAGCATGGTTGCACAGACTTATTAAGACTAAGGGCCACTCGGGCAAATCATGAACTGATGGCGGGCCGGCCGCCAGAAGTACTTAAATTTTTTTGGTTTTATTCTGGAATAGAATTCAATATTTTTCGAATGTACGAAAGTATTATTTTTGCTGTCGGCGGGCCACCAGTATTCGACCGGCGGGCCGCGGTCTGTGCATCCATGCTGTATAGCTTATTTGCTGTCAATTAATGTCCAGTGTATCATATCCAATAACCAATGGTTTCAGAAATAATTAATAAATAAATAGTAAGAAAAAGCGTGTACAAAATTCGAATAATGACATATTAAAATTAATTATCGTTTTAATACGCGAATTTTATATTGCCAGAGGCTGTTAGCCAGTTGCATTTTAATAGCAAAAACAAATTAAAGTAAAATATTTCATAGTGATTATATATCATTTTTATATAGAAAGATTATAAATGCTTTAAAGCTTTGTTGCTGACCAAATTGCTATATGTTCAAAATAAAATGATTGACTAATATTGTGTGCTTTTATCGTGTGCAAAAAATAGTTTTCACTAACTTATTTCTTAAGGATAGTTATGGTTTATAAGTTTTTTTAAACAAACAATTTTCACGTCAATGAATGGTTACCCACAATAAAATGACATGATTCAAATAATTGTATGAAAAACTTGTATACGTTTAAAGGCTGAGTGTATAAGTACCAGTATCTAGTTATCGTATATTAGATGCAAAGTATATCATGACCTGAGGAGGTAACTAGTTTGTATCTCGGGTCGCGAGAATCTAAGTGCGGCCAGCGTCCGTGTACCGTCCGAGTACTTAACCTAATATTCGGTAATTGCATTAGTAGGCAGGAAATTAATTCACTGCCGCTGTGAGTTAGTTGGTTAAGACGATGCATTGATACGTGCTTTGTGACTAAAGGAGGATGCACGTACCTGTAATGATGTTATCATTGAGGACTGCGTTATCAACAACATTCATTATGTTAATAAGTTTTCTGTTCATTTAGTAACAAACTTATATTTCTGATGGACTTGTTTAGGATCATTCACTGTTATATGTACGAAAGCTTCATTTGGTTTAAAATGTAAATTAAGTAATATTTGTAATAACGGCATTGCCTGGTTACCAGAGTTCAATATCCACTGTTATGATTTATTCGGGGGACCGGAAAGTAATGTCGCTTTCTTAAGTTAAATTCACACGACTGCATTTTGAAAAAGATTTTATTTCTAATCAACAATATATTGGATATAACAATATATTATATTCACCTTGGTTCTAAACGACCTTTTGCCTTCTTGTATACAAATTTTTAATGTTTGAGAGGTAAAACTCGGTTTTTCTGTAAAATATGTCAACCGAAACGACGTTACTTTCTGATCCCCTAATATTAATACAATAATATATGTATTAAGAAAAGAGAAAGGAATTGATGGAAAAAATTATTAAAGCTTTTGTTGCTAAGAATAAAAATCATACGAATGTTAACTATTTAAATATTTATTAATTATTAATTATCATCTTATAATTACATTAATTTACTATATTAAGTTAACTCAAGTTTCTTAATTAAGATTTTCCTAATGTTCAGAACCCGGTTTATATGCCGAATTCCATATATCAGCGAAACAAACGCTCGAGTGAAATCTATAAAACATAATCAGAGGTAGAGAGATATGACCAAGTATGCTCCACAAGACTTTGCCGTAGAACTCATATCTCTCGTCCAAGCTTTCTGGAGATTTGTAAGAGAATGTGTAGTGCAACCACATTCCGACATTAGCAATGATGAGAAACATCAGAAGTTCACGACCTGGTTTCGTTCTTCGCAGCTTTCTGCTGTTACTGCAACGTCGAAGGCCGTCCACAAGTAAGAATGTTTGAATGATCACCTGTACAACCTATAAAAGTAAAAGTAAAATTGATAAATATGCTTGTAAACAATTAAATACATCGTAAATGTTTATTTTTCATTTTGTAGTTAATTTGTTAATTAAGATTTTAATAAATGATGTACTACTAAAATTTCAGATATTTTATACTCTAGCTAAAGAAAATTTTTGGTTTACTATATGAAATCGAAAAAAGCCTTACCATTACTGCGAAGTCTATGGTTTTGATGATGTTCAATATACTTATTGTGGCTGTCATTGATAATACAGTTTCAATAAAGAACGCCGGCAAACAAATGAAAAGGAGTACGTCATCTAATAAGGAGATAGGGTGTTCATTTATATCCAGCTTAATTGTTTGATTGTATGCTATTAAAGCGGCAAACAGCATTATTACGTGCAGGCCAAGCTTAGTGCAATCATTGAGGAGATATCCCACTTCAAGGAAATTGCTGAAATACGGATAGATTTGTTTATTAATTTATTCATGATATTTGAATGATATATATGAATATAAATAATATTAATAGGAATCAATTTGATAGAAACTATAACTTAATAGACTTTTCTCATATAATAGTATCCTTCAATTTAATATACGTTCAAAATGCGACTCTATTACAGAACACCAAAAGCGTTTTTATCTCGTTCACAAATATCCTTAACACTGTAGTTGGAGCAATTAAATCCCAAGTTCTGTTATCACTTAAAAATCTTTTACACTGAAATCGGATTTTTGTACTTTTTATAGTATTATATTTGTTTAACTTTATAAACTTATGCAATGATAATTTACAGACATAACAAGGGAATTTCATTGATTTATTCAACATAAATGTACAAATGCAAGAGAAATGTGGAAGTGTAGTTATTTTAGCAATTATGACAAAGTCAATTATATAATAATTTTTGAACGCTAAATAATCCTATTATTTGAGTATTAAACGATTTAATATTAAAAAAAATAAATGTTATCACTTACTCTCCAACACTGCTAAATACGAAGCCAATAATGAGCATTCCTAAAACGATAACAATGATAACTAATCCCGCGAAAAGCCCTCGATTAGATGCGTGACAATCTGCGTAGATTACCATGTTGCTTGTGAAATCATTTTCTTCACTGGCAGTTGGTATTCTGGAATAAGACGATGCAATATAACTATCATCATTTCAACTGTAGGAGGCCCCCTGCTGGACATAGATTTTCAGCAGGATCATTAACATTCACTTATACTGCGAGGTACTAACTTGCAAACAGAATAATTCTCCTCTAGAGTTGAAGATGATTCGCTGTTTTCCAAATCGTTACTGCAGTGACCAATATTACTCCAAATAATATAGTAAACAGCAACTGAAATTAACATGTAGAATAATATTGATTATTACAATTTAAGTAAGCTTCCTATATTTATTACCATTAGAAATATACTATATATAAGAGTTACGAACAGTCACCATGATATGACTTTTTTGACACGGTTAAAATTATTCTTTAATGCATATATCTACAATAACATATTTTTTAATATTTGAATGAAATGGCAATGTGTCTCTTACATTTTAACACACTTTATTATAGCGATGAATAAAAAATGACTAGAGGCGTACTTGTAATTTTAATATTAGACACCAGTTACAAAACGTAAAACAATTGTCATTATAATAGTTATTATAGTAATTAGAAATATATGGTACGATGAATTACCTATAAGAATGTTGAATTCCACACTAAATGGATATAAGTAAGGTGATAAACTTTCAAAAACAGATGATATAGCAGCTGAACCTTGGCAATGTTCGTTATATAGGTCACTGATATCAAAAAATCTGTTGTCTATAGTACCTGAAACAAAAGTTTAATGCTCTGTTAAAATTTTTATCCTTTATTGCCTATTAAGGAACATACCAAAATTTAAATACCTTTCTCCATTATAATTCTTGCTTCGTCATCAGTTGTCGAATTTCCGTACTTTGAATTTGCGTAAAGAGTCAGCGCAAGTACAGTTTCCCGGACAATGGTCGAAACCCAAAAGCATAGACTACTGCCAATTAAATGCATAAAACCAAAATGCGCCAAACCCTGAAAAAATAAAATCAATATTTATGCTACTATCTGAATGTATATATACGACGATAAATAAATACATTAAAGAAAAATATTTGCTTTACCTGCCCCCGTAAAATAATTACATTAGAATATTTGAAAATGAAGTACAGTTGTATAAAAGAATATAACGGATTAAGGACGTCATTAACAAGCCTCAGGGCGTCGACGCAGTCCTGGTTTTCAATATTATTGTCAAGATAATAATTTGCTTGCAAAGTGATTAATAACACCGAATGCACAAGATGACCAAGGGCAAAACCTGCAAGTATTTTATTAACAGTTAAAATTTATCTAATTGTTAAAGCTTACTATAACTTATAACAAGGATTCCTTTTTTATTCTAGGAAATGTCAAGAAGAGTCAGACATAGCTGGTCTATAAGGATACAAAGCCACATAGGATTTTAAAATTAAAAAGAATGCTACGAAGTATAGCTTCTTCGCACGACTTCTAACAATATATGTTACGTTACATTAATGACTATTAATGATAAAATAACTGTCAAAAAAGAGATATCTTCGACTATTTTGCTGTAACTATAGGAGGTGGTACCAGATTTTTTTTTGTTATAGAAAAGGCAAACAGCCTATTCTTATTTATAGCTTCTCCAGGTTTGAAGTGGCGCAGCGCCAAGCTTGGCCGAAATTAGAAGCGTAGTTACACTAAATTAAGCTTTCAACGAAGTCTCACCGGGTTTAAAAGAGGCTTGAAGCCTTCACGTGAAACGAGCGGTTCCGTGCGGAAGAGAGTATGGTACTTGCCTAGATGGCCTGCCATGGCCATGGCTGAATTACTATCTAATTTGGCTATAACTAGGAATTTGATAATTATGAGAGCTGTCACAAATAGATTTTGATGTAAAATTAATGAAATATCTTACCAGCGGCTCCTAACTTAAGGTAAAAGCTACCCGAATGCCTGCCTTGACTAAAGCAATAGTCATGTTTCAAAGGAATAACCACTGCTGATGGTATACCAAGTGACCTGAAGCTATCAGGTGTTCGATCACCGGGTCCAACGGTCCCAAATTCTTCCTATTAATGAACATCGTTGTGATTAATTTAACTTAACATTTATCTTTTATACATATATTTTAATCATTTATTATATAATATAACATAGATACTTACCTCTTGCTTCCTGTAATATTCAGAAAGTTTTTTCTCGTGTAATACCTTAATTTTTTGATTCTTTAACGCTGAACTTTTATATCTACTTATATCGAACAATAAAAATAATACGTAGAAAAATCCTAAGATTTTTAATACGATTGAGTATATCTGAAAAGCAATAAAAAAGATTACATAAATTATTTAAATCACAGGTACTTTTTTTCATAAAATAAATTAAATCGTGTTTTTACCGAAGCTAATGATGGTTCTACAAAGGTATCGGCCAGGTAAAATATCAAACCCAGTGTTACCAATAATATGGCATAGACCCCGCTTAGAATAAGAGCCATATATTTTCTGTAAAAAAATTGTAGTTTTAAATAAAAAATCAAATCATTTCCAGACGATTTTCGCTATTTTATGACTGATTTGATGTTGTAATTATGAAAAAAAGATATAATATACAAGAAGTGATTTATATTTGTCATGAAAATACTTTAAAATAAATAAATCTTATTAAAATCTTACGCAGTTAAACGTTTGTTATCTTCTGGATTTGTCGGCGGTGGTGCATGGGTCTCAGTTGACCGAAGCGATTGTGCGTCTATATTGGCCACAGAGCGCTTTCGAGGAGAAGCACCATTTCGAACATCATTCAATGTTGAATATATGCGGCAGTTACCTGAGGCAGAATTTTGTTTAATTTATAACATTTCGTAATATCTTCGGTTAAGAGCAAAATTTAATATTATAGTAATTTGTTAAGTCATAGTAGCCGTAAATGTATAGCAGATAATATAATGCAACAGAATTTCAAAATTATTTTTGTGTTGATACAGAATAGTAAAAATTTACATGTTAATAGTATAGTTTTGTGAGACTGTTCGAAATATGTTTGCTGATGTATTTTGAATAAAGTAAAGCAAGTTATTTAACTATGTTACAATTTAGGTTGCGCTGAAAATTTTATTGAGTTATAGATCGAAAATTAAAACTAGCTTCATTGTTAATATTGTAAATAAAATTAATTCTTGTAAAATATATTTAATGAGTGCGCAGAGGCAACCCAGTGGTAAAGGAATGAGATTTGCGATCGCGCATTCGATACCCGAGGTACAGTCTTATATATAATTCACATTTTGTGTATTGATTATGTAAGATTGCCACCGCTTACAAACTAGTTTTCACAGGATGGGTAGCAGTATCTTCTGCGTACCATAATACAACACTGCGACCGCCGGCCCGCCTGCCTGGCGGTGATGGTATATCACATAAAGATATTTCTGGGAGAAGCATGTGCCTTGCAGTGAGCGTCTATGGGTTGAAACGACAAGAATTGACGGTATAATATTAAGAGGAAGGTAAAAGTGAAAAATATACAACTAAGTATGGTTTAGTAGGTAGGCCAAATTGTGCTAAATATACTTACTAAGTGATTTCGCGTCTCCGTTATTACGAAAGTTTCCATTATAGAATGTAGGAGAAAAATTACTCCGGTCACCTGTAAATATTTTGAGAATTAATTTAATTCGATATTGATATTACATAATAGTTATATCATAATTAATAGTTTTTAGATAATTGTAATGACTTAAGAATTCGATTAAGATTGTTATCAAATATTAAAAAGATTAGACTTTCATTTTTTTGTAATTTGAAATAATTGGAAATTATAAATTATATTTCATTATTTAACAAATCTTAGATTTTTATTATTAAGCCCGTATTTAGCTTTAAAAAGGAACATAATGTCCTAAGGTGATTATAAAATAGATAATTACCGACTGGTGTTCCCAAACTAGTGTCATCATCTTTTACAATCTTGTTAGGGAAATCCTGGAACAAAAATACTTCATATAAATAAAGTTTTAGAACCGTTGAAATCTTTCGCCCCTTAAGCTACCCCAAAACTGATGCACCGAAAGCCGTATAAAATCGGATTAATAACTTCATTAGTTACTTGTTTCTCTCGATCGACACCAGCCTGTATTTCACAATAATCCCATTACGTTGTTTCGCGTTTCTCTGTTACAAATTTTCGGCCGCCGTTCACAATAAAATAAAAGAACATTGTTGCCATGCGACTATTACATCGCCCGATAGAGGACTAAAAGATATTGTCGTTTATTGTGTAAATTTAAAACTTGAATTCGCTTGTGTAGGTAGTGTGGATAGCCCCTTCTTGCACGTATTGTGAAATATACATCGCAAAATGCGTCACTGCAGCGATATTAAAGGGAAAACTAAATAGCTTTATTTTTTAAAACAGTTTACGCTTCCGAAATGACATTTGATTTTTGCATAATAAAAACATTCTCTTTATTTCATTTAACGGTTCTAACGTTTTATTTAAAGAGTATAAAAATATTTGACGACAGTGAGTGAGATAGAGTATCCTTGGTACGATATCAGTGCCTCAAGGGGATTCCCGATTGAGTCAACAATTTGTGTATTTTTATCGAAATAGTATCGTTGTGATAGTATTTCAGTATACACAGTGTGATTGGTTGTAGAAGTTAAAGCTTTACAGGGGTAAATGCTCATTTCTTTGTAAAAACTTTTACAGCTATTTGAAATCAACCTGTATAAAGTGATCACTTTGAAATATGTTATATTATTTCATTTACTCTTTAATCCTCTATTCAATAACATCTGCCTACAGTACATAGTCTGCAGATAATAAACAATAATTAATTTAAATAAGCAGTGATCCGAACCTTGTATAAACGCTTTTTCTTACTATATTATCATTACGTAGTACATAGATTTTTGGAAAGGGTTTAGCATAAATTAATTATCGATAGCAAGTGAGCTATACATTCTCCCCTTTAAAACTTTTGGATATAGTATTATATAACCGAAGAACTTGTATAGTAGTACTAAACTTTGAAATATTATCATGAGTAAAACCAATTAAGGAAAAATAATTTTATAACTTATTTATAACAAATGAATTAAAAATTAGGATACTTTTATTTACTATTGTTATTATACAATATATATTACTGATTGTTTACCAATACAATAAATAATTTGTCAACAAGATCGCGTATCTAAAAATTTGGAATCGGATGATTACGAGCAATAGCTTATCGTGACGTGTGTTCAGGCGTTTGCGATACAAGTGTATGTTTTTATTAACTTCATTAGGTGGCCGGTTAACAGTCGCCGTGCGGGAATGTAAAAATAAAGAGATCGAATTTTCATTAGGTGAGGCGTTGGGGCGGCACGGTCTGCCGTCGGTATTTACAGGAGGGGGCCGGAGTGGTTGGGAGGGAGGAGGGAAGGGGAGAGGGTGGCTCGCGGCCGGCTGGACTCAAAAGGTTTACAGTTCGATGCGCGAGAGTGACCCGCCTCACAAACAGGCCCCGCGTCGACCGCTCGCCACTATGGAACTGCATTGGCCTTTAAAACGTACCCTTTATTCATTTTATTTTTATAAGTCCATCCTGCATACACTAAGGCCTCTTCATTTTAAACAAACTACTTTTTATATTTAACAACACAATAATAATAATAAGGATTAACGAGTTGAGACAAATTTTACTTTTGTTTGATTATATAAGTTGAATATATTTAACTTAAAAAAATACACTTTACTTCTTAGCATTTTAATGTTTCTAGTTTTGGAACGTAAGCCTTTTATAACATAAAAGATATCGATTGCGATACACCCGTAAGCCTAGTGCGATATTTTCCTGCACCCTTTCTGATTAGTATCTATGTAATATGTAACAAACTGTGCTGAGAATCGAAGCTGTGACCTATGTATGGGCTTAAATAAAAAATAAATCAATAGTACTTAACTACATTATTAATTGAGAAAGTATTAGAAATTTTTCGTTTTAACGCAATACTGTTATTTAATAACATTACTTCTTAAAAAATCGAAATGTTGCAATTGGTTATTTTAACGAATAGGTAATAAAAACACATTTTTTTTAAATAATTAAACAAATCTTAGGTGTTGTTGTCTTATCCACATGTTTTAAATGTAAAAATCATTACATCCCATTGCGTCCATATATACGAATTCATTGTTTAAACGGTCGGTGCTTAAAATAAATTTACTTTGAAGCAGGTCAAAACAGCTCGCAGCTAATATTATTGGTGGACATTTGAAAATCATATTATTTTTTTAACACAACACCATACAATGGCCATGTCTATTACGTTTATAATTTTTAGCTACCTATTACGTATTTTTTAATCTTTCGTGGATTTATTGATAACTAATCATGATTAATATGGTTTCGAGGTCATTAGCAGTTTAATTAATCAGCATTCAATATTTTTCAATTTATTTAGACAGTATATCAATTAAATATGACGCAATTAACTTCAAATTTTTTAATGCTAATCTATAATAAAAATGTACACGTTGATAAAATTATTATTTTCGAGTGTTACATATAAATTTCATATGATATTTGAAAAAATATAAACGAAATATTTATGTAATATGCCAGGTCAGCGCGAATAAAAATATGTAATCTTGTTGTAAATAATGAGTAGTATTAATTTATCAATAATTTTCCATATGTTTTTATTGCTTTAGAGAATTAGATATGATTGGCTAATAAAGCTCTTACGTTATATCATGCGAATATTAAGCTGATTCATGTGTATCATATTCGTTATAATTAGTTTATCCAAAATTTGAAATGTAGGTGCCTGACTTTATGCTAAAATAACTTTATAACCTGATAACGTGACTGATAAGGGAACGAAGTTAATCCATTACAGCGGCGTATTTGTTGTAGAACTGATCACTTATCAAATTGTTTTGATGCAAGGAAATGCCCGTTGTAAAACAGCATTATGGAGTCGTCGGAATTTTTAATATTTTTGGCGCAAAACAAAAGTAGCTGCAATTGTTATATTACTAATATTTTGTTTAATTAAATAATACTTAATTAGTCGAATAATTTTTTTGTTGAATACAGCCATACCTAAGTTTATCAAATACAAGTTTATGAGTACCGAAGCTGCGGTGGGCCCATTGTTATGAACAAACAATTTCTTTTAAACTTGATGACTATCAACATTAACGATCCAGTCAACATTTTCTCGTCCAATATCCCTCTGTGCCTTAAGACGAATGTCTGCTTTCATGTGTGTCATTAGTGATGACTTGCGGCACTGAAATATGGTCTCTGGTTCCACTCAACGAGGTATGAGGAGATCAGTACATCAACTAAAGTATTCGATATTGCCTTGCCGATTATCAAGTTGAAGTAGCAGAATCAATGACCGGTGGGACCTTTATGTTCTGGAATAAAAAGACTTACAAGCGTGGCGAAAGATGTCTACTTACAAGATGGACAGACTACATTGTTGGGGTCAGTGGAAGACGCCTTTGCACGTCGCTTCCAACAATTCAATCTAGTTCACGGATCGCTACGTGAACTCAGCACCGATGAAGCTGTAAAAGCGTTAGGGCTCACAGCACTGACATCATCAGAGAAAAAGCAAAAAAACCAGCAATGCTAATGGAGATTTAATAGGGGAGGCCTAAGTCCAGCTTTCGACTGAAATTATGATAATGAAGAAAATGCCGTTTTTCAAAAATTAAAGAATGTATAGCGATCGTATCAGACAAGGGCGTTTGAGTTCCTGTGATTGTAATTCTTGGCAATGATTTATTACAACAGAACAGTGTTTGTATAAAACGTTACTATCAATGAATTTACACACATATTTATATGTATATATATATATATATATACATATATATATGTGTGTATACATATATATACATATATATATATATATATATATATATATGTATACATATATATATTCCATTTCTATGCAACTAGTGATAATATCTAAAAATAAAATTTTTATACAATACAGATCGATTGATAATTCACGATAAGATTTTTTTCCATCTTTGTCTTAAGATAACAGAACAGTGTAACTAGTTATTTGCTGCTAAGTATTAATAATCTGCGATAATAATACGTGGAAATTAGCATGCCCGATAAAACTAGACCAAGTACATAGTACGCTATATTTTCCAAATAAGTAAGGAAAGTTTTAATTGATAATGTTTTTTTAAAAGATTTTTAAATACAACAAAATTTTAATGGAGTAATGGGGAATTGATGATATCAATAAATATTCCTTAGTTTACATTAATCAAAAACTTCGATATTTATTACTGCGTTGTGAAATGTTGCTCCCTCTTTCTGTATGGGTGGAAATAAATTACGTTGTATAAATTTTTTACTGTAAGTGATATTCCTTATGTAGTTAATAAATTATAAAAAACGTAACAATAGAGAATTAGACAAGTTTATCAGCTGTGACTACGATTCAGCAATAAAGCTAAAGTAGTGTTTAAATTTATTGACACCTATTCTAATATTATTATATATTTTAATTTCTAAATAAATATTCTATTCTTCAAAGCTTTTTCATACAACAATTATTTCCCAAAATTAACGGACAAAATATCATAGATTTGAATTTAAAATAACATTTATTTATTTATTTATACATTGTATGCAAATGAGTGTGTGCATGCACATGGATATATGTATATATGCATGTGTATGTGAGTATATGTTTATAAGTATCTTGTAGGACTTTATTGCTAGTCCTGTATGTGCTATAAAGTTTTTTGAGTAACTTTCTTCTAGGTAGGATTATGATCCTTTTGCACGTCCTCACAATGGAAATAATGCTAAAGGCGAAAACTTGTAATTACCCCTTGTTGTGTAAGTCGCCTTTTTTAAATATTTTCTATAAGTAGCCTGTTATAGTGTAACTAGTTTTCAAGATTCCTGAACGAGTAAAAAAAACTTGCTCATTGCAGAATTATATACGGGGTTATAGGTGTACAAACTTTAAATATTTTAAAAGCTTTAAACGGGTATATGTATGTACATCTTATTGGTCAGTAAAAAGCTTTACATTTTTAACATCCAATACTAATCACCGTCTATAAAGTTATTGCTCTCAAATATGTTACAATAATTGCTTTTTTCTATTGGACTGCTGCAAGGACAACTTAGGACAGTACAAAATCTTTAAAGACATACAATAAACAATAACTAATTTTGATATGTAGTATTCTGAATTTTAAAATATTTTTTTTTGTTTCCGCGTTATTTATTATTTCTGAAACTATTGATGCTCGATTAGGGAGTACTACATGTTGACAGAAAATAAGCTGCACATTTAACCTTTTAAAGTTTTTACATCTATATCCAATTAACAAACACAAATTATATTTATCTGGAGCTTCGATTGTATTACGATTTTAATTTTAGTAAATTTCAATGCCTACGTTTGTTTATTATTGGAATAGGAATAAAAACAACGGTGAGGTCGTTCAAAATCAAACCAAGAAGATGAAATTTGTAGGAACTGTACAATTATTCAAACAGGAAATGTTACTCGTTAATTATAATTTTAAAGAACATACGTCTCTCTCTGGGTCCGGGGCGTACATGACGCTCCTCAGCGGTCGGCGGCGGGCGGCCCGGGCTGCGGTGGCGGTCACGAGGTTACCCGACACCGTTGCAGGCGTTGACATCGTGCGCCTTCTCTCTGAACTGTCACTTTGTTTTGCTAAGTCGTTTACCGTCAAATTTAAAACCTGAAATGGTTTAAAAATAACGTTATTAATTCTTTAAAAAATATTTGATCTCTAGTCATAATTTCTATTCCATATGACATACATTTATAAAATACCGTAAGTACGTAGGAAACAAAGCAATTAAGATAAACAAATAAGTAATTTAATGTAAGTTGTAACATATATATTGTACTCCATTATACGTGCTTTTTTGTGCGTTAGGATAATTAAGAAAGTTTTTACTTTTTAAATATCAGACATATCAAGTGAACTGGTTTCTGTAACCTAGTTCTACAACCAAATTCAGTTTGATAATGTATATAGCAGGGGAATAAGTATAGGAAAAAATTGGACGTCTATAGGCCATAAGTCATGTATTTCCAGAAGGACCGTTCGGAAGTGGCCAACATCTGGCATATATCCGACGACCTTAACAAGACCTGTCTTTATCTAATCATAAATGGTTTATTTACAAAAAATCAGTTCTTACCCCTGGATCTTTAATGCCGTCTGAAATTATTGCACCTTCATTATCATCTAAATTTTGAAGTGACGTCTCCGAGTGAAATTTTTTATCACCCATTTTATTTCTGTTCAATATTTCTTCCATCACTTCCTTATGCGCAATTTTAGGATCAGCCATTTTCAATAACTTATACTACGACACTAATGTCTTGAAAAAATATTATTTTTAATTATTTTAGTTTAATAAGACAATGGATAGCCATTATATGATAATAAGACACAAACGTTTTCTTTGTGGTGTATAATGGTTTGATTAGTAGATTGCAAATGTATGAGTGAAAAATATAATGGTTATCTGAAGTCAATACACATCGAATGACCCGTATCTATAAACCGGGCGTAATTATAGTCATTGTTTTGATAAAAAATATTTTTTGAAATTTTAATCTACTTTATGGTAAAAGTGGGTAAAGATGGAAGTGGTTCATAAATAACAAATCTATTTAAGACAACCCCCCTGAATATTTAAGACAAGCATCGCAAAATTTGTAGGTATCGCAATATTTGGCTTGAATCTTCTAGTTACTACTAAAGTTTTTATTTAGGTTGTTTCAAGAATGTTTTAATTACAGAAGATTTCATTACCAAAAATAGTATGACATAAGTCAGAGAAATAGGTAATTTAAAGATAATAACGCAATTGAAAAGATGTAAAAAATAGGCCGTGTATATGCCTAATTATCATTGCTATTAAAAATTTTAGATATTTTTAAAATCTTTTCAATTTATCTTTTTCTAATAACCCAGAACGTACGCACTATGAATAAGTGTCAAGACAAATATTTATCAAGTTTATCTAATTAATCATGTTAATATCGATTGATTAAGTAAAAAACGCCGACGTTTCGGATTCAGTTCCGTAAGTTGATGTTCTAATTTAAGTTTGCATAAGGTAATAAAGAAAAAAGATATGATTTCTGTGTTATTTACACTACAACTGCAACGGTAGCGGATCACGTGAGCGGTCGATTATTTTTGACTGTCTGATTATAGAGAAGTGAAAATCTTTTGAAGACTTATTAGTAATGGACAACCGTTTTAAATATACTATAAGATTAATGGATGGTAAAAGTAACTAAATATGAGTAATCAACCATAATAATTAATAATTTTTTATGTGTTTCGCTTAATAGTAGTTGTGTTTTATTTATTTTTATTGCAGTATAATTTTTTATTATGTAACATTTCTATTATTTGTCTGACATTCCCAAAGATTGCTATCTTTAGTTCATTGTAAGGGATTTTTTGTCTACGTAGATAAGAGTATTTGGGCAATATTATTTTTTTTGTAAATACTGTTTATAGATAGAACGTGCTGTGCTACAATCTCTTTTTCTGACATGGATCTGTGTTATTCTACATTTTTTTTAAATTTAAGATATTAATTTTTTTTAAATAATATCAGCATAGGATTTGTAATGTTGTATTTCTTGTGTCTCTTCTTGGAAGCATAGTAAGTCGCCATTATCCAGTTCGGGGGTCTAATGCGAGAGATTGGTGAAAGTGACATGTAATTCGGATTTTAGAATATGCCAATTAATTGATTTATATGTTTCGCTAGGTAACTGTTATTCTTATATAACTGGCAGTGACATAGTATAATTGAACTACAAGTGTAGCATACAAAAAACTTTACCGCGAATTGAGATCTTGTGTATCATTTTATTAAAAGCTGCTGCTTATCGAAAGAAAAATCGACAATAATGTGAGAATCCAAACATTAGTTGCATTGCAAGAGTAATATTGGCACAAGAAGACTACGCCATGATAGTTTCATTTTATTTCAATGTTTCAAATTAATCGATTAAAGCTCAGCAGATTGGCAAGTTTAGGTGGCATGGAGCAGGCAGAACATATGGCCGCTGTGGCTCTAATTTTCTGGAATGAAGACCTTGCACCGCTGAGCACAACGTAGAAGATCCATCTGCAAACTGGACTAACAGGTCGCTAAGGTTGTCAGAAAATGCGGATGGACTCCAGCCCATCTTATTGAAAATTTATAGGAGCAGCGAACGCCCGACGTGTGAAATGATGTTGATGTTGATGATGTCCAATATTTCAGAAATTATCGACCATCACATATTTTCACATGCAGGTTGTTTCACTTATTAATGGGTAAGTGTATTACTCGTTTCTTGACTTCGTTTTTTTTTTATTTCAACGCAAATGTTTATAGACCCAGTGACCTCTTAAAATTCACGGGCTAGGTTAGCTTGACTGCTAGCGTTTCACGTAAAAATGACTACCATTTTAAACCATTGGACTATTTATTACCAAACAAATCGTCAGCTATTAAACAGCACTGAATAAAAACAACCAAACAACAATTTGGCTGGGCATTGGCTCAAAGTCAATAAAGCGTTGAACATTTTTTTATCTACCGGTCATTTTTATTAGTTTGCTAAAAAACCGGTGAACCATTTATTGTGAATTTAATGAACCAATAATTTAAAAAAAAATTTAATGCTTTTTGTGCTTCATCTTTAAAATGTTTCATATATCTTAACGCATATATTTAAAATATGTGCTCTAAAATTACTTTCTCTCAAATCTATTACAAATAATTTTTTTTGCACTATTATTTTTTTTTCGTAGAACGTACGGTCACGAGGTGAACAAATTATCTAGCTTAGATCGGCGGAAGCCGCTGAATGCTTGTTGTTTCCATTTGGTTCTGTTGAAAATCTGTGGGAGAGGGCTATGTCCAGCAGTAAATATGATGATAGATTTAGAAGTATAGATGATATGTTTTGATTGTTCAATTTACAAAATATCACATTTGATAACTATAGAACGGAAGTAATCAAATTGTAATGATGCCCTTGGTTAATGACCGAGGCATATCAATCTATTAACTTCCTTTTAACTGAAATATCCGGATACAAAGAAAAATAAACAATAATGATTAATTAGTGTTTTTAAAATAGTTGCAAGATAATAATTATTAACATTACACTACCAATAGCGATTGTATGTCGGCATGAAGGTATTCAATTAATTTATAATGGGTCCACCATTACTTTAATCAAGAGCATTGCTATTAATTTATAGACAGTGCGAAAAAACAAATTTCTTTTTAATTAATCTTATTTATTCTTTATAATTAATTAAATATCAATTATCTGTACTTGATTTTTATTATAATTATATTTTTATTAATATTTAATCAGCCTCCCTATTTTTATAAGTTTAATTAAAGGGTAAGATAATTATAACCGGGCATCGCACACCTACAATATTAAAATTAGTATAAATGATAAAAAAAACTATAATTTCACATTGTATTTCATAAAAGCAATAAAAAAAGTTATTAGCAAACTCTTATTGAAACCAAATTTATTCGTTCATAATCTTGCTTAACTCCTCTTTCAGTTCCAAAGTGAATTCAGACACAGGGAACGCCAACTCCTGTACCAAAGACGACGAAGATTTCTCTTTAACTACAAAGTCGGATGGTATGACGAATAATTGCTTCTTTTCGCCAGGCTCGTCTAATGAACTAAGATAAGGCGGCATCGGCAAGTGAGGCCTCTGTTTTAACCAACTATGGAAGGATTTAGTTGATCTGAAAATTAAAAGACAGTTGTAATAAGCAAACACTGTTATATTTTTTAGGTAATAAAATGATGATATAATGTGCAAAATTCGTGGAAACTAGTACTCTTGGTAAAACTGTAATGATTTCTTCGTTATTAGGGTTCGTTGAAACGCTTTTTTAAGCGTTGTCCGCAATTTTTATTTCAGTTTTCAGTTTTTAGGGTGGTTCTGTGTAAGCTCACAATTGACTCGTTAATAGGTTATATAGATTAAATATTTGAACGGAAAACAGTTATTGTGATTAAGTAATTAAATCAATTAACTTAATACCTAAACCAAATTTAAATTAGGGACACTTACGTAAGATGCTGTATGTCCTCCCATATACATGACATAGAGCGTAGATCTTCCGGTATTTGAACATTTTGCCAGAGTTTCTTGGTATTATTTCGTGGTGGAACGTGCTTCATATGTTGTGGAAGACAAGTGGAGAACGCCGTGGTGTGCGCTGGACTGGTTTCCGCGAGAATGTCGGAGGCTACTTGCCTCTTGAGTACTTTCGGACAAGAGGCCTACATTAAAAACAAAACTTAATTAGTATTGAGGAATTCGCTAATATAATAAATAGTAATATTTAGATATAAGCTTTTAATCAATAATTGAAAAAAAGCATTCAGTATTATAACAGCGTATGACAATTGATAAAGTTAAATCACAAAGTAATATGTTTTTACCTTTGGCACACCCACGTAGTCTGCAATACTTTGATTAACACAAGGAAGAATTCTTGGATCAAGCATTAATCCTCTAGACGCATGCTCATCAAACCAAACCTAAAAACGTAGATTATAACAACAGTATTAATATTGTTTTTACTACTTGCTGCTCAAAATATCTTTAGTTTTAGTATAAAAGTAAAATACCTGAAACAGGTCTTCGATATCTTCTGGTCGTCTTATTTCACTTTTGAATTCACCAGTGCCTAGATTAGACCACCACTCATAAAACTCTGTGGCAATCTAGAAAAAAATCTTTATTGTTTCTCGATATTTGCGTTTTATTTTTAACGTAAATTTGTAATCACTCGATTCTATGGAAATTAATTTTCTGGAAATTTTACAAAAACTGGCCGCGGCAATACTTATCGTGACAGTTTTTCGCAAAACAAAATATAAAAATAAAAATCTTTTAGTTTAGGTTATTAACTATTACCTAATGCATTAACATAAACATGTTTTTATCATAATAAATACTACACAGTAAACACTTTTTACCTTCTTCGTAGCAATTTCTGATTTTTTATTAAATTGGTCAGAAGCAGATACTTCGAAGCCTTTTTGTTTGAATTTAGAATTCCATTTGATCATATCCGCTTCAGACTCGTGGCAGTATAAAAACTCAAAATGTGGATTTTTAGTATGTGTTTGAACTGCTCTGTAAAGAATAACTATTTAAAAAATGTTTTTGATTTAATATTCAAACATCGTCTTTCCAATGAAATTGCGTTTTCAATGCTGTGAACTTTGTGCTCCAATTTTAGAAATTATTTCATATTAATGCTTATACAAATTTGTTTCAAAACCACTTGTTAATTATTATTGTTATGAAATCATTTAGTTTGTAACTATGAAAAACTTAAAATGTCGCATTATTTTTGAATACGAATTCCACCCTGAAACCAAGCGTTGCAGAAACTATTTAAAGAATCGTTTACGAATCAGCTACCACAAACGAACGAAAGATGAGGCAATAGTATTTTATAATTCTATTTCGGAAATTTTGATTTGAAAAACGCCGAAAAAACGCAAATCAATAACACAGTATTTAATAAAGATAGTAAACCAGTTAAAACTATTATGCGAAAGTTAACTCTGAATGAGGTGTTGGAGAGTTTGTGGTGGATTTATGCTTGAATTATCCACTACAGATTTTTAGTCAGGCCAACAAGAGGTTATGCCTCTTGTTTCGTTCAAGACGCTCGACCTTATACGGGTACGACCATTCGGTTGCTCAACTATAAGAGTTGCGAATGTAAACTCTTCGTGACCTATCATACTCACCATACATCTTCAGAAATTGTAATAAAATATGTACCTTGCATATGTCAAAGCTAGAAAAAAAATCAACACAGATTCGGCAGATATAACGGACAAAAAATTCATTGAAATTCGCTGCCTTTTTCTAGCCAAGGAAACCAAAAACTCATAGAGTGCATCATTAACAATAATGCATTTATTGGTAAATTAATAATAATTTACATTTTGCGCTTTATTATTTCATGTAAAAATGACACTTCCATAACTTTATGTTTTTTTTAACAAATCGTAAGAACTTATCTATAATAATATTACGAATCTTAATTGTAACTCCCTTTTCAGAGTTATACAAATTAATTCCCCCGTTTCGATTCGTAACATCCATTCAACCCGACCAAAGCGTTTTGATGCTACTTTTATAGTGCGAAAAGCCAACAAAACGATCTACCAGTGTCGTTGTTTCCAGATTACTATAACTTGAAAGTCTTCAAATCAAGAGGTTTCTTCTAAGCAAGAATATAGCATAACAGACGTCGCCATCACTCAACATCAGGTGAAAAATTAGTCAAATGCTTTGCCTATAGTTAGATTTGTGATGTTTCTTAAACTACTGTTAATAATCATAACTCATAATCACATACACTTATTAAGCCTTAATGCAGATTTATAAGTAAATATAACATGAGTTAAAATTTAGACTAAAATAACAGTTAGGTAAAATTGACTATTAAACATTGTTTGTGATTATGTCAAAAAAGTTATGCAAATGCGCGAATACGCGAATGAACTAAGCTTCAGAAATATTATTAAATTGTTACCGAATTAATCTTTGTTCATAATAAATAAAGAGAATAAATCGATCAATGTAAAAATAAAATAGGTTGATGATATTGTTCATAAGCTTACTTACTCATCCACTATACTACAAGGGTGTACTTTTAAATCATCATCCGATTCTGGGGGAGTTTCTTCGGGAGTTTCCGTAGCACTAAAATTCTTAGATTTTTTAATTTTTGAGGAGAATTTGGGAAACGATCTTGATTTGGAGATAGATCGTGATAGAGCCTTTGATGATTTTGAAGTTAGCGTTGATTTCGATCGTATTTTCTTATAATCAGAAGACCTATGTGATGTGACTGTCCAATGTTCGGATTGCTCTTTCTGTCCTTCACTCATTGATCGCTGAACGTCAATAACGGAGAAGGTAATGCGACTCCGGGGTTGGGCTGTTGCCTATGGGTAGACAATTATATCGCATCAAAATAATTGTATTAATAATTTTTTCAAGTAGTTTACTTGCCATACTCAATTTTAAAGACGATGGCTTATAACTATAAATGCGTTATAAAAATAAAGACGTTTCTCAGATTTTCTATTACAAAAAAAAGTTATGAACCAAATATAGAAAATTATGTGTGAATGTATTAGAATAATAATTTAGGCATATCTTTCTAACGTATTACTTACGTTTACTTCGAAAATATTTTGCTGTTCGTATATGGTTTCAGAAGGCATCGGTGTAATTTCTTGTTCGGGAGGTTCATATTTTTTCAATTCAGATGGTAAATTGAATATTTTCGTAATTCGATGGAATATTACTGGATCCAATAAGTCGCGGACCACGTTATATTGCGACTTCCAAAACTGCAAAAGTAACGGTAAAATATTATTTTAATTTTTTTTATTAAAAACATCCGAAAGGGAAGCAAGCGGTGTCAACAAAGTTAATTTAGTAAAAAGGGAAAAGAATGATGTGTAAAATAAATGTATACTACAACATTTTAAATAAAAACACAAAGCGAACTGCGGTAGATAATCCTGAGTCCGATGAAGCTGTAAAAGCCAAAACGGCTAACAGCGCGAATCAACATTCGAATATAGCCAGGAGTTTAAAATATGTCATCATCATTATTATTTCAACCGTAAGACGCCCACAGCTGGATGGGCCTACCTCCATACATTTACAACTTTAACAAGGTCGTTTCTTCGCCTAATAAGTGTAAGTTCTTTTTTTTTTTTTTTCGGTCCGTAGTACACAAATACAAGGCCCCAGCGGCTTCCTGTTCTCCATGTGGCCTGCCTACTGCCACTTCTGCTTGCAAAATATGTGCAAAATCAAATTTGAGTTTGTTAGTGAAAAGAATTAAGGTATAGAAAATATTATAATAGACCTGTAATAGTAATATATAATCTATGACGGTAGGCATAAATCCATCGGATTATTTAAATTCAAAACAAGAGATATTTTTTAAATTTTAATTAAAAAAAAACTTACTCTGTAGCAAAAGAAATCGGCAATTTATTCAATAATTTTAATGTCTGTTAGGCACTCGTATGTATTATAAAAATGGTACATTAAGAATTATGAGAACTTTTAAGAAAGATGTTTACATTTACATAAATTATTATCATATCTTTCAATAGATTAGTGATAAAAAATCTTAGTTTGCTTTTGTTACTTAATGGCATGTGGTGTTACCGGTAGTATGCTCTGTGCTATTAGATTTCTTGAAGCAAAAACGGCATGCTTGAAAAATTATTAAAAAAAAACGTTTTACAAGGTTACCTGATCATCTTTGTAAGAGGCTTCCAAGGATCGTATAACATTTTTCCAATGAAGCTTTACAGACGCTTCATTTTGCTCATATCGAGATGGATTTATAACTTTAATAATTTTAGGTCTTTCCCATTTTTTTACCAAAGGTTTCTTTCCACAAGGCATCTTAGAATTAGTAAAATAATCAAATTATTTAATGTATATTTTCATAAAAACATTTAGAGATATCAAATGTATAAGATGACGGTTAACTGTTTTCTTTCAATATGTTTTATTGAAATTTATGCTAGACGCTTAAAAAGTTTTTATTTTTTTTTAACACAGAAGAACATGTCCAAACAGGTTTTATAACGTACGTATTGGCAGAAGTCTCACTGAATAATGTGCTTAAAGTATTCTGTTATAATTGGCTCTTTTCTTCCAGCGTGACAAGAAAAAATCTTATTAAATATATTATTTAATACATAAAAATCACTTATTTATTTTAAAAACGGCTCATGTTTAAGTACATCGTTAATTAATGTGTACTGAAACATAAAATATTATCAATTTATATGAAATGAACATTCAAACATTTATTTTTTTGTATTTTTTGATCTTTGATGTAATCAAATTCTCAAAGATAAGATTTGAGAAACAAAAATGTTTTGAACACATAATATTTTAACTATAATTATGTTAATTGTATTTATTGCCTTTTTAATTTTTAAAAAAATTTGGATTCAAAATTATATTACTGCCATCTGTTGAGGATAATATGAACTAGTTGCATTAAGCGATGGAAAATTTATTGTCTCTGTTATTCATCCTTGTAGGTCAAAGTAAATAAGGAAAATAATTATAGGTGGCGCTTTACCCTATTATTGAACAGTTTCTGTACTTATAATCGGCCAGAAACCTAGACGTTTAATACTAGATTTTATTGATCTTTTCTGTGAACATCCGAAAAAGCCATAAACGAGTATGAAATTTACAAAATTTTAGTAGAAGTGAACAATTGAAGTCGCAGGATGCGGACAGTGCAACATCGGTTATTTCAAAGCGATCTTTGGGAAAGACCTAAGCATTGCATTAGGCATATATTGGCTGAAAAGTAGGAGTAGATGAGCTACATGCCTAAGATAATTAAGAGAAGAATAATTAAGAAGTTTTGATTAGTGAATAAAAACCCGACAAAAATAAAACAAATTTTTTTATGACCTTTTATTTTAGTTCATTCTGTCCATAAGGAATAAGTTGTATAATTATGTCAAAATTTATAGAAAAACTCCACGATTACAAATAAAAAGAATTTTGATTATTTAATTAGTTTCAGTTAATTCCGACAGTCGTCGGCGAAGATGGTCGATAGGTATCGGTGTATTGTCAGGACAAGCGGCCGGTGCTGTTGTACCATCTTGCAGTTCAATAGTAAGTCTAGCATTTAGCACGGTAGGATCAAACATACCTAGACTGTTCAAATAAGGTGCTCTTCTGTGTTCAGGATGCTTTATCATCCATCTGCAGTACTCTCTTACACTTCTGTAATATATTATCACACGGTGTATAAATAAATATTACATAGTTTTATTTCAATGTCATGTTTAAGTTAAAGCAAACGAATAAAGGGATTTTGAAGCGACACCGGTCCTCTGTTTACCAAATTAGGACGTAAAATGTTACATCATTAAATCAGTATGGTGGCAAAAATAGGCTATTTATGGTACTCATTAATACTACCTTAGTTAAAAATATCATAATTAGTTATTATAGAGGTTACCTTATGTTTGTAATTCCTTCCCATACAGTTTTTAACGATACGAGGTCTTCCGGAACATGTTTTGCAGAACGCCACTGATTCTTTGTATCATTTCGTGGACAACGCCATTGGTCGCGCTTGGGAAGACTACGTCCAAAAGCTAGTAAGCGATCTAGACGTCTTTCCGCTATAATGTCTTTGGATATTTCACGAGATAAAACAGCTTCACGGGAAAGCTGTAATTTTATTATTTTTAAAAAGACCCTGTGTTATCCACACTTAATAAATATAATTTACAAGGTGCGCATTATTACAATTATTTGGTCGTTATACTTTTTTCCTTATATATAGTTATTTTCTTGAATACAGCAGTAGTATAATTATGTTTATAGTTGATTTGAAAGGTATTTGAATATGACACTGCTCTTAATCAATCAAAACATCCAAGTATTGACGAATTTATCAAATTTTCATTGATCATGTTTAAAATTCAAAGCACGTTGTATTTTTTAAAATTATTTATATAAAAGTTTTTATTTATTTAATTGTTATTGTTGCGTAAAAATTTGTTGCAAACAAAAATAAATGAATTGTCATACCTCCAAATTTCTAGTTGCTTCAGCAATTCCATCAATTATGGCGGGTATCTCCTTTGGAACAACTTGTAAACTACGTGCTATGTGAGTGTCAAACTCTACCTAAAAATCATAAAATAAAGGATCAATTTTATAGTGAATTTTACAAACTACATTAACACCATTCTGACGGCTTACTTGGAACAACTCTTTAATAGCTTTGACAGTGAATAGCTGCGATTGCTGATCGCCACCCAAGTCTTTCATGTACTCACAAAAGTCTGTTGCAATCTGTAATATTGATTTGGAAAATGTATAACTTTGAAGATTTTTTTTAAAATAATAATTACTCAATGCTAAAAGCATTATGGTGTAATGTTTTGGTGAGGCTATTGATAATGTGAGATGCGATTTAAACTGACTGTCCTTAGGTTCTTTACTCTAATATTTTAAGCTTGCTATTATCATCGCCAAAGGGTCACAGGATCCTTGCTAACTTCAAACACGAAAAGATTGTAAAAAGATTGACTAGGGACTATATGTACCGATATTTAACATTAAAATTACAGCATGATGAAGCTACACTTAAAATGAAGCTATAGCGAAATTCATGTTATTCAAAACATTCCTTCGAAAGAAAACAGCATTTAAGACATGGTAGAGCAGAAAATTTCCGAGAGGTGGAGCTACTTAAGAGAAAGTTATTGTAGCATTATGATCAATTTCATCTATTATTTAACTTTGGATAGTTGTCAAATCTTTTTTCCTTTATCTATTTATTATTTTGGCAGTCTTCAATGCTGTGTAGTAATCATTGAATAATGATGGCATAGTTTTATTTAAATTGCTTGTTAGTGCTTATTTCTTTACGTTATATACCTAAATTTATACAGGTCGATAGATTTCAACAAGATTTAATAAAAATCTAGAACCTGAAAGCTAATCTGATCACGTGAAAACATTCGCATCACATTTAAATCATAAAAAAATTATATTATAGATAGATACCCTGTTTGTAAGATCTTCGGCTCTTTTGATAAGACTTTTCTCATCTTCTTTCTCCGGTTGTAGGTACTTGGTTTTCCATGTTATTTGATCACGTTTAGGTTCATTTAAAAATTTTAGATGTATATTGGATGCATCTTTATCATCGTCACTGTAAATGCATAACGTTCCTATTTTAAAATATCGAGCATATGTCAAATAATTGCAAAATAAATACAAAGAAATTATGAATGATAAAAATTTGTGTATTCTTACCTGTTAGAAAGTTCTACGTCCGTGTCGGATTCCAGTTCACGGTCAATATAAATTGATTTTCTTTTTGATAACGATGGCTCTTTTTTCATCCGTCGTACGTATTGTTCTTAAATTAATATTTCTTTATTTAAGAAACTTTAAAAGTGATTTAAAAACAAATGTAAGTAATATAACACTTCGACTTACTGGGATTGCGTGAAATTGTTTCGCTAGATTCAGATGTGACATCATAATTCATTATTTTACAAACTCTTTCACACAGATCTTTTGGCAATTCTTCCGGGAAAGGTTCAATTTGAGACCCGTCTAACTTGAATAGTATATATTTTTAATTATTTAGTTTAAACGTATCGGTGCTGGTATTATTATAATAGTACTTACGTTATAATTATCTTTATCCAATTGCTTAAGAGCATTTTTCCAATAATTTCTATCACGTCGCATCGTGAACGATCTCTCATATTTAGAAGGTTTAACATTCATTTCTTTCAATAATACCACAATGCTATAAAACTACTAGGAAATATATTCTTTTAATAAGAACGCTCAACTGTAAGAAAAGGAATTAAAAACTATTGATTAAACTGTTCTTTTATTAACTTTTATAGTACCACGCCTACACGATTTAATATTGAAATATAACATCGAAGCTCGTTCGCATGTTTTAAAGTAACAATTTTATTATAATTTTGAATTAAAGTTACAATTAAGACCACATATTAGCTACAGAATGTAACAACAATGTTTGATCAAGATTTGAGAAGCCGATTTTCCACTGTAACTATTACTTATGATTTAGTTTGGTATCGAAGTCTATTTTCTATCGACTTTTTTGGTTAGTTGTTGCCATGGGAAACCATTATTTGTAACACAACTGATATAGGTGTTGAGAAACAAATTTCTCGATGGTTGCGATTGTATATTTTTAACTGCCAAAATAAGCGTTTTCTAGGTAATTAAGAAGGGTGATTATCATTCTCATTTATTTTAATTCGTAGTCTTAGCTATAACGGGTGATTAAAACGAATAAATTACTTTAACAGACAAATATTTTTAAAAATAACCCGCAATTTTTTTTAATAACCAAAGTTTATTAATAGATAATGATGACATAATTATAAATTAATTTCATAGTCAATGCCATGTTCGGCAAATAATTTTAAAATATTGGGAAATTTTTTTGTGATTTCCTTTAACATTTTGTTACGTTTTATGCAAGACGTACTTATAGGTTCAGAAAAAAACTGAGCGATTGCCTCATTATCGGTCTTCCCTAAAATATTATGTACGCAAGGACATCGTTCTGAAGTAATATCTTCTTCACTAGAGTATTGAGTACCAACAGTTAAAAATTTGTTCTTGGTTTCCGCAAAAGGCAGGTCGCTATAAGCTATATCTTTAGCACTTATAATGTTAGGTTTTGTTTGCTTTCGTAATGGACCACCTAAGATTGCTTCAACTCTTTTAAATTTTTCTTCAGTGAAATCTAGGTAATCATTTAGATAAGGAAAGGAATTAGCTATTGATATCTCTTTACAACAGCGTTCGGGACAATCTAAAAGTCTTTGGATATTATCAAATAAAAGTGGTTCATTCGAACTTATATTTGTTGTACTTGATGGTAAAGATTCTATTTCAGCGGTAGGTGTAGGCATTTTCGTTTCTGTCTCAATTGGTATACGACACTTACAGCGTTGTGATTCTAAAAACTTTTTAATCTCTTCAAAGTCATGGCACTTTGCATAAATGAACTGTCTTTGTAACCTAACAACTGGTAAGTCAACATCTGAAGGTAATGTTTCTCTGCTTCCATAAATTTTTGGCGGTGTAGGAGAAAAGTCCCCTTCAATGGTAATTGGTTCTTTGTTACATATGACGTCGTATGAGTCAAGTTTATCAAAATGAAAAACATTTTCTTCTTCCAATAAAACCGATGATGTTAATCGCTCACTCGTTTTTATGTCATCTAGCTGTAAATGTACCATTTTTTCTAACTGTAGTAAAAATGTCGTTTGTTCCGGTAAAAGTTTCAAAGAAAAACTGATAAATTTCAAGAATAACTGCAAGACCTTTTTAATTTTGTCTTCCCAATCTTTATTAAGATCTGTTACACTCACTTCTTTTTCTTTAAAAATTTGTAATACTTCTCTTCTTTCTTTGATTTTTTCTATTATGTTATTTAATTCTTTATTGTGGTACTTCTCTAACAGTATCTTTTTTATTTTACACTTTTTCCGTTCTGTACACATAACGTATATAGTGCTTGTTAATCTTTCGGACAGAATTTGTTTATAAAACATGTTAACGGCATGGTTTCTTTGATTGATTGCGGTATTGATAAGTTCATTTGCCCTCTCGTGTTCATTTCTCAAAAGCAAAGTATAGTATCTGTTAATTTTTTTAACTTCGCTTACATATTTTTTGTTCAAGATTTCTTCGAGCTTTTTTCTTTCTTTATGCAATTTGGAACGTATTTCAACATTTAAATAACTGACAATATTCGCATGTACGCTCTTCAATACAGTTTCAACTTCATCTTTAATGTGCTTTTCTAATTCGCGAAGAGTAGTTTCATAAAAGTTTTCTATTTCCTTGGACATTAAAGTACTCTTTGCTTTAAAAATATTTTCATATTTTAATTTTAATTTTTTTTGAATTTCTTCTTTTTCGTTCATTAACAGGAACTTCCAACATTCATCATTATCGCTCAATAAGTTTTTCAAAGAATCCAGAAATTCTTGATGTTCTTTTTGTAGCACATCGTCTCCAATTCCAAGTATACCTTTGTGTGTCTTACTTTTTATGATTTTTGACGTAAAGGGTGCTTTTAGTTGTATTATTCCAATAAGCAAGTCACTAGGTGACTGCCAAACATCCTCATCTTCATTTTTCTGTAGATTTACTCGATCATTCTGTACTGTTTTTGTTTCTGATATTTTATTAAAAACAGTTGATTGTAACTTATTGTAATCATATTTCAAATATATATCTGCATATGTACTGCCAATTATTTCAAGATCATTATTGGTAGTGTTAATAACATCGTATTCCATAGTACACAAAAGTCAAAAGTAAGACAAAAATCAAAAAAATAAATTTCGTGTTACAAATCTTTCTTTTTTGACAGTTTAAATTATAAAAGGTAATAAGCAAAGAGTTTTCATAGATTATATTCATCAAAATCTTAAAAAATTAAATTTGGTCAAATTTCTAAGAACTAAATTACATTATTAAAAAGTACACTAACATTTTTATGCATTGTTTAATGTTTTAAACTAATTAATTAAGCGAAAACAGTTAATATCCACCCTAATGGCGTTAAGCATTTCTGTAGCTAACCTTTTCTTTTTGTTATATATTATGAATTCATTTTGTTGGCTTATTTGTAATTTTCCTATTAGACGTCGAAATACTAAGTATAGGTGTATGTTTTTTAAATTGTGAAACGCTAATAAAACCATTACCCTTTTAAAAATTTTTTAAATTATTTCCCAATGATTTGAGGAAAGAAGGATTTATGGATGAGAAATTCAGCAATTTTTAGAAAAAATAATTTTTTTGGTTATTTTAATTTATTGTCGCTTTGTTTTATTGCGTGAAACAAGTATATTAAGTGTCAATTATCTAATAAAAGGAATGATCATGAGGATAAATAAATTGATTAAAGGAGAGCCTCCTTTATATTATATTCTTCAAAACAAAAAATATGTAATAAATATATTTTTATTAATTTGTTGTTATTTTTCTTTGTTTTATTATCCTTATTGCCAACACCTTCTAACTTTCTGGTGATTTGTTATTGAAATGTATTAAATTATAGCATAATTAAAAAATAAAAAAATCACAAGGCATCTTTTTATTCTAATAATATTGATAGATTGTGCTTATCTGGTTGCAATTTTAATGTAAAATAGCTTATTTACTTTATATTTTCAGCTTCTTCAAAAGTATCTGGTATTTTTCGGCCTTTAGTCTCTGGTTGTGTAAGAATCAGGAAAGCTGTTATTAATGACATACCGCCAAATAAACTTGACGGTATACCTGACCAATACAGGGCAAGAGGAGGCGTAAGTGGAGCGACAATAGATCCTATTCTGCCGATCATTGATGAGAAACCCAGAAATGAGTGGCGATATCTTGTTGGATATAATTCTGACGTAAATAAATATAAAGACGTGAAAACCACACCTATACAATATTTACCCATTAGATATAAAAATAATGATAAACCATACAATGTTTTTGGGGTGAAAGCGAAACTGAAGCAGCAAATTGCACATAATAAAAAGCCACAAAATAAGGTAACCTTTCTGCCCACTCTATCCAAAATAAGAACTGCTGTCCAGTAACCCGGAATCTCTATTAAGCTTGATAAAATGTAATTGAGGTACATATTTCCCGACAAATTAACAGCGTTTATAGAGAGGCCATAATAAACGAAGGTTGTTGTGATCCAATATACAGGCGTTGTGCAGCAGCGTTGTAACATTACCCGAGACTTCAGAACTCTCTTCAAAATATTTATATCGTTCACCTTCTTGTCAGTTTGTTTAGGTATAGCGGTCAAAAGAAAATCCATAGATGTTTCTGAAATAACTTTTCCGTTCAATTTAGCTGCGCGCCGTAAAATTTTTTTAGCATTTTCCGTTTTGTCTTTAGTGAGTGACCATCGATGGCTTTCTATAAGTAACCAGTAGTAGGAAATTATTATAAACACTGGTGAAAATAAGGTTAAAGTCAATTTTCGCCATTCTAAAACTGACGATGCAATTAATCCTAACAATGCCTGTCCAAGAGCAAATGTCGAGGACATTGTTGCACTAGCATAGATACGATATTTTGAGCCTACAATTTCTGTAACTAATATGTAGGCAGCGCTATAAAGACCTCCTCCGATTGCAGTGTGCATAAATTGTAAAGTTATATACATTGTATAATTAACAGAAAAAGCTCGTAAACAGCCAATAAGTGCTACATTCAATCCGAAAAAGACAATTGAAATCCTTCTTCCGAAATAGTCAGACATGAAACCCGCTAAAGGTAGTACAAACATCCCACCAAGGCTATTTAATGTCCCAGCGAGAGCACGTAACCATTCTTGACATTCTAGCCCAAAATCAAACACAACTGTGTTAGTCCTTTCGTAAATGTAATTTTCGCAACTCACAATATTACTTTTATTAAAAAGAAAAGAAGGACAACTGCCATTCAAAGACAAATCTGGAGCGAGTGTCACGTTTTCATATCGGAAACAATCATCGAATCCAGTTGTACTTTTCGGTATTGCGTTTAAAATCCAATCCGGTGCATATTCTTGGTTTAATCCGTCACATATGGGTACCGCACATCGATGAGGTAGCTTGCCGGCAGTAAATATGTAATCACCTGCTAGGAAACCAGAAAATATACCAGGCAATAGTGCAAGTAGTATATTTCTTAAATGATATTTTCCGAATTCTCCCAGCTCACGGTTTAAAACGTTTTCAAATTTTATTTGTAGGTCCTTTTCATTAGCAGACATCTCCATTTTACTAGATTGTCAACTATGAATAGTTACATAAATTCTTTATTTACACACAAGTACCTTAGCGATATATATACCTGTGTATTATACGAACATCAAATGATCCGTGATAGGCTGGACGGAGAACTGCAAATAATAATAAAAAAGTCACTTTACTCATACATTTCCGAGCATATGCAATAAACAGTAAACACACAATGTTAGACAATTAAAATTCAAAGTAATTACATCGAATCTCTGGTACCATTAACCACTAAGCACAATTAGTTCTTTACCATTACTTTTTATTTTTATGTCCATCACAATCACAATACTCTTTTACTAATTTAGATGGCACATAATTTTTCAAAACAAAGCTATCCTATAATGTCTTCAAAGTAGCAAAAAAATATAAAATATGTCTACAGAATGCATTGTGTTTAAACTTTGTCTGCACTGTCGTATCTGATGTTTGCTTTATGTTTAAGAAGGTCTAGTCTTTATAAGTATTTGGCTTATCACAATAATCTCGAACTGAGACATGTCTAACGCTAGAATAAATAACTGATAAGATCTAATTTGATTTTGTACACAATTGCGAAGTGAATGTTTAAATGTTTTATATTTTTAGTAACATTATTTAAATAATGTAAAGTAGAACGATATATTGACTTGGTCACGAAATGTTTGATTGTTCGAAATATCTTACTATATTTTTTCTCAAATTTACAGCAAGTCCAAAGTGCGTTTATAGATTAGATGAATTAAATTTTTATCATCGCATGATATTTTTATCTTATCGAGTCTAACAGAAATAAATGTTTGAATCATTCAAAATGTAGTAATGTGAAATACAATGTAATTCAAAATGAAGTCGAATTAAATTCTCGCATTTGTTTTGTTAAATCTGTCAAAATGGTTATTTAATTACAACTTTAAAATAAGTCTCGTCTCTGGCTCGTGGTCGTCAGTCCAGAAACTTTCGGTCCAAAGGCCATCGGTTGCATAAGCTATGCGCCTACTGCCGCTTCACGAGCAAATCTTTGAGAAACATCGGTGATTTTTGTTGGCAGAACACAAATTAATTCAAGCAGTAGCTGCTTGCTTTCGCGATTAGTTTGATGAGACGTCTTTTCTCTATTTATCATTCGGTAGTCATAAGTACTAGACCTAAAACTTAACCAAATCTAGCTAGTTTTAACAATATTATTCATTATTTAAAAGAATACAAGATATGTAACACATTTTTTTTCGCAGACTTCATTTTCAAAATTCAAATTTGTTTTTATACGTTCATTCAAAATTAACAGAGAACTTATAATACCTAAGGAAGGGGTAAACCCCAACGGCGACAGGAGTTGACGTTTTATAAATATTATGACGTTCTTCGTAGATGCATAATATTAAGTCAAGCGTTGTTTTTGAAGTTTGTCACTAGTGCAGTTTATGTAAACTGTATGCAATGGTATGCATTAACAAATATTATTCATATTTTAGGTTGTATTCGGTCTTTTTTAATTTTAACATAAAATTATTTTGCATTCGAAATTTACTACAGTTAAAATATCACCATGAGTTTTCAAACGTTTAATTAACTATCATATAATTAACATTATTTGACGATCTTAATAAGCAAATATAGTTTGATTTTGTATTGATACTTTTATTAATTATAAAAAGTTTTTCTTTCTTAAAAATGGACAAAGAGCCGGTATAGTTGTCAAATGTCATTAAATTAGTAAGATTGTTATAATAAATTGTAGCCAATAAATCACTTTTGTAGCTTACTTGTTCAAAGTTAGAATTCAATGCAGCAACTACGGAGAAGGAATTTAACATTTGTCCGGTGCAAGTCCGACTTACACACGGAATTTAAAATTTATTTAAACCTTCGACCGTGGCAGCTCGGCGATGTCCTAATAAGCTTATTTGTTTTGTAGACAAACTTTGCCTTGCTATTAAAATAAATGTACAAAGGAGAGATATTCCTGACTTATTTAATTTTAAAGTACTAGAACTAAAAGGTGAACTATTAATATAAATGTATAGATTGATTATACCAAAATGACTAGATCTTTTTCTTGAATGTATGTTATGTCTTTAATTATAATATAAATTGATATTTGGATTAATTCTTTAAAATTAAGTATTACTCTTTTTTGACACAAGAAAATAAATTTTGTGCATTACAGCATAGCAAGCATATTAGCAAGTCACTAAGACTTTGTACAATGACTTACGATTAAAAATAGCAGGATTTATTAGTTGTTTAATTAGGCGCTACTATGTTTAAATTACATAGCATCATCGCTGTTCACAAAATATAAATATCGGTAATATCATTGATCGAATAATATGTGTCATATACAAATCCATATTGAGCCCACATTAAGGTTTAGTGCCTAACCTCTCTTATAAAAATTGCTTTTGTGGCAACAGTGGGCACATTTTAAACTATATTTATATTAAATTAAAACGTAATTCGGCTCCTTAAAGTCCTTTTGGATTTATGTTGCAAAAAAACGGCATGTACATATCTTTTGCATAGACTTTTTATCACACATTTGCATTCCCGGCTTCGTTTAGTGGCAACTTGTCCCCTGTAAGCGTGAAATATTATATCAAGTGACAACGTAATCTTATATTTTAATGCAGAAAGTTTGCTTTGATCTTTCTTTACCGTTTTGGTATGATTTGTTTTTTAAATTCATAATGCATCATCATAGTGTTGGCGAATTATACATATTTAGAGGATAAGAATCACATTTCATGTATACATACCATGTTAGGTTATAGATATATAAAAAAACTTTAAAGAGATAAATATATGGCTGCTTCACTGTGACCAAATTGAATGGTATATCCTTTTTAAAATCAATGGTTACAGAAATATTAAATAACGCAATAATATAACACAATAAAAATATTTATGTAAGAAGAAGCGATTGCAAATTCGGGTTACTATATATTAAAATTAATTATTGTTAATATCTGTCCCTGCAGAATTTTTACTGTTAGAACTTATTGACCCATCTGACATTTTTATAGAAAAAATAAATTAACGTAACATATTTTTATTCCTTTAAAGCTTTTTCACCTATAACCAATCAACAAGTATAGTCTAATTAAAAATAACGGGAATATTTTAAAAATATTTACAGAAACAATGCAGTGTATTTTTATAGCAAATTGCATCTTCACATTGATTATTGTCCATTTTATAAACCAGCAGTTCTATATTGCAATACAGTTCGTTGCGGACAACTGGAGATATCCGCAAAGCGGGAAGGCTGCGGTAGTGCGATAAAAGAAAATGATTCCTCAAAACCGACCCGGATTACTTACTTTTACATTTATAGTTACCCTTGCCCACACCTTTATCTTAGAAGATAACAGCTAAATAACATATTTTTTATGAAAGAAACAATATCTATAATATGTAAAAGAATTGTCAAAATTAAATCTAAAATGAAAAAGGCTTAGAGAGAATAAATTTGTAAAATAATTATTTTAAATACCGTTCCAAATTAAATTCAGTGGAATATTGTTTCATTGTTTACTTAATGAAATTTCTGATGAGTTCTTGCAGCCATTGAGAAGTAAGAAATTCATAATTGTTTGATCTCATGTACTTCTTGCTTCACAAATTCATTGAGCAGCTTTGGACATGCTTACAGAACAAATGTTTTTATAATTTTTATTTTTATGCGATATTTTAAAAAATGACCTTTTTAACAACAAATTATTAGTTAAAAATTTATAATAATGAATTTGTTTCTTTTTGTATAAGTGAATTTTTGTTGTGTCTGTTTATATGGCACCTTTGGAAATATTAATTTTGGTAAAACTGATTGCATAATATAGCTCCAGTAATTAGAGCACTAATGTCTGTTTAAATTGAACGAACGCAAGTGGTTACCGAAGATCACAAATTGCTCACCGTACCTCCGCGGTTTCTCACTAAACTATACTCATTTGTTCTCGTTTGCCCTCCAGTATTTGTTTATATAAGTTTTACACAGTATTAGCGAAGGAAACAGAAAATTCACATAAGTAGAATTTTAAAAATAAATCGAACTTGGCAATTAATGTATTTATAAATTGCATAATTACAAATAATGAGATATGTAGGAAATTGCGGAAAATACATGGCTATACTTATAGAAATTTGATTACTCTGCGAACGCTTCCGAGAACAATGCGAACGTCTAAGCTTACGCTTAAGAGGGAAACTGGTTTACTCGTTTAATTTAAAATAAAATAACATATTAAATTACTTTAGTCAGGAAATAAATCCTTGTTTTTGTACTAATAAATATTTAGTTTTTCTATGATTTTTGTTAATTAATAGAAATCTCCAGGAATGTTTATTACAGAACGACATTTATGGATAAATATATAGCGCTACCGCAACTGCTAGACCGCGCCTTAGATATGTGAGCGGCGTGACAGGAAGAGTATCGGCCGCTCCTTTCGTCAGTATTTCGTCAACGCTCAACACGGCGACACTTTTGCTTTTTTTTACCAGAGTTCTTACCTCGCCTTACTTTCCCAAGGCCTAATACAGCAGTTTTGCTAACATTAAATTACTACATTTTAATTTCTGTTACACATTTTAATCTTTGAAAGTTACTCTTAAATTTGTGTTTATACTACACGTTTATACGAAATACACCGTTACCTAAGAATTATGGACGGGTATATTGGGCGGTAAGGTAAATTTACACAAGTCTCGTAACAGCCTAAGTCGTCAGCGTCACACATCTCGTGTCTTAATGTCAAAATATAACATTCAGAATAATAAATTCAAGAATACTAGAAGACCATGAGACTTCATGAGATGGTAAATAATGTAATGAATTCCTTGTACGTGTTGATTAAATTGTGAGTGAATTTTAAAAATAGAAAAGTTCTATCGCATGTTATTTAAGTAACATTTTAGGTGAATATTATAATTAAGACTGAAGTTTGTGAGAGGTTTCATTTAAGGTTAAAGAAAAATTCTTCTAGATTTTTTTTAAACCAAAAATTTATAATCTTTGTCCTGCGTAAATATGATGTATAGTTTACTCTGATATTTGAATATCAACCTCAGCTGGATAATAATAATGTAAATGAATTAGTAATCAATGAAAATAAATGTTAGAATATGTATAATAATAAGTTTCCACAGATTATGTCGTTTTAAGTTAGTCTTAGAAAAAAAATGTGATTAACCATTCATAACAGATGGACTGATGGACTTATACACTTCACGTATACTATGAATAAGAGAGTAAGAATCATTTGAAATTAACAATTATTAAATATCGTTCTTCATTGTATTTTTATGTTTAAAAACACCGTTTGTTGTCGATGGTCAATTTGTTTACTAAAAGAACCATCGACAATTAGCTGAAACTAAAAGCAATAAATTGTTCACACGGTGGGATGACAACAGGGGAATTACAATGTGTCAGGCTTTGCCAGGTGCTACAGAAAATTGGTTCACGTAGCGTCAATCATTCGCTGTGAGATTGATAGCGGATTCACACTATTCAATTTTCCAAGTGCTTCCAAACGTATTTCACGAATCATTTTACTGGTTTACAAAAATCAAAATTACTGGAAATTTTAATTGATTGCAATTTTTAAAACGCTTGAGTTATATTGCTTGGTTTTATTTTTGTTGTGTACGACTTTCGACTATTACCAAACATTTATAACTTTATAAAAAAATATTTATTCAATATTGGAACTCTTAACAGGACTCATATTGATCGTCGACTTTTTTTTACTTCTATTTCATTTTGGACTCTACTCTGCTTCACAAGTTGTTATATTTGTGGAGAAGAAACAGAAAGAAACTCTACAACAACGATTGTTTTAAATTACAGTTTAACAATATCGACTCATGTTTATTTTTTGTTAGATATAGCTAAAATGAAAACAAAGTAATCAAGCGATACCATTTATTGAATAACACGCCTTTTTGTTAAGTTAATATGTGTTTTGTATTTAATTAATTGTATTTTAATAATGTTTTGCGGAATTTTATTAAAAAATCAGATTCCAGCGAAATTTTGGTATAGTCAGTTTTTCAGGGTGCCTTGTAAATATAATATGGAGGTCCAACACTTTTTTGAACCGCAGCGTGAGAGCACAGTAAGAAAATCAATTTTTTTTGAACCGTTTACTCAAGGAGCAGCTTCACATCATTACCCCAAAGCATTAGGACATAATTCTGTGGAAATCAATAAAGTGTTTTAAGCTTGACACCATGTTGTAAAAACATTTAAAATCAAGTTATTTTATGTCATATTTAAATTAACATGATCTCTATTTAAAACCATCAATCTCTATAAGAAATTTATACATGACGTGTTTTTTTATGAAACAATATCGTGGGTTATTAAGGAACCAATATATCCCGGTGCTTAAGTAAATTTACAAGTCCCGTAACAATGTTTTATCTCATCATATATCTCCTCGCAAGTAAGGAAATGTGTGGACGTGACTTACACGTGACATTCTTAAGTTTCATATGAACACACTGATAAATTACAAAATTTTCAAATTAAAACGGTTAGAAAATTGATTTGAAAATATTTTTTTAAGTACTATGTTCTTTTTCCAGTCATTTAACACTTTTTCGAGTTTTTACTTTCACAAATTAAATTTACTTCAGTATTAAATTTATTTTAGTGAAAACAATAATAATAAAAAATTATAAATTAGTTTAAACTTTATCCAAAATAAAGCGAAACTACATTCAAAAACTAATTCTTTATAAGTTCTAAATATATTTTTTTTCTATAATTCTGTTGAAAAATTAAATTTTGATAGTATTTTACTCTAAACTGTCAATAAAAATTACTCAATTAATGGTAAATATACAGCTTTTTATAAATATTTTTTTTATTTTTGTTTTACTTTTTAAGTTATTTTTATAAAAAATAAAATCAGTTAGTTCGAAGAATACATACAGTAGGTAAACTTTTTATAATTAAGGTAGATAAATGCATTAATATTTTAATAACATACGTTTTACACTTTTATTTCAAACAAACGGTTTACATACTAACATACTTATAGTTTTAACATTGATCGTCTTATTGAACAAGTATTAATTAAAAATGTTTTATATATGTATATCTGAGAATTATCATTTTATTTTCTTTTTAAGAAATATTAAAACTTATGCACGTTATTAAAGATAACGCACATGAAACATATTTTAAAGCATGTTTTATATTATATATTGGGAAAAAATGAATAAAATATCGAACTGCGTTTTAAAATTGTTATTAATAGTTATTTTGGGTTAGGTAATAAATACTTACGTGACTGTTGACGGTTTGGGAGCAGAGTGAAACAATAATTTGTTACAGTAAACGAACTGCCCTAATTCAGTAACATATTTTAGTTGATGACAAGCTGTCGCACTGATAAAGGTCAATTTGAAGAGGGTTCCGTAAGATACGAATTAAATTGTTAAAAGACACGTGACTTGTCGGACTTCTTGCGTATATCGTTTAACTTTAAGTCGCACAATATTAATATCCAGTTGCGTTAACTGACGCAATAAATATTTTTGAGCTTGTCTTGACCCTAAAATTTAACATAGCTTTTTTAACCAATAAACAATTATATTATGGCACAACACTTGGGATGCGCACAACTTGAACATGAGTCTATTATTGTAAAGTACATCTTCGAAAAATTATGTCGACGTTACGACGGTGGCGCCCAAGCTCATTTCCTCGGCCCCGACCTCGTCACTCTTTCTCACTCTAAGGCGCAGTACAGCGGCTCTACTAGCACTATGGGCCCGTTTTGTCTATAGAATAGAATGGAATCCATTACGAGAACTTTTAACAATAAATATGAGCTTTCTTATTTATTTTCACGTGTATG
Organism: Battus philenor; assembly: GCF_028537555.1. Classification (NCBI taxonomy): domain Eukaryota; kingdom Metazoa; phylum Arthropoda; class Insecta; order Lepidoptera; family Papilionidae; genus Battus; species Battus philenor. The sequence goes on from NW_027181704.1 coordinate 6,845,939, forward strand.
AATATTTTAGCATAGCTTTTAAGTTTTTATTTTAAAATTACTCCACGATGTATACCAACAGTGGTCACGTATATCCGTCATGTTCAATGTCTTTGTTCCGCCGCGAAGAAAACTATTTATAGACCCATGTCATTCTCACACGCTACTGTTTAACGAAAGACATGCCAACAAATGTTGCGTGTTGTTCTTACAACTTATTACCGGGTAGTGTCTTTGAATTTTAGTATTCAGCACACACAAGGTTATTACTAGAAATAAAGTCTATCATGTTATAATTATCTCTCTACAAAACCAGGTACAACTTTGTAAATAACTGTATGTGTTCTACAATGATCTCCATTGCAATGTTTTAGAATCATTATGTTATAAATTTATGAGGTTCATTCAAAAAAAAATAGTACCATATAAAGTGAATATTTCTTTTTTGCCGTACGAAGTCCAATGCGTGTACACCTTAAGGGTGGACATCGTACGCTAAGCTTGTCAATTCTTTTGGCTTGAGCGTCCATGTGTTTAGTGCGATATGTGGACTGCCTATTGCCACTCCAACTTGCCAATTTACTGGGCTTTGTTGGTTACTTTCGTTCGTGTGCGATTCTCCACGTGCCTAATTCGATCTTGAAGAGAAAACCCGAGCTTAACCCTTGTCAATGAGGCCAAAAATGAGAGATAACGTTTTAGTATCAAATTATAATTACAATTCAGTTTTATGCACACAAGTGTGATGTAAAGAAAACAAAAATGTAAGAAAGAATTGATTCGTTTTTATATCTCGAGTACAGAATTAATTTTATTTATATTTACGTTTTTAATTTAAAAAACCACGAGTCTGGATCTATTAATGTTGTAATTAATACTAACAATTAAAGGTAATGGGTAAAGAGTTGAAATTAATTAAATTTCAGTTTGTTTGATTACAACCATTTGTACCATTTCTCATAGTATTTTTAAGACCACGTAAACCGTCGTGCTGTCTCGAATACTAAGTAAAGCTATCGTTACCCAAGCGGCACGAGGTGCTTTTTACAATTGAATGAATAGCTTGTAGAATCAATTATAGAGTTCCATTTTTCTTATTGGCATTTTAAGTCATCCTCGGTCCGTTTAATATTGAAATAAATGTTTGAAATAAATTACTTTAATTTTTATTAAATCCTAGATGCTCTGACATACGCATTGCCGAAGTTATTGGCATGTCACAGTCAAACCGTAAAAATAATGAAATATATTTCATAATGATCACTATCCGTTTGTTATTTTAACTATTTTCCCATTTATTCTCTTCATAAGAATTTTACTCGTACCTTATCAAAAATAAAAAAGGGTTTATTACATTAATAACTAATTAAAAAATCTGTAATGTAATTAAGAACACACTTCCTAATTTAATTAAAACACCTATAAAGTATTGTAATTACTATTATTTATATTATAATTAAAGTAGAGCCATATAGCTGAAACAATCATGACGGCGATAACGTACTTAAAAAGTTTTACGGATTTTATGAATGAGCTTAATTTTTTTTAATTTTTAATATGATTTCTACAGCTAAAAAAAATAAAAAATGAATATAATCAGTGTACAATATCTTAGCACCGATATATGTACTTAACAAGGCAATGCAAACAATGTCTCAAGTTCCACAAACGTTGGGCAGCGAGACAGAATGAGATTCCGAGCAAGCATTCAAGCTGCAACATTTCAGTGTTGCATTGGTTGACTATACATGATGTGCCCGTCGTAGATTGTTGTGCCAAGCTTCGCTTACCGTTTAATGTAATTTGTATTTACTTCAACACCTAGTAATGTTCATGAATTTGTAATAATGTTTATAAAATCTGTTATCGACTAATATTTAAGTAAAATAGCTAAACCTGTGCATATAGTGGACATTAAATAAATGTTTTAATTAATAGCATTTATGGCATTTTTCATATTATCCATGAAGGATTTGAAATCTATTAGAAGGGTCAATGTTCAACAGAAGTCTGGTGGGTGAATAGACTAGATGATCATTTATAGTAATCACTTATGTACGTCATGAGAAGAATGTCAAAAGATCTAGAGCTTTTTAATTGAAGCTGCAACGGTTTCAAATGCACTGTTATCTGTAAAAACCTACTCTTTTGAGATTTTTTGTGATCACTTTCACGAATATATTTAATACAGTAGTTAGAGCAATTAATTTCCAAGCTTTATTATTTTTTTATTCTATTACACTGTAATAAAATTTGATTACAGATCTTTGTTTAGTAATTATTTCAAATTGATTACATGATAATTCAAAGACAGTATGCGGGAGTTTTGCGGGAGTACAACCTTCCACAGTTGCCTACAAAAGATTTACTTATATTAATTGTCTGTATACTATACATAAATTTAATTCTTTCAGCGTTATATTTATTTTTCAACTTTGACTTATTAATTTAAATAAAAAGAGTAAGAGTTCTATAAAGGCACTGTTTAAATGTTATCGAATACACACTGATTAAAATTCGAGTCAGTAATAAAATAAAAGTTTTCTAGATGTAAGAAAACTCAATAATAACAAACTTCAATACAATATCTGTAGTTAAGCTATCGTTATAATAAAAATACTAGCTGTTTGTATTTTGGTTTATAATGAGGATTTGTTATTTTTACCTGGCGCTGGCGATAACGATCATCCTCGCAATGCCACACCGTACCGGGTAGGTACCTCTTTTAATAACGAAGAAGTGTTGTTATAGCATCTTCATCTATTTCTCCCACAGCTTTCTGAAGTTGTAGCAATGTTTACTATTGAATTCTACTGCTAATCTAATTTTAAGGTTTTTCAATACACTAATGGTATATCTCTTAATTATCATGTAATAAAATTAAAGAGGGTAATTAAGCAAAACATTGTTAAAAAATTGAAATATAGTGTAAAGGTTTTATAAGTGATGACTGAGTTTGGGAACGAATTGCTTTAAGAACTGAAAAAGTGTCACACAAAAAACCGTCTGAAATTGTTGAAGACTACAAAATGCGGCGTTTGGAACCTTCGTAGAGTTAAGTTGAATGATGTGGAATCTCAGTCTGATTCTAATTTCTATTAAATTAGGCTCTTTTAGCGTTGTTGTCATAATTTACACAAGTTTAAACGATTTTTTATGTGGATATGAATTAATTAATCATAATAACAACCGAACGAGCCAAAGTTTTGCTCGGCAGGCGTTAGCGTATCAAGGGCGTTTCTAGTAACAGCTAAAGCTGAAGTCCACAAGTGAACAGCTGAATCCACAAGCCGTTTGGGCCCAGTCTCCGAAGACCGTCCACTGCAGCGGCCTAAGAATTTAATGGCCTCGAAAACTGTTTAACGCAAATACTTTAAGCGCTCGTGCTTTATTACTACAAAGAAATATACTCTAAGCAATTTTAGTGTTCTACCACATCGATCCTAGTGAAGCTGTATTAGCATTTATGTAGCTACGTTCAAGAACAAACACTATATTCAAAAACAAGTTATACGTCCGAATTGAATTTTCTTAGAATTTGTTTCACTCCTGTGATCCGATCTATGCACAAGAAAATTATTTAATACGTATCAATGTTCAACCCGTTAGAAAATTAATTTTAATGTAACCTTATATTCGGTAGACTTTAATTAAATTCCTACTTGAAATACTAAATTACAGTCATTCGTTCCTTCTTCCCGTAACCTTTTCTTTCTCTGTCTATTTTCAAACCACAAAGTAATTTAATATAAAATAACTAAAGAAATAGATTTATATAAAATTAAATTTCATTGCGATAGTTAAAATTTTTGCCAAAAACTAATAGTTTTTTTATTATATTAATATTTCATTTTATTTTATTTCTAAATAATCCTTGTACTGATTTCTGGCTTATATTCAATATTATCTCATAAATAATCTAGTTGTTAGTGACATATATTTAAGTACAATAACTAATATTGCAATCATCCAAGCAGTCATTATAATTAAACACATTTTCTTTAAAAACCCGCAACTTAATAGACAAGTAGATATTCGAAAAGTATATACAATCTTTCATAAACGTTACGTTTGTAATTTGATTTGATCAGTAATTAACGATTTAGTTTCGGTACACCTGTTTGAAAATTCTTTGGTCTTATACAAATTTCTAACTACATGATTTACTGTTGTTAGTTGTAAATAGTGTATACTTCAAGACAAACACATTTGTTAATTGAATATCGAGACATAAGTTCACAGCTAGCGAGAGTTAAGTAATAAACCTTCTTAATAAATTGAGACCAGAATCCTAATACAGCTTTAATATTACAGTGTTTCATCTTGAAAGGCATCATAGCTAGAGAATTACCGTGGAATGGAATTTAGCGTCCTAGGTCACTGGAATATGAGTCTGATGAGCAGGGTTGCGTTGGTTAAATACGTAGCTAGCACATTATTGTGATGGAAGCCCTGTTCTTACATACTTTATTGTCCTTTGCATCTAGTAAAAATATTAATTTCTTTATGGTAAATAAAATTAAAAATTCGTCTGACTTTCTAATCAATAAGTGCATTAAAATAAATTCGTTTTAAAACAATTTAACAAAGCTTTAAAACCCTGTCCAAAATATTTTCTCAAAGAAGGTTCACCTAAATTTATAACAAGACGCCTACATATTTAAAACAGCACGTTTTATTACTTCTAACAATGACATGCCGTACGAGAACGTTAATTAAACGAAGAATAAAATTTAAATTCTTTGTCTGTGAGAATTAAAAATTACAAATGCTTACTTTTATAATATAAATGCCGAAGCCTAAATTAGCCGATGTACCGCCGGGTACTGTAGATGTTTGTAAGCATCTTAGAGATAACATTACAAAAATTCATGTAATAGAGCTGAACCACCATATAATATATAGAATCTTCGACATATTCTTGGTTAGATGAGTTTAACCATATATTAGTATTACAAAAAAGAACGTCGTATATTTATGTTAGATTAGGGAATAGAATACAAGTTGTCTACTGAATTTCTATATTTTATCGCCCCGTTAATTCCATCTGGCATGTATAACTACTCTCCTCAGTTTTTTTAAACTGTTCGTTTTAAAAATGTAACAAATACCTGTGGAATAATTAAAGTCTCGCTATAGGCACGATTCAGTTACATTACTTTTAAAATATGTATTTTGAACGTGGACGATAGCTTATGATAATGAACTACCAAACTACGGTACTGCTGTGCGCGCAAGTTTTGTAATAATTCAGGCTTCCTTAAAAGTAGTTACATCGTACCTTATGCGAAGACTGTAACTTTCAGTTGCAAGTATTCGCATAGAAGAATAATAATTTGCGTGTTGTAACTCTGTAAAAAAGTATTATAGAAATTAAAATATTTTTTGAAAGACGATTGTTTTAAAATTTCTTAGAAAACATTTCAGAAACTCAATTTAACGATGATTAGAACTCATTATTTATCTTGACAATATCACTACAACTGGCGAGTTAGAAAAAATCAGTATGTTATGAAAGTATAATTAATAATAAAATAATAATGAAACATATTTTTCTTTTATTTGGTTCTCTAATTAAGTTTATTCTCTTATATGGGTCATATACTTAAATACTATTATTTCAAAAAGTAATAAACAGTGCGGAAAAATAGTTGTATCGTTGGAAATACTGATCGTGTGGATATCTCAGTTCTGATGTTATAGTGATCGAGTTAGCATCGCGCGTTTGTCGTCGAGGCATTTTTAAAGAGTAATGATTCAAGGAACAAAGGTTTGAAGTTTTGATAAAATACTATAAGTGGCCAGATTTCCGATACATAGTGGTAATATAATTTATAATGGTTTGTAATGTACAGAGTATTTCAATAAAGTTACGGGACATTCAATCTACAACATGTATTTTTTAATACATGTATTCGTCAGCAACACCTCGATTGTTCTTGTCATTTCACTTTTACGATATAGTGTTTATAAATCGTGACGATCTTTGAGGAAGGCCTATGCCTTCCAGTGGGCGTCCAACAGCTGAAAAGAAGAAGATTATCATTATTTTTGTCAGGAAAAATTGTTAAGTTTTCGAGAATAATGATATATCGCATAAATCTTTTTTTTTAATTCGCCGTAAACAATTATTTAACATTGAAAATTCAAAATTGTGTTACCAGCAAATTAAATAAGCATATCGTTGCTGTGGAAGTTGTGTTGGCGGCGCGATGCGGCACAACTCGCACGCTGAATTGTTAATTCTGCCGTCTGTACTTCCGCACCGAGGTCGCCGTCCGCACTAGACACATGTTTTTCTTTCACTAATAACGTTTAATTAAACATTTATATAGTCCTTAGTAGAAAACTTCTATGCACATTTTCGAACGCTTCTTGCATCTTATTTGATTATTATAATTACCGTCAATGTTCTACATGTTTAAAAGACATATGTTGTTAAACACGGTTATAGGCAAACGTTTTAAAGGCGTAAATATCATTACTTGCCAGCGAAAAGCTGTAAAACTTTTACACCGATTTCCAATCATCTTTTGGAATATCACTGGCCCATAACTTCTGGCCAGACAGTCTAGAGGAACCGATAGTAAACAGCAATTAATTTTGATATGTAATAATCTGATTTATGAAACGATTTTTTTTTACAATAATATCGTAATATCATTGATTATTTCTGAAACCTTTGAGAGTGTACATAATTGATAATATTTATTAATTGATGGCAAAAGAGCTATACATTACATTTATTATTTACCTACATTTTATACTTATACATTCACCCATTTGAAGCTTTTACACGTATAAGTAATCAACCTGTATTTCACAAACTTTTTATCTTCGCTACTTATTTTACTTACACTCATGTAATCGTCTTGTTTTGATAAATTCTTGTACTAGTGACACATTATAAGATAAGGTATAGAATAAAATAAATTATATAGCGTGAAAACAATGTATTTAATTTAAATGGCATTTTGTTTTTTACACTAAATGCACGTGATCTCATTTGGTTTGTGTTGCGCACTATTTGGATTAAGAAATAATATCATCAGAGGAATGCGTAGAGCTGTAATGACCTCATTAGACCTGAGACAATATGGCGTAGAAAGATGAATGAGCTGCATAGAATTTTTTCCTTGAACATTTCATTCAAGCTGTGGAAATAATAAAGGGAATATAATGTAGGGCATAATAAGATTAATACAGCAATGAATTTTTGCTATCAATTATTCATTTTTAATAAATTTATTTTAACGATACATTAAAACTTATAGAAATATAAGTATTTGCTTAGAGTAATTATTGCAACATACATATAATAGCAAACAATTACTAACACGATGAAAAAGGATGTTAATGAACATTTAGATGCCACAGCGAGTTTACGGGTACAACGCGTTTAACTGCGACATGTTTTACGACACCGTTAATTAAAAGGAAGACGACATTTTAAACTGAACGCCGAGTACAAAGAATGTGTTATTACAAAACTTTTAATCCTCCTTTTATCAATTCCGCATAAAAAGAAAGTTGTTAATGACTGAAGGTTACGCGTAGGTATTGTGTTTGAGAAATGAAATTAATAATTTCTCACACCAATATTAGAAATCAAGACAAAATAAAGAAAATTATAGCACGTTTAGTAAACAATGGCCATTTTGAGTTCTAGTTCGACGATAATGAAAATTCATTTGTATAATTAATATAAAAGCCTTCTATTTAGATCGTATGGTAAGTTCTACCGTTATTAAATATTAATTTGAGTAATGAAAATTTTTATTTTAAAAAGATTTTGACGCGCTAGAAGACATAAGTCTAACATAAAAATCCAAAACGTTCGTTTAAAATGTAAAATACTTATTCCTCAAAAAATATAAAGATTTTCGTATAATTAACATTACGTTATATTATAAAGGACATTAAAAAAATAACTTACTATAACAATTCCGTCCACTCTTATCTATTAATACTTTATATATGTTTTATTTAGTTTGTTAAGTACTTATAACGTTTCTAGACAAAGATGCGTATTAATATTGTTTTCCTGGAGTAAAGACGGTCAAATTTAAAATAAAACTATTGCAATGTTTGTAAAAATTGTTTGTAGACGATTTCTTTTACCCTTCAATTTTTGTTAATTTAATAAATTGAGTTAATTTTAATAGAACTTAATATTTCAGTTCATGTACGCTAATTTTTGATATTTTACTCTCGGTGACACGAAGTATGCTCAAATTATGAGTGTCATCGTTAGAGCTGTCATCGTAGATCGCAGGTTCGATTCAGTCTTATATATAAAATTGACACTTCGTGATTTAATTTTAGAAGATTGCCACTGCTCAATAAACAATTTTTCAGAGGATGAGCAAGCAGCGTCCTCTGTATACTATTACCTCGTTGCGACGTCAACCCACCTGCAAAGCGTGGCGATTATGGTGTATCCACCAAAGCTATCTTTAGGGAAGCCTACACCTTGTAGTCGGCTGAAACGACGAATAATTAATTCCGCAGTTAATAACAAAATGATCCTCGCTTTTTTGTAAAAAAAATTATACGAAATTGTGAACACAGTCACAAATTTAATGTTGATACAAAATCTTATGAATGTTACATTCGTTATTCTCGTCGCTACTGCGTCTGGACTCGTAGTAGGAGATAACATTAGAAGTTTTAGCATCTGTCCGGCGCAGCTGAGTTTACATGCTGAATTGTAAATTTATTTGCACTTTCTCTGTACCAAGCTGACCATTCGTTTTAAACTTCTCTAAGTATATTCATGTGCTATTTCAACACGGTGGTATCATTTTATTACGGTCTTAGTGTCTATTTGAAAACATGTCTATTCCAAAATTGAAATTGATGATATTCAAATTCTTCATTCGAATTACTTTGTAACAATTTTTGAACTTAAATATTCAAATTACAGGTTTTCATGATGAAAGGTAATACTTTATTATTATAAAGTGATTGTTAAATTATATAACACTTGTACATTTAGGACTAACAATTGCAAGTTAAATTTTCACGTTGGCTGATGCATAATATACTTGCGAGCTTTATAAGTAGGTCGGGTATTTTGACAACTTTATACAACACACTGGACAGTTAAGGTCTCTTCATGTTATGAGACGTGAAACACGATTTGCCGCTCTACACTTAGTGGACTTGACGTGCCTTTGAATATTATTCTCTCTCGCGTTTGAAGACAGTAGTACAAGCTCAAAATATTTATGTTGTTCACCTTGAAGCAGTTCAATTTAACTGCTTATTTTAACTGTTCTCTGTACAGTTTTCATAACATTATTATAATTAGGAAAAAGAGAATGGCTATTTGTGAGATTTATATAAAATAGTGTATATAAAAAAAGAGTAAATAAAAGAATTTTTATATTTATCTTTATCTTCATTGATAGGAAACTTATTAATTACGCTTGATAGCAAACCTTCTTACCATAATTATTAGTTTATTTATTTCAATAATATATCATCATCGTCATCATATCAGCTGATAAATGTCCGCTGTATAGGGCTCTCCCAAAGATCGACACAATGACCAGTCTTGCGCTGCCCGCATTCAGTGATTTCCCGCGACGGTGGTCAGTGGTCCACCAAGTGATTACCAGGCTAACGAGAAGTGAAACAATAATACATTTTGCGAGTGTCAACAAATAAATAAATCTTTCAGCATATTTTTTTTTTAATAAATTGTATATACATAAGTATAAATAAACTGGTTTGATACAATTTTTTTCCTTGATTGCCCCTTCCTATAACTAATAGATGTCAATATTATTTAAGAGTAGTGGTAGCCTTGTAGTTAAAGACCGTAATTTATAATCGTAGTTCACCGAAACAATTATGTCGGTGTGACTACGGTATATCGGCGAAAAAAAATATTTTTGGAGAAAAGTATACTATCTGAAAAATCTGCGCCTTCGATTAATCTGGCGGTTAATTGTCACCAATAAATACTGTGTAGTATTAGTGACAATTAACCACCGCTGTAGTGGGCTGAGGTTTGTATGCTTACTGAGGAAACATTATCGGGCTAATGGACATATTACATGTCGAGATGGAAGGCTCACTTACAGGATTACGATCAGGAGGCAGGTGATCCGGAGCACGGTTGCTTCGGTGATTACCTGTGTAGGATTGGACGCGAAGCGACGGCGAACTGCTTCCACTGCGGTGGGGCCACCCAGGATTCCGCCTCGCAGAGCTCGCGGACTGCTCGGCGTGGCAGTCGGAGCAGCGGGTCCTTGCGGACGATATCGAACAGGACTTTTCCTTGCCAGAAGTTGTGTCGGCGATGCTGAGCAGGTCATCGGCGTGGAGGGCCGTGGCCTCTTTCTATGAGACCGTCATGGTCCAGAAGGAGGCGGCCGAACGGGATCGGCAGAGGACAGATCCCGCACGGAGACGACGCCGTCAGCGCAGGGATGTGCCTCGCGACGGCCCCTTCGGTGAATGGTGTTCCCCTACCATAAACCGGTTCTTCGGAGTTGCGGGAGTTTAGGGCCCCCACCCTACTCTCTCAAACCCACTAGCTTCGGCGACTCTGAGGCGGATGATGGTTCGACGTAGTCTCGAACCATCGTGATAGCACCACGAGGGTTTCGGGGGAAGCGTGAACCATACACGCATACCCCGGGACGGGCTATCGAAAATAGGACGGCGCAAGGAAAGACCGCGCGGCGATCCCTGACCGGGAGATACCGCGGTCCCCCGTATAGCGCAGAAGGCGATCACCGGGGGAATTTTAGTGGGTAGGAATCCCACATATCCCTGTCCACCCCCCAGAGTCAGGGCAACTTGATCGTCTGGAAGATTTCCTCCCCGAAACCAAAAAAAAAAAACACATTACACGTCAATAAAATGTTTGTCGAGTTTAAATAAAATTAAGAAAGGATTTGGTATGCAATTTTCGACTTAACATTCCCGTTTAAATCAACTTAACGGTTACGTTTCATGAGCACGTACAAATAATAAATATTTCGAACCCTTAGCTCGGACTGACTGCTAATGTAAATAAAGTCAAACACCTGCATTTTTTTAAGAGACATTTCTTAATTACGATCTACTTTTTAAAAAATTGTATTTTCGGTTTAAGCACATATACCTTCTTTTCGTTTGTTTTTTAACATTTAAACAGTTAATCACAATTTTTTTATATGTCAATCGACGAGCTGAGTAAAACGTACATTGTTTAATTATGATTGACATGACAGGAGAAAGCGCATTGCTACGCCGTGTTTTCTATGTAATACTCTAGAGGCAAAAGCAGGCATACGAACCTCGTTCTGTGACAAATTTTTGAGACAACGTCTCAAATGAATCTAATTCAAATCAAGTAGAGTAGTCGATAAAAATATTTAGAAACTTATCTCAACAATGAAACAGTCTAAACGTACAAAAGTCTTTTGAAAAGAGGCTTGATTTAAAAAAAAATATCTATTAACACTGCGGCTATTCATTCTACGTTTATTAATAGTTATTAAAGAGTTTTTAGCATAATGTACAATATTTAAAATATTTCTTTATTTTTTGTGCTAAAATTTTTTTTTTTACTGAAACAAACATAGCGTTGATACCTTTATTTGTAGCATAATCATTATTTTATTTGAAGAGAACATCGATTTATTATCTGTAGTTTTTAAGGAAGTTCAATAACATATTTTCCATTAAAATAGTATTGGAACTTTATTATCTGAGCACAAATTTAAATTTAATATAATATCCACATGACATCAGTTTTATTTCATTTATTATAAGATATGATCCAATAAATTTATGTAACCAAGTGCTTACGGCTTATTATTTTATAAACTTATTATTGTAGGAAGCTGCGTACGGTTTCATAATAGACTCCCTTTTATTGCCTTGCATTATTTTGCAATAAATTTGAAAAGTATATTTAAAAAAAAGATTCGACAAAGTCAAGACGTATATACATATTTATATATAAATGTATATAAATACGTTAGTTATAGGCATTTAGTCATTACGTGCACGCATTGTAAATGGTAAATTTTATAAATTTTCGTAATTACCAAATAATTAATACATAGGTTAACTACTTATCCAATTTAATAAGCAGGTGACAAATAACAATGTCTCATTATCGCTTCGAATTATATATGTATACATATCTTGTACGGTCAACGTAAACTTAATAGGTTATTCAGTTTAATGAAGCTATAATTTCACGCGGTAATTGCAACTAACCTAAGTAGTCGTGTAGTTCGTATTTACACGGTTACTAAAATGTCATTTGCATAAAATATTTTAATTAGTAACACTTTGAGTAAATATGTAATGAAGATTAAGTTTTGATAGATTTGTTCAGGCATCAATTTAAAATCGCTAAAATTTAGGTTAATGTTTATATGAAAATATGTTTATATAAAAAAATGTCGGAATAAATGATCAGTGTAATATATAAGGGCTTTTTATCATAATCTTTTGACGAATGGCAATACTTTTTTTTAAATTATTTTCAGAGTAGCAGCGCTAAATCTATCCTATAACATGACGTCTGTGTAATTATGTATCATACCAGCGTTTATTTCTGTTGGCAAACGGACGAACGTTTTAATGCATTCCGATTTGAACAGCGTCATAGTACAAAAGCTCCGTTCGTCACAATTTTAAATTTCATACCTCTAGATAATGTATGACAATATGTTTTAAAAAAATCAAAGAACTAGCACTTATAATTAAAGTTGATATTTTTTAAATATTATTTTAAACTCTTTTTATATACTCTATTTATCTTTTACAGATATATCGTGGTCACACCGACATGATTATCTCAGTGAACTAGGATTATAAATTACGGTCTTTAACTACAAGGCTACCACTACTCTTAAAAAATATTGACATTTATTAATTATAGGAAGGGGCAATCAAGGAAAAAAACTGTATAAAACCAGTTTAATTATACTTATGTATACATAATTTATTTTAAAAAATACGCTGAAAGATTTATTTATTTGTTGACACTCGCAAAATGTATTATTGTTTCACTTCTCGTTAGCCTGGTAATCACTTGGTGGACCATCGACCACCGTCGCGGGAAATCACTGAATGCGGGCAGCGCAAGACCGCTCATTGTGACGACCTTGGGGAACCCTATACAGCGGACGTTTATCAGCTGATATGATGATGATATAATGAAATAAATAAACTAATAATTATGGTAAGAGGGTTTGCTATCAAGCGTAATTAATAAGTTACCTACCAAAAAAGAAAAAACAATAAGAAAACTTTTAAAGAAGACTTAACAAGAGAAACTCATTAATGAGTTGATATCGTTCCCATGTAAACACTAAGTTTACACGTCTTCAAACACTTCAGGTAATCCTATAAAGTTTTCTTTGTGCGTTTGTTAATTGATTTTGTTCTCATTTACTTAACTTTTTATTTTTTATACATTATATATACATTACACAAATAAGCGCAGAAAAATAAAGACAGCAGTGTAATAATTTTATAAAAGGTAGTTTTATTTTTCTTAAATGACAACACTACTCGACCCCGTCACTCCTTTGTGACAACTTCCGGTAAAAGGATTGAGAGTGATGGGGTTGAAACAGCGTTTTAAATATTGAGTCGGGAGCTCGGTCACTCGTTCGATAACCATCGAAGTGATAAGTTGTCTAGTGGAAACTATGCTAGTTGGCCTATAAGAGTATTAAAAGTGGAATATAAGTATTTACTGTGCTGTGAATTGAGTTTTTCTGATAGCAGTTAATTAAAAATATTAGCAGCTATTTAAAACCTATAAAAATTGTCACTAATTTTTATAGGTTTTAAATAGCTTCACTTTTGTACTAAAAGTATTATATTGTTTACGCTATCTGTATTATCTCTCCTAACAAAAACTCTCTGTAAATTCTTTTATCTCTTTAATAAAATAACAGCAATAATTCAGAAACGCTCAAAAAGTTTGACTGTTTTCTACACGTCAAGAAATAAATCTTTCGGCTGCGTATCTAACGCCAAACTTAATTCCCACGAATAATTTATTTTTCCTACACCATATATAGTAAAAATGTTTGAAAATATTTACATGCGGACAAATAAAGAATTAGTCATTACGATAAAAGATTGTCACCGAAAAACATGATTTTCTTCTCATGTTAGTATCAAATTACATGCATTGGTTGCGTCATACTAATGGCAATTAACATTGTAACACAAAACAATAATTCTGTAGCAGCAAAAGTGATAGAAGAAACTCGTTTACATAAAACAAATTTCTATGTTGGTTAAAATTTTACAGACAACTAAAATTGACTTTTATGAATATGTATTAAGTTACATCATAGTAGACTGATATAAATTTTCTTTTATATTTCACTTGCCATGGAGCTGTCAGATTGACGCAGGTCTGGATGTAGCTTACCCTCATGCCACACCGCGGCCAATTGAATCATAGTTCAAAACGTGACCTGCCATTTTTGTTTTAAACCTAGATTAATTTTAAGCATGATATTAACCTAGCAAGTGATTCAATGTTTTATTATCTCTTATAAATCGTTTTCAAAGCGGTATTATAATTCATTTATTTTTACATAATAATTATAGCAAGTAGAAAAGTAAAATATAAAACAGAATAACTAACACAATAGCTGTATACGTTGTTCCGTTGCTGTATAATAGCTGTCGTTTTAAATAGCACTATATAGTAATACGTAAACATATTTTTGAGCTGTGGCAGCCTAGCTGTAGAAAACTGATTTTTGCGATTATAGGTCGCGGATTAGATTCCCGTGGTATATATAATACAATTCACGCTTTTTATATTAATAATGTGGGAGGGAAGATGGGCAGCAGCATTCTGTGCGTACCATGATACAACAATGCGATCGTCAACCCGCCTGCCACAATTGACATCTATGGGGGAGGCCTAAGCCTTGCAGTGGGCGTCTATGGGTTGAAACGACGATGACGACATATACAGTTTTCTTTTGATTTATAATTGTTATTTTTTATAATGAAACCCGTAACTATCTATCTATAATAAATTAGTTTAAGGAATGGAGAAATAAAATATATTTTTTTTACTTTTTAGGGTTTTTATAACTATTACCTTTAGTTACAATATAGTTTAATTGCAGTTGCTTAACGAGCCACGGAGAAGGCTTTGCTCGGAATTACTCTACAAGTTCTAATCACGAATGAGAAGATCCGTAGATGAACAAAAGGAACCGGAATAGGCCAGCGGATTGGTAAGTTGAGGTTGGTTATGGACAGGCTTTATGTTGCGGAGAACAGATGCTGTGGCTTTAACGTTCTAGAGAGAAGACCACGGGGTTTTACGGTCGGAAGAGGCTGGTTGTCAGGTCAATGTGTCCAGTTGTAAATCTATAGAAGACACCTTTGTTCAGCTGTGTACGGCTGAATTATATTGTGTAATTGGTAAATATACGTTTGATGTGTTATTTTTAACGTGTGTAAGGGATATAAACAAAAACGCTGTTAAAGTATAGTCATAATTCAAAGTTAAGAAAGAAAGAATTCGAGTAAGACAGCTTTGCTAACACAACGTGAATCGTAAACGCCGCTAACTTGTAAATCTTCAAACCGCCTATCAGAACTCAAGTGATGTATAATCGAAACGAAAACTTTCAGAAGGGAAACTTACCGATTATTGAATGTTTTACCGATTTTTTCAGATCATCAGATTTTTTCTAGCTTTTGTGGAAAAATATCTTTTTTTTATTACTTTTATTCTCCTATAAACATTGCAAATTTAAATATATTTGATTTTTATTTAGTGTTGTTGAAAATTGTTAACACAAGTAATAAATATAAATAAAAACTTTTTCAATGTTTACAAATATTGTTGTAATAAATTACTAAACTTCTTAAATGCACATTATTAATACAAAGTATCTATCTAAACCTGATGATAGACATGCGTGCGAGAGTGTGAAGTTTATCTTGACATGACAAAGGTCGAGGCTGTGTTCCTTCGATTAAGGCATTATTAACATTTGTTATTACACTTATAAAAACAAATTATTTTAAATTTAAATAACTTTGCATAATTTGAATGTTATTCTCAAATTAAGAATAAGAATAAAAGTGTGAACAGGACGTTATTTTTTTATTGTTGTCACTTTATCTACAGTTTTCATTAACTTAATAGTTATTTTTAAACAGTTCAAACTACCATTTGTATTTCTTTTACAATAAAATAACCTGTGTAAATGTTATTTGTAAACAATTTATTGTACTGCACTTAGAAAGTTTTTATTGAAATTTTTACCGTTATTATACCAGAACCCATAGTAATAATTTACGTGTACGTTCAGACAGGATTATGACAACGTTCTAGTAGTCTTTACCGCATCCCTTAGGTAATTGAGTTAGAGATATGTACGTCTGTGATATATTACCTGACACAATACTGGCGCGCTACGCTGGTTTTTACACGGATCCTGATTGTTAATTTTAGATTAAGCTTTTAACTTTTTCAGTTCATTCTCTGTTTCGCAATGGGATGTTCTTTGCTATAAATCAGATAATTTTTATATTCTGATTTTATATCATCGACATTAGTTATAGTACATTTACATAAAATATACTTAACATCACGCAATTAATATAATTAACGCATCGATGCATTTGTAACTATCAAATTCATACTCAGAAAGCAGAAGATGAATAAGAAATCAATGTCTATTCTCATTTCTTTACGGAGAATCTTCCCAGACTACCTCGTGACGACCTACAAAATCTCATTATCACCGCTACCGTGGTTGATAAGAAACTCAGGGTTCTTAGTCATATGTAATTTTTTAGACCGGACTGTAAATGCTGCCCAAATGCTTTTGCAGTGCCCACGGGTTTGAGATGGCGGATCGCGGAGTGTGCCCAGCCAAAAATCTCTTTTAAGTAGCGAAACCGGAGGGCTGACTGGAGAACCTCGATTTATACCATGGCTACTTTGTACGGTTTCACCTATGCGGTGGTATGACCAAATCCGCATCAGCCGCACACGTCCAAGAACCGGAACTGATGAAGAAGTACCCTAAGAAGTAAGATCACTTCATGAGTTATGGCACGAGTCCCAGTATTGCGGAAACCACGCAAGGAGAAGGAAAATGAACATTAATTAAAGATGTGATTATTTAAGCGACAGCAATCACAAATTCTTATGTAACGAGATCATTTTTCCTCTCATTCGGTGTCAAGAAATGAGCCGATACTCTGACCATTTCAAAATGATGCTGGACATGATTATATAACGCAGAATTGTTTCCTTTAAAGTGTTTTCACTTTATTTTAAAGGCTTACATGTTTGGAGGCTGGAATAGAGGTTAAATTGTTATCCACTTAGACAACCTCTTTTAATAAGGAGAGTACTTTCAATTTATAGGTACATGTAGAAAATAACTACTAACTAAATTGAAACAATCTATCATCATCATCATTTCACATTTTCCCCATATATTTTCAAAAGAACCGGTTGGAAGCGGTCTGCCTGCAGCGTCTCCCGATGATACTAAAGAGGATATATTTAAACTTTGACAACTTTTGTAGTCAATGTATCATATTTCAATTTAAAAACATATTTTTCAATATTAAATCAAATGAAACTTTACTTAACCCCTTATACCTATTAAAATCAATTAATTATTGTACTTAAAGCCATACAAAAATAAATAGAACAGCCTAAGTAATACAGACCTAAATTCAATTGAATATCAAATGCTAGCAGTTAAAACTGTGTTTTGTGGCTACTGATTAAATTTATATGCGTCGCAGTAAGTTAGCGGTTTCAGCAGTTACTTAGTACGCTAAACTCCCCCGCTGAATTGTTAATTCTTCTACTAGCTTAGTGCAAAGGTCATTGCCAACAACTATGACTATAATTTATTAATATTAATAAATATAGACATTAGCAAAATACAACTTTAAAATTGTTTTGTAAATTATTTATTTTTGTACCTATATTTTTGTTTATGTGCCCATTAAATTTGATCGTGTGACGGTAAAAATAAACGGGGAACGGCTCGCTTTATCACGCCTCATCTCACAAGGGTACACTGTTATTAAGAATAATAAATGTTTTTTTTTTTTTTTAATTTATCTTTTGAATCAATGGAAGACTGCTCTTATTTCACATTTACACACGTTCGGGGCGATGTAGTAATTATTTGGTTATAAATACTTATTTTTGTATTATACTGTTTGTTTTATTAACGTTATCTGCTGGTATCAATTTTTTTTCCTTGTCTGTAATTAATTGTGCTATAATATTTTTCTTTGTACTTGTTTCTGAGAATTCAAAGAAACATCCTTGATTGGCTTATGATTTCACAGAATATAGCTCATTTAGTTTTTACAAGTAAATAATTGCAAGTGAAGACTTCCTGCCATCTTGTATATTAAAAGCTAGTACTGAGCATAAACATATAAAAAAGAGTTTTTATAAAGCATGTTTTTAAACGTAATCTACTTCAGTTTCGCCTTCGCGCTCAACACGACACTAGATGATACTGACATGACGGATATAGCCCATGGCTAACAAATATATGAAATTGTGCATCAAAATCTATAACGCCAATAAACTGTGAGCAATATTAATATATATGTTCATTCGTTCAAGTCACGGCTTTGACCCAATTTAATTTGAATGATTTGAATCCCCACAAAGACGATCTACAAGGGCAAAATTTTAATGAGACATTACCTGCCAAATTAGATTTAAACTGATTGTTATTCTATCGATGATTTGAATGGGTAAATTAATTTTAAAGTTTACGTTTCATTGCAGAGGTACCGCTTATTAAAATACTTTAATGTTTCAAAATTTTTATCTTAAGCCCTAAGAACGATCTCCTAGAATTCTCTCACACCTCTCATATATGTTTACATTCTTTAATACAAAAAATACACTAAATACACGCATAAACTTTAGTAGAGTGCACTTTCAATCTTTATTTTTCTTACATATTATGAACTGTTTTGTTTGCTGATAGTATTGATTGGAGTACCTCTAGTGGCCATAAAACAAGTTAATTTTAATCATGGACATGGTTACTATTTATATTATCTGTTGCATAGGTACATACATTAATTATATTTTGTACATTACATACAATACACCTGTTTTATATGTAAGCCATTTTTATGGGTTGGCTACAATTGGCAATTTATATATATAGTTATTTACAGGACATGTCCTCGTAGTTATTTACCCAACAATGCTGTACTCTAGCAGATACTCCGCTTACGAGAGTAAAACACCACACGATGTCGTGATGTCTTATTCAACTTATCTAAGGAATTATTTGACTTTTACTGTCTTTAATCTTATTATAGAAATTTTTAAATGTTTGTGTATTACAGAAGTTTTTTCCAAAACAAGGTCATTGGAGTTTATTTGATATAATTTAAAAATGGTTTAAAATGTTTGTATATAATTGCACAAGATAGGTAAAAAATATTTAGCAGTTGAGGTTTAATATGATAACGGAACAATATGTTTTTATCTTTTTCCTGTTCAGAAATCTGCTAGTTATTGTTTAATAACAACACTGCTGCTTCTACAGAAATTAAGATAATAACAATATAATGAAATAGAGCGATTTTATAATCTATATAACAATTAATATTTATCTTAAAACAAGAAAGTTCGGTTTGGATGCGTGTAACAACTTTAAACTCACGCTACATACAAGGTGATTGGTTATGAATATAAAATATTTAAAAGGATAACTATAGAATTAATTTGCCTTTAGTTAATATATGGTACATCATAATCAAATCTCAATGGTTTCAAAAATAATAAATAACGTAATGGTAACATCGTAAAGCAACCAATTTTTCGAAATGCGGATTACTAGTTAATAAAATTTATTTTTGCTTACTATCCGTCAATGCAGATTTTATTACTGTCAGAAGTTATTGCCTTGTTGCATTCCTACTGAGTTTCAGAGTGATCACTTTACACAGAATGATGAGGAGGAAATAGGTATAAAATCCTTAAAGCTTTTTGCTGGCAAATGAGCTATACACACATTTTAAAGCTTTACATCAATAACCAATCACCAATACAAAATAGTATGTAAGCATACAGATGCTTACATACTATTTTGTAGTAAATAATTTCAGTACAGATATTACTTTTGAACTAACGGATTTACAGTACTAAATACTAATCCCAAAATAGCTTGAAAAATCGGCAGACAAAATATAATCAATAAATATTTGAATAGACTGCGATTCATAACAAATTAATGTTTACAACAGGTTCATAAAGCAAACTTTTCAGACTTGAAGAAGTTTTCATTTCATCATTCAGTCTTCGTTAAAACAATAAAGTATTCATAACAGTAAACTAAACAGCAATTGAGCAGTAAAAGTTTATATGTAGCCACGTTTCATTTGTATTTTTAAGTAAAAGTTTAATATTATTTTAATTTGTTTTGGACTAAATATTTTCGTACAAAAATGTATACAAAATTTTAAAATAATAAAATTTAATTCAACATACAGTATTTACCCGTTACCGTGGTTAGTATTAGTAGAAAAAAATTCTTCATTCCTTATTGTATATTGGCAGGATTACGTGACTCTACAAAAGAAATTCATTAAGAAAATACCTAGATTTTTTCACACCTTACAGTTCATATTGGGGAAGATTTAAGACGCAGTACGTGCGCGTAGAGGGAAGTGAAATATTGTTTTAATTTCTACTTAACGGCTGTATTTTATAAGATATATGCGCCTGTATAAATTAGTGAACGCTTAAGCACGTTTAAGTATTTTATTGCCTAAAATATTACGTATTTAGCACTTTCCTGGCCAAACAATGAAGAAACAAGGTTTCAGATTTTGTTACAACACTAACAGCATATATGTGGACGTATTTAATAGCCTTTTTTTTAAGAGTGATCATATACCTCTACTATACAGGTAGCTAGCTAAGCCAAACGCAATTTTAATATAAGCAGTAATGAATAATTCTCAGTAACTTAGGACAATGATAACTATTTGAAGGAAAGCACTCATCGGCATATTTATCTCTTTCGCAAAATAAAAGAGTGTAAGTATTGTTGTTATGATTTGAAGGACAACCTCTTTTGCAACTTAAAACGAAAAAGTTGGTTTTACATAACTCTCGTCAGAACCGTAATATAATGAACAAAACGTAACATTAAGAAAAAAAAGATAACAAGTCCTAATTTATAATTTTAAGTTTATATTCTTAATTCTGTTATATCCTATTTCGTTTAAATTGACATGAATGTTAAATAGCATAGATTTGTTTTGATTGACATTCCGGTCGGGTACAGTACATACAAATTAAAAATCGAGTGCTTGTAAGCTGGCCGATATTTATTTATTATTATAGTTAGTAGAAGCCTTTTGGTGTATTTACATCAGATTTATTAATATTTTTTTCTTTTATGGTATTTACTTATTTCACTCCCTTCATTGATTCATCTCTGCACCGCCCATATGGATACCTAATAGAAATAAAATAGGATTAATTTTACCGTAACGCTTTGTAAAATAGTGATTGATAAGGTTAGTTACAAGTTAATTTAGATAATAACTCTTATACGATTCGAGGGTAAGTAGTGTAAATAACATATACATGGCACAGCGCTGAAACGGCCTTGATTTATTCCGAACGGGGTTCCCAGAACACCCATCACCATAGAGGATGATCCCCGAAGCTGTTTATTGGGTTACTCAATCTTATAAATTCTTTTCTGCCCAAAAAGAAGGCTATCTTGTGTAAAACATAGTCTCTCCGCCGAAAATAAAATAAGAAAAATATAATGCAGATGTAGGATTTTATGACTGCCCGAAATATTTAGAGTTCACATTTCGTAATATAAATTGCATAATCGACGGCATTCACTTAAAACGCAAATGCAATTTGTCCGTGTTACTGCCTATGGACACGACAGTATTGCTTATAATTTTTCCGGTGGAAGATTGCTACGTAATTCCGGGTAAGGGACTGCGTGTATTACTGTATTTCCTTAATAGACTACATTTACCATTTCCAACAATTTGTGACAAAATTGTGAGTTAAATTCTCTCGTGCAGGAAATAAACCAATTTACTTGAGCATAAATTTTGATGTAAGTATTTATTTATGCATAGTCACTTTGGTTCTCTATCAATATTAAACAAATTTAGTAAAATTTGAATTCTTTTTTTATTTTGTTAAAAACTAGGTACTATCAAAAGAAATTCTTACAAAGACTGTACTTAATAATGAGTTAAATACTGAATAAAAACCTACAATATTTATCTAAGTTATAAATATTTTGTGATTAAATTCAAAATCTTTTAAGACTTAATTTCTTCGGCTGAATTAACTCTTTTTGAATCTTAATAGCAATCACTATTTATTTGCAGTACATATAATTATGTATTATACCATTTTGTACAACACCACACAGGTTTTCATACATTTATTTAACCAAAAGTCCTCCGTATATTTGAATAAGAATTTTTTTTTCATTGTTCTTAATATTCAAAGTTTACATTTTCTTTCACAACAAACTACAATAGCCAATACCATTTACTACATTTCTGTTAAGAAAGTCTATAAAGAATATGATAACACCAAAAACGCAGCTTTATTAATATTCTAAATAAGAAAAGGACCAATATTTAGCCACTTCCGCACATGCAGTGGATGCACAGAGACTCTGTGTTTGGCACTAATCGGTGTAACATAACTCCTGAAGATGCCCCGTAGAGGGGTGAAACACGTGTTGAGTAATTTGGTGGTGGCGGTTGTGTGATTCGCATTATTTGCCGCATGCGCATTTATCAGCGGGCTGGCGGGCGGTGCATTTCGTTGCACGACTACCACTGCATGTGCGGAAGTGGCTAAATATTGGTCCTTTTCTTGCTTAGGATGGCCTTCCGCGAGGTAACGCCTGATTCCATTAAATTATTAATATTCTACCGCGGTGATTTCTACTTTTATGCATTGCATGATTACCTATTCATTACGGGACACCCTGGATACGTAAACTTAAAATTTGCCATTACAAAAGTAAGCAGTAATATAATATGTACTCCAATTTACTATAAAAGTTCAATGCAGGTTCAACAGATATTACTGTCCCAATCAATCCGGTATGAAATAGATTCCTTATCATCATCTTTTATCGGAATCATACGTTTTACATTTCATGCATTGCATTGTACAATATTTAATAATTTTATTAGATATTGTAGTATAGTGATAATTATTTTAAATATTCTATCTATAGGTTAATAAATTATTTATATTTGTGTCGATTAATTATAGTTTAGATTACATATTTTAAATAACAACAATTTAAAGCTTAGCGACTAAGTAATTGGGGTTTATTTTTAGTTATTTTTTATTGGGAAACATGAATATTTCTAAAACTCACGAGAGAATTCAATATATGAAATATAGAAGAATTAAACTGTTTAAACTTGTACAGAAAATTCAATCATCATTTTTAAATAAGGTGTCAGTTCCTACGTTATTTATTTGTAAGCAATTGTTTGTTACGAATTTATGCTGGCAACGACAGGGCGAGTCGGGGCCGCTTAGAGCTTTCCTCCTGTTACATATTTCACTACATAAATCATAACTTTATTTCCTTTCGCTCACTAGAAGCGGGGTAGGAGAGAGGTGTCTTTTAGCGGCTTTAAGAATTCCTCGCTATGCCATAACAAAATAAAATAGCAAGAAATTAAATTAAATTTAAATAGTAATAATTAAATTTAAGAAATTAAAAATGTATATTATGATTTTAAGGCTTTTGTGTCAATATTGTGTCAACAGAACAATTGGAAATAGATATTAAAAAAGTGAATACATAGCTTATTTGTCAAAAATCCATTCATTTCCAATCATCCTGTATATAGTGTACCTCTGAAATATATAATATTAATACATTTTTTATATCGGATAGCGAAATGCCAATAACTTCGGGCAGTGGAAAATCTACTGGAAGAGATAGTGAACAACAATAATTTTTAATATGTAATGATTCAAATTTCAGTAACGTTTTTTCTTACTATACTTTCATTAGATAATATATTATTTCCGTAACTGTTGATTTTTGGATATGTACCGCGCACTAATTGACTGTAAATATGCTATACGTTCGCCCCTTTTAATATTTTTACTTGGATTTTTACGACGGTGTCGAAGACCAATATTAAAACAACAGTCAACCTGCCTACAATATAATAAGAAACAAAACATTGACTATGAATACGCGCAATGATTATGACGAGCTAAATGTCTGATAAGGTTTTAGCGGTTCTTCCTGCCAATTAGTGCTGTGAAAACAGCGCGCGCGAAACAAAAGGAGTGGGAGGCTCATGAATTTATTGTAAGGTTACTGGCTTAAGTTATTTAAGTGCCAGCGGAACGGACGTTATTCACGTGCGAGACGCCGCGCAGAATGCAGCTTCCTACGACAATTTATCATGAATCTTTAATTAAACTTTAGCAGTGACTGTTCGCAGCGCTCATTGTGCCCCGCGATACGCCCGCTCCATTGATTGTTTGTTGCTCACAGTAATTATTATAACTAGCGCTTTGACGTTCCTAAACATTTAATTAATTCGTGCGAGCTACCATACAACATATTTATTTTTGAGAACCTTTTTTTTCTGTAATTACATTCTGGAGGATGAATGTTATTGATTAGGTTACGGCTCAAAACATTTTTATTAATCATTATCATCATACCAGCCGTAGGATGTCCACAAATGGAGATAGGCCTCACTTATAGATTTCCAAGAGGAAGTTGGGAAGCTGGGAGGGCTCTGCATCCAACGTCTTGATGTTCGAGAGATGAACGAGAACGATGTTCTAAACTACACTACGCCGGTCCACGGTCTAAAGAAACCTTAAGAACCCGGCGGCCATCTGCTCTGCCTCCTATGTGGCCTACCCAGTGTCACTTTGACTCGACAAAGAAATCCCGAGCGTAACCTCCGATGAGCGGCTGTGAGCATGTCAACGCTCGTAGAGAGAAACAACGCTACTAATTAGTAAAACAAAACATCACTAAACAAATCTACGATTTTTGCATCCGTATACGGAAAGTATTTAGATAGTATTATTTAAAGTTATATTTTTTTCAATTACATCGAGTAGGAATTTACTTTTATTAATAGACAACTTACTGCTTAGATTACTTTTTATTAATAAAAATATTGAAAGAAAAGGTTGACATGCGTTATTTATTTTTTATTACATAAAAATAAATCTGTTAATTTGTCTTGATGATATTTTTATAATTTATGTACTAAATCTAAAATAAGCAAAATATGTTGTTACCCGAAATCAGTACAATAACCAAATCTCGGCGTTTTGGTTCTACAAAGCCGCCGCTAAGTAACTGTGCCAACACTTGCAGAAACAAAGTTTGTCGTAGAACTTCTTAGATTAATGAAAGAAAGATATATGTGTACCTATATATATACAGCATACTTGACGTACTAGACTAATGGTGTAAGCTTATTACAAAGCGCTATATTATGACAAAGGTCTATCTGGTGTTCAAAACGTGGTAACATCCGTTAAGGCCCAATTAAATGATAAAGTTTCAAAGTTATTCTGAGTTCGTTTATAATGCAATTAAGTACTTGCGCCGGTTTGCCGGTTGGATTCAATTACCAACTTCGTGAATATTTTATATCAGGAAGACAAATGGCTATCGGTTAGAAAACATTACCGAAAGGTAGTGTAGCTGTCAGAGAAGTAGCTTGGGGTATTCTAATGATATATTGTTTTTAAACATGTTATTAGAAAAGTAAACAATAATAATCATTAATATTTATTTGTTGGATTGTTCTTAAAAACGACGGTGTTAGTTGTTTAAGGGCTCTTAAATTTTGTAACTGTCTAAAAAGAATTTAAACCAAAAATAGCATAAATTAGCTAAAAAAATCAAAACGAACCAATAATCCTAATTAAAAAAAAGTTTTAAGTGCTTAAAATTGTCTTACAGTGCGGATAGCTAATTAAGTGTAAATCGAGAAAAAAAAACAAAACTTTTCATGTATGTAGTTTATTTGTGTTTACATAGCTATCATATATTTACAACAATATTAACAGTTTTTGATAATAATTGGTATAAATTTACATGTAACAAGATCATTATTTATAACCGTACCGCTAAACTATTTACTACCATATACATTCGCACACTAAAAAAACATTTTTAACAATATTTTCGCAAACACATGGTAACGTTTCCCGTAATAAATTAAATAAAGATTAAATTACAAAATAAAAAGAAACAATATGCAGAAAATTATGTTCATAATAATCGAAAGTTTATTTTTTAGTCTTTTTATGTATCAACGCTGTAAACACTTTAAATACTTTTTTGAACCATAGATTATTAATTTACTACGATCATTTGACACCGCTAATATACATCCGTGCACTACGTCTAACATAAATGCGCAAAAGTTAAAGATAGATATTCCAATAGATATTTATTTGCCAAAACTTAGGGTTTTGGGACTAAATGGGATTTAAATAAAACATCTAGTAAAATATGAATAAATGAAACAGGACAATTAATAGACGAAGTTTTAACAATTACAGACAAACATTAAATCTATCATCTATCACAACATCGCGGACTTAAGCATAGATAACTCAATTCTTCGAACGTCTTTGAACAATATGTATACATACATAATAGTATAAGATTTTTCAGACATTTCACCTCAATGCAATCCCAAAAGGCACTAGTTAATTAATTTTTATGTAAATATTTTTTAATAATCGTTGCTTTTTAGACTACGTAATTCATAAATTCCCAATAAATACTTCATTAAATCTGACTTTTTGAAGACAAGATATTTCGATGCTACAACTTGACTTTCGAAAATTCGACAAATTTATGAAGGCCTTTTAACAACTACAGAATGAAACGTTCATTGAATTCGTCACTTTATTTATGAATTTAATATATTTAGCTATAAAAAACACTGTTGTATGAACAGTGGTAAACAGTGAGGTTCAAAACGGAACATTTTTTTCTTAGGAGCTATGAATATAATTCACATTAAAGCCTCTTTGAGATTATATGAAAATAACTAAGATAGTTTATTAAAATTAAATAACACATACATTCTACAGACTACATATATGAATTTATTACATCATCGGCAAATGAGGCTTTCTTCTCTTGCAGCACAAGCGCCGTGTGGCGGAGCGAGAAATAATTTCCCATTAGCACAAGCACATAGCTGATAAATGTTTTGGTGATGTGGATCGTGTGAATGAGGTGTCGACGAAGATAGTGGGAGTGCTGACTTTAGTTTTGGCATATATATACTTGGGGCATCCAGTCGAATCTGTAATTATAAAGATAAAATTAATTTTCACTTGTTTCAGTAGTGGCGTCGCTAATTTTTACAAACCCATGTAAGTAAAATATGCATTTATTTAAAATAGAAAAAAAAACTGATGGTTATTTACTTTATTATCAGAAAGAGTACGTTAAAGAATAAATGCAAACGAGAATTATATATAATTATTAACATTTTCATTTGTCACTGACTTTAGTCAAAGAAATTGGTAACTGGTGGCAGGTTTTATCTCAATAGGAGAATTGAACTTTGGTTAAAGTTTTAACTAAAAATTTCATCATGTAATTATTAGTAATCAATTAATTTGTAATTATTAAAATTATGTCATTAAAATCAATATAAGAACAACTAAATTGAAAGAAATGGGTGTGAACATTAAAAAGTATTATGTAATACATTAGGTATATCTATTTACCGAGCCTGCGATTGATTTTAGTCGAAACGTTGTGAGGCAACTGGCACTTATGTCGCCTGCTCTGGACTCCATCGCTATACTCTGCGCCGCATGCATTTCTAGTGATCTCGTCGGCGATTCCAGCCTATAATAAGGAAATGTAGAGAGCATAAACATTTAATCAGGTAAAAGGAATTTCCTCAAAGAGATGTAATGTAAGTTCTCAGGAGATATTGGCAGACGACCCGTACATAGCAGTGCAGTTCTTTTGTGTGCAATAAAGAACAAAATACTTGACATCAATGAGATACATGTATACTTGCTACAATGATATACATGTATACTTGACATCAATGAGATACATGTGCACAATAGAGATTCCAGAACCGAGTTCAATGGCTGAAAATATTTAAAAAGTACTAAGTACTGAGCGAAAAAAAAAAAGTTTAGGAATTCGGACAACAACAGATCGTTAAGAAAAATCAGCGTAAAGCTCTCTAAAAATAATCATGCAACTTGATATAAAGTAAGCATGACTTAATGAAAAAAGGTACTACATAATATCGTAAGTGTTACAAACAAGATCTCAGCAATTATAACAAGAAAAAAATTTGAAAACACTTAAAAACATTTTTGGTGTGCAATTTTTTCCGCACTGAAAATTCCGAACTCCTATGGTTCGACATTTTAAGTCCGGAAAATTTAAAGAAACTTAGGTTAACCTTTGATGAAACAACGTTTACATGGGAGTTTAAGATCTAATTGTTCACAGTCAATTTAGATTCTAAATAATAACGCTTATCTCGTTAAAAAATAAATACATTGCAACCTTCATGAAGAAAATGTTCTAATCTCTTGTGACGTCATCTGATTGCAATTAGTATGAAATTATAAGAATAACATTGTCTATGAAATAGAAAGAAATTTTCGTGTCAATTTTTACACATGATATTGTGTACACTTTCTTTTCTATTAGTTTTAAAGGATTTGTATGTATAATTTATAATCAATGTAAAGTAATTAAAAAAACTGTCGTAACATTAACTTAAAAACCAAGTAAGACCGTTGTTGTAAAATATTTTTAAATTATTTGCTATTATTAATAATATTAATTAAGCTTACACTAATTGCTTGGAAGGTGGTGCTCGTACAAGCGGTGTTTGTACGGCAGTGTTGAACGTCGCACCGGCTGGACTGGCCACTACTAAATTATCGGCGCCCACCGTCACCGTCTCCTGACTCGCACCCAGTAACAAACCACCACGCGCATCCCGCACCTCGAGTCTCCCTACATTTACTTCCAAGCGGTCTTGACCTAACGAGAGATAATATAAAATATTCAGGGTCTCATTTACTTCGCTCACAAATCCCCTGTTGGAAACTTTGCTTATTCATTGTAAAGCGAATTGTACTGATAAACGCCTGGATAGCGTAACTTAAACTTTTTATTAAATATCTATTAATTCAAATACATTATTCAGCTTTTAATCAACATTGTATACGAATAAATTACCAATCTCAATAAACGCGTAAAGCATAATATAATTAAATTGTTCTAAAGTTCATGAAAGATTTTTTAATGTTTCTTTATTTTAAAAAAGAATGTTGTAAATTTTTAATTGGTGTTGTTAAAAAAAATATGTACAATGAACACTGAGTACATTGTCGCAGCCTCGTTAATTGCGGTACGAGTACTGCGACTGTGTTAATAATATAGCGGAGAATTACTTTGACATCTGAATTCAATTAAGAATATTTATAAGCTATTGACATATGTCAGGCAATTATTTTCCAATTGTCAAGCAACGAGATATGTAATAGTTATGAGATTTTTTTATATTATTCATTTATTATTTATAAACTATTTTACATAACTGTCGTATTTACGCAGTATATGATGATTAAAAGACCGATTATTTGCGTTTCATGATAAAAACATAATGAAACCTTAAAAATATGCCAATATTGCTCCTTAGGAGAAACTTGAGTTAATATTAAAATTAAAAACAATGATATTTTTAATTTGCTGCAGTTTGTTTATAATTGTTTACACAGACTTATAATTCATTATATAATATTTGGATGTAAAATAATTCCTGAATACCTTAACAATTTAGGTAAAACATCGTCTGAGTGGAAATTATTTAGTATTATTATTAGTAACAGTAAGTGATTTGAAATATTTTATAAAATGGATATAAAAATTACATAATTTACACTTTATTTTACACTTTTGGGACACAATCCTTTTTAAAAAAGAGCATAAAAACCATAATTAATCATAAAGGCCAATTAGTTGAAGTCATATTTTTCTAATATTTTGTTTTGTTTTACTTCTCGGGTTTTAAACGGTATCTATGATCGATTATTTATCATTAAATAGCACATTGTGTCTGTTGAAAATCGAACCGCAAATCTCAATAACTAAGAGAAAACACTGCTCTTTTTAACTCTTTGAATTTAATTATTATAATAACAATAACCTTTTCTTATAAGAAATTGATAACACGTTTTCATTCTAGATATAAGTTATGTAAAATTAATATATAAAATATAGACAAAAAATTGAATATTGATAGAGTTAATATTCATTTTCAAACAAGCAATCAATGTTTCTTACCCAAATATAACCTGCTCTGCAAATATCCTTGAGAATCTCGTGTACAAACTGTGAAGTTTCTTGAAGACTCAATTGAGATGGGCTGACCTCGACGAGACTTAATGCTGGACGCAAAGAGAGAATCTAGGACAAGAGCTTGTCCTAATAACTGCAAACCGCCGGGAACCATACGTAACTGACCCATGCCCTCCTAAATAAATTGGTTCAATTTTTAATCTTTTCAACAAATGTAAAATAAATCAGATATATATATTTATATACATATATATATACATATACATATATATATATATATACATATATATATATATATACATATATATATACATATACATACATATTCATATATGAATACAGTTTTATTTTACTATATATAAATAGGCATTAATAAAGACATTATGAGTAATAACCAACCAGGTTTTATAAATTGTAGAAAGAAAATATTACAGCGGTAAAAAAATAAACTCTTACCGAATTAAAATCCAATACTTTTAAAACCCAAAGCGTCAATGCAAGGTTAATAATCATCATAAACATAAGAGCCATGACCAGAATGTAAAGGCATTTTTTTCTCCAACCATATATTCCGACTTTGAACTGACTGTTGTAACTGTTCCTGATAGAATCTGCTTTCGTGTCTCTGCCTTCATTGTTATTTAGGATTGGCTCCGGAGTGATCTTGTCAGCATATGGTATTCTGGAAGAAAAAGAAGTATAAGTTGTTAATTTTTAAACAAATGAAATGAACAACCAACAAAATGAAAACAATTAATTTTACGGAAAATGGTAATTTATCGATTTCATACTAAATAATTTACCCCGCATAATGAATTTGTATTGTCTTTAATGTGATAATAAACTCTCATTTAAATATTACGGTATATAAACTGGTAATAAAATAAGAAATCTACTAAAGCTTTGTGTTTTAAAGGAATAAAATGTAGAAATTTTAAACAAATGAATTGGAAATTACAAAGAACAACATTAATAAATCCGATAGTTCACTCAGCACAGAATATAAATGGATTTTAAAAATCGATCTCTTTTCCTAAAATGATACGGCTGTGCCGGAGAAACAGTTGTTCGAAACACATTCTACTTGCATAAATCATAGCTTTATTTCCTCTAGTTCCACCGGATCGCAGCAAATCTGGTTTTATGTCGCGTACAAGTGTCTTATCTCCCTGAGACATTATTTATCCGTAAACACTTTTTGATATAATGACATTTTCAATTTGGAATAACATGAAATATTTTTAAAAAATCTGTATAAAAATACAATGTATTATTTACAACCATCCATTGCCGAGTTGTTGGTATACAACAATAAATTAATAATAAAATTTTATTTTCATGAAATTCGTTTTAATTAATATTCACGCAAATCAGTAATGTGGAAAATCGTAGTACTAAATTAAAATATAGAATCGATTGTGAAGAGTGTAGTGGGAGAGAGTAGTTAGAAGTGGTAGTGGGTAGGCTACGTAGCGTGCAGAACAGATGGATGGAAGGCCCCAGCCTTAAGGTTCTGGAGTGGAGACTATAGACCGTCGAATGCAGCGTAGGACATCCATCCACAATCAAAAGACCGCCGGAAAATGCTCAACGCGAGCCGCCTCCAGTCCTACCGGAAATCCCTGAGGGAAGTCTAGGTTCAGCAACAGACATCTATCAGCTAAAATGATAACGATCATTCACATTATTATTATTTTGCTTAAAACCTTTTAAATAAAACATAACCTTTCCAAGAATACAGTATTGTTGTCGTTCATAAAGTAATTTTTATTAGACCCATTGTCGACGGAGATACAGTTTTTTTTTGTGTAAAAATTGAAGTTTCGTTCTATACCTCGCTGCATCTAATGAGCAACAACGCGGTTAATTTCTTGCAGTCACGCGAAGTACATTACTATTAAAGCTACTGAAATTTTAAACTCTATTTCAGAATACCAGCTTTTGTGATAGGTATAGACGAAATTTAAAAAAAAATTAATTCGAAAACTTGACAAATAAAACGTCCGTAATAAATTTTATAATGATAAGAGAATTCAATAAACTATTTTACAAAATTTTCTGACCAATTAGAAAAAAAAGCCCGTTGCAGCCCTCTATTTAAAATTTAGTTAGACTCTCATTAGCAGTTAAAACAATGGGTGGCTTGTTTTGTTTGACTATTGCAATTATTCCTATGAATAGAGCAGCGACCATCAGGTAGGCGTTGGTACGGTGCGGCTTCCCGTGTGCATTACTGGCTTTTAAACAGCTGGATTTTATTTGGAAACGAGTAAAACGCGCATTTATGTGCACTGAACGAGTTTATTGTTTTAGTAAATACGGATTTAACAACTTCGATAACCGTAAAAGTTTCGTTCTATCTCTATCACATAAAAATACTCCATGCGTATATGTTTTTTTTATTTAAATCTGATAGCTGTTGTTTCATAAAAAAGAGAAAAATAAGAGAAACGACACTATTGTTAGCGGATTGTATTCAAATGGTATCACATGTTATATCAATACGTATAATATACGAAATTCGATACGACGCGTGTACAAAAGAATTCAAATCGGAATATGTGGAACTGGCTACCGTCAGCGGGTAGGGGTCATAAATTTAGAAGGATTGGGACGGACAGCAACATTATGTATGGAAATATTGTACTGATCTGTAATGCAAGATGATACGTCTTAGTATATATATGTAGCGCAGTAGTTGTAACGACTAAAATAAAATAGAAATGAGTAATAAATGATTCTGATATTAAACAAATTACGGAAAAAATTAATAAAAAGTAGTGGTGACAGGGCTCTTTTGCTAACAAAATGAAGCAGCTAGTTCTAAAATGACTGGCAGAAATGCGGTTTTAGGTTTCTGAATTCAGAACCACGGCATCTAATTGTTATATACAGTTGAAAATATATTAGGAGGCGAAGAATGTTGTATAAATTAATTAACAAGACTTTATTCTTATAATTTATTTTATAATTAAGATCAAATACTTATTTTACAAGTTTACTTTATTTTAATACTA
Source organism: Battus philenor (assembly GCF_028537555.1). NCBI lineage: Eukaryota > Metazoa > Arthropoda > Insecta > Lepidoptera > Papilionidae > Battus > Battus philenor. Next base: position 6,879,339 of record NW_027181704.1, read on the forward strand.
AGTTTAAGCTTTATTTATGACAAAATTTTATGCGACGTTTTATCCAATCAAAACAGAAAAAATCTTATGTGACATAGAAAATGATATCTATTAAAACTTAGGCAATCACTGTAATCGTCTTCGGGGGCTACAAATATTTAAGTAAATAATTATAGCTGTAGATGTGATTTAAGGTTGGGTTTTATTGTTATATTGGATCACAGCTAACAGCACTGAACATCATAATGTATTAAACTGTTATTTATCCTATATATTCAGATAATATAATCTAAAAATTATAGTTAATTTTTCAATAAGATAATTCCTAAGTGCTTCTTCAGCCCACTGTTTAATTAAACTATTGCTAAAATTAATAATAAACAATATTAGACTTTAAAATCATTTTATGTTTTATAACGATTTATATCGAAAAACATTTCACTTTTATTAAAAGAAAACATTTAGATCGAGCCCGTGTGAAAGCAGTCGTGTACTTTATCTCCCCGTCCAGTCTTCCAACACGTTTGGGGGGTTTACGTGGCATTAGAAACCAATTACAACAATAATATTGGGCTCTCATGACTCTCCCGTGGTCGAATTTTTTGCGAAAAAACATATTAAAAACAGAGATTTGACCTAATAAAACCTTTTTGATTATATTGTTGAACACAATAACTTATTTTAAAATAATTTATATTTTACTCAGATTTCTTCCTTTTTTAAGTGGTTTAAAATAGTAATAATAATATTTTTCATTTCCGTAGTGTCAGAATTAAAATAAAAACTTACTGCTTTACAAAACACTACATTAGGCATTGTCCTGTTGTCTTTAGAAGTGAATTAGGTTGATATAACATTTTGGACTTATCTGCAGCGTTAGATAGTACTGAAAGAAAATTAAAAAAGAAAGATAGTTAAACGGTTTATATACTATAGTTACTTTATGCTTTTTATAAAACTTTCGATGACATAAACGGGGTCAATTTTTCAGTTCTTTTGTAATAGTCTTTTAGTTTCCTAATAGTTAATATGGTAAAATTTATGACATTTATATATGCTGTAAATTAATTATACATTGATACGTAAGGAGATAATTTAATAGAGGTTATTGAAATAAATTGGATCACAAATGGAACAAAATAAATTCTAGATACGGAAACGTAATGTCGAGCACGTAACTTCACAACGTATTTGTCGTAGTCTCGCAGCTCCGTAGACTACGCCACCCTGAGGGCAACGCGTGCCGCAAATGAGCCATATTAATCATCTTCATCACGACAGCACGACTTCAGAGCTTCCTTTTTTCGAAGATATGCGTTAAAGAGGCAACTGACTATTAAACCAGCACGTTTTTCAGTGCTATTGTGCGTGATTCTATTAATATTAAATTAGAATATTTTAAAATATTTTCGTTATGTTTAAATATTATTTATTCTTTCAATTATAATTCACAAAACTAATATCTTTGTGTACATCATATATGAAATAAATTGAGTATAGCGCTAGAATCTCACGATTGCAAGTAGGAAATAATAATAATTGGTAAACTGTGCGAGGAACGTAATATTATCTCTGAGTTTAAGTTCTTGGCTAATAAATTGATTGGTTTTTAAATTCGTTCCAGTTCTTTTATTAGTTGCATTGCGTAAATTCAGAGGCATTTTATTTAAAAACCGAGGTAGAACAGTTGAGCAGTGTGTGTGTGCTAATTGAGCGTTTCACCGCCCTCCCGCCGCTGGAATGCGCGGCCGTTGCACATTCGTTAGCAATATTCCACTAACGAACCTAACTAATAGCCATTAAGTTGAATAACGTAGCACTGTACGCTTCGAATGCCATACCCTGTAGTGACACATGATTCAAACCCAGCTTATCGATATGTAAATCCAAAATTTAAACACTGTGCCACCAAACCTTAATATTTTATTGCTCCTGGGTATTTACTTAACTTATAAGTGTCTGTATATTTTCAATTTAAACTCCATTACGGTTACTGAACTAATGAAGATAGACACTGCTGTAATAAATAATATTAATTTTAAAAATATTCATTTGAGGTTATTTTATGGAAATTCTGTAATGCGCCTATAAAAACTTATTCTTCTACGGAGTTACATTTGAATTTTTTTCTTTTTATTTAACTATCGTCTTAACTCAATATATATTGAAATCTACTTTTCTTTACTATTATTAAAATATAATCTATAATAGGTGACACTGAAAGTTTTTGGAATACTAAAAAATAAATTAAGTATCAATATATATAAATACCCTTCACAATCTAAACATTATTATATTTTGTAAAACTAGTACGAGAAGCAGTGGGTCTACACATCTTTCCGAGCGTTTTAGAACACAACTGTTTCTTTATCATTTTGGAACCATATTCCAAAAAGTATTATAATCATTTATTTCAAAATGAAAATCGTACGATGCAAGTTCGGGACTATAAAAGTATGTGTGAATGGACTATGATATATACACCTATCGTAGTCAAATACTCAGTATTCTCAAAGGCCTGTGTTGCGTGAACGTTGTTCTCAATTTTTTTTCTATTATAAATCAACACGCAGACAAATGCTAGTGCACAACTCTGCTGATACTATATTATTGACCGCAACAAAGACACAATAAATCATAAAATACAAATATTCACGTAGTAAATCTATAATAGCCCTGAAATGCAATTACAAATAGCCGCTGGTTTGTGAAAATAAATGATACGATAAAATGTACGTGCAAAAATTACAACATTAGTGAAGAGGTTATTACCAAAATTAAAAAATTGATAAGTTAATTTTTAATCAGCCAGTATTAAAATCTTGTGGTATTACCAACGTAAAATCAATTTTCTTTGAAATTTCGTAGTAGAACAGGTAAATATCAAATCGCCTACGGCAGTGCCAATGCTGTGATTGCATGAAGTAAATGCAACGCAGCGCTCCATTACGTGGCCCATAAATCAAGTGTGCATTGAAATCTACTTCCTCTTTCGTGTCAGAGAGCCATTGCCAAACGACAGATATTTAAATAATATTTAAACCTCAAATCACGTTCTTTGGAAATAACTCTGATTGTAACATAGATCTTTTTGTAAAAACCAATATACAATAAATTCAGTAACTGTCAGTTAATGTTATAAATTTAATATCATTTCTATCGATTATGCAATATAGATAGATCAACTTTGTAATTATCAATAATTATTACTATAAATATAAACATAGTACACAAATTGTGCCTCGTTGATTAATAAATGCTTTCCTTTTCTTTTTACAGATCTCTCTATCTAGTGAATCTTAGACCACCAATCAAAGTTCGAAATTTATCTAGAACAAGTATATTTTTGGTCCTCATCATTTCAGCCACAGAAAGTTCACTGCTGGACGTAGGCTTCCCCTATAGATTTCCATTAAACTCTTTCGAAGCGGCTTGCATTTAGTATTTTTCAACGACTTTGACAAGGTCATTTGTCCAACTTGTGGGTGGACGTCCCACGCTTACCGTGTTTTACGCGCTATGTGGCCTGCTCGCCACCTACCATTTCGATGGGCTACTTTATTTATTTTCGTTAGTTTATTCTTTATCGTTACTGAACACAGTTGTTTTATTATTACTACTGAATAATAATTTAACATTCGTCAAATTATTCTAAGATTTTATCTGTGAAGATGATAATCACGTTCATATGTAAATCATAAAAGGTTTGAATCGTCTTTTGCCGTTTGAAACAAGCAGTCAGGGAAAGACCCCGGCAGCTTTTGCATGTTGCATTCGGTTTACACTGCCGCCACAGTCGACCTCACCCGACACAAAATTTCCATCGAGCTGAATATGTTATAATTGTCACTCTGGTCTACCAAAAACAAAGTTGGGAAACTATTTCTTTGAATATGAATTTTTTTTCTCATACGTACAACTTATTAATACTTTATATGACTATTAAAATATAATAATCTATAATAACGGTATTTATTCCAAAAAAAGGTTATGAATGTAGATAATACATTATAAGAAAAACAATAAAGGGTACAGTTTTTGTGTTACTTCTTTTTATCGTTTACTAGTAGCACCAGCTCGCCTGGTGAGATTCGGCGATATGGACGAAGATGAAGACTTAGTAGGTACCTATTCTCTATGACCCTAAAAAGATCGAAATAAGGAAGCCGGCAGATTGTCCCATGCTCGGGCTTTGCGGGTCAGAAACATTAAATGGAAACGCATGGTACGTCTCCAAGGATTTTGTATAGAATGTACCATACATTAATTGACAGAAAATTAGATATACTTACCCCTTTAAAGCTTTAACACATATAACCAATCACCATGTATATGTACTAATCTTTTTTTAAGAGTTCATTTCCTTTGGATTTTATTAGTATTTAACAACCTTTTGTTTTATCTAGAAATAGTTAGCTGCGAGTAGAACAAGATAGCTTGTTTTAACCAGTTACCAAGCGTTCTACAAACAATAACATAGCTTAGCTTTTAAGCTTCGTTTTGTTATGATTAAGTAAAAGCACATACAACAACATCATAAATTGTTTGCAACACACAAAGTTCGCTGCCGATGTTTTTAGTTTACACACTATTTTAATCTAAATTTGATAATTACTTTAAAATAAACAAAACATTAAAAAAACGGGCTTAGAATTTCACCTATTACACAAATCTCATCAAAACAGAGAAATCTACACAACTTTGCGTTTATGTTTTCATCCTCTACTGATATAACACTTGTGTATGGAGATATGAGTGCTACGAATAGGCACAGGGTGTCATGTACGGGTTAATACCTTGCCTGAGAGACATGTCAGGCCGGCTCAGCATAACGTCAAAGGCAAATTGAAAATTAATTTATGCTTGCAAAATTTCATATAAAGCTCTCTGAGATTGTAAATCAGTCACACAAAACTTTGCGTTAGAGGGGAACCCAATAAGCTTTTTATTACCTAATTTAGTGTACCTACGGACTTTTATTTATATAAAAATGGTATTTCATTTTATACAAAAATTCATTGCAATTTTCCTCTATTGATAAAAATGTTAAAAAATATTGACAATTACATTTTTATGATTATATGTAAGGACTACTTTACTAAATGCGTTTTTATTAATAAGTTTATTACGTAACAAACTTCTAACTCTATCACACCAATCACGAAAAAAATTTATATATGTTTATAAAAAATATAAAACTCTTTTTGAGTTTGCTGTGGCCATTCTGAGATGACGGCACGTTAGCAGCCCTCATAGCGAGAAAATAAAGAATGCCACTGTAGGGGAACTTATTCAAATTGGGCTATTCCGGCATTCTTTTCATGACGTTCACAATTGATATCTGTAAATGAACCTTCGTGGACAATAGTAAGAATAAATCAATGAATAAATATTAATATTATTTAAAATAGAATAAAAAAGTAATGTACTATTTTTAAACGAATGTGGCTTGGCTTGTTCTGATTATTCTAACAGAATTGAGTGAATTGAACAATTTCAATGAATAAAGCACCTCGTCGTTACCCCCGTTCGAACATTTGATGCTATCATTACAAGTGCTTGTAACGTAACAAACCTGAACGCACTCGCGGGAACCCGGAGTTCTCAGAAAGAGTCGTAAATACTCTCGGCGCCTCTCACTTATAAATTAGGATCATAAAGCAGTTGCCGAAGTTTGCTAGCGGCGCTACGACCATAAAACAACGCTTACGCCTCTTAGGGGATATGGCGACGCTTCCGTGCTCGGTACTTTTCAATTCGCGCTAATAATTGAAAAATAATCAATGCTGTGTTATAATTACAAAATAGTCAGTAATATTTGTGTAATGACTTATGGCAATACATGGCACTCATTTTAGGCCTCATTGACAAGGTCACGTTCCATTGACCAGCCATGTAGAGGGAGGTATTCGAGATTTCTCTAGCAGACGCAGACGAGGAAAAGCAACCTACATAAAAGTAACCCAGCAGGTTGATAAGTTGAAGTGGCAGTGAGCAGGACACATAACGCATAGCCGTTTGGGCTTGTTTAGGTTTAAGTTTTAGAGCAAAGGCCATAGGCCGGCAAACACAGCGCAGGACGTGCACCTTCAACGCCGGTGACTTCTGATCGGATCGAACTTTGAAGCGTACCGCTTCCTACCGGTCCTATTGAAAATCCATGAGAAACGCCTATGTCCAGCAGGGGATATCCTATGGCTGAAATAATGAAATGATGAACCAATAGTTACTACTGTACTACAGAAGATGTTATATTGTATTTGGTCTAAAGTTATCAATAGACTTTAAGTTATACAATTTAAAAATAAAAAATAGATAATGAGAAAGTATAATTTGTGTTCGAGTTACCCCACGTCTTGCTGTTCTTTAAATTTACAGATAAAATAAAATATGACACCGCTTTAAAAATAGGAAAAGAGTGTAACAACATTTCTTTCAAAATAAATGGCTATTTTAATATTTATGGCTCAGCGCAATGCTTGCACCGGTTGCTGTTCGTAAAAGCGTGTGAATATGAATCAAAATTTCACCAGTCCCTGCCAATTTTCATGTTAATTGCGTTTTATTACTTCCCGAAATATTCTCATTAAACCTGTACAACACGTTGGATAAATAGAGGATTTACGTCATAAAATATAGACAGGTAGGCACAGTAGATGTATGGAAAATTTGGCTTGAATATAGAACACTGTAAACATATTAAACTAGCAAGTGATTACTGAATTTAAACTGTTTCTGTACTCTGTATAAACAAATAGCAAAAGTCATTGTTTGTAAGCTAAATTTCTTACACAGTTAACCGTAAACAAATGATAAGTATACGTGATTTTGACAATGGACATGGGATATTGGTAATAATCTTTGTTATCAAAACTAAAATAGGATCACAAACATAATTCAATCTTTTTTGATTAATATTAATTGACGATTTATCCCAAAATAAATTGTGATATTTTCTTGAATAAGTAATAATTTTTTTTATAATTTACTCTAATTATTTGTTAATTATATTAACATTTTATGCTTAAATATTAAAACATAGCAAATCCAGACAAATTCACTTTGTAGAATGTCAAAAAATAAAGGGAGAGATAATGAAATGCGAATTTCATTAAACGCCCACTGAAATTTGTAAAAGGCCAATACGTAATAGCGTTACGAATTAATGAGACGTGTTTTAAACTTCTCTCGGCATTCCATTAATTAGCGCCTGATAAATTTTAACTGCGAATTGTTTAAAGTAGCGTTACTGTGAGCAATTTCACTTGTGTACGTTTTTCGAAATTCTCCACAGTTCTAGTGTGACGATTGAATTTATGTCACAGCTGCAAAAATTACAAAACAACTTTATTTCACATTTTCGTTAAAAATTAGTAATCGAATTTTTTTCAATACAAACAAAATAAATATTTACTCTATAGATTGTCCAACTGATACTAATACACACGGTGAGTAGTTATAAGACTTAAATTTATGAATGTATAGCTCTATAGCCAGCAAATAGTTTTAAATCTTTTACACTTATTTTCAATCACTTTGTATAAAGTAATCACTCAGAAATATATTTTTTCTTTATGTTTTCTATTGGAATCTGACAAGACAATAACTTATAGTAGTAGAAAGTCTGCAGGTACAGATAGTAAACAATGGTCAACTTTAATATGCATTTATCAAAGATTTTGAAAACGCTTTTTTTGGTATATTATCATTACATTTTTTATTGTTCTTGAAACAGTAATGAGCTAAACACAAATTATACTTAACATTTTAAAGTTTTTACATGTTAAAAAGGACGTGTCATTTGCTGGTATTATTTTTTCTTAAACCTTAACAAGAAAAAGACATTTTTCGCTTGTGGGAACATATTGTAATACGAAGTGGCGATCGATCTCTACCCTACATAAATCGTTCGCCATTTATCCACTTAGTCTTAGATCGCAAACGTCATGTCCTCGGGCTTGTCGCTGCAGTCCGTCTTTTACATCCGCTGCAGTAAACATGAATCAATCCGTATTGATCTTAGATTTCGGTTTGAATTAAAGCAACGGAATAATATATTTATTAGCTGAATTATTGATTCTTCATCGTTGATGTAAACTAAGGAAAATGTTAAAATTCTTTATTAATTGTAGATGCAGTGACTAGTTTATATAGGCATTGTTATGTGTACAGTGATAAAAAATTAACGTTATTATAAATTTTAGTTTGGAGTTATAAGCATTGTAAATAGTTAATCAGAACAATACTTTGATTTTACATAACAATATTTCCATTTCATGTTTTATCAGGCACTAATTGACATCTATAAAAATTCTATAAACCTGCCCATACAGTGTCAACTTTCTAAATCTATTGTCCGTATCACGCCGAATAGCGTGATCAAAAAATCGTTTATTCGAAGTTGAATTTACAAAGAACAAGTGAAGACTTTCTTTATATTTGCTCTTTCGTGTCGCTTCACTTACTAAATCCTCGCAAGTACTAATTATTAAGGTTAAACTCAGCCAATTGTAAAACTAGATGAAGAAATAAATAATAACAAGTCAACTTGACCGTCATATCAGCCAAGTTGATTTATTTATTCCTTCATAAAATATTATAGACATATAGAACTCCAATACTATTTAGTATTTTTGACCAATTAAGTTATTTCACGTAGGGAAAACATAATGACCGAGAAAGTATACAACCGATTGAAAAAAACCTGATTTAAGAAAATCATGAATGTACTTTGAGGGCTAAATTTCGATTTAAAATAGCTTAAATTCTTTCCAAGAATGAAATTTCAAGTTTGACTGTAGTGATCCGCAATAAACCGTTATTTGGCGATATCATGAAAGACGTCATAGCACGTGTTTATTTATTATTAATCGCCTTTACCTTTTCCTCAGCGAATATTTTATTTTAAATTCACAAGAGTTCTGGAATTGTAAACCCTTTCTTTGATGTAGCTCAAAAAATCCATTGGAATTAAGTCGAGAGATCTCGGTGACCAGGGGACATCCCCATAGGAACCGATTTGTTTTTAGAGGAAAGCTAAATTCTAAAGTAAATTTATCGAATGGTTGCATGTGCAATCACATCATCCTGTTGCAACCACGTGTGTGATGAATAGGATCGGTGAGTTAGCAGATCAGACAAGAACAAATGCCTAAACAAACGTCAATAATTCTCAAATATTTCTATAAATTTCCCGTAACGAAATAAATATTATTAGTTTTATGATTTATTTGAAGTAGGCGGATTAAAGAGAAAGTTTATAATGCAATGAACGTGTATATATATAGGTGATTTAACTAGATAATTCGACCAGAATCTTCAGTCTTCTCACGTACTTTTCTCGACGAAACCTCCTCAAGACAATTATATCGCACAACTTCGAGAAGTGTAAGTTGGAATTGGAAAACAAAAGTATATGTGTCTTTGGGTCGGTTAAAAATTGTTTGTATTTTATTTGTAATATCCATTTCAATTCATATTAAGAAAATAATAAATTGAGAAGATGACATGTACACATGGAAATATACTCAATATTTTTGAACACTGACACAATTTTAGAATTTATAAAGAAGCTTTAACTATGGTATCTCTTTTATTTACTTTCTGATTATATGATTTTTCTTTACTTCTCATTTTTAGATGATCAATTACGAAATAATTATTAAACACTCTATGAAAAAATCTAGGGCTTTAAAAAGCCTTTTTCAATAAAATTATCACGGCTACTGAGTTTCTTTCTGAAGAAGTTGTCAAAATACATGACATTAGTACTAGTGTTCTGGATTGAACAACGTCATAGCTCATATACAGGAATAATAAAACGTACCACCGTTGATTTTGTAGTAGTGAAAATTTGCAGTGCTACGCAGTTACGAGTTAAAAATTCTGATAGTATAAACATAAAGGAAAGTGTCACATTTACATAAGCCATTACAGTAATAAAAAAGTGTTACCTTGGATACTAAGAATTTAAAGAAAGTTTTTACTTTGTTTATTTTACCTTGGACCTTATTATGCGTCGTTACTATAACAGACCTACATAACATCTTCACGAAACCTTGATGTGCATGTTAAACTGATCGTTGTGAGATTGTGAAATCGTTTGAAAGTAATTCGCGAAGGAGAGTTTGCTACAGGCGCTGTGCTTACGGCACTCGAAGTTAGTTGAATCTAAAGTTGTTTCTAGCTTGTCCCACTCATAAAGTCAAGAACGAGAACTTAGGCACTTTTGCAAGCTTCCATCAAGTGTGATTCAAGTCTGCGATTGTTTAAATGAGGGTTATTCAATTACAAGTTTTAACAAGATAAAATTATAATCTAATTACTTTCAAAATTGATTAATATAAAAAAATGTTATACAAGAATGACGTATAATGCTACTGATGTCTGATGACAGATTTGTCTGATGACAATCAAACTTATATTAAAATGTAATATTTAACACATACTTTTAATAAAAGCTTTGAATGATATATAAGCAGTATGTCATTCAAATATCTACTGTATGTGGCGCTTCAGTAAGGACCCAAAAAATCATAATCAAAGGACTATCTTTAAAAGAATAAAGCACTTTTCGACAAACTGTGTACTAAAATAACATCCACATATAATAATTTAAAAAAATACATGACATATTTTTTTAATTTTCCGAGGTCAGTCACCAGTCCTTTCATTCAACACTAAGGCATATTATTTTTTTTAGATTGTTTCACTTTCTAGTGGTATTCTCAAAGAGATTATTTAAAGAAATCTTCAAAGATTCTGTATTTTAGTAAAAACGAATACAAAAGCTTTTTCCGTAGGTATAAAAAGGGCTTCAAGTAAATTATTCAGTTCGTGACAAGTTTCCTCTCAAGGGCTTTGGATAGATTATTAACGCGTTATCTGTGATTTTTACCATAAATCCGTACTACACGTTTATAGTACTTATTCTACAGCATATAGATTTCTATCTGAAAATATTATAGTGATAAAATCCATCTATTTATTTAAGTATCTGCGTTTGTATTAACTCAAGAATTTATTCTTAACAATAGATTAACGAAGACAGATATTCTTCTTTCTACCTTTCGTCTTCATTCTTTTAGAAAATCTTAAACGTCTCTCTACTAAAGCTTAAGAAGTAATTTAGTATCAGACTTGTTTAGACGAGGAAGTCGTTGGAACTCCAATGTTCACACAAACTTAACTTAAATCTTTCACGAGTAAAAATATTAGATTAATTTCGGAAAAAGTTATACCCAGTAGCGTAAACGGATCTTGTTTCAATGTAGTGAATGTCCAACCGTTTGTATGAATACGTGGAATGAATTTTTTTAACTAACATTAACGACAAATTTGCGTTATTATGATTTAATATACATTTTTTGTGAATATCTTATAGAACACATCCATCACCGATGTAGTCCATAACAAAGATTGATCAAAATGAAAAGCACCAAACTATTTATTGTTATCAAACTGATATGTTTTTACTATTGGGACACAAGAAAAAGAAAAGTTATACGAAGCTATAATCTAGTACAGTGTGAATTCCTACATATGAAATTTTCGTTCGAGGATATTGCGCTAGCCAGACATCGAACCTCCAACTTATGGTCTTAAAGTCCGAATCCTATGCCATTAGGCTATCGCTTACTTGCTCGCAATGGCTCTTAAAACAGACATTTAATAAACAAATTAATAAAACTTGAAATTAAACGTATATCTTATTATATTTATATATTATAAAATATTGTTTTAATTAATGTAATCAGGATTGTAGTAATGGTGATGTAAATTCTTGTGAAAGTAATAAATAAACAATATTTAAAGTCATCTGTTTTACACCTAATTCATAAAAACGGATTTTTTAAGTTTTAAATTCCGTCAGGACGAAAAATAAAAAAGGTTTTTTATTTCGACTTTTTTAAAAAATAGTATGCCTGTTTATTCTTAGTGTAGTATTTTTGGCTACTGTGAATAATTAAAAAAATAAGTGTAATGCTTATAAAAACATTAGCTTATAAGTATTGTTTCGGTAAATTGAAGAACTTAAAGAGTGACAATAACTTAAGCAGTACATTGGTATTGTGGCTCTTCAAACAAGGCGAAGCAAGCAGTACGTGACACGCAATACCAATAGAGGTTGTGAACCCCGCCGATGGCCGTACGAGTTGAATCAACTAACCGTGCCAATGAAATGGCCAATTATTGTCAAATATTCTGTTGAAGATAAAAAGCTACCAAGTATTATTCACAAATCTATTTTCTTTTAGTGAAATGTTTAAAATATGCCTCAAAACAAAAGAAATATTTTGTAACAGACCAGCGAAAGTCGGCATAATATACACATAAATTAATTCCAGTAAATAATTAAAATTCTGCGAACTGAGTAATTACAATGAAGGGTTTTATGTTTGTTTTAGTAATTTTTATAATTTATAATTGCTTGAAAATTAATATTATAATATTAATAACATAATGAAACATATAAAAATTAAGTTTGCTGTACTGTATCACCCTGCTAGTTTGACCGATGACTAAGTCATTGTCGCGTGGTCACTGGATACGGGCAGCGCAAGACTGGTCATAACGGCTATCTTTGGGTCTATTGGCGGACATGTAATGATAATACCATATTCCGTGGACTGAGCGAATACAGCGCTCTTTAAACCGCACTTTTAAAAGCAAGTGATTGGAATAGATGATGCTAGTAGGCGATTATAATTGTAAACGAATTTAAAGATGCGTTTGCACATGGCTACGTTTTGAAAAGTTACTTACTGTTTAATATTTATTACTTATAATAACTCAAACAATTTTTCTCTCAGATTTTTAGTCGGTTACTGGGTTTTCCATATTAATAATTAAATCTTTTCGTTTCTAGAACATTCGCAACATGTTTCTATGACAAGTTAAGCAGAAATTATACCAAAACATGCTAAATTGTACAATTAACTGGCACAAACAATATAACAAGAGACTAAGAGAACACATCGAAACGGTCCAAACCACAGATTTATACCATCATGTTGCCTTCTTGTAAATGAATCCTTTATCATCATTATTTCAACCGAAGTATGTCCACGATTGGACATAAGCCATCCTAGATAAAATTCGTACAGAACCGTTTGTAAGTGGCCTTAACTTAAGTTTGTCAATCTTTTGTGTATCCTTCGCTGCTCTTGTCGGACCGTGTTCTTCATTTCAGAACCAATAGGCCTCTGCGGCCATCTGTTCGGCGAACAATGTGACCTGTCCCCTGTCATCGATTTTCAATAGACTTTTATATTTGCAAGTATGTGTAAATACTGATTTTTGTACACAAGTAATCAATTATCATCATGTTATTATCCGACGAAATTGTATGTAAATATGTCCGACCGGAATCGCTGTGCCGCGCTTAAGGTATGCAGGGTTTTCTAACATGCGATACTACGTTTCTGGTCGGATTGTACGAAATAAAAAACTAAACGTAAATATGTTTTTTGTGCGTAAGTATTCCTAGTAATATTATATTCAACGCCCTTAATAAACACAGCATGTTTACTTTGGATTAAATCTTGAATAATTAATACTACCTAGACACAGTTAACACCTCATATAACCGTAATTCGCTATTTCCTGTGGAGTTTTCCGGATAATCGAATTAACTGCTACTGAAATCATTTCAGTGATTCCAAATATTTTAATTGACAAACAGAAATTTTGACTGGGAAATGGCGTTCAAATTGTGCTTACATTTGCTGGATGTTAATTTTATGTATAAATATCATATCACAGAAGTATCGAACATTATTTTTAGTTTTCTGACTACCATCGTTAGAATACACTATTGAAAAATAATAGCCTATCCAAATTAGTCATTACGTTCAAAAGAAAAAAAAATCTTAATTTGTCTTTTCGTCAAACATAATATTAAAGATTTTTCTTGGCGACATAGAAGGTTTATTTCCAGGTTTACGTACTGAGTTATTATACTCATTCTTAACAAACATATTTTTTAAGCGTTTTCATATGATCATTATTATTGGTTTTATAAATAAAACTACGAAATACAATGTTATCTAAGATATCCGGAGATATCTATGATATTTATGATGACTGAATATGATACATTTTGCCAAAAGACTTTAAGATAGCAGATAAATTACCGAAATATTTTCATAATAATAATAAATTTTATTTCAGACTCTAGTGAATCTATAGAATATTAATAATCATTTTTACTTAAAGGCTTTGTTAGTAATGGGTTAGTATTTTGTACAGTGTAATGATAAAAAAAATTAAGATTTATTTTCAATTTCAAAAAAAGTACTCTATATACTCGTATACTTTTGTATTGAATGTATAGTAGAGATACATCTTCGCACAAATTAGCACAATTATCAAATTGTCAGTTCAGTGTTGCATCTGTTAGCCAAATATCATTTCGGTGATAAGTCGGTTAAATGGTCAACGGTATATTATCTGGGTACCGCTTTCCTGTGTGCCAATTTCATTATATTTTCAGCCTTAGGACGTTAACTACAGATCAAAGGCCTCCCGCAAAGACTTCCAACAAAACCAGTTGTAAGTTGTCTGCTTTCAAAAAATCTTACGGTGACCTTAATAAGGTCGTCTGTCCACCTTCTAGGTCTGGACTTCCTACATTTTTGTCAATCTGCAGGGCAATGTCGATTGCTTCCTGTGTGTGTGTCTACGGACCTTCTCATTCCAAAACGACTATTTTAAATGATTTTTTTTTTACATATACATATAAAAATTAGGAGACTACCAAAAACACCTATTTGGAAATGGAAAAGCTCGTTTCATGTTATTAAATCCTCATAGTACTTCATTTGCGTTGATCACCCCCATTAAGAGACACGAAATACAACTAATTAGCTAAGAATTCGAATTACTCTTTTCAGTGAAATAAGAAATCTAAAATCTTTCGTTAGCAGGTACAATATTTTTTCAATTATGTAATCGATAATTTTAATTAATCATTACACCGCTGGCAAGCTCAAGACACCTGAACCAATATTTGCGTGACTGTTCATAATTATTACGGAAAGTCTACGTCGGGATATTAGTAAAACGGGCTTTATGAAGCAAATTGTCAGTTTCAGTTAAAACTTTTCTTCAATTGTATCAGTCGGAAATTGATGGCTAATGTAGTTGGATCGACTTCTCGATCGTTAACCTAATTTTTTATTACAAATATATTTCATATCGATTTTATTGCTAATGGAGTTTATTACTTTTAATTGAAAAGTTTTTTATTTCATTTATTTGTAAAAAAAAAACAATAATGAAAAGTTATCCTTACTTTGCTCATGTAGTAATTATTATAAATACAACAAATTTATGTTATTACATTCCCATTACCAATCTTTTATAATAGAAGGCCACTGTTTTCTCTAGTCGCATTCTGCGAATTGGAAATGGCTGAACGCCCAGTGCGCGCTAGTCTTAACCTCTTATGTAACAACTAAACTTGAGATCCTTCTTAAAACCTACCACTTAGACCATTACATACTCATGTAACTGGATAGGACAGCCACCCCAATCTTTGTCGTTCGAGCAAACGCTCCATAAAGTGACGAGACGTTAAAAGTCTGTGCTAGGCTTGGCCTGTCACTGAATACGTGTTTAACATTCCGATCCAGGGGTGCCCGAGAGAATCAAATCTCGGATTGACCAGGTTGCTATTGTTGGGCAAATTTTTGATAAAATATCTCTGAATAATAAACTAAAAAAGTTAAGACGTTTATTAAACAAAAACTTATTAAAAGTCCTAATATATCATAAGTAACTTTTAGGTAGTAACTAAAAACTAAAATTGAATATGATTTGCTATAATACATTATAGATATCGTGTAAGCAAACAAAAAAAACTCTTGTGTGATGAGGGCTCTCCTCAGATCAGAGCGCGTTTGGAACTCTTGTTGCTTTGAGTTTAGGGTTGCCATTATAGAAGAGCTCAATCTAATCGTTGATTTTATTAAGAATTAGACTCTCTCGTTATTGTCCAATTATATAATGTAACACCGCCAATTAATTTCCTTTACATTTACGCAACTACGTATATATTTTCTAACGTGCACAAAAAAGAATATTAAATAAAATTATTTTTTTAACTATACCATTATTTTTTAGTGTTGTTATCTAGATGCATCATTCAAGCGGGCAGCATCACTATCTCTCTGCTTAGAAAGGATTCCATTGACTGTTTTTTAGTCTTAACAGACAGACAACAGTTTGTTGAGAATTAAATTTTCATATATGAACACCGTACTCCAGATGACTCCAGATGACAATTTACTGATCTAACAGTAACAATTACATAACACAATGCAACAAAAATGGTACGATTGAAAAGTAATACATAGTTACATAGAATATCTGGCTCTGAAGCCGCATATAAGGAGCAACAGAAGGCCGTGGCCGCCATTGCCGTTAGATACCAGTTTTGTGTAAGTACTTGTGAACATAAGCCGAAACAACATATAATTTAAATACTTGTGCTCCGTACGTGCTGCGCCTCGTAAATCTCGCGACAAGGGGACTTTTGTTTGCGAAGTTTCCTTTTTATTTTCTCTTTATCTGTGTAATGCAAAAGCCTGCGAAACTCAGGCGCAACTCTGAAACCCGCTTAACTTCAATAAATCAATTTGTTCACTTACGCTTACTTATACACACTCGCAGCGAGCAGACTTCGGGACGTGAGACCGACTTTGAATGAAAATGTAAAAAAAAATCACCGTCACACTCCCTGTCTAAAAGTCTTAATCCATTTGCGAGTGTTGGAGTGTTCCGTTAAAGTACAATTTTGTTAGTTTGTTTATACTTCTAGTTTCCATTAATTGGACTTATTATAATTAATTTAAATATAAAACTATGATATTTTCAGTTCACATTTTAATATTTACGATGATAAATGATAATGAATTGGATATTAACGTTTATCATTTAATTATTATTAAATTAATAAATAGACATCTGGGAAAAATAATTCACATAGCGTTTATTTATAATTATTACAACATTATAATTGCAGTAAAAAATATATTGTAACGTTATTTTTAAAAACATATTGTTTTAAAACTTAGAGAACAACTAGAAGTTTTATATGTATCTAAATCATATGTGTACAACTATTTCATAAATATTTGAAGAAACAAAATTAAAAAGTTAGAACATGGAAGCCGTTCGTACACTTTCATTTTGCATCACAAAGTTAGAGGTGGCCGTCGTCCTATTTTAAACACGATAACGCCAACTTCCCGGTCCTCGAAATGTGAATACCTTGTAGCGAAAATGTGACTAACGGAAACTGCACAAGTAACTATCCTGTCCTTTCGCGGCACACATTCGCTACTCGCTCACGTCTCTCCGCGCCCCGCGGCCCACTTGCACCCCCTACAAGTGGACCGCTGAACGGTTTCTATTCAAATTCTTGTATTGTAAATCTTTATCGTCTTCTTTCTTACTAAGTAATAGCTAGACTCTGTCTAGTACAACTCGTGAATAAACGAAGTACTTTCGAAAAATTAGCCATGCATACAACTCACAGCCTCGTCAATGCCGACGTCAATGTCGGTTTAAGTCAACACTTTTACTTTCAAATTTTATAGCAATATCACTTCAGCCGTGGGACGTCCTCAGCTGGACGTGCCTCAAAGCATAACGATTATGTTGATATATGCCTCATAGGTATACTTGGGGGAGGCCTAAACCTTGCAGTGGCCATCAGAATTGAAACGTCTTATAAACGTATTTGTATTATAACAAATTTATGTGAAACGTTAAATTTGAGTTGGTTAAATTTCTTATGCCACTTATACTAGTAGCTGCCCAGATATATACCAGTACCGCGGTAACTATTTCTACCGCTGAGCAGTAATGCGCAAACATGACTGTATTTCAGCTCGTCACCGTTAACAATAAAATTGCAGGACTAATAAGACATACGATTTACAATCTCGAGGTGACAAGGACACAAAACGGGATGACTGTGGCTTTTAATATTTGATAAGTAATTTGCTTGTTTTTCTACTTAATTATATGAATGATGAAATTTGTCAAATAATAAATCATACGTAACGTGAAGTACTATATTTCATCTGGTGCGTACATTAACGAAATTGTACCGCAAGTCTTATCACTTTTTGTTAAAAAAAGTAAATCTGATTGAAAACGCTGTAAAATCGCCAGGTTTCTAAAAATTTATTGCTATGGTAGACGAAAATTTGTCTCGTTGGTTGGTATAAATAAAGATTCACCAGCGATACAAACAGAGTGTTGTCGCTTGAGCTATAGGAGCGTTCGTACCTCTCAAGAAATTGGTACGCTCTAAGTTAAATATATGAAAATTATGAAGAATTTGTGGCATAAAGTATGATACATTCCCGATAAGACCGGATGGAAGCCGCTTGAATTCAACGTTTTTTGACGAACTTAACAAGGTCACTTTGTGACGTCGTACGCTGCGCTTGTCGATCCACGGTGTCCACTTCAGAACCTTATAGCGCTAAAAACCATTTGTTTTGCAAGCTATATGGCCTGTGCACCACCATTTTAACTTGGCAATCCGCTGGGATGTGTCGGTTACATTTTTTGCATGCGAAACTCCGTATTCCTGATTCGATCTCGAAGAAAATTTCAAGCAAAGCTGTCTCTATAGCTCGTTGAGCGACTGTGGACTGGCTAATGATGCCAGTATCTGCTCGTATTATAATTAAAGGAATACTTATTTGTAAATCGATATTTAATCTTATATTTAGTCGTGTATAACTCATAGGAAACATGTTATAATTTTGGTATAGCAATAACAATATGGATAAGGTATATTCTGTGGCCGTCGATAAAAAAAACTGAATACATAAGTTAATTTACATTAAAATTGTTTTTATAAGAATGTAAATTCTGTCTTTTTGTTAAAATGAGTATTAAAATAAAAGTTTCTATGAATATACTACGTTTTACAATTAATATGTTATAGTCATATTAAAACTTAATCTTCATTTACTTGTAGTTACAAATTTTAAAAAAAGAATTACTTATTAAGAATATCCTAAATTAAATCGAATTTCTCCTTTACTGTTTTATTTTTTGACCAAATAAAATATGTTAATAAAATATTTGTTGTGGTGTTTTATAATGTCTATTCAACGTTCCCATATATTTATATTTACTCATATAACACCGATATTAAACAAGAGACAAACAATATTAGAAGGAAACAAATGAACCTCGGCCAAAATTAATGAAGATTACAAAATTCACGGCCATTGAGTCCCGCGTTTCGGCGAACCTTTCCAAGTTGCTTGTTAGACTAAATTGAGAGAAATAATAGCACTCATTTGTTAGGTTTAAACGTTTAAATTTTCCTCTCGGAATGTAACAATCAAAACGATAGGAATTAATTGATGCACTCTATTAAATTTGCAACTTATAATACTTACTTCCTGCCCTTGTGGTCTGTGTAGACGATGTGGTTCCTGGCCGCAGGAGTTTGGCGCGAACGGTTCAAAGAATGCGAGTCCATTGCACTAGTCGTTCAGGACATGCCAGCCTTTAAGTAATGATAGCTTTTCACAGCAGTCACTTTTCTGTCCACATTTGGTACTGTAGAGCTGTCGGCTGTCGGTAACACTTTGGAACTTTTAATTTAGTTACTGGACTGGACGTCGCGGTCAAATTATTTTCTAACAGTTCGCTGTCTCGTTAAGTTCAACAATTTTAAATGACCGGCTTGTTAGATGTCGGTATTCTTCGCACATTGTAAACAAAGTTTCGAGTTAAAGCTGTGGAATTTCATCGACTCTGTTAATTGTTTTAGGCATGAGTTTTACTTACATTAAAAAACACGTGAAACTAATTAAACAAAGTGCTCCTGGGTAAACGAAAATAAAGTATACGGTTAATTAAAATAACCGAGTTGAGGACGTGTTTTAGAGTTACATGTTATGAATTATAATTCACTTGAATTAACTGTATTACAATATTCTATACCGTTTTTTTTTTCGTTTCGTCTAAAGGATTTTACATTACGAAGGATCTTACCAAAGGAACGGAGAAAAAGGTTTGCTCATGCCAAACGAAGATAATTATTTATTGAGGAGTGGTAGTCTTAAACTCTATTATGTAAAGTATATATGTGAAGTACATTATTTACTATCTACAAGTAGGCGGAGCTATGGATAAGGCGGGCTTATTGAAATCTACAAGGAGGTGGAGAGTAGGCCGTTATTTATCAGCCGCTCTACCTTAAGTAAGTAAATACGAGTCTACGAGATTAGCTGACTCATGAAGGAATCATCTATCATGTCGATAAATTGAAAATGACTGAAGTTGTTATTAAAAAAATGTCGTGACTATAATAAGTAATATTGTATCTGTAAATTTTATTAATATTTTAGAGCATTAAAATGTTTTCTTATTTAGTAAATTACATAATCCGAATACACAGGCTTTAATTAACTGTGGAATTTCGGAGAAACGGCAAATATTCCAGGACTGCTCGGGTTTCAACGTCTCCCTCCGGACGCGCTAGTTTCGATTTACATTCTCTTTCATTTATTTGATTTACAATGCCATTATAAACATATCTTTTGTAAGCTATATTTATCATAAAACGTTGCAGAGGAAAATAATTGCTTTTTATCACTAGTGATCAAACAATGAAGAAACAAATAATAGTTCAATTCACTTTTAAATACTTACAATATAAAAATTCCTGAGATCAGAGAAAAATATAAAAGTTAGGGAAAATATTAAAATTACTAAAAATGTATATAACTTTGCAGGAAGTAGTTGAAAGACAGTTATTTTATTAATTTATCACTGCGGAAATATGTGAGTAATCTGCAATAGACACGTAATAAGTTACAGAGGGCACCCGAACGCGGACGCAAAGAGAAGCTCGCTCGCCACCGAGGCTCGCACCCGACTGAGCTCTCTACCCTTTGCTCTACAATTATCCTGCACTGTCGAACATTTCTGATGGAACGTGTACTCCAACTGTTAGGTTAATAAGGTACAAATTAGCTTAAACACGCCACAAGAAAATCCACCACGGACTCAGATCGCGAACGCGCAGAGCACGTTACGAAAATCTAATTCTTCCTACACGAACATAATGACGGCTTTAGAACTAAAGATGATGTTGAATTCGAAAGCTTTCTAGGATGTTAAAACTGTCGTCTGAAAAACTTTGTGTTACAGAACAGAAGGTTCAATTTTCAGGTATGTTTTCCGCAGGGAGGCGGTCGTAATGCTTAAGGGGTGGCGCGTAAAACACGCGCATGCGTCTGCCTCTTGAATAATTCTTCAAACTCTTAATTTCTACGAAGCTGAATTAATCTTCAGATTTTTTTGCGGGACTTCAATCCTTGTTCAAGCAGGCTATGAAAACTGTTTAAGATATTTAAACTTTTTATTTTATTATTATGCTTTATTGCGAGAACGACTATTTTATTACGTTACATAAACTTAATATATTGTTAATTCAACAACTTTTTCCAAGAAATTATAACATACCAAAATTATCAATAGGCAATGACATGTGGTCTCTTTCATAATTTTTCTATAACAACGAACTTCCAGTAATTCAACTTTAAATTTAAATTGCTTAGCAGTTTCATTGGCGCCGAAATTTGGCGATCGCACGAAGCTTACACGAATACACATGAACAACAAGACCATAGCTTTCTCTCGCCATATTTTTTATTATATTTATGTCATTTAAATAATGCTATTCAAGTGTTTTACTTATTTTAATTAAATGTGCATAATATAAAATTTCATTCTGTTTAAGAACGATTTACAGTATACATATAAACCGTTAAAAACTACCTGAATAAATTACTGCAATTATTTGTCGTTAGATTGAGCTATTTAATAATGTATATCCAATTTAACCAACACATACCCAAAGCATATACAATATTGGATACTTCTACTATTACTTCATTCATGTTAAATGTTTTAATTGTATTGTTGTATTGCGTATTGTATTTATTGAATTGCGCCGATAAAGTTTAGCAAGTTAGGTATCGAAAAACTAATTGCATTTCGCGACATTTCGGTGCACACATCACTATTACAAATTAAGTAAGATTGATGTTGGTTGGTTCACTTATATTTCAATGTCTCACCGTATAATTCGTAAACAAATGAGATGAAGTGGTGAAATTTGTATTTGTACGAACATCGAGCAACCCAACCGCGGCGGGCGTTCCGCCACGATGTAACTTCCAATATGAGCTTTGTTACCGCTTTGTGCCGCCATTTCTTGTGTCACTGCATTGAATATATCGGGTGCTTTCCTTTGTGCCCGGAATATTGCTCGTCTTTTGTCGAAATGAACGTTACCTTCCCGCGAGTTGTTTCAGCGAAGAATTTCCCGATTGCAAAGTAATATTTTCCCTTAAGAATTTCGATGTGTTTCTTTCATGTTGGAGATGACTTTACTTTGGATTATATTGTAGCGGGAAATGGTATTGAACTTTGATTTTTGATGTGACAGCATTGTAAATATTTATTTTGCACTTAGTTTTATGTATCAAACGCGAAAGTTTTAATTAATCTTATGGGAAATCCTCTGCGCTAGTATTCACATTGGATTTGTCATTTCAAGTCCAATAGTCTTCTGACCACCAATTAGGTTCGGATTAACGGCAGTACGGCTGGACGGTTTTATGTAACATGCACTCTTGAGATTGCTCGTTAATTTTAAATTAGCTCGTTCATCTACAATGACTTTTTTTCTTAATTAACTTGTATTTAAAATATTTTAAATCGGTATAGGAGTTATAGAACTAATAACGTTAGAAGTTATTATTAATTCAACATTTAAAAAACGTGTAAAAAAATTAACACTTTCACCAACACATTCAGTATAAACTCGGCTTTTAATGCTAAACACTAAAACTTAATTGTTGATTTCTTTAATAAAAACAAAAACTTAATATAAATTAAAAAGTAAGATTTATTATAATAATTATTATATATATAGTTTTTAGTAAAATATTTAGACAAATAATTATGAATTCCCGTAACATAGTTACTCGGGAACAATTTTATTAAAGCTGGTCGTATGCGGCACACGATACTTCTTTACATTACAATGGGTACGGCACCTGCATTCGGACACACAACTAATACGATGGCGAACATATAAGCCTTATGAATTCAATGACAATACTAAACCTGAAGAAAGATATATTACAAAAAATACGACAGTAGCTATAAAGAATTTCCTTTAGTTTACTGTTATAAGAAAAGTGTCTGTAATTTATTTACCACAGAACAAACTTGACTAACAGATATGGATGCAGGTTTCTAATAGGTCCCATTGAAATTCTATGACAAACTGAAATGCTTTGTCCAACACTGGACATCCTACGGCTGAAATGGTGAAGATGTTAGAACAAACTTACATAGAGCATTCTAAAACTTACTAAAAATTATACAACATACCCTTTTTACATACATAACTATTTCCCAATAACAAAAAATCTAAATTAAATATATTTATGTTTGCTTTATTCAAGCTTGAACATTTAAAGATGGTATTTCTACAGACTGTGATTATTATCTGCATAAATTAAATGACATTGCAATATATGTAGTATAATCATAACTAACTTATTTGTTAGTAACAATAAGAATCAATATTATTTTGGGATATTTTTTGCAACTGAATATTTTGTGAAAACTTCCATTAATAAAATTACTTTGCACCGCTTCAAATATTTAAAAAAAACTTGATAAAAGTTTTGATAAAAACTATAAATAGTTAGACATCGTTTTAGTGGCGGCGTCTGTATGTCCCATAGCTGCGCGCTAAACCAACTGCTAATTAACACAGGATTACCGAACAGAACCATCCAAAGCTATTTACAGTTTACAACTGGATTCGAAGACAAAGCAAATAATGTGCTATACAAACCAATGCTTTTCTTTAAATAGAGCATTAACAAAATCTTCTTCTTTTTAATTTTAAAAAAAATTCTTAGATGTCCGTACTGCTGTCCTATTTTAAAGTAATAACGAACATCTATATATACCCATCGCTTTAAAATATATATTTAAATTCACCTTGAACTGAAATTGATATCCAAACAAAAAGGTTACGAAAAACAATGTAATAGAAACAATTATACTTATCCTTTAAATGGAAATCTGTAAAAAGTACTCAGGTAATTTTTTCATAATTTTAAATATCTTTATTATTTATCGATGTTATGGCTGTAACTTTAAAATCTCATTTGAATCTTTCACGTTTTGAATATGTTCATGCAACTACAATTGAAAACTTATACAAGAATACATTGAAATACATTGAATACGTATTCAGACATGAACTTTGTAGCTCGCAACTGTGCCACAATCTGTATATTTTTATTTTAATACAAACTTTTTTTTAATCCGCAGCACTAACTCCGAAAACGCTGAAAGAATGTTTCAAACGTGACGTAAGCAAGTACACAGCTAGCTTTTTCTAATTTAAACACTTTAACACTAAATGGATGAAAGGAAGAAAATTAAATAATCCTATAGTACGACTGACAAGTCATTCATCGTTGAACCATTTTTGTGTGTTTTGGTGCCATTATGAAACATATATATTTTCAACAATAATTTCGAATGAATATCGTGTGTTAATGCTATGTAGACACAGTGATTCTGTTTGAGTATTCAGGGAACACCGTCGGCCGGCCGCAAATAACAGAAAGAGCAAGTCCTCAGGGCATCGCTTTAGCTTTTCAATTTCCCTTTCGGAATTATTCGTGCTAATCGAATACGACCGCCGAGGTCTAGGGACACGATCGCGATGATTCATTCATGAGACTAATGTTGCAGTTCAAGTGGGAAAGTTTCCGGGTTAAATAGTTTGTTTATAAATGAAAACATACATTGTTATTTCAACACTCAAATGGTTGCAACATCGGTTCAAAGTTGAACAATCATAAAACAATTGTTTTCATTGCTTTTAATATAGAATAGCGTAAAAATCCTATTTTTTTCTGAAAAGTACTTTAATAATAACAAATGCAAGTTCAACTAAGCGATACATTGTATATTTTATTTTATCATTTCAGCCCATAGACAACCACTGCAAGGCAAGAGGACATACCATAATCGCCCCGCTTAGCAGACAGGCTCGATCGCAGCATTGGAATTATGGTACGCAGAGGACCATCCTCTAGAAACTTGTTTATGAGCTGTGGCAATCCTATGTAATTAATGCACAAATAGTGCACTATATAAGTTTATATCCCGAGAATCAAACTCGCGGCCTACGATCGCAAGTCTCACTTCTCTATTGCTGGGCTACACAGGACTGATTGTAACTTTCACAGAACAGATATAAAACAAAACTTTATTTATAACTACGTTGTTTACGTACACATTTTTAATTTCAAGAAAACATTTCTTTACAAATTCACTTATCAACACTTATCAAATTCATTATTACAGCCAACTGGTTTTTTATATTATATTTAAGGTTTATCATCTATAGTGTCATAATGTGCACAAACTGTATAAATATTTTTTACGTATTCTTTCTTTCAGAACTATTTCTCATCTAAAATTCATCATTTAAAATTTGTAGTAAGAATATTTATTACATTATTCCATTTATAAAATGAAACTAACTTTCACGTAATAATTTCAATTATTTATTACAGTGTTTTATTTGTGTCAAAGTTTTTAGATAAGACGGCCCGTTGAAGTGTAAGACGTTCACATGTCATAGTCATTCCGATGTACCTCCTGACTTATTTTTAGAATAAAATAATAAATCGATGCTCTATCGCATAGACGTGTGTAAAATTCCGTTACTTATTACTTTTATTTGAGATCATAGAACTAATGAAAGAAAAGAGTAAATTCAAAATTCAACAATGCACATTTTGCTTATAGCATTTATTTTCGCTATTCGTAACTAAGCGCAAACTGAGCAACTATTGTTCCGTGTTCGATGCAGTCGTAGAGCTAGTGCAGTGCAGTGCAAATGATGAGGCGCGAGGTATTGTCGCTTCATTAATGAGCTGGGGCTAGCGGGACAGCCGCGCGGAAAAGGAAAATTAAACTCCTGGGCCCCGGGCTTGTGTTCATTACTCCACACCCGATTATTCCACTGCTATTTGCGAATGCAACGCTAAAATATTACCATTGAGTTCCTCTCCGGGCGTTGTCGCTTGAATTAGAAACCGGAGTATGTTGCATATTAAAATAGAAACTTTAATTTAATTTGGTCTTTGTCTTTTATAATAAATAAAAGACTATAACATTGCTAACATCTTTAAGAAACATTATAATGATTTCTAATTCCATATTGCTTTAATATGTATTAGACTAATTTATGTCTCGCATTGTCTTAAGTCCAATAGTTTTGACAAAAATGTTTTATCAAAATTTATAGTAAAATACGCGTCAAGTATGTGCACATATGAATCTAAAGTTTGTTCCTAACTAAACTTATCATTTAAAAACTTAATTATCCTTAGTGATATCGTTGGAAAACAATACTTTCTCTCTATCCTTATTAACTATATTACATCTTTTCTGGTCAAAGATATCGTCAGAAATCGAATTAAATATATGTTCACCATTTGAAAGAATTACTTTTCAAATATTATTTATGCCTATTGTATACAGGGAAACAATACTCATTCGAGAATCTCGGCAGCTGCAAATTGAAAGTAGCTTGTTTGTTTTTCATCTTGAAAACTGATGGTAGAAATTTAAAGTCCGTAGGGCATTGCTAAGATTTCAATTTCCTTTCCGGAATTACTTGTGCTCTAATCGAACACGCGTCAGGGGACACGGGGGCGGAGGGGAGCGTCACAACCGCAAATTACTCCGGCACTCTGCGTGCGAATGTTTAAAATGTATTATTGAGATACGTAACTGCACATTAAGCGAATATTTAATGCTACTTAATAATTTATTTTAACGTTGCGGAGTAATTAGATATATCTTTACGATTCCGTACATATAATTGATGGAACAAAAATTATGACTTCTTTGAAAGTTTCTTTTGAAATTGTACGCTAACGGGATAAAACCAATTTTTAACAACACATTTCAAAATTATATTATTTAAAACTATTAAAAGTGTCTTTGCGGTGTTATTAATATCTATAAATAATCTCTTTAAGGCATTTCTTATACTTCTGAAATAAGACTTCTGCTTTTGAAGGCGTCTCTATTGGCGGAAATTTACATCAATTATTAATTGATTTTTTACCTAAACTATACAATAAAAGTCTTGTTTGCATGTATCTTGAGAGTGGTAATAGACGCTCTATAAGTTTTTATGCATGGAAAAGTCAGTAAGTTATAAGGGGGGCGGATACAGGCGTGCGACAGGCGGCTGCTGATTGTAAAGCGCTCACAGACGGAGCCTATTCGATTTCACGGCTCGCCGCGTCCGATATTTATTGTCATCGGTGCAGTTGTACGACACGGCGCCTACTGAACCGCGCTGAAAAATCTCCATTCCGTAAATCGGACGAAAACATTCCGCTGCCCCTTCAACCAAACCGTTGTTTTGACAAAAAAAAGGCCCGCTATACAACCGGGGAAAGGCGACGTCAACACCGCGCTAACAATCGTTTCATGAATATATTTACCGACAGACATCTTGTCTCGTTAGTAAAAAGTGATGGCGTGTACGATTTATCACCTGCACGCGACACGAACGGCCCGGCGGACTCAAACTTCCTTTCTAAATCTTACTAGCAATAATGTTAGAAGGCAATTACGACAGTTAGTTTTAATCTACAAGAATCAAATTTAATTAATTAACTTCATCATGAAAAGTTCAATTATGAACTCATATAAAGTGGAAGGTCAAAATGAATGAATCGAATTATGTCAATTTCAGATAAAGTCGTCTATTAAATATCGTTTCGTAGTCAGGGTGGGCTATTGATACTGAGCCAAACGCAATTTGCTTTTCTGCAAGAATTATAAAAGAATGGAATTTATATATATAAAAAGTAAATTCGTACGAATAACTAACATCAGATGATGGCTTTAAAAAAAATAATAAAACTTAATTATTTTATCTATACATTATTATGCATTTTTTATATTAGACTATAGCTAAGGTTTATTACTTCTCTAATCTACGACGATATTGTATAAATCTAATTAAATTTTTGGGTCGCTTGCTTCCTTTAATAATCTACACTAATTGCGAGCTATAAACATAAAAAGGCAGAAAACCCATTTTTAAATGAATTAAGCTATTTAAAATGAGGACTGTTTAACGGAGCTGCATGAAAAGGCACTGTAAAATTCGTTTTAGTAAAACCCGCTAATGAGTGGGTAGGGAGAGCCTGTATGTTTAGACCATACAAACGTCCGGCAGTTGCGATGCGTGGCTCTGAATACAACACTAGCATCTGTGCTTGTTGATACAACTTAGAGGAATTGTTTACGTCATTATCCTACGGGTTTACTTGGATTAAGCATTCCTTCTATTACCACTAAAATGTTAATTAGATATTGAATGCTTCCTATTGCTTGCTACCTTTGATTAAGTTTCTATAGCTTAGGAATTATTTTAGATACAACGGTTACTGGTTACAATTTTCTATTGTATTTAAGGTACCGGAAAGTTTTATTGTATTTTATTATAATATTTATATTCTTGTACCTCATTACATATATTATTGTACATTATTTGATATGAGTTAAGAAATTTTTAAACAGATATCAGTAAATTATTTAGTAAATAACATGGAAAAACTGCTACTGTAGCATAAAAGCTTTCTTATTAATTTATTATTATAGATATTATATTATTTATTGCTATAACTCTTCGTTGCTGCTAGCTCTATTTTTGATTTATTGAGCTTCAGCAGACAATAAAAAAATGTATTGATAGCAATAACATTATCATTATTTAACATTTCTACCAAGAATTATTGTATAGTTATGTACGTATGCGGACGTAAAAATGCGGAAAAACACCGCATGCAGGTAGAGGTTACAAACTAAGCTGTGAGCTGTCAATAGAATTGTTTTCAGATTAAAATAAGGTGACACTAATTATTGGCATGTTTACTGACTCGTTAACGCTTTATACGAGTATATCATCTATGATTTGCATTTCGCATGGTTTGTACAATAAATAAGCTATTAACAAAAGCAATATTAAACTCGGTTATTCCTCAAATAACTTTAACATGATCACACTTCATGTTATTTACGTATTTATATCAAATTTACCTTTACCTCTCTAATTGTGAAAAGATATCGGACAGTTTTCAATGTTCGGGGAATATAAAATATATTTTAATATGAAAATGTAATTTATTTCAATTTTCAATACACAATATCGTACAACCTAAACAGCATTGTCATTTTGAAAAAAAGGAATGTACGAATACTTAGATTGTAACTTTACAAGTTACACTAACCAACCGAAAACTCTGTAAACCTGAATATATAGTAGTATATGTACTTGTTTTACTATGCATGGATAGTTATATACAGCCCAAACTCAATGCCCTGTAAATGTAAATTTATACCATTAGCATATAGTCGTTATAAAGCCATTTAATCTATAATTTATATTGAGCTATGTGCTTGCGTCTGTTAAAAAAAAGAAAAACATACATACTGGACATGTTTGTATCTAGCGAATATGTATTTTAAAATACGAAATTTTATTTAAACGTGTTTTCGATCAGAACGGTTTATTAAAAGAATAATTTAGCTGAAATATCGACCGTTAAGTAAACAATATAATACTTTAACAATTTTTTTCTAGTATGTATAACCATTTTCATTTTAATTTAGCTTTGTATATATATCACACACGACTATCACTACTGATTACAGAAAACTATGCACACATAACATCTTACCATTATCAAAGATAATTTTATCATAAATAAAAATCATGTATAATTACTATATTGTTATTTATTATTATATTTCCTGGGTTTGATTAACGAACTACAATCAGTCAACGAGCTATAGAGAGGGCTAAGCTGAAAATTTCTTTTGATATCGATTCTGAAATTAGGAGATCCACAGACGAACAAAAGTAACCGTAACTCAGTGAATTGGTAAGTTCAAATGATAGGCAACAACACGGATAGGCAACATGTACGTGGGGCCACAAAGCACGCAGAATTAACGAACGCTGTTGCCTTAAATTACTGTAGTAGAGACCACGGACCGTCAAACGCAGCGTAAGATGTCCACCCAGTTTGACATGACACCATGTTTAGGTTATCGGAATACACTCAATACAAGCTGCTTTCAACCGGTCTATACATAAAATGATTATAATTAAAAAAATATATACAATGACTTACATTTTACATGAAATGTACGCGTAACTTTCAAGTAACAAATGTCTCGAATTCTATTCTATAAACTGAATAAATTTATAAAACCGTTAAGGATCGCAAAAATCAGTTCATTTATATATGCAAAACTTGAGCAAAGAAATTAATTTTTTTTTATTTAATTCAATATCTTAAATTCCAATTCGAGTAAAAAATAGAAGCCCGTATTAAAGTCCGAATATTAAATACGGAGCTTGCACCGGCATGAAAACGCCGGAGTTGAAAATAAATTATTTTAATATTTTAGGTCGAGCAAATGATGTTTGCTGTTTCCGACGAGATTACGTACTAATAACATTACAAAACAAGCTCTTTGCGGGTAAATTATGCATGCTTTCTCGGACCATTACCGCAGCTCCTTTGGCTGTTTGGCCCTCGTTCAAAATCTTATGGGTGCCCTGTGAAGTGCGAAATAAATGCTGGCTTAATTACTATTCTCTGAAAATTTTTGTAGTTGATTCTGCATTGACGTTGTACAAAGCATTTGGTATCCATATCAGTAATTTTTTCATAGATCTATAAACAGAAAATAATTTTCACGTTTTATCTAGAAGTTTTATCCAATGTGCGAAATAAACTTCTTCACTAGTGTCTCGAACGTAATTAGGAATCAGTTTAATTAAGGATTATTGAAACATTTGAATTAATTTATTAAATGGCCATCAACACTCTGTCTATTTGGAATATATATAAGCCTTATAAATAAACCTTCTATCTGGAAAAGTGTGTAAACCAAATTACGGTTTCTTTGATTTTGTAAATATTTATCCTGAGTTTTGGTAAAATAATGTTATATTTAATCCAAGGTACGTGTTCGTTGTAAATTAAATCGGCGACCAACATTCGCAGTATACAATACTAATTACCAAATAAATCTATAAATGCAAGTAAGGAAGTTGGTTATTGTTAAATTTCATTAATTGTTTTTCATACTAAACTGTAATACACTTGTACCATAGATTTACGTTTTATATAAAACGAAAACACATATATAAGAATATTAACATTTCTATAGAACAAACAAATTTAAGGTGATTAACATAAACAAAAAACAGACAAACAAAACAACCGTTTAAATTGTCCCATCGGGAATACTCGGACTCACTAGATCTTTTCAGAATTTTGGGACAACACTCGAGACAATATCTCCAGAGTAAATAAGTCAAAAGTGATACGAAATGCAAATCGAATTAAAAAATTAAAAATTTCTTCATTTGTTAAACATAAAAATTAATAACTATTACTCTATCAATTAATATCGATTATATTTAATACTTTAATTAACTCATAAACATTAAACTTTTTGATTCCTTTTTTTGCTATGTAATCTAAAATTTTACTGTTTTAAATATAGAAATGGATTTACTTTAGTCGGAAATCAAAATTGTGTATTACAATGCAAGGGCGATTACTTGAATAAACTTCCAAATTTGCATCGAGATCAAGCATGCCATCATACCCCAGACTACTAAGATAAAAGCCAAAGAAATCCTCGCGAGCGCTCAAATTCTTCGAGCTCGGCGGCGAACCGTCTTTGCCCGGCGGGTGGTAATAAAAACGGCTTAAATAGGATTTTAACCGCGAGTTCCTCGCCTTAATTAAATTGGATTTGTGAGTGAAAGAAATATACGTGAAAAATTCGTGTCGATTATGTTAGGGGAACGAGTTTTTGAAATCGTCTCGCTAAGCGGATTAAATTTATATTTTCAAATTATTATTGTATGGTAGGCATTTTTGCAAACCAACGTCGCGTTAAAAGGAAAAGCTTGCGACAGGAAACGACAGCTGCTGGTACGCGTGCTACAAAAAGTAACAGGGCTACGAACTCCGCTACGAAATCTACAAACAAAGTTGTCTACGTGAAATATACGTTAGCATACAATTACTTATCGTAACGAAGGCCGTTATCTTACAATCTTAACATTTTACGGCTATTTTATGTTGTTATTATCGTAGAAAGGTATTAAATTTCGAAATTCCCCTGGTAACATCTGTGCAAACGGGGTTTTGATTATCACTTACAGTGCCATTACAGACGAAGAAAATTACCCTAAAACATTTAAAACCAAGTTGAAACGATTTAAGAATACCGTTTTATTAGAATATTACTCTCGATTTTCTTGCAGACGTTCCGGGAGCCATTGCAATTAAAATTGCGCTGCATTTAGTTTCTCGACAAAAATATAATAAAGGAATTTTTCCTTTATAAACACATGGAAAGAAATAGTTTTATTTAAAATGTTTAATGTATATTAAAATATGAAATATATAAAAATAAGTTCCTTTATTCTGTGTTTAATTTCTTTAAAAAGCGCCAATAAAGTTACGCTTTCTTTATCACAATAATTAGATCAAATCCAACTTCATATTGAATACATTATCCCTCAATTAGCATTCGAGGTCGCTTTTTAAAGCGGTCGCGTCGGACCTGGTGTAAGCAATAAAACCGGTCGTCCTTTATCCGTCATTCAGCCCTAAGAGATTTCTTCTAAGGGGAATAATTTACGTCGATCGTCCAGAAGGGGAGCGTAACTGCCTGACTGAAACTTTAAGCTTTCACTCAGACCAGTTGCGATTCGCGGTGTCTCAACTTGTAGCAATAAATTTCAATAAAACATCGAGAAAATCTCGATCTTAATTATCAAACTTAGCTTACTACTGCTTAATTGGTTGCCGTTGAGAAACGTCAAACACTTTGATTTGAACTAAAAAAAAATCACCTTTTACGTCGATGCACAAATAGAAAGCGTATGCTCGAAATTTATTTACGCCACGCCATGTGTTGGCAGTCTTTTTAAATTTTACTGCAACGACCACCGTTGGTGATGGCGTTACGTGTCGATGAATGTGAATAAAGCCTTTGACGCCTTTTGCCGCTTGCATTTCAAGCCAGACACTTCAATTTTAGTTTACACGCAATCACAGCCGCGAAATGCATATTTTAAATAAATACTTTTTCCATGATTGGTTCTTTTTTTAAATAACCTAACATGATTGCTCAAATTCTTATTAACTTTTTCGTATAATTATTTGCTGTAATTATATTCTTAAAAGCATTTATTTATATTTATTAACAGTGTAATAAAATAAATGAAATTATTATATACCTTGGTATACAGTTAGTACCTATTACACTAGTTATATCAATACACTCTATATTTTTATATGATAGGGAATGCATAAGAGAAGGGATCCTGTAGATACCGCATCTAACATAAGCGATATATTTTAAATTTATGCAGTGATGAATTTAACCTACAAAATCTAAGTCTCCACACAAAAACATATTTTAAACATATCAGGTGAAATTAATACTAATATTCATGTTCATGTCCTATACAAACTTAAGAGGTTAGTACTTGTTCGAATGTACTATGCATCCGACTCTTAAAACAAGGAGCTTTTATCATGTCACTATAAAGGAGAGTGCTGTGGTCGATGCAGGTCCAGCGTTAATTCTTGTTTACGGCGGTCCGCTTTTAGTGGCCTGGGTCAAAACGTTCAATGCACGTGAGCCTGAGCTGATTCAATTCTCGCATCACCGTATGTGTTCCTTAGTGACAACACATGTTATCAATTTGATAGTAATAAATGCAACATTCTGAAAAACAAATTAATCTTTACTGTATAA
This sequence comes from Battus philenor, assembly GCF_028537555.1. Classification (NCBI taxonomy): domain Eukaryota; kingdom Metazoa; phylum Arthropoda; class Insecta; order Lepidoptera; family Papilionidae; genus Battus; species Battus philenor. Next base: position 6,913,302 of record NW_027181704.1, read on the forward strand.
TTTGATCTCTTATTCCTTATCTTAGATAGTTAGATAAAACAATTTTATTTCGTTATTGACCCTTTAACATGAACAACCTCCAAATATTTACAGAATAATTTCAATATTCGGAACATCGTAATTATATGACTCATTATATTCCTCAATATGTAAAATGTAAAAACCAGTCAGTATTAAGGAATCAGTATCTAAAAGAAGGACTGAGAAATGCCGTCACCGATGATTCACTTATCTTCAAAAATTATCAAGAATTTAATTTCAGTACACCTATTTTGTTCCTTTATTAGAATTTCTTTAATAAATTAAAGGTCAGTAAAAAAATATTATTATTTTGTATACCTTTCAAATACGTATTCAATTACGACTAATGAGATATTTAAAACTTTAAGAAATATCTCTGACTATCTGAAAGTTAGGCCACTTCTAGTCTATACAACATACAGCCTTTGCTTAGAATTGGTATTCAGTAGATTCACTTAGCTTCAGAAACATCTCGTAAATATTTTTCACATATATGTATGCCTCAATCATCACTCGGCGTGCAACAAACTGCTCTGTTACATAACATCAACAAAAACTCAGCAGTGTGAAAATTACGTTGTTTCAAACCCTTGTATAGTATTCATTTTAACTTGAAGATATTCTTTTGCGGCCATCGAGCTGGAAAATAACGGATGTGCTTAGAAGAATAAGTCGGTGTTTTGAAGAGGGTTGAAAAATAATTAATCATTGTTTTTATAGATCTAAAGGTTAACGGACGCAATTGTTCAGCGCTAGAGGGGTTATTTTGTTATTATGGTTTAGTAAACTGAAGTACTGGTTTTAAAAAATCGTATAAATTGCATCTAGTATACGTTGTTAGTGCTTGTGTAATAATAGTTTTTAATCGTTAAACGTATGATTAATCTTGATACATTTATAAATAATAGGTTATACCCTAGTACACCCTATCCGAAAACAATGGTCTAAATAGTATTAAATGAAGAAGTCGCATTCCAAAATAATTACAGAGTGATCACTTTATACAGGGTGATTGGGAAAAGTTGTCAAGATTTAAAGCGTTTGCCAAAATGATATGTACTTTCGCCCCTTTAAAACTTTGATACCAGTAACCAATTTCCCAGTAGACCGGTGAGTGGTAATTTGATAAACTTTTATCTAAATTAAAATTTTCTATTGAATTTTTGTAATTTTGCGAATTAGTTTCTTCCGAAAATTTTATCTTTATACTGACACGCACGTTAAACAAAACGTATAGTTAGGTGTTCTTATAAAACTTATAACTACATATTTGCCATTAATATTGTTCAAGCAATTTATTTCATCATTAAGAAACTTGATTTAATTCTATGTTAACTTTTTGGAATCTAAACCAAAAATTTCTTTGCTAGCAGCTATACTCAAATGATTTTGAATGCTTAGTATTAATAGCTACAGTCTTACTTAAGATAATGCCGCTAAATAATAGACGCCGTGATGCGCAATTATATTGAAGTAAATCTTATTAGGAACGTCTAAATGCCGCGATAATATCATATTGTTTTGAAACTCACCATCCGCGATTCATCTCTTATGCTCGGAAGGGCTCCATCCTCTGGGACGACCGAGGTCTGTGAATATTCATAGTGTTATCACAACCCGACTTTTAGGATTGACTGTCTACATTAATTTATAATAATTTTGATGTTAAATGGAAATTAATTTTAAACATGAATTTGTGTAGCAAATTCATAAATCATTTTTTTCTTTAGTTTCTTCAAATACTCTTCAGTGTTAATTATGATGAATGTATAGCTCACTTGTGCCCGAAAAGCTTGAGAGCTTTTAAACTTATTTTCAATTACCATTTATAAAGTGCTCACTCTAAAATTCTATTAGAATGCGACGAGCCAATAACGTCTGGCAGTACAAAGAGACATTTCTTGGAAATAGTAAATAATAAAAAATAACAATGAATGATTGTTTACACAGTAATCCAAATTTTGATAACATTATTTACTAAGTAATCATTATCGATAATTTCTGAAACCACTGATTTAAGAATAGGATATGCCGTAAATTAATTGACCGTAAATAAGCTATAACTTCACCCCTTTAAAGCTTTTATACTTATAATCAATCACCTTGTATACCACTAAAACATAAAAAAGTATAAACAGAACAAAGAATTAAACCTATTCCGTTTTGTAAAAAAGAGACAGACGTATTTTAATTGTAAAACGTAATGAACATTCTAAATAGTATACATGAGTCTCTTAAACAACCTGTGATCTACTATAAAATTACATTTGAAAATCTAAAATTAAAGAAATTTTTTTTTGTCTCTTTTTAAAAATCGTCAAAGTACATATCAACTTACGTAAAGTAAAACAGCAATAAAACCACTTATACCATTAGTTATAAAGCTACAGGAGTCAAATATCACTGATCATTAGGAGAATTCCAGCTTGCTCATGGTGCCGACTAAAACTCTTTGGGACACATCTATATCCAACAGTAGAGCTAAAATTTTGATCATGATGAATGAGGCATTAAATATTTTAGAAAAAATATTTTCTTTTTGAATACCATCTCTAATAAATATGTACTCACAATGGTTCCACCCTGCCAGCTCCATTGAAAATATTCTTATTCATGATCTTAAAAGTCCGTCAGAGTTATTCGTTGTAGTATTTGCGATGTAATTGTGGTGTTGATTTCCCCCGGGGATAGCAAGTTTTCTCGATCAAAAGGGGCTAACATATAATACCGAATGGATAGCGAGTAAACAATAATTCATTCAACAATAATGATATGATTTAGTGAAATGTAGCATGTTTTCATTAGTCTCGTGATATTTATTGAATTACTTATGATGAAAAACAAATAGATTATTTATCAGAACTTTTTTTCTGAATATAAATTGTTACAGCATGACATAGTTCGCCGTTTTTATTAGTTAATAATACCTTCATAAAACAATATCATGAAACTTAACGCCGTTCGTTACCAGTTTATTTAATATAAATGTTTTATAATTTTTTAAAATAATTTATAAACTATTTATGATGATAATGCTCGTGATCTAATTTAATAAACAACTGTACTAACAATTCGCTCACCTCTTCACTATCATTATTTGAGATTAAACTAACTATATGTTCCTTTCAAACTTTTGCTGCCAGTTTCCAATCACCTGTATCTTTACACTCTGATCCCTCTCATCATTCTGATCTTTAGAAAACGCTTTCTTGTGCTGTATTATTATTTATTTACCTTATTTATTATTTCTGAAACCTTTGGTTGTCGGACAGGGTGCCGTCACTTCAGACCATAAGCGCCCACTGCAAGGCATAGGCCTCCCCTACGATATCAGCAGGCGAGTTTGTGATCACAGTGTATTATTATGGTGCACAGAGAATGCTGCTTCCCATCCTCTGGAAACTAGTTTGTGAGCAGTGGCAATCCTATACAAATAATGCAAGTTTGAAGTATATAATATTATAATATATAATTGTATCCCAAGAATCAAATCCGCGCTCTACGATCGCAAGTCTCGGTCCTCTATCGCTGGGCTGCCACTGCTCAATTATATACTTTAACTGACAGCAAATGATCTATACATTCTCCTCTTTAAACCAATCAACCTGTGTTTTAAAAGTACAAACATTAATACGAGTAATCCTTTTATTTATATTTAAAGGTTCATATAATAGTAATAGAACAGTTCGAAAATGATTGTTCTACACAGGATGTACAGTTGTAGAGAGAAGGGGATGCAAATGTCGTCAGCTGCTCTTATGCACTTGCTTTGCTAATTACTCACTATGCAGTCGCTCCTCTTGCCCGGGAAACAAAGAGTTTTCATTTACATATTCATATACCTACATACCACGGAAATTTGTCTGAAACGTATCTAAAAGTTATTGATCTTTCCCTTAGTTCTTTTATTTTATGCTTTTACTTATTAAAGTGTGTTTTTCTAAATATTTCGGGTTCTTTTTTTAATTATTAAAAGTACATTATTCTAATTGACAAATATTATAAACATTCGAATTTTTCATGTCACAAATTACAAAGTGCTGTTAATTTTACCTAATATCCAAACAACGTTTACGAGCATGTCAAAACTGGCCACGATAAAAAGATGATGGATATCCTCATACAAAATAACATAAACAGTTCGCATACATGTATTAATATCTGAGGCCCTTTTAGACCACGAAATATTTTTTGTTTATATCTATTGTCAAATATTTGATGTATTTAAATATTTTTATAGTATTTTATGACTAACAATATTTACTCTCATAAACTCATCACAGATATTATAGAATAAAATATATACAAATATATAGACCACATTATACTGTACGAATATCGCTCTGAAGATTCCTTTAATTAAATCTAAACTATCTATGACTACTTAATAAAAATAAATAAAATTAAGTTTAGAAAATATTTAATTCTAATCTTAAATCTTTGGCATTTTTTTCAGAATTCCAATATTAATATAATTTCAAATAAAGTTTAACACAATTTTGTTAAGAAGTTTGTTATTCGTTTCATTTTCTTATGACGTCATTGCTGCCATTCAAATAAGTATTATTATATTTGTTTAAATTTTTTATTGACAAGATTAAAGTGGTCATCGCATTTTACATTCAAAAAAAAGTTGTCTATTTTGTAACTTTTTTTAATTTTACAGGAAAAAGTAAAAAGGAACGTATGTCAAAGCGCTATCAACACAATCAATCATGCATATAATAGCCGGGTCCCCTAATACACGTTCTTAAATAATTTGTCAAAAGTCGTCCAAACAACCTTTTACCAGTAACTTGTACTTATCCAATTTTTCTTCTCGACAGTTAACGGCTATTTCTCAAGTAACACACAATTTATTATTGAATGTCAATTGAAGAAAACAATTATTTAATTCACATATTACTTAATATATTTATTTCGTTTCGATTTAGTATTAATCGCCATGACCAATTTTTATCCGTTACAGCTATATTGAAAAAAAAAAAAAACTTTATCGTTCACACCGTCATTTTTTTCATGAACAAAAACATCGCTTCCCCGCAAATCCAATACTAAAATTCGAACGATGTATTAAAAAATATATAGTAAAATCTTTAAGTACTACAAAAAATACAATTATTCCATTTTACAAACAGTTTTTTTTTTATTTTAAAATCGTTCTCGATACGAACGCATAAATCAAACGCGAACTAGCACGAAACCATTACACTTTGTTGACACCAACGAATGTCCTTTTATATATTCACCCCGAGCACACAAAGATTGAGCCGTGAAATTGAAAATGGTTTCTATGACCAAAAATTTATTCCGTCCACGTTTTAGGTATATCGTCACTACATGAAGCTATTCTTGTTTCGTATGCCATCTAAAAATTTTTATTATATTATTCCACAGCTTCGACAAAAATTACATCCAAGGGAATTGATACAGGGAATCACAGATACCGTATGAGGATCATGCATCAAATTCCTTCATGCCCTGCTCAACAATATCCCTCCAGGCGTAATAGACACGATGCTCCCCTTTTTTACTTACCGGCTTCCCTTGATTAATTTAGACAAATTGAAGTACAGTTTTTCCTTCTTTTTATGTTTTGACTTTTCTACTATTATAACCATTTTTATCCATCATTTTATGTAAACCAGATATTTAGTATTTTTATTGAAATTTATGAGCAATGATTACGTCACAGATTAATTTTCAAACAAAAGCTTGACCTAGTTCACTCTCGTTATTATTACAATCGTTCTTTGCAATATACTGTTTAACTACATTTTATAGTAATGTATTGTTTTTTATTCAAAGTAACAATTCTGATAGTTTTTTTAAGTTAAATTCACACGACTACATTTTTAACAAGTTTTTATTTCTAATCAACAATATATTTACCTTCGATATCCACAACGTTTTGCCACCTAGTATACAAATTTTCAATGTCAGAGCGGTCAAAATCAAACGGCATTTCTGTAAAATATGTCGACAGAAACGACATTACTCTCCGGTCTCCCTAATAAAAACTTATGTTTTTTTCTCATGTTATTTACTATCTAAAATTGTAAGACTTTTTTTAATCATGATATATAAATGGAAAAATATAATATCTGCATATATATGATTATTGTGTTTCAGTTCGAGGACGCCACAAGTAGTAAAATATTGAACTAATGAAACTTATAATCAAATATCCCTGGTTAATGTACTAAATACTGCACGTTAAAAACTCTATATTGCTCAACACTGTTATGGATCAGCTTTACTATTCATTAGTTAATTTCATACAAGTTCATTTCTATATAAAGGCTGGATGATTATAGGATAATTATAGGATAGGATAATTATAGGAACTTTAAACATATAGGTATTTTTGTATCAATTATTGTTTAGTATTCTCTATCTAAAAGCCAATAAAAAGATGGTATAGTAAGAATAAGCATTTCCGAAATTCAGATTACTCCATATAAAAATTAATTCCTATTTACTATCTATCCCTGCAAACATTGTAACGCTAAAAGTTATTATTCAATCCAATTCAAAAAGAGTTTAGAAATTGATCACTTTATACGAAGTAATTGGAAATAGATGTAAAAGCATTAAAGGCTTTTGCTACACGTTCACGTTAAAGCTTTCACGCATATAACTAATCACAAACGTCTCAACTATCACTTAAAATGCAAGAAACAGATTTTCTTTATTTTTTTATATTTCTATTATTCAACCTCAACAAAAATTCAGCTGTATGAAAATTACGTTCTTAAAATCGTTTAGAACTTTTATACCTATATTCGCCACTTTCTATAAAGATACATGAAATAATAAATATTAACAATACAATCGTGGAGATTGTTTTATAGAGATTCGAGATAATTGTCCAATTTCAATTTAATTCCATTGAGATTTTGAATTTCCTTTACAATATTTAGAAAGTGTTTTGAACTGTATATTAAAAAGCTAGCGAGATGCTACACAAAACATTCCTTTAACTATGTGTATGTTTGTGACGGCTTGTTATCTCCGTCAGTAGTTATTTCTCGGGCGCGGCGCGCAAGCTGTTTACCCTGTAAGTATTGGGAAAAGATCGAAGGTAATCCCTACGGGTTCGAACAGCGCAACGCTGGATGTGATAGATACTGAAAATTGCATAAAATCCATCAACGCAACGTCCTTGTGCATCGTCTTCATCGACAATAACGTCTCTTTTTCGTTTTTACTTAAAATTAAATCAGTTATTTATGGCAAGACGGATATTTTCTCTCTCCAAGAAACTTTTTAAACATCTTTTACTTCAATATTATGATTAGTAATAAATATTGACAAAATGAGTATTATAATTATATTATGGAATGAGTATTACAGGTGTTCCCTAAAACTTAATTCTATCAATAAGCCAATAAGACCTGCCGTAGTCCAATAGAGAAATAAATAAATAAATTTTATTCCATTGATAGTATCATTTTTTGGTTTAATGTCTTCATAATAAGCAACTAATTTTTACAAAAATAAAACATAGTTCTGATATGATCAATCAAAAAGGTTCAAACACCTTTTTTTTTTGGATTTATATGACGTCAAAAGTGTGTTAGCTATTTGTCAGATATTTTATATAACTCGGTGTACATGGGCAAAGGTGCTCATTGATTTTCACGCAATCTTTCTTTTTCTTTCTAAGAATATTCTTTAACTAACCAGTCTAGTACAATACGGGGTCGAATCGTAAATCACAGGTGACACCAACCCCCGATCGTACTAGATAAAAGCGTTGCTAGAGTTTCTTCCGCCACTTCTAGCGCTAACGCTTTCCGAAATGTTAGTAGTGGTATTAGGCAGGCGATAGCAACCATACCGTGGTTCCGCCCTCTCGGACTCCCTTGTGTCGGAATGTTAGACTGGTATAATCAACGAGTGACTGCCCAAGCGTCCACCGATGAAGGATTTAAGTATCTAAAGACTCAGCGACCATCCATTCCGGCAAAATAATAGTATAACTAGAAGGGCTGTAGACGTGTAGGCTCCATACCCTCTGTGCACTGCCTCTGTCTCTACATGAAGCTACATGTGTCGTGGTGACAAATAACAAATAAATATTTCATGATTTTAACTACGCAGGTCAGGAAATTCAATGTTTTTCCGATGCGATGTCAAATTACAAAGAATAAAAGTAAATATTGCAAACGAAACATTTGTTGACTTTTATAATATATATTAATTTATACCTAGTTAAAGTATTTTTGAAATGGTTAATACTTAGCAATGATAGCCAATAAACTCCCACTGCAAGACATCGGCCTCGCAAAGTTATCTACGGGTAGGTATACCATAAACACTTCGCTTGACGATCGCAGTATGGTATTACTGTACGTACAGGACACTGCTGCCCATCTTCTGAAAAGTTGTTAGTGACCAGTGACAACCCTATATAATTAATGCACAAAGCGTGGATAACATAATATTGTATTTCCGGAAAACAATTTTATATTATTCACACTTCGGCTTTAGATATGAAATTATTTAAAAAAAATAATGTCATCTAAAATAATAAGCTCGTTGGAAAAACACATTTATTAGCAAGTACTTACTGGCCACTTTTTTGTGATAAATATTTATAAAGAAAATTCTATAAATGCTTTCGTAAATTAAACCAATCAATAATGTCATAACTTTAAATGTAAAGAGATAAAAGAAGACTGCGTGGAGGTCAATTAGTAATACATTTCTAGAAGGTGAGTTTCCCAGAAGAAATTTAAATATGTATTGATTGCTTCAACCTTCTGACAACTCTTATATTTAATTAGAAGCGGGATTTTTTTAGTTAAGGCCAAAAAATTGTAATTAGAAAATTGTTAACTTTAGAGATATCTTTGCACAATAATAAACCCTTATAAAATTCTTAGAAGTGATACATATTATTACAATATTATGAGTCATATATTTCTTTTACTTTTTTCCCCTTCTATCTATTGTCCAAAACTTCCACAGTTTTAAATCGTTTATAAAATCATTAAGCGCTGAATCTTCGAAGTTTAATTATAATAAAAGTAAGATATATTATTCCAAAAATACTTCACATCTGCTGAAGTGTGTAAAAATATACTGTACATATTTTGTCGGTACAAAAGCCGAAGCGTACATATCTAGTAAAAGTCAAAAGCGTATTCAGACAAATTGGATAAATACGTGTTTTCGGCTCGCGTTCGTCCAACGTCGGTGTGTGATTGATGGGCGTTATAATGCAGCATTTTACTACCAAAGCTTCCCAACAGTACAAGAGGGATTCATTTCGCACGATCCTTTATATCTGAATTCTTAATGAAACAAAAATTGCAAATGTCATACGGTCTCTCAACCGTTCTCATGAATACTAAAGACGCTATTTGTGGATCGTGCCGTTGCGAGATCAAGTCGTATCTCGCATCCGTAACGCTCACGACTCTGATATGTCACGCGACTAAAAGAACTCATTACCGCATACGCGATTTAGTCTATACGACGCCAATAAATCATAAGGGCTGATTTAAAAGAATGATACGTGTCGTCAGAAAACAATTGAAGAAACGTGACTGGAGCCCTGATACGCGGTGAGGCGACCGCTACGTCGCAAGCCGCCCAATGCATACTAAGTAATAACACCAGTTTCAATTTTGCTCTGCTTCATCCCGTGATACATACAACTTATTTTATGGAAAATACTATACGCCTCGATTTTTGTTAGTGTTAACTTAAAGATAAAGATAATTTTTATTTAATAATATGGTAATGAAAAAAATATTTTGTTTATACATTCCTTTGAGAATTCCTATGTGTCCTAACTAACCTTAAAGAATTGGTGTGGGAGTGAAAGAAGCACTTCGTTCAATTAATACAGTTTCTTAAATTATTACATTAATTAGTACACGGTTTTTAATACAGAGCGTTTCTGCAAAAAAAACTGGCCGATCCCGGTATAACCAAAACAGGAATTAAAAATCTGACATAGTCAGGACTGCCTGTAAAATATAGTAATTGCGTACAGGAAAACGCCTCACTCTCATTTAATTTTCTAAATTATCACCTAATAAATATAAGAACTTATCGATTAACTATTTTATTATAACAAAAATTTTAAAAATAACTGTTATAGTGTGAAAGATTGTTTTAGTGTTAAATAATATTTCTTTACTACTTAATTAAGAATATTGTAAAAAATGGCCACAAAGAAAACCCCATCTGAGTTTGTTGTAAGCTCTTTTCAAATCTCTTTTGATACCCTCAAAGCTTTAAGTTGAAAGATGCTATTACAGGGGATGTAAATCTGATTCTAGTTTTTCCTAAATTAGACGTAATTGTTTCGTGTAAATAGTCTTATGTGGATAATCATCATCATTATCATGTCCGCCGATAGAAACCCTTTGCAAGGCATAGGCCTACCTCAAAAATCGCAACTATAACCAATCTTACGCTACGATTACCCGCGACTTTTACTATGGATATTAATATGAATAAATTAAAATCATTGATTGCTTAGTTAGCCCTCCTTTTAAATTATATAATAATTTTTAACTGGCTTTGTAACGACTTATCTACATATACGTACAGAAAAATCTGTAAATAATCCATGTATTTCAATCTCAAAATTATTGTTATAAAAAAAGAATTGACTTAAGATTGATTCTTAATATAGTTCCCAATATATAAAGAACGAAGATGTGTGCAATTATAGTGAACATAAAATTAATAAAAAATGCGACTGCAATGCGTTTAGTGCGCACTGCCCCTTTGAAAGTAATTCCATATAAATAACATATTACCTGTGCCTGGTTTCACGTCGTGCCTGTTAAACCGTCTCGTTGGACTACTTGAAACGCAAATGTAAACGTAAGCAAAAACTTCTTAATATTTCACGTTAAAATTTTAAAAAGCATAAAATGTTTTTAATTGCATTTCTGTCCTTGCCGAACAACGGAATTCAATTTGTCGTTTCACCGAACAACGTAATATAAAGTTGAAGTAATAAGCTTAAAGTGAACTATTCAATTAAAGTGACTTCAAACCGTGACGTTGCCGATACTTAGTATTCAAACGTATGCAAATTACAGACGTGCTATGCAATAAATGGCGATACACGGATCACAATTCGACAATTGGCATTTCCATCGCAATCGTATTATCTATAGATGTACTCTTACAGATCGATCGTTGTTTTTTTTTTAAATAAATTTATAAATTTTTAATACACTTGTATACCTAACAGTGCACAAACTTTGTGTCCGAAGAAGTAACATTTAAAAATAATACGATAGTTGCTTTGAGAATCAAATGTTATATAATCCTATTTGAATAATAAATTGAAAATTGGTTAGAACATATCAAGTATTTTCAATAGGAGAATGTTAGGTGACAGCATATATGAGTAAAACAGTGGAAATTGTCTGAGCGTGTTCGGTTGCGATAGAGAGGATCTTGCAAATCGGCTTCGAAGACCCTCCACACGCTCTGACGATTCTTAAGCCGCCTGTTATGTGGACCGGGGCTCGCTGCACCCCTGCACCGCACATGTCACATAAACGACGTGGTTTTGTGTTAAATACATTAGATATTAGCAAATTAATTATTCTATTCAAGCTGCTTTTGAGGATATGAAATATTTAGGTTAAGAAACATGTTTATATTCAAAGAATTGCTTAAAGAAATCAACCCACTAAATCTATTTTTAATGTAATACCATATAAATGTTGCATCATTAGCATAACAAGTTTGAATTACAAACTTTAAAAAGAAGTAGGTTTAAAGGGGTTTTATCATGACTGTGATAATTGCTTTTTAAGTCATTGTTTAGATTTCGGTTTGCCAGGAAAAAAATTATGAACCGATGGCAAAAAGTTATTGGGCGTAAGTGTGACCACGCACCATCCAACTGGAACCATGAATTTGGTTCATCGCTAGAAATAAATTCAGCTCGGACGTGAATACATAGAAGAACATACAAATTTTCTCCTTGAACAAATATAGACTTTCTTATAACAAAGTCAAAATCAAAATAGCTTTATTACATCATTACAATCTTTAATCGACAGTTTAAATTTAAGTTTATAACGCGCAGTCTACTTAGAAGAACTAATAAAAAACACGGTGTGGTTTGTAATTGTTTTTTGATTATTGTGTTAACAAAAAATATGGTCTCTAAAATAATAACAATTAATTTCCAAACATCTAATGACATACATACCTTTTCATTATGTTGATGAAGTTGTTACAATAAGCTATAAAATATGTTCGTTTTCGATAGGGGTCTCATTTGATTAAACAAAAAGCAGTCTTTTTTATTTTAAATAGTAATAAGACTTATTGGATTATCTTCAGGAGTCATCGCAGTAAGCGACACGCTCTAGCCTTGTAATAGGTCGTATCGGCTTGTAAAATTCCTTTACGTTCGCCAAAATTTCACTGGATCACCATCTGGAGATATGTAAAGAAGCCTTTATTGGATCAGTAGTTACTCATAGCGGCCGCCAAATCAGATCATAGACTTGCTTGCGTTATGCTGTTTGGTAACAGAAATAAGTACCGCAGAGATATACACTGGGTTATTAATTATAGGTTTAAAAGCTTCAAAGGTTAAATTTATAGCGCATTTGTTAACAAAAGGCTTTAAAGTTTTGACACCTATTTCTAATTACCCGACAGGGTGTTAAAGTGATCGCTATGAAACTCTATAGGAATGCCACAGGTCAATAACTTCTTTCCAGTAGAGTCTGAGGGGACCAATGGTTAACAATAAATAATTTTAACATGTGGTAACCTGAATTCTGAAAAAAAATTCTTACTATGTTATCATTAAGTTATTTATTATTTCTAAAACCATTGATTTAGAATATGTTGTACCCACGCAAATAGCGTAATAGCTTAAAAAGCTAATAAAAGCTTTATCTTAAGTCATTTAAATCTTTTTCACCATGCTGTATATAAAACAATAAACTTAAATTGCTTTACCTAAAACTATCGTGCACCGTAAAACATCACGATAAAAATAAAATCACATTATAAGTGATCTTTAAGCAGTCTGTAACGCGCTTTCAAATTTGTTAAGCTCCTTTTTCTGCTCTTTTTTCTTGTTTTAGAGAGCACTATACACAAATATGCATTCCATGTATGCTTGTGGATCTGTGAGTCCCATATTTGCTTAGAATTGGAATCGGACGAGGGAAGGGAACGTGTAAAAAAAAAGTGTCCACTTTATTTACACAGTTTTCTTTTAATTTTTGATATACTATTTTCCGATAGTACGATTACTCTATGAACATTTTCGATTTTTTCTTGGATTTCTCATATAAGGTTCAAAAACCGTATCGTAAACTGTTTTGAATATTTTAATTTTTATTGTCTTAAAATCTTATTTAATGCGTCAAACAATAATTACAATTTGAGTATCAAGAATCGGCGCAAAAATGATCAGTCCAAAGATTATTATTTGCAATATAAACGAAACCAAAAACTCATATAAAAATATTTGACTGCGACGTTAATACATTACAAAAAAAAACAAATTAATAAAGAAAATGCAAACAACCAATGTTGGTAATAATATTTTGTCTGCGCAAACTAAGCACAATCAGACGACGAAATCTTATTACAGTGAATGGCATTAAATTGAAATAAGAACTAAGAACTGAAATTGAAACTCTTATAAGAGAGTCTTAGAAACAACTGTATAATCAGCTTTGCCTCGATTAATATCATCGTACCCGACGGGCGTAGCTTCCAGTCTACCTTTTCGATATTGCGAAGACAAAGAACTAAATTGTTTCAGTCATTTCTTCAAGGCCTCTTTTGTTTTGAATTTTGTAGCACCCTTCAAATAAAGTAAAAACTATTTTTTAGAATAATACCTGAATAAATATTATGTATTTAATATCAATAATGTTTTCTTTACTAAAACATCGAATTTTCTGGTTAAAATATTAAATTATAGATGATTGATTATTTTTAACTTTTTTTTCCGATAGTCAGGACCTATTTTATTGACATTTTGCGTGATGGATAGTCGCATGGTTCACAATATAGAAATAATTTTAATGTCCCCTCTTTATGTTTATTTCAACCTATGTTAAAAAAAAACTATTATAACCTCCTTTGCTAGTAATTTGCTTTCAAATATTAAAATCAAAATTATTAGATTCTTGCATAGAAATTGTTAGGGAGGATTGTGATTATTAGAATATATTTAATGGAGAATTATCCCAGGACATTATGCGTTGCCGAACACTAGTCATATAGCGGTAAACTAAACCGTAAACTTAAAGTTCACAGACTGTAGCATAAGTATAACATCGATAATATACTGTCTAAGGCATACCATAAACTTAAATTTACCATGGGAATAACAGTTGAAAATAGTCGGGCGTGTTCAACGAGTGGTATTCAACGTTGGTCTTGTGCCAAACTATGCATGCAGGGGTAATGTAATTGTTTGCTGTTACGTCTAATGCACTTGTAACGACAGAGCTATCGCTTTGGAAACTTCCATGCAATATTAATTTATAGTAATATACAATAATATCAGATCCATTGACAAGAATTCATCGATCTGTATCCTATTGAAGTTAAAATTTCCATTGTGTGACTATAACGTTATTACTTAACTTGGCTTTTATATTTTTGTAAATAAATGCTTAAAATAGAGTTTTAAAAGTCTCAATTAGTTAATGTTATTTAAAAGTCTAGGTAGAAGAAATCTGCATTTTTTTAACAAACACATGTATTGTAGAGACAATTATTTCTATGTACAGAGACAGTGAAACGCTTCTACAAAAATGAACATAATAATAAATAGAATACAAACATTAAATACGAGAGGGGGCTCGCCTAATCCATAACTCATAAAAATGAACGAGCGATCCAAACAGCGACTACTAGAACAAACACGCGGCGACAAACAAGTCTAGTACCTACATACAAATAAATAGTACTTCGACGTCATATTGAATTTAGCTGGTCCCCTTTTGTGTGCTCTAGTAATGCTTTATACACAGCCAGTCCTTTGAAATTTGATTGAAGGCGAACAAATGTGCATGAACATATCGCGAGAAATTTGCCTTTTTTTGTTCATCTGTATTGTTTATTATACTCGTGCGCGAAATTGAGCTTGTCAAAACCTGAACACCGAGCAAAGGCACCGACTGACAAGGTATTTTCATTAGATTCAGTACTGTAGTAAAAACTTAATAAACTTCTACTAAAGAATTTTTAATTAGAAAATGTAGCTCTTCACGACATAGCAATATTTCAGGCCCGTGAAGGTATTTCCAATAAAGGACTTTGCCAAGTCATAATTCTTCAAAGTTACGTGTAATGAGATGTGGATATTACGAGATTCTTGTAAGATTGCAGGAGATGAATTCATGTTAATACTGACACAACTAATTGTAACTACGAAAGAGTTTCGTGAACTTTTGAAAGAATTTCAATCATGATTTAGGAACAAGAGTTAAAAATGCTTGTAAAGTATGTATCACTGAAGTCTATGGATACAAAAAGTCTACATAACTACGAAATATTACAAAACTTATTAAAATAAAATATAGACACTGGTTTAAGTTACATGTTGATATTAAGTTTAAGATTTTTGGTATGATGAAATGTGACCATGTAACTCCAAATGTTATGCATTATTCTAACGAAATGAAAACGATTCGTACTTTAGAAATAAATCAGACAAACATTAATATCACAAAATAATGCTAAGATGTCTGCTAGCTTCTACAAAACGCTTAATGAAGTAGACGTTCTTAAACTTAAGTTGTTTTATTAGCAGTAATTAACTAGATTAAAAGATTTAGAACTTATATTTGAATCTCTTAAAAACCTCAACTTATCAAAATAATGCTCTTAAATTACGAACGTAAAACATCAAGAGTTTTAATTTTATGTGTGTATTCTTCTGTGTATTAAAGATTCATAAATTGCAAATAGTTACTTTCACAGATCATATAAATAGATAGAATAATTTACAAGGGATAAACAACTCTTCTATTATTTTCAGGGTAATAAAATAATATTTAAAAGATGTTGTCCGGTTTTATTATTTCATAGAATTTAAAGTGACTTTTAAAGATTAACATATCTTTATTACTCATTAAACTGCTGTATCTAGTTTTCTCCTTGAACTTCCAAAAAGACCGGTTGGAAGCGGCCTATATTCTTCGTTTCCGACGACCTCAGGAAAGTCGCCTATATAAGTTGTAGCTTTACGTCCTACCCTGTGCTTGCCGGTACGTGGTCTCTGCATGACATTAAGGTCCCAGCTGCTATCTGTTCTGCGCGCTATATTACCACCACCACGCGTTGTGTATGCGTTTGTATATGGATCTGTTCATTCCTGAAATTCCAAGTCATCTCGATGACTCGTTAACGGACTGTGAACTTACCAACGACTTCCGTGAGTCATCACTGGTAATAGGCATTAGTCGTAACCTTCGTTTTGAAGCCCCAAAGGATAACACGCACTAACCAATAAATAGGTGATGGATCTTTTACGATATATGGTTCCACAGCTATTTGATAATTGTTATAAAAAATAATAATTGTCCTCGTAATATTTTCTATTTCAATGACTCATCATGGTATGCTACTCAAATACCATAACGATATTGAAATTAATTAACAAATATTGCATCTACCATTTAAGTAATATCTGTTTTGTTTATAACTCTTTAAGGTCGAATTTTAAAGAATAATTCTTTGTATTTATTACGTGGTATAAAAAGCCTTCATCAAAAATTAATATCCTGTGAATCCTCTAGTGTTCACTATTTCATTAGACTGATCTCCCGATCTCTCATTTTGTATATTTATTATGAATTTATATCGTACAAAATTAAGGCAAATATGTTATTGCAATACTCGTTACAGAAGCTGTAATTTGCCATTTAGTTCCAACAAAACTATTGAGTAAGGCGATCTGGATAAGAGGATCAAAATGGTCCTAATAGTTCGCTACTTTCAGGCTATCGTGCTCGAACATATTGTACCACTTACGTTGTGAGTGCTCAATAATGATTCGTTTCTCTTATAATTATGACTCACTTTGTGGTATAAAGCTTTCATTAATTTATTTGGTCAATGTCCACATTATAGCCTTTTAATTAATAAGCTGTTATATTATTTTTCTTAACAAATATTAATAAATTGTACTGTAATCATCATCACTGTTAATAGACACTGCAATATTTGGATCTCATAAAATATTTGTCCATATTAAAGGAATTAATGTGTGTAGTTAAAAACAATGATGTGGTATTTCGCTTTATTTGTGACATAATGTAAAGGCACTGAATTTAAGACTATAAATCTTATTTAGAAAGATATTTCTCGTTGATATCTGTAATGATCTATAATAACGTGAAAATAATTTCAAATGCAGTAACATAATTTACATAATAGGGTTGCGCGTGTAGAACGATCAACGCTCTCAAGTGGTACTCAAGTACGCTATCGCCTCGAGGGAGTCGACTTTTCGAAAGTGGTCACGTAAAATTTTACGTTTGAGCTCGGCATCATTGCACCGACAGCTCTACCAACCTAATCCAATCAGAGGCAATGGCGCTGGACACGAGTGACAATTCCGCACATCGTGCCGGCGACCGCACCATACTACCATTAAATATTTTTGAGGTATTCAAATATCTCTCCAGCTTTGTCACAATTTATATTCTGTGCGAAGATTTTTACCTTTTTATATTTTTACTTCTGTTTTAAACTTTATTCTTCTAAATACTAATACATATATGGTGAGAGGTACATTACAAAATTTTTGATCACTACGAAATATTTGTAACTATTTAGTTGAGGGTTGATGACAATAATTTGTTGTAAATATCGTCTAAATGATAATTATTTTACAGTTAATCTTAAATTTTAACACGCAAAAACAACTTGTCTTTAATTTTCTTGCTATCCTTATTTACATAGCAGGTAATTGTTCCCATTTAATTTGTTATAAATGTAAATATTGCACGATTAAAAGATAAACATAATTTTCAAGACTACAAAAAAGAAATCGTTAAGACTAGCTTATTATTGAAAATTATTGAATATAGGTGTAAAAGTTTCAAAGAGGTGATAATATAGCTCATTTGCTAACTAATGTATCGTACAACAATCCGAAAAATAATGTATTTAGAAATAATTAATAACGTAATGCGTAAAGAGCGCTTTCAAAATCTAAATTACTACATAATAAAATTAATTATTGTTTACTATCATTTCCTGCAGACTTTATACTGCCAAAAGTGATTGGCCTATACCTTAGATTATTAGATTCCAATAGAAAAAATAAATGAATGTAACACATTTCAGTGTGGTTTTTTTATATACAGAATGTTTGTAAATATATGTAAAAGTCTCATGTATATTCTATACCTAAAACAAGTTTGCAAAAACTTTTTTATTTTGTATGTTATATGCACAGCTTAAGCAAAGGTATTGGCAAACAAGCTTTAAATATTCCAGACGAGTCCATAGCAGGCGGCTACGCGTCGACGGCGAGGGCGGAGTTCCTTCGTGTACCTCTCGACCTGTACTCCTCAACGGCCAGTTATTAAGGACCGTAAATAATAGAAAGTAGAAAGCTTCTTGCCTTATTTTATTCAACAGCGCCGCGTATTACTTTGGCCTCATAAATCTATGAAGAAATATAATACCTGGCAAATATGCTATAGTATTTTATGTATTAATTCTTTTAAAAGTTTAAAAATTTACCTTTATATTTGTAGAAATTTTATACGTGTGAATCTAAATATTGAAAAAAATTATAATGTTTTAAGTTATCCGCGTTAACGGAGTATAAAGACTAGCGGTAGCGATTTGTGGCGTATTAATAAAACGATTAAACAAAGCTATTCATGGTAATCTGAGAGCTTCGCGGCGCGCGACAGATGGTCACAATTCCGAAACTTCGGTGACGAACGCCTCTATCTCACTGACGAGTATCAACTAAAGATTTATACTTCTGCTGCCTACTTATATTTAAATCTGATGAATTCTTTTTCTGTTACTTATTACGAAGTGAGCAATACTAAACCGGTAACAAAGAACAACCAGTAACTACTTTAACATTTTTACAAGGGGTTCATGCTGCGTCAATCATTAAACTTTTATTTCAATGGGCGAGTAATGATAGGCACACGTCTAACGACCGTAGACGTCAATCGGTGTCCGTCGTTTGATGAGTCGTCAAAATTACTTCCTACGTTGTTAAGTGCAGGAAATTGTGACTTCTCCATCGACACACCTCTCAAACGCTAAATGCTTTCACCTCTCAATATAACTACCCTCATATTTCGGACTAAATTTCAATCTAACGGGCACTTTAATTTCGAGCTTCCTCAATGCTTTTTAGTCTTTCACGTTTTAAGGCGCGGTGTTTCATTAATTTCGCAGTAAAACATGCATTGTAGCAATTTTATATTTTTGTTGTCACTAACAATTTCCGATAAGATTCTACTAGTTGCCAATGGGATGTTTTTATCTACAAGTGGACATCCTACGGCTGAAATGATAATGAAAAATGATAGCTATCGGTTTGTCAAAAATGATAATATAGATAATAATGTTTTTACCGATTCTTTTTTTTTGATCCGCTACTTTTTGGTTTCCGAAAAATTCATATTAATCGTCTCACATATATTGGAAAGACGCAAAACCGGAATTATACTCTAAAACTTGAAAGTATTTCAACGAAGCATAACAACAGTTTTATAAAAGGATTTTGTCGGAAGAAATAAACACATAAGCGGTTGAATCATTTTTTAACAACATTTGTTAGCAGCGGCAGTTACGGCGTTGTTAAAATCAAAATTTATTGTCCATTTTTAAAGCACGTGTAAAATTGTCCCGTGAACGGATAAATCCACGCCAAAA
This sequence comes from Battus philenor, assembly GCF_028537555.1. Classification (NCBI taxonomy): domain Eukaryota; kingdom Metazoa; phylum Arthropoda; class Insecta; order Lepidoptera; family Papilionidae; genus Battus; species Battus philenor. The sequence continues at coordinate 6,933,216 of NW_027181704.1, forward strand.
CGGTAAATGGTGCCGGGGCAATATCTCGGTAACAGCAGCTGTGAAGTAATGGCGCCGACACTTTACGCGATGCGATTACGACCACCTAAACATTCATTACAAGTAATGTCCGTCATTTATCTGTCCTAATCACTGCGAGCATTTGCCCTTCTTTGCTTAAAAATATACATCGAGCAACTAGTCAAATTAAACTAATTCAAAACATAGTTCTCTTTATAAACAAAGGTTCAGTTCATCTATGTTCGTATATATTTCCATTATAAGACTAGCAGGTGAACATCGCTAACTGTTTCACGGTTTAATCAAGCTCCAGCGATCAGGCAATACAAATAGTTAGCTCATCTGCATCTATACGAGTCGGAGCCACCGCAGCCGACAAACGCATCGATATTTTACCCCCATCCCTTTCTCGGAGTTGTATAAAATAAATAGTGCCTTTCCTTTTACTCTTAACATCGATCTTTGAATTTAGAATTGAAATATATAGACTTGCTGGGCAAATTTGTTAAATTGGTACATATGGCAAATCCTGTTCTAGAATCAAATGGTTTATGAAAGACCGTCGGTAGCCGAGTGCTCAATCGTACTAATGGGAGGAACCGCAAGCGCAGTCTCTTGGGAAACACTGACTAAATATGTAATGCTTATACGGATCGGCCTCGATACACTTAGAGACCGATTCACATAGACCACGTTGAATTACGTACCCGGACAATACTGTTTATTTACATATTACGACATCTGTGATTTGAAACTATTAAATAATAAAAGATAGACAAAAGTTTTTGTTTCTGTGTGTCTAGAACTATTATGACAATTATAGCAATGTCCAAAGGAAATTCTAAATTCTTTGTATTGAATAAGCAAAAATCAATTCCCAAAGTATTATAATTAATTATTTTACTTAAAATCGCGGTAAATCAAATCGCATATTCAGAGTAGTAGTTAAGGACATTTTTATTTATAATAAGTTATACCGAAACAAAAACTAACTAGTGATATATTAACACCGTCTTGAAATTAAAGTAGAGGCAAGAGAAAGACTTTTAATATTTTAATATCATCATCATTTAAGCCGAAGGATTTGCTATAGTCGACATAGGTCTCAAAGAAGAATTCAAATAAGACCGGTTGAAAACTGCCTACAGCCAGCGTCTTCAAATGACCTTAAAAATGTCGTCTATCCATGTTGTTGATGAATGTCTTACGCTAGCTTGCCGATCCGGGGTGTTCACTCCAGAACCTTAAAGCCCCAGCGGCAATGCTGTCTGCACGCTATGTAGCTTTTCGGCTATGCCTAGTTACTTTCACATATCTACGGATCTTCTCATTTCTCATTTGAACTATTTTTAACACTCAATTATTATAAAAATCCTTTTTGATTATTCACTACACGCGTTGGCAGGTAAAATAGCTATATCTGATTGTAAAAACAGGAAATTACCCTTTTCGATTATTGCTACATACTTATTAAATAAATAAATATTTTTACCATTTTTACTATTTGTGAAATAGCGGACTTAATACCTCATAGGCATTTTCTACCATTTAACCTAAGTAACATACATGTAAACATATACAAAGGGGATAGTATGAAAGTGAGTAAAAACCGTATAATATAAGAACAATATTACAAAAGATATTGAAAACCGATTAAAATTTCCTTGAATTGGATCTCGGCGAACTTAAGCAGCGTTCCGGAAGCAGCGAACCTAAATCGCCCAACGACTCTTTATCAAAAGAATTTCCTGGAAGTGCGAGTGCAGTAAAACAACTTTTGAGCCTTATTTTCCCGTTCCGAAATTGCAGTGGTTTAAGCGAGATTTCATTTGTATGGAAGCCGGTATAATCTGGAATAATACCGCAGTAGCGGCGCAGGCCTTCAAAGACGCCACTCGTCCGCGCCGCAGTTGCCGCAGTTGCCGCCTGTAATGAGTTTTTTATAAATGCGCTACACATTCACACACCGCGACGATTTCCACTGGATTTAACGCAGTGTAAGTGCTATTCAAATACTAGTTCCATTCATAAAAATGTCTTTTTGCGTTCAATGCTTGTTTTGTAGAAGTTCTCAATGGGAATAATAAAAGTTTAACCGTAATTCCCTTTTATCTTCGACAAATACACGCGCACTCCCAGCTAGTGTAGGGAATGAAATCCAACTGAAGCCGTCTTGATTACAGCGACCCGTGCGCCATTCCACGATCCAGAATTGGACGGATTATGAGGACTTTAAGGACGATGACGATTTGAATATGAACACCAGAGTATTCTCGAATTAAATGTACACTTTTCTCTCGAAAATCTCTTTCATCAATGGACAAAAAAGGTTGATTACGATTTCTTTGTCGTGTTTATTTAGATAATGGACGCCGAAGAAATTGCTTTCTTCTGCCGTGTGCTGTTGAATTATTTCTTTTTCTTTGTGAAATAGTAACCATGTTCAAATTATATATGAACATTTTATGAATCTGGATTAAAATTTATAAAAACTAAAACTTGTTTAGAAGACTTTTTACATTAAAATGTGTAAAAATTATACAAACTTTTATCGTTATATATTAGATTAAAGTAACCTAATTCCATTAATATTTTTAATTCAAATACAAAGATAGTAAAAAAAAATATTTTTGAATACGCGCAAAATGTAGTAAGACGCCACGACGCATGAGGCACGTCGTTGAACTACGAACGGAAGGAAAGCGCTGCTAATTACTCGCGCCGCCCCAAGCACAGCTAGCGCGCATCCTGCTGAGAAGGGAGGCAGGGAGACCGTGCTCCGAGGGAAACGCATATATTTATTACGTATGAAAGTATTCATCGTTTTATTAGGTGGAATTTTTACGCACAAATGACATTTGAACTGAATAATGCAATACGATGTCAATTAATATATATAAATATGTATATATGTCTGTATGTACATATTTATACACCTGTGTATATATATATATATATGTATATGTATGTATATAATCTATTGGAGTTTATAACCAGTTATTGAAGGACATTAGAAAGTACTTTTTGCCACTAAAATATCAAAAAAAATTGACAGTTTTAATAGCATTTATGATTAAAAGCATACAAGCAGGGCATAAGCGTAGCATTGCATTTGATTGGATTGGATTGTAGGTGGACCACACGGTGCTTTATGCAGCATTGGACGACTTCCGGCTGAAATGATAATTATGAGGAAAGGCGGCATATTCCATTTGGAAACAATTTCATAATATGTTCATTACATACATTTACTAGAGCTCAAAACACAGCGTTACGTAAGGTTGATAGCCTTTACAGTTTTTTATAACAACTACACTCTTAATACTTTATCTAAATAACATTATTTTTAACACCCTTTGTAAATAAGCGAAAAATGAAAAATGAAACATACAATCCTTTTAAGTCTTTAAACAAAAGAGGCACATAACAAAATATTTCCTAACATTCCTTTTGGGATCAGCAGATGCATCGTTTATATAAAACTTTTATCTTTTCTATTGATAAGTTATTTATTTATCTCCTTTATTTTTTAAAACCACTTTGTACCATAGTCTAAAATTGGTGTCAGAGCCTTTGGCAATCTCCAATAACGAACACTGAGAGCATTTTGTTTCTCGTTCTGTGTAAACGTTGCACCTTCTTTTAATCGTACATTTATTGTGTCAACTTCATACAGCATTACATTGGTAAAGAGAAAAATAATAGAAATATTAACAACTTGGTACCTAATTTAAAAATCGACTTATCCTTATAATTTTAGATCTAAGAATAATATATTTGAAGGTTAGAACTACTAACTACTAACATAATATCGGTTTTAATCTAACCGCGCGCTTTCTCTTTGCCTTAGTAAATGAAAGTTAATAATAACAATCCAAAAGGTAAATTTGAGTAATTTGTTAACAGCGGTTGCGATGCAATTAACACTGATTGTATATTAACGTCACATTAAATTTTTGAACAGAGACTGAATAATATATAGCCATTGTTAATTATTTCAGAAAGATCCTAATTACTTATTTTCCGATCATAATTAAATATTTAACAGCGTAAAATCCCGCCGTAATTATAACATTTGATATATTATTCAAATTAATTTGTAATACATATTGTTTTTTTTTTAATTATATATGGCAATAGAAAAATAACTTAATTTCAAATTCAATATTAAGTGTTACAACTGACCACTTACGGCTCTGAAACGTGGTGTCTCACTTTAGGCCTCATAGGGAAGCTTTCAGTCGCTCAACGAACCATGAAGAGGGCTTAGCACGGGATTTCAATACAAATTCGAATCAGGAACAAGAAGATCCGTATACGAAGGAAAGTAACGCCCAGCGTATTGGCAAGTTGAAGTGGCAGAGTGGGCAGGCCACATAGCACGTAGAAAAGATGGCCGCTGGGGCCTTAGGGAGTGTAGACCAAAGACCGGAAAGCAGAGCGTAGAACGTCCACCTACAAGGTTTTTATCAGGCGTACATTTCTGCGTTTGAGGCGTGGCCAAGCCTCGACTCTCCGAAACCGTAAGGGTTATTATTAGAGGACGGCCTAGTTAAAATGGTAAGGAAGATACAGGATTCTGACTACGTCCAACTGGTCTTATTGGAGCTATGAAGGAGGCCTATGACCGGTAAAGGAAGCCCCAAGGCTGACACGACGGTTACATATTATGAAAATACATTAAAACTGGGAAGCTTCCAAATATCTTCTGATCAAAAAACCGTAGTACCTGAAGGCGAAGGACTTTGGCCAGTTTATTGCGGATCACCTTAGGATCAGAGATGTTGTAGCTTACGTTGAGCCTTTAAAGAATGCTCAAAGTTTCGCTGCAAGATCGAATCAAAAATAAGGTGAACCAGAAAGAACCAAGATCATTATGCCTTGCTGTGGGCATCTAACAGCCGATAAGATGATGATGATTGGAACAGGGTTGTAATTCATTTAATTTCCACAAGGGAAAAAGAAAGCATCGCACTAGAAAATATTTTGTTTTCTGAATTAATTGAAATAAACAATAGAAGAATGTGGGACAGTAATGTTTCATTATTAAAAATCGATAGCGGAATACATCTAGGACGCCAAGATGAGAATTTAAACAATCTTTGTTTAGTAAAAGCGCAAAAGGCAACGCAGTGGAATGGTTTAATGAAAAATCTTCGCAATGGATTCATAAGCAAGCAGCAAAAGAAAAGTACAAGGGTTCAGTAATTTGTAAGTTCGGTGAGCAACACATCGCTGAATGAGCTACAAAGCCGCGGGGCGAGCCATTCATAATATTGTAATAACGGCTTCCAGCAGCAGTTATTCCGTGCTTAAACGTTTTACTGCGGTCATTATCTACCCGCTGAAAGGATATGCAAGCGATAAATTGCACAGCGTTACCTACACGTACGTATAATACTTATCTCGAAATCTAACCGCGGCGGGCGTCTTTATAGCGGAAGTAATTTATTAAAGTGTAATTGATCTGGCGGTATAAATCGTACCTCTTCTTTATAAATTTCGTGTATTTTGGGGTTTTGGTACTAATCCTTTTAGCGTTATTAGTATCATTGCAGATAAACGGAGCCGGGCGAAAGATATCTTAAAGTACACATAAAGGGGACGCGCCTTTCCTTCAGTAATAAAGAGACCATTTAATCGGAGCTTATCTGGCCGGAAGCATTCATTAGATGATTGCGCCATTACTAGCGGACTTTGTTAGTACTCCGCCCACCAATACAATGCATTAATAGGTTATTCTTTCCGTTTAAACATATTGTACGTTCTTATCATTTTCATTGTTTAGATAGGTCGATGAGCTCCATGTAAACATATCTTCTTATTTGTATTGCAATGTACCATTTCTGGAGTCTTCGTCTTGGATTTGTTTTGATAAAATAGATATTGAACTGAGGGTGATAATAACATTTTACCGCACTCGATAAATATAATGGCAACTGGGCGAGGGGAATAAAGTGCCAATAATTATTTTTCAGAACACCTTCCAAAATACGATCCTTTATAAACACAACGAGAATAGACTGAAAGCCAAAGTGAAAATAAAGGCTTTACTTTATTAAATATTAGATATTAATATTATGTTATAAGTGATTAAGTGGACCGACGACATAGTTAAAGTCGCGTGAAGTCGCTGGATGGAGGCAGCGTAAGACCGGTCATCGTCGCGATTTGTGGGAGAGGTCTATCTATGCCTAGCAATGGGCGTCTATCGGCTGAATACAAGAAAAGTATAATATTCGCTTTGACAGTTGCTTTTTTTTAAACTGTTTTTAAGTATTGATCATCGCAAACGGGTGGGTTACATATACATATATTTTCCTTTCATAATAGAGATAACAACAATGTTAATAGGATGGTTTTTAAAACCTATGGGAATATTACTGCAATGATTAATTTCAATAAATTAATTGCTTCAAGTTTAGCATTTAATTGGGAGACTTTAACACGTTTAGATAAAATAATTTTTGTATTTACGTCACTTCTTTACATTTACAATGATTGCATAACCTTATTATTGTATATACAGACAAAATATAGTTTTTTTTTAATATTTATGCACACAATTTTTTTATTAAAAACGAAATCAAGCGTGTTTCAAATGAGTATCTTTACAAATAATATAGATAGCTTCATTTACCGTAGCGTTGAAACTGCTAAACTAATTTAAACTTTGCGTTGCACCAACATTTGCAATTTTACAATGTTTATATGCTCATAGCGTATGCTCTTGATGTAAAGCTTTAAATAAAGAAATGCTTAAAATAATCTAGCCCATTTTTAATAATAACCTTAACACCTACCGTTTAATACCGTGTTTGAATAAACGCAGTTACCATTAATACCTCAGGGCATCGAAGAGGTATCAAAATACAAACATGAGGTGAGCAATTCAAAAGCGTGCATAGCAGAGAGCGCGGTACGCGAGTCGCGGCCGCCGGCAGGTGGCTCAAATTACCGCATTTGTTACGCGTTTACACGAAACTGTATCAATATTTCATGCGGATTTACACGAGCTATCGCGGCCTTTGTGTTTTACTGTCCAAAAAAATTGCCGCTCACGATACAATTAAGCAAACATTTACTTTAAACTATAACTTCACATGAATTACCTACGTTTTTCAGATCCTATTCTCGATGGCATTTGAAATATTTATTATTTAGTGATTTTATTCATAAAATAAATGAGCATGTATACAAAACTCGATATTAAGCAATATTTATTAGCAATCTTCTATTTATTTACCTATTGTCATTTTAGAATAAATATTTTTAGTATCTATACATTTTATGCTGTAAATTTAAAAAATGGAGCTTTCTATCTAATATACATATTTTACTTTTTAATAAAGGGTCATTCCGTTCAGTGATACAATTAAAAACCTGGATAAACATTTCGACAAACAGTTTTCGTGAAGTTCACGGGTTCGGTTTAAAAAGCTTTAAAATATTTGCATTACACTCTTTTTATTATAAGTAAATATGCGATATGCATATGGTTGTATATGTACGTATGTTTGTCTATATGTGCACGTTAACTACCTTTCATTTATCCCTCTACTGTTTTTATACTATGGTTATCTAAAAGAAATTTCCTCGTGTGATACGATCCCCCATTGTATTTATTTCTTTACTATTATACAAATGTATATACATCTTCTAGGGTGTACAATAAAAAGTATTAAAAAATAAAGACGAATATTTTTATTAAACAAAGAAAGAAATGCTAATTATTTTTTCAACACTGTAACGTCAACACATCCTTGGTCCAGTTTATTCTTCAAAACTAAAGTGTTTTTGAAAACACGCCTCTAATTTTGGGCTATCGGAACCGCCATTTTTCTCAAAAATTTTCAAAAATCCAGAACTTTATGGTGGCTGTTTAATGTGGATGTCTTTTCGATATGACTGTTTTCGGTAGCATTTCTCGTAAGACCTCCGTGCTGTCATGGTCATGGTTGACAAATGGCCCTATCGACCCTAACTGTTGAAACCAAGTCTTAGAGTTATACTCATTGAGCTCTTGAAGCCTTTATTGAAATAAATTATTTCAAAAATAGAATTGAACTTAATTACGGCCTCCCCTTAATTACATATTTAATCATAAGAGATAAAATAAAGTAATTATTTTCTAAGTATCTATCACAGTTTCGTATTTATTCATAGTTATTCATATAAATGTTACTACATTTATATGAATAAAAAAAACTATTAAATATAACTAACAAAGTAAAAATTATTTTCGAAGGAAGAGATATGATAATTCTTTAAGTCCCAACGTTCCTTGCTTTCTCTGGTTGCCGTTCTTAAAGCGCTTCACTAAGTTGGGACCGCCTGTGTATAAGGCACTGAAACTAATATTTCAATGAGACTGCAGTGCTGAAACCCGACAATGACAATTCACTCAAACGTAAACGCGAACTATTTCCATAAGAAAGGCATTGCAAAAGTTTTTCAATTTTCAAGTGACGCAGGTATGATGGAGAACTTTGGCTTCGGACGCACTAGCGCAGACGTTTTGTTCGCTTTCATGCAAATAATAACATCGTATCACATTGAATCTCGAAAACCGTGTTTATCCTTCACTTATAATTCACTTTCGCGTTTATATATAATAATATTGCAAACATAAATATCCCAAAGCTAAATTTTTCATTGCCTTAATTTTAGTCCCGTGTTCAATGTAACCTGTAAAAGTTTAACAGGTCCAAAGCTCACACAAATATAAGATTCTTTAATAGTACGTAATTATAAATATTATCCACGCATCAATTAACTGAAAAAAGCATAGCGTTATATTGCAATATCAAAACTATCTCAAATATATATTGACAATATATAACAACAAAGTATTATTTTTATTTAAAAATATATAAACTTAGAAACAGTGCGAATACTTAACATAGGTTAAAACTATTTTGCGAGGTAATTCTGCTGGTTTTTTTTCAAACGGGAGGGAAGCTCCAACTATACCATAAGAGGTTGAGGCACTAGGCAATCGCAGTTTCAATTTCTACGGTAGTATGAGAAAGCGTAATGCTAGTTTTGACAAAAGATGTCAAAGAAGACCGTGAGGTTTTAGACAATAGGAATACGGCATAACCCATTTATTGCCCTGGTAACCAAAGTGTGTCTCAGGTAGGATTTCCCCACGAGAAAAAAAAAGACCATCATCACCATTACAACTGTAGGAAGGAAATCCACTGCTAGACAAAGGCGTCCTTCATCAAAGTTCTAATTCTGTACAATAAAGCTATATATGACATAAAAAGTAATCACAGAGAAGTAAATAAACCATAATGACAATCATCAAAATTTTTCACTAAAAAAGAACATCTGACAATAATTGCTCTATTACACATTCAATAGTCGCTGTCGCTAATTATATAATAAAAACATTTCGACGACCAAAATTCTTTCAAATGGCAGTAGAAATAATAACTAGAAAAGAGTGCTTGAAATAGAATTTCAAACATTTTAAAAGTTTTCTGGCATCATAGTAGATTGCTCGTAATTGATAGGCTAAATGGCAGGATGAGAGCGGACGCTGACAACATTATGCAGCATCACGCAGGGATCGCGGGGATTGTTTCCTAAAACAGAACCAAGAGGCAACAGCGTCTATATTAAACGAGAATCACGTCTAAGTACTTACGTACATAATCTAGAGAATATTCAACAAAAATGTTTTGTAGAAGTGTAAATTTCATATTTAAGCTTAAGTATGTATACGTTTTATTATGTAGTTTCAGCACACAACATCTACGGGCTGGCAAACTCCAAATCTCTTTGCTTTTATTTTTAAACGAAGAAATGTTTTTTGACAAAGATTGTGACGCATTGTTGGGCATTTAAAATTAAGTTTAAAATACAGTTGCTTGACAAGCTGACGGAATCTTCACAATTATTATATTTTGAAATTTATTACTTTTCTACATAATTTATTTTATAATATCTATTTAGTTTATATGCATTAACACATGGAAAAATAAGTATTATGTTGTATTTACTTATATTATGACCAAGTATAGTAAGAACAAAGCTTTAGTATATTTATGTCAGGTTTTTTAAATTATATTTAATGCCTTTTTTATGATATTAACTTATTTCACCTGACTCCTTTAATTTATCTCTGAACCGCCCAAACGTTTAACTAATAGAGATTGCATTAGGTTTGCTACATTATCTAGAAGAAATAAATAAAGTTATAAAAAATTTTGACCGCGAAATAATTTAACCACAGTTATTTTTGCGTTTTTTTTTTTCAATAGCCATTTTCGAGAAGTAAGTCTAATATTACTAAAGAATACCAAACTAATGACCTTTTGCTTATATTATCATATAGTGATACACAAAAATAGAGAGTTTTTAGATTAAAGACCTCAATTTTAGTGGTCGTGATTACTCTCTCCGCATACTTATTCTTGTGCGAACAAGGACGCTGAGCCTAACTTGCACCAACAAAAACCACTCGATACTCTTACTTCATCGCTTTACAATTCACGGTTTTGGTTTACTATCAATTTCCTTATTTCTCCGTCAACCATAATTAGTAATAAATAATGATTTATTACTAGAATCAAACACATGCAGTTATCACTACAATATCAATGCATTGGCAATCGCAATTCTTTTCGCTCCGCGAATCCGTCGGCGCTTCGGAACTAAAATTGCTGCCCATCGACTACCTCCGGAGCTAACCAAAAGCTCGATGAGTTTTGACGTACCGTAGGAGACTAAACTTGGGACCTAGCTCGAAGGTTTTGTAGTATAACAAAAAATTGACACGTCCAAAAACGCTGCGTTTCACGTTGAATTTATATTTATATTGATTCAATATTATGTAAGTCTATAAAATCTATAATGAACACTTTTTTTATTTTAAATTAAGTTTAAATAAAACATAACATCACTGCAAAATCGGGCGCATATTTGATTGAGCTCCGAAATAAAAAATTAAGCAATAAAAAAGCTATAAAAGAAATACTTATCTTTTGTCCCAAATCACAGTGAGCATTTCTTTTTACTATCTCAAAAGAACCGACGTATTGTCCCCAAAGGCTGACATTTATCTACTCAATATAACTTCGATGAAAACATTTGATGTCATCTAATATGATGTCATAGCTATGCCAGAAATCTTTTGAAGCTAAGTGACACGAACAATTTCCTTTTATACTTTATTTAACCGCATTTTACTCTTTTGTATAGGGAAATATTTTTTTTCTTTTGTGAATTAAATTATTTAAATTCTTCTTGTTAATTCCACTTAGACTCAAGTACTGCAACTAATTTTACCACCACTACTAATTCCATTCACAAGAAGCTTTGAATTATACAGCAAAAAAGACACAGAGCTTTTCCTAATCTTGTCGGTATTAGTGTAATACTCTTGCAATAGATATTATTAAAAACGTATAAACCTTTGTTTCAGATCTAACCACATGGCATGTCCTTCCAACTGATTTGTGCAAACAGCATATTATGATGGGATTGGGATGAATGGGATTGAAATTCTGCATTGTCATTTTTTCATGTGTATATATTATATATTTGAGAAAGCATAAATAACAAATAATATTAAGTAAAACTGTTGTTGAGTAAACAAGAATCGAGGCCAAAACTCAAGGCAATAATATGTTTTGGTAATTGTGAGACAAAATTAACATTTATTGAGTGGCTAAAATTTTTAATCAATTTAGATTATATTATACACCATTTTAAATTTTGCAAAGAAAACAAGTATCAAAATGAGTTAATGAAACTAATGACCTCTACAACAAAATAAACATACATACAATAACATGAATATATAAATAAATTAAATATTCATACAAATTCACATTACTGTATTAATATCAAATTATCCAAATGACTGCAAAAATGAAGAAAATTTATGGATTATTGGTGACTTTCGAGGTAATGTCTGATGTGCAGGTAATTTGTATAAATTTTATTAATTAACATACATAGACATACGTATTTAAAAAAATCCGAAAGTTTTAATGAAGTTTTGGATGCAAAAACGAGTGACTATTTTTTGTCAATTTTGATTTTATTCCTTGACATACAAAAACTGTTTTTAAGGAATGCGGTGTAATTGTTTACTAGTGTAGAAGCTTTAAAGAGGTGAAAGCATGACAGTAATTCTAATTATGAATATTTTTTTTCGTTCTATATTATTATTACGTTATTTATTGTTTCTGAAACCATTGACTTTCGGATGGAGTTCAAACATTAATTTAAAGTTAAAGCTATACACCTACCCCTTTAAAGCTGTTACACCTATAACCAATCGCCCGCTTCCACAGCTCAGTTATCCTAAAAGGTATATTTTTAAAATGTCACTATTTTACAAAAAGTAATTATTATATTCTATAACATCAATTTACTTTCGGTGGTCGATGGATCGACGAAATAAGGCAGCTATTATTTTTCACATGCACCATCTGTGCCAGGCCAACGCGAGCAAATTACGGTTGTCACTCATTTATGCACAGATGCCAAAAGTATAAGATTATAAAGTTTCTATATACCACTTTGTATTTTTAAAAACAAATTTAAAAAAAACTTACTTGTGGTGAAAACTCTTAATGTTATTAAAAAATTTGAAAAAACAGTAGTTTATTGGTAAATAATTTGCTGATATTATTATCATTCATGGAGGGATAAACTATAATACAGATACACCATATACTAGATGTACCGAGGACACAGTGATGGTCTCTGTCAGCGCTAGTCTGGTCTTACAGTAAACGTTTATCGGCTTATATGATGATTATTATTCTTATCATATTATAATTGAATGACTAATGCTATTAACAACAATATAATCACCATTAAAAATGAATCTTTTACCTTAAATCTGCAAATGGTTCACGTTACCCGAAGTATCTTTCTACCATACCCATAACAGGGACAAAACCCGCCTCACATGGATAGCATGGTCAAGGTTATTATTATTATTCGATTTAAAAAAAAAGAAATCTATAAAAAAGAGAAAAGCGAGCAATTACTCATCCCGGTATCCTAAGCAATTTGATTTGAAATTTAAATCATAAAATAAAAATTATAATGCCTTTTCTGTTCATTCATTATGTTTATAACAAATAATTATATAAGTATATTAGTACCCTCTATTATTGTAACAAACACGATGAAATTGTTTATTGACAGCGTTGATTCGAGTGGCATTCAACGTGGAAATAATTGCAGTGTTCTCACGCGTACTCTATTATCCAATTTATTCATATGAAAACACTGGTTACTCAATTATGAACTAAAGCATTCTGTACAAAGAGAAACATCGTATACAGGGTAATTAGTTATGAGTGTAAAAGTTTTAAAGAGGTAAATTTACAGCTTTTACATCTATTTCCAATCACCGTGTATGTATAAAGTGAACTCTCTGAAACTCTGTTGGAATGCGACAAACCATTAACTTCGGGCAGTACAAAGTCTGCAGGGAAAGATAATAAACAATAATTAATTTTAATATGTGGTTATCCGATTTTTGGAAACGCTTTTTCTTACTGTATTATCATTACGTTATTTATTATTTACATAACAATTATTTTTGGATATGGTATACCATACATTAATTTACCTCAAATAAGCTATACATTTACTCTTTCAAAGCTTTTACACTAATAACCAATCACCCTTTATGTTAACTCCTGAAAATGCCATAAGATATGTCAATTATTCATTATTCGTACGTATGCGTAAAACAGCAAAGATATTTTTTTTCCATATGCTATACAAAGGTCTACTATACAAAATCCTGCGAAGAGACACTTCTGCTCTCAACGCCTTTATCCAGGTTAAGGCACGTGTCATTGACCCAATAAATTTATTAACTAAACTGCTTTCAAACCAGTACATAATAATTTTTTCCACTGTTATACTGCTGACGTGACACAAAACTAGAAGATCCTTCAATACAGAACTTACCAGCAGTGTGCGTCTATGTTATGGGCAGTTCAAATGTCAAGGCAGGTCAAATTATAGGGGACAAACTTACAGCGTTTCAGCTTCAATGAATAGCCGTAATCACTATTTTTTCTGTAACTAATGTAAAGACACACTGGCAAGCCTTTTGTTCGCCTCGTTACTACATTTTGTTTAAAATATACTTGAAATCCAAAGTGTCTGAAACTGGGTCACCAGCGAATACCAATTCTTACTATAAGAATAAAGTGTTTATTTTATTAAATGAAAGCCATCACATCTGCAAGATTAACTGTTATTTACTTTTATTACTAAATTATTGTCGAGTACATAGGCAATGTCGATTTATAATTTGACTATCTTTAATAATATAAATAACGAATTTCGAATAAATTATAAAAGTTACAAATTACCCGTGAGTTCGATTTTCATTTTGTACTGAACGATGTTCTGTAAAGAAGCAAGACTCTGTTTTATACAAAATAATATTTTATATAAACTGATAAAAATGTTCATTATAGAAATTAAAAGTGCATTAAACAGAAAGTTTACAATTATAAAACAATTTAAGCCTCTGCAACAAAACTCCGACTCTTAGATAATACAGTAAAATGAAAAGCTTGCACGCACACCGCGAACTAACGTCGTCCACGCTCCACGTGTTGACACGGTCGCCGCCGGATGAATTATTTACAATATTATATGAAGCCGCCAGTTAATGATAACGTTAACTAGAATTCATAATAAAGAGGGAGCAGCTGTATCCAGAGCACATCCGAGTTATGTCCCGCGCGAGACTGGCGCCTGATTAAAAATGCAGCTCTTCAAAACGAGATGAAATCGGCATAGGCGTCTCTCGCGCACGACGCCGCCAGTGTTGTTGTGAAGCTCGAGCCGAGAGGTCTTACAATGGCTTTGCTGCCAGCGCTCATAAACTTGTTCCGGGAGTGACTGCATTAAATGAAAATTTAATTTATGTTGAATTAGTGCTCCAGCTTCGTAGCGGATAAGGAGTGCAAAGAATATATGGGTTAGTAAAATTATTTAATTTCATTAACATTTTCATTTGTATGCGTGTGTTTCGATTTTAAACGTTATGATGTATATGACACGAGTTCTATTTTCACCGAAAGTGTAGTTTCGTACTATGACACAAAAAGTATTGCTGTCTATAAGAACGAAAACGACCGTATCCAAAAACGTTCGCGCTAAATCACAAGAATGTGAGGATAGTCGGCATTTTATTTAGGCGGAAAGCGCAGCGATATCCACTCCGGTTCTATTTTCGCACTATATCGTTTATTACGAGGGCCGGCCGAGGTACGAGGGCGCCGCGGGACTCTGGCGGCCACTCCACTGCCTGATATTATATTCTGGAGCACGCCCGCCTTGCCTCGCTTCACGCCAGATATTTCGAGTGTTGCTTCTAGCACCTATGAATTTATCTAGTCTCAGTCTGAGAATTCGCCCCGTGCAGCCGGCTGCAGCGTGGAACAAAGCTTTCAAAATACTATAGTAGTTTTAAATACGCGGATAAAATCGTATGTTGACATTCAGTCTAGTTCCGATGTTACAGTTCGTTTTATTTTTTAAGTAAAGTCTTTTCTAATATCAATAACATATTAATGTTTACAATACTACTATTAAAATAAAACATTGTAAAATGTAAGTAAGTTTGTACTCAAAAGACATAACTTGTGCACTATGTTAGGCTATACTGTATATTGTCGTTGTATCATAGCTGTTTCTGTTGAGGTACTGGATACTTTTCCACATTACATATTCGTATAATAATTGACTTTTCTATAAAAGTGGTAAAAGTTTTCTGAATTATCACGTAATGATTTTCAATATTTTACAAATAAACACAATAATAACCATTAATTTAAATGAAAGCACTCATAGTAAAATCCATTTTTATAATTAAAACTAGCGCGAAAGCGTTTAAATATATATCGTATAAAGATGCTCCGGTTAAAGCTTTAGCAAGCTGCCTATTGTATCGGGGTGGAGGGCCCTAAAGACAAAAGGCCAGTGACGTTGACAGGTCTAGAGGAATATTCTACCTTTATGAGTTATGTCAGAGCATTCAAATGATATTTGGATGTTTTGTATCATATAGATTCTTGGTGAACCATGTCAAGTTTAGTTTAAATTAAAAAAAAAATACTTTGCTTCTCTTGTTGATTTTCTTATTATAACGATAATTATTGGGTTGACGTGAAATTGCCAATTTGACCCAGGTTTCTTAATTTTTAAGAAATACTTAATTTTTAAGAAATATAGTCTATCTAACACAACATAAAATAACGATTCAAATATTTAACACGTTTCACTATTGTTTGTTTACTTAGAGGATTCATTTTTAAACCAGGGTACTAACACATTTTACAACTACAGTTTATGGAGATGTGAAGAAGATCGCACAGGAAATAACACTGAAGTATAAAAATCTTACGGACTCTTGAAACTGTTCGATTTCTTATTGAAATTACTGATTCAATTTCAAATAAGTATTCTTATGTAATACCATAATCAAATACAAGAATGTCATATCGAAAGAAATTATACAAACATTACCACAAACACACAGTACACTAAAATGTTTATAAAGATAATACCTAAGATATTACCTGCTGAATATTTATAAGTTCTTCCAAAAACATCTAGTGAAAGAAAAAGGGTCAAGATCTCTAGAGCTAGCTACATGAACTAACACAAGCAAAACCGATTCCCTTCCCCTTTTGACACTACTTGTGATGCAAAAAAATTACGAGTACGATTCTATGCAACTTCATGTTTACAAATAAATTTGGTCCTACACATCTTTATTGAAGAACAATGGAGTCCAAATAAGGATCAATTAGGTATCTTGGTGTAGCAATATCAACTGAGAAGTTTGTGTTTTATTGCGTAACTTTCGTTAATCTGGCTGTAAAAAAATAGGCAGGCTGCTATTAATGTTGAATTGCATTCATAAAATGTGCATACATTGGCAAACATCGATCCGGAATGAAAATAGCGATAAAGTGCAATTCGTTGCTCCAGTCAGTAGACACTAATGAAATCAAATCTATTTTTAAATATAACTTTTGTTCAATCCGTACTTTCCAGTGTTAGTTTTTAATAGTGGAAATAAAAAATGTTAAGTATGTAGGCTACCTTTCTATTTTTTAACATCATGTTAAACGTACAAAATGAGTGATAATATTTGAACAACTTAATTTAAGAATTTATCAAATACCGTATTTTCAACCCAATTATAGTAATTGCTAGTATGAAATACGCCATTCTGAAGTGAAATGTAGACATGCGAAATCCTTTATTTGTTTATATGTATGATAAATATTCAGTAACCAAATGTTTTAATTCGTAACATTCTTCTATAAATGTTTTAATTTACCTTTTCAAAATAATGATGTCTTTTATAAATAACTAGCTGATCCCGCAAACATGTTTTGCAAACAAAAACTAAAGTTTTTAATTAACACATTAAAAATAAGGGTTGATCGTAGAGGAGTAAAAATTTAAGGTTGTGTGTATTTTTGTATGTTGTATCATAAAAAAATAAAAACAAAAAATGTTGTCTAAAAATTTAAAAAAAAAATTTAGTGGTGGCCCACCCTTATCACTAAGGGGTATGGAAAATAGATAGTAGCCGATTCTCAGACCTACTGAATACGCATATGAAATTTGGTAAAAATCGGTCAAGCCGTTTCGGAGGAGTTCAAGTTCGAACACCGTGATACGAGAATTTTATATATTAGATTTATTGCACAATTTTAATCTATATAGTTGGTCTTTGCTTTTAAACTATACGCTATCTTAAGAAACAATCACCAGTCCATTATTTTTGCCGTTAAAGAGCATTCATCATCATCATCGTCATTCCAGCCATCGATGTCCACTAGAGAACATAGGAATCCCCCATAGATTTCCAATAAGATCCGTAAGAAGCAAACTGCATTCAGCGTTTTCCACGACTTTAACTAGGTCTGTCCACCTTATTAATGAATGTCTTACGCTGCATCTGCCGCTCCATTGTCTTCACTCCAGTATCTTAGGATCTTAAACAATATGATGCAATAATTACTGTATTTACCGCGTATTACCTCAAGGTAATAAACATAAATTCAAAATAAGCAAAACAAAATTACCTCTGATTTTTTTTTGAGACGCAATTAAATTTATTTGTAATTATAATATTAACATTTTTATGAACTTTAAAAAAAATGTATTTAAATCGTTTTTCATTAACTCCCTCCAAATATTAATCCGTATCGTAGCTAACTTTATATAAGTAAACTTTAACGGTACTAAATACACAAACACGGAAGTGGCGACTAGTTAACTGTTTCAATAGAATGTTGACGTAGTATCCAAAACCTAGAGATACATTTACTGTTTCGTTCATTAATAAATTAATATCAACGTTTATTGGACTGACTTACACTAACACTCCATTAATCTGTAATTGACATTAGTTGTAGATAGCTCCGTGTTGCAGGATTATAGCGAATGTCAGTTACTGAGCTGCAAAGGGTGCAATCACACACAATGAGTAACGAGGAAGCGGAAGCGAGTACTGGTGCTATACATGGATGGGGCTTCACCCCGACAGGGGACCCCCCTCCCACGTCTGTCGTGTCTAACGAAACACCAAAATCAAGATGTCTACCTGAAGCAATTACCAAAGGATGGAAAAGAACCACCCTATTCGGAATCTTAGTTTTACTTATGATCCTTATTTTTCTTAATATCGCACTTACTCTATGGATAGTCAGCGCGTTAAGATTAAGTATGGTAAGTTTTGAGTTATATAAATGTGTCTAATACAAATTATAATCTAATAACTTTAAGTGAAGAGATTCCTAGCGTTTAATTTTACTTTCTGTTTTAGAAAGGCGTCGGACCTATAAAAATAATAAAAAATGGAATTCAACTCGAGGGACAAGCATGGATAGTGGATAATCTAGTTGCGTCAACAATAATGTCACAATTCGCCCAACCTATCACTTTGCACTCTTACCGGAATTTCACCATTCTAGTTTCTGAGCCAAATCACACAGAATTAGCTAAGATGTTTATAAGTTAGTAATGCTCGAAGCTAATATTTACATTATAAATATTTGCGTGAACCATATATTCGCATCTTATATAAATACTAAACGTGGAAAAGTTTTGGTTTAGTCGTACATTTTTAATTACTTAAATATTTTATTTATACATTGAAAATTTCAATTGAAACACGTAGCAAATGAATACGCATGTAGCATTGAAAATATTTAAACCGTTAAACAGCTTCTCGTCTCTTTACTACCAGCCAGCGCTTTGTAACTAAATTTATTTTAAAATAAGATCTCTCAATTTACTTTTACTTTGATTCTAGTTTCTTTTAAGTTTATATATGATAATATAATAGGATAATGCATAATTTGCTAGATTTTCCTTGATTCGATTTACAGAGAGGGATAGCATTGAATACAGTGGTAGAAAATTCGAAGTGTACGATGCAAAAGGTGGAAACGTCTTCCACGCGTCGCGTGAGGAAGTAAGGGTATTTGCAGACGCATTTGCCGTCGATGGCGAAGGAGGTCTCACTGTGAATAGCGCAATCCAAGCACCACTTGTTCGAGCGCCACCCAGCTCCAAATTGCAGTAAGTCCACCTTATACACAATACACATCAAATACTTCGCACACAACAATTTCTACGTTATTTTTAGGTATGTATAACATTTTTAAAAATTTATATTAAATCATACAAAACGTTTTCTCATAATTTTAGTTCTTATTTTAATTATCGGTATTTTTTATTATTTATATTTGATTTATTATTGTTTTTAAACGCAATAATCATAAACAACTTATAACACGAAATTGAAATGCGTGCTTGGAAAATAGTAACAATTTGCTGAACTAAAATTAAAAATGAACGTTGAATAAGTTACTGTCATTGAACTAATACATATTCCATTCACGTCAGACAAATGTTTAAAACTATAATGAAAGCTCCGATACAAAACATATTACTTCGCAAGACCGCTGACAAAACTGACACTTCGTTTGCACAAACTACTACGCTGACTGAGATAAAACAGATGTTAATACTACGTGTTCTACAGTACATCTGTATAGTAATAAAACATTAACTGACTTACTAGCTTAATGTATTGTACATAATAAATTGTACCCCTCAACGATTTGTACGTATGTTCATAAATTTAAAATCCACTTCTTTTATGTTTAAATTCACAACTAAGTCTTATTAGTAAAAGACTTATTTATTTGCAGATTGGAGTCTCTAACTAGACGATTGGACCTGAGGGCACCGCAATCGATTTACTTAGAGAGCAGAGCAGGCGGTATTGAAATAACATCCCACAGTGATATAAATCTTGATTCAATTGTAGGAGCTGTAAGTAAACAAATTATAGAAAAAAATCCATTTATTTTAGTACACAATTTGCAAAAGCCAACAATGTCAACAACAAATACGCTTAATTTAATACTTAATTTGATACTTTTTCCATAGTCGGGCGCAAACAAAAAATTACCAAACAATTTGTTATTCCCCTAAATTTATTTACAATCACAAAGAGTATGTTAAGTTCTTGTGCTCTTTTTTCTGAATTTATTCAAATCAAAATACATTTCCATTTAATCATTCATATTTAAGTCTTTATTAAAAAAACTAGGAAATTTGCGGTTAACTTTGGGACTAAAAGTGAAAAATATCGCTTTCAAGAAAAACTTTCGGCCTAAAGTGCAACAAACGATCAGAAACATTAAGTTAGGTAATAAACAAATATCAAGTTCCACCCTGAAAATAGCTATATTTCCTTCCTAACTATTGACGCGCGGCAAAAATATTTTTTTTAATTTAAATACAATTGATATTATTTAAACCAATATTTTAAACTTAAATTTACCGAATATAATTCTTTTTTAAAAACAACATTTAGGATTCATTAAACAAGATTTAAAATAAAAATTTTACAACAACGTTTAAACAACAAGGACAACAAGAAAACGTTTACAAACAACGAAGATTTTTATCGTTAATTAAAAAATACTCGTCATAATGCATTAAAAATATTTACTTATCGGTAATAAATGAGATAACTGTTACAATATCGTTTTGCAAATTCTTCGCATATTTATACGTTCCATTATTTTAAAATAAATGTTAATGAAAAATGGACTAAGACTCATCTCGTGTTCCAGATAAGAATGGACGCTCCAAACATCGTTATCGATTATCTGAAAATAGCAAACACTACAGTCAAACCTCAAAAATATAACAGAGCAAACAAAGTGTACCAACTATGCGCATGTGCATCAGGTAAACTTTTTCTCGCCGCACCAGATGCTCTTTGTGCTATACCTGAGAACGACACCGAGTTATGTCGATGATGTGTGCCTACCAAACAGCTAGTCTATGTCCAAAAATTAAATAAGCGATGAATATTAAATTATACAGAGATTTCATAATACATTTCAAGCAAAAGTTCAAAATGTTTATTTAAATGCATAAAAATCCGCAATAATTTCCCGAAGTACATCTTAGATATGGAAGCGCTAACCTCCATTATACAAAAATCATTTATGAATGTATTTAAAAGAAACTGTCTACAGTCTTAATATTTACAAATATTTTTACGTAAATAGAACGTGCCACTTTTAATAGAAATGCAAGAATAATTTAAAACTATTTAACAACACTTTATAATATTTTTAGAAACAAATGATCATGTTATAGTTAATAGTATATACAAAAGAAACTTTCAAAAAATTCAAGTGATATCTAAATCTAAAACGTTTGTTGAAATTGTGCACTTACAAAATAAAAATTTATCAGCATGTTCGGATGACTTTTTATGTTGTAAAAAAATTAAACTGGACTTGGGTCTTCTCCATAGATTTCCGTATAGAAACGGTTGGAAGCGACCTGCATTCAGCGTATTTCGACGACCTTAACAACTTGTGGATCAACGTCCCACGCAACACAGACCCCAGCGCCCATCCGTTCTGCGCGTTATGGGGTCAGCCCACTGTCACTTCAACTTCTCTGTCCTAGCGGATTATCATTAACTATATAAAAAATTAACTGTATAAACAGAGAACCACTAATTCAAATACGTATTTATAATAATTAACATTTGTCATTTTAGCTAAGTAGATAGATTTAGTAAAAGTACGGTTTAATACAACTTAAGACAATACCTTATCTAGTTCTTAACAACAAATTACAGAAACTTGTTTTAATACATTCATTTCTCAATTACTGTCATAAAAAATCACTACTTAAAATAATTTTTGAATTAAAATTTACAATGAGTATTATATCGCCAAAATACCCCTAACGAAATACGTCATCGTGTATTAAGAGAATACCAGCGGTGACACGCTAGACAAAATATGTATTACATAATGTTGCCAGCTCCGCGAATGGGTGGCGACAAGTGGCGGTGAGCAGGCCACATAGCACGTAGAACTAACTGATAGTCGCTGAGGCCTAATGTTCTAGAATAAAGGCCACGGACCGGTAAACGCAGCGAAGGACGTCTAACCACCCATTGGGTAGGTAGACGATCTTGTTCAGGATGTCGGAAGACGCAGGATGCAATTTGCTTCCAACCGGTCCTAATGGAAATATTAAGGGAAGGCCAATGTCAAGCAGTGGATGTCCTGCGACTGAAATGATGAGAATGAGCACTATAACTATATAAAGAGAGGATCGTAGTATTTACCTGCTAATGTCGACAAATCGTTGGCAAATCGATGTAAACGCTTTATTTACCCGAATAAATATTAATGTTTAATAAATTAAGTACCTATATTTTGTTAAGTATTATACATAAGTCTATAATATTTTATAGATCTTTGGAACCTTCCGCGAAGCTTCAAAACAGTATAACAATAGTATTCTTTTTCTCTATTGTTGATTAAATCTTATTAAATTAATTTATTAATTTGCTTTTACATGTAAATAGTAAGAAGGTATGGGTGGGGACTTTTACAGAATGATAACACACAATTCTCTTATAAAAATCCTTTGTAACACATCGTTTGCGTGAAACAAAAAATGGTTGCCGTACCATCTTCCCTGCCTCTCAAAGACCCTTAATGTGGAATAAAATAATCCTTACATGCTTCCACTTGGCGTCTAATATAAGCACAAAGACGGTTCCTGTCTGGACGGCCGCCAGCAAATCAATTGAAGAAAAAACTTTAATATCATTTCTAAAATCAAAAAAGATATTCCATGCAAGAAAATAAAGTTTTTTTTATACATATTGTTTCATACAACACCATTTCTTAAGTGTTTTTAATACATTTGTTATTCGTTGAAATCATTGTAATCCTTTTTCACTTAAAAGCAATTCATTAAATATAGCTTTCAGTTACTTATTTCTTTTGGTACAGAAAATCTTTTTTTATGGTAACCTTGTGATAATTTGATCTGGTTATTTCAAATTATATTGGATTTTATATACATAAATACACTGCAATTTCTACAAATAAAACTCTTTGTCTTTTTTCTAATATTTTCTTGAAAACTTGTATTTCATCATCGTTATTGAAAAGGAAAGAATGTTAGCAAATATTTTAGTATCTAATAACAGCTGTTTCATACAATTAGGTAAAAAAAATGGAACATCAGTGGAAAAATTTCGAGAATCGTGTCGTTTTTGGTGCTCTATAAATGTTTGATAGTACTATCACGGGAAATCCCAGTCACCATTCACAAAGGGTCTGCAGTCAAATAAAAATAAAGTCCGAAATAATATTCGGAGCTATTTTCTCGCTCCTTTCGATGAGAACTTTCGTTTTTATGTTTTCGCATTCTTATCTGAACAACATCCTTTGAGACGAACATCATCAAACCTTTTAAAACTTTGCTGTACTATTTCTACCGTAAGGACTATGGAATTGATTTTTGTTTGATTGCGTCGAGATATTCAGATTATTTATCATTTGTAAATCTTAAATAACGGGGGACAAAGTCTCTTGATATCTCTCAATCTTTTCTGTCATTATTATTTTTTATATCATAATTTAAAAAAGCTTTATTCATCAACATGTCGGCCAATAAAATCTTGACCAATCTTGCGGTGCCCGCCTATAGTAATCGGTTGCGTGATGTACCTATCCTCCTGCCACTTCAGACAAACCATTCTTCGAGGTACATCGGTGACTTTGCTGGTTATGCGGATCTCCTCCTTTTTAAAAGTTTTATTACCAACTTAATTAATTACCGATTTAATTATTAAACTTTATTTACCAATCATTATTTGGGAAGTATAAATTAAAATTTTGTTTAACATCGTAAAAAGAAGATATAGGTATTGATATGCTATGGATCTCATGCAAAGTCGTATTATATCAGTTATCTTGTGACCTAAGATAGAACTTATAATTAAGAAACTCAAAATAGACACTATTATTGATTTACACTATTTTAAGATTTACTATTTTTGGTTGACACTATTTGTGAACTACCAAATACAGCCGGCGGCGTACGAGAATGAAAATTTTATATAAAAGTAACAATATAAATAACATAACAGACAACATACTTTTAATGGCAAAATATTATTGGTTCAAACATGCAGTCATAAAAACTTATAAAGTCATAGTGTTACGATAATATTCAGAAGCCATTAGTGAAATACAAAAAGGACCAGCTTTTAATCCTTTCTGAACTGATGTTTAGATGTTTTAAAGATTTTTAAGGTATTCATCTTCTATTCATTTCTCATATACGGCTGGAGATATTTGTCCAGAAGTTTTCCTTTTAATTTCGCGTTTACCGTTGTCAATTTAACACAAAAAACACGCAGGATTATGCATCTTTTAAAATTTTACCTACAACAAGATCCCAGATCTATCTACTTAATAAAACATAATCTGTTTTACATATACTACTAAAAATATTACATCATATTCATCATCTCAGCCGACGAGCGACTACTGCAAGGCTTAGACGCCCCCCAAAGATATTCACAAAAGGTATTTACATAAATTTAGTACAAAAAAACAACTTTATTTTGTTTTATAAATGTTACTAATAAATTATTAAATAGATATAATTATAACAAAATTTACCTGTTAACTTGAAAAATATTCCCAAGCTCTATGTAGCTTCGAAATTAAATATCAAAATGTAATGTGACTACACAGTACATAAATGAACGAATACTAAGCCTGTCGAATGTTTTATAAAGATGTAAGTTTCATTGATTTTTTAATATGATAAATTGTAGAATAAATTATATGTTAAGTTATATGTGTATGAAATTACATAATAGATTGATATTTATACTTATCGAATTGTTAATCGAAATTAGTTTTATTAAAATTTAATTATAGTTAGTGTACTCTTAATTAAATTCCGTTGTCAATGGCCTAACGCTGATTTTAAACTTTATAACATCCGCTTAACGAGAATATGAAATACTAGGTAGCAACAAACGCCCGTAAAGTGCTAATATAAAATTTTTTATTTATTTATTTTTGGTTACCAATAATTTATTTTTATATTTAAAACTAGTCAATACAAAAATGTCGAGGCACAAAATAAGTAAAGGCAAGAATTCTTAAAATTTTAAAACCAGAAAAACTTATAGTAAAACTTGGGACAGTTAAATTCCTCATCCTTATTACTCTCCCAATATTTCATTTTAAAACTATCATCATCATAATGTTATCAGCATCTTTCCAGCCACAAGATGCTCCCCAAAGGTTTGTAATAGAACCGATTGCAAGAAGTCTGGGTCCAGCATTCTCCTACATATATCTACATACTATCTACATTTACACCTTTTCCATGCGATAATGTTTAACAAGCTACTATTATTAAAAAGTATTTTTATTTATTGTGTTGTTATGTACTCGATATCAAGCAAAACAATCCTTTGAAAAGTACCTACTGGTACTCTACCCCAAAGAAAAAGGTTTTGTCCACATTATGTAGATGAGAGCGCAGGTGTACGTTATGCGACCCCGTAGCACAACATTCGATGAGAATAATACTACACCGAGTTAGGCGTCAAAATATCTCTAATGGTAAATTCTTTTCGTAGACTCTTTAATCATAGTTAATTTACTTTAAGAAAAAATATTTACTCTTTATTTACATACTTAAAGTGACTAAAAGTCAACGTCATATTCTCAAGTATTTCGTCTTAAAATGGGTACATATTTCATGCCGCACAGTTCAAACACGATTGTACGGAAGGAATATCAGAGCAGTAATTAGAGAAGTCCTTTCTTGTTTAAGTGGTGCTGAGCGTAATGACGAAAGGGTTGTCGAGAGTTAGTTCCTTCTTCCAACACAATATTAACTGCAGCTGTTAAAGTATGCCATGTTATGATATTTTTCTTTTCTTATTTTTTTCTTTCACACGCCATCACATAAATTTCATGTATTTGTTATTTATCATCTGTAGAATTTTCGTGAATACGTATTAAATATTATAAATACACATATTGTTTGCTATATACTTTTAATTAAACAAAAAAATGATATTAATAAAATGCTATTTAATTCATTTTTTAAAAAAATAATTACGGTTTTATTTAATATGTCATAATAAAAAAGTAATTATTTACAATAATATATTACATTGCTAAACATTTCACAAAAGATTGTAATGTTAATCTGGTAATTTATTTTAAAATAACGTGAGACGTAGTCCCGGTAAGAGAATCACAGTGCCGCTGTCGAGCGCGTTCAAGAGGAAATCACAGGCGTTTAGGCATAATTTATAACCTTAAATACATTACTTCGTGTCTATTACAGTTACTTGGCGGAAGTTTGACTTAAGGATTACAGTACGTTGTTTTGTCTCACGTTGCTTTGATTTATTAATGGGAAGTGTTGTCAATAGACGTGTAAACAGACATTTACCAAATAAGATAATACAAGATAATTTTATCACATTATTATTAATCATTTGAATGTTATAAATATATTCCTTTTAATATAATAAATATGACTGCTTTACTCTCTACTTTACAATGTTTTGTTATATCTGACAGTAAAGGTATGAATAGCTTTTTAAGTAATATTCATATTGTAAATTTTATATGCAATAACGTATACTTGGGACAAGCAGTCAAACTATGTCTAACTTTAATGGAGCTGTCAATCGACGAATTCAACTCGGCTGAGCGGGGAAGCTACGAAATATCTTCTAGTCATATATCCTACTGTACTTTAAGACTCAAAGTCAATTACCAACGTGTGTTACCAATGATGGCAGGACATAATGAGGTTGTCTGTCCATCTTAAGGGTGGACGCAGAATGCTGCGCTTGCTGGTCCTTCATCTCCACTTCAGAATCTTTAGGCGGCCATCTTTTCTGCGTGCTAAGCATTTAAAGCTAAAAACATTTAAAGTATTAGTTCACTTACTATTATATCGCATTTTTTCATCTGAGTTTATTAGGCTTTCCATAAAACTATAATATACTATAGACGTTATTCTGCCATTGAATAATATAATACATGTTCACCAACTTTCTTTATTTTAAGGCACGCGGTTTATTTTTTCAATAATTTTATGATAAAAAACAGTATTAATAACCTCATATCGAAATTTTTTTGATAATAAAATAGTAACGCGTATGCTTAATTATATAATAAAACGCTGGCAAACTGAGCGGACCATCGGTAATAAATAATATCAACTGACTATGTATATATTTTATATTATTCACTATTATTTACTTAATATTTATTAATCTGAGTACCCATACATATTCATAAATTTTCTTCGTGACCTACACTTCGTGATATACACATATATCATGTATGTGGAAATTTTCACGGTAAACGGTTTAACCGAATCGACATAGTTTTTAAGTTAAACGATATTAAATATATGTCCTTTTTTATAAATATAGATGTATTCAATAAAAATAGAAAAACCTTTAACCTATGCAAGCAAAAGGGCGTCGGTTATGACTATAATAACCTGAGGTATTCAACTCGGAGCGGCACAAAAATAGTTGCCATCTGTTATTATTCTGCTTTATGCCACCGATTAACCTTTTAATTTAACCGCAGATATTACAAACGCTTGCAATAACGTTTAATGTGTTAACATTTAAAATTAAACATTTTTGTAAAAAGTGAAGTCTTTTTCTATATTTCTGTTAATAAATGTTATCTCTGCCAGTTTAGTGGTATTTTTTCCATGTCCTTCTTGAAGAAGTCGGGTATATAGGAAGTAAGATTGTGGGAGGAGTTGTTGAACTTTTTCCTGCCAAGAAGTTTAAGCAAATTAACAGGTTATGTCTGGTAAGTACGGTGAATGACTTCCAACCCTTATTCTTTTACATCGCAAATCGTCTGTTGTGCTGTGTGAAATCTAGCGTTGTTGTCAGCGCGGACGAGCTATTTACGAAAGCTTGCCGAAATTATGCTCGTTCCTCTATCTTTGTTTTCAGTTCCTTGCAGTACACATCTGCAGTAATGCCACCGTTTGGTAAGAAGGTATAAATAACACCAGCAATATACCATCAAACAGTGACCATTTTTTAATTTTGTTTGAGGCATTACCTAGGTTTAGCGGCCAGGGTTAACTCAGCACGATGATCACTTACGATTGTCAAAAAAAATCCATTTTTCATTGTTAACGCGGTTCAAATTCCCTTTATTTCCGTGCCTGTTAGTCTATGCAAGATTCGAGTTAGCATGCGTTTACTTCGTGTAGCACTCACTTATCAAGCTTTTTTTTTACCTTGCTAATTTGACGCAAATGGATCACTATCGTTTTAATGCTACTACTGCTCTATCAAAAGCTACTGCTAACTTAACGGTAGATTGAGTGTCGTCGGCTCTTACAATCACTTTTAATTTGCCTTTATGGTGATCTCGAAGACCTGTCTTCATATAAATATTTCTTGCGTTAGTTTGAAGTATAGGCATTGTTACCGAGACTGAACTCGTAGTATAATAATTACTATTATTTTTATTGTGTTTGCACTGCCGAAAAGAATACAAGTGCAATCAAAATAAAAATTGATTATAAGATAAAAGAGTAAATTTTAAAATAGACGTCAAAAGAATGAAATTAATTTAAATTAATAAATTATCAGCAGCCATAATGTAATTAATGGCCAGTATTTCAAAATAGCAAATTCATAGTTATAGTACTGTTAATGTAGCATTAATGGTCGGTTACATGAAACCTTTTTATTAATTACAAAATATAAAAAAAATTGTATTCTAATTCATTTTTTATGTAACAGGCGAAACTGAATAATTCTCAAAGAATTATCATTTAATTACCATAAATGAAACTATCATTACAAGGTAGGTCATAAGGACACTATCTTATGTTCTTATACTTAGTTACTCACATATTGTTAATAGTTATTTAAGTATATTTTTGTTTTGTTTGTGTATCTTTTGTATGTTAGAAAATTACATGTTTTATATACTAAATTTAATTGGCAATTGTGTTATAATTTACATTCCTTAAACATGGTAAGTAGCCCAGCGGTAAAAGACTAAAACTTGCGATCGTAGGTCGCGAATTTGACTCCCGGGGTACAATCCTATATTAAACACACTTTCTACATTAATTATATGGGATTGCCATAGCGCACAAACAAGTTTCAAGAGGATGGGCAGCAGCATCCTCAATGTGCCACACTGGAATCACCAACCGGCTGAAACGACGACATCTGATGATTCCAACTATCATTGTACTGCCATATGTACTCTATGTAGTGTATAGTGTAGTTACAGTGATGTAGTAAACTTTATTAATCGTGGAATATTATTAGTACGCATCCATTTTTTTTATTTATGACAATAATTGTTATTAATTTTAATGTAATAAATAAGTTTTGCTCCATTCGTTTCTAGCACAACCACCACCGCTGATGGAATATTTTCAACTAAATGTATCTGGTAAGAAGTAAATATACGTCAATATCAATGAGAAAAATGTTTTGTCTTTGTAATTGTGATTTCTAATTTTAATTAACATTACATTTGTTTTTAAAATAATGTTATGTCTGTTGGCTGTATATTATTTACGCCAGAGTGTTTCCCGCAATAAAACTTTTGCACTTTTTCATTTCAGCTTGCCAACCACACGTTTCCTATAAATTGAAACTCGTGGTCTCCATTATCTCTACAAACATGTTTGTGTTAAAACTTTCTGAAGCATTTTTATTCTAACACTTGTTATATTATGAAGAGCGCTTGGAGTTATGTTTCGAACTTTATTTTACTTAAACGAAATACTTACTAATTCTGTCTGACAAAAGATATGTTGATAAAAAAGAACTATAAATACAGTTTAATTAATTATTCGATTATTCTCTCCTTTTACACATGGAATAGGCATCATAGGCATTATCTAACTTACTATAATGTCTATACGAAAAACATAATTTTAAAGCTTTAGTACCCAATTCATTCCCAACACTAAACACGAAAACAACAAAATCCTGTTTGTATTAATTACTACATAGTTTTTAAAAATTAATTAAAACATACTACTTCTCACGAATACCTTTTAATTCTAAAACATTTCATCGATTCTTATTTCATATAAAATAATGTAATAATCCAGTTAAAGATTTTTATGGCCACTTAAATACCCACAAAATTATTAAGCAAGGTTAACCAGAACGTACATTGTTCTTGTTACCTCAGAATTTCAAAATACAAAAGTATAATGTATTTTATTTGCATCGTAGCAAGTGCTTTCGTCATCTAGTATGACATATAACTATAATTGTGTTGTTTTAGATATTTCAACTCCCTTACACCTGAACAAAAATGATTGTACAATTATAAATTAATAATTATCAATACGTATTATACGTTGTATCTATGGCGGAAGCCTATGTCTAGCAGCGGACGATCTATGGCTGAAATGATGAGGCGTTTGCTTGTGAGCTATTCATACCATAAAATATTGATCACTAATTTAATTCTACAGCATGATATAATATGAGATATTATCGATCAGAAAATAATTATGTAAATCTTAACTTTCATACTGAACTCGATACAATAAGAAATAACATAATAATTAAAAATAACAAAATACTTGTATAATACTTGTTCAATTTTTTTATATGTCAGACGAATGCTCCAAGCAACGTGCGACCCATTATCGAATTATGAATTCGTTTAATCTTCCAAAAACATTATTCGTCCGCTAAAAGATCTGAGTATTAAATGCAAATTTTATTCTTGTGATTCTACTGTTTTATTACAGGGATTCTTTTTTCTTTAATACTATAATTCTGGACGTAGAAATCCACAAACCTCCGTATTGTTATTCCAAATGTTTCACAGTATTTATTGTGAAAAACAGATTTAAAACAACTGAAAACAATTCACTCACTTTTATATTCATGTGTACAATAGTAAAACAGGTTTCATCAGAAATCTATAGTTCATGAATTCATATCAAAATTATGCTCGTATCGACACTAATATCTATTGTTAGAACGAACTTTGAAGCTGCATAAATTTGCGAGGCTGATAGGAGTCCGTAAGATCACTAAGTCATATTTATGCAAAACATTATTTAATACTGCCATTCTAACGTCACACGAAGTCTTTGGGCAGTGATTGTGATACGTATTTATAATTAATTATTTTTTACGTAACGGCTATTTAAAAAAAAATAGGTAAATTGTCATTGGTCCTTCGTTATTATGTTTACAGTTAGCAAAATTTTCCTTAATTATTTTTATCACTTTTTTGTCAGCGATCAACACTATACGGCACCTTTAACTTAAAATCGATACAAAACCTTCGTTACATTTAAAACCAATTTGTTATAATTATCTTCTAAAACTATATCACATAGACATACATCTAGACTACTGTGTATAAAATAGCGATTAAAATAAAACTTGCTTGCATATCGACCCAGTCTTTTTAATTAAGCTGATAAACACAATAGAACAATGTGTCTTAAAGTATCTAATGTTAAATTTCGTTAACAATTAAACATAACTTATTTTTGGAAAGAATCTCATAATCTACATAGTTTTAAAAAATATGTCAAACCTCAACTATGCGTAAATACATTATATTATATATCAAATTTCATATCTATTGGATATTGATCATTGAAAAAATATACAAACTATCCTTTGATCGCAATATCAAAGTATACGTAGTTCGTGCCTAGAATAATTTTGCGTCATGCTTATACGAGTTTCATGATCATCTATAAATTTAAAAACCACAGTGGAAAAAAGCTTAGAATTCCGGAGTACTTTTATCTGATCCAGTATGATTTAAAAAAAAAAACATTTATTATGTCTTACTTTAATTTAAATCATATTACCCTATATAGGGTTTTATTATAAGTACATAACATTGTACAGGATAATTTAAATACCTTTTTTATGAAACTGGTTATATTTCAGATGAATGGAACGGTATTCCGCTTATTTAAGCTATACCCACGTATTACATATAGCTCATTAATCACTTTTGTATAGCTTTAAAGCTTTTACACTTATTACCAATCATCCTGTATGAAGTGATCGCCTTAAAACTCTATCGCATACTCTGTAAACTACTCCTTAACTTTTGGATTAGATTGATTCCCTTCATTAATGAAGTTACAGCCCCTTTAAAGCTTTTAAATGTGTAGGCACATGTATATAGATAATTAAATACAAACATATTTACATTAGTCTAATAACTAAATTAGTTATGATGCTATACTTGTAATGATTATATAATGTATATAGAAATGTGACCACCAAACTATGGTTCTATTTGCTACTCGTATTACAAAACACAGGCTCAACATCACGCAGATAGCAATGGACAGGGCTCAGATCTTAGCTGCGAGCTCCAATCAGATATAAAGGGATTCGCAAAGAAATCAAAAGAACCAAAGGTAGCGGATAGCCCAAGTCCGGTTATTGTTGGTGATGTTTATCAACTGAAAAGAACTTTTTAAAACATCGTTCATTAAATATGTAGGGAAATTAAAAAAGTATACTCGTAACAAATGGAAATTAAGACAAAAATACTTGTTTATTATTACATTATTCTAATAAAAACATTAGTTGTGATGCTATACTTGTAATGATTATATAATGTATAATTCGGTAGTACAATCAATATTCATCAACATTAGTATTAAAGATTATATAGATCAAAAACATTCCCAGCAACAGTTTCATACTGATTTTTCGATGACAAATATATTATTTATAACAGAAAGAATTTAAGAAATTAGCGTTAAAATAGTAACTACGGAATTTCTTAACGGGTCCCTTTCGATATGATCATCATTCCAAACCTTGTATTTGAAAAATAAATAGAAATAATTCTTTGTTTAAATATATATTTAAAATCACATTGTATCAATGTTTCGACGTTTCGAAGGTGTTAATCGAAGCCTATTCAGAAGAATAAATATTCGTTTCATTGTTTCGTACAGCTCAAGTATTTTATTTTAGTTAAATGTCGCACTTTTCTATAAAAGAAACAACATTTGCACACTCAGTGTGGTAAACGTTTTGTAAATAGTCGCAGACGATCGTTTAGTACTTTCTATATTACATTGTAAAAATTCCCACAAGTAAACAAAACCGCATCTTTTGGACAATGCACTATTTGGATGTTGTTAGACTCAGTAGTTCTAAAATAATATCATTTAAACTTAAATCCTTTAAATACTTTCCTAAATATAAAGATTTATTTTGGTTAGGAAAAAACTGATTGTAAATCACCTCACTTTCTTTTGGTATTTTTATTGTGATTGGAATAATAACAGTTTTTTAACAAACGTTATTGACTCTTTAATAAACAAAAATCTTTAACAATTTATTATACTTTTTAACACAATTCGTAATGGTATAGTGTGCCTTTTTATTGCATGTTTTAGAAAAACAACCCGACACCTAGTAACCGTTGTTATGACCAAAAATTTACATATATACGAGCATTACAGTATAGATTTAGTCTTACTTTCAGTATCTTTATGTTTATATACCTGCCTGCTGGTTATCTCTACTCACAGTAGGGCAGGTTGGCTTGCACAGAATACCTCTAAGGCCTTAAGCCCGCCATTACACGATTTATAATGTTTAATCACAACATTTGGATATATTTTAAATGTCATCAATTCAACACCATATTTGAATCTATTTTTTTTATTACATTCGTTACAAATGTTTTGTATTTTGTTTTAACTTTGATTATAATACAAAACTGTGATTCTATTTGCAACTCGTATTCCAAAACACTGGCTCAACATCAACCAGATAGCAATGGACAGGGCTATGCTCGGATTTTGACTGCGAGTTCCAATCAGATATAAAGGGATCCGCAAAGAAATTAAAAGAACCAAAGTTCGCGGAAAATCACTGGATGCGGATAGCCCAATTCCGGATATTGTTGGTGACGTTTATCAGCTGAAAAGAACATTTTAAAACGTCGATCATTAAATATGTAGGGGAATTAAAAAAGTATAACAAATGGAAATTAAGACAAAAATACGTGGTTTATTACGTGGGCCAGGAAAGTTTAGCTTAAGCCATTTGTAACTTTGGACAACTCGTTCATTCGCACTGTGGTAAGCACCAGCGTAATTCAATACACTAGCTCGCTGAAAATTTGTGCATGTTTACGACATAAGGTCGTAGAAAATTACAATTTCCCTACAATG
Source organism: Battus philenor (assembly GCF_028537555.1). Taxonomy (NCBI): domain Eukaryota; kingdom Metazoa; phylum Arthropoda; class Insecta; order Lepidoptera; family Papilionidae; genus Battus; species Battus philenor. The sequence continues at coordinate 6,967,848 of NW_027181704.1, forward strand.
TGTATAACATTTTATAAGCAGATAGGATGTAAATTTTCATTAAAGTTTTCCCCGTCTTAGATCAATACCGCCATCATTTTATTTTAATAAAATACAATTATAATAAAAATACAAATATTTTATTAAAAAAATACAATATTTTTAATAAAATACATTTTTTTTAAAAAAAACTGTGTCTGTTACTACTATTATTATACTTAACAAATTGTGATACTTAATAATAGTCGTGCTTTTATACTTTAATACTTTTTTTTTGGTTTCATAATGTAATTGTAACTTTTTAATTTACTATTTAAACATATTTTCTATAAAAACACAACAATTTCAAACGACAAACGAAAAATGGAGAAATAAAAACAATTTTATTCTTAAAAATATGGTGTAACACAGTTTAATGTCGCACCACCATACCACAAACGTATAATAAAAGTAGGGCAGAATAAAGAATACATACATTTCCCTTTTCCGCTGAAGCTTAATCAGAATCACACCTGACCGTGATAATCTTACGGTAGAGGCTGAATATAAAAAGTAAACGAGGTGTACGTCATTTTTTCTTGTTACATTTTTTATGAATATTTTTTCCGCCTCCTGAGTACTACACTTTGTCAACAAAAGGACACAACATCGTGCATGAAAAATGAATAACTCCAACAAAAATTTGTTGCGATTCGGAATTTTTTAGACTGTGTAATAGATTAAAATGCAATATATATTAACATTTTTATGTTATTATTAAAATCTGACATTGATGATTTTCTATCTGTCTGTGTATGTCTTTCATTTTTTTCTCAAGCCCAGCCGCTCTAAAATTAATACGGCGAATATTATTTCCTTTCAAATAAAATTCTTAGTCGTGTACTAACATCATTCAGCCACAAAGGGCTTAAAATTTTAATTAATGCTCGGGGCTAAATGCAATGAATAAAAGTCGGTTCTTTGACAGTAAATGGTCTTACTTACTTGTTAAATAAAGTTCAAACTAACAATTTAGTTTAACTAAGAAATAAAGTTTCGTTTATTTTCTGAAATAATCGATAATATATAGACTACTCTCAAATCGTCATCTGTACCATATTATTAGCTCGTTATTTATACATTTTATTAACCGTACTTACAAGATGTATATATATTTTATTTACTACAAAAACATTGTTTTCAGAAGAGCATTAAAAAATAATCTATTGCTTCTCAAACAATTTTGGTACTCCTGTGTTAATGATTTCAGCTATTTCTTTTTCTTAATTTCGTAGTAGCTTTCCTTCTCATTGATTATTTCGGTGATAGTTTCAACCGATAGGCACCTACTGCAGGGCACCGACCTCCCCTCAAAGACCACCGGTCTTAAGGTGTCCGTCAAAAAGCAGTAATCAATAGTTATTGCTGTTGTAATTTGAAGGCACTTTTGTTACTGAAACCTATGTTGTTGATGCGACTAAATCACGATATTCAGTCTGCTGGTCCGTGTAATGCGAACGTTACCTAATTTTAACTGCCACGCATCACAATATCGTTTCTGTCTTTTGTAAAACAACTAACTCAACATACAGTTTCTTTTACATTGTAGTCCTGGCATTTTATTTACGTCATTGAACAGTAATGATACGTAACACTTTAGGCGTCAACGCAACGAGCGCAAATGTAGAAACGTGAAATGTTTTGATTTCGCAAGCCAATCTTTGAATAGTAGTAATAGTAGTATCGGAAATATTACATAGTGAAATAAAAGTAATTACTGTTTTGGAAATCACAGACTCAATACCAAACATTACTTGCTTAAAAGAAACATTCAACGTTTTAAACAAGATCATAACCTTTTGTTTTTAAATTAAATAAACCAAAATTATGATTATTTTCATTCAAATGATTATGACAGTAGAATTACAAATGTAGTTCATTTGTTAATGCAAACGCCAGCGCTTCTTCTCAGCATAAAGGGTAATTGTACAAAGGTCAATGTCAAGAATCAAACTGTAAAGTTTTAAAATTTTGAAATATTCATTTTATAATAAAGCACATATTCCTTTATCGAGAGAACCTAGTAATTCAGCCAATAAATTTACCCGTTTTCAAAACTATATTTCAACTACAAACTTTTTAAACCAAAATTGAACTGTATTTATTGCAAAAGTATTTTTTATTAAATTTTAAAAGCAACCATATATCACATCTTATTACATCGTAAAGATATTAACAATAGAACTTAATTAATGTAATCTTATAACATTACAAAAACTTATATTTCTTTACATTCTGAGCTTCATTATACATAAAAACGATGAATTAGAAAGATTTTCTGACAAACTATATTTAACAATTTCTGAAATTAATATATATTAATAAATTTGTTATTTTTAATTAGTTTAATGAAATCTTAATCAACGAATTACTATTACATAAAGTAGACAACGAAGATACTCATACCTGTAATACTTATAAAACCTAACTATTACTTACTTGTTAAAAGGTCTTAAGCCCAACGACCCAGTCACATTATGCAGATGAAGTCACAGGTGTCCGTTACGTCTGCCACGTAATACGAAAACTTTTTTGAAACCGAAAGTCACCGTCGTAGTTTATAAAGTTTTAAAACAAAGTGCATAGCGTAGAAATAAAATGGTAATGGCTGTGATAAGTAGCTTCGAAAAACAATTTAGGTTTATAGAATGTAACATTATTTTAAATGGATAAGAAAACAAAAAAGTTTTTGGAATACCAGTAATTAAAATAAATATCAATTCAATTTATTAATTTCTTCTAAGCCAGGATAGAAACAGTTGTGAATTAACAAAGGGGCAACGAGTGTAGCAATCGCGGTTGCGGTTTTTGTATGTTCAAGTCAGCAATGCCACGTTTTTTAAGATTGATTACATATACAAGAAATACAAAAACCCTGAGTATCGTATTATATTAGTACAAAAATGAAACAGAATAAATGTATAATAGCAAAAGGCATTCAAAGCATATTAAATTTAACAAGCAAGAAAAGGCATTTACAGTCAAAGGAGCGAAACATATTGTATTGAGCCTCGAGCATTAATTAAAATAGCAACTCTTTGTAACTGGAAAACAGTCGATCATTAAGTTTATTAAAATATTTGATTGACTAAAACCTTCTATGGGATAAAATCATACGCTTAAGCACATTTTATATTAATACATTATTAAACATTCGTAATTTGGGCTAAAGTAAACAAGTGCTCCAGAGGTTCTTAAACTGAGTTTTTTTTAAAATACAACTGCGTATAAAAGAAATCAAAATAAGCAAACATATTTTGTTAGAAATTACTATGGTCGCACTGTATGTTAGGTCCCTCAGTTGATTTTCTCGAATGAAACCTTTTGAGACAACAAATCACAAGACTCCGAGTAAATTATGTAACTGTTTTTTATATTAACACAAAATAAAATTAGATGCATGCGTGGTCGTTTCGACCCACGACTTTCGCGGTACGCGGGCCGAGGCTGGATTGACGGTCGGCCAAGTGTAATCGTCTCCTTTCGTACTTCAGAGAAGCCGTTATTCGAACATCTTTTGCCCGTAAATAACCATCTGTCAGACAATACTTTCCTTCAGCACGATCGGCAATCATAATATTAGGGGACCGGAAAGTAATGTCGCTTTCTTGAGTTAAATTCACTACATTTTTAACAAGTTTTTATTTCTAATCAACAATATATTCACCTTTGTTATCAACAACCTTTTGCCACCTAGTATACAAATTTTCAATGCCGGAGCGGTAAAAAGCAATTGTTTTTTTCTGTAAAATATGTTTATAGAAACGGCATTACTTTCCGGTCCCCCTAATACAAACATCTGGAATTCTAATTTTAATTCAAACGATCATATAGAACGAAAAACTTTTTGTAAAAGAATAAGCAATTAGTATAAATAAAATTATTTCCGCAGTAATAAAGATGAATACCAGCGAACTATCCACGAACTATTGTTCCATATAAAAACCTTTTCTTTTTGGCCAAAATGAAAAGGTTAATCATTCGCATAAAACAGCACAATTATGGATGTTCCCCATTCATGAGCCACTTCCAGTCAAACATCTCACGTTATTATAGTCGTAAAGTTCGCCCTTTGCTTGAATAATGACATGATAAATTGCGTTCGCGATATTTTTGTGACTTTTATAGGATGAGGTCGTTACCTAAGCTCTTATGGTGAGGTCAAGAGAGGCCAGATATTATTGAAACATATGTATGTTGTACTTGTTTTTGTCATTGTCATATACATTCTAACAATAGCTAATACCGCAACAGGCAAGATAAAGCAATACTTTTGAACTCACCGTTTCTTACTGTAGTAATTTTGCTACGTGTTACATTTATATGAGACGTTACTCAGTGTGTGATTTTCAGAAATGTCAAAACATGGATTTAATTAACTCGTAAAAACCAACGAGTATCTTCATTCCGATAAAAACTGAGGAGTTCGTGCTTGGAATAAATTTCTGGTTGGCCTACATTTTGTTATATTTGAGCGTGGAACCATTTTTACTTATAAATTTAAACAAAAAATTACATTATTTACATCAGAGTTAGGAAGTTTTTTTTAAACATAAAATGATGGACTCAATTTCTGCGTGCATTCAGTGCACGCAGAATTTTTACTTAAGGAAAAATTAACCTTTACATTATCTTTATGGTACAAAAAGTCACCACGTGAAAGTGATAAAGAAATATTTCTATGAACGGTGATTGCAATAAAACCATCAGAATTTCCACTTAAAAACCATACATGTATTTTACTGAGAACATTACACCTAAAAATTCATCATTCTAAGTAGTTTAAACCAGATGGTGTTATTTAAAGTTTCGTAATAAATTAAGTTTATTTGGTTTATACATACAATTAATAAACCTGTTATTAGCACCTGTACAAGATACGTATATATTCTCAATATTACTCAATAAATTTTATACGCAAATCTAAATTAATGACCTAGTAGAAACGATACTGTGAATGATTTTGTAAACTAAAAAAAACAGTGTGTAATAATATTATGTTTAAAGGGTATACACTATAATACATCCTAAAATAAAACACTCAATATTATTTTAGTGTAAATTCAATCTTATACAACAATACAATTTCTTAGGGCGAACATAACACGTCCGCGCGCCATAAGAGCGAGCTTGAGAAGTAACTTCTTATTACAGCGCTCATTGTAGTAACACAATGACGACAATCAGGTGAAATTTATTACAACGGGGTCGGCATAAAAATTTGAACTCTTATATTTCATTCGATTTCTATAATTTTTTATAGTTATTGAAAACTGAAAGCACGGGTCATCATTAAATTCTAACCATATCGCGATACCTTTAAAATTTTTGTCTAAGAAATATTCTTATATCTTTACGTGAGCTTATTTTAAATGGCCCTATGTTTTTCGGGAAATTTCTAACCATGCTTCGAATTTAGACAAAAATCATTACATAGACTTATCATAATCATCTTGATTTTTATTTTGAAGTCTTCAAAAAAATATTCGAAATAATTTATTTTCACTTTCCATTTCTGTTACTTTTACAAATAGAACTTTGAAAATATAATCATTTTTGTGTTTTGATTGGAAACATGCACAGCATAATTCGTCACCCAATTTGACGTGTCATCTATTGTTTCAAAGTGGCTAGCGCAAACGCAGTGCTATGGTTGATCTTATATTATTAATACTACTATCTGCAGTATTATAGACATGACACAATATTGTCACGTATTTCACGGCGATTAAATGATACAGGTCGGTTGGAAATAATACCTATTTTCAATAATACTTTGCTTATTAAGAACCAATTAATATTATTTTATTAATTTACTTTATTGTTATTATTGTTTATTAAAGATGACTTCGCAAGAAAAGAAATGTAGACGATTATATTTAACCATTGCTCATACTATAGCTTCTGCTTACAGAAAATAAAAAGTATTTACTCGAGGAACTGGACTAATACAAGCGTTAGCGAGCTTGAAACAGCGGGTTGGAATTACTTGTTGCGGTTTTTACATCGAGGCTAAATGTAAAAGAAGATTGATTGAAAACCATATGGACTTAATTCCCCTGAGACGACATTTTCTACTTCTATTAAAGCAAAAAGATAGCGATTTACTTAAGGTTAGCAATAAATATACACTTATTGTACTTTTTTGTAGGCTTCATAAAATTAGTAAATTCTTTGTAGGCAACTGTGCACATATATATACAAACAATATAACACACTTTTGTCTACACTCCCACCCAAGTTCTCCAAATTGACTTATAGCATTAATAAATTTAAGAAGTCTATTAAGTTTGAAGTATTATAAGTAATTTAAAATGTAAACTATTTTTTGATATTAAATTTCTCTGCTGCATGTACTTAAGGTATTGTGAAAGTGAACACAATCAAAATCTGATTTTTTGTGGACTCTCTTAGTTTAGGGCGCATTTGAAACCCACGTTACTTTAACTTGAAGGATGTCGTTATAGGGAACTCAATTCAATCCTAGTTTCAACCAAATTAGAATCCTGTGGCATTCTTCTATAGACCTAGGTTGTAATAAAGGTTACTGTAAATATTTGCGTGGATAACAATATGAATAAAAGAATACATAAATAGTCACAATTAATGATAACTAGTAGAAATATAAGAATATAGAACGAAATATAAATATCCAATAACATAATAAAGGTTTTCCCACTTGATGAATTGCTGCTACTATTTCGAATTTGATACGCAACTGCCAACGTAGTTAATATCACTATTTGTTTACTGTTGTCTACATTATGTGATTTGTTTCGTTTATTATTTAACACAAATTAAAGCTGATTTCTATAAACATTAATTCAATATAACGAATTTTTATAGTGAACGTTTTGCGGAGTATAAATAACATGTATGCAATTATACTTATATAATACGATATCAAGAACAAGACAACGGCTATAAAAATTTTAAGATAATTAATCAAGAACAAACAGGCGTGAAACTTATTTTCGTTTGTCTTGTGTGACATTTCTACTTTGTTTAATTATAAAGCACCTCACCATCTGCGCGTCATTTGTGGAACCGAAATTTAAAAAGTTACTCCATTAAGTAAGACTAATGGATATCTTCATGCCGATGTCTGAAATAATATTTTGATAGACTTAATATCATTTTATGTGAAGATACATGATAAAACTTTAACTTAATTACGTCACTAATTAGCTAAATTATAAAACATTAATGTTAACGCTTTTAAATCTGGAAAAGAATAAGTGTAGAATATTCTGTTTGAGGAAATAATAAAAAATAAAACAAAACTGAAAGGACTTAACAAGCACAGAGATATAATAAAGCTCCTAAAAACAGTTTGATGCTACAAAAGTATTTTCAGCGCAGCTCTTCAAATAAACTTGACACCTTGTTGAAACGAAATAGTTGGTCATCAAAAATTTTAGCTAAAGTCTACGGGTTGCCAGTGGTAGTGTTTCTGATTACATAATTGTAACTACCACTGGCATGACGGAGGATGTAACATATGTGCCAACATCGACAGATTATTATTAAAAAGATCGATGACCATTTAAGCATGACAAACTATTCGTAGATTTCTCTTCTCTTTAATCTACAAATCAAGTTGTCGCCACTGATAACAATATAAAGGGAGATATTGATAGATAATAACAGTAATTGAACCGATCTATTTAGTATACAAATAATCATCAAATAATTCATACGTAATTTGCTTTTAATATCGCACAATGTGACAACATTACATAATATATTATACAAACTTTATAATATTATTTATATAAAGAGTACATAAATTTTATCTGCTTCTTACCTGGTCTCAACGCTAATTTATTGTAATTTGTCCTCCTTTGATTTGTTAAAATAACGAAAAGAAAGTTAAATCTGATAAACGTGACAAAATTAAAAATAGGTTATCACGTTATATTTTACAAGATTAATAATCACATTACCTGAATAAAAATTAAATTAGTATTTAATTTTATTTAATTAAATTACTGACGTTCCATCTAACATCAAAACCAACATAAAAAATGAAAATTTTATCTTTCAATATAGGGACATATTATATCACTCTAGATAAAACTATCGTTCCTCACTTCTTATTAACCTCACTTTTAAGCAAAGTAATGTAAAGTTGCCTTTTTTCAATTTTGATACTGAAAATATTTTCGGCCTATATGTTCAAAAGAAATCTTGAAACCGAAAAGATAAAATATATAAAAAAGATTTTGATATCAGTACAATACGTTCCTCTGTACATCGTGACATTTAATCATAATCATTTCGGAGCGCGATAATCCCTTGGTTCAGGGGACACCAAGAGATAAAACGAAAATAACAAATCATTTTTTTCCTGTTATTTCTAACAACGCTGCGTAACGCATATTTTTATAGCATTGTTGAATCGGCTTTATGAATTTTGTTTCTTAATAGGAAAAACTGCGAGAAAAATAGTCAAATAATAATTGACCTTTTATCACACAAACCAAAGTTTTTAAAAAATCTAGCCTTGACGTTAAAGAAAACTAAAAAGAAATTATAGCATATACACAACATGTTCGGATGTAATAAAAAAATTATCATTTGCCATAAGGCATAACAATAAAACAATTATATAATTACGGAAGTTTTGCAGTGTACATCATTGTGAACTCACCTTTATAAGTAAAGGTTCTTTTATTATTAAAACATTAAATTGGTTAATAAAATGAACAATTTGAAAAACATATAATTATTTATATTGGACTGCAACAGGCCAGTGACATTTAAAAATACAACGTCTGTGAGGACATGTTAAAGATTCGGAATTCAAATTATGTAAACTAAAGCATATCAAGATGCGCCATAGGTACAAAATTTAAAGGTAACGGTTACAGTAATATTGCCTTTGATGCAGGGAGACGACAGAGAGGTGGGGAGTGATTCCGACCTTTCTGATTACACGTTGTGGGTTTCATGCCTTGTGTGCTCCGGAAATCTTTTGTACTTTAGCTTCAGTTTACGCTGCATAGTACATCACAGAGGGGAATACCACAACACTGAAATATTTAAAGCACAATCATCTACATAACCAGAAACTGACATGGTAAATTAGCATCCATTTACTATTACATTCTTTTAGGTTTTTGGTAAGTAAAATTCACTATTTACACACACGATATAGAGAATGCAGTATAGCTCATTTGGCACCTAAAAGCTAAAAATTAATTTACATTAATAAGGGAATTGGTTATTGGTGTAAAAGTGTAAATTTAGGCATCATGAAACGGGTGAAAAATTTTCAATCATCCTGTTCATAATACTAACCCAGAAACATGTTATATAACTTTATTTTTTTTTTGTTGGAATGCAAGCGACCATTCCCTTTCACTCCTGGCAGTATAGTCTGTAGGGACAAATAGTAAACATCAATTAACATAAATATGTAGTAGTCCTCAATTTAAGACGCTTTTCTTGCTATATTATCATTTTTACATTTTTAATTTCTGTTTACATTTCTGTACACATGAATTGGCAGCAAATGAAAAACAAAAAAACCTATAAAATTACTCGGTATATAATTCACGATTTATACCATAAATGTGTTTAAAAAATATCAGATCATTCAATCGCCTATTATAGTGTAGTAACGTCTGCCCATTTATTAGGATTTTGATAACCAATTAATCAAATTGCGACACTTAAAAAAACACCGAATAGAATTTCTTAAGTATAATTTGAGTCTTAGAACTTAAAAATTTTCTTGTTTTTTTAGTACTTGATTAGAAACTGATTTGTTTTTCACTATTTATTTTATAAATAATGTATGATATCAGAAGTAACGTAAACTATTTTTATCGTATTTCTTTCCTTGTAACTCTCTTGAGTATAAATGAAAAAAACAATATTTTTACAAAAAATATTATTTTACAAATTAATATTAAATGAATATTATAGTAGGCGCAAAACTTGCTTAATCATGTATGCTTGACGCATTGCCTCTTTTTTACTTGCAAGAATTAATAATTTTAAATAAGATAAATTAATTAACCAAATCAACACACAATAATTTATTGTCACCATTAATGTAATAATTGTTAATTACAGATTTTTGATTAAAACACCTTAGCACAGAAAATTCTTTCTGGTATATCAGATATTTTTGTATGCGAATACTCTTTGACACACAAAGAAGATGAAACATTATTTCGCCATATCGGAATACACATTGTGGGTTTCATTTCTTGCGAATATCAGACACCGGAAGCCTATTGTTGCAGATATTGTAGGGCAAAGGCATGTACGAAAGATTATCTTCATAAATTTTTGGTATATTTCACATTGCAATTGACTATTTTGTGGAACTATTACACCTGTGTTCTTGAAAAGAGCAATTACTTCGGCCTAGAAGACGTCACCGCCATGTACAGGTCCTCAAACGTAAGTATCCAATTAAGTCTAACATAGAAAAAAGTTGTTGTTATTCTTGAGCTTTCTTATTCAAAATAAATTCCTTAAAAATAACGTTTATTTAGTTTACATAGCTTTATGCGTAGTTTTAGTTTGCGTATTTGAATTATTCGTTCGTGTATGCCATTGTTTACACTCTTGCTCTAAAAAAGTAGTTAAAATGAAATCAGCTACAACATTGTTCATTGAATTTTTATGTACACGATTGCAACCAATACTGCTACAAAAATTGCAATTTTCAGATATTGTACAATTTCTTATGTACATATTGTACAGAAAAAGCTACTTATTCGCGCTTCTTTCATTCGCGTTTCACTATACGCGGATAAAAAAATACGACCAATTCCTTTATTCGCAGTTAAAATTTTAGTTATTTGCGGATCTTAAAAGTACATACATAATAATAAAAGGATTCCACTAGGTATCTAGTATTCTTAAATGTCGTCAAAAGGAGTAAAAAAAAGTAAAAAAGTTCTTATTACAACTTAGCCTAAAGTATGTTGTTAAATGATATCGCCGAAGCCTTTGACATAAGCCGCCTTCGCCGCGATCAGAGTTTTTGAGAATGTAAACAAACAGAATGAAAGCAACCTTATAACTCAACTAGTAAAGTATAATTTAGGAAGAAATTTGATATAGAAAAATACATGGTAAAAATAAAATAATCATTGGAAGAACTGAAGCCAATGTGTGTATGTGTTCAATGTGTGTATTGAAGTAATGCTGGAAAAAACTGTGGCCTACTCTGACTGCGGAAAATGACGAAGAATCTGTACAAGATCTTTCTTTAACTACAAACATAGCCTAAATAGCGAATGGAATAGGTTGAGATGGGTTCAAACAGATAAAATTAAGTAACAATCATGATTTGCTTGAATCGCAAGGTAAAGATTTGACTGAAACCGACTTAGACGAAATGTTAAATTCACAGCCCATTGAAGAAGAGGCTTCAACCACTGGAAACGGGAGATTTAATTTAAAAAATCTTAATGAAGGTTTAAGAATGTCACATTGACCCGTTTATGAAACGAAGTCTTATTTTTAAAAGACAAATTGCTAAAGCTACTGCTACGTATCAGTCTGAATTGAAGAAGCTTTTAAAAACTGCCAGCAAGAGAAAATTACAAAATTCTTCAAACCATTGTTTAAGCATTAAGAAGATAATCAAAATGTTCAAAAATCTAAATTATTTTTTTTTATTTTGTCACCTAAGAACGTATCTCCTATAACCCCTTATAAGTTATTATTTTATTTTTACAGTTTCTGCATTCACGGTATATTTATGAAAAAAATACTCCGCGAATAAAGAGCTTTTGCTGTAATAACAATAATACGAACCTTTAACGAACCAATTTAAATCACACATTAAAAATTATTATGTTTCATTACATATTATTTTACGTTACTACATACCGTTACGGATATTTCCCCCGATGTCTCGAAAATTGAGCCATAGAATGGAAAAAGAGCTCTTTCCCTTAATTTATTCTAAGCACGTACTACGATCATCCCGTGATGACATGAAGATTTTCTCTTATAACCCTTAAAATGTTTTTTATTTAATTTTTGTGCTCAAATATACGACATAATTTGTATACAACATACACATGCATAATAATTAAAAAGTCTTATTATTTAAAGTTTCAAATTTCCTAACAAAAAATATTTATCAAAAAAAAATGTATGTAAAGTTTTTTTACCAATACTAAAACTTTTTCATTGCCAACAAAGACTGAATTTTTTTTCTTGTCTAATTTCGCCTCTTTTTTAAAGCCTTCATTAAATTAATCTACGCTTGCCTCATGCTAACGATTATTATATTCTACGATATAAATGGAAATGCAATTTAACGGACTTAAGCACCTATTATTTCTGTATAACTGTGGACAGCTAAAAAGTAAAAATATATTTATATATATATATGTATATATTTTTTCCATGTTAATATAATTAGTAATATAGTGTACAAATCTCTAGATAAGAAAAACTAATGAGCTTTAATGAATGAAATTATTTTTAATGTCCTACTAGCCACAACATAAATGAAGATATTACTTTATAACGTTGCTGTAAGAAAGTTAAAAACTCAGTAAACGTGCTGGATTAATTAATAATTTTTTACCTAAACAAAATCATTTATTCATAAAGGAAAGCAAGGTTCCTTTTTCGAATAAAGTAAAACAAAATTGACGCCTAAGGTCTAGGTCTGTATGAAGAAAATATTTTTAATGTTTTTTTTTGTATATTTGGACGTATTTATTGAATGTTATTTGCCCGTTGATAGTTATAGATTCGGGTTAGAGGAAGCAAACCTGTTGCACCACTATTTAAATGAATTTTTGTACAGAAAAATAATTTTAACATTATTTTCTAATAATAGGTGTTTATTACCATTAAATCAATATTACAATAGGCTAAAATAATGTAAGCGCAAATAGTGTAAACTTCTGGCATGAAATATTTGGCAAAAACTAAAGAAATAATGTCTAACTAATAAAAAAAGTATTTTGCTTACAGTGATAACTACGTAACCGAAACTAAACGTAAATGTTAGTAGTAAAAAACTATTTTAAATTCTACTAACATGCGAGGCTGCTTAACCTTTAACTATGGACGTCATTTTTTTGTCACACTACCATGGACGCGCGGTCTCTCGGACCGCTATGTTCTGAAGTCCAAATATTACGTAAATATTAATTTTATTTGTACTCTTTTGTATTTATTGTTTTTGAGATATATTGAAATTAAATAATTTCGAGGCCTTTAATCAATCTTTCCTTATTTGTAAATGAAATAAAGCATACTAACAATTAAAGGCACTTTTTAGAGTACATTTACTAGAGATCAATTTTAGGACGAAAAACTCGAATGAAGTAAACTTTTTAGAAAAAATAACAATCAAAACTATAAATCTAAGGTTTAACCTAATATAAAAACGAATAAAAGTCTTCTCAAATTAAAATACAAAATTTTTGACATTGGTCCAATTGCTTCAAAATTATTGGCAGTCCTTACACAAGGGTTTGAAACACTATAAACATATGACCTGCCTACAACTTATACAAGTGTAATTGGACTTTCTCTTTAGTTTTGGCGGTCAAAGACGACAAGTTTTTCGCTTTAATTAATCTCTCTCCTGGCTAGGGGGTTCATCTAGGAGCATATCTGCCCCTAATAAAACTCGCCTCAATATCATTTTCAATTCGTTTGAACTATTTGGTTTTAATGCTCGTCTTTGCATATGCGGAACGACTAAAGATCGTGCTATTTTTTTTAGGAATACTCCACTTTCTATTTTTTTGCTCTGGTGCTCATTGTGTAGTACATGAGCGTTTATACCACACAAGTTAAGAATGCGATATAAAATGAGCATAGGCCATCTCCTCGTTCAATATTCATTGACATTTTAAATGAAAATAACATAAAACAATCAAATTAAAAAAGTCACCGTTTATATTATTTACGCAGGAAACGTGGACGTGCGGTCTGACAGACCGCGGTTAAAGTATAAAGTAAAATATCTCAGCTAATTTGTGGCCGCCGACACAACTTCTCGTCTCAACATACGTTTCGGCACTAAAACTGAAGCTACTGAGAGAATTAAACGCGGGGAGCAAAGGGAAAGGGGTAAACAAAAAAATTACAAACTGCAAGCGGTCTGTGAGACCGCGCGTTCACAGTTAAAGGTTAACAAAGACATCTGCTACACAACGAGATAAAAATTATATTAGTTGCACTAAAAATCGGAGTGCACCGAAAGTAATTAGTAGCCCTTATAAAATGACATTATGAAACAATGTTGATAATAAACGTTTGTCTAATTTAAATTGGACGTTAAATACTCATATAAATATTTCATTCGCTCAACGTTACCAAAAGCATTCATTTAACTGTGACTATTCACAATCAATATCAAAGAAAAGCATTAGGAGTAGTTTAAGCACTTAATCAACTTCTTAAGTTCTATAAAACTATGCACTCAATATAAGATTGAAAGAGTTTAAATGGATTATTAAGAGAACAGACGGATATTTTACAAGTAACTGGGAAATTTGTAATTTTTATAGCAATTTGGATGTTATAAAGTGAAAAAATAGTGTAAAATGAAATGATCAAGTGTACACATTAAAAGTAATTAAATGCACACAATTATTGCTATAATACATACAATTATTGCTTCAAATCAATTTAAAAGTTTTAGCAATTTAAAACTTTATAGTACTCATTTGAAAAATGGCTTAAAAGTTAGCTTAAAAGGCAATTTCTAAGCATTTTCTCTTTTAATATTTGAAAATATAGATAAATCATGTCAATACTAAAATAAATGAATATATATTCACGTTCCTTATTTTATTAGATTTAATGTGGTTAATTTACTAATTAATCATCTTTTGGCATCATTATATCAGCCATCGGACGTCCAATGCTGAACCTAGATGCTCTCCATAGATATCCAATCGGTCCAGTTGAAAGCAGCGGAAGACATTGAATGCAGGTTGCATTCAATGTCTTCCGAAGACCTTATCAAATTCGTCTGTCCGCCCTGTGTAACGTTCTGCGCTGCGTATCCGGGTCTGTGGTCTACAAAACCCTGAAACCCTTGCTAATTTTATTTCATAAGTAGTAAATTTATTTATTGAATATTAATTATAATATTAGAAATGCAAGAAATTATTACCGTTATTCAAATATTTTTAACGATGCTGTACAATAATACGATAAGTATATTTTTAGCAACATATCTATCGTAGCATATCGAATTAATTACTTTGAATAAACTTATGCGGGTGAGGCGAAGCGTTATCATTGTTATACATATCAAGATAATTACGCTATAAATTTAATAAAGATTAACGCACGTTCGGAAATCTTTTTTTGCCATCTTTGTCAATAGGGGCACAGATATCGTTTTACCATTACTTTGCAAATTTTATTTCTTTTTTATTTTTATTCTACAAAATGTTCATAGAAAACCGGTGAGATTCAGACTCATTTATTATCAATTAATGCCCTATCTCCAAATAAATGGTTTCAGAATCAATAAATAGCGTAATTATAATATAGTGACAAAAACGGTTTTGAAAATTCTGATCACTGTTTATTAAAATTAATAATAGTTTATTATCCGTCTCTGACAAAGACACCGATCTTGCGGTCTATCAACTAATATGATGATGATCTATCCGTGCAGAAACTGTACTAATTAAAAAAATAATGCAACATATTTCCACGCGATCACTTTATCACTTTATACAGCGTATTTCGAAAGGTGTAAAAACTGTAAAGCTTTTTGATGATCAATGGACCAGACCTTCAACCCTTTAAAGCTTTACACCTATTATCATCTGTATAACATTTTTATTTGATATCTGTATACGTTTGTATACACTTATTCTTTCTGCAAATTTCATGTAGACAAACATTACATCCAACTGATTGAAATATTAGTTTAATGTACAGGCAATATACACAAAAAACACTAGTCTTGCCCTACGCAACGTTAAAACTTTATGTAATGTAACAAACTGTTTTATTATTAGGTTTATTATGCATATTTATTTAGTCAATAATATGTATATGTAATACATAAACACATAATTATCGCGTGTTAAATAAATATCTAGATATCATAGTAAACTTTTGAGCTCAAAATCAATGTCTTTTACAGTTAATTTTGTACACACTTGGTCCCATAAGTCAACGTCAAATCAAAATCCTATCCAGATAGGACAGGTGGCACAAGAAAATAAATTTCAATATTTGTAATATTTTTCATCTAAAATTATGTTTTATACAACTAAAATAATAAGAATTAAAAATAGATGAATGTACTGAAATATCCATGATTACAGAAAATCACATCAACTTTGAAATACTGGGCAGCTTGTTCAAATCGTAATATAATATATTTGTACTTTTAAAGCGATATCGTATATAAATAATAAGCCATCTTGTTTTATACACTACAAAAAATCGTTAATAATAATAAAGTTAAATCAATTTTCTCACCGTCATTGTGTCAATTATATATATTACTTTGAATTTATTTATATTCGTATATATCAGCTAAATTTTTCTGCCAGTGAGGATTTTAAAATAGTGTCGTTTTCTCGAGTAAAAATACTTCCGTCTTCTCTACTGTATATTCCCAAATGATTTACTTTTCTTTACCATTCTTACTCTAAAACAACATAACAAGTCAATATAACTTGGGATTCATGACTCCCCCGCACCGCATAGCGCCACAGAAACCGCAGTACCATGATTTAGGTACACCCTCGGCAAGACGGAATTGATTATCGGCCGCTCCATACCGCCGTTGCAGTCCACCGACGACGGACATAGCTTCATGCTTTTCCTTCCTCGACCTCGCCACGTTTGCCGAAGAATCGGTACAATGGTTTCATTACCGCTAAATCTTCTTTTACTATCCAAGCTGTGCGTCTATGGGAAACACTCCGGTTAAAACACGACATGCTCCGTCTCTAATAAAAATCCGTGATTTAAGAGACAAGTGTTCTCCTTGAATCTTAACGCTTAGATTATTGTAATTTTTCGTATTTATTATTGTTAACACAACATTTCATTTTCTTTAAGATTTGTTTGAAAAAGTTCCAAACATAAATAGACAGTGATACTATGGTCGGTATTAGCTAATATGAATTCAAGAAATCAAATATACTTAGTAAGATCAATTATTTGAGTTTACAATAAAGCATATTAATATAAAGCAAAATTACATTACTTTTTTTCTATATACGATTACAAAGTTCATTCAAAATTAATTACAAATAAAACCAACGAAATCTGATAAACAATATTCATAAAGTTTATATAAAATCAGCGCGTAACATTTTATTTGTTTGTACAATCCTTCTCCTTACATAAAAGAGCTGTAAACATTTATTCCGAAACGTTTTTTGTAACAACACTACAAACACGCACAATTCTATCGCAAATATTGAACTCTTATGAGCTTACAAAATCTATCACTTTGAATGATTCGTATTTTATTTTAACAATTGATAAAAGAAATATGAAATCTACTTACCTGTAAAATCAAATCAGAAGATAGTTTATAATGTTCATTAAATTTATTAGATACACGTTAACAATTATAATTTAGAGTTTCAACATTAATCCGAATATTATCATTTCTTTGGTGGTATGTTGCGAGTAAACTCGTTGAGATTCTGTAGTTATGTTTTTTTCTGTGGTTTTGATTATTATATACATTTTACTAAAACAACTAATAACATAATTAACATATACAGATCATAATACATCGACCAAAAGGTTATATCAAATAGAAAACAAATGTTTGGGTCTGTTGTATAACGCGATCTATCAGACTAATATTACATTTAAAATTTATGCAAATATTTAAATTATATTTCAAATTTATAATGTTGTTTCTTTAATGCCCAAACGATACAAGAGGAATACGATATTCTCCGAATAGTAAAGGTTGCAGTTTTTGCTATATATATATACATATATATATATATATATATATATATATATATATATATATATATATATATATATGTGTATATATATTTAATGTACTAGAAGTTATGCTGCTAGCCAGTCTAGGCTTTGCTTTGTTTCATCGAAATTGAGCCCGTGAAATCAGAGCTCCACGGACTACAAATTTGGACTAAACTGGACGGGGACAGTCTGCAGTCCCGTGATCCCCTAGGTACTAGACGCACCGGGGGCGGGAGAAGCTATCGCGAGCTGCGTGGCCGTACAGCTAGCATCTATGGCACTGGCCGACGATGCCTGCGGTGAGGGGCCTCGAAAGAGAGCAGACCTCTTTGAGGGCAAAAGGTTCACTTTTCCTCGGAGGAAAGCTCTATGATTGCCATAATAAGTGGCATGGGGAGTTTGGTGCGCAGAGAAGTTATACGCTTCGAGTCGATAATGGGGATGCCCGCTTTCTTGAGGTCGTCGACGACGTCGGCGGTCTCTATTTCGAGCGGGAAACCGCGGATAACGACTCGAAGTCGCTTATTCTCGGTGAAGGCGTACGTGTGAAAGGAGATGCCTTCCTCACGCAGGTAGTCGTCGACGGTGATTGTGTGAATCATAATACCTTGAAAGGTATTTTCAGCTTTCGCTGCCGTCCCTAGCCGCAAGCACACTCCAGCAACACTCTACCGCGAAGAGCCTTAGCAACGTGCGAACGTCATCGTTCAACTGGTAAGCGTCCTACCCTCTTTAGTTTTTAATTCTAGTTCACGAATCCTTCCGCGCCGTGAACTCAGTACTGACGAAGCTGTAAAAGCCTTAGGGCTAACAGCGTTAACATTAACAGAAAAAAAAGCAAAAAGCCTCCAATATTGATGGCAAAGTGTCTGAACAGAGCAGCCAACACTTCATCTCAGCACGAATACCTAAGGCGCGGTACAGCGATTTTAAGCAGCTATATAACAAGGTTTCAAAATACAATTACATTTTATTTCTTAAGATCGAGGAAATTTATTTTATGAAATAATACTGTTCAACTGCAGTGTAAAACAAAGTGTAAGATATAATATAAACAATACTACCTATTAAATTTAAGAGGGATTTTGCGTCATGAAATGGAAAATTGAATCAGCTTTTTCTGTTCGAATTACGGCCCGCTCCTATCATGTAGAACACTTATTGAAACTGTTCTTAAGTGTTGTCCTTTTATGTAGATACTCCTATAAATGTTTGATAGGGCCATCTCGGGAAATCTCTGTCTCTACTCGCAAAGGGTCTGCAGGCAAATAAAACGGAAATCTCAAATATTATTCGACGACTTTTTTCCTGCTCTTGCGATGTGAACTTTTATTTTTATGCTCTAACGTATTCTTATCGGCAGACAGACACGCTTTCGGAAAAATTTAACGGCAAACTGATTCAAACATTTGAACGGAATAACAATTGTTACATTCCGACAGAGTTTTAAAAAATAATATTTTCAATGCCATATTTTTACTTACCTTTGAAGCATGGCAGTGATTATGAAAATCAAATATAATTACATTTAAAACTATAAAAATACGTTTCTCTCAAATTTAGTCACTCAAATTTATTAATTTATTTATTTATTATTATTACTTTCTACGAGTAAAAGCTTAACCTTTTAACTGCTATATACACCTCTTATAGCGAAGTGAACCACAAGTACGTAAACTGTTTCAGATCTGTCTAAACCTTTTTAAAGATACTTTTAAAAGGGATTTCAGAAAACAAAATATCCACTTTTTGCTAGCTTAATTCGACAGTGCGAATATTTTCCCTGCAATCCTCGCACAGGTACGATGACGTAACGTTGCTGCGATAACATTTACACAAGGGAAATTCCAATATCGAACTATTTGCGCTTTTTCCCGAAATGGAATTTCTTTGTGATGTACAGACGATAAATATTCTAAGAAAAATGTTATTAACGATTGAACGTTTAACGTAAGCAATGAACTCTAGTTTTGTGTATGAATTTCGCAAATATTTTTGAAGATATTATAATCGAACGTAAATAATTTTTGATGCTACTTAATTTTCACAAATATTATTCAGATTGTCGTTAGCGAGCGTTGTTGTACATCAAAACCATAATTAAATTTTTACTTTTACATATAATAAATATAAATTTTATATATATTCAATTTTTACTTGCAATTTTTCAGTCTGCTTTTAAAACGCCAATGTAGAGAGGAAAAGGATAAAAAAATAAAATTTATTAACAATCAGCACGATAGTTTACACTAAATAGAATACTTTTTGTTCTTAAATTTTATTTTGTTCCGAGAGAAATCTTACTGGTGAAATCAGTAAGTAAGATATTTGATAATAGCATCAGTAATAAATTTAAACCGTAAACAACCTATCAACTTGACAAAGAAAACAATACTTGAAGACCCCATATCTACAATTAAATAATTAAAAAAAAAGAAGGTGCGAAGGCATCCACCTATGTCCAAATGATAGAAAACATATTAGACTGCGGAAAAAAACAAGTTACGTATTAAATATTTATTTATATATTACATTGGCAATAATAAATAAATTTAGATACCGAAAGCCCGATATGAGGAAAAAAAATAATTATTACGTTTGATAAAAAGCGCCTATGACAATATACAATGAAACATAGAAAACTGCTCAGCGTCCACATTCATCGTATACACCTATCTCCCGATTTACACGGTACTTGTTTTACACGGTTTCGCTTTTACACGGTTTTCACAAAAAAATTGAAGCAATTGTTAATAACCGATTTTATTACCATCTCTCATAATGTAAATATTTTTGCTTCAAACATCGAATCGGCTCAAATAACTTCGAGCGATGAAAGTGAATTCAAACCTTCGATTCCGAAAAAAAGAATGAGAGTAATTTCTGACAGTGATAAAGGATAATAAAACACCTTTGGTTTTGATTTTTGTTCTTCTGTTTAATGTATTACAATTAAATAAAAAAACAGAGTGATTAAATAAAAATTTTGAAAAAAATCACAACTGTTAATTAGCAAAATTATTCATTTTCTGCAAGCTTTTTGATTTACACGGTTTTGACTTGAAAATTTTTAATTTTCGATTTACACGTTTTTCTCAGGAACGTATCTACCGTGTAAATCAGGGGATAGATTTATATGGAATTATTGATTATAGGTGTAAATTTTAAAGGAATGAATATACGCAATTAATTTGCAATTAGTATATGGTTCACTCTATACATAACTCGACGGTTTTAGAAGTAATAAGCAACCCTTTGATATTAAAACAATAAAAAGTGTTTCCAAAATTTCGATTACTACTTATTAAAATGATTTTTTGATTACTCTCTGTCCCTGCAGGCTTTGTACTGCCAGAAGATTTGCCTGACGAATTCCAATAGAAAAAATAAATTAATGTAACTTATTTCAAAGTAAACATTTTATACAAGTTATTGGAAAGAGATGTTAAAGCTATAAATCTTTTTGATGATGTATGATCTATACATTTACCCTTTAAATGTTTTTTTACCTATGACTAGTCAACCTGTATATGTAAATTAATTTGATAACATTAAATGCAATAGCAAAATAAGGTGTAAAGCACAAACCACCGTTATAAAACAATTCTAAAAGAGACTAAGTCAGTATCCATAAATACTTTTCACGTACGCGAGGAACGCATATATTGGAGACATTAAACACAAAATAAAAAGCAAAGAAATGTTTTGTGCAGGGATCAAATCAAGAAAACTCGGCGCACTGCCAGGTACGAAGCGCTTACAAAGACTAGATACATCAAAATTCTACCTTGATATCGTAATTATATTCGAAGATCAAACGTTAAAAGTATATACTAGCATACAATTTAAATTCTCACTAATAAATATTTTTAGTAACGTGTGAAACTTGTTTATCTGATGACACCAAATTACACACTGAATAAAAATTTGCTATATTAACAGAAACAAACAAGGCACAAACAAGATATTTAAATGTTTATAACATACCCTGTACTGACCTTATAGATTATTGCAATTATATAATAAAAACGTTATCTTGTTATGGTTTTAATATTACACAGTTAATGGTTATATAATTTCTTTGTTTGTGTTTATAAAAATATATACACCGTTTATCGTACAATTGAAGAATTAAGGGTCTGTTATACAAATGTCAGCGAATAACTTCCTGCGTTCTAAATTTATTTTCTAAACGTAAATAACTCATTTTTACCTAATAAGGTTAATTAAGTTAATTAAGCTATATTTTCCATTTTTTTATACATACCGACGTAGCTCGAAGAATTGCTCGTCTTAAGTGACAGTGGACGGGACAAATCGCTTCAGCAACTGAGAGCCATTGGGACCGAAATGTTGAGTGACGAACCGGTAAATGCGGCGTGGTTAGGCCCCCCATGGTGGACCGACGACGATTGCATCTATAATGTCTACATCTATCTATAATCCATAACATTATTGTGTTTTGTTACATACATTTTGTCAGTTACAGAACAGTTTGTCTTAATAATTTGTCTTTAAATCTTTCTGTAGCCCAAAGGCATTTGTTGTGATTTTCTCATCACTATAAACTCAGATCTTCGTTTTTTGTCCTACAAGATATAGCAAACTAACTGTTAATAAAGCATATTCCCTAATAAAATTAGGCTCT
The DNA here is from genome assembly GCF_028537555.1 of Battus philenor. NCBI lineage: Eukaryota > Metazoa > Arthropoda > Insecta > Lepidoptera > Papilionidae > Battus > Battus philenor. The sequence goes on from NW_027181704.1 coordinate 6,990,451, forward strand.
TTACCTAGTTAACTTATGTAGTAAAGATGGATAATTTGTAAAATTTCTGTTTTTTTTTATACTATATGTAAATTAAAAACCTTAGTAAGTTCAATGAATCTTTTAAGTTTTGATTTTAATTTGACTTCCGAATTTACCCTTATAGCATATAGAAGGCAATATTACAAGCTTCTCTGGGTGGATTTACTCTGACATACACGGATACTAAAATGATTAAAAGAGAGTAATTTAACAGTAAGTGGCCGCCCAAAAATAACTAGGAAAATGGTTTATTGTTTTTTTTTTTTTAACATGAATAGTATTAGCCAAATGAACTGGCGGGTAATGCAAAAAATTTAAACAATTTGCGTTACATTCCATAGAAGGAAGCAGTTATAATAAGTTATAGTAAGTATAAAATAAGTTTACGATAATAAATATGAATGTTTATGGATTTTGTCTATTCCATTTTTTTAATAATTGAGGGAATATGGTTAAATCTAGGACATCATTTATGCTATGATTTTATAATAGTGATGCTAATACAGTACTATCACGCGATATTGTGTGTATTCTGCCCGCGACGAGAAAATTTCATTAACGCTGTGCATGTTCAATTACGCGAAATAGTAGGCGCATATTGGCTGGAGCTGACTGATGCCATACTTATAAATTGATTGTACGTTGATTAGAAAATGTTTTACACAGTAACGAATTATTACGTTCTCATTGTTGGAACGTAGGCTTCCCCTTAGACAGTCTTAGACGTAAACCACGAAGCTATCTTAATGTGGATTGGCTAACCACATATCCGTTACATTTTTGTAGACGAAGCATGTAATTCCCTTTTAAGATCATGCATGATATCCTGCATTTCATTTTAAATTGGTACATGTAAAAGTGGTACCTAATAAAGCTCAAACTTTCATCTAGGATAATTAGCTGCATTTCTAAGCTATTATGTAATCACTGCTTAAAAATAAAAATAAATCTAAATTTCTACGTAGAATCGCAGAATCTCAATTAAATAGTTACATGTGTGTCACAAAGTCTATTTCCAATGATATTTGATTTCTCCTATCAATTTCCTTTATCAGTATGAAGTTACGTAAAACAAAACCTGTCTAATGTCTTTACTGGAGAGAAAAAAACTTTTTAAAGAAACAACAACAGCGTGACATAAACCTTTTCCTATTAACCCCATGATTTGACAAAATCGTAATGATTCTGTAGCGTCTATCGTTAATAATAAATTAAGGTTACTCCATTAGGTAAATGATTTTGTAATTTCAGACAAGAAAGGAACAACCTGTTTATTTTCCGGATAAATTTAGAATAAAATTTTCATGGATTACCTGTGATGAAAAAATCTAAATAAAATTATGTTGACAGGTTTCATTACAGACTACAATTTAACATTAATGTTCAGTCTTTTCTAAATCTTAAAAAATAGCTCAATACTGTCAAAAGTTGTATCGTATGTAAATTTTGATGTTTGAATCGTAATAAATTAGAAATCGTAATTGATAAATTCTAAAATTATTCCTGTACTTTTGTAAGTTGCTATAAAATTGATTATTGTTCTTGACTATCAAACAAAAAATCGTATTTTAACTAGAAATATTAAAAAATTTTCATTAAGATTGTTTCCGAAATATATGTCATCATATAAAAATAAATATGTGAAATATTGTCATTGGTGGCGTTAAAGGCCATATGCCACTACGTTGTCTCTTCTCGCAGAGTAAATTTCATTAACGGCGTGCATGTTCAATTATCAAATATTCCCCGAATATTGATTGGGCTTCTCTGATATTGCGGTCATCTATTCACTCTGTCGATTAATAATCGATAAACAGAACAAGATAGCCTATTAGAATTAAACACATGCAATGTTAATTTATACGAATATTCGGCATAAATATTTTCTCAACTTTTTGTACATTAAGAATCGCATTTAGATCTACGGAACTACTGTAAATTGCGTTTGCACGCGTTGTTTAATTTTACAGTTCTGTGAGCACCATACTCTATCTTAACAATTACGGTGTACCGGCGCATAATTTATACACTGTAAATAAAACCTAATTAGGACTAGCTTTTTTTAAAGTATGATAATTTACGTAGTTCTTCAGTGATTCAATGAGACCGTGTGATGTATTTTATCAGTATTCCTTACATATCTAACTCAATTAATCCTTGTCCCGGGCACTCGAGCGTGCCACCTCCGTCAAAGTCGCCACCGCAGTTGCAAGTAGATAAATAATTCTACTCGTTCTTATACTGTACCTCGAAACTAAATTACATTTGCTACTGTTGTCTGTTTAGCTTGTCGTAAAACAGCTAAGCAATAACTATAAAAGGCTCCTAACTTGCAACGCCAACCATTGTCTTCTCCGTAAATAAATAATGACGTCAATATTTCTAAATATTTGGAACTTTCACATATCTACAAAGAGTATTTAGCAAAATAATTTTATATTATAGTAGAAAAGTACCGTCACGATGTAGTATCCGGCATGATATTGGGCATCAAACCCTATGAATGCTATAGCTAATTATAAATTGGACTTATGAAACGTATGATCTCACGTATTACGAGCTGTCTAAAGTGTTGAATAACTTATGACTGTGTAATCTTCCAAGTTATTATCGAAATAAGCCAGCAAGAAAACCATACATAACCATATAAATAAAAACATATACTATTGCCGCATAAACGATACTTTTACTTTATTAATGTCTTTCATAAATCCACATACTATGAATATGCATCTAAACTAAACTATTTTCGTGAGGTATGTATTACCAAAAATAGCGTCAAATTAACTACCAAACGCTACTCATTCCAAAAACGCACCAATAAAACCATCAATGTGACCCATAAAACAACAAATATTTTTTTTAAAACATTGCACTTTCAGCCAATGATGCGACCCACAATAGATCAATCGTTGTAACAATGACTGTAAAACAAAGAGTTAACATCATGCTATTTTGGTTACTTTTTGCAAACTGACTGACTATATAAATACATCCAACTGTACCATGGTATTAAAAGAAAAACTATCTATTCTACATTTTAAAAATAAAACTAAAAGTAATAAAGCACTTACAAACAAATCTATAACTTAAAATATAATTAAATAAATCAGGTTTTTTAAAAGTATTTACCGTTAAAAAGATTGCACAATAATAATCAAAAATAATTTATAATCATTTTAAAAGAAAAAGATTTAACTGATTAATACTTTTTTATTATCAGTCGTAAATACAGTTTGTATTATTTTTTGCTAAAATACATAAACAATTTGTCATTAGTCAAAACTTACATTTAATCAGTTTTATGAAAAGTTAATAATTGAAAATAATCCTTTGTTTATGTTCTTTTCGTATTTAAATGTTGAATTTGCTTTGCCGACAGCATATACAATGATAATTTATCACGTGCACATATTAACTAATTTTTAAGAAAAAATAGAGATAACCTCGTAGGCGTCATTTAAAATAGAGATAAGTTATACACATAGGAATAAAAACGAAACAAGGCTTATTATTTTTAAATTTACGTTAAACAACATAAATTATTCCATATTTTTAAAAACTTGTGAATACGATACCCATAATGTGATAACATGTACATATGTAGTTTATGTTTACATAAACATTATTACAGATTAAGAAATTATCTAATAGGTTATCCGATATTGCCCAAATCGTGGCTTTATATAAATACTTAATTTAATATTGTGCACATTTAACATTGGGATTTGCAGATCGTACTTGCGGCCCATATTTGGTAAGTGGTGAAAGAACGGCTCACATTGTTTTTAATAATCTTTAGGATTAATTACATTTGTTTTTCAATTACATTATAATTCGAAGTCAAAATTAAGTTTCACCTGTATGATTAAGTATATTTTTTGAACATATGTTCATGTTTTTGAACGAATTAATTCTGATTTATTCAGTTTTTATTAAATTTATGGAATTAAATAATATTAATAAAACAGGTCTCCCATACATAAGAATATTTTTATAAATATAATATTCTATTTTTTTAATTTCAAGGTATTCTTACAAAATGGCTACACAAAAGTTTGCAGGACCATCACCTTACACTCTTGATCTAACTTACCAAGATGATGATTACCTATTTACACAGTAAGTAAAAATTATATTTTATTAATTTGTTTAAATTGATATTTATTACTGTTATGAAATAACTTTATAGAAGTTTAAACTTAAGAAATATGTAGTATTAAAGATATGTTTCAAATATATAAATCAAATCAACGAACTTAATAAATTATAATATAAGACTTTTGATTTATTTTTTGACTCTATACAATCAAAAAAAAATTCCAGGTTTTTGAACAACGTCTCAATTAAAGACAATGGAAGGAAAAACGCCGCACCAATAGTCGCAGCTATGTTCGGTCTCGGACGTGCGGGGTCTATTCATCTCAGCAGCATTGTTAAAAACCCACGAATTATATTGAAATATGTTATCGACGACCGCAGTGACAGATTCGACGATTTAAAAAAATACTGGAAGTTAAGCGATGACATCACCTTCATCACATCTAACGAAAGCGAAAAGGTGTATAAGGATAAGAGGTTTGTAGATTTTAAAAATTTTCAAAAACTTTTTTATTATTATAAAAAAAAAAGTTTGAAAACATAAATAATAATGTTCCAACGTTGTCCTTATAAACTTTATTAAAATATGACAAACGTTTTAAAGAGTTCTCTGAATATGAAATCCACAAAATGTATTTTGTGTATAAAGTTACATGACCAATAATTAAATTTTCAGTGTAAACGTAGTCTTCGTTCTGACTCCCACAAGTACACATCACGCGATCGTAGTCAACGCACTTAATAACAACAAGGATGTTTTCTGTGAGAAACCAATCGCCGAATCAATTGAAGACACAAGAAAATGTTACGAAACTGCGAAGAGCAAGGGCCGCGTTTTATACTGTGCCTATAACCGCCGCTTCGATCCATCATACAGAAGCGTGAAAGAACAAGTCAGGAAAGGAGCTGTTGGTCATGTCCAAATGATTAAGTCTACCACAAAAGATTCTCCTCTGCCTCCCATTGAATACCTTAAGTCATCCGGTAAGAATTTATAATCAATATTTTAAAAAAAATCGAAGGCAAAACCGAGATAGGCAAAACAATATAAATACCAATTTTTTTTTTATTTTCAGCGGGTGTATTCCACGATTGCATAGTGCATGACATTGATATGATCTGCTGGGTTCTGGGTGAAGTTCCTACAAAAGTGCAAGTTGCAGCTTCTGCTCTCATCCCAGAAATTAAAAACATCAATGACTTCGACACTATCGCTTACCTCCTTACCTTCCCATCGGGAGCGATTGCTATCGGTGACAACAGCCGTTTTAGTTCCTTCGGTCACGACCAGAGACTTGAAGTTTTTGGAAACAAAGGTAAACGTCACCAAAATAAGCAATTCATTAAATTTAATTTAATATAATTTATATGCGAATAATTTTTCTTTACTCCACGTATTACACAAAATGGGATTTCTAGCACAGTTAAAATAAATAATTTTCTTCAATATCAAGTGAATTCCGTGATCGGTAAAAAAGGATTTATACGTCAGTTGCGAGTAATATTTATACAATAAAATATATATTTCGTTAATAATAATTACTACACAATTTTGAAATTAATAGTAATTATTAAAGTTAATAATTTGATTCACTAGATAGTAACTAATAAATTTAATGTCATAATTAATAAAAATACAGTACATTTCTATTTCTCTACCCAAAAAACTTATCTATTAAAAATTTAAACATGATTGTGTCTTTACAAACGCCACCCTGGGTAGATAGATTCTTTAGTTAAATAATAAATATATCTTTGCTAATAATAGTACATAGGGATGTCTTTTGTCTTTATGGATTAATTGGCTACTTTTAAATTTATTTTTAATCTATGTATTTTATGTAAAAATTCGGACGACAAATTTTAATCTATAAATAAGTTTTTTAATAAACTTATTAAGAACTAAAAGATTTACTACGACGTCAACTCGTAAAAATATCTGAATGTACTGTAATCGATCAATTGTTTATTTCAGGTTTGATTAAGGTAGACAATGAAAAACCATGCCCATCAGTAGAGTACCAGCTCGCTCGCACAGGTGTTAAACATAACCCCATTTTCTACTCATTCCCCTCTCGCTACAAGGCTGCATATGCTGGTGAACTGGAGCACTTCCTTGACGTCATACAGTGTAAGTAAAAACTGTTATGTACACTTACACTACATAAATATATGTAAACTTGTATACAATAACTGCACCATATTATTTTTCTTTAATCATATGTATCATGTACCATATTTTTATTACTATAAACTCCTATTTTATTACAATTAGTCCAGTCTTTTTTATTTAGTCACCTGGATCTATATAGAAAACAAAAACTATATGAATATAAATAGGTTAAAATATCGTGAACGATGTTGAAAACCTTTTAACTGATATATTAAATTTGTTGAAATGGATGTTCTAATTAAATCAATGTTTATTTTTTATTAGATGGCGACCAAGCTGATGTAACCAGCTGGCAGACCCTGGCTGTCAGTAAGATTGCCACAGCTCTAGAGAAAAGCGCGCGTACTGGAACAATTGTCAATCTTGAATGGAGTAAAGACGAAATCCCCGCCGAATACTCATAAACACTTTATTGTAAATGAACGAATGGACCTAATTAAGATTTGAAATAAATGACTACTTGCAATTATAATTTTTTTTTTATTTTAATTGTTGGTGTTAGGAATAACTCGTAAAATAGATATACAGAGCAAACGAAGTTCTTAAAGATCATATAGATACAATACATATGAACCATCCATATAATATAAACACGAGCTTAAAAGTATACATTAACTCATTGATTCCAATAATTTCTATTTTAAAAACTATTATAAAAACATAAAATCAAAATATATTAATATACAATATTAAACATGAAAGGTGAAGAAAACATACAAACACTTGAAAAAACACAATAATAATCATCAAAAGATTATATATTTTTGTACCAAAGTTTAAAGGCAAAATTCACTACCATCTTCTTACTTTGGCGATTATGGATTGATATTGATCATAAAACATGATTTACCACAACGGGAATTCATCATCATCATCAGCCGATGGATGCCCACTGCAAGGCATAGGCCTCCTCTCTTAGCTCGTTGCGATAACCAGTTTTACGCTGCTCGCATCAAGCGACTTACCGCGACCTTAACTATGACGTCATAAACTACCACTGAATAAAAAAAGAGATTATTAAACACTGCTTTATAACGATGGTACTATTAGTAAAAGTAGATTAAATGTTTGGCAATATTTAACCTCATATTAACGTTATATGTAAAAAGAATTTTGTAAAAAAAATCTATGAGCTAGAAAGCTTATTGCAGGCGCTCGTAAAAGGGGAAATTAAATATGAATGCCTTCCTTTACCTTTGGTATAGAATATTCCACTTCGATACACTCACTTTGAACTTGGGTCAACTCCTGTGATAGGTAACACATATTGTATTTTACCTTTATATATATTATCTTCAATAAGGATAATTCTTTATACTGAAATTGTATATTGTCTACGCAAGGTTCATACATTTTTTGTAAAACTTCTGTCATAACTTTGTCTTTTAATTTAAAATATCAACAGTCTAAAGGATTTAATCCTAAATCTTGGAACATGGAACTTTTTTTAAAGTTTTTATGTGTAAAACTCGTATTTCTACTTACATATTGATAAAAAATCATTTCCATCTAAATTATTTTACTAGTATTATGAAACTATTGCGTGTTATTGAAAAATATGTCTGCCACGGGAACATTTTCGTGCTGTCATTTTTTACAAATTCAAAGGGATTAGTTTATGAATAAAACACCCTCTAAAGCGATAGTATAACGAGTTTAAGTGCTGTCCCCAGAATTTGAAAGAAGTAATCGTCCTTAATCTGCTTTTAAGTGAAAAGTATGATCCAAAGGATGAAATCAGAGAATCATATACTTTGAGATCCGGCGCAATTTATACGGTATCACAACCATCAATTCTAGCGGCGCCATCTAGAAGAGACATAGATACCTCCACAAGAAAACTTTAAGCTTATTCTTTGCTTGTTCTTTGTGCTTGTTCGCAAAATTTCCTGAGTGTCACGTTTAATAGAAATGGATGAAGAAATATAACTTTAACGATATGTACGACATATACGAAAGTGTACGAACGCTCCAATGTTGATAAAAAAAGGAAAAATACAGTATAATTAAAAAAAAAAGTCTTTTGCTTATAAGAAAATCTACTATAATATTTAAATAAAAGTTAAAAAAGCGGATGCACTATGAACAATGAAGATTTTAAACTAAAACGTGTTTAGAATACCTAGAATTAAAATAAATACCAACTACATTATAGTCTTTGTGACAATATTTGCATCATTGCACCCTGTAAAATTATTGTAAAAAAGACGGCCTCGTCTTACTTACTATTCCCACTTCGGAGTCCTTTACCATAGCACTTTCAAGTATAGTAACCGATCTTTGACATATTGAAACCGTATTCGTTGCGTCTGAATGATGGATAACCGCCTTCTCATAGTCGAAAACTCAGTCCTTCACCAAAAGAAGAGCGTCGATTTCGTTGTTTTCTTATGGTGAAGGATTCTGTTGCGTGGATATTACTTCCAAACTTTTTCCAAAACAAAAGGCAAACAAAAGTTAATGTACTTACTTACTTACTAATACACTTTTCTATTGCGGTTTTGTATAATAACCTGTTCGACCAAAAACGTGTTGATCAAAATTATCGCAAATCTTCTACCTCTCTCACTTTATGTAGGCAATTCTTCTACAGGAAAAACGCACTGTGAAAGAAGTCTCCTGATTTCCGGATCATAATAAATGATCCAAGTTTTATCAGTTGAGGCAATGTCAAACATAGCCTTTCAGGCTCCATTGTCGAATTTCAATATAATTTCACGACACCAAAAAATGCGACGACTTTTTTGTACTACGGCTAAACCGCCATAATAATCATGTAAAATATTTTGAATTTGTCTCCACCAATGGTCAAGTTTTTCGTAATTAAGGTGGATAACTTTTGTCAGACTCTGTCATGTATTATTTTAGGTTTAACGGTAGTTATTATAGACAAAGGGAGGGATTGGCTATGGGATCTCCGTTATCTCCTTTGATGTTGGAGATCTTGATGGACAACTATGAGAATAGGTATATTGTGGGTAACAGTAACATCCTTTACTATTGTAGTTATGTGGATGATCTCATATACTGGACGGGCACAAGGCAAGACCTGGACATTTTTATAAGTAATTTAAATAAATTGCATCCTAAAAATTAAGTTTAAATTTAAACTTGAAAATAACAATTCAATTAACTTTCTTGATATCACGATCAAACGGAAACATTGTCAGCATGTTTTTGAGGTATATAGAAAACGAACTAATACGGATCTGGTGATTCCATCCTCTTCCTGTCATCCTTGGCAATATAAACTTGCAGTCTTTCATTCATACATAAATATATTAATGACATACCCATAATTACTTATAATAAAGAATTTAATATAAATTATTTAATTGCGGTTGCAAATGGCTACGAGCGGCGAGTGGTGGATGGTCTAATTAAGATGAAGGTAAACCAACAGGAGAAGGGCCTTTTATACCCAGCGACACCTGGACGCGTTGTCCAATAGATCTAGTTTATTATATTTAGGACCAATACCTGAAAAATTATCTAAAATATTAAGGAAAAACGGCGTTAATGTGGCGTTCAGAACTAACAACACTATTCGGCATGCGATTTGCATCCGCAAAGAAAAAACCGAGGTTGGCAGGAAGTCAGGTGTCTATAGGTTGAAGTGTGGTGGGTGTGATGGAGTATACGTGGGTCAAACTGGTCGAAGTTTTAACATTCGTTATAAGGAACATATTTCCGCGTAAAGGAATGATTGTCCTGAAAGATGTCATTTCTCTAAACATTTAGATTTAGATTTTAGAGTCGGGATATAGTTTACCACACGATTATTGCTGGACGTGTTAGAACGGTTAAAAATAATAAGACACGGGAGTATTGGAACTATATTTAACGAGCAGGTGAATGTTTCCTCCTCTCCATTATGACAAATTTACCACGGGACTCGTTCAAATCAATATTCTATCTATCTATTACGTAAAATCGCATATAACTTACGCGTACTAGAGGGTATAATAAAAATAGCCCACGAGATCGGTCACGTGACTTTGAGTGGTAGTGGGGGAGGAGGTGGCATATAAATAGCAAAGCTGTAACACTCGATGTTTGGCACTAATCGGTGTAACATTACTACTGAGGATGCCCCGTGGAGGGGTGAAACACGTGTTGAGTGATTTAACGGTAGTAGTTGTGTAATTCGCGTTGGTTGCCGCATGCGCTTTTATCAGCGGACGGTGCACTTTACTGCACGACTACTGCTACATAGCGGAAGTAGCTATATATTTGTCCTTTTCTTACTTAAGGAGGACTTCCGCAAAGTAACGCCTGAATCTATTAGATACCTATCATGTACTCCTCCACTACTACTCCAGCTCCGACGTTTGTCGCTGTTAGAGTACGTGGCTCACGTGGACTATCGCTGAGATTTTAATTCATAACGACACTAAAACGTAATGATTTATTAGCTATATGTTGTATTAAAAACACAAAATGCAGTAAATAGAACAATAACAACTTCTTTTCCATAATTGACAATATTTTTAGTAATATTTTTATACTAGCCAGTTCTAAAAACTTCGAGTACCTATTATTATATTTTCTCGGGTGAGCAAATTTTAATTTACAGCATCACGTTCTATTCATCAAACCGCACCTAATATTTTATTATTAAATCAAAACAATTAAAGTTATTATAGCTTTCTAACCTTGTACAGAAATATATGCTACAACAATGATGCTTTGGGCTATTGATAAAAAACATTAAAAAATAGGTATATAGCGGAAGGTATAATAAGCTTTCGTTTTAAACTTATCATTAAATGATTAGAAGGTGAAAAAACGTCAAAAATTAATTTTTAAGAAATTTAAGAGTAAACGGCTGGAATATTGTCCATGCTCCAGTCCAATTCTACGGTTTGGCCGGTACGAGCACTCTCTTCGGCAGCAGTCGCAATCTTGCTGACAGCCAGGGTCTGCCAACTCGTTACTTCCATTTCGTCACCATCTGTTTTAATTGTAATTTACATACATATATGAAAACAGTTAAGATAGCAAATCCACTGGAACAAAATAATCAGAAACGCACAACGCGAACATGTCCATAGTTCTGTCTATAATGGTAACCAATCAAAGTCTGCTAAATTCTTAAGTCCTTGGGAATTGGTAATTCACCTCAAAACATCAATCCTTGTTACTTAGACTCTTTTAATTATTACTTCAAATCATCACCCAATTTTAGCAACTCCACTAAATCATATATTATTAAGCGTCAGGAGACAAAAACAGTTAATTCTGTGTCCTGGCAGTTCTCTCGACTTCTTCTGACGGTAGTGCAATTTACAGATACTGATGTGAAATAGTATCTGTCGATTGCTGCTAATGCACCCTTGAATGCATGTCTTCTTTCGATTGTCTCTATCTCCTAAATTCTCCGAATTCTCACTCATATTCTCAATTCTTTGAAGCTTAATGATGCTTCTGCATCGAACGCTGTAGGTTAGATTCCAAAATAATTTGTACTTTTCTGCATTTAAAACTATTTCTTAAGCAAAACTTTCATAAAATATGTCATATTTAAATTAACAAATTTTGCCGTTTGTATTGTATGTAATTAAGTAAGTAAAATGACCAGTCTTACTTTGCTACCCTTTGCTAAAATAAGTGACCACATTTTGGCCTAATGTTTAATCACAATAGTTTTTCACTATCTACAGCGTCCAAACTAGAGTGCAATAATATTCGACAGACACAACTAAATAGTCCGTTTCATATAAACAAACTATACTTACATTGTACAACGTCGAGAAAATGCTCCAATTCCTTTTTATATGCAGCATTAAAACGAGATGGGAACGAATAGTATATAGGATTGTTTTTGACACCTTCGTGACCAATATAGCTCTCTAACGAAGGGCAAGGTTTTTCATTTTCGACCTTCAGCATACCTAAGATAAATTAAAAGTCATTTTATTTTCTGATAAGCACAAATAACAAAAAAGTGATAACAAAATATTTTGTAAAAAAAAATTAATTACTTAGCTATGACCAGATGTTTTTATTCCTACTTTTGGTAATGGTAATTCTAACAATAAACAATTTTTATTTGTAATTACAATATTTATGTAAAAAATAAGTCATAAATTTTTGAAGTTTATTTTTTTCGCAAATTACCTTTGTTGCCAAAAACTTCGAGCCTTTGATCATATCCGTAAGCACTGTATCGGCTATTATCACCAATAGCGATAGCGCCTGAAGGAAATGTAAGAATGAATGCAATGGTATCAAAGTCATCGATGGCCTTAATATCTGGTATTAGAGCGGAAGCAGACGCTTGAACCCGTATAGGTAGCTCGCCCATCACCCAGCAAGACATGTCAAAGTCATGCACGAGACAGTCGTGGAACACCCCACCTGAAAATTTAAGTATAACCGTTAAAGATAATAAATATTGGTTACCTTCTGTTCTATATGCTTCGTTAATTGTTTATATTTCACATTATTGTTTATAAATAACCGAATGTTTTGTAAAAGTCGTTTCAGGCCGTTACAATAATGTCATTACACGATTTAATAAATTTAAATAATAATATAAAAATTCAATGAATTAAGAGTAAAATTAAAAAAAAAAATGTATCAAGGAATTACGAAAAATGAAAGAGCACCTGAAGTTTTTAAGTAGTCAATGGATGGTAACGGTGAGTCGCGAGCTGTTACTTTCAAGATTTGGACGTGTCCAACAGTTCCCTGCCTGACCCTGTTTTTCAAACTTCTATAAGCAGGATCGAAGCGGCGATTAAAAGCAGCAAAAAGGTTCCGTCCCTTTTTCTTTGCAGCTTCGTAGCATTTCTTAGTTTCTTCGATAGTCTCCGCAATAGGTTTTTCACAAAACACATCTTTGTCGTTGGCTATAGATTTTACGACAATATCATGGTGAGTATGTGTCGGAGACCCGATGAATACTACATTAACACTGTAATTCAAAACGAGTATTTGAACCTTATTTTCATATAAATAAATGACAAGGAGCATTTATAAAATATTAAAGCTCGTGTCTCTTGTGGGAGACAGTTTAATACATATTTTACTAAAAAACAGAGCAAAAAAATATAAATTTTAATAATTGTAATAATGAATGGCGGATTAGCAATAGAATATGTCCGGCACTGAAAGTCTAAAATGATGCGAAAAATCTTGAACCGCACCAAATTTGCGTTCAATACATAAAGCTGATATATTAATAAAATATTCTACCAAATATCAACCTTTTGTCTTTGTAGACCTTCTCGCTTTCCTTCGAAGTGAGAAACGTTACATCTTCAGTCAGCTTCCAATAATCCTTTAGTTCATTAAACCTTTCGCTACGATCATCGACGATGTACTTTAGAATAACTCGTGGATTATTAATAATACTGGATAGATGAATGGAACCAGCACGACCGAGACCGAAGATGGCTGCCACGACTGGTCTCGCACGAGGCCTCTCATCATTTGTGGTTATATTGTTCAAGTACCTGAAAATAGACAACAATACATTTATTATTGATTTGTAAATTATTAACACTTCCATTTAGTTTATACATTATTCGAAATCTAACAATGATTTTGTTGCTTCATTTTATGAATGAAATTATAATTTTAATATGATGCGTAAATAAATATATATTAAATTGAAATTTTAAATTGCAATAATGTATGCTCTGTTTCTTGACTTTATCGATGAGATAAATTAAATTAGTGACGTTGCTTTTATAAGCTTTTTATAGCAATAAACATTTTAAATATATTGTTGCAGGTTTAAAACAAGTTTTTGAATAGTTTCTTTTTTATCTTTAAATCTAATACATAAAATTTTTATTAGCTGTTTTCAATGTTTGGTAATCGTACTTTATACCACATGTTTACATAACTTTAGTAAAGCTGTTTTAATAAAGTATTTTTAAATGACTTATTTTTTATACTAATGATAAATGAATATTCGATGAAAAAAAAAACAAGATTTTCAGTAATAAAGGATAAGGTTAAAATATTTTGGTAAGAAATAAAAAAATAGTACTCAGTGTGTAACAAGTCCGCTTCCGGATATGTGGCGGTAAAGGTAAAGGGCGACGGTCCGGCAAACTTTTTGGTGGCCATTACGAAGGTTAACTGAAAAGAATTTATAAATAATAATAGTAAATTTATTTTTTAACTTAATTTTAAAAAATGCGTTTAACATACGTTTTTTACAGAAAGAACATCACATTTTTTAATATGTTATTAAATCAACGTTTTTTAGTCTGATTGGTCACAAACCTATTAAGTAATACCCAGATAAGTGAAACGAAAATATACACTTAACGAGAGACTTCACAAGAAAAAAGAAGCTTAGATTAAAGCTATTGCACAAACAAAGAAAGCTGAACAACATCACTCTCTTCGGCCGAACACTCCCATAGAAAAAATCGCTTAAGTGTCTCGAAGTCACTGTTGACTCCAAGCTCCATTTCACGTCACATATCTAGAACGTAAGAAACAAAGCCGCGTACATATCGCGTAGGCTACACCTACTGATCTGTTCGTCTAACAAACTCGCGCTAAAATACACAATATTAATGTACAAGTCTTACGTAAGGCCAATAATGTATTACGGGAGCTATGTCGCCCATGACAACAAGGGCAAACTGAATCGCCTGCAAGTCTTCAAAAAAATCTCTACGCCCGGAAAGCAGCCGCCACGAAAATATACCAGCGGAATTTGAATATGCATAGCGATTAGAACCTCCCTTCAATATCGGAATTTTTTGAAGAGGCCTCAAGAAGATACTTCAAAAACGCCGAACTCCTCCTTAACAAATTAGACGTCGTAGGGGAGAATTATATATCAGAGGTTAATCCTCCTAACACAAAGCGTCGGCCACGCTACGCTTTACCACAACTCGACGCACTAACCCCAAAAAAGATCAAGCGCCGCCTCCCGGAAGCAAAAAAGACACCAATATGAGTCGCCACATGGACTAGACACGCCCGTGTAAGATAGCAGCCAGAAAGAAGAAACCTTAGAAATAAGGAAACTTCAACACCGTGGGTCATAAAAGCGGTGAAAACGGCAACGCCTACAGAAGGAGGACTGCTACTTTTAACACGACTAAGAAACAGTATAACTGAGTCACACAGATGCTCTACATAAGATCCAAATGGCGCAAGAAAACGAGCAGAAATTGCAGTGGGAGAAATTTAAATTTCAGCTTCGAGCCCAATGGCCGACAAAGCCGTAACAGGCTCGCAAGGCTGACAGCGTTGACATTTAACAGAAACTAGACAATATTTAAACTTGCTATTAAATTAAAGAAAAATTAACAAACGATAGAAAATAAATATAACAAATTATTACTATAATTTGTTCATAGTAGTTATCAAACGAAAATTAATAAATAGTTTCTATATTTTAAAGCATTTAATAAATACATTAAATTTTTCAATGTTTCTTTCGCCAATAATATATCAAAAACCAAAATACACATTCTTACCCTGAGATATCTTAGAGACTAAAGGGGCTTAGCAAAACAAATGTGAACTGAAATAACAATTACATTTTAATGTTTATACATGTTATAGTTTTATATCTCGGGAACGTTTACATTACATTGCAGATAACCTTCCCGATAAATATATTGTGAAAATAATAAACAACATATATCGTTTTCATTAGTTTTATTACTTTAAAACTAATATTTAATGGTTTTTTAACATTCGCAGTGAATTAATTTTAGATATTTTTAATATAAAGTATTATCTAGGAAATTAAAATATGGAATATCTTTAAACCACAAAAATAGTTTGAATGATACGTAATAAGGAATAAGACATGGTATAACATCTATATTACGTGTAATAGGACATCAAATAAACTGCTTACAACACATTTTAGCTTAAGAGAGCAACATAATACTACAAGCTAACTAATTATAACAATAAAGTCGTAATCCCGTTACGTGTCACGCACAAACAAATCTAATAGACTTCCTGTTAACAATAGGTTTCACAATGTTACGCACGCTTACATGGTATAAAAGGAAAAAAGAAAACTTATTTTTACTTAATATTATATTATGGTCTCTGCGCGTTTTATTAAATGTACGAACTTCTAAAAGATAATAAATAATTAATAACTCAATTACACATAAAATCTAGCTATGAATTGGGCTGTGTTCGGGATTTCTCTACGAGATCGAATTTGGAATTAAGAGATTCATAGATGATCGAAAGTAGTAGCCGACATAGCCCAGCAAATTGGCATGTTCAAGTGGCAATGATCAGGCCATTTAGCCCGCAGAATAGCAGGCCACTGTGGTCTGAGGGTTCTGGAGTAGGGACCACGGCCCGGAAAACGCAGGAGAGGACATCCACCCACAAGGTAGGCAGACGACCTGTTCAAGATCTATGGAAAACTTGAGTCCTATTGGAAATCTATAGGAGTTCCTATGTCCTGCAGTGGACGTCTGACGGCTGTAATAATGATAATGCAGTAACCTGAATTTTAACTTTTTTCCAGTTAATGATGAAAAATGTCTTCTTTACTATAGAGTGATTAATCATGCAAAGTTTTACCTGTTTTTAAATGATCAACACTGCTCTTATTACTATTATGGTAAATCAAATTTTATGCAGAAATACTTTAGCTACTAAGAGTTATTATACTACATAAACTTTTAATATGTACGACCTTGCAAACCAGAGTATAGTCATTATGTGCATTACTTATTAAACACGCATTTTAAATAATACATATTTAAAAGCGTACAATTGACAAGGCAAATCGGAATAAAAAGCAATTAGCAAAAAGTTTTAATTAGTCTTTCTTTTAATATAAGAGAGTATTACTTTAATGCAGTTTTTGATATATAAAGTTAAGTACCTTCATTTTTTGGTAGTCTTTCATTACACGGGCTTAGGCGAAAAATCGTTCCCAATATGTGCCAATAAAAAGCGGACGTTGTTTTGACATTTTTACAATAAAATAATTGTAAAATGAATTTATTTTGATGAATGATGACAAGACTGTGCAGGTTCGCAGGGTAGCGAATTTCTGCCAGTCTGCGACTTATAGCAGGCATTATCAAAGGCTTCCTCTATCTCTAATGATACCAGCGCAACAATCTCCGTCTCCTTCAACAGAGCTCATAGTTGCTGGATCAGGTTATAAAGGAAGTCTTCGGTACTCCTTTGCGGCATGAAGCCGTACTGGTGGCCACTATTATATAGTGCAATGTACCACCGGATCCTACGAATCACCATCCGCTCCATGACCTTGCTCATGATGGGCAAGAGTCGTATGAACCTGTGGGTAATATTTTCTCGCTCCAAATTATAAATTAATACTAAATTCTCAAACTAGTGACGCACAAATTCCCATGTATCTCCATCCAAGGAATTATTCAAAATTTTACAATGGATAAAAACTTTTAATCAATTTGTAATCCATTCTCATTTTTACTTTTTCTCAGATCCTCTCTTATTTTGTTTGTATTCCAGCATTGGCTTAATTATATGGTAAGGGGAATAAAAATTATTTATCTGGCTATGAGTTTTTCTTATTACATTAAATATACATTCTCGTGTATTTTGTTCCTCTGCCGTAAACAACACAAAGTAAAAAATTATTATTTTGTACGTGGTGATCATTTGTAGTAAAAACTAACATATATAATTTTAAACATTAGTAACCATATATAACAAAGTATAGCCTAACTATATATTCAACCAGAAGAACCCACTAAGATTTTGTTCTTTAGTAAAAAAATAATAAGCCAATTGTTCATAATCTAAATTAACCCAATCTAACGTACAACTTCTTCAAAAACTAACAACAGGCCTTTTCATTAAGTATACTTAAAACTAATTTTTAATCAAAAAATCGCAAAATAGCGTTTCTATTTAAAGATATTTAATAACTCAACAATAAAGTAAGTGAAATGTTGTTATATTTCCATTTCAATTAAATTTATTTTTGTTTAAATCACAAAATAATGATAAAAAAAGATGAAATATTAGATGAAGTTTTTTCTGCTCTATCAAACTATACTTAATACGAAAACTCGCTCGATAACTTATTCGATGCCGACAAATTTTTGGGGGAGGGCCTTCAACGTCAACGCCGAACACATAATTGCTTAAATTGTTGTTATGATCAGCTTTGCAGCGAGATCAAGTTAGAAATGAGGGCATCCGCAGAAAAGCTAAGGTTTCCGACGTAGCTCGAAGAATAACTTCTCATCTAAATTCTCATCTCGTAAAACCCACAGGCATTGGAACCGGAGGATTCTAGAGTGTAGACGCGGCCTGTGTAGACGACATTAGGAGAACCGACGATTTACTTTAGGTTAAGAATACTCACTGTAACAATTTTTAGGGGAATCATATGCCATGCAATGGGCGTCTGTCAGCTGACGTGATGATGATGATCGTTATAATTATTGATTTTATATAAATATACAAAAAAAAGTCTTTTATTAAAATACCTCAACCTTTTTCTGAAACCCTAAAATATAATATAACTTGTGACCAAATCGAAAATTTAGAAAATTTGCAGTATATTCCCAAAAAGATTAATTGTAATGTTTTTCGAAATGAAATTATACAATGAATTTTTTATATAAAATGAAAAATTTATTAAAAAAAAAACATAAATTGTACGCTGATGAATTTTGCAGAGGCTTCTCTTGTCACTGCACTAAATATTTGTCTTATAGAAAATCTATTCGCAAATACTTAAAAACCTGTTGGAAAAATAACGATCGATTTTGATCCTCAAAGACGAGACACGGAACATTTCAAGCCTGAGCTAAATTATCTAAACCTAAATTAGTCTCTCCATTGCGCACACCCATTTAAATAGGTGAAATCAACGATGGCTGAACTAAACACAAAAAAGAGAAATAGTAATAAATATCCTTGCAGCCGTATTGTAAATGTTCTTCATTTCTTTATTCACTTTCTGATCTTATTTACAAAATAAAAAATCTCGAAATAAGTTAAATTTTCCATCAATTAAAACCCATGTCAACTACATGAAAAAGAAAGTGTAAAACTAATTTTGATGAATAATTATTATTCAGTATAACATAATACTTTAAATGAATGAATAAAATGATCACTGTAAAATATATTGTATTTGTTTTTGTTATTCCTGTTTAGTTTTCTGTTGGACTACGACACTTCTGTTTTGAACGAAGGGATAGGAATTATTAAATCATATGATTAATGTGCTTTTGCCTCCTAGTCTAACGCTATACTATAATCATTTCCACAAATGGTATAAGTCTTCGTTGGTGAAACGCACAGGCCTTACCTTCTTATTTATCTTCAGGCCTATGACATTCTTACTGATATATATGGTAAACAATCTTCTAAGATTATTTATACTTAAGGCGTATTTAAATATTGAAGCATCTAATAAAAATTTTTTGTTGTAATACGGAACGTTGTTAACTGGTTTTCGTTGAAAGAGAGAGCAAAGCCATATATAATCTGTAATCGAGAGACAAAGCATACTCTGCTACAGTTTAATACTTAGAAAAGTGTCGAGAAATAAAAGTTTTGTGGTTGGAGCGCTTAACTTTCATTTGTAATAATTAAATTGCATCAAACAGTAAGTAATCTTGCGTGTAAAATATTATAAATGTTATTACCTGAACATATGTAAACAATACTTGATTTACAAAATAAATTGTCGATGTTAATAAAGTCTATAAATTTATAACTTAAAATGTTTCCAGAAAAAGCAATGGCAAGCCAGTGGGGACAAAAGGCGGAAGAATTGGAAATTTCAAATAAAGTAGCAGGTTTGGGATTAGCAAAGAATGAAGATCAGAAATCTGACTCGGAAGAGGTTCCGGACACCGCTAATCCCGCTGAAGCATCACTTTTGATGAAAATTATAAGACAAGGTTTAGTCGAATCAAAACAGGATATTGAAATCCAGAGAAAAAATCCTAATTCACCACTTTATTCTGTTAAAACATTTGAAGCTCTGCATTTAAAACCAAATTTACTTAAAGGCGTTTATGCAATGGGATTCAATGCGCCGTCAAAAATTCAAGAAACTGCTCTGCCGACACTTTTGGCTGATCCTCCACAAAACATGATTGCCCAATCTCAATCAGGAACAGGTAAAACTGCAGCATTTGTTCTTGCTATGTTAAGCCGAGTTGATCCTTCTAAAAATTATCCACAAGTATTGTGCCTTAGCCCAACATATGAACTGGCAATTCAAACGGGAGAAGTAGCAGCAAAAATGGCGAAATTTTGCCCAGAAATAAAACTCAAATATGCAGTCAGAGGTGAACAAATACCAAAAGGTACTAAAATCACAGATCATATTATAATAGGCACACCTGGTAAAATGTTAGACTGGGGTGTTAAATTTGGAGTATTTGACTTAAGCAAAATTAAGGTATTTGTGTTAGATGAAGCTGATGTAATGATTGATCGACAAGGTCATCAAGACCAATGTATAAATATCCATAAATATCTTCCTCCAACTTGTCAAATGATGTTCTTCTCAGCTACTTATGGCAGTGCTGTTATGGACTTTGCTGAGATAATTATACCCAATCCAATAATTATCAGACTTTTGCGAGAAGAAGAATCTTTAGACAATATCAAACAATATTATGTTAAATGCAAAAATGCGGATGACAAATATAGAGCAATTTGTAACATTTATGGTGTAATTACAATTGGACAAGCTATAATATTCTGCCACACACGAAAGACTGCTAGTTGGTTATCAGAAAAAATGTCTAGAGATGGTCATTCAGTAGCAGTGCTGTCAGGAGAGTTGACAGTTGAACAAAGAATAGCAGTACTGGATCGGTTCAGAGATGGCTTAGAAAAAGTTTTGATCACAACTAATGTTCTGTCTCGTGGCATTGATGTGGAACAAGTTACATTAGTTGTAAATTTTGACATGCCTATGGATTTGGAAAGGAAAGCTGATTGTGAAACATATCTGCACAGAATTGGGAGAACTGGTAGATTTGGAAAAGCAGGGATAGCAATTAACTTGATTGACACCTCTCAAGCAATGCAAATTTGCTTGGACATTGAGGCACATTTTGGTAAAAAAATTCATCTGCTAGATATTGAAGATGCAGAAGAAATCGAAAAAATTGGTGCTTGAATTACATTTTTTATGTATTATAGTTGCTTAAATAATATGGTGTATAAAAATCTTTATTTAATGATTTGTTACTTCCAAAAGTCCAGACTTTTATTACATATAATGGAAACTCATGGTTTTATTTATTTCTTTTAAAGTTGTTGCCTTAACACATTTTGTCTTAAATATTGTTACATAATTGTTTAAAACTCAAAAAACTTAGTTATTCAAGATTTTTATTATGTGAAAAACATTTTAAATTTATAAAGTATTACTAGATAGTCAAGAAACTTAAGTATTGCCACCAAGAACAAGTTATTTCTGTTATATTGTTAAGTAGGAACATTTTTTTAGAAATGTATTTGATAACTTTAGTATGTGTTTAAGGTTTTTGCAATATAAGATGAAAACATACTGAAAACAATAGCATAAGCCTTATTAGGGTTACAGATAGCTATTTAAGAAATGCTTTAAACACAACAATTAAAAAATTATGTCTTGTAATTGATAGAGTACAAAATAGATAACAGGTTAGGTAGGGGGTAGCTTTTCGTTTGAGTTCAGAGTTCAACTAGTTCAACATTATGAAGAGAAAAGTTAATGATCTAATTAATTCTCATATTTTAGACATAATAAATTGATATTTAGTCTACTGACATGCAAAATAGCAATAACTCTGTTAGCACAAAATTAATGTATTGTGATGGGCTGTCATTACTATCACTTTCAATAACTTAAATCATTCATAAGTATCCATGATTATCAATTAAAAATGTCATATTAAATAAAACAAAATGTTAATTACACTACATTCCTTTATCAATTTTAATATAATAATTTAGTATAAATAAATAAATAAAACTTTTCAGCGAGTTGCTGCTGCAGGCGCTTCAGGATTTGTAGCTCCGGATATCATGACAAAAATAGCAATTGGTACTATGTACATCCACTGCAAAAAAAAGAAATACATTTATTAACACATTAAAGTAAATTATTTAACTATGTTCTGATCGGTTACTAAATAGACCCATTCTAATATAAAAACACACAAAGGGCAGATATGGTACTCACATATTTGGCTAAAAATGATCTGTTATCCTTTAAATCTCCTTTTTCTCTAGCTTCTCTTTCACGCTCAAGCTTTTGTATGTATGAAGCAGTATCAGGCCTGAGTCAGAAAAAAATATGAATATCTAAATTAATTGTTAAAATACAACAAACCCTAACACATTATCTTACTTGATTAACTACATTACTACAATGATTTTTTTTTCCTATTTCCTAATTTTAGGTGGTTTACTGAATTAAAAAGTTAAGTTACATAGTGCAAACTACTTTTGCAAGATAGAACACACTCCATCCCTTAGCGGTAAGAGTAAAAGAGAATGTTATGAAAGCAAGAGAAAATGGTAAGTATGTTAGTTTTGGGTGAAAACACATGTGGGGACAAAGGGAAACGAGAGGGGAAACCAACTAGTTAAAGACGCGGCCCTGAAGAGTAAAAGACGACCGGAATACGAGGAATGCCCCATACCATTTGTCAAGCGACAACTTAGGCTGGGAACGCTTGACAAATAGAATAGGAGGTACATGGAAGGGACAACGGCATCGACAACGCGAAAGTTCTTCCCAGACGCCGTTGCGGCCTATCGCGCGCTCCGTAACATGGAGGTGGACACGGACTTGACCCAGCTAATCATGGGGCACGGGGGTTCTCTGAGTTCCTCCATAAGTTTAAGCTCAAGGAGGATCGCTCAAGCTTCTGTAAACCGGGCGTGATCCACCTGGTAGCAGAATGTCCTGCATTTGGAGGGCTCTGTGTCGAAACCGAGTGCCAGTATAGGTGTAAGGATCGAGGAGGTCACAGTCATCTCCATTATGAAGGACAAGGAACACGGAGGGTCTTTCCTCAAATTCTGCAGGTAATAAATGCAATATATTAAAGAAGACTGTAAACTTATAATATATAATAAATGAGATTAAAAAATACATACACTGTTGCCTGCTCAACTTGTCGTAAGTAGAAGTTTGATGTAACTTTATGTTCTTTATTTATATTAAGAGGCAACTGAGATTCTGATGAGTTGTTCACTTGAAAGCTAACTGCAATTACAGCACCATTAGGTAACACCCAAGCATTGATAACATCAGCCAAGCCATTATCTAAAAATGCTTTTGCTTTCACAGAGGAAAAAAATTCAACTTCCTTGCTATCAGCTGCTGTTACTAAAGACCTAATAGTGTAAAAACCATCAACTTCTGCTAATTCCTGAAAATTTATTAAAGTTAATCAATAATTGAATATTTTTAGCTGTAATGATACATTTTAATATTAAATTATAAGTTGCTATCAGGTGAACTTTTACCTTTAATTGTTGTAAATGCTGTTTTTTAAAAGATATCTGTTCAATTATAGAAGTACCAGCTCTAATGCTTTTCAAAGAAATATTTCCCCTTTTACAGAATCTTTCTTCAATACAGTTTAGTGAGTGCTGAATTTCTATATTCAACCATCCATCATAATCTATACAATTCTAAAAACAATAAAAGAATTATGAATCACGCACAACAAACACTAGCACGGTCGTGTTAAAAAGACAAGAAAGACACCATATCAGAGAAAAAATACTGTTTTAGAAATAATTACCACAAATTGTAAGAAAGTAAATGTAAATATGATTAGTAAGCTTTTCATAATTTATTATTTGTTGATACAAAATATCATGTAATACAATTTTTTTCAATTGTTAGTTTTATTTAAATTAGTTAAGGTTAGTCTAAATTGTAATTTTTACTTCTATTTAAAGTTGAAATGATCTGTCAGTAAAATATAAGACATCGTTGTTTCATTAATAAGTTATGACAATAGCCAAAAACATTCTGCCAGCCGAAAAGCTGCATAAGCGTTTTTGTTGTATTTATTGTTAATAGGACTTTTGTTATTTCATTGCAATTTCTCAAATAAAACTTTTTTTACTAGCCTTTTCTGTTGGTTATTGTCAATAATTTTCAATTCAATTATCGAAAATATTAATACTATCTCCATTAAAAAAACAAACAGAATCTAAAATTGTCTATTGATCTATTGACATTTTAAGGATTCCTGAAACATTGTTATGATTCATTGAATTTTTATCACTATTAAATAAGTCGTTATAGTAATTTCATAATAATAACACATAAATCACACTACAATATTAAATGCACTGATTGAGAATACTTTTAAACAATGGAAGAAGTTGATTCTATTATTATACACTTTCTTCGTCAACTTAATATGTAAGTTTTATCACATTCCTTGTTTTGATCAAATAAAAAATATTTGTTACGATCAATTTCATTTTTTTAAGAAATTGTGTGATGGTTTATATATTTGCCAGACACAGAGTTTGTATCTATAACCATTTTGTAAATTATTAACTATTATTTTGAGGAACATTTTTCTTTATTTTTTTCCAATGCTACACTTTTAGTGATTTAAGCAAAAAATTTCAGAAATGTTGATGATGACATTAAAAACTTATGTGATCTTCCCGTCTCTTTAATTATTGAAGCTGCTTCTACTTGTATAAAGACAATTAATCCCACATTAAAAGTTCCGACTAAGTTACCATCTGGTGTATCCCATAGAATAGAAGTAGCTGCTCAGATAGCTTCTATATGCAAGGTATGTATTAACAGTTTATAACTATCTTTACTAAGCTTGCATTTATTTATTTATTGTTTTCTAATACTGTTAACTTATGCATCTTATTTAAAACAGGACTTGGGCTATAAAAATGATGTTGGATATCAGACATTTTTATATTATAATGAAGATGAATTAAGACAAGTCTTTATGTTCCTGATAGAAAAATTACCTAGCGAAGATAAACATTTAAGTAGTACAGCAGCACCTACAAAACAAAAAAATATACTGGTAGAAGATATTGGCAATAAAATTAATGAAGAACTGAACAAAATGTGGATACCTAGTTGTTGTGTACAAAAAACTAATACAATAGGTGATTATGTGAATAAAGAAGGTGAATTATAATAGTGCATATAAAGTAGTTATCTATTTAGCATGTTGACATTTTTAATTGTATTCCAAAAATTATATTATTCTGAACTATTCTTAAAAAGTAATTGAAATATTTTTATAGTGTCAAATTTTAACCTCTAGTGCTCAAACATTAATTATAATTATTTCACTTCAGCTGACATGCACAAACTTTTAATTGGCATGTAGTTTTTTCTTTCATGGAAAATTTTAGTTTATTCATTCTTATTTTTGAACTTACACACAGCTGATTAATTACTGATAATATGAAGAATGGCATAGCATATCATAAACATCTGCCTTATAGAATAATAAGTTGTCATAAATAAAAAAAATGTGTGTCTAGTTTTAAAACTATAAACAAGTTCTTTCCAGAAAATTTAACTAACTTGCAAAAAATAAGTGATGAGGAAATAATAGAAAAAATAAGGAAAATCAATGAAGTTACCAAGAACAAGGCAAACATAAAAACTCATGAAAAGAAAAATGATATTGAAATTGTAAATAAATGTAGAACAGAAAAAACCCTTAAAGAGCTGAAAGAGATGGCTTTTGTTTTAAGGCAGAAGCTAGATATGCTAGAAAGTGAAAGAAATGTAATGGATGTTGAATATTCACAGGTAAGGTGGGTTTAACCAACTTTATAGCACCAATAATTCACATTGTTCTTAATTTAAAATACAGTAGATTGCAATTATAAGCAATTGTTTTTTAGTAATCAGGAAAATATGTAATCTTTGTTTTCAAAAGTAATGTTTTTTTATTATGCAGTGAACTGTTAAAAATTATCACTTGGTGGATTTTTCAGTAGAATTTTGTATTATTGAAAGATATGAACTTTATACCATCAATAACTAATTATCATCAAGTACACTCAAACTTGTTCTTGTGACAGTGGACAGGTAGTAGTATTAAGAAATTGTTTAAAAACTTTGTAAGTGGCTAAAAAAATTGTTTTAACAAAACAATAAAAAAATGTATGAAGTAGACCATATTAATGTCTCAAAAAGAAAATAATTGAAATACTATAATAAAACTTGAATATATAACTAAAAATTCCTAGAATGTATTACCATTATCCTCATAGATACACATGATAACTTTTTTGTGGTTCAAAATTATTAAATCACTTAAATACACTATTCACACTTATTACTCCATGTTGTTGTGACTTGATTTTTTGCAACAACTGTTTCATTAGACGCTTACATAAGTCTTGGTAGCTAGGTATACAAAATTCTTTCTACTATTTTTTTTTTGGTACTTTTCCTAATCATGTTCCAATTTCTATGAAATTTTCATATACCACACAAAAACTGGTTTGAGTTTATGCATCTTCCCACACCAATATTTATTTCCATTAAATGTATACATAATTTGCAAGTGACAATTATGCATCAAATACTTTAACCATGTACCAACAACTAAAAGTATTTTCAGGCCATAAAAAGCTGTGAAAAAGCAGGTGCTGACTTAAGAAATGTGCAAAATATACTGCACGATATTGGAATAACTGATATTGAAGAGGGGACAATAGAAGAGCGAATAAATATGGCACGAAAAAATATCAATGCCTTGCATGGAAAAAGTGAAAATCTAACTTCCCAAAATTTAGGTTTAAAACTTGAAATTGATAAAATAAAAAGCACTATTCCATTATCTGAGGTGGGTACTATTTATAATTAGAGTATTTTTATTTTGTACTTTTACTTTTTTATAACTAACAAATAAACAAAGCTTTCTTCTTACTTATTTTCATATACAGTCTGAGAGGAATAGATGCAAATACATTTTAATTAACTTAAAAGAAAATGCAAAAGCCATGAAAGAGGAATGTGAAAAGAAAGAAGAATTAAGCAACCAGCTTAAAATGAAATATGAAAAATTAAAGGGAGGCAATAAAAGGTCAGTACATCTCTGTAATAAATGCTAAAGAAAAATATTTTTCCAAAACACATTTAAAAATAAAATTATCAATTTTATTAGTTACGCTTAGTATATTAAAATTTTGCATTTGTTTTTATAAAAAATACATATGGTTCCACTTCATGTTAATTATAGGCATGTTTACACAAAAAGAATATTGGAAATCATAGGGAATGTGGATAAGCAAAATATGGAAATAAGGAAGATACTAGAAGATACGAGAGTAATACAAAAAGAAATCAATACACTGGAGGGTCAGCTGGACAGATGTTTTTCCATTGCAGATGAAACACTTTTTAAGGTAAAATTTTCTGTAACAATGAGCTTAGTACAAAAAATATTATGAGCAAGTGAATAATCCTACTAAAAAAAATTTCAGGATGCTAAAAAGGATGACCAAGCTAAGAAAGCTTACAAATTGCTGGCATTACTGCATTCAGAATGTAACACCATTGTTTCTCTAGTAAATGATACTGGAAATTTAGCTAGAGAAGTTGTAGATTTGGAGGATAATATTAAGGCTGAAAAATCTAAAAGAACTGAGGATATTTTAGAAAAAATACAAGTTGATCTTAAAAAACTTCAAAAGGAATCTACTTAAAAGAAATTGTTATATTTCTTAAGCACTAACGCAAGTTTGATTAGACATTAATAATAAATGTAGCCTCTGAATTTCACAATCATTTTTATTGACCTAAAATTATAAACCTATTTACGTTTAGGTAAAATTTCTGGTGGAATATAATTCTCATCAGATTTATCCTTTGAACTTGTTTTAACTTCATTCTCAAGTTTTTGTTTATTTTCAATTTCAAGATCAATTTTATCTTCATTTTCAAAGAACCATAACTTTTGCTCTTCCACTTTTAATTCTTTTTGTTTTTCTTCAATTTCCGCAATTCGTTGTACTCTCTTAAGTCGTTGTAATTGCTCTTTAAGTTTTTCCTCTCTCTTCTTTTCCCATGTTTGAAACAACTAAAAATTAATAATTACAAGAAAGATTAAAATTTAATGCCACCGATGATGTTGGTATACAAATGTTGAATCACACTACCTCCAATCAAATAGTTATAAGGTATGAAAAATGATAAGCATATTTTTTTAACAGGGGGATTTGGTATAAGTACCTTTTTATATATAGTTATTTGGCCTATTTTAAGGGCAATATTATAAATATTTTGTAAAACTTATCTAAAGGTTAAAATCTTGATGTACACTAAATTTTCATATTTAATAAAACAATCAGATACTCTTATCTGTACGTTGATAGAATGTGTCAGGTATTTAATTAAAAGGGAGTCATTGTTGAGGTAACTGAAATTTAGTGTATGCAATATAAATAAGTCTATAAATATATATATAACAATGTAATTAATTGTACTGCTCAATTCACAATGATCTTGACATATCACAAGGATTAAAAAAATTAAAATTGAGACAATAAAAATACTCACCATTTGATAAGTTGAGATATCACGTTTTTGTATTTTGTTAATAGCATCTTCTATCAAATTTTTAATAGAATCTTCCAATACAAGTTCAGTCTTTGGACATAGTTTTAGTAATGAAGAACATTTTTCCAATGTTTCTTTTTCACAACTCTCCATATGTTTCTCAATTAACTTCAAAACTTCTTCATAGACTTTAAATGATTTTGATTTATTTAAATCTTCACACAAAGTTAAAAGTTTGTCATATTTCTTATAATGCAACCATCCAATTATCTGTAGATTGTCATTTACATTTTCCTTGTTTCTCTTTGATATCCAGGCTAAAGTTTTCCCTGATAAAGTGGGTAAGTCTTTTATATCAAAATGATCGTCATAATAGAAGTTTCTTATAAATTTAACTCTAATTTTGATCTCCTCTATTTTCTTTTTTTCTTCCTGTTTTGGTGTCTCTTCTAGTGGAACTCCACTCAGGGCTGTTAAATATTTGTAACAGGCATATTGACTCAATGCACAAGTAATTTCATTAGAAAACTCTTCTTGTAACATAATAAGTCCTGCAACATTAGCTGCTAATTCATAGTTATTTGATGTAACAAGCTTATCTAACAAAATGTTGGCAGTAATATCATCCAGAAATATGCCATAATTTAATGGATTTTTAAGGATGTGAATTAGATCCTGTATATTTCCAAATTCAATATAGTTTCTTACTGTGGCATGATAAGTTGATTCAAGAGTATTACCAGTTTCAGCAGACAATCTTAATTTAAAAAGAAGATCTTTAAGTTCCTCCAAATACGCAGGATCTCTAACAGCATTTGCAAATACATCTACATCAATAGCACTTATTACGCCTTTTGAAGTAAAATTTTGGCTCAGTGTAGTATAGAAATCATTAAGGTTTACATTTCTTAAAACGGGCGATGATTTCTGCTCACTCCACGCTGCTTCACATTTATATTCATTGGTCAAAAATGATCGGTTTTGAGTTTGAAGTAAAAAGGTACATTTTTTTAGATATTTAGACCCGCGCCTCAACATTCTATGAGAATCGCTGTAATTTAATATTAATTATATAAAATAATCAACTATAAATCCAAATCTAAACTATATTTTGATGTAATTATTCAACTTCTGCTTATATTTTACATAAAATTATTTTACTTTAGAAAAGAAAGGTTATACATCAATGTCATTTCAAAAACTAAATAAATACGTTTTAAAATCGAATGTAGACTCTCAGCTTCCTCATTTTTCTCGATCTCAAACTTTACTAAAATGAAAGAAAAATATAATAGCAGCTTTTTATTGTAAAGTATTTTATGGAGAAAAACGACAAAAAAAATAATTATTACTTTATTTACTTGTGTATTATTTAAATTATTAATTTACTAATTTCCAAAACCTTTTCCGGACGGTTATGTTTGTAGTATAGTTCTCGACAGTAAAATATACTTTATTTACTCTAAACTATTCTTTTCAATCTGCTCACTCCCTCTTTTCTCAAAACAAGATTTCAATTTCTTCATGATACACATTAAACGTCTTTGGAATCATCAGAAATTAAATATGCCAGTACATTCTTCTTCGTTGATGGCCAAATCTTTAACCACACAGGCCGTTCAATTGCAGAATGCATAACCGCTGAATATAAGATGTGCTACTGCCTATTCTTAAGAAAATAGTTAAGAAATGTTTACTAGACCAGTAATTATTTATCCTCTAATTAATTTTTTTTCTTTACTTTTTTTAGGCAAGTGCGATCCAAGTTTGTTTGTTGTTTTTATTTATTATTGTATTTATAATAATGTATTTTACTGCATTTATTAT
The DNA here is from genome assembly GCF_028537555.1 of Battus philenor. Classification (NCBI taxonomy): domain Eukaryota; kingdom Metazoa; phylum Arthropoda; class Insecta; order Lepidoptera; family Papilionidae; genus Battus; species Battus philenor. Next base: position 7,021,083 of record NW_027181704.1, read on the forward strand.
AAGTATATATGAATACATATATACTACATACATATGTATGCATGTTTGTACATAAGTATATTTTTATTTATATGTACACGTTACCAAGCCATTATTTATCCTTGTAATGTTTCCATACATTGATTGTCTGGAAGAAATTGCTTCATGTGATAACACCGCCCATTGTATTTTTCTTTACTATTATGCAACTAGGTAAATATTTCCCAGTGTGTACAATAGTTTATAAATTAAATTAAACCATAAAGCGACATCATGCTATGTTATTGCGCCATGTCTTATAATTTCTGTTTTATTTTAAATGTAACATTTAAGCAATTGTATTTATCTTAAATATTCACGAAATCTAGCCATAAAACTCACAAAAAAATGTAAGCATTTTGGACTTAAATGTCAGCAATTTCGATAGATGTCAATTCAGTTTGTCACGCCGTGGCTTGATTTCTGTCAATTATTAATCTTAAATGTCATAACTTTTAAGTAACATGAATATTTTTATACAATGAATAAATCTTCATACGTATACTGTAAAGTTTTTAGTTTCGTCCACTTTTTTATAAAATATAAAATAATTGTGACTGTGCTTCCTGTACATTGTATAGAATGACTATGGCAGATTTGTATATAGCAGTAGTCTGCTCCTCAAATATGAACCGAAGTATGGAAGCTCATGCTTTCTTGGTAAAAAAAGGTTTTAAAGTAAAGTCATATGGCACTGGAGAAAAGGTCAAACTACCAGGTGTCTCCGCAGATCGTCCTAACTGTTACGAATTTGGAGTTCCTTATGATGATATTTACAATGATTTATTGGAGAAAGACAAGGCTTACTACACCCAAAATGGTTTGCTACACATGTTGGACAGAAACCGGCGTATTAAACCATATCCTGAAAAGTTTCAGGTTTCTACTGAGAGGTTTGATGTTATAATAACATGCGAAGAAAGAGTGTATGATCAAGTAATTGAATGGTTTGGTTCAAAAAGGTCAGTTTACAATCAACCCGTTCATGTGATTAATATAGACATTCAAGATAACCATGAAGAGGCAACAATAGGTGCATTTTTAATTAGTGATATGGTCACTAAGATGGCACAAAGTGAAGACTTGGACAATGACATAGATGAACTGTTACATGACTTTGAGGCAAAATGTCAAAGGCCTATTTTAAATTGTATTATGTTCTATTAAATTGCATGGCTTGTATTATTTTACTTAGATATTTTTAAATGAGAGAATTACATCACTTATATAAATATGTCCTCTTAACACATGAATAGCTTTTCTAAAGTTTGACATATAAACCTGGAAATTATTTGTAAAGACATTAGTTTGATTTCATGTAATAATAAGAGTTTATGTATATTTTATTGACAGACATACAACTATGGGTTGTAACTTTTTCACTTACACATTAAATAAAATATAATATAACTTTATGAACAGTTCTTTTCACCATTAATTTTTACAATCATTACCCCAGACCTTAATGTTTAAATATAAATATGTGCAATTATTATTGTTATATCCTTTTGGCAATTGAAATTAAAACATTTTTTTTTAATTACAGTTGTTAATGGGACATATGCTCCATACATTTATATTTCATTGTAATGAATCTATTTCTGTATGTGAATGTCTTTTATGGTAATTCAATCACCTAGGTTTTTATCTGAAGGTAGGAAAATTAAATCGAAATTTATACTCGATTTATGTTGTATAATAGAATAACATGAGTTAAAGCCCTTATAAACATTATCATGTTAGTTAGATAAAAGTTTGTTTGCTTGCAAGACTATTTACTGAACAAGGACTTATAGGGACTAGTGTAGCTGTTGATACACATATTATGTAAAGTAGTTGGGGATGGTTTTTTGGATCATGGTGGAAAAAAATTAAAAAATAATATTCATTAATAAACCAAATCACATTCATAAAGGACATTAATCTGTTAAAGTAGTTACTACCTTTTCTCATGGTTTTTTTATTGGTATAGCAAAAATATATTTTCCAATTGCCTATAACATTTTTTTACAATACAAGTAACAAGACAGAGTTTGATCAATCCAATCTCAAGTTTGACATGGTTCTTAAAGTGTTCAAGCAGAAAGAATGTGTGACAATTATTTTTTTAGTTTTCAGGACATGTATTCTTAAAGACTACACTGTTACAAAATATCCCTGTCATTAATGAATATACGAGCTTGGAATCTTATAACCTTTAGAGCATAATACACAGCCCGCGGGCTGCATGTGGCCCGCCGGTCGAATACTGGTGACCCGCCAACAGCAAAAATAATACTCTTGTACTTTCGAAAAATATTGAATTCTACTCCAGAATAAAACCAAAAAAATTTAATTACCTATACTTCTGGCGGCCGACCCGCCATCAGTTCATGATTTGCCCGAACGGCCCCTAGTCTTAATAAGTCTGTGCAACCTTGCTTTAGAGAATATATTGATGTACATATTTTTAAAAAATCATAGTCATTTCAACCTTAGAACATCCCCTACTGAAGCAGTCTACATCCAGCATCCGAAATCTTTGAGAAGGTTATCTTTACTTGTTGTGGATGGATATCCTATGCTGTGCATTCTATGGTCACAACTTTCAAGAGCTTCTTTTGCTTTATATGTCTGTTTTATATATATATATATATATATATATAATGCCTATATATATAGCATTTAAATCGATTATATTATCGATATACTATCGAGAGATGTCGTTTATGGCATGAGCTCTAACTGTTAGCATTAGAGCCATAAATGAATCTCTTGTGGATATACATTTTATAACTGCCGCAATTTTTTGGAACGCGACAAATAAAACAACAATCGTAATGGTATGGAAGTTAAAAAAAATTAACTTAAAATAATAATATAGTAATTTTGGATATTATCCAGAAATTGGGTCTAAACCCAAATAAAACCCTTTGGTAACTTTAAAACAACGAATAAGCAAAGAAAAGGATTCTTATTGTATAATCTATATTTGTCTCGGACCACAGTAAGCTAAACCATTATTAATATAATAACAGTACCTACAATTTGCTCATTTAGAGCAACGAGTCATCTGGCTTTTCTAAAAGAAGTAGCATTTTGCCTAAAAGACTTCAAACATCAGATGGTTTTATTTACACATGTTGAATAGAAGGAACTTTGTCTAGTTCAATGAAGCTTGCAGACTACTGGTGAAATTTGTCATTTTTAGAGGCTATTTAAGGCATCACGAAACAGTCGCTTGTATCGTTTGAAGGTATGTCATTTTAAGCAAATCATCACAGACGTGGTGATGCGTAAGATATTACAAAGTAATAAATATTACCAAAATTAGTGATTGGTTTTTGGAGGTTAAATGTGTCTTGAATTGATTTTGCATCTCTCTGTATTATTCATTTGTTTTTGTATTGTCTCTTTGTCATATGTATTTGCTATTGTAGCTTCATCGGAATTAAAATCGTGGCACTGAAAGGTTCGTTAACTTAACAAAATTTACTGAGCCGATCGTATTCCAGACGAGCGATAAACGATCGCAAGACGGTAAAAGACTACACGTGTGAGTGTATATTATACAGAGTGTAAATGTGCAATTTGGGATGGCAGCGTGGGCTACTCTGTGATAGAAGGTGGATGACGGATTGCCCTCGCGGTGCGCGGACACAGGGCAGGCGGCCTTCCTTGGAAGCCAAGCGGATTTTGAAAAGTATAGTGCCTGATTCTGTTGCATCATGGGCGTATTGGTGTGCGATGTATCATGCGTGTAGTGGCTATTGTTGAGGTGAGGCCTACGCTTGCAGTGTTCTAAGATACTGAGGAGGGTGTAGTGTTGTGAATGGGTTGTGGAAACTCTTAGGTGGTATCAGTAAAGACATCCCTGAGACGTCAGGAAGAGCCTGATCTTGGAGGAGGTGCGGGAGGTGTAGCGAGATACGTTCGCTTTGAGGGGATTTTAATGTGTTGAGTCTTCTTCAAGAGCAAGCCTGAAAGAATTCCTGAACCATTAGGAGATTCACGTTACTGTAGATATCAACTACGTTGATACAACTTCGCACCGATGGCGATTTGGGTGAAGCAGTTTTAGAGAACTTGGAGTGGAAGGAGTATGGACCCAGTGGCGTGGGCAAAGACTACACGTGCGTAGGAGAAGACAGGTCTTATGCAAGTTTTGCGGAGAAGTACTTTATGGCAGAGGGATAGTCTGTTGGTAGGACAGCTGAAGAGGGACAGGGGACCCCTGTCAGAGAAGCATTTCAGTTTTTTCTTGAAGGGGCTGAAGTTAATTCCTTATTTTCTAAACCATTCGCCTAGGCGAGAGGCCGTGGATTGAGGTTAATGCTGTCGGCGGCTGCTGTAAAGGTTTGCGAGGAGCAAAATCTTAAAGAATAAACTCAGTGTGCCTGTTTGCTTGGCGAATGCACGTGTGAATGATTACGGAAGTATAATTTGTTTATCCAGGCAAAGTTATTTTATAAGCACGACACTTTTTAACCTTATGAATGAACATTCAGTTGGAAATACCATAAATTCACACTCCTTTTTTTATAATTACGATTGTAACACCACTCACGCAAAACGCAGCAAATTTATTGTCGAGCGATACGATTTTTAAGTATAATGACTTCCTAAATAAAAGACTTAGTTTTAAGTTACTTTTAATAACTTGGCTACAGAAATAAACAACGAATTAATGTCTTGGTTTTTATATTCTATTTCTCAGCTTAATAATCTGTATCATCCCATCACCTGTTTAAGTCAACTTCAAATATATTGTCAAAAGTCATATCAATGAAGTACAGCATGCCTTAAACAGAAATATATATTTAAAGTCGAATATTGTGAGATCAATTAAAAAGCCTTAAAATGAACAATTTTATAAAAATATTTGGTAACATTGGATTAAAACCTACTCTCACTTTGGGAATCGGTTTCCATACAAATACGCCGATGGCAGCATGGGTTAAAGCACAAACACCTAAAAGATTTTTAGAATACAACAAAAAGATCTTTTCACCTCAAACCATTGGAGAGGAGCCTAGACCAGCAGTAAGTAAACCATTATCAAAAAATTACTAATTTGTTGAACATTAACCTTTTTATTTTAATAATATAATATGATGTTTATCTTTATCATTCTTATTACGGTGGTCAACATTATTACTAAATTTAAATTTGAGAAAAAATAATTTAGGTTTAAAAAACTGAAACGAATTAGTGTTGTAAAGTTATTCTCACTGCATAATAGATTTTTATATTTGTAATAATCAGTTTTAAACATAAGAAACCATAATGTTAAAATGGTTTTTTATGGTCTATATATGTTTTTAAAGAAAATTTATTTGTGGATAGAATTCCTGTATATTTTAAATTGTTTACAGTATGTATGTCATCAAAAAACAAACATAAAATATAGCCCAAAAAAGCTTTGGTACATAGCCAGTTTTGTTCGGGGTATGACGGTTGATGAAGCTATAAAACAATTAAGTTTTGTCAATAAAAAGGGAGCTGTTTTTGTTAAGGAAGCAATACAAGAAGCACAAGAACTAGCTGTTAAAGAACATAATGTAGAATATAAGAGCAATTTGTGGGTTGGTAAGTATCCAGTCAACTTTTAATTATTGCATTTACTTTGTTAGTTGATAACAAAAATATTAATTTATTGATTTGTATTTTTAAAATGAGTTTCATTACCTAACATATTTAAATCAATACACTATACATTGGTATACACTACTGTATGATTTACATGTATTAATTTTTGCACAATTTAAACATCTATTATAACAGCATTTACTTTATCATGGGTTTCTTGTTTAATAACTATATACTTAAGTTCTAGTAATAAGGTGAATAGTGAATAGGTACAGATATTATCTGTTGTAGAAATAACACAATTAAATGTTATTTACATGTTCTAACAATTGTAAAATATGTAGAAACAAATAGCAATAATGCATTTAGTAAAGCAGAATAGGAAAATAGAGACAAAATTTTAAATTAAATTGTGTGTATACATTCATATTTTATTTTATTATTTAATTTGATATATAATCCCTGACATAAATTTTATACTACTTTTTAAACTAAAACTATCACAAATAATGCAGACTGCTAAAGTTGTAAACAGAAATATGCAAACACAGTTTTAGGTATATATTAGTTTCAGTCAAGCAGTACAGTGTGATTTTTCAAACATAAGGAGGCTACTTTTGGTGGAGATGGAAGTGGTAGTAGTCCAAAGGCTAATTACACTAGGTCCAAAACGGGGGTATTACAAAATTTTTAATAGATGAGAGACAAACATAAACTTTTTATTCTGAACTATTTCTAAAATGTGGCATTGGCAATTTTAGGTCTTGCAAAGGGGTAGTGTATGTAAGTTTGGGAACCTTAGGTGCATAATAATATCTATATGAAGCAAAAAAAGTATGTACTACTATAGACCTTAAATTTTTTTTAAATCTTACTGCGTATTTCAGCTGAATCATTTGCCAGTAAAGGATTGGTGATAAAGGGTATAAGAAGACATGCAAGAGGAAGAATGGGCGAAGTACGGTATATGCATAGTCATTACTTTGTTCGACTTGAAGAAGGAAAACCGCCCAAAGATTATTATAAACATAATAAATTGACACCTGAACAACAACTTGATGCATGGATTGAGCAAATGAGGAAGAGAAAAATTATTAACTCATACTAGTAAATTAAGATTATTAGTAGTAGTTATAGTGAAATAAAAGTAATGTAATTTTTATGTTTTTTCATGGCCAAGTGCTATTTTTCAGTAGTCATTTACAAATTCACTTAGGTACTGCTTTTGACTCAATCAGTATGCTAATAACAAGAAAATCCTAAAAGCTAACATTACATCGCATTGAGAGAAATAGGTGTTGCCTAGTAAGCGGTTGTGTCACAAGTATAATGAACTATATAACTTTAAGTATAATAAAATATATTGCTGATGAAAACGGGCATATGATGTGGTGTTGAAGTAATTTAATATAGCAGCATTGTTTTTACTTGGAATAAAGTAGATTGTGTCACTGGCAACTGCCATATTTTCATAACTAGAGCTTGTTGTATGTGGCTGCATCTACAATTAGAGAGTGTGATTAACAATAGGGTCAAAGTACCAACGTCCCTTATATAGGGGAAGGACGGAATGTATGACATGAAAGTCTTAAGGCGCACGTATCTTCAAGCGGCTACGACTCTGCGCAAATATTTCTACCTATGACTCGACTTTTTTAGAATAGACTTTCGCTACTGCCCAAATGGCGTTCCTCCGTTTCCTCAGGTTCGAGGCGGCAGAGAGAAGAGCTCGCCTAGCCTAATACCTGTTTTATGACAGCGAAACTTGAGGGCTCCTGAGGGAGCCTCTTCTCTGGCCACTACGTCTTACTACTACTATTACTATTTCACCGATTGGGAACCCGCTGAGCTCTTAGACAGCTTAGGCTGCTGCTCCATGAAGTGACTAAGCTCAAGGCCGCTACGGGACCTTGACTTGGGTTGTCACTCGTCGATAATTTATAACTTGTAATCTGTGAATATAGCACTGTAGAGCATGTCCAAATATCAAGCAATTACAAGTTCCTTTTTATTTATTTCTTTAAGACTTAGATTGGACACAGTAATGTGTATCTACGACTTTGTTTCCAATATTTTTAACAGAATTTTTAAAATATTAAGAAGATTGTTGTGAATAATGAGCTTCTTTAAAGATACGCTCTTAAATACATTATTAGTTTTTAGAATTAATACTTGTTAAATAAAAAAAACACATCCGCTACCTCTGTGAAAGGCAGAAGTAAACGACCTCTGCTCACCTTATCAAGCCCACTCGAGATACAGATAGGATTAATTGTAATATGTCACTATAGTATTAACTGTGTTACAGTCGTTGACCAATATTTATTTCTACGTTTGTGTATGGACGAAGCATGTATGTGTTTTAAATGTATAAAGAGTTGAACAGAATTTTCTCATGGACTTGTGTCAACATAGTTTTTCTTCAAAATATAGTTTTCAACTTTTTGCTAACACTTATTTATTGTAAGAGGGTAATTATTTAATTAATAACATAATATAATAATAAGCTAGAAAGTTTTTTAAATGGTATCAAAGCGTTAATAATAAAAACAAAAAAAATCTTCATGCAAATCAGCTTGATTTTTGCTGTAACTATCATAATTAGATTATGACGCTGGAAGTGTGCCGCTTCCAACCGGTGTCATTGGAAATCCATGGGGAAGGCCTAAGTCCACCAATGAACGTCCTACGACTGAAATGATGAAATTATTTTTTTAGGTTTAAATATTGTCTATAAAGCTATCGACTTGTAATTACAGATTTAAAAGCCTGAAATAAAAAATTTGAGCAGTGGTAGTCCAGCCGTAACCACTGCTAACAAATAGGTTTTCAGAAGACAGTGTGGCGATTAGGGTACATCCCCCATAGATATTTTTGGAGGAGGCCTGAGTCTGCAGTGGGCGTCTATGAAATGAAACGAAGACGACCACGAAATTTTAACAATACTTGCATAAAATGATACATTAAAAGCGTGTCATAGTATTACACACATTTTACATTATGTTTAATGATATTAAAGATATGTGCTTGCTAATGTGAAGATAATACTTAAAGATTACTTTTGTTATCACATGTAATTTACTATTGTCACATAACAAAAGATGTGATTTCTTAATAGTATTTTGTTTGGTATGGAAGTAACGGCATTATTTGCCATAATCGCTTATTAAATTTTATGCAAATTGCTATTTGCAGTCTATATTAATCAACCTATATTAGTTTCAACTCCAGCAAAATTTACAACTGCGGAAACTGACGCAACTTGCAGTTTAAGGTACATCATTTTATTATCTATATCCTACAAAAGAATGCATCTCTAGAACTAACTATATTTAACTAAACCGAAAATAATGAAACATTTACATTTTGCAGCTATTTTTTTTTCTACTCCAAACACTGGCACGTTGAGTTTGTGCATACGTGGTAGCAAGAAACCGTTTGATTATCGTAATGATTTTACCAATAGTTACAGAGCCAGTAATAATGTTTATGGCAGAAATGGGCGCTGAAAACTGCTTCGTCTAGAAGACTTCATGAGAAAAAATACAAATAAATGCAACATTGAAGGTTGGTATTTCATTCAAACGTAAATTTTGTGTTAAAAATATATTTCATCCAATGCAACGCTTCTAAATATTTGTAAAATTTGAACACCAATGACACAAAAAATTAACCCATTCGGTCTTTCTCCAAATAATACTTTCACGATATTCCTCTATTATCGCTCCATAGGGCCACGGGGCCGTAACATCGCCCGTAACGGTGCCCACGCAGCCCCGTCTTAGTGATGAAAGATTCGCAAACCTAGCGCACCGTACTTCTTTCTTCTTCTCAACCTAACGAAGGCAACGTACTTCTCCAAGACCGTCTTCAGTCCGAGTCCAAGGACACCAAGAGACTAAGCATTGACATGTACTCACTCTTCTCAGCCTCCTGCGACAGATCTAGTCTTTGTCTCCACCGCCAACCACAATTCAACCTGAGGTTGATTATACCCTCCCGCCTCATCGAAACCGCAACCGTGTTGCGGCTCGCGCGTAACGGCGCATTGTAATGCCGATACACGTCTTTCTCCTTGACTTCGCCTTTTCTGCAGAAACAGGGACAAACGCTTCTATTATTGCTCCGCATATCCTTTTGCTTGCGTCTAAAACGGGTTTGTCGAGTCTACTCAGAGTGGCAGTCTCGGGCCGTCAATGTGGGCTACCTTCAGTTTCAATGTGGATGACCAGTCGCAGGCTACTGAGCCCTTCACTAAGATTAGGCGGGTACTAATTCGGAGGGGAGGGGGAAGTGACAGATTTTCTATTTATGACAATACGAGTTTTGTCGACGCCGTATGGATTCCAACAGCTGCGCGTTTGCCGCCGTGAACCTCTCCTACGTATTTTCCGTTCCCCTGTGTGCGCTTATGGTTCAGTCAAGCTTGTTTTCTTTGGAATCACACGTACTTTTTACTCGACTTCATTATAACTACTTTCATCAGTGAAAAACAAACAATATAAGAATTAACTTATGACTTAGGCCTTAAGCTCCAAAAACAAAGCTAAACTAAATTTTGGAGCATAGTTTTTAATAAATATTTTGCCATTAGTACCGCTGTATTCATAACTTCTATTGCCACTTTCGACCTCCTACAACGGCGAAACAGGTTTTCTTCTGATTCATTAATTAGCAACAAATACATGGTGCGAATAGTTGTAGAGAAAGAAATTAGAATAGTAATTTCCAACTTAAAACTTTTACTTTTAAAACTATGCACAGAAATACAAGTACATCTTTACAAACAGCCACATCATTAATCGCTATCAATAAAAAAGTGATTCAATTAATCGTTTCCTTTACATATATTTAATAAGTCACAATATTTTTAGGTTCCCAATTTCTATTAAAAAAACATCAAAGTCATTTAGGGTTTTTAATTAAATTATTTCTAGTTTAGAAATACCCCCAGAAGAGAGAATTTAGTTCATCTTTATCATGAATGTTCAATTTTTTTAAAGTTTACCTTAAATTTGATGGAAATACATAAAAGAAGCATGTTTTTTGAAAATTTATTTATCATCAATAAAATAGACAGGAAATGCAATAGCTGACACTAAATAAAAAGTAATTTCATACTTATTAAAAAATCTTTTAAAAAAGCATCTGTATGGGTATTTTTAAATTTCCTCGCAATTGCCATTTCCTATTACAAACATGTGTTGCTTCTGCGTTTACTTGCTTAAAATTACGGTCGAGTTGATCATTTGACATGCCTTGGTTTTATTTTTTATCTGTGGATTTTAATTGACAAGGAACACGACAACATTAGACTTAAAGTTCAGTGACCAATACGACTTCCGCTAGGTTATAAGTATTATGTTTTGATGTGTTTGCATTTGTGACTACGTCGACAACTTTTAAACAATACACTTTTGCTATTAATTTACAAGTTGAAGATTTAGATTTTAATGTATAGCAATGTTTCTGTCTCCAGATTGTTTTTATTTTTTTAAAGCGACTAGTAGTGGTGTTTCCTTTAAAAATGTGAAACTTGTTGATTGATTTTACTTGTATTTTCGTATTTAAAAACTAAGTTCATATGAAGTCGACAGAGAGTAACAGTCAAGAATTGGAAAATATTGGAGATAATCAAGAGGAGGAGGCAATAAATGCCAGTCACCCAGACGCTGAGAACATGGAGGTTGGACCCAAAAAATCACAAATTTATTCTCCTAATAATAGGTTAAGACATGGTTAGTAAATGCGTATCTTAAGTTTGTTTTCTAACAATTTAAATATGTGATATGTAACTCATTTTTATATTAAGTTTTATTATGATATATTTTGGTTTTGTGGGTTAAAGCATTATTTTGCAATTGATAGCAATTTTGATATAATTTGTTTTTATCATACCTGTCCTATTGCCGTAACAGGGGTAATAGACTATGCTATTTTCCATGTCTGTTAAAAAAATTATCATTGAAATTATCTAAATTCTCACTACAGTTCACATATGAACACATTCATAGATGTACCTACACATAAAGTCAAAATTTTCTTAATAGTAATAATGATTACAAATTTGTGTAATTATAATATCAAATTTATTGGTTGAAGTTCTGACAAGGTTCTGTAAAGAACAAAAGTATTTAAAATACTTGCTAAGCAAAATGTAAAAACCCATATTTTACATCATTTATTACAATATGTACAAATGTTATCATTTAAAAATATTTGACTAAAGTATTTTTATTTCATGTAGTCATTAGATTGATATAATGATAATAGTTTCTAAGTATAGATTACAAAAACATCAGATTAAAACCTGTCCATTGGAATGTCATTTATTCTACAATTTGTGCTCTATGCTGCTTAGTTGTGGACAACAGTTCGCAGAGACAAGGCAAAAATCAACAGTTAAATTAACTAAAATTGCATTAATCGGTTAAGCATGAGGCTTTTATGGCTATAAAATGAACAATTGCTATAATGGTTGTTCCAATATACTCACCCACAATGTCACATTATGTGGTGCAACTGAAATAGTTGTCATAGTCACTTGACTCTTTAAATATAACAAAATGTTATAGGGTTTTGAAACTAGAGTACAAATTTGTTTTTCCAGCTGGATATCTTAAATATGTGAGCCTGGTCATATTAACAATCCAGAATGCAGCTCTTGGTCTCAGTATGAGATATGCTCGTACAAGAAATGTGGTTATGTTTTCGGCACCTGCAGGTAAGATAACAACACTTATATAAAATAAACAAATAGTAAAAGATATAAAAATTAGCACATGGCTTATTACAGAACAGTGCACAAACTAAGCAAGAAATTATATCTATTTATTAGACTTACTTTTACTGAATATGCTGTCTGCAAGACTATGTAAATGTCTGATGTCCCTTCCAAGAAACAACAATGTAAGGGATAACAGATGGTAATAGCATTAGTTCTGTTTTAGGCTCCAGGGAAATCTCTGCTCACCAGAGTATTAGCTCAGACTCACAGAGTCCCCAAATCAACTCATGAAATAATTACTCTTAAATATATTCAGGTAAATTTCTTTTGAGAAGAAGTCTCAGGTTAATAAAATTTGACTAGATTCTCAACATAAATAATAAGATACTTGTTTTTAATACATGTTTTATGTGTTGCTTAATTAATATAATTTAAGGGCATATTGTTATAATAATAAAAAAAGGTTCAATGAGTTGTATTATTTTAAATAATTTATTTACAATAAAATTGTGATATGGACTGCAAAAATAACAACAATTTTAAATAAATATATAACCTTTTGATTTTTTAATAATTTTGGAAAAGAATATGTCATGAAGTTTTTAGCTAATTCCTTATAGAATTTAGTACAAACCTATGTAAATAGTTCAACAAATTCTATTAATATGAATTCTCAAATCTTTAAATCACATTCAAAAATGCTTTGTCTAAATAAATTATAATTTTAAAGTTGACATGATATGCATTTGGAAACAGCAAATAAATTTGATGAATCTGGATAAGTAGACATAAATTATTATGGGACGCGACTACTAAAAGACATTTATAATAGGCATTCAGGATTACCCACCAGTTTAGAAGTAAAATAAACACAACATTGTCTAGACTGTTACCTCATCTACACTAAAATTAAACATGCAGTGCAATTGCAAATAAAGATATGTTACATTGTTACACAAAATTACATTTAATTCCGGATAGATTTTTGAACATTGATCTAGATGACTGGTGAAAACACTGGAGACCCTAGTAGACACAACATAGAGAAAAAGGTTTCAAGCGCCTTCACAACAATTATCTTAAAATATTTTTCAGTTTTTAAAAAATGCTATGGTTTTGATAAATTACTTATTTTGTTATATTTATCAATTGATTTAGAGATCGAATTATGTGACGTCCTTTTTTTCCTATAGGTATTGCATTCACTTTATTTTTACTTTTACACATGAAGAAAAATATATTTATTTTTCTTATTTCAGCTGTTTTTATGGCAGAAATCCTTAAATTATTAATATGTATTATACTAGTAATGCAAGAATCAGGCACTTTAAAAAAGGGTTTACATACAATGTATGCAACAGTTATATTAAACATCAAAGATACTTTAAGAGTATGTGTGCCATCATTTTTGTATGTAATTCAGAATAACTTATTGTATGTTTCTGCTTCTAATTTGGATGCTGCTACTTATCAAGTGAGTACTTATTATAATATTTCAATCTTTTATTCATTTAATTAAAGAGATACCTATTAGATACTACAGCAAAGTCACAATATTATATTGAAATAAAAATCGTGTTATATTTTTCGATTGTAAATTATAGCGACATTTCTATACTAAACGAAAAAGCTCCAATGTTCCCCAAAAATTTTCTGTCACGTTCAAAGTTTGTACACTTATGACTTTAATGAATTTAACCAGTTCTTAGACAGAATAATGAAACTAATACCGATACAGGGAGATTTAATCTAAGTATCGAGCCGGTGATAATATTTTTTCGTCGTGTTTCGTGCACTACTCTGTTTGCACAAAGGGTTGATGAATGACTGCCCAAGCCGAGGTCCAACAGTGGGCCTTTGAGCCTTGAGTTTAAGAACTCTGCGGGTTCCTAATCTGGTGTAATAATAGCATATAGCATTGAAAGAGTTATTTGGCATTGAACTTGTATTTTCAAATAAATATTTTTTATGGTTCTTTATTGTTTAAATCACAGTTTTATCTTAATTTGCTGAAACTTTGTATATTCTTGTATAAAAAGGCACTAAATTTTGTTTTGTTTGTGCCCCTCCAAACCCTAGACCTGGCTTTGCTGATAGCAAACATGTTCCTTATAAAATTTTTATCTCTACAAGTAATATTTAAATTAAAACTATGATACTCTCTTTGTTCAAAAAATTTTAAAGGTCAAGACAGCAAAATTTTTGAAAAATGTTAATGATTAATATGTATCGATAATCTTTATTAAATATTAACTAAACGAACATTGTCAAAAAATTTTAAGTCATATAAATAAATTCATACCGCTCTGAATTTATATATCTGATGTATTCAAGTATTTTTAGGGCGATATTTCAAATTTGTTACATGTGACTAAAGCTTTTCAATTATTTACTAATAATATGGTAATTATTGTTGGAGTATCATATCATGGTTTCTGATTTTATTGGTACAACAATATTTACATTTGCAGACTTATTAGCATCATTGAAAATATTCAAAAATATATTGAAATGTTTATATTGCTTGAAACCGTCATTATTCCAAAACTTCTCATTTCAGGTTACCTACCAGTTGAAATTGCTTACAACAGCCTTCTTTGCTGTAATAGTTTTAAAAAGGAAATTGAAACGGTGGCAGTGGTGTGCCTTAGCTTTATTAGCAGGAGGAGTAGCTCTTGTACAATTGTCATCAGCTGCAAAAGAAACAAAGTCCTCTGAAGATCTGCAAAAACAGTCTAAAGTAATTGGGTTTAGTGCAGCGTTAGCAGCATGCTTTATTTCAGGATTTGCTGGAATTTACTTTGAAAAAGTACTTAAAGAATCTAACATATCTGTAAGTAGTGCATTTTATATACCCTATCTGGACCATTTCTCATTATGATTTTATTCTAGTTTAAAATGACTTAATAATCTTAAAATTAACAATTAATGAACAAAAATTACTCAAATATTAGTTGAAAATATAAGTTACAATTACATGCTTTTGATGTCATCATTTATATAAATAAATGATGATGATATATATATATATATATACAATATTCCGCATTTGATTTGGAACAATGGCAGAAGAGTAAGACTAAGAGTAATAACAGGCAAATTATGGCTGGTTTTGGTTTTTTTATTGTGGTGGATAAAGATAAAGTGTTCCAAATACAAATTTATCTATATTGCACACTTGTGTCTGACGTCCTGTTTTTAATGCAGAGTACTATTTTATAATGTTTATTTATAGTTGGTCACTTTATCAAGACTTCATGTAGATCACACGATATACACAGTAAACTGGGTAAAGGTTGCTTTAGCAAAGTTATGAGACTGCCTTTCACCCAAAGTAATAAGCACAATGTAGTGTTAAACAGGATATCATTTTTCAAATCAATTTATAATTAGGTAAAGATTTCCATTAAAATATAAATATTCTTTTCTTACAGGTGTGGATGAGAAATGTCCAGTTGAGCTTATTGTCATTACCTTTTGCGGCAATAACATATCTTATCAAAGGGTCTGCAAAGGATTTATTACAAGGATTTGATGGTTTTGTTTGGTATTTAGTTGTACTACAAGCCGCTGGGGGTTTGATAGTAGCTGTTGTAGTCAAGTACGCTGATAACATACTCAAGGGCTTTGCAACATCTGTTGCTATTATAATATCATGTGTTGCCTCAATGTACATATTTGATTTCCATTTGACAGTACAATTTGCTGCTGGTACAACATTAGTTATAGGATCTATATTTTTGTATGGATATGTCCCTAAAAAGAAGGAACCACGTACTTCATTAAGTGTTTGAATTATTTTTTCTCTTCTTGTGTCATGTGGTTTCGTAAATACCATCACCATCCATAACTATGCAATCCATTATTGACTGAAGTAATCCAGAAGTGGGGGGTTTGTCCTAAATGTCAGTTGCTACCTGTTCTGCAATTCAGTAGTAACAATCTAGGATTGGTTTATTCTTTATGTTCAATTCAAATGTAATTAATGAGTTTCAAAAAACTTGCTAATATGTGTATGTACATTTGTCCTATAAGCAAATATTTAATAACATGATATGCTTTTTCATGAATGCCACTGTTACACCTGTTGTACTTAATTGCTTATAACCAATATTAACCCTTTGCACTGACAACCACTACCTTATTTTTTTTCTAACAACTTTTGTAAGGTACTTTACAAAATGTTATATTTGCCTTCTAAATATTCAACTAATTTACAGAAAATTAATTCAACAGTGTAAAGGGTTAAATGCCTTTTTATTTCTTTACTAGTTTAGTTAATTTAGTAAAATAATTCTATGAACTAAAAATTTATGGAATATTCAATTAATTGTTTTTTAAATATTTCAATTATAACTGGCAATGAACTAACAAAGACTTACACTTTTTAAGCGAAATTCATCAACCATGTTAAGTAAATTTTCTTTAATGTCTTATATAAGTATTTACTTAAGATTCATTCTTTTCATTTACCTTTTGATTATATGACTGCCTAAGATGAACCCGAGATATGTACTAAACAAATGACAAAAGAATGTTTGTTGTCCTGGCTAAAGATGGACTTTTATTAAGACTGTGAAAACTTACATCAAAACATGGCCCAAATTCTAAAGTTACTTACATATTTTTAACATGAATTACTATATAAATTTCTTTGCAATGATGTTTAGTCTTTTTATGAATCCCAGTTTAGATGACATTTTTACTATTAATAACTATTGCTTATTTGCTTCTAAATTATGCATAATACAATCAGTGCAGTAATGGCAACTAAACCAGCTACCCTAATGATCGGGACATTAAATAAATGAAATACAAAGTATTAATAGTTAATTAATATATAAAATTTTTATTAATGAATTTTTTACATTCATAATAACATAATTTTAGTAGTTTAGGTATTAGAGATGTAATATTGATCAATAAGAAATATACAAGAATCATATATTTTAATAAAACAAATGTGTACAATCCGTTGTTTTTTTTCTAAGGACTGCAAATTTGAAAATACCTCATACAATTTAGGTGTTGGTTTTTAAGAAAATTAAGTCCTAAATATTAATGCCTTATAAATCTTTTATTTTTAAATAATATTGTATCACTATTTTAGTTTGCGAGAGGCATAGTAAAATAAATATTTTTTATTGCCACTGTTTTTGAGGACCTTTCATACTACAATGTTTAAGCTATGTTATAATACATATTTACAATATGTTTTTCATGGAATATTGTAATTACCATGCTCCTCTTATGTCCTTCTCATTTCTTTCCAGTGAAATTATTAGGCTCATAAGATGTAGCACCTCAAGGATCATATAGAGCAGTGAGTGCAGATGATGTGCTACAGATATTGTGAAATTCTGAACTGATCTTGAATGTATGTACTGTACTGAATTGATGTGAACTTCCAAATTTACAGTTTCTCAGCAAATAGAAATAATTTCTGTATATATGTTAGTGATGAATGAGCAAAATTTAATGAAAATTTTTTATAAAGGAAAAAGAACAGTAAAATTAAAGATTTATTTATTAAATAAATTAAAAGATTCTACACAAAATTATCTACATGTTGATTCATTTATTCATCATTTTCAAAATCTGCAGGGTTTTTGCGTGTGCGTCTGTGATGTTCCCTTTCAACACCTTCATATATTAGATACCCAACAATGAATGCTGAAAAATAAATGAAATTATTTACTCAACATACAAATTGAGCTTATGCAGAAAGAGAACATGAAGAACATTCTCATTCTTAGATTTCAATACATTTTGGCCATAGACCACACACATTAGTAATGACCAATTAGAAGGATTAAATTGCAATGCAGATAGAAACGGTACAGAGATATTTATTCTAAAAGTTGAAAAACTATCATAATAACCAACACAAGTATTTATTTAGCGCTAGGTAGTGGGGTAATTTTGTTCAAAAAAACCACAAATATAAATCTATACTAGATGGAAAACAATCGCTACAATATTTCACACTAATTTTTCCATATGTCAAAACAACTAATCTAGCATCTAAGTGTCTTCTTTTTAATCCTCTATAATATAAAATGAGTTGACAATACCACCACGAAGTTTTTAAAGTAAAAGTTTTTTTCCGTCACAATCACTTCTTTTACATAAAAAACAAGTGGCTTTCTACAGTTGCTCATTGTTATTATTAATTGAAGTATAGCTAATCTCCAATGAAACACGTTTCCTGAGAAATTACTCAATACATTTTCAAAACAAAGTTACGTAATAGCAAAATGGATAAAAATTTTAATTGTTTATAATCACTACAAAAATATTAACACTGCCTATTGCGTTAGTTGTATATTAGGAACTACATAAGTTCGATAAACATCATTTAATTAAAGGTAATGTCAACAATTTTGTGAATGAAATACTTATAAAATAACTTACGAGGTGCAACTCTGAACACATTTTCACGAAATCTGCGAAATAGGTTCGGTAGTCCATTGGAGATGGCACCAGCATAAGCGCGTTGCTCATGCGGCGACAATTTATAGGTAATTAACCCTCTGATTTTAGCCAATTCACCAAAGTGTTTTCCCATAATGGAAATTAATTTTTAATTATAATTTGTAACAAATTTTAATCACTATATGTATTCCAACTCTACTCTATCACCGTTGCATAAGAGAGTAGAGTAGTGAAGCTACATTTCTTGCAACATATTTATCGATATTACTATCAGTATGACGAAAGCGTTTAGTATCGAATAAGAAAATCTGTGTAAATTTTTCTTATACTAAACAGATCAAATTAAATTAAAATAATGCTACTACTATATTTAAATTAAAATTTAATTCCACTAGTGATTTCGATTGTTTGGGTATTATAAGCAATACTTATTAAATGATATGTTGACAGAACTTTTGATTAATTATAACTTTACAAATTATATTAATTTTTAAGTTATACACGTCGGTAGCTAAACAAACATAAATCTCTAGATTAATAAGGCCTGTTTCACTCAAAAATATATTTTAAAATGTATTTCAGGACTATGTTATTACAAACGGATGATTTTGATTTTTTAGTAAAAATATAATAGTATTAAGCGCCCCCTTGCTACTTTCTTTGTACTGTTTTGTATGTAAGATTGTATTAACACCATATTGGTTTTTAGAAATTGACTCCAGGCATTAAAACTATAACTAAACTATTAATAATAATATAAACTAAACTATTTTAAATTACAAGGTGATTATTGGCCGACTACAAGGCGACTTATTAGAAAAAAAATTATTAAGTAAATGTATCAAGGAGGCGGCTAAAATTGTGGTACTGCACAGAATTTTATTTATATGTGTTCATTAAATTTAAATAAAACTTGCAAGATAACGCGTAAAAGTAAACTTCATACATATGATTCTGTAGGAAAGTAATACATAATACCACTATAAGTAAGCCTATTTAGGTTAAAAATCGAATAATCGATAATTCGAAACTGGTTATTCTTTTTTTAATTCAAATTTTTAAAATACATTCATATTGTATATTTTTACATAAGTAAGCGATAGGCATATTAATTAATTCTGTACTCATATTATGAAACAATTCATTCTTAAAATTGTTTTATCTCACTATGACATAAAACTGTCTACATGACATTTAAGATATACTGTGTCTCTTTCTTATGTCCGTCAAAGAAAATATAAACTTTTGATATGATAAATAATTATTTAATAGCTGTGATAACATAAAATGTATAGCAGTTCTTTTTTATCACGTTCGATGTCAGTCGCTCTTAAATTATATGTTGACGATTAGGGTTAAATTCGTAATTGTTTCATAAATACTAAAAATGTCCTTATTATGTTTGGCAGCAGGAGATATTTTTATACCAGTAGAAATTGAAGAAAATAATGTATATCCAGGAATTTTTAAGGTTCTTAATAAAATTAGACCAGGCTGGCCTAGGGAGAGAGTTAAATTCAAGGTATGACTAAATTAATAACTAACAATGGCGTTGAAATTGTTACTATCGAATGTATGTTGTTTCAGCTTTTCACTGATGGCATCACAAATAAACTTGTCGCGTGTCACTTGAACGATGATATAAGTGAAGGTAATGAGGTTGTGCTTGTTCGTATTTATGGAAATAAGACAGACTTACTCATTGACAGAACTGCAGAAATAAGGTAAGTTTTGCCCTTGAATTAGAATCATATTATACAATGGTTTCTAAATTTAATATACTATTATTAATAACTATTTCTTTCAAGAAACATAACTGCCCTTAATGTTCTTGGATTGGCCCCAGAGATATATGGAGTTTTTAAAAATGGTCTTGTTTATGAATATTTTCCTGGAGTAACTCTCAACATAGACACAGTTATTGATCCAAAAATTGCAACCATGGTGGCTCAACAAATGGCAAAGATGCATAAAGTTGAACTTGGAAAAGAAGTAAGTAGTAATATTTAAATAAAAAACTGAAATAACAGCAGATTGTGATATTATTATACCTGTAAAGAAGTTTTATATTTATACCCGAAGCTTTTCATTTATTCTTTTATAAGTCACACTATAACTTGTTTTACAATGTAGTACAAGGTGGCTAATAAGGGAATGATTTTAAAAATAATTAATCAATTATTTTAATAAGCCAGTTTAAATTTTTAAAAATTGGTATTTTTTGTGAATATAATTCTTAATCTATTACATTATACTTTTGGTTGATTTAAAAGACATTGCTATAAAAGTCTTTATTAAGCAAACTTATGTAAACCTCAAAGAATACCATAACTAAAGGCTGGGTAAGAGTGTGCCCATTGTTAGTTACAATTTTTGCAGTGCTTAGTAGCATAGATCAAGAAAGATAATTAATGTATGGTTATAGATTATATTAGCTATTCTGTATTATCATTAAAGCTGAGTAACTTAACAAATTACCTTTGCATAGCAATAATGTTGATTAGATTTTTTAACCAGTATAGCTTTGATAAATTATAATCCCTTTCTCATTGTCTTATCATACCCTTAATTTACAAAGATTAAGAAATTATTATTGTTAACAGGGTTAATTTGTTCTTTATTTAAACTCTGTTTATAAATATTTTTTTCTAAATAAAACTATGGGAGTCAACAATAAAAATTGTTGTCTCCTTTATGAATAATATTACATAATTGTAATGAAGCTTTTTTTGGAATGTGAGTTTTACTTGCATTCATTAAAACCATATTTTTATGAGAATACTATTTAGGTACATCAAGGGATGTTTGTGAAACAAAGATAAATATCTTTTGAGAAAGGGTTGCAAGACTAGAGGAGTGTTATCACTATCTGTGATTATATTATGTTAACTACAGTTTGCACGATAAATGTTAGTATACAAAGACATCTGCTGCTGCCTAATTGTGGTTTGTAATGAAATGTAAAAGTCTCAGTTTGAAGCCTCAGTTTGAGCTGGAAATACTTTTCTTGTCCTCTTGCCTTGTCTTATCTCAGTGGGCTGGTTTCAAAGCAGCAATGGGCTCATTTTGGGTTGCACTAAATGTTTCGTTTTTGAAAGGTTGTTTTCCCAGCCCCTAAGACTATGTAAATATAGGCAGGGAAATCTTACATTATCTCCAAGATTAATGTAAATATTCTTGTTGTGCCATTGCCAGTGCCAAAAGATTGAGATTGTGCTCACTCAGCATGGTGCTATTTTAACATGGTAAAGAATTGCAGTTACTTGTTATTAGATGATAGATGAGTCATTGTTTTTTTTCCTGTTGGAGCTGAAAGGTTCTCAAGTGTTTCCGATAATAATTATGGTTGCAGAAGGTTGATGAATATGGACACAAGACCAGTCATTGGAGGCCTATGTCTTGCAGTTTGCGTCTATTGTCTGATATGATGTGACAATAGGTTTATGTACAGTAATAATACATAGGAATTGTGCACAGGAAGAATGTATTTACTGGAGTAACTGGATTAACCTTCTCAAGTCACTAGATCATGTTGTGTTGTAATACTTTTATATTATTTCATACAGCAACAGTTGAATGGCCTGCTTATCTTCATACTAATAAATAATAATCCATTATTATTTATTCACAGCTTTAACAACTTATGTAACAGCATACTTAAGACCTAAAAGACCTTAGGCCTATGTTGACATGTTATTTTCTGCTTTTAATAAAAATCATCAACTTTGTAATGTTCTTCAAATTAAATAAGTATATATTAATGTCATCAGTAATGTGTCATAAAATAACATTTCTTTTTTTAGATTGATAAAAAACCAATGATTTGGGATAAAATTGAACAATTTTTGTGTCTAATACCGGAAACATTTTCAAAGAAAGAGAAACAGACAAGGTCAGTTATTTTACATATTGTAAGAGGTTCTGATAAGTTATTTATATTCAGTTTATTTTATGGATATAAATGGTTCAGTATTCATCATTCTTAGCATTGGTTAAATTATTCATGTGGATCAAAGTTTATGCCTTCACTAAAAGATAAAACAAATATTTTTGTCTTTTAAGATCTGTTTATATAATATTCAACTTCGCCAAGAAATTTTCTTATTGTTATTGCTATCCCATATTCATTGTTGGCTTAAAAGCTAATATTTGTGATGCAAATAATCAGTTCTTGGGTATTTTTTGCTTATATGTAAATGCAAAAGTTTTCTAATGTTATGAAGTTAATGTATTAGTGTCAGTGTTAGCAATAGTCTTCGCGGCAACCGATTATCAGTTAAAGGTCACGTCGAAACCAAGTCATGAACTGTTTACGTAATATGGAAGCGGTGTTTGCAGCGCAGTTAGAACAATTTCAGTGTATGAAGTGAAAGTACGTCTCAATTTGCTTATTTGATATCCGTGCCTAACGTGCTTGTTTTGTTAAACCATTTTGCAAATATTACACCATAACCGTTTGCCATTTTTTAAATGTCAATGGGTTACGATTTAATGTCCACGTCGAGTTACTTCTGTTCCCTTGACAAATCAATGCTAAAATTGGAATAAGAATCTAACACTTAACTCATAAATCGATGATTAAATTAGGTTATAGCATGTCAATGATTTACGCGAAATGCGAAATTTTCTGTGTTGAATCGCTTATTTTTATTTCAAATAACTAATTATATTATTTTATATTTTATTTTTCCGTTTTAGGTTATAGAACTAACATTGCAATTTAAATTTAATCAGTAATTACTAATAACATTACAATAAAATTTGGATTGACAAATATACTAGTCTGATATCCGTTGCCTTATTCATATTGCGTTATCCAATTCTTTAGCATAAGGTTGGGTATATACATTGGGAGCCAAATTAAACAGAAAATATTTTATTTATGATGGTTGATTTCGAATGTATAAATAGAACGCAAGTGTTGAAAAAGTTTAATAAGCAAAGTAAGAACAATGGATGTTTAGCGTTGTAATATTTTTAATCAATTAAAAAACCACAAACGCAGTACGCCTGTATTCAAACATTAAACACAAAAAAACATTTTATCTGTTTCAGTAACGACTTCTGCAATACATTGGCTTGTATTTGTTTATCCTTCCATTGTTTCTAACGCTTCCATCTACGCGGAAAAAATATTGTTTAAAAATTCGTAAAGGTTACCATAAAAATAAAGTCGATAAAATATCGATTTTATATAAAAATCAAAACACCCATGTGTTAAAACAATCCGTTACAAATTCCGTTGAGTTTATTTCTATGTAGCGTAATTTTGTTATATGGTAATAGATAATAATAATAATCTTTTTTTTTAAACGTCCAAAAATTTATGAATTATTTAAACATTGATGTGAAAGTGAATAAATTGGATACATTTTCCATTAAGCAGATAAATTAAGGTTTACGTGAAAGGTATAAAAAATAGCGTACATATAAAAAAAGATTTATTTTTTTTTTGTTTTGGAATTATAGCATTAGATGTTTTAATTTGATATATTGGGCCTTTCAAAATTTTTAACACACGTATTTTATTCACTGTTGTAGATTTGCCAATAGTTTCGGATCTGTAACGAGACTGAGGATAGAGTTTGAGCGACTAAAATCGCGTTTAATCAGAAATGAGAGCCCGATTGTGTTTGCTCACAATGATTTGCTTCTAGGAAACGTGATCTACAATCAGTCCAAAGGGACGGTTTCGTTCATTGACTATGAATATGCCGCTTATAACTACCAGGCATTTGACATAGCAAATCATTTCAACGAATACGTCGGTAAGTAGTTTTAAATAAAGTACGTTAAACTTTTCTTTTCTTAGTTCTAAATCTAAAATTAAAAGGTATATTTTTAAATAAATCTTATTACGGCAATCGAAAGTTTTTGGTTAATCGAAATGTGAGAAATTTTGCTGTATTGACTCATTTAAGTAGTATATGGTTTTTATAATAAAGTTTTAAATTATGTTACAAATCATACATAGTTAAATTTCGTTTAAAAAGAGCAATCGTTAAGTTTCTGGACCATTCCGAACTGGTGGGAGCTCACTACTTATAGTGTTACAACAATTGATAACAAAGTGGCGTGTAAACGCCTGCTTGAATAGATACATTGATTTTTTTTTAATTTACGTTACCAGTTACTTAAAAAATACAGTATTATTGTTATATAGATAGCGACATCGTTATCGATTTTACAAACATTCGGACTTTGAAATGAATGTGAATGAAACTAAACTGTAGTTTTGAATTGATTTTTATATGTGCAATAATATACTAAGAACCCATCTTTTACCGCCAGTCGTTTATCCAAGAAATAAATTTAGTGGCATATACTGTCTGTAGTTCGGTCACGTTATACAAGTACTGCAATGAATACTCGTGCGCCATGTGTCGTAAAATCGTAGAGAAAAAGACCAAGTAAATAAAAGTAAAAAAAATCTTCTCGTAGGGACCCTTGAGCCCAGTCATTCAATGTAGCGTCCGCCGAAGCGTTCTAATAGCTTGGCAGACTCCCAATCGGATGAAATAGTAGTATGAAGCGGCTCAAGCCGAGGTTTCTCCGGGGGCCCTAAAGTTTCGCTATCTTTAAAGGGTTCTCAGGCTAGGTGCTCTCTGCGGCATTTGGGCAGCCGTGCAAGCCGCAAACTCCAGACCAGAAAAAGGAAATTATTTAGACAAATTTTTCTTTTTTTTAACATTGCTTCCTGGTGTAATACAATTTTTTCTATTAATAATTTGTTATGTAGGCATTTCGTAAATTAATATCTAAATAATGTTATCGACCTTTTCGTTAATTTAAAACTACTTCAAACATCAACCTTGCGTAAACGTAACAAACATACAACAGATAAGTTCACATTGTATTTATTTTCAAGATACGGTGGATACTATTAAATACTCTTTATTAATTTAGATTAGAAACTACTTCTAACTCGACCGTACGAATTTGTTTAAAGTTTCCATGACGTACAACCTAATACCCGTTTTATCAGATTCGTTGAAAATAAATAAATTAAAAAACAAACTTTTATTAAGTGGAAAGAAGATAAGGATTTATTATTTTATTTTTTTACTAATTCTTTTCCCAATAACTACAATCACATAAAGTATCGTATGTTTAAAGCCCACATTTAAGATATATTTATTGGATAAAGTTGAATAACAAATTAATATGGTGAGCGATTTCCACGTATATTACTAATTTGAAATTTGGTAAAGGTCAGCTAAGAAAGGTTTTACTAAATTATACTTGCAATGGGGATTGAGGGAATGTTAATAAAAAAAATATGTATTAATTTCAAATTACTAAAACATGGTTAGATTTTTTTCACGTGTTAAAAATTACCGGGAATGGATAATATAAAATTCACAAAATTTAATGCGAGTCCGCGAAGCAGGTGGGAGACAGCTAGAATTTCAATAGGAAACAAGGAATTTTCGGATTAAAATAGCCACAATAATTTGTACAAAATGTATAGTTTTGTCTTACAACCAAAAATAATATCTGTGGTCACATCAATTGTATCGTACATCCAATGTAATCATTCAATCTCCGGTTCTCACAGCCATAAAATACGTAGCATTTATCTCTACATCATGATTGAAGTCCTGTATTGAATAAGTAACATCAATTGACGAATCGTTTTCGTATTGCTCCATATCTAAAGTACGTATAACCTAATTTGTGTTCTAACATCAAACCGCAAATGCTGTATGCGAATACGGTCAACACTAAAATATAATTACCATGTCCACTGCATGAGTAATGTTGGTATTTTTAAATTAAACATATTATCAATATGTGTTAGAATTTAAACTGATGCGAGTATAGGAATTTAGATTATAAGTTTCTACTGTTTTTAAATTAGGTTTAGTCAGTCTTGTTTGTATTGGACATGATGCCAACTTAGATCAGCTTGGCCAGACTGGGTTTACCCCGAGACACTAGGACCGCTTTTAAAATACGTTACCGGAAATTGTAAATCCCCGATTACGATGTGTGTCAAAAAAGTGACAAAAATGTCTAAAAAAAATACGGTTTCTTAATTATTCAGGTATCCAAGAGTTTAAGCACTATATCATAATCCTTTTTGAAATATTTAAAGAGTGATCGTCACATTTTCTAGGACCCTCTTGTCTACACTTCAGAGTAAACATATTTTATTAACAGTCCTGTTTATTTTTTCTATTATCATCGTGTCAGCCGACAGATGCAAGACTGCAAGCCATAGGCCTCCTCTAAAATTGTCTCAACGACAGGTATCGCACGGCCCGCATCCAGTAATGCTTGCCATATTTAGGATTATTGTCATTACTTAGCGATGGTATCTTTTTCAGGTTTGTCAATTGACGATATCGACTATAATCGATATCCAAATAAAGAATATCAAGTATTTTGGATTAGTACGTACCTGTCCGAATATTTGAATAAGGAAAAACCAAATGATACGGAAGTAGAGAAACTTTACAACGAGGTGCAACAATTGTCGCTGGCCTCGCACTTCCTGTGGGGAATCTGGTCACTAGTGCAATACGAACTTTCTGATATTAACTTCGATTTTGGGACGTAAGTTAATAAGTTATTATGTACAGCACCGAAAAAAATAGTTTTTGGGATCATTTTAATACTAACAATTATTTGTTCACAGATATGCAGAAATACGACTTAATAGATACTTTGATCAGAAAGATAAATATTTGAGAAATCCTTGATATAAATTAAGATCCTCGATTCTGTTTATTATTGTGTGTTTATTATTAATGCTTTACAAAATTTCGTTATTACAAACGATATTATAATATATTCACTAGTAAATAAATTTAAAATATATCAATATATTTGAAGAAGAGAAAAACTTTTGTTTTATTTAACACAAAAAACTGAACAATTCGAAAACAAAAACGTCTTATGCAAGTTTGTCAACAAGACTTTCCTAAAAACGGTACATAAATTTAATTTCATAAAACCTTTGTAATTGTCACGCTTCATTCATACTGTATTATTGATTTTAAAATATTTTAGCGATAACAATTGAAAAATTATAAAAAAGAAAAAAATTACTTCGAATATTTGGAACGATCCAATTTTTTAAAAAAATACATGTTAACTGACGAGGTCGTGTAAATCAGTTACTCTTTAAAACTTAATAGAATTAAAATATATCGACAAAGTAAATAAAATATAAAAAATATCGGATAAAGGTATATAATAATAAATTTAACATTTTGTTTCCACTTCAGGAGGTGGGGGGGGCTTTGGCGGATTTGGATCAACTTCGTCTATAAAATCTTTAGGATTTTTACGTTTTGATAATCGATGAGCTTCCTCTATGTACTTATAGATGAAACCGCCGAAAAGAAAAGCTGAAATAATAGAAACACGTTCTGTAGTGTTTTAATTTAATTCTAGGATTTATTTATAATTCAATAATAGCAACCGAGGCGAGCAATGAATCGGTCACCTATGAATTGGAAATTAAAAGGCGTATCAATTGTCAAGCCGGGGTTTCCTGTTGGAAGGAAACTCTTGCCAACAATGGCTCGGAGGGTCCCAAGCAGAGCTTGGTTCTAGGTTCTTGAGCCACGCCGAAACAAAATCGGTCACACTTTCTTAAATTAGAAAACTAGTTAAAACAAGACACCTCTGAAAAATAATCACCTAAAAATTATAAATGTTAAAATTTATTTTATTTTTATAATGGCGTTCGCAAATGGTTGCCCGCTCATTATCTACTTGTAGGCAATTGTAAAGCTTCGTTATAAATAAAGTGGTAAAGCTTTACGGCGCAGGAACGTCGTTGGGAAAAGTGAGGACGCATGCTTTGGCTATGTGCAGCAGAAATAGTAAGTTCGGACTTCGTTGATTCAACACCGCACTAGTCACAAATCACGGCGGACTGACGGAACGATGCGACCAATACACCTCCCCGTCTACCTACACACATACCTAAGACGCCGTACAGCAGTTTTAATAGTATTGCAGCGCACGAGGAAAGTTAAGCTGATAAAATTCATACTTTTTGACAGATGAGCAGCTCCATAAGTTTCTTAATGTATATTATAAAGCGAGCCGCCATCAGAGGCAATGGTGAGTTAGGTTATGCTACAGAATCAGGAGTCTAATTTGTAGTTCAAAACTGGTAAAAGTTATTGAAAACTTCAGGTTTCTATATCCCAAATGGATATATTGCGTTTTTGCAAAGTAATATTAATGGATGAAAAAGTAAAAATAATTAGGAACACTTAAATGAAATAAGCACATTGCCTATTATAATTAAATGTATAAAAGGAGTTAGTTAACAAAAGCCATATCGATATCGTAACTGTTTAGAAAAGCACATTTTCTTACGTGGTAACCAAAACGGTAAAGTCATGAACGTTCGTGGAACAAAGTTGGGGAGTCCTTTTCTTAAAGCCCCGGCATACGCTTTTTGTTCGTAAGGAGATAATCTAAAATAAAGTATTCCTCGAATATGAGCCAAGTTACCAAATTCCTTCATGTTTAAACTGCAATCTTTATAACACGCGGTGACATTAAAATTTGTTCATAAAAACAAGATGAAAGCATTTTTTTCTTTGGTGTCATTCTAAAAAGGTTTATTTAATTGAAACGTTAAAAATATATAGCTGCAATAATTGTAAAAAGGTAGTGTTAAACCCGAGGAATAAAATTATAATAATCAGACAAAAACAACCGATATACTACGGACTTCTCGAGCAAAATGACTTGTTAAGCTTGCAACACATCTTTCACGAGAATTCTCGCGATATTAGTATTACTGAAACCGGTGTACTGTACTATAGGTACACGCGCGGCATGGCGAGGTAAAGAGGGAACATTATCGCTCCACCATACGCTACCATTCCGTCAGTTTACCGACGACGCTCAGACTTCACTACGCTTTTTTAAGTCCTCATAGCGAAACATCCATCCAAAACAAATAACGGTTTAGCGGGGCTACGTAATCCAGCAAAATATTATGCAACCAAGGTATAACTAAAAATAGAGATTTTTTCTGACAGTGAAAAATAGTAACCACAATTTTATTATTGATTATATTTGATAAGAGATGCATTTTTAACAATTGAAGTGCAGACTTTTTATGGAAAGCACTTTTCTAAAACATCTCAGAATTGGCAAATGGGAACAATTACTTCATGATTGTGCGAGTGAGACGACAAACTGCAGCTGCTCTGGTTACACGTAGAAACTCCGTAACAGTTCTTGATAATTTATGTATTAGAGAGCTGAACCTGCCACTGTAAATCCTTAGAGAAATTTATTTAAACTAACCAATACACACTGATAATACACAGGTTCTAAATAAAAAAGGTACTCTTGTTAAATAATTTCATTTACTAAGCTTTTATAACATTAAAAATGCACAATTAACATGTAAATGGGTGAACCATTGTTTTTAATGTACAAGTAGGCCAAAGAAACCTAACAGCGATACAATAAATTATGGAAATATTGTAACATAACTGTGCCCTTTTAAACATAAAAAGTGCAATACGGACGTCGTACTATTGCTATATTGAAGCACATAGCGTTAATTTGTTACTCAACGTTGCTAAAAATGGTTAACGTTTTTTTTAGGTTAGCTCAACACGAATGGATAAACAGACTGTCATTAAATACTGTTATGGTCACGCGAAAATGAATTACTTCAGCTGATTGTTTTATTAAAATCTTAGCATTTCTAAAAATCTCACAACATGTGATGAAAACAATGTCACTGCAAAATAGCTTCACTTTTTAATTTTATGTGGATGTCTTATGATCAATATCAAATTCTGAAAATCAATATCCCCAAACTACAAATACAGAATTACCATGTGATTCTATGAACTATATGTATCAGAAAGTAACAGAGTACACTACAGAAATGTTTGAATGTTTATTGCATAATAGTGCATCAGGCATTTACATAAAATTTCACAGGAGACATAGAATCTATCTTGAGACTTTTATAACATACTTTATTTCTTCACTTATCCCTACAAGCATGTTGCAGGCATAAATCATACAATGTTAATTATGAAATAAGAACTTAACTCATCTCGACAAAATATCCTATAGGATATACGGAAACACTAGTAATGGTTTTATAAACAAATGTCCAACTAATTAATTCACTAATACTCAAACGAATTGCATTACAATTGAACTAATATGTGATGAACGCATAAACACCCATGTCGCGTTAACAGTAACTAAAGTCTCAATACTACTCGGAGCATTTATTAATAATTTCTATGTGTACATATATAACAATATATTCGTTCTGATAATTTACAATTCAATAAACAGCATACACATTGTAACACATGAGATGTGACAAACTAGTTGTCAGAGTAAAAATAAATATTCGCTAATGTACCAAAACGAGCAGAGGTGAATATGGTATAGAGTGAGTGTTTGCACACATAAGACTAAATAATAGGAATGCATGATATATTTTTAAACAAATTAAGTACGTCAATCATAATTGTGAATCAATTTTAGATACGTTTTGAAATAACAGAAAGAGTAAATTGAAAAGTAAATAAATATAAATGAAATAAAAACTTTAATTGCGGAATTGTGTATTTGAGAAGTATTAAATTAAAAATAACTGCAATTGTGCTTGAAAAAAAAATTGTTTAATATTTGTAATTATATAAAAACAATGAATACATTTTTATAGGAATAAAAGTGAATTATTTAGTCTTATGTTTATGTGTGTAATGAAGTGTCAATGAAACAAGTTTGAGTTAAGTAGGCGGAACTATTCAACATCCATTTGCTCTTGAGATGGCTGCGATTGAGCTGATGAAGAATCTTGGTTGGTCGCTGGTTGGCCATCTCCAGATGTGTTATTGGCTGGTGGTGGTGGTGGGGTTTTCTCCTTCGGCTTCGGTTTGTTGAGGGTAGCATTCACCAGAGTTTCAAAGTTCTGTAGTAAATAATGAGTTAATTTATAAGTCAGTATAATTTAATAGGGAGTTAATTTATTAGGGAGTACAGGTAAGCTGTAGTCAGATGTGATGATTTTGTTAGTTTTAATTTTAAAAACCTTACATCAGTGGCGTAGCTATGGTATTTGGGGCCTGGGGTAGATTGGGGTTTGGTGCCCCCCCCCCCCCCTAAAGAGTCTAAATAATTTCAAAATTCACAACACAATGTAGTTAATATATATTTTTTTGGTTCAAAATAATAATAAATATGTATAAAATAACATTAAATCTTAATAAAATTTATTGGGAAAATTTAAAAACGAACATTCCTCGCTTTTTGGCCTGCAAAGTCATTAATCACATTGTCAAAATCAATAGTGTCGACTAGTTCATGTTCTATTGACATTATTGCAAAATTATTTAATCTATCATTAAACAATCTTGCAATAATGTAATAATTTATTATTTTGTCATTTAGGTCCCTTTTAAATAACACTTTATGTGTTTTGTGATTGAAAGGCTTATTAAACACTGTTTATATTATATTTTTGTAACTGTTTAGTTTTTTTGAATGTTCATATTATTTAACAACTTTTTTAGCACAAAAATAGTAAAATTTGATATTATTTTTATGTTATTTACTTTAAATTATTGTTTTCATTTTTCTTTTAACATTTCATTATTCATCATTCAAAAAAAAAAAAAAATTTTTAACTTTGGTGCCCCCCCTGCTTGTGGTGCCTGGTGCGGCTGCCCCGCTCGCTACCCCCTAGCTACGCCACTGCCTTACATGATTTTTTAATACAATTACAAGTAGCGAATTTACAGACTTATATGCTGACATTCGAGACATTAATGAAATTTTTTAAATGGACCTATCTTAGGTCCATTTAAATACCTGTATTTGTTACTCTTTCTTTGCCATGTTTACTTAATCGTGTTAAAAAAGTGTAATGGCAAAAACTTATAATTTATATGCAAGCCACAGTTATCAAAGTATAAAGTCTAATTCTTGTGATGGAAATATAACAAGATAATTATCAAAATCTGTAGAATTTGTGTAAATGATCTTTACTAACCTGTCTTTCTAGACGTATTTGGTGTGTGGTGTGAGGAGGTTGCTGATACCGCGGGGTGTGTGCCAATGTTTGGCGAGTGTTCTCAAGCCAATTCAGTGCATTCTTAGTTGCCTCCACTACTTTCTGTATATCAGCTTCAGCTAAATGCGAATACTTAGCGTCGCCGGACCTATTGGTTGAAAAATTTATAACATTTTTATTTGTTTTGAGATATACAGTACAGTAAAAGTAGACATGAAACATTATTCTATACACTTAAGGTTAGCCATAATATACTGTCTATCATGAAGATTAAATTAATAGAAAAGGCCTCAAAACTCATATGCTAAACTAATTAATCAAGCAGTAACCAAAAATATTGTACTATATATAAAGTAAAAAATGGCTTAATTATTGCAACAATCAATTTTTTAAAAAATATGACTATCACTATGATTTATAAGTTCTCAATGCAAAATCTGTTAAAATCTATAACACAAACACCATTACAAGATCTTATTAGATATAATATAGTATTATTATTATCGTTAATATATTTTACATGAGAAAAAACCGACAATTCGATGATTATTTCATAACCAGCATACCTATCAAAATACTTCATTAGTTGTGTTATGTTATACCTAATTTTATACACATACAGAGACAAAATTATTTACTTACTTACATACTTATGTACATATTTAAATAAGCTTCTAAAGTAATAAATTTACAAATAGGGGATTATTGAACAAAATAAGAAACTGCAAAACATATAGTCTTTACTTCATTAAAAAATTTACCTGTACAGGTCAACAGCTTTATTAGTTAATTGAATAGCTAATGCAAAATCATCTAAAGCTCCAGGACGCAACTCGAACTCCAAGCGTCGCTGCTTGATGGGTTCGCCTTCTGTTCGCAGCTCTGATAATTTATCACTGTACACCTACATAATACATAAATAAATTTAATAAAATAAATTATAAAATTTGCCACAAGCAAATGTTATTATATTAAATTTTGACAAAGTGCAAATCTAGAAGACTATCTTTATTGAATTCTGAATATATTATATTGTAGTTTTCAATTTTTTTTCCATTCAACTGACATTCACTGCTGCCCAAGAAACAGGGCACCAAGGGTTCCCTGGGAAGTTTCGTCTTAGGCTGCTATATATTACTATTCTATCGAATTGGTAGTGACTAGACCCAAAATTACCCATGACGGAACTTCGACATGGGGCTTATTATTCCGATACAAGGGCGCCCGTCAGAACTTCTTTCAGTTATAGATGTAGAGAATGTATGAATATACAGAATTTGAAATGTAAAAACAACATGATGATAGTGATAAATAAACTGAAGAAGATTATGGTACTAAATATTCCGAAACAATGTTCATACTGACTTGTCTATTTTGATCTTCTCCCTCATCATAGAGCCATTGTTCAAGCCCATCAAGTTGGCTCACAAGCCGATGGCGCTGATCGTCAGCAACAAAATCATGGAGTGTTTCTCCCTCAGATAATTTTCCACGCAATTCATACACATACTCTTCAAGAGCGTTGCGGGCATCTGCACGTTCCTTCTCCTGCCGATCTTGAGCTTGCATTTTGCCCTATAAATATATTATATCATGA
The DNA here is from genome assembly GCF_028537555.1 of Battus philenor. Lineage (NCBI taxonomy): Eukaryota > Metazoa > Arthropoda > Insecta > Lepidoptera > Papilionidae > Battus > Battus philenor. Next base: position 7,055,460 of record NW_027181704.1, read on the forward strand.
TAGCAGGATTGAAATAGTCAATAAAAATTTCTAAATTCTAATATCTCTTTATCATTATATCAGCCGATAGACGTCCATTGCAAGACTTAGATCTCTCCTAAAGTTTGCCACAATGATCGGTTTTACGCTGTCTGCATTCAGCTACTTCCCTCGACCTTAATTATGTCGTTGGTCCCCCTAATGGCGATCAAGAGCCAGTAAATGCATCTAGGATGCATTTACTGGCTCTTAATCGCCACGCGAGAAGATTTCTTACATGGTATGTATGAATGGAGAAACAAAAAACCTGTTTTAATGTTAAGCCAAATTTTGTTATTCTTACCTCTTGTTCCATGTAGGAGTTAAGTTCTTGCTGCGAATAACCATGTGTACGAGTATCAATGGGAAGCTCAACAGTCTTAACAAGCACTTTCTTTGCTTTATCTTTTGATTTATCCTTTTTATCATCAGCACTCTCCTGTAAGTAAACAACCAAAGTTCATAACTTTAAGATTATAAAAATCCCCACCACCGTCACAGCTTGGAAGTTTAATTCATTCAAATTTAAAGCAAATCTTATATAAGCTATGTTATAGATATTTCCAAGCAATGCGATGACCCATTTGCACCTAAATACACAATTATAAGCAATATAATAATAGTATAACAATCATACACCCCATAATCACTCATTAGAACAAATAGGAAAAACAAAACAATACTGTGGGTATAACAAAAACATGCGTGGACACAGAGTAACTTCGCTGAAACTTCAAACAAAATATACATCTTCAAAATCATTTAAAAGCCTCATGAGAATACTGTGCAAATGGGGCCTCATAATGAGGGTGGGGACAATGCAACACTTGTGATGTTTGTTGCCTTTTAGAGTTATGAATGCACACTATAAATATACTAAATATCAATATTAAATATTAATAAAAATATATACATAAAAAATAGATTCAATAATAAAAATGTAGTGTATACTGAAGTTTTTGTTTGATTCTATATATACAGAGATAAATACATAAGCAAAGATGAGTCTATGTTAAAATGTATGAAGTTGTAAATAATGTCTGGCAACAAACATCACAACCAATCGACAAACGCTCTACCATCACATACCCCGCTGAACCACTGGCCTACTCTCTGTGTCCACGATTGTTTTTGTTGCGGCTCGCCTTTCATTTCATCTTCTCTCACCTCTTGGCTCTCCGGGCCGTTTTGCTGTGTATCTTGAGCCCCCCCATTAGTATCCATAGGTGCTTCTTGGTTGTTCTGATTTTCATTCACGTTTTCCATGTCTACATTGTCATTTTGAGAAGAATCTTGTTTTTTCTCAACAAGAGATGCAGAAGCAACCGTAATGATACCATGAATGTTCACTCTGACTTTAAGTTTTACTTTCTGTGATTCACCTTCTGCAGTTGGTTGAACATCACGAATATTCCATTGTCCTATATGAAAAGGAAGAATCAATCAGACTTATTTGTTAATGGGTGTTTTATAATCTTTTAAAAATTGTACTTAATCTTACCAATGAAAGAATCTGGGTAAGGCACTTGGTCTGAATAGTAAGCACTGACAGAAAAAGGCTCCTTCCTGTAGAAGGTCAGCATCTTTGAAAATGGAGATGCATGGAAAGCTGGGAAAACCTGTAATAAATTAAGGTTACATAAATATAAATTTACAATAGTATAATGATGATTTAATGGTGGTTAATGACAATATCTTTCATATATCATTAAAATTTGGTGATTATTATATGTATTGGTACCAGACAGTAGTAGTAGTTCTTATAGTAAATGTATTTTGGTATTGGTATTCATATCTTCTTTCATTTTTCTTAGAAAATAATAGAGTTAAATTAAGAAAAAGAAACTATTTTCCTGAGATGATGATATTCCCTAGTATGTGTAGTTTCTCTCTCTTTTGTCTCTTTACATATCCATATTTTTTCGATATAAATGTGCTTTAATATCAAAAGCACTGCAACTTTTATACCAATATTAATCTTGTCTTCCATTTTAATAATTTTTGAGGGGGTTATATACTTGTTTTATATTTTTAATATTCTACATATCTTACCTCCATATCACCGTCTTCTCCTCTCGCAGCATCCCAAGCGAGGCGCACCGCATACGGCTGAACATCGGTAATATTAAACTCTCGGACACGAACTGCAGGACTTAACATAGCGCATTGCAAAGCTGCACCACGGGCTACTGATTCATCCTGAAATGTTATAATGATTTTTAATAATGATTAAAACAATTTTGTATTATAAAATATCAATATTACGTGTAAAAGTATACAAAAATATATAAACTCTTCCAAATTGTGCTGGTATAGAACTATAATTGCATTTGTATAGAGACTTCACTGATTAAATAATATTGCATAAGATTTTAAATTATTGTTTTATTATTTTAATACCTGGTTCAATGTAGTCGAAGCATGTTTTCCAAACACTTGTTCAATCAAGCTTTTCACTGCAGGAATTCTGGTGGACCCGCCCACAACCTCTACAGCAGAGATATCTTCAGGCCTCATTTCTAGAAAAGGAAAAGTAAAATTTAACTTGAGTTTGTTAAATGGTAATATTGAAGGATTTCTTTGTGTAAAAACAATTTACATTTGATCTGTAGTGTGTGTAGTAGAAAAAAACTTTGATTTACAGTGTCTACTTTTTATATGTGGATTTATTTATCTTTTTTACAACTTGTGTAATGGCAGATTTAATGCTTTATAGGCATTGTCTGTAAGTCAATCCAATCAACTGAATCAACAAGAAAGTCAAGTACAGAGAAACAAAGAAAGAATATTAATAACTGTAGACATACTAGCATTGTGCAGGAGGGCTCTCAGTGTCCTTTCGACTCTGGTGAAAGTCTCTCCACATAGCTGTTCCATTTGGGCACGCTGCATATCACCAGAAACATCACGTTCCTCCATGAAACATTCAATGTTAAGAGGCAGACGGGTACTGTTTGCAGACATTTGCTTTTTTAATTTCTCAACTTCTTGCAACAGACGCAAGAAAGCCCTGTAATTAAAATTTCACTTAAATTATCTAATGAATAAAATTTAATATGGATTGTAGAAATCAGCATTTATGGCAGGTTTTACTTTTGTATTTTCATAAAAACAAGAAAGTAAGTGGTTAAGCCACATTGAAATTTAGAAAAAGGATTAATTACCTCTGATTTTTCTTGGGATCCAACTTATACCTTGTCAAGAAATCTTGACAGAAATATTCAGCTAATGCCATATCTATGTCTCTTCCACCACAGTATGGATCAGTGGCTGTAGCTAAGACACGAAGTTTACCTTTGTTAAACGCACAAGCTGCTACCTAGAAAATATAAAAGATAGTTGTAAAAACAAGAAAACAGAACTATAATTTTATATAATATAAATTTAACATTTATGGTATGAATTATTATTTTGCAGAATTTAAAATAATACTAACTTGAAGAGATGTATAACCAAAATCAACAAAAACTACATTTCTTGGTTTTTCTTCAGGTGCTGGCAAATCTTGTTTATAAATACCATATGTAAGGGCAGTGGCAGTGGTTTCATTCATAAGACGCAGCACGTTAAGACCTAAAAACAATTTTTCTTAATATTATTAACTATTTACATTACGAATAATAAACAGATCAAACAAGTTTGAACTTAAGATGCATTTTTTTGGGTGTTTATAGAACATTAACAAATAGTCCTAACTACTTTTGTCAAATGATGGAACTGACAATTTAGACATTTCTAAACTTTATGTGAAAAGAGTATTTCATCTCAGGAGATAAGGTATAGTTAGGATGTATTCTAAGAATTTATACTTGTTTGAACTTTCAGCCTATTTATTTTACCTTATGAAGCACAATATAGATAAAAAAATATAGTACATAACATATCCTTATTTTTGACTAAAAGGAAATAATCAATTCCTTAGAACTACAATCCTTTATTAAGTGCCATTTGTGTTTGGAAATATGTTACTAACTTTAGGTAAATCTCGTACTTTAATATGAACTTAAATATTAAATAATAAAAAATGCTAAAGCATTTACACTCATTTTTAATCACCCATATTCACAAATAGAACACATAACACAATGTCAAATTAAAGATGATGTAATTTGAAAGAATAAGGTTAAAAGGTTGTTTCTACAAAGAGTATATGTAATCAATGCATTTCTAAATGAATGAGGAGATTCTCATATGTTAAATGACTTCATTTTAGAAGATCATCTATTTAAAGATGAGTCGAACATAGTTAATTCAATATGGATAAAACATGTTACATAAGAAAATGCTAATTATTATTTATCCTTGAAACAAAATTTCTTTTTGAAAAAATTAAATGTCTATAGAATGTTCTATAGACAATGTAAAGTAACAAAAATCAAATTAGATTTTTATATTTCACATACATTTTACAATTTGGGTTATTTTCAGTAATAAACTGCCATTTTAATAAAATGTATTAAAGTTTATTTTTTTAGTAATAAAAATAAAATGAGAATAATTTTAAATATCAACTAAAACTAAGTTTTTTTTAAATTTAAAAACAATTTTTCACATTTTACATATATTTCTTTAATGTTACCTATCTGGTATTGTTTTTGCTATAATTGCCAGAATTTGTTATAAGGCCAGTCTGATCCAATTAGAAAGTTTATTTGTCAAGATTGTCTCATTAGAGCACAGAAATAAACTTTATGTTGTGGTTGGTAACCAACCACCAAAGGTTTGTTGAAAAAACACTAAATTATATAAAAGAAAAATGTAAATCTGGAAAATAATCTTACCTGATATTGCAGCAGCATCCAGCAAAGCATTTCTTTCAGCATTTGTAAAGTAGCTTGGGACAGAAATTACACAGTCATTGATCTGTGTTTGTAATGCTGTTGATGCTATATCCTTCAGCTTTGTAAAAAGCATTGCTGTAATCTGTAGTGAAAAATATTATTTCATATAAAAAAGAAGGTTAAGTCTTAAAAGAATAATACTATGATACTTTTATTCAACTTTAGAATTCTTATAAGTGTCAAGGTCTCACATGTCAATCAAAGAGCAACATAACCTAATAAGAACTGAGTATGTTGAATTGAATTTTTTATATATAAGGATTATAATTATAAAGATTTTCAGTATATTAAATACAATTGTATTAATAAGAATAATTATACCTGTTCTGGGCTAAAAATGTTATCTTCGCCGAGATAATTAACCCTGATGCCGATGCCACCATCTCCCCTCTGTTCTACTTTAAATGGAAAATGCTTCAACTCTTTTTGTACGTGTGGATCTGAAAACTTTCGACCTAAAAGCCTCTTGAATCCAAAAACAGTGTTTTTCATGTTTGTCACCATTTGGTTCTTTGCTGCTACTCCTAGGATCCGATTCTTCGGTGAAAAGGCGACACATGATCTATAATTATCAAATATGTAATTAATTATTTTAGTCATAATTAATATAATTTAAATCAAATTCTAAATGTTGTGACGGATTTTACATTCGTAAAATGCCTTAGTCATTGCGCGAGAGCGAAATCTATATTATAAAAATTATTAAATTACTTCGTCCAAGGAAGGAAAAATTAAACATACATTTTTTGATAAATATGCTTATGATGTGCTTTTTAATTGAATTTAAATAATCAGAGAAAATTTTTAAGCCGTCATTTGTCAAGGAAACATGTCAAAAAAATAACCAAAAATGATAAATGGAAAATTGCTAAGTATTAAGTAGTAAAGCAAATGTTAGTAAAATTTATAATAAAGTATTACTCACGGAGTACCCCTTAAACTATAGTCGTTGGCTATTGTCTCAATGCCACCTGCTTTTGCTACAGCAATATAACACGATTCATTACCGAAATCAATACCTATTACGGACATTGCGGCCATTCTTTATCACTAATTGCAGTTAAAACTCCAAGTTTTCTTTAATTACTAATAATCAGTATACAAAAACACGTTGTTCTCTGACGACAATCAATCAATCAATTGCAGAAATGAACGCCGGCTTAATCGCAAGACTTTAGCACTGCACTACAGACAGTACAAATTCAATGTATGTCCATCCGTCTAGAGGAGGTACCCGAATTTTCTAGAAGCACAGATAATATAATGAAACAAATGTTTTAATATCTGTTTCATAAAATACTATAAATACATGACTATGAAATTTATATTTAAATTTAAGAAAATACCATTACATTAAAACTAAAATATTAATCGATCGTATTATGAAGTGACGAATGTTAAAAAAAAATTTCTGATCATCAAAGACCGAATGGGTTAAATCTTCAATCAGACAACTCATAAAAATTGCAGACATAGTAGTTTTATAAATAATTACTATACTTCGATGAGATCGTGAAACAATACATTATTTTTCGTCCAAGATTAAATTTCTAGGAATGTGTTCTTGGGTACACAACATTACCCTTTAGAGTTCCTGTAGCTATAATGTTCGTAATCTATCGTATGCGGGGCAGTATGAATTGATGGATCGTCTATTGAGTTTTTGGATCTAGTTTTGTTGGTTTTCATTGCTTATTTGAATAGAAAAATCTTACTCTGTTCATTATTTCCGAGAGATAAAACCGATAACCTGCAATATTATTAACATTATACCACTGTTCTAAAACTAGACTACTACTATTTATCTCTGGCTCTCCAAATTTGAAATTATATAACAATATTTTATATATAACAAAAATTATAAAACATATACTATGTGTCCTAACTTTCAGAAAACTGAATAGAAATTCCACAGAAAAATTATTTTTGGTTAAAATTAAATTATCACGGTAATTGTATTTTGTATTATATTATCGGTAGTAAAGAAATTTACACCAGATTTTTTTATTTTATTAGTAGATATTATTTAATCAGTTCTCTATAAACTATTTAATAATTTAGTTAACAAATTCAATTAGTCATTGTTTCCTTCTTAAGAAGAAATAATGCTTATTTACGCATATGTAAGTTCGCGCAAAATTGTATTGTAATATGATTTGTCGTTAAGGAATGACTACTGCATAGCGTTATGTTCGCTTACTTTGCGGGGTCACCTTCAAGTTAACGCTCGCTTTTCCATTCAAGAGCAATTACGAATTCAATCGTTATCACGCTCTATTTAATATTCTTTCAGAATTTCAGGTGCATTAAGAAGTTATAATGAGTAGTGAACCTTCAGCAAAACGTACGAAAATGAGCGTTCTTGATCAGTTAAAACAATTTTCCACTGTTGTGGCCGATACCGGAGATTTTGAAGGTTAGGATTATTATTCCTTTAATTATTTATTTTTATGTACAACTTTTTTTAAAAAGTGCTTCTGAGAAAATTTTTATTAACTATATTGGCAAATATTTATATTTTTAATTAGCTATGAAAGCATACAAGCCTACAGATGCCACAACTAATCCAAGCCTTATCCTTTCTGCTGCTGGAATGGAACAATATCAGCATTTACTTGACAAAGCTATTAAATATGGAAAAGACTGTGGAGGGTAAGATTTCTTTTCTATATCTCTATCATTTGAAAAAGACAATTTTGAAAAGATTCCTTGTAATAATCTTTTAAACTGAATTTGCTGTTAATACATTTGTTTGTTTGTTTAAAATTTATCTTTTTCTTTTCAGAACTGTTGAGGAGCAACTTGCTGAAGTATTGGATATGCTAAGTGTATTATTTGGTTGTGAAATTCTAAAAATTATACCTGGAAGAGTTTCTGTAGAGGTCGATGCCAGGTATATTTATTTTATTTCATTTTTCAAGTTATTTTAGTGGAATACTATAAGCATTTTTGTTATGTAAATTAAAAACAAAAATTGTTGGTGATGCAATTGCTGGGTATTTCTTATTTGACACATTTTCTCTTAAACCACAGTGGTACAATAAGGTAATACCTGTTGGTAAGTGATAATAATTGTTCATAATAACCTGACGCCATATTTCCTTTGGAAGTCATTAGGAAACATTGTGTCAGACTAAATACTTGATAGTGCATTAATTACTTGTGCAATGGTAGCCCAGCAGAGACAACTTACCAGAGAACTGAGACTTGCAATTGTAGGTCGCCGGTCCTCTGTTATATTCCCCCATTAATATGTTTGGGGGACTCCTAAGCCTTGCAGTGGACATTCGTGGACTGAAACAGAAACAACAAATACTACTTAAGAGGAAGTGTCATAAGCTTTACATAAATAGACACATTATTTAAATTAAAATGAGCATACAGCTTTTTAAGATATATTCCTCCTTACTGTTGTGTATTTATATAAGGTATAAATTGTTTCTATGGTAAATAGCCCACTGTAAATAGGTCAATATAATGCATCTCATTTTTCTAATTCCTAAAAAGACAATAGGCAGTGACACAATATATATCAGTTTATAGTGTTACTGAAAGTGCAGTACCCCATATTAGGAAAGCGCCAAGTGGAGGCCGAAGAAAAAAAGAGCATGAGTGCCAGGGGAGCGTTGATAGCAGACTAATGGAACAGACAGGCCAATACTTTCCCCATCCCTCTAACATATTTTTGTCACATGTTTATTTATAGGTTATCATTTGATAAGGAAGCCAGCATGACCAAGGCAATTAAACTGATTAGCATGTTTGCTGAACAAGGCATAAAAAAAGAGAGGATTTTAATCAAATTAGCATCTACATGGGAAGGCATTCAAGCAGCTAAGTATGTATGAGACATGTGTTTTTGGTATGTTATGATCACATTTAGGATATTTCAAAACATACATTATAATTATAATAACATGAATTGAACTCTGTAGTTATAGAAGGTATCGTTATTTTGGACAAATTTAAGGATGCAAATGTACAAGAGAGACTGTTTCTTGTGTGGGTAACCTAAATAGAGTTTTTGTTGTTAATCTATCTATTAGATTTTCCATGAAACAAAATTTTAGGTAAACATTTGAATATATGATTTCTGCCTAAAAAGTTTTTATAGAATGTAGGTACAGGACTAATAAATGTTGTTAAGAAATCATTAAAATAATTTTCTTTTTAAGAATGTTATGTGCTTACTTGTTAAAGTCATATCAAGTATTTGTAATTTTTGTTAAGGTAAAAAATGTTTTATTTATTTATTATTGGATAACAACAATAACAGAAATAAATAATACCTGACATTTAATTTGACACGTAAATAAGAGCAAGGTATTTATTTATTTTGTAAAGCATTATCTTTGTCCCTTGCATTCATCAAGCAGACTGAGCACTGTGATAAAGACAACAATCTTCTAAATTGAACCTGACCAATCTTAGCCACAAGTCTTACTCAGCGGCTCTATGTGCCAAATCAAATGCCAGACACTGTATTTTCATTGTAATAGTATGATGAATAATAAGTATTTGTTACATAATTATGAGAAGTGTATTAATTCTATACATTGTATCATGATACTTTTTAGAGAACTTGAGAAAAAACATGGAATTCACTGTAATCTCACTCTACTATTCTCGTTATATCAAGCTATTGCATGTGCTGAAGCAAATGTTACCCTAATATCACCATTTGTTGGGCGTATTTTGGACTGGTGAGTAAATGCTCTGGATGAATTATTTTTGCTTTACTTCTAACAATAACAGTCTAATGCTACATAATTGGAGGATACACAGAACAAATATTAATTTATTTCCTCAAATTTGAATGGCCATTAATTTAAAAGTAATGTTTAGTGATGGAATTATGAAAGTTACTGGATATCATATTTTTTTGGGCAATTAATTATAATCTTGGGTATATTATAAATGGGTTATGTGTTAATGATTTATTCATTATTGTCACTACAGGTTCAAAGAACATACAAAAAATACATATGAAGCCAAGGATGACCCTGGTGTTTTGTCTGTTACTCGTGTATATAACTATTACAAGAAGTTTGGTTACAACACCCAAGTTATGGGGGCATCATTCCGTAATACTGGTGAGATTCGGGAACTGGCTGGTTGTGATTTACTAACCATTAGCCCTAAATTACTACAGGAGTTGGCTAACAGTGAAGAGCCTTTGAAGAGAGTAAGTAAAATTGGTTTCTAGTTTTAACATTAGTATATGCAAATTTTAAAATGCATTAAAAACTTTTTAATAGCAGTAATATTCTTTGCAACAGAGGAAATACTTCTCTGTATAATTTCAATAAATAATACATATAATTTATAACCAGAGATCTGATACTTATTATCTGATCTGATCTTTACTTAAAAAATTGTTGGTTTATTATGCAAAGCAATTTTTTTATCGAAAAATCGCAGATTGCATATGGTCGAAAGACATAAATATTATTATTTGTATGTGCAAAACTGCAAAGTGGACTTGCTCATGTAGGCTCTTAAGGCATTTATATGAATTGCTGAACTATACATTACTTAATGTGTAATATAGATATTTTTATGAGTATAAGTATGGTTCTCAAGACACAGAGATAAATTTAATCTTAGCGACATAACTGGTTTTGCAAGAAATAACGCTAACAAAGTTGCATGATTTTTTTTTAATTTTTAGGCATTGGACCCAAAGGTTGCGGCAAAAAGTGATATAGAGAAGATATCGCTCACGGAAGCGCAGTTCCGTTGGCATTTGAATGAAGATCAAATGGCGACCGACAAATTGTCGGAAGGCATTCGAAAATTCGCAGCAGATACTAGAAAATTGGAGTCGCTCATTAAATCAATGCTGGCTAAAAAGTAAATGAGGCTTTACTTAATAGCTCGGGGAAAAATATTTGGGTGGATGTTGATTTAACTTTTTGGTTACTATTTTTATTTGTTTAATTTTTAAAATTTGCTTTTACCGTGGGGGACTTGGCATTCTCAATAATTTTTAATGTACCGTACTTAGTAATTGGTCCAATGTTTATTGCAGGATATATTGTTATTTATAAAGTGACACCAATTTTGTGCATAAGTAATAACATTTTACATTTTATATTTACATTATGTAATTTTTTAAATATATATCATTGTAAATTCAAACTTTTATTATTATATACAATAGAATTTAAGTATGTTTTTAGTAGTAAGAGTATGATTTATTGCAAAATGCAGTGCCTTCCTGTTTTGATACATTCCTACGCCAATATTTACGCGAATATTTGTACATTGCCAAATTTTTGAATTTATTAAATTTTATTAAAGCATACATGCCGTTTTAATTTTTTTTCCTTAACAGTTACGATAGTTTTAAATCAAACCATTCTATTTTATTATATCAGCTTGTCAATATCTCTTTTTCACGTAAATTTAATGACTTGTCACCCATGTTAAACTTAATTCAATAGAAGAAAAATGTGTGAAATCATTAGTCAAAGTTTAATGTCTACAAAATTTTTGATTTCAATAGTAATTTTTACTAACAATTTAAAAATAAATTGCTTACAAATAAATTTTTGACACAAACATTAATACGTAGTTTTTCTTTCAATATTTTTGGATATAAACCTTTTATTAACTTTGGATGTAAAATTACGAACTGAGCCATTAACTGCTAAAGAGCGGAACCTATCTTTTCCAGTTAAGTTCTTCTACGAGAGCAGTTGATAATAATAAAAATTAGGTTTAGAACCTCTTATATCCGAAAACGCTAATAAGAAATCTTAATCTTTTTTTTTGTAAATCTCTATTCTTTTATTTTAAATTATTACATTTATAGGTAATTTAGGCTATTAACTAGTTTTATTGAGAAACGAAAAGAATTACAAATACCGTTGTTTAATATCTAATTTTGTCTTGAAACATGGATTTTATTAATTAGTAGATATATTAGAGTTAAAATGAAAAGACATATTTGTCAATATCATAAGTCAATATTTGTTATGAATATTGATTACTTAAAGTTATTGCTAGTATGGGGTGCCCAGAACGAGCCCGCGCAACGTCCCGTAATCAATACGTTGCTCTACTTTTAAGCGACCTTACGCTTCTAAGCGACTGCCCGCTTTCTGCCTGCGCCTTAATATCGACTCTGATTTTGATTTAGCCAATATAAATCACTCATATCACAATATTTACATATAAAAGTTGAGGCTTCATATATATCGATCGTATAACAATAAAATTAAGTAATATATGTGGAAGAAATGTGAATATTCGTATATTTAGTAACATATATTTTTTTAATAAAACATTATGCTTACTATACTTGCAAATTTGTAAGTCTATATAAGTAATAAATATAAAAATTACAGAATGGTGCATTTTCATGCGCACATAGATTTTGATCAATATTAACTCTCAATAGTTTATAGATATTATTTATAAGGGCTGGCTTAAATGTTTTTAATGTGTAATTTGTACTTCATTCGTTCATTTAGAAGTGTTTTTGTACTCCATTGTATTAATTTAAGTGTATTTGTACTCCATTGCCAGTAACATAATTAGTTCATAGATCAAGAAGTATCTCAGTAGATGAAAATATAATTTTCGAGACTGAATGCTTCGTAGTTTTTTTTTGAAGTAATATTGCGGTAGTGAATGTCATACTTGATCTAGATCAGGACATTTCCATGTGATTTTCGCGTAGGGGCGAGGGGAGAGTGGCGCGACGAAGGCGGGGACTTGATATTGACCTAGATGTTCATTCAAAGTTCGGTCGATGCGAAACTTGACATCTGCGCGGTGCTGCGTTTTATGTTTTTCGTTCTCATGTGTATTCAACCCGATCGGCTCATTATTTGTTTATTTCTTAATGTTGAATGAGATGTCTTGCAATATATTTTGTAGTTATAATACATATTTTTTTTAAATCAACACGTGGTTAATTGATAGCATGGATTAAGATCCGTGAAGTGGAATGTGCATTACAGCGCCCAGTGCTTTCAAAGCGACGTTACGGTGATCTTTTAAAAATGTTTATAAATGTCCCTCTTCTCTAACTATTATAGATTTATTTTTTGAAAAATGGAGAACTCTGCTCATATACCCGCAGTTGCAAAAAATATTCCTCCAATGGATTTAAAATATTCGGAAGTGAGTATTGATAAATAAATTTACTTTCGTTTTTAATACGGCAAAAGAAGTAGATTCATTATATTAAAAAAATTATTATGGTTTATAACTTAGTGATGTATTTTCTGTTATAAGCTATCATTGATTTTTTAAATTATTTACAAAACAAAGTTTAGCTATTTAATTTAAAAGTGTAAGTATCTATGGAATAAATATACGTAATTTGTAAAAAGTATTGAAGAAGTTATAAAGTTTTTAAGAATTGAATAAAATTTGTTATACCAAACTACCTCATACATTAATTTTATACATATCTGAAATAATTTTCTTTGAAAAAATATGAGCACGTTCCTCTTTATATTAAACCAGTCTCTTTTGTTTTTAAATAAATGTAAACCACTATTGAAACATGGTAAGAATTTGAAAAAAATATTGTTTAAAAGTTATTAATAAGTTTAGATGTTTTTTCTCTGCTATGTTAACAGAACTTTAAGTTATAACTGATTATTTTAATAAGTCAATATTTATAGCGGCATGTGAAAATTTCGACAGTAACTGTGCATTATAAAACAATTTCATTATGTATAGACAAATCGCAAAGTAAATTAAAAAAAAAGAAAAATAGAAAATAACCTTAATATTGTATTTATAATTTATACATTATTTTTATTTATTTTACTCCTTGTTATTACATTTAGAAACCTATTATTTTAAGTATTTTGATAAGATATTTCTATAAATAGATTACTTTTCATTAATTAAGCTACTTTGGTATTAATTGAATGCTATTAGTTTTAATATAATATATAGCAATTGAAATTTAGTCTTTTGTGTTAAACAAACCTAAGTAGAGGAGATATCGAAATTAAATATTTATTTGTGTTAACTAAAACATGGCTTATTTTTATTTTGATTTTAACCGTATCATAATTTATTAATCATTTTCAATATCTGATTAACTTTTATTATTTAAATATAATATAGCATCTATAACACACCTTGATAAATTACAGTGTGCAAAATTTTGTTAAAAAGTTGACAGGGTTTTGGGACAGGATGACATTTTTTTCGTTTTCTCCGAAACTGTAAGGTTAACGAGGTTAATTTTTAATGAGTTCTTTTTTCAACAGTGTAAGGAAAATATAGGAATGGAGCGTGTGACGGAGGAAAAGGAGCCTGAACGCGGGAATTGGACCGGCCGGTTTGACTTTTTGCTGTCGCTTCTAGGCTACAGTGTAGGCTTGGGCAACGTGTGGCGGTTTCCGTATCTCTGCTATAATAATGGAGGAGGTATTTTATTAAGTTAAACAGCCTAAGTATCTCTAAGTATCGTATCAAGTCTAATATCCAAAGATAATATCCAAAAGTCGTAAAATATTTCTGCACGATACATTCGTCAATAATATTTGGTCAGGGCGTTATTTCCTTCAAACTAAATTAGTCACAGCTTAATGATTTTTTATTTGTGACACAAACACACACACACACATATATATTTTATATAAAAAATTTATATATATATATAATCCAGCGGCGCTTGATTTTCAACGAACGTGTATATATATTGAGCCATGATGTATCGGGTCCTATCCAAATTGAGAAATCTGTATTTGATATAATTTTAATGAAGAAAAAAAACATTTGTTTATGAAAATAGTTTCAAGTCGACGTCACCTGAAGAATATTCCCAGAATAATATTATGACATAAATGCTTGTGATGGTACATAAGGCTTGCTTAATCTTTCTGAATACCAGCTGTACTACAGAAATGTTTAAATAATGTTGTTGCCTTCAACAACCAAATTCCAGGCTGTTTATATTCACATGGAGATGGATAGTATACGATGATCTAGAGGACGATATTAAAGAGCATACGTTAAAGAAAATAAGATCGTGAAAGACCAATAACGGTGCAGCCTGACTTAGAAGTTAAGATTTTTTTTTTAAATTCAAAATGAGAATTAAATATAAGCCTAATATTGAAACGTGGCGTTCTCTTTAACTTGCATAGACTATAAATAATTTATACAAATTGAATATTAGTACCATAAAAAATACACTAGTATTCATCTATACGTGAATTTTTTTTAATAAAACTGTCCCAGACACAAGTTTATTAAGTTCAAGTAATAATAAAAAAGAAGTGTTAGGAATGAATAAGATTATGCATGTTTTAATATGCAGTGGCGACTTTAGTATGTTTCAAATACTCTTGAGAATAATATTATATAACCCTGACGTAAACTATACGTAACTTTTCTTATAATGGCCTCTAGAAATGATCTTCGCTGGGTTAAGTGTAAAGAAAGATTTTTTAATATCTCACATAGTAAACTAGCTGTCCCCCGCTTGCTTCCCGTGGTCCGCACTGCCTATTGTGGGTTTAATTTCATAAAATAGATTCCTAGTATTTTTTGCTATGCCAAAAATTTATACAAAAACCAAGTTTGAAAAAATTTACGTTGAACAAAATGCATTTTTTTCATTAATGTACGCCTCTCGACTGCAAGAGGTTAATCCTGTGGCCCCTTACGAGAGAAAGAGAACTCGTCCGCACCATGCCTATCTCAGATGCATGTGAATTCATGCGAGGCTCCTCCTTAAACCCTAAAAGAGGTCTTAGTCCTATACGTCCTTGAACCCGCGGAATCTACAAATGCCATTTGGGCTTTTTATTAAGATTTTTTCTTCCGCTCTCCTATCTGAATCTATAACAGGAATACTTTTTTCAGTATTTTGTTCATCATTTTTCTTCTTACATACTTAACATAATCTCGCATTATCTTTTCTTCCTTACTTTCTTTTACTCTATATTCTTATTTGCATTCTGTTCATGCAACGATTTTTATCCGTCGCCTCATTTCTCACAATATTACATTTTTATTGTTTTCTTTATAATTATTTACATTTTTCTATTATTACGTTTGTTAATCTTTGCTATTAAAATTTGTTTTTTTTTTACTATATTACAGCTATTTATCACTTTTACCTGACCTTAGATTTTGTTCATAGTTATGACTTTCTTTATGACCTCACGCATCAGGGAGGCGATGCTGTGAATCTCTACCTTCCGTCCTAGCTCGATTTCTATATATGTTTGTTTTTTTAATACTATATTACAGCTATTTATTACTTTTACCTGACCTTAGATTTTGTTCATAGTTATGACGTTCTTTATGACCTTATGCATCCTGTATCAGGGAGGCGATGCTGTGAATCTCTACCTTCCTTCCTAGCTCGATCCCTATATGTTAGAATACCACTGAATAAAGGACAGTTCGTAATTACGTGCACCACGCCCTCGTCCTCCGCAGAGTCACAAGTGCACGACGGACTCTCCTTGAGTTTAAATCTAGGCAGGTAATCAGCGATTCCCATGTGCCCTGTGATCATTGGAAAAACCGAACCAAACCCGTGTCATAAACTAAAGGGTTCGGTTTTACAGAAGATAACGCGTAAATTAAACTCATTAACGCGGTAATCATATCATCTACCACAATCACTACATCTCGTTAGTATCAAAAAATAAATATTTTTGCACCAGTCTTCTACTCACCCTTATTATTAATAATTTTCTGAGAATGATGGCTATGTTCTAGATATTTTGAGATATTTAAAAGTGCAAAGGCAAGAAAATCGATTATGTTAAATATACCAAAAACTTTGATGTATGATTTCTTCTAGATAATTATAGGACATACATTTGTAATATACATATGCGATATACGTTTAATATACGAGTTGTGATAATGAAAATTTATAGAATATCAAAAATTAAACTAAAGTAATAATAATAATAATATTCTGGACAATGTACGTATCGTTGCATATTATAAGAGTATTGTGCAAAGCAATAAGTCAACTTATTCTTGTGCATCTTTTTCACGAAGTTTTCAAACGCAGCCATCAGCTTCGGCATCTTAAAACCGTATCCTACGAAGTTTTTGTTTCATTTTTGAGTATCAATTATAGTCGCCAAGTCCAAGGTTGTGAATAATAATAATTCCGCATCAGTGCATAGTTAAATACTTGGTTATTCGTATGGCAGAGTGCGTAGATGCGTTGTTCTGATGACAGAGAGATGCTGCGTGGACCTTGTTCTCGAACTATCCCTAATCACACGCAAACTAAAAATAATGGTAGTATATCACTTCACCTAACGCATAAAAGATCGTCCAAAACATGTAATATAATCATTACTGAGATTAGAATAATCAGTTTTGTGTATGGTTGTACTTAAATATAGTAACACAAAGTGGAGCCCCATCACCAAAAGCTACCCAAAGTCTATCGTGACTAAGACTGCAACGAAAATTGAAACTTTTAAGATACTGCCAATTTTTAAAAATAATTGACAGAATTAAGTGATGTGCGTGTAAGATTAGTAAGCGCAAAAATTATTCAATATCATTTTTAAACTAGCCAGTTCTAAAAACTTTCATTGTTTGTTACCAACGTATAATTAAAAAAAAAGTTAATAATTTTTTTTAAATATTTCATTTTATAAATATACCTGCAATCTGGAATTTGTAATTACATTTACGGAGCGTGATATAATCATTAAATATCGTCATAAATTTTAAATATTAAAATTGAGAACCATGGCCGTTCACTGTTTTCCGGTTTCAACTTAACTGTTTTTTGTTTAGCTGCCTTTTGTTCGTATTTCAAATAGCGGACTGTTTCCAGAGAAATGCTTTATGTAAAAACTGCGCGGAGCGGTATTTCCGCCATAAGTAGACGAATGGTGTTGTTTGAGTCTTTCTTGATTTAAAAGTAGAAATATATATATACCTACATTATAAAGTGAGAACTGAGTAAACATGTTATGTAAGTGCTATAGAATATAGCAGCACACTCATTTTCTCGCATTTCATATAATGAGTCTGAAATCTTAAGGTTCTGTTTATGGAAGTCGTAACAGCTCACGGTTAAAATCATTTTAATTTCGAAAATTTTATGCTTTATGCATGTTACGTTTGCACGCGTACGTTAAAATTGCCTTCTATTGTTCAAAATACAATTATCCAAAACGAATTCCTTACCTATGTATTATCGTCGTGTCTATTAAGCTCTCAATTTACTCTGAAATAGTCGTTGTATTAAATAAAAATTTTATTATGAAATAATTCACGCACTATAACACAGATTATTTACACAGATTAAAATATGTATAATAATGTATCGGTTTTTGTAATCTAAAAGTATTTCAATTAACCCAATTGATAAAATATCTAAATTTAAAAGCTTTATTAATGTCAACTAGAGTAACGAAGGTATACAACCTATATAAGTCGATTCTCAGTAATGAAATGAATAATATTTGCCAATCATAAATTAATCACGTAATTATAAATAAACTTTGAATGTTTAATAATGAAATCGAATAACTTTAAAAACCAAGAAATTTAAATATTTATTTTTCAAATTTGCAACTATATTTTAACGCCGATTGGACTGTTACAAATTTTAAGTGTTTTAATTTCAGGGGCATTTCTCATACCGTTTACGATAATGCTGATAATTGCCGGATTACCTTTGATGTTCATGGAACTGTCTTTCGGACAGTACGCTGCTCTTGGTCCAGTGGCTGTCTACAACAGATTCTGTCCCCTTTTCCGCGGTCTAGGATACGGCATGGTTATAGTCTCAAGTATAGTCATGCTTTACTACAACTTGATAATAGCTTGGACTATTTATTACATGGTAGTCTCTTTCGTAAGTATCTTCTATCAACTGCCGTGGCAGAACTGTGACGCTGAATGGAGTACTAAATGTAAGTTATATGTCGATTTCATTATTGAAATATCTATTATTCATTTTATTAAAACAAAACATAATTTCAGATTGCTATTCGTACGAAGAAGCAGATGAATGCGAAGCTATTAATGGAACTTATTACTTAAGACAATGCTTAAATGAAAGTTATTCTACCTTGCATAATATTGCTGCTTTAGCCGACGTCGCGCTAAGAAAGCCCCCGGCTGAAGAATATTTCACGTAAGTGTAAATGATTATTTTAAATGACAAACCATTGCAGAAAAATTGGCTCGCTTGAAGTTGCGTCGCAGCAAACACATTTACACCCCGTTTACACCCATCATCCATTACGTAAATACACGATCTAAAAAAATGTCATGCTCGGTGAGAGGATATCAAAGCTTTTTTTCAATATACTTAACCTATGATTATTTGGTATATGTACTATACCAGTATAATCTATATTATGTTTTTTTTAGGTCGTTAATAACAATTGACTCTATATATTTTTGTATGTATTCGTTTTAAAGGCAGAATTTATTTTTACGATTTTAAGAGTTTTGTATTCTTAAGCGATTAAATATCCATAAATTAAAATAAAAATACTCTAGCAGTGGCAGACCGCCAGTAGAGGACTAAGACTTTTGACCGTAAGCTTGATTCCTGGAATACAATCAATTCACACTGCATTCATTACATTGGATTGCCACTGCTTACAAAGAAGTTTCCAGAGAATGGGCATCAGTGTCCTCTGCGTATCATACCACACTGCGATCGCCAAGCCGCCTGCTTAGCGTGGCCATTATGGTATATCCCCCATAGGTATCTTTGAAAGAGGCCTATGCCTTGCTGTGGGCGTCTATTTGTTGAAACGACAAGAAAAGTTGAGTGATGGAATGTGCTATACCAAGTCTCATGGTTACCTGTATACCCTATACACGGTCCTCTATAGGATATGTTTTTTAAAACCAAAGGTGGGAACTAAGTGCCTTCAGAGCTCTGCACCTCGAATCCAGTGAAACTGTGAATCAATCAATTAGCTAACCAATAGCAAAGAGTAGTTTTTTACAAAAAGATTTTAACGATCCATAACATAATTAGAAATGTAATCATCTGATTGCATTGCAGCTTTTTATGCATCATACGAGCTCAAAAGCGAGGTCATGCATTCACAGTACTTTATATTTCCACAAATCTGTTTTCATCCTTTGTTCGAAAGTTGACATGTTATTACAATATCGATTAATGTTTACGATAGATATTTTAACAATACCTTATAAATTGATTACATACTAACATAAAACTTTTGACTGTCATTACTATTACGTTTTTGAATATTATTTTTAAAATTAACGGTTAAACTTATTTATATTTTCAAAGGAACGTTTTAACTCGTTGTCACTTCGGTTTTAATACATCTCTACAATATCTTTTAAATATTTATTTTAAGAGATTGTATCGTTTCATTTGAAAATATATTTAACAGAGTAATTATTATTTATTATTATTAATTTTGAATAAAATGTTAATGGTATGGTTAATTCCATTGTTTTCAGTAACAAAGTTCTAGGATTATCATCGGGGATTGAGGAAACAGGTCAAATACGCTGGGGCATGGCCTTGTGCCTCTTTGCAGCGTGGTTAATTGTATTTCTCTGTCTTTTCAAGGGAGTTCAATCTTCAGGGAAGGTAAATATTATATTGTATTATGAGGTTTCGGGACAAAGAGACTATATATTTTATAGACTCAAAATGTAAAAAAAAGATATTTTTAACTTTTAAAATCGAATTAACCCTCAGTATATATTATAGTACATTGGTTTTCAAAAATAACTATTATATTTTTCGCAGATGCGCCATAAGCATATTTTGTAAATTAAAACTAAATTCAGATAAATATTTAATTCTTGGCAATAATATTACAAGTGCGAGGACACGAAGATGATGCGTCTATTTAATATGATGACATTTCCTTAGATATAAACTTTGTTACTAGCTAATGTTAATAGCAAATGTCTAATTTCTTATTCTTGCTTACATATATCGGTTTTTTAAATAAGATTCTTGATTGCTACTTTTAAATAATGAGAAAAAAAAATTACACCGGTGTTTATCTGTAAGTTTTATAACTTATCTACACTTATCTTCTCAATACAAAAGATGATTCATCTTATTATATTGCTACCGAAATCGTTGTACCGCGCCTTGAAAAAACGTGGTGAGGTGGGGGTGCGCATCCGTCGCGAGCGTTGTGGCGAACTAAGTGAACGAAAGGACCACATCCCCTGTCTTTTCATGCACGTACATGAGACACAATACAACGTTTTGGTAGTATTATACATAACCCTGTTATTTTACTAGCTGTAAAATCATTTAAAACCAAACACCAGTATTTGCGCAATTCGCAAATATAAAATAATATAATTGGCAGCGGTGGTAGTAATTTTCCTTGCAAACGCAAACTGTCGCTCGCAAAACAGACTCCACCAGTAAGGACTATGATTGTTGAGATTGTTTTTTAAGGTCGTTTACTTCACTGCGCTCTTTCCCTACGTGGTTCTGGTCATCTTGTTTTTCCGTGGCGTCACTTTACCTGGAGCGTCAACTGGAATTTTGTTTTATCTGACGCCTGATTTTAGCCAGCTGGCTAATGCACAGGTAAAATTTTACACATTTATCAAGCATTCTATGTCTCATAATTGAGTCATTATCATCATTTCAACCGCAAGTCGTCCACCGCTGAACATAACCCTCTTGTATAGATTTACATTAGGACCGGTATGAAACGGTCCACTGCGTGGGTAGATGTACCACGGTACGCTTATCGGTTCGTGGTCTGCACTCCAGACCCTTAAGGTCCCAGCGGCCATCTGTTCTGCCCGCAATTTGGCCTGCCCACTTCAACTTGTTAAGTCGCTGGGTTATGACAGTTACTTCCGTTCGCCTACGAATCTCCTCATTTGTAATACTATCTGGTAAATACGCATCCAAATATTCGATCTCTTATAATGGATAATCATCGTCATAAGCATATCAGCCGAAAGGCGTCCATTGCTGGAGTTATGTCACCGTCATAGAATAATGAATAATAATAAATATAACTTTTTTAATGAATAATAAAATTTAACAAGATATTTGTACACCATTCATTTCAGCTTTTTTATTGTTGTGTTTTTTAGTATTGTGTTTATTTACTTACAAAATATTTTAAGAAATTTATTTTTATATATTTAAAAAACTTAGATAATAATAAATATTTTATTGAATTTGGTAGTGTTAATATGGATTTATTTTTAAATAAACTTAAAATATTAATTATTTTTATAGGTCTGGGGAGACGCTGCCGTTCAAATCTTTTTCGCTTTGAGTCCAGCTTGGGGCGGCCTTATTACACTTTCGTCGTATAACAAATTCTCTAATAACTGTTACATGTGAGACAAATTATTATATTAAATTTTATTTTAAGTAATGATATATTTGCTGTGATGTTAAAAATTTAGTATATGTATGTATCATCAGAATCCTTAGTTGTACATTTCAGAATTAGATTTATATTTAATTGATATACATTACCGAAACATATCCATTATATAAAATATTTTTCATTATCATTATATCGGGTGTACGATGTTCACTGCTGGACATATGCTTCATTGCTAGATTTCCAATAAGACCGGTAGAAAGCGGCCTGTAATCAGCATCTTCCGACGATCTTAAAATATTTGTTTTATAATAAGATATAATTTTATAATGTTCTTAAGGTCTTTTGTATCATAAAAAAAATAAAAAAAAGCAAAGATCTCCGATTTGTATTTTAAAAAAATAAGCACAAAAATACTACAGAATGATATTATAGATTATTTACATTTGGAAACCTTTCACTTATAAAAATGTTGACTGATTTGCGTATTAAACTGTTGACAAAAGAAAGAGCAAACTGTAAGTTATAATTACCATCAGTCAAAGTCTGCGGTGACAAATAGTAAACAATGATTGATCTTATTATATATATAGTAATATTGATAGTAATCTGAATTTTGAAAACACTTTTTTTCAATAACATTGTCATTTTGTTGTATATTATTTAAGGAACCATTGATGTTGACAGCTTTGCGATAGGGATAGGTTCACCTCCTTAAAGCTTTTACACCTATTTTTATTTATCTTGTACGTGAAAAATTAACGAAAAATAGTACACAAAAATTCTGGATAAATTAGCATCTGGGAATATTAAGAACCAACTATAGTTTATTACTTTAATTATTATACGTGTTATTTTAGCAGTTCACAATGTTAATGAACATTTTAATGTTTATTTTAAAACCTTTTATTCTTTTCAGAGATTCGTTAATAGTAGCTGTATCAAACATAGCTACATCGTTCTTTGCGGGTTTGGTTATATTCTCTGTAATTGGTTTCTTGGCGCATGAGTTAAATGTTGGCGTCGACAGAGTAGTCGATCAGGGCGCAGGGTTGGCATTCATCGTGTATCCAGAGGTAGTGACCAGGCTTCCGGTGTCTCCTCTCTGGTCTATACTTTTCTTTGTCATGCTTTTAACGCTTGGCTTGGACTCGCAGGTATGTTTGAAGAGTTTTTTTTAAAAGCATATATTTTCTAAATTTATTTAACATTCTCAGAAGCGAACACAGTTTTGATGGTACTAGAATTCATCCGGGTTTATTTTTGTGCTATTAGTGTTGATATTAATTAAAAAAAACATAAAATGGAATTATTTAAAATTAAAAACGAAAATGAGAAAACTTCAGAAGACTTAAGCTTTTATTTAACCATTTGTCTGCTAACTAAATCTTGTAAGAACGCACGAAGACTGCGGAACATATTTTGACTTGATGTTGTCAAATAAAACACTCATTTAGACAAATATCAATAAAATTTATTAATTCTTTTCCTATCATAAAAAAGTAAACAAACGTAAATTGTTTTTTCTTTGAAAATTAAAATCATCTTTATCTTTGATGAATTATAATAATACTTTCATCACTACACCACTCCCACGGAGCAACGGGCACTGAAACTACGCAGCGGCTTTGCGATGCGTAGCAGTTAAACAGTTAATATTGTTCAGTGTTACTTTGTTACCATTAATATTTCACGTTTTTAATGTTAGTAGGTAAAAAAGAACACCATCTATCTTTGCGACTTTTTTCATTAACATTTATTTAAAAAACTAACAAACAAGTATTTTGATATATAAAGCTTATGATTCTTCTGCTTTTATATTTCCATTTTATATATTTTAGTTTGCCCTTATGGAGACAGTTACAACTGCTATCCTGGATCGGTTCCCCAATTTTCGACAAAAAAAGGAGTTGGTTGTGTTGACGGTCGCTGTATTTGGCTATTTCGGCGGCCTTATTTTTACTACTAACGTAAGTTTATTGTTACTAATTTTTTTTTACAACTAATCATATCATATCTTTTAGCTAAAAAGATATGTAGATTTATTTTTAGCTAAAAGATTTTTACAGAGAAAACATAGAAATTTCTTTCATAATTTATAATCTGGTATTGTGGTTTTGGTGACTACAAATTAGTCAAATTATTATTATTTGACCACCTTCCACAAGAACAATTTAAAAACGGTGACATTTATTTAAATAAGAGGACATGTAATTATCACATGTCCTCTGAGAAATAATCATTCAGAAATACGCTGAAGTTAAAATTTTAAATTTTTTTAGATATTTTAAACTTGTCTTTTTTATTTCTGTACATTTTTAAATAAGTTGTATAATGTACAATTAAGCACTTCAAATTTTTAAAAATAAATTTGGTGGAAAATATTCACATCCACTCTCGTAACGTCTCACATTAAGTTATTTAAAATCCTACATTCATAATCACATAAATAAACAATATTGTTTCACGTCTGTAAACCTCAAGTTATTAAATTATTGAAATAGCTGATAGCAAAATAAAATTGTTTCGCAGAGTGGCATGTACTGGCTGCAGTTGATGGACAAGTACGCGGCGAACTGGTCGGTTTTGATAATAGCGATTGGCGAATGTATTCTGATAGCGTGGATCTATGGAGCAGAGAAGTTTTGCCGCGACATTCAGCGCATGATTGGCCGCCAGTCTAAGCTTTGGGTGGTTTTCTGGAGCGCTATGTGGCGGCTTATTACACCTGCCGCACTTGTGGTAATAATCTGCGGTTTCGTTAGTTTTTTTATTGGACATAACTATCTATATATTTTTAATTTTAAAATAAGAATTTACGTTTTGAAAATCGTTAATATATTTGGCATATAAAGATACGTCTAACATAACCTTATATATTTTAATATTTATAACAGCTGGAATAATCTTTAAGGTATTGTTATCATATTCGACTTGTGTGAGGTCCAGTCAGTCACAAATTATATGTATATAGTGTCAAGACTCCAAGATGGTATATAAAATATCAGTTTATTCATATTTAAGATTCACACTGTTTCAATTTTTTTAAATGAATGAGGACTTTAACTTTTTAGGAACCAGGCTTTAGAATTTTGTTCTCTTATGTAATAAACATAATTAAAAATATAAAATAAATCATACTTATACATACATGAACACTTATATATTATTTGTCATTATTTAATGCTGTCTGTTATGATTGTTACAATCCTACTAGGTTTTATATAGTCTGAACATTATTGTAGTAACCAAGATCCAGAGTTCCTTCGTAACCCTCGGTTCAGACTGTTACTTTGATTATTTTATTGGGACGTCAACAGGCTTTTAAATGACTTTAGTGGATGCCGCATGGAGTAATTAGGCACAAATTCGGGAGGAGCGTTGAGTTTTCTTCATTATCAAATATTTCAGCCGTAACTCGTCTACGGTTTCCCTCATATATTTCTCGAACAAGACGGTTGTTCTACGCTGCGCATGCGGTTCCGCTTATGATAGACGCCCACTGCAAGGCATATACTTTGTCCAAAGATCGCCACCATGACCGGTCCTTTACGGGCATATTCAGTGATTTCCCGCGTCTTAGACTATGTCGTCGGTCCATCTAGTGGGAGACCTATTCACGCCGCGTGTAACGGCTCATGTTGCCACTCGAGAATCTATCCACCTTAAAGGTCGAGTATTTAATATTCCAATTCGTGGCGTCTCCGAGAGGTATGTCATATAACTCGATCGGTTGCTATTATTGGATCAAAGCACTACAATTAAAGAGTTAAGTTACAAACAGCTCGTGTTATTTCAGTTTATTCTGGTGTTTAACTGGATCGAGTACAAGCCCGCCTCCTACGGTCACTACGTGTATCCCATGTGGGCGGACGCAGTGGGTTGGACGCTTGGAGTTCTGCCCGTTGTCGTTGTAGTACTTATGGCCGTCGATCAGATTTGCAGCGGACCTGATGAACTCACAATTATGGAGGTATATTGTATAGACGTTTATATATTTATTCATATTGATATTCTTATAAATATATACTGTGACAACTTATATACGTTACTTCATAATAAGAACGCCGGAAGAACCCATTTTGTCTGAAGACGAAGGTTTTTTTTTTAACTAGTGTGTTTTGTCGATGATGACTTAAGACTCTACATGGTTGTTGATGATGGGCTACACAAGAAGGCTTAAGGTCATCTAGAAAGTAATGGAGGTGCCTATTAGAATTAAGAATCGGAAATGAGGAGATCCGCAGAAGAACTGAGGTCATCGTCGTATAATAATCGTCGTAATATTCCAGAAGGAATAGTTTTAAAGAAAATGAATATTTGTTTAAAGTATAGCGACATATTTTCAGAAAGCGCGTGTACTGGCTCGTCCGACTGAAGAGTGGGGTCCGGCTGGGACTTCTGTTGCGATTTGCAGTACGTTGCGTAGCGAGCCGGAACTTTCGCCGCCCGTGCTGCTCTTGCACGGCCGCCCCGTATTACGCGAACGAGGAGCGTGACCCCACGCACACCCGCTTATTGCTATGCGGAAAGTTGACAACTCTGTAAGTTGCTCTTTGTCGTAATTTTGGTTTATTTCAGCACAGCAAAGCCAAAGAGAAGAATATTAATTAAACGAATAAATTTCAAGAAAATATTTTAAAATTTTTATGCAGGGTGATTGGTTAAAGTTAGCTTTAAAAGGGTGAATGAGCCTTGAGTCTCTTTGCAGTGTTAAATTTTCGGGAACGGTTTTTGACAATACTTCATTGTATTTTAAAGTTTCGTATTAAGAAGTTCCTATACAGGTTGATAGTTCATTTATCAACAAAATGCTTTAAAGAATTTAGACCTATTTTTGTTTGATGATTTTTCTGAAATTTTAATGGAATGTGACAAGCCAACAATTTATAGTAGTATAAAACCTGCAGGGACAGATCTTAAACAATAAGTAGTTATATTATGGAATAATCCGAATTATAAAGATGGTTTTTGATTTCTCTATTATCATTACCTTATTTATTATTTATTTTTAGATAGGGGCTACCATACATTAATTAGCAACAAATGTTTAAATACAGTCACCTTTTAAAGCTTTTAAAACTTTAATTTTTCGTCCTGTATATAATAGTTCATCTCGCTCGCTTCGCTTGGCCCGCTCAATCTCATATCTATACATATAAGAGATTTCCACTTGTATACTGACTTATCACCATATCTTTTGAACTATGAACCTTAGAGACTAGAAATTTGGTAGGTATCTTTTGCCAGATAGAGGTCAGCTACGCCAAGAGGGAATTCACGAAATTCCCGCCGGTTGAGGGGGTATTAAGTTTCCTAAGGGGGCGCAGGACAATTAGTACACTATAAAGGACCTTTTACAATAGGGATAACTTTAATTTATATTTCCAGACGTCTCAAGACGGCGCAGATACTACTTCAATAACGAGTATATTTGAAAACGAAGTTAAAAAGTCATCGATAGGACTCAAAACGAAACGCAGTTCTTTAAAGAGAAAGCTTCCGAATTTCAGTCACGATTCAGACGAAACGGTAATAGAACCATTGCTTCAATCAGAAACTCATAAAAGCGATAAAAACCTATGTGCTAAACTTTTAATACCGAAATCCAAGTCGGATTTAACTGACGAAGTGTCTGAGAAACAAGCTATTGTAAGTGAGACAGTACATTCATCTTTGCCTACATGTGTTTCACAAAATATTCCATATACAACAGCTATGAAGGAAACGTCTATCATATCGCGATCTTCCGTTACAACACCTGTTATTTATAATCATATGAATGTTAATGTTTTCGGAGGAAAAGATTCTTCAAACTCTATACCTACAAAAAGTGCAGTTATTGTTGAGATCGATAATAGTAAATCTTCTTCGTTTAGTCCAAGTCCTTTGATTTTCACTACTGCTAAAATTCACACAGACGATAAAACAAAACAAATGGAACCTTTTCAAATAACGCCAGTGCCTATCTTATCAACTATAGAGGGAAATATTATTAAGTCAATCCCGAGTACATTTGATAGTGAAGAAAAACATTATGAATCAGTCAAACTTAAAAATGATAGACAAGAAAAAATTAATAATGAAAACGATCAAATGATATTGAAATCCGCTCTTATCGACAAAGGAAGTATAAAGGTGAAAACATTACCTCCGGAGTCAGCACCAAAACCCAAATCAACGACTGTTTCTAAAGAATATATTACCTTAACAACTACAGAAACAAAACCGGTGCAAAACAATTTGAGACCCGTATTTGACAAATCATCCAAAGGACCGTCTGATTCTAAAATTTCTATTACATTTAGTATAAGAGATAACGAGACAACTGCTGCCGCAACGAAGAGTGATGCATTGCAACTTGATAAAACATCTTCCAGTATGAGTGCAGACAAAATGAAGAAAAATCTCCCTGTAAAATTAAAAGGACTTTCTTCGCCTGAAGAATCGAAAGATAAACCTGAAAAACTTGGTAATTTTAAAACAATATTTTTGATCAGTGGTAGTAGTAAAATAAAAACTTGACAGTGTTTTATCTCATAACTTTATTTTAATTCCAGATAACCAATGTGCCGGAGCAGTCCGAACAACTACAGATAGTACTAATAAAGAAAAAGCAGCTAAAACAACAAATAGTTTATCTTCGAATAAACAACTACACCGACAAAAAAATGCTACCGCAGAGGATATAACTGATACAGGCATTAGACAAAAAGTTGTTAATACTGATTATAATCCAGAGCAAACTAATGTTGTATCAGTTAACATCGGTGCTGGCCTTTCTAACACTAAAATTGAAAACCTTGTAATTAATAAACCTATATCGAAAATATCTGAAGCGAAAAATGCAACCGCAATATCAAAGCCCCACACTACTGTATCAAATATCAGTACAATATCAAGCAAAACTAATGTAGTAACTAGTATGCCAACGAGTAAGCCAAATACTATTATTACTAGTGCCAAAACATCTACTACGGGAACAAAAAATGTAGCAAGCAATAGAGAATATCCTAAGCCCGTAACTATCACGACAGGGTCGGATATACCTAAGTCAAATATTAAATCGGCTAAGGAAATAACTGCGTCAACTAGCGCAAACATTTCAAAGTTAGACAATGCTGGATCATTAAAAAGTGAAAAAAATACATCAACTATAAAATCAGAAAAGTTTGATGTTTCTTCTGAGAAAAAGTCTGATAAAACTGCTCTTCCGAATGTGACTGCTTGCGTTCCATCCGAGGCAAGTAAGTCACTTAATAAAAGTTTAGGTAATCAAACAACAACCGCTGGAGCATCTACACTCACCACGACTTCAAAAGGAACTGGCATTAGTAGTTTGCCTTCAACTACATCTGCCAAACCAACTCTAACAGGTAAAACCAAAGTCGAGCCATTAATTAGCCAAAATAAGAAAGAAAGTAGAGCTTAGCATTTATTGAGTAGGAAATATATTTTATTTAAATTTATTATTTAATTTTTATCAATAATTCTATTCAACAATATAGCACGTAAAATTATTTATGAAACTGCGGATTTTGAAGTTTTCTTCCTTAAGTGTTTTAGCACACATTCTATAATTAATGAAGAATTATGATTCGTGATCACTGTTTGTAGTGATTAAAAGTAGTTGTAAATAGCGTAGAATTAAAAGGAATAATAGCTAGCAGCAACGTTAACACGAATTTTAATCTTACATATGTTGAACATTTATCCGAGACACATCTCAATACTATGCAGTATTAATATTAAATTTAGATTTGCTCAGGTATATTAAGTGTAAGGAATTGATAGAAAGTATTTATTGATGTATTTTTAGCACGTTTTTCGGTAGACCCTCGTAATGAATTGTTTTCTTTGCATAAATAAAATTTAATTACTTGCAAATAGTACCTATTAAGAAAAGGTGTACTACCTTTACGCAAGTAACGCTTTAGTATTATTCCAATGAAATGTTCGAATCCTTAAAATGTTTAGTGGTGCTAAGATAGACAACAATATTTTTCATAGACAATATTATCTTTTCAATTTTTTGATACCATTTAGAGATGACATGTACAATAACATCTCACACATTGTCAATTTGTACTTTTCATGGTTTAAATTAAAATAAAACTCACAAAATCTCTACCTATTCTATTTACCTTAAAACGTCGAGAGAATATAATACTCAGGGTAGTAACAGGTAGTTTGAGAGTTTTTTTATTATCAATATGATAGATTTAAGTAAATAATTGGTTCTAGGCGATTTTAGGTTACGAACCTTCGTGTATTAAGATATTGTTAATTTTAATATTTTTGTATTTCATCGTATTGGGTTTGTCTTTATTCCATACTTTACCGATGTCAAATATTCTTTATTCAGACTTACCTTTTATATATTTTATATATGCCGAACAGGTTAAAATAAACTTTTCTAAACGTAATTCTCTTAATAAGTGAAAAGGACCGATGATTCAGGTTTAAACAGTTATAAAGAAATTTCAAAATGGGTTTTCTCGTAGCCACCATTTTAAAAGATAAGACAATAAAGAAATTGTATCCATTGATTATTTACATGGTTTATAGATTTTTTTCTATTCAAATAACTCCTTAATATTTGTTAACTACTTACTGTCTAGTACTCAACCTGAGCAAATATTAGGTAGTTCTGGATTTAGTGCAATGTAGTTCAATTATTTAATTTCAATATTATTTATTTATTTAAATATTTGAAAAGACTACTTTTAGCATTTTGTCCAAGGTACCATTTTCGTTTCCCAAAAAGAATTGGTGGACATCATTCCTTCTACTGGTTT
Organism: Battus philenor; assembly: GCF_028537555.1. Taxonomy (NCBI): domain Eukaryota; kingdom Metazoa; phylum Arthropoda; class Insecta; order Lepidoptera; family Papilionidae; genus Battus; species Battus philenor. The sequence continues at coordinate 7,086,411 of NW_027181704.1, forward strand.
TTGTAATTATTTTATTTAGGCGATCAAACAACATCCGTAGTGTACTTTTGAACTAAAATTTTGTCATCAGTGTTAACATATCCTTACGTACGTCGTTATGTAACCACTAAGATAACTTCAGCATTTTCTTGTTTAAATTCTGCCCGGTGAATACTGTATAGCAATTAAGAATATAATTATCTTAAAAATTGATTTATTTAAATTGCACTTTATAAAAGTTTCGAATACGACTATATTAACATTCAAAGAACAGGTATCAACTTTAAAAGGATTTTATTTTACATTTATTGATAATTCATTCATTAAATTTTATTTTGTTCTGCTACTGTTAAACAATATGTTAACCTAATAGCAGACATTTTAGCCCTGACAATATAATGTAGGAAAAAGCTCAAATATTTGTAGGTATAATTTTATGTACGTCCGCTCTATTGATCCGTCGGATTTTTCTTGTACGGTATATATATTTTTCTCACAATTCGTATGTAATGTTTCGCTCAAGATATTACTAAATCATTATACTTCAAAAACATTCCCTTTATAAAGACTACTGTAAAAAGTCTATATAATTTTGTACATACAGGTGGGCCATAGCAAATAAAATTTCGTGGCTTTGGAAAGAAAATTTATATTTATAATATAATAAATACATAATCATTTTGTATGCCATGTAAACGTTTACTCTCCTAGGATCTAGACTGCAAATTCGTCAAAACTCTCTGGCACATCGCTTGTTGGACAGCTGATATTTTTTGGCTAATATTTTGTTTTTGAGCCTGGCAATCGTCGTCGGTTTATTGGCATAAACGCGGCTGTAGGCTGTTGTAGGCTGTTGTGTAATATAATATAATATAATATAATATTATATAATATAATAAAATTATTTTATCATGACCTTTTGAATTAATGTAACTAGTTTTATTTTTTGAAAGCAATGCTTTACGCCGCATCGTTGAGAACAGGTTGTGATGGACCTGCACTGCTAAAAAATGATAGGAACACAAACCTTTCCGATCATGTCGTTCAAGGGCAGCCGCTATTTCGAGAATACTTTTTCTAAGCTCTCTTCCGAGCGAGGCATAATAAATGTGACGCCTTGGAAATTTATTATAAATTATCGAAATTTACCAGTTCTTGTTTAGTTTGTATTATTAACAAAAACAAAGTCTGATTAAATTAAACATGAAATAATTTACCTTTGATGACGTCTTGTTTATTGTTGCTATCCAGATTTCAAATATTTATAAAAAAAAAAACATTTAGGAATTCGTAAGTTTCTTTAAAACGTCCTTTACCAAATACGCGCAGCTTTTATTCTCTGGAAAGCGCATATTTATAATTTCAACTGTTGTTTAATATGATCTTAAGAATCAAATATCTGTATTATTAATCCAAATTGTGACAAATATCATTGACCTCAGTACAAAATAATTTTTGAACCTCTTTGATTAATTTTTAAAGTTATGATTACATGTTCTTAAAATTTAGTATAAAGATAAAATAGTATTAAATATTTTCGAAATTTTTTTGAAATTACCCAAGTAACAGATTGTTTAGATTTTTAAACTGCTTTGAATAGGTAGAGATGAAAGTTTCAAAAAGGCGATTCAATATGTATGATAATTTAATTAAGGTTTCCTTAATTGCTTGTAATTTGTTTACTTTCCATTTAATTTTCAAATGGTATATCTGTATTGTCCCCATCTACCTTCACATATCTGTAACGTTAATTTTAATTAAAATTTATTGACACATTTTGAACTAAATGATAATAATATGTTAGATGAACCGATAATTAGAAAATAATGATTCTGTAGTGAATATAACTCTAGGAATGTTTACTAATACTATTGCGTGTGCTGTCTCAATTTGAAAATTCATGTTGGTATGTAGGTACGTAGTACTGTAACCTATCCGATCTCGTATCAACTGTTTAGTAATTAGAATTGTCGTATAGATTTTACTCGATTTCTAGATATTAATAGTCGATAAGTAAAATATAATATTCCAATGTTTTATTGTTTTAGATGAATTTATTTTGATAACGATCATATTATTGTAATTTGATTACGACCCGTGTTTTATTAACAAATTTCCACGTTATTTGTTATTTATGTCAGTTAGTTTATATAGCGTAAATGTTACCCAATGTGATGAAGCCAAAATATAGTTAAGTCGTTTCTATAGTAGATGCCAATGTATGTGGTAAAGCCTTTAGTCTTGGAATTCAACAGCAGCAAAGGAAAGGTGCACCAATATTGGGCGGTATTGGTGTATTTGGTTAAAGATTCCTCCAAATACGTATGTTTTTAAGACATTTAAGCCTAAATAGAGATATTGTTGTTAAACTTGATGTATTTTAGAGAATTATTGATTAAATCGATGTTACATAGATGTTTATTGTATATACTGAATATAAATGAGATGAGAGCAGTATGAAGTGTATTGAGTGTTATAGAAGGCTGTATTTTTGGGTGATATTTTAGAAAGGAAGGCATCATATCTTTGGTAATGTTTATTAAAAACAAGAGGTGTTCTGCGAGGATGGCATTAAGATTGTAAAGATGTGATAAATTATAAGGACTTTAGATCTAGTGTTGTTGTGCTATTAATAAAGATGTTCAAATGTGGTTATTGTTTGTTTTATTTATCTAAAACGAGGTGTTCCCGTTCACGCATCGCATTTAAAAAAAAAGGTAATATATATACCTTTTTATTAGATATAAAGGTAAATATATACTACTTACTACTATATACTTTTATACATATAGTATATGTATATATATGTTTATACATAATGATCTGTTTAATTATAATGATACTTGTTCAAAGAGAAAGGGGCATAAGATAATCCATGGAGGAGGCCTACATAGTGAACGTCTTACTTAAGTGATGATGATGATGTCAACATGTACGCATATTAAATTTCGACTACCGAAGGTAATTGTAAACATTGGGTAGTTCGGATTTTAGGCCTTGCCACCCGCTTTTTTAAAATATTGATCTTATTTGTATTATATTATTAAATGATCTCCATAGGAGGCGGTGGAAAGAAATTTTCATGAAAAAAATTGAAGCTCAGGCAAGTGTTTCATGTAGTAGCAATAGCATAAGCTACCCAAGCGAGTTTGGAGAAAAGTTGCTAACAAGTTATGCGATAATGTATTGTTTGTTGATGATACTTCTTTAATTTTAAAAGTAGATCGTAATAACGATAATTATGATGAAGTAAATGATGCAATGTCGCAAATACTTCTTTGGTTTAGTGCTAATAACTAGGAATTACTAAACGCATGGAAGACTCAATTTTATTTTCCAATAACAAGTTGAAGAGACTAAAGCTTAAGTCTCAATAATGAAATTATTAAGTTTACTGACTTCACGGTATTTTTAGGAATAACTCTAGACTCGACACTTCAATGGGGCGCCCATCTGGCAATATCTATAATGTTGGTTACCTACAAAAATATCCAAAAATATTTTAAAAATTAATAGACTAAAAACTAATAATAGACTAGAATAAACACGTAATATAACATAAAATAAACGCACAATAAACATAATAGACACGGTGTTAATACAGGGAATATAAATAAGCAGTATCCTCCTAGTTTTCATCATCGAAAATTTAATAAATCATTTATGGCACAAGGTATGCAAATTAAATTCCACAATCAATTTTGGATCTATTACTGGAGAGATTTAAAACCTGTATTCAAAATATATTATTGTAAAAGTGTATTATTCTATTAAATAATAATATAATGTGCGGAATTATATGTTGTTGTTAAAATTATATTTATAATTAACAACTGTATTAATAATTAGCAACTGTTTAGTTTCTCGCCGGCTCTTCTCAGCAGAACTGTCTTCATAGCCGGTGGTAGCTTCCTATAAGTACAACAATCCCAACATTTTATTTTGATTGTCGATTCGAAAGTACTCGTAACAGCCTTTTCGAATAAATAATATTTTGATTTTGATTTTCGAATAGTACTAAGAGTATCGTATACATATGTATGTATACTACGTTATAATACTCGCGGTATTTTATTGTTATTCGTATTATTACAATTAAATCCAAAAAGTTTTTAATTATACTTATAGTGTAAAAAAGTTGACTGCACTGTGTCATAAATTTATTTTACAGATTTAGTAATTTTATTATAAATGAACTACTTCGCAATTTTATTATTAGAATTGAATATTAGTTAAATCAATTAAGGATATATCACGTGTAATCTGAGTCGGTTTAAAAATCAATCATACTTATGTTGAGCGTGTGTATTTATTAAAGTATAAAGGTGATCTTACCGAATTGAAAATGCAATCAAATTATTCTTTCCCTTTATTTTTTAGAAAGTCTCTCATACATTTAAACATTTTCTGTCGGTTTTCAATATTGCATTTCGCTTTCATTTATTTTCCGTCTTTGATCTAATATGTATCTTTCGGTACGATAAAGATAATGTGACAGATGAATCGATGAGCGCTCAACCAATTTATTAATGTCATAAACCAAACCGTTAAAAAGAAAACTGTTTATATAATAACGATTAGTCTTTTATTACGTAAACTTAATAGATCCACACGATTTGTCCACTTTCGACTTTTCCGTTGATTTTTCCAGTGTGCATATTGATGATCGAAAGTTATAATATAATAACTGTTTATCTTTCTAAAAGCCTCCAATGAATAGCTTTGATATTTCTAAAAGATATGGCATTTAATATTATAAAAGTCAAAATACGGAGTTATAAAAACCATTGAAAAGAATTACAAAAACATTGTGTTTATTACAGACTTGTATGTCTAGTATGTTGTATGTAGACTTGTTTGTAGCATATTGTCTTAAAAAAGTCAGACTCGCTTTTTTTGTAATCTCATCGAAGACAGTTTTTCAATGATGATAATGTACGAAGATGAATCAATGATTATAGATGAGACTTGTATCATTTTTACAATTAATTTAAAAACAAGACACTTTTGAATCCTAGAAGAATTAAAAGAAAAAAGTTCTAGATTTATTTTTGGCTCACGGCAAAAAAGAATAATTATTATTCTACTGCCTTTTATTCCTAACAATGACTAGTCTTGTAAATGTCCTAGAAATAGTTAAATAAAAGTATAAATAATATGTCTATTATCTTATTAAGTAATAATAAATTGAATTATTGCTCTAAATTACTCGGAGAGGTTTTCTCTAAATTTCAAAATTTCCTTTATTTTCGAGGCCGTAGCATCACGTGTAGAAGCCCCAGGAACTTCATTTCCCGAAGGGAAGGAGGCTCATTAATAAATTCGTTTTGCTGGACATAAACACTGATATATGCTATAACTTACGTCCTGTTGCGTTTTTATTTCTTATGATTTTTTCTATATCCTATTTGGAGGCAACTAATAGGGGGCGAGATGTATAGTAATCATTATAAATTTTATGATAATTTTTGATTAACTGAACCAAATTACGTTACCAAGTGACGACACACTGTGTGAATTGTACGATCACAAGTGTTTACAAACGGAGAAGGAGGATATAAATAGGAAAAACATACTTTGGGACCAAATTATCTGTGAGATCTACTAAATCCACTAATTAACACTACGCCATCCTCGTAAAGTACAGCTCAAAGAGAGTATTGTGTGTCATTTAGTACATTACAAGTTAATTATTTAATACATAAAGTCTCGCTTTGAAAGTTTTTCAATATATTTCACTAGCTTTTAACATAACTGGTGTTAATGAACGCGCTGACCTAAGTGACGTTATAAAAATTAAAAATATCTATATTCAAGTGGGTATATCCATGCGCTTTTGGATTGTGGATTATTTTAACAATATAAGTAGTAGGCTACCGTAGGTTAAGAACGCTGATCCGTCGAGAGGAGCCGCAAAGAAACTCAATAGTAGCCCTTTAAAGGAAATTTAACAATTTTTTTCATGTCTACTTTATAATATCAATCATGTAAATGAATCTACAATCCAAGTTTCGATTAGCTAAAACACTCCAATGCTTTAAGAAAGATTTATTTGATGATACACTTTTAATTTTAGATTTAAAACTAAAAATGAAAGGTCTAAGATATCTCGCAGAACTTTATCACATATGCTTAGACCGATATCCAAGAAGGATTCGTTAATTTTTTAAAGCCGAAATGTTTACACATATTGATATAAAGGAGTTCACAGTGTGTGACCATTTTTAAAAAAAATAAACCTTAGTGCATTATACCGACGAAGGCTTCGTCCCCACTTAACATGATGTGGTATGAAAGGCAAGCGTTGTTATAACAAAAAAAGTCAATCTTGCACGTTGCCTACCGATATCGATCTCATTGGATCTGATGCTCTAAATCTAGCTTTTAGAAGTAGGTTACTTATGAAAATAGTATTGTGCATATGCATGGATTGGAAGGGCGACATAGGTGTCATGGTACTAGCATAATGAGACATAAAATCTGTTGTCGTATATAATCGTGTTTTAGAGTAACGAACATATTGCACAATATTTTGTCTAGCAAAATCCTAGGTAGTAAATTGTTTTGAATTGCTAACCGACGGGTTTGTCCTTTGTTACATCAATTTTTTGTATAAAAAAACAAATCAAACGGACGATGTTCGAAAGGTCTAAAACCATATCTTTAATGTGATATCTAATCTAGTGAAGTTTCCATTAATAAAGACGATGGTATGAAAAGAGTGAATAATAATAAAAATATTTAAGGCACAATGTCAATATTAACTATATCAACATAAATATTATACTAAAAATATTACAAATTAGTAAGTAGTTTTTTTTTGAGAGATTATGTCCGTGAACTTTTTAGGTGAATCTTCATCTATAGATTTTATGATTGATCTTTAAAAACTATTGAAAAATTAAAAAAATACAAATCGATATCGGAAAAATTGCTTGTTATGATTTACTAGTTCGTTGTATAAATATATTTCCTAAGTTAAAAGTCGGAAAACTTAGTTTCATGTGAGTTATCACGTTGGCTTCTAAATTAACGTCTTAAATCCTTTATTCTTATGAAATGACATTGCAGTGCCAAATAAGGTCTAACAAATTGTCTTTATATATAAGTTATTATGTGCTGTCGTGGTTTGCGTAGAGTAGCAATTGTCCCGTAGTTCTGATTAAACACGAAGTAAGTAGTATAAATAATTTTAAAATAATGGTACAAATTTTATTATTTGATTTTCCATAATTGATTTTTAATATACTCTATGCAAGACAGAATTTTTAAACTTTGCTAACAACTTTGTTTCAATACGCCATCAAAACTAGGGGATTCCCTTTTTAACTAAAAATCAATGTAATTTTAATAGTTTTGTTTTCACTTTGTTTTGCTAATTTTAGAGTTCAGTTTCAATTATTATTTATTTATTTATTTAACAGTTTATTGTACACAATAAAAACACTAAAGTAACAATACAAATATAACTGACACAACAGGCACTACTTATTTCTAACCAGAAATTTCTTCCAGTAGGCCTACGGAAGGAGATTCATAAAAAGTAAGGCAGACACAACGTGCACAATAATTAAATTGAAATATTTACAATAGATACGACTTTTGACCATAGTTACATACTTAACATGAACATAAATGTATACTTACATATTATACACTTACATAAATAAGCATAATAAATAATATATATACATAATATAAGCATAAATACATATATAACATATATAACTAAAAATATTATAATTACTTAGTGTGTTGTACTTTTTTTTTAAATAGAATATAAATTTTAACGTGTTGCTCCTGGTTTCAAAAGAGGTAAATATTTTTTCAATTTATTTATTGGTAGAGTTGTATAATTATATTTTACATATATTTGCAATTTTTGTTGCTTAATGGGGGGGGGGGGGGGGAGAGCGAGGGAGACATAAATGAATTGCTAACCTCGCAAGAGCAAGAATTCTCTTCTCTAATAAAGAAGATGACTGTGACCGCTCAATAGAAATCTCCAAAGAACAAAATTTAACCTTCAAACAAATTTCACAAGCGATGTGTTTGTCTGACGAAGCTGTAAAGATTTTTTAAAAAAACGATCCCGATCGCGGAATGAGTTTCAAGGTGTCCCAGGTGGTAACTGCGAATATCAATCTCTACAAGGAAATTTATTTTACATTGAAAAAAGCTATTCTTTAGCTGTTGTATCTTTTTGAGAAAGTAAGCAGGCTTACGACAACAGCCACCATAGACTCATCAGACAGTGATTTATTTTAATTTCGTTTTTCATAAGCTAATTGAATACATAGTTTATTTTGTTTCAATTGAATACGTTTTGTTTTATTTTTCATTTATACAATACAATATTATATTATTTTTGTTTTTTTTAAATGTTTACTATGTTCAATTTTCTTTTCAAAAAGTAGTATTTTCGTAACCCTAGAACCTTTCTTCAACCTTTGTATGATTTGTCCTAGAAAATCTTAATTCACTTTGCGTCGTGTTTTTTTGGAACGTAACCACGACCAAAAGAGAGTTAATGATGTACTTTATAAAAGTTAGTTCAAGTAAGAAGTAAAATCTTAAATAATATACTGTATTTCGTTAAAATAAGTTTTATCAACCCAGATGTTAACATTTTTAAATTGATAAATTCATGACACATAAAAGTTTTAAATTAAAAAAGGCCCTTTTGTGATAGTTTACATTCTATCTAGAGAGGTTAGGAATGGAATCAACAAAAATCTATTTGGATTGGCCCTATTTTACTTGCCGTTCATTTCGTGATGTTGGTTATTCCATACAAAGGAATAGTGATACCCATTCGGTTAGAAACAGTTAGCTGCACGCCCAACATGACTTATTACCTGCAAATTAAATCAGTAAGCAAAGGCTTTTATCGCCGTGTGGTATGGGTACCTACGTGACAAGGAACTTTCTTCGGTTGCTTCTATTTTATTTTAGCATTCGCGTCGGTCCGGCGTTCAGAGCGGACGTGTGCTATGTGGTTCGCTTTCATTCCACCCACTATCGCCATTGCCGCCATAATCCAACTGTGAATTTGTTTTTAGTACCGTAACATTGTCGGTCGTATCATTTTAATTATATACCCGTTTATATTTTTCCGCAAGAAGTGTAACAGTGTTATTAAATACGATTATTGTTTCCGTTCAAATGAAAAGACTGATCAACAGCAATGTTCTGTTACTCGAATTTTACTGTTGGTGAAATACAATTTTAATTCTCTTGCTGAATCGGACTGATAAGGTTTGTACATTTGTTTTATGAACATAACTTTTGTGGTTCTTTTTTAAAGATCTTTGTTAGATCGGTAATAAGATTCTTTGAAAACTTTTACTTTTAAAAATTTAATTAAATTTATTTATCTTTTAAAAAAGTTTTCGTAAGTCATTTCAAACTCTATTTAAAAGATAAAATTTGAATAGATACTGTTCAGTTTTTTTATATAAACATTTACGAATTTGTCCAAGTATTGTCATATATTTATGTATATTTACTTACATACGTTATTTATAGATATGGTATAGTTACTTCCTAAAAATATTGTGGATTGAATCTATCAATATAAACCACGACGTGACATTATCAGTTTGATTGTATAAAACTTACCTATTTTAAAAAATGCATTGAGACACATGTTAATAAAAATAATTAAGAAGAAACTGTTTGTTATATCTGAATGACTCCATAATCGATGTTATTAAATATGATGACAAAATTGCAATACCATTATATTTATTACCGTTACATAATATAAGGTAAATATATTTGTTTATATACATATATAAAGTAATTATTAAGCAAATTTGTTATATCGATTCCTACGTTAGAGTATGAAAATTTACCGTTATGTTTATTGACTTCAGAAGAATTCAATAATAAGAAACTAAAAATGTTATTTTCGGCAGCGATGTTTCTGTTTAGTGGGTAAAACAAAAAAATAAAAACTTAAGTGAGATCAGGTAATTTATATGTAAATTGGAACAAAAACATTTATTTATTTCTTATGAAGGTGTTCCTTCATGTATGAATATAGTCAAGTATTAAATTCCACAAAAATATTTTTATTTCAGCTTATGTAACATGAACATTACTTAGCTTCAATATAAGTATAATTGTGCTCCTAACGTCGAAAGTTTTATAAACAATTATGGCAAGTCGCAGTTTTAGGAGATGGTAGAGGTATCAATATCAACGGCGTCTGATAGTTTTATAAACAAACGATACCTGTAAGAGATATTGGTAAGAAAGTTGGCAATAATTGAACATAAACGCCGCTTAGTCTTAAGAAGGTCGAAAGAAATCGTTTGAAAAAGCTGAAGAAGCCATGAATGGATGGAAAGTGAGCTGACAGACGAGATGTGGCAGTTTCTGTTCACACGCTTCTCTTTGGAGAGATAACTAGCGTGATAATTTATTCATTTTGAAATGAGCGTGCTATTACGAACATTTAAAGCCGCACTCGCGTAACAACCGTCACTATTGTTATTATTATTACCCGAAATAAAAATTAAAATTCGTCCTTTACTAACTTTATCCAGTAATATAGAACTGTATACAGCTTTGGTTTAGTTGCTAAACGAAAATTATAACACATAATATTTTCTAAATAACGAATGTTATGTAACCAGTCTTATTAGAAATCTATGGGGAAGGTCTATGGGCTAATGATGTCCAACTACAGCTGAACTGATAATGATTTAACAAGAAACTCGATTATCCTTATGTAAAGTTGATAAGTAATTTTGAGTTATAATTTTGCCTAAGAACGTCGCCACTTTTAATGCAAAAAACCACTTAAAAGTTGCTTAAAAATTTGTCTGCTGCGCATTAAGCTACATATCCTAAAAGACTTGATTAGATGACGTTCTTTCATGTCTATCGTATTTTTATTTGCCACCCCAACTTATGAAAACGAGTTTCTTAATCTCTGTTTGTTTAATCCGTTATAAAGATTTAGGTTATTTTTTAACACAGTTTAAACACCTATGTTGGATCCACTAAAGGTTGTCAGTCTTATAAAAGGCTTGGTTAGTTTTAATGAATATATCAATAAATTTGTACTATTGGGAGCATAACAATAAATAAGCCATATTATTTTCTAACTCAAATAAAATATAGTCTGAGTTTAACATTTGATTGGAGTCGTTAGTGCTATTAATATTTAAATGTTTTTAAATTCAAATTTTAATCAGTCGAATCAAAATAATAGGATATCTATGCGAAAACCAATTTACAATAAAAGGTAATAGAAATTAATTGACTTACATGTTTTTTGTACAATCTATAATTATACTATGCAGAAAGAAAATGTTTTCGTTCGATTATTATAGTAATAACATTTTGTTTTGTTGTTATTATAACAAAAAATTGAAGCGTAAGGCATTTGTTTGTTTTTCTTTAAGTGTTCATGTGGCTGGTAAGTGTATAACAATGCGGCAACGCAACTTGCGGGACGGCCCGCTTTGAGATGGATACGATTGCGCAAAGATGCGCAAATGTAACAAAGTAATTTTCTCATGGAGATTATAGAATGTTTTAGTTTAAAGTTTGGAAAGTATCGTAGCTTTAAAAATTTTATTCACTCTCAATTACTCTAGTTCTGAATTTTAAATTTAGAAACTTAACGTAAACTTAATATAGAAATAGACTTGTTTCTCTTGTTATTTACGAAGTTTGTATATTTACGAAGGTCAATTGAATTCGACCTAGGTGATTGAACTGACTTACACTGAGACTCTCTAAGATCAATCTAAACGCTGTTTTTACATTTAATCGTTTTTTACATTTAATGCGCTATGGGGAATTAAACGAAATGTCATTAATTTTATCTTTATACTATTTTGAACGTTATAAAATGATTGTAATATTTCATACAAAAAAACAGTGCCCTATTGCTCAAAAATATTACTGCTCGATAAGATACACATAATTTAAATTAAGAAAGTTCCTGACAGAATGAGTGGGTTATGAATGTTTTGAGGTTGATTTAAAATCGTTTTAGCTTTTAATTTGAAAATATATATGTCATGATATTATATTGTAGAGTTGTTTTCTTAAATTTAATAATGTCATATCCTGGCTTTATACATCAGTTCACAACGAACGAAACACTCAAAGAGGCCTTTTATCACCTGACTAGGGAGGTGAAGAAATGTCGAACAAAGGATATCACAAAGGTATTAAATAAATTATATTTATTAGCTTTGATGATATTAATAGCCGCCCCAACAGAATTTCTACTGGCAGACTTGTGCTTTTAAAAGTTATTAGCCTGTTGTAGTTCAACAGAAAAATAATTATGTAAATTATAGTTTCACAGTGATATTTTTATTTATAACAATAAAAGTTATGAATTAAATAAATCATAAGGCTTTAGTAGTAATTCGTGACAATATCTTTGTAAAGCTTCATGGTACTCTATATTTTTGACGATTGATGATGATGATCGGACATATGTTGCATTTTTTTTATATTTTTGCTTCATACAGCAAAGATAGTTCGAAAGGGCCCTTTTTGGTTCTTATGGATGTCAAATTTTTACAGATATTTTATTTTGTTCTGCGGTTGGTATAAGAAAAGAAAAGCATTTTCTTTACTATCTTTATCAATTTTGTTTAACAAATTTTCTATCTTCATGGCTTAGTGAAGAAATGAGAGAGTATCAGTCGAATTGTTTGAGCCGTATATATATACATAATTTATGACGTACAAAAAGTATTGCATCAATATCGCAGTATGCGAACGGATCAGGTATTTAGGGACACGTAGGCTTGTATCTATGAATAGCTCCCGACGGGCACTCGGCTCAGAGGTCGGAGGCGGTTAATTGGCGACGAGTCGCTCCAGCCGGTTTGTCCGCCTGTTATTTTACGGCATTTCTGCCTTAGTCAGACCCACATAGTTCTTGCTACATATCTTTGGAACCAGTAGTTATTATAATTTAGTTGTTAAAGCTCAATTTTCATTGCTTAATAATATTTTGTTATATTAAGAGGGGAATGCGCAATGCGAGTATTGGGGTGTAGAAAGCCTTCTAAGTTCTAAACGGAAATTATGAATCCCCTCAATGGCGTCCCTAAAAGTTTTTGTTCCGTAGCCAAGCAATATCGATTGTTTTGAATTTGATTGTATATGTTCACTTGCAATGTTTGATAACTGTATTGTAAACTTCCCCATATTTTTTAAATTTTGACATAGTTGCTTTAAAGTTATTGATAGATTACATAACAATGTTGGTGTAAAAATAATAATTAGAAAATTTTAAGTAATATTTTGGACAAAATAAGTCTTATGTCACTAGTAAAACGTAATTTATTATATTATCAAGCGGGGTTAAAGTAATTTTCTAAAAGAAATATTTAGTGTTTAGTAAGCGACGAGGCCATTGCTCTTAGCTAGACTAAATAAAAAAAAAACGGGGAACAGTTGTCAAACGGGGAGAGAGGGGGATTCACGGTTGAGCGCCCGCGCCACCTGCGAGTGCCCAGCACTGCGATATCGCACTGCCCCGATTGGGTACCTAGCCGCTATGTATCTAAAGAAGCCAATGCAATATAATAATAATGCGATCCTTTCGCATACTGCGATATTGATGCAATACTTTTTGTACGTAATAAATTATGTATATATATACGACTCAAACAATTCGACTGATAGTCTCTCATTTCTTCACTAAGCCATGAAGATAGAAAATATTTAGTTAGCAATTGCCTTTTTTTCATAGGCCTTGACGAATCAACCTATTACTAAATTTTTATGTACACACTTTTTGGCATATTCGGTTTTATTTTTATTTTTGATATTTCCAATAAATGTTATAAGTTTTAATAAATTTTCGAATATATTAATTACGTTTATCAAAATCAAATCACAAATTTTTAATAAAATTTATGAAAAGTTTATTAATAAATACTAGCAAAACACCAAATGTGTATAAATACGGACATAACCATCGATCTAATTTATTAGTATTGTAAGGTAATTATACTAAATTGTTGAATCAAAAATATAAACATCAAAAATTTTAAAACTTTTTTTCCGCCCTCCGCAATATCCACCTTATTTTGCCATCAATTTAGGGTATTTAAAACCGTATTTGATTTAATTTTCAAACATCTTAGTTAATAATATATGTGTATGTATATATATACAATATATATATATGTATATATATATACACACACAAATATATATATATATTTAGATATATAAATATATATATTTTTTTGCTCCGATATACTACCTCACCATAGCAGTTACAGCCGGCCATAAAATATGTAATTACAAAAATCTTGCCCCTTTACTAATAATTAGCCCTGTAGTACCGGTAAACTGCAACAGTCCCGCTATACATAGCTGAGTAAATGTTTCCATAGTTTGTGTTCGTATAATAAGATATTAATACATGCAAGTACCTATATTCAATTTAAGCTAAGCCAACAACAAAAACCTTCCTTTCTTTCTCCGTGGAGTCACTGAGTGACGGTAGTGCCTTCTAAAGACCTCGGCTTAGATGGTCACTGATGATTCAAGGATGCTTAAGGTGCTTTCGGCCCGATGTCCATTTTGGGATTAACATATACAGATATATGGCAGAAAAACTCGCCGCCGTGGAGGACGTAGAAACAGAAAACAAAACGCACAAATATGATGTATCCTTGTTATCACACAAGCGTAAATAATAACATATAAAAAATCTTTCTCCAAAGAATGATTCGTCTAAACCGTCGCATATAGCGCGTTGTAATGTACACAAAAGGCCAGAATTGTAAGTATAAACAAACATTTCAGAACATTTCCACATACATTCCAAACCGTTTAAAACGTACTGTTATTGGGTGTTAATAGGCTTTCCAAAAATGAAATACATGAAATCCCAAATAACAAAAGAATTTCAATTATTTCCTAGAATTCTTTTAAATTAAAATTCAAAATCTCTTTATTCAAAATAGGCATTTACGTGCACTTTTGATTCATTGTCGTCATTATTTTAAGATAACAAGTAGTAAGCTATCGCTGATTCGGAATGATGATCTGCTGTGAACAGTCTGCCAGAAAATCAACAGTTGCCCTTTTGAAGGAAACAATTAAAACATTAAAAATGTTTTTTTTTTTTTGTTTCGGTGGGGGAAATCTTCCGGTATTCAAGATGCCCTGCCTCTGGGGGAAGGACAGGGGTATGTGGGATTCCTACCCACTAAAACCCCCCCCGGTGGTCGCCCTCTGCGCTAAACGGGGGACCGCGGTATCTCCCGGTCAGGGATCGCCACGCGGTCTTCCCTTGCGCCTTGCTATTTTTCGATAGCCCGTCCCGGGGTATGCGTGGATACACTACCCCCGAAACCCTCGTGGTACTATCACGATGGTTCGGGACCACGTCGAACCATCGTCCGCCTCAGAGTCGCCGAAGCTAATGGGAGTTTAGGGCCCCCATCCTAAACTCCCGCGACTCCGAAGGCCCCGTTCATGGTAGGGGAGCACCATTCCTCGGAGGGCCGTCGCGAGGCACGTCTCTGCGCTGACGGCGTCGTCTCCGAGCGGGATCTGTCCTCTGCCGATCCCGTTCGGCTGCCTCCTTCTGGACCATGACGGTCTCACAAAAAGAGGCCACGGCCCTCCACGCCGATGACCCACTCAGCATCGCCGACACGATTGCTGGCAAGGAAAGGTCCTGTCCGATCTCGTCCGCCAGAATCCGCCGCTCCGACTGCCACGCCGGGCAGACCGCAAACGTGTGCGAGGCGGAATCCTGGGCGGCTCCTCCGCAGTGGAAGCAGTTCGCCGTCGCTTCGCGACCAATCCTACACAGGTAATCACCAAAGCATCCATGCCCGGTGATCATCTGCGTAAGCCTGTAGGTGAGCCTTCCGTCTCGTCGCTGCATCCAGGCCTCGAAGACGGGCAGGATCGCTCCAACGACGCGTCTGCGCGCATAGCGCTCTTCCGAGAGCTTAGCGCGCCACGTCGCAAGCGCCCTGCGCCGTTCCTGCCGTCTGACCGCCTCGAGCACACGGTTCGGCTCGCCACCGCCGTCTCGGCGGAGGGTGCGGACTTGGTCGTAGACCCTCGCATCCGACTCCGCTAGAATGTCCAGGGGCGGAAAGCGCGCCAGGACTGTCGCCGCCTCGAACGATATCGTGCGATATCCGCGTACGATCCGTATGGCCATCCTCCGCTGGACGCTGTAGATCTTAGTTCTACAGCGTCGAATCGCCAGCCTTTTTGCCCACACGGGCGCCCCGTACAAGGCTACGGACCGTACGACCCCTGCATAGAGGCGGCGGACTTCCTCCGTGGGTCCCCCGAGATTAGGCAGCAGTCTATGCATGGCACCCGCTATCCTCTCAATCCGGGGGACGAGGCGATCGAAGTGCTCTTCGAAGCCCCAGCGGCTGTCCAAAGTGAGGCCGAGGTACTTCATGTACCGCCCCACCGTGACATCGTGCCCACCGACGCGAACGCGCGAGTCGGGAGGTTCCCTCGTTCGAGGCAACCGGTGGAACCATAGCGCCTCGGTCTTGTTTGGCGCTATTTCCAACCCCAGCCCGCGTATTTTAGCGACGACGACTTCCGTCCCAAGCTCGGCGAGCTCCCTGGTCCTCTCGAAGTTGTCTCCGCTGGCGACTACCAGCGTGTCGTCGGCGTAACAAACGACGCTCACGCCGGCGGGGAGACTGACTTGCAGAACCGCATCGTACGCGAGATTCCATAAGAGTGGTCCTAGGACCGACCCCTGCGGCACCCCGCGCTTGATCTCCCTCCGGTTACTCCTTCCGTTTTGGTCCATGTACACGATGTACCTGTCTCGCAAGTAATCGCCGATGACGCCTCGCAGGCAGGGAGGGACCTCATGCTGGATCAGTCCCTCCCTTATCGCATCCCAGGGCAGTGAGTTGAAAGCGTTGACGATGTCGAGGCTTATCGCCAACGCTACACCACCCCGCGACACGGCCTGCTCCGACAAGGACCGAACGCGCATGATCGCGTCGACGGTCGAACGCCCTCGACGGAAGCCAAACTGGCTGTCGGCAAGATCGGGGCCGACGCGAGACAGATGCTCGCCGATACGAGCGGCAATTATCCTTTCGAACAGCTTGCCGCACTCGTCCAGCAGGCATATGGGACGGTACGCAGAGGGAGATTCTACGGCCCTGCCTTCTTTCCTCAAGAGGACCAATCGTGCCTCCTTCCAAGGCGTGGGGAACGTGGCTCGGCGGAGACAGCTCGTGAAAAGCTCCGCCAGCTTACCCCCCAAAGACGCCAGACTAAGTACCCAGACCCGACCCGGTATTCCGTCGGGCCCCGGCGCGGTGTTTCGCGCTCTGAGACGGCTCACGGCTCGATCCAGCTCTTGCGCCGTTACCCTCGTCTCATCCGTCCACTCCCACGGCTGTGCCGGGGGGTGCACGGAGGGACTTGACCGATCTTCCGGAAAAAGAGTATCTACTACCCTCCTCAGAAAGACCGGTTCTAAGGTCTCCGTCGTCGGGGGCATCCATGGCCGGAGTTTTCCCAGCACTATTCGGTATGGACGCCCCCACGGATCCCTGTCGAGTCCCTGCAGGAGCTCGACCCAACACCGAGCCTTGGCGCCAGCTACCGCCTTTTGCAACGCCTTTGTAGCCGCCCGGTACTCCCTGTACAGTCTGGCCATCTCCTCCTCCGGAGCTTGCCTTCGCCTCCTTCGGGCTCGGGTGTACCGGCGGCGGCTCAGCAAGCAGACCTTGCGGAGTTCCGCAATTTCCGCCGACCACCAGTGCACCCCCCTGCGCTTGGGACGACCGGCCCGGGGCATCGACGCGTCGCAAATTTGCGTCAATATCTCCCGGAACCAGTTCGCTCCCCTCTCCGGTTCGGACAGAACCTCTTCGGCGTTCGGCCAATCGGCGACGCAGGCGGCGGCCTCTAGCCGGTCTTTGTCTAGCCGCTTCAAACACCAGCGTCGCGTAGTGCTGCCGTCACGGCCGCCAGAGTCAGCGACGGGCCTGCAGATCGCAACATCGAAAACGATGTGGCGATGGTCAGAAAGAGTGACCACCTCCTCTGCAACCCGCCAGCCCGAAAGCATACGCATTGCAGCGGGAGTCGCCCATGTTAAGTCCACGACCGACTCCCCCTGCCAGCGCACGCATGTGCTGACGGATCCCCTGTTGACAAGTCGGAGATCCAGTCCGGCCGCCCACTCCAAGACGGTGTCTCCCTTCGGATCGTCCCTAGTATTCCCCCACGCCCTGTTGTGGGCGTTAAAGTCTCCAAGGACGATCAACGGACAGGGGAGGCAGGCCGCAGCGCAGTCCGCCACCCTATCCAGGTACTCCTCGTAGTCGGCGCGAGACCTGCTGGGAGACACGTAGCAGCCTATCATGGCCAAGGGACCCCATTTAACGGCGACATAGCCCTGTCCCTTAGATAATAAGGTGCAGGGTGGGGTACCCTCTCCGCCCCTCCAGTAGAAAGCTACGGACCCTGAGTCGTCGCCGAACCAACGAGGATGGTCAGGCACGTTATAGGGCTCCGCTACTACTGACAAGGCAACCCGAAACTCGTCGACGGTCTGCATCAGCAAGTCCTGAGCATTCCGGCAATGGTTCAGGTTACCTTGGAGGACTCTGAAGGGCGGGAATAGAGGTCTAAGCGACCTCCATGTCCGAGCTTACGCCCGGCGCTGCGGTCGGTGCCGCTGCGGCCGCCGTGCTGGTGGTCGCAGGCGGAGTCTTTTTACTCCTCCTGCCTTTACCCGGCGTTGGGCCGCACCTCTTACCCAGCCGATGGTTGGAGGGCAACCCAAGGTCTGAGCACAGAGGGCATTTGAGTGCGGATGACACGCACTCTCTTGCCTTGTGCCCAGACTCGCCACATGCGAAACACCGCGTGCTCCGGTTTACAGAGTTGGGACACCTGGCACCGACGTGTCCCTTCTCCAGGCACCGGAAGCAGTGCATGGGTCTGGGTTCCAGGGGTGCCACCCTCACCGAACCCCAACCCACACGCACGCGCCCCGCAGTCACCAGAGCATGGGCCACCTTGACCGGGCACCGCAACCAGCAGGTGCCCATGCTCGTGTTTGTTCGGTGGACGTCCCCGACCTTGACGTCGTCCACCGAACAGCCGCCCGCCTCTGCCACTGCTTCCGCGACCTCGCCCGGACTGACGGCGTCGTCGAGGTCCCTCAAGCGGATTTCGCTCGTCTTGACGGGGCGGCTGATCTTAACCGCCACATCGCGAAGGACCTCACGCATCCTCGCCGCGAGGTCGTCTGCCTTTCGGCCACAGTCTTCTCCACTGATCTCCAAGAGGAGCGCTCCAGTCAAGGCACGTTTTTGGCGCAGAGCCTCGATGCCGAGGTCCGCCAGCCGTATTTTTGCCTTCGCCGCCTTTACTACCTCTGCATAGGTGGAGGTGGAGCCTTCCGGCAGCGTAACCGTCACGGCCGCCGTAGTGGGAGCTCGCTTCGCCTTCTTGGTCCCGCGGCTCCTGGGTGCGGCAGGCGGTTTAGCACCCGGACGAGGCACGGGCCGTGGCGCCGACCTGGGTTTTCGGGCAACCTCAGCCCAGGTGTTCCGGGTCGTGATCGCCGACGCTGCCGGAGGCGGTGCTGTCACTGGAGGCAGTTCCGGCACAGGAGGAGGCGCAGTCTTCCTCCTGGGGCGCCTAGACCGCCGCGGTCGCGGCGGCTGCGATGCCGGCGGTGCTTGTGGAGGCTGCGGCGGTGCGAGCGGCTCGGAAGGGACGGTCGACTGAGTCGGACGCGGTCCAGTCCTACTGGCGGCCAACGGCGGCCTTATTGCCCTGTCGGGGAACAGTTTGGCCTCGAAGGCAGCCAGTTTCGATTCGATGAGGGCTCCAATGCGATGCATGAGCCCCTCTTCGGTAGACGCGGACGTCCTTGGCACTGGTGCTGGCCGGGCCCGCGGAGGCGCGGGGGCAGCTGCCTTGGCCTGCTCCGTTGTAGCACTACGGACGCGACGAAGCTCCATCGTGAGGCTTTCCACTTTCGCAGAAAGGCTGGAAAGCTGAGAACGCAATTCTGCGTTTTCTTGCTCTAACTTCTCGACGGTGGAGTCGCCCGCCGTCCTGCGCGACATCTCCTCCAATGCTGCCTTGACGTTCCGCGCAGCGAGCCTCAGGCTACGCACGTACGTGCCCTTGAGGTTGCTGGACCGGTCCGTCACCTTCTCGATAGCCAGGAGGTTGGTTTCTGCATATTGCCGGGGATCAGCACATGCTCGCAATTCGCGAGCCAACTGCTCCTGACTCGGGAGCCCTTTCTTCGACCTAGTGCGCAATGGCTGCACAGAGGGGTCGAAGAGTCCCTCCTCGTCACTGTCGGTTCCGCCGACCGTCTCCGTGCCCTCGGTCTCCTGGGCAGAATAAGCCGCATATTTTGCGGCCACAGCACCAGGGCTCGGAGGCTTGGCCTTTCTCTTACCGGCCCTCGAGAACGCGCCAGGGCTGACCGATGCGCGAGAGGCGTCTGATCCGCCGTCGCTTTCTCCGACCGTACTAATCGCCAAACCGGCGGAGCGCATAGATCGCCCGCGCTTATCACGTACCGAGCCTGATAGACGGCCCGGCACCTCCGGCTCTTTAAAATTTTGGGCCCCGGATGTTAAGGGCCCAGCGGCAGACGCTGAAGCGTTGCCGCGACGCAAGTTTTTGCCCCCCCCCAGATACGGCGGGGCTGCCTGGGCAAGGCCCAGGGGTGGATTCTCCAGCATCGCTGGTACCACCCTGGGGAAAATTTGTTTTTTTAACTGCGTCCATAATTTTTTTTTCCTTTTAAGGGTGAGGTCCCTTCGCGCTTGTGACTGAACTCCCTTCCAGCCATTCATCCCGTCGGCACGGTCCAACCTTGGGATTAGGGTTATTTTTGAAGAGGTTTTCTTCCTCGCAGCTCCGTACAGGTACGGAGCCCCCGGTCCCTACTGGGATTACGGGTTGTCCGGTGTCGGCAGAAGCCGAGTGCACCTGGCACATCACCGCACTGGTCACATCCTCTGTCCCATCTCTTAAAGATGGGTACGGGATGCTACCTCAAGCCTGAGCGGCTCGTCTCTCGGACTGTGCAGTCCTTGGCCGTTTCTCGGTTCTGGGAAGAACCGATGGTACGCCCCTAACCCTGCCAGTTTTGGTCCACGCCGGAACATGCCCAATACCACCCACATCTGGGTGGCGCTCCCCCATCCGCCACCCGGGGGACGCGCCCGATGGAAGGTCTGGCAACTCCACACGGGAACCAACAAAACCTTAAACTAACCAAGAACTACAAGTTTCCTTATCATTATTATCATGTATATGACTTTCCTGTTCTTCCTTATATAATATTGTGAACGAGAATGACTCAATTGCGTATCATGACAAATTATCACGGTCTAAGCTACGTATTTTGCCGCTGTCGCATTACTAACTCGACGACAACTTAGCGGATTTGTTGCGGCGCTCGTGAGTCGGTCGCACGTTAGATTTACCTGATAGTACAAACAAAATATTGTCATAAACTTTTTTTTATTTCTATACCATCTCAATTACAATAAAATTAACTGCTTAACAAAACACTCGACATTAGGCAAAGCATGTCTCGAAGAGTTATAAGGTTAAAATTATATTTTTGACTGGTCAGTTCTAGATAATATTGAAAAAAGATTAAATAAAGGTCTTGGTACATACGATTAAAACTAATGTAAAAATTAGAGTTAGGTATCTAAAAAAATATGTAAAGAAATAATACTGTAAAATAGAATTAAACAGTTACAATATTATAGTTATTTCTTGATTGAATTTCCGTGTATTTATAAGGAAAATCATTAAAGTTTTTTAATTTAAATTTAAAATTATTCTTTTCCTTGTACGTACATCACGTATTCGTTATTAATTTTTTGGATGTGCTTAGCAGTATGATTGATGACATGAATGAAGTTTATATGTATTCATTGAACTGTATAGATAGATAATTTATTATGAGGAGGTACGTGTACTAGATTGTACTTCATTGACGTTATTTAAAATTCGTTATTAATAACAAAATTACTTAACATAATGTCATATTAAATTTAAAAAATTACTCGTCAAAATCTAAGTTTGATAAAGATAGGCAATGTGTTTGTACTTTAAAATTCAAAATTAATAAACTCAAGTCTAGTGTAGAAAAACACGCTACTAATTTTACCATACTCAATTCGCCGGACTAAATAAATATATAAATAATCTTTAAGTTAAAGGAACAGATCATGCAGTGGACTTAAAATATTGTAACAAAATTTCAAGTTTGATACTTTTTTATAGGTTAGTAAGTAAGAATTTGCATATTTTTACATCTTATCGTATCAGTCTATGTTGCTGATTTTTCATATTTACACGCCATTTTCCGGGAAAGTAACCAAAGCATGGACTAAACATGAATCAATACTGGAACACGTCAAATTATGCCTTAAAAAGTAATAGGTTGAAAAAAAATTGTCTTTCATTGACATATACTTACGACGTTTTACTCTACTTATAAGTAGAGTTTATTCTGAAATTAACTTTGTAGGGATTAAATACGACATACGCAAGGATACCTCATCGTAAAGCTTTATTAAATATTAAATGACGATAGGCCATTGGCCCTCGCTGGTGAAAAACTTAAATATATGTAACTATAACGCTTATTTATATAAATAATAATATATTTTTTAATTATAGAATATTTTTAATTAAAAGACACAAGCACTGACTATTTAGCAAATATTAATTGATTAATTTATTTATCCAAATGAATAAATTAATATGTGATGTAAATTATTTTTTACATTTATACCTTTACGTTATTTACATTTATGTTTATACGAATACGAATTTCATAACAATAAAGCGCGTTTGAAAACGTATTAAACGGAAAGAGGTACGACGCCAGGACAACCATTTTTCTTGATAAACTTGTGTTATACTTGAATAAATATTGAAATAATAAAGAAAACGTTATTTTGATATCACGTAAACGCTTAAATTATGTTTTAATACAGTTTACTGGAAAAGGTCTATGTAAATATTCATAACGTACTGAGAAATAAAAAAAAAGAAATTGACACTTAGGGTATGACGACAAAATTTTGTAGAAGTTGGAAACCTTTTAAAAATGCACTCGGAGCAAGGCGTTAGTATACTGAGAAAATAAGTCATCGTCATACTGACTAAAAAACAATAATCAATACCGTTGTCAAGGAGCGCGAGCCGGTTTCTGCGTTGGCTGTTACGTGGATGAAACTCAATTTTGTGTCAAGTGTACGATTTAAGCAAGTCTATCAGAACTTTCACTTTCTCGATTTTTTATCATTTTTTCGAACGGCCATCGTAGCCAATGCGCGTTAATTTATTTTACTCGTGTTTAAAAATATACACGTGACTTCTAAACATGTTTTTAATTAATCAACTCATATGTTATTCTTTATTGATAATGTTGAATATTGAAATTAACGATGCATTTTTTCTGTTCATTTAACAAAGAGGCTTAAAAAATTAATTTGATTAAGAAAAAGTTTATTAAAACACATAGTAAATTATTATTATGAGGGTGATCACTTTAAGAATGCAATTTAGATATAAATAAAATCCAGACGACATTCTGTGGCGCCAATTTATGGTAACTATTAACTGCACCGACAACTTAATGCTATAAATAAACTTCTTAGAACAATTACTTCAGTTGATCGCAATCATCGTTTAAAAGTGTGGTTTTAGTTTATACTGCAAGATGATTTATTGTCTCACTGAGATGCCCTACCTAGTGCAAACGGTTTCGGTTGGTAGTTCTGGACAGTTGCGTCGGATGTAAACCGGTTAGCTGGCTTTGCTATGCAATGCCAATAGTTATGCAAAATTTTATGATTGTTAGATCGTTTAAAACATTTGTTATTTTTATTCTATTATTTATAATATCATAAAAGAAAAATTTTGATATAAGTTCTTGAGTATAATAATTATAATTGCCTCTACACGAAGACAAAAAAGTAAATTGAAGGTAAAGAACTTTGTTATAATATTAAAAAATCAAACATTGCACATAACATTTAACTTTGGTGATTTATTATTATGGTGTGTTATTATTGTGTTTAAAATTAACAACGAATGAAAATTTTGGCGTTTTATATATTATATGAATCCTGAATTAATAAATTGAGCTGATGATCTTGCTATATATACACGTATAAATACGTTCTATGCTTGAGAGAAGTTTAAATAATAAACTATTTTGTTCTTTGTCTGTATTCAAATAGAATTTAAATACCTATTAGCAGTTATCAGTTCTGACAAACCCTAAAGATGAATTATTTAGCGAATTCATAAAACATGTAATTTAAAAAACACTTTTGTGAGTGAGTTTGTGAGTTTTGAGTTATAGTGAACAAGTCCATTTCCCTATATAATTATATTGGAATTTTCAATTTTTATACCCTATATATTTACAGTACATACAAACAAAAACAACTTTCAATACGTTTATCGATGAAACAATAGTTCAAGGTTAGTATAGACAGTAAATTGCTAAGGAATGAAGGTCCGACGAATCAGCGACTGTGACGGATATCGGAAACCAAGACTTGCTGGGAGTACGTATGCAGAGGCGCCGCGAGGTCGTTGATCTTCCTCAGAGCTGCACATTTGCCCTCGCCCCTCGACGTCACACCGCGACCTCCGTGACCTTATGCCTGTGCACCTTTGTGTATTGTCCAAACACACACACTCATTGTAACTTTTTTACAATATCTGATGTAGTAGTATTACGAAAGATGAAAAAATTACCACATTTTTTAATTTCTTTTTGGTTTATTTAAAAGGAAAGCCTGTTATATTATAATACTATTCCAAAACCAGATTAGTCTAGGAATTGGGACACTAAAGCTTTCGTTAAAATCTTGAAAACTATATAACAAAGACCAGAACCTTAAAACCTGTTTAGCAGACTGAATTTACTGGCTCGAAATACCGTTGCAATTGTCTTACGTATTCTATATTACATGTTTTAAATACATTACTAAAGAGTCATGAGAATACCGTAAGTTTAATTTCTGTTTAAAAATTTAAAAAAAATCATTATGTTTAATTCAAATTAATTTATAGTAATAGGAAATTTTTCTTAAAAATTAAAAAGGATTGGATTTCGAAACCTTTTATTACTCTTATAAGCAAATAAGCATCGATGGTTGTTCCAACGCGATGTGCAAGAACTTCAATAAAAATCAGTTCGGTCGCAAGTCTCAGTCCTCTACCACTAAGCTGCCACAGCTCTGCGCGATGTTTTTTTTATATTTTGAGGGGCACAACTACAATAGAAACAATAGATAATTTTCGATAATATGTGATTACCGTGTTGTCGACATAAAAATGACTCTTAAACAATTCTTTCAGTAATGCAAAAAACTGAAATTACTAATAATATCGCATTGTTGGGTATTAGATTATTGCATTTATATAGTGAAATAACAGTGACTCGAGCAACTGCCGAGGATCGATGTAGGTTAGCAGGATCCCGTTTCAAGGCATTCACTATGGACAATTTGAAGCATACATAACAAGTTTCGATATTGGCCACGTGATTTGAACGATGTACGACAAGAAAATATCAATGGGTATGACACAAATGCTACAGAAAGTTAATAAAGATTTAATGTTTGTGTTTATTAAATTACTGAACTGATATAAAATTAGCAATATTTTGTGTACATAATGTGTGGCAAATACAGAGTAATTGGTTATTGGTGTAAAAGGTTTAAAGGGGTGAATTAAAAAAAATACACACTAAGATGTATCCCAAATTCGGATTGCTACAATAATGAAATTAAAAATAATTATTTTTTACTACCGGGTCCTGCAGACTGTGTACTGCCAAGTTATGCCCGATGCATTATTGTGTATTAATGTTAATTTAAAAATGATCACTATACACAAAGTGATTGGAAATAGGTGTTAATATTTTAAAGCTTTTAGCTGACAAATGAGTTATACCACTTCTAAAATTAATAAAAGAATATTTCATGTTCATAATAGAAACATAAACCTAAACATTTATTACCATTATATCACATAACGTTAATATTAATGACTACTTGATTAAACATTTGTTCTTTTTCAATCTAAGTAATAAAAACTGTATATGATTCAAGAATAGTAGGCCATATGAGACTTAATACGGTTTCCTTATTTTAGGTTAATACCGGATATAAAGGTTGACTAATCACTGTGTAATAAGTTTATAAAGATGAATTTATTTATCGTTATTAACTAAAACCACCAATTTATTTTATCCTCTAGCACAAACTAAAATTACTTAAAATTTTTTAAGAAACCCTAAAAGCTTAAAAGAAATTAATTTATTTGTAAATGTTTTATTGTTATAAATTACTTCTACGTTACTAGATTATTGTTTGCCGGCAACATCGTCTAATATATACGCCGCATAACCTTTAAGAAAATAATTTATTCCGCTTCTTTGGATTATACAAACAACATAGATTATGTTAAAATTTCATTAATTTCTTTTTTATAAATTACTAACAATATTTAGATACGTCTAACTAGAATCACGTTAGCTGTTCAAATATTGTAAATTAAATTTTTTGCTATCTGTGGACCGCTAAACATAAAGGTTTTTGTTGATGATAGTCAATGTCTGATGTTTTCAGCTACGTCTTACTCAGGTCTTTATAAATTATTGCAATAATAATATAGGATATACTTTTTCTTTTTAAAAAATGTTCGAAAAGAAAATATGTTAAATATTATAAACTCCTGTTTATGTTTTTAGTCGACGTTGTTTGCCCAGTGGGGCTGTAACAGCTTCGTCCCATGATCGAAGAAGCTATAACAGCCTCACAGATTTAACAAAAGTAGGTTCAAAATATTAATATTTGTGCCATAATTTCTTACCACTACCTAATACACGTCGCCAAAATACCGTCAACTCTTCCAATTTTTTTGTATTCTAATTACTAACTCGTGTATCCCAGACAGAACATTTTTGCCACAAGCAAGTAACTATTTGAGTTTAAATAAACAATAATAAAGGTAGTATAATAATAGTGTATCCAACAAAGGTATGTATTAATATTAATAATAAACCTTTCATTCCTCTGATTGTTAAATTGTTACTTAGTATTCATAAATTATTGTTCAATATAAGTTTTTATAAATAAAAATGTATCAATAAAAGTTATTATGATATCACTTCTGTAAGTTACCTTATTTTATTCGATGGTGAATTTAACAGTTTATAATATTATATGACACAAACAAAATAAAATGATGTTATTTATGCACGCATACTAGTTCTGTAATCGCAAATGGATGTTGCATTTTTGCCCTCAAACATAAATGGCGATGTACGCAACATCACAAGTGTCCCGTGTGAAAATCTCGAAGATGTACTTGTACATTTAAACATCTATATGTTTATAAAATAAAATATCAGAGTGTTGAGTTTTATAAATTGATGTGAAGTAGTCATAGTTTTAATTTTTCCTGACCTTTTTACAAGATAATTTACTGTAGACCAAATAGTTCGAAGTCTATTATTAATAGTTTTGGAGATATTTTTAATTATTAGTCGTCGTTTAAAAGTCGGTCCACATACTACATCTGTTTACTTTTGAATTTATTTGAATGGAATTCCTAATACATTTAAAATAATGCATGCTAATCGCTTAATATATATGAATATTTTAATATCAAGACGACATCAGTTACGTAAATCTTATTTATTATATTAGAAGATTTAATTTAATTCGTAAGGAAGTCACAAAGGCATGTGTCTTTTAAAAAATTGTGTGTGGACGGGGCATATCGCTCGTGCAATCGATGGTTGTTGGGGCCGAAAGGTTCTCGCGTGATGACCACGAGCCGGTAGATGCTGCACAGGTTGGCCCCACTAGGTGGACCGACGACGTAGTTCAGATCGCGGGCAGCGCACGACCGGTCACCGTGGGCGTCTAGAGGCTGCTTTGAAGAAGAAGAAGAAACATGGATTTGTAAGATACATGGTGTATTACATGAGTATAGCTCTAAATTACAATTTTGGGCTAAAAATGTAAAGACCAGTCCAGAGTCGATTTTTGAAAAAAATAATGAATAGGCGTATAGAATCACTTTTGAAATAAAGCTTAAGTTTTCCGATAAGTTAATAACTGTAAGGGCTTGGTTAAAAAAAATAAGTTCCATATCGATTACTTTGTTGTGCTTTTAGAATATTCTCTCGGTTTTGACAGCTTATGGGCCGTAGTCAAAATGTACGACATCTACCAACTTAGTGAGAATTGAAAGATGTGACACTGATACTGTACGCATGTAAATTGTACAAGAGAGTAAAACTTAAATTGATCATGATTTTTTTGCAGCATCAAGATGTATTCTGCGTCGACGGCGTCAACAACCACGTCAGGCTCACGCGGTGATACCGTGGCGGGCTCATCGGAGCGACGAGTCCGAGTGGTCCGGCTGCTACGTCCACGCCGCGCCGCACCTGCGTTTGGTTTCTCACTGCGGGGCGGTCGAGAATATGCTACGGGTTTCTTCGTATCAAAAGTCGATATGAATTCTGAAGCACATCTGCAAGGGTTAAAGGTTAGTTTTAAAAGGTTGCTTTGCTATAAATCTTGTAACGTTTTTATTAGGCTTCCACGGCTCTTAGGTAGTATAAGCAGTACAGTGCTACCAGTACCACTGTACCGCGCCTTAGGTTTATAAGTAACTGTAAGGTAGCCGAGTTGAGACCTCGGCTAAAGTTGTTAGGTGTTACGCGTTTAGTACCGCGTTTTGAGGGTGTTTAAGAGATATGAATTGCTACTCATTATTATCGGATTATCAAAAAAATCAGCCTAAGATTACTAGCACTCTGGAAAGCCTTACTGCTAAGAAAAGCTATTATTTTGATAAATCCTGCCTCGTATTTTATAAAATATATTATTTCTTAAAGTTACAATAAGAGTTTGATAACATTTAACTTTCAAAAATAGCGACACTTTGTTTTAATAAATCAAAAAACTTAATCAGTCTCTCGATATTTCCATGAATAAGGTGGGATTTATAAGTTTAGGGGATAGCTAGTTGACTGCAGCGAAAGCAGTATTGTGTGCTAAATGCACAAATTGGGCTTTATAACGCGGCTGTAGTGTTCAGTTAGAGCAACACACATTTAAAGAAATCCAAAAATATATAAAGAGTTAAACCGTTACATATCAAGGTCTAGATAAATTATTTGGCAAACAAAGAAGGTTTCCGCCTTTGAAGAAATATCTTAAACTGTAGTTTTCCACTATGTTCATTATAGAGCCGACAATGATTCAAATTCATTTCCTAGTCGATATTTAATGATCAATTGAATTTTATACGAAAACTACGTGTTTTACTCATGTGTTTAGTAATTGATATATTTTATAGTGATTTTTAATGTTTAATTTTTTTGGTAAAAATGCATTTCTGACACAAGTTGACAAACATAATAGAAATTGATCTCCTCTAAAGACAATGAAACAAGCTTCTTATGTTGTCAAATAGCTTTGTGTCGATAGATTCTTGTCGAGTTTTTACACAGCATTGTTCAATAGAGCATTATCTATTGTCTTCCGCTGCCTTTACTCTCTTGGACGCGTAGGAAATTAATTTTGTATTGGTGACATATGCTCAATACGAAAGTCATGTGCATTTTCCCACGTGCGTAGTGTCCCACAGCTGGGCGATGTGTGCCCCTCGAACAATTAATTCGAACTAGTTGTCGACTTCACAATTGTTTGTCCGAGGTTGAACTGTCGCAAGACGAATTCCATTCTTTTATTCTTTTGCACTCATGTAACATTATTATTTCCTTTTGAGGGTTGCCAGTCAACAACGTAGTTACGGTTTCACTAAATTGATCGCTCTCTACTAAATTACTCAAGGTTGTACGCAGTGTAGTATTTTACGTTTATTTACACTTTGCTTCAACATTTATTGTATATTTGACGTTACGTTTGATATTGCTATAGTACCATTGCATCAATTTAGAAGCATTTTTCGTTTTTCGAGATCTTTTCGCAAAATTTAAAACTGCAAATTCTTTAAACAAGTTAGTCTATGCAAGATATATCTTTCTCAACCAATATCTATTTATTTTTAAATTCGTGTGGCAGCCCTATGTACCACCCATGGTTTGTTACACTTAGATGAGAGCCTTTTTTCGCAATAATTTAGGTCAAATTTCTAATTAATCGTTTAGCTATTGTTAACTGCAATGTTTTTGGTGTTACATGTACAGGAATGTAAGCTCAATGATTCTTAGTCAATAAATCATTACTGCTTTTGTTCAAGTTGCCAATCGGCGTTGCATTTCGTAATCTTTTTGCTTATTGTGTAATCATAATTGTTTCGTTGATTATAAACCGTTTACTTCTTATACATTTTTAGTACATGTAGGGTGATTGGCTTTAACTGTAAATGCTTGAAAAAGCAGGCCTTAAATGTATAGAGCACCGTTTCGAAAAATCAATGGTTTCAGAAATAATAAATAACTTAAAGATAATTTAATGTTTGGATTACAGGATATTAAATTAAATTATTGCTTACTGTCTGTCAAATAAAATTAAATTAATGTAATATATTTCAGAACGGTTAATAAGCACGTGATGAAAAATAGGTGTATAAGGTTTTTTGCTGACTGATATGAGCTTTACAGTCAGCCCTGTTAAAGCTTTTTCTCCCCGTATGTCAACTTATGTTAATATTTTTAATAATAATTAATCTTCGTAATCTTCTTGTGTTTAAAAACTTTTGTCATTGGATGTTCAAAAACTTTATATAATAATAATATCTTTCATATTTTGACATAAATGGTTAATTTCTCTTTTGAGCGTTAAGAAGATAACCTTTATTATATCCAGTAGCAATTTTCATTTCTTTTTTATTTATTAAGATATTTTATCTATTTTACAGATTCTTTAATAAAAATTATCAACATTTGTATCGTTTCTACATAGATGTAATGTTTATGATACGCTATAACATAAATCAATAAATTCTAAAACGGAAAAAAAACTTTAAAGTTAATTTAAACTACCCATAATAAAATATTGAGTATAAAGAAACTCCGATATCTCGTTACAATACAGACAGTTATAATTATAGCAATCAACACAAGAATTCAAATTTGCAGCGGAGCAGTTCAATTTTCGCATAATTACTTCCTAACAATGAAGTTACGAAAATTCGTGAATACATCCGTTATTCCAACAACACAATAAGTTGTTAGATGTTTCAAGAAATCTTGGGAAGTTAGTTTAGAATAATATAATCAAACAAAAACGTCATTATAATCATCATCATTTGAGCCATAGGACGTCCACGGGTCTCCATAAATTTCCGAAAAGACCAATTGAAAGCAACCTGCATTCAGCGTTTTGCAACGACCACCACAAGATCGTCTGTATATTTTTTTCTGTCTGGTCTTAACTCCAAAACCTTAAGGCTCCAGTAGTCATTTGTACCGCGATGTAGCCACTTCAAAGTTAAAGCCAAAATAGCTTTACTATAAGAGATCATTATTATGATTTATAATCATCAGCTTAAAATTAAGTTTACATCAATTCGTAACGCGACATCTACTGAACTATTTCACCTTGCCAATACGTCGGACTATAACGATTACTTTGTACAATAACGTAAATAAATAAGACATGTAATTTTTTCACATTACAAAATATTTCCTTAATTTAAATTAGTGGAACACGTTAGGCCTTGATGTTTAGTAAATATATAGCATTTAGATGCATGATAGCTTGACAAGTAATTTACTGTGATATACAGTTTCGTAAATAAAATAGTTATTTGCCCACAAAAATAAGTTAAAAGATCTACAATATTAAATATTGCTGACAATGTTGACCTGTCAATTACATATGGAGTAACATAAACTACATGCATTGTAAAAGACACACACATGGAACATGAAAGCATTTTTCTTATTTTATTATATTAGTCTTACATTTGGGGAATTCGAAAATTGATACACGGGCCATCATGCGACCCAAGAATCGAAGGTCATAATAATTTTTTAAAGTGAAAGACAACATTTATAAATTTGGAAAACAATAATGTTAACTTACACTTAGTATAGAGCTAATGCTTGGTCAATTGTTTTGTACGTTATTCGTGTCTTCACAATTATTGCAAATATTGCATGTAAAGAGCTAAGCGCTAAACGTAAAATGCGCATATAGAAATGAAACTTATATTACCGTTAAATTAGACTACCATTAACACGCTGACTATACAAAAGTAATTTAATTTAAAATAGTGTTTCTTTTTGAATAAAAAGACATGATGACTATAATATCCTTTGTGTTTGGCAATGTTCAGCACAGGAGAATTAGGAGCAGTAAATAGTTACATGACAATATATAAACAGATCTTGAAGAGGAAAGACTGCGTGAGTCATTTCATTACCTCTACGCTGATCAGACTTTCTAGCGGACAGCGTGTGAGCCTCACAGTAAACAGTTGTGTAACATCTGCTAAAATAGAAAAGAATCTCAGTCCTTGGAAACAAACTCGGATTAGTTAGTAATATTCAATTGTGTAGATCTTTATACTTCAATATCAAACCAGAATTTCAATGTCGCCATGAAACTTTTACTTTAAAGGAAATCATTAATAATGATAATTCTCAACTTAAATGATCAAACGTCGTATAATATTAACAATTCAAATTTATTATTCGGTTAGTATGTCAACGTCCGGACTTATACCAGAAATTTTAATCTAAAAAATTTTGGTCCTCAATTCTTTCGACATTTGCATATAATTTTTGTGTATAGAACAAAAAAAAACTGATTATTTAATATAGACGCTTTTTGAAAAATCAATAAATAAATAATTGATAATTACATCACCTGGTCATTAAAAGTGATAGGATTCATTAGCTCGGCAATTCACTAAGTGATTAATATCGATTCCTTGGGGTCTAAATTAATTTTCCAGTACTTGACATATACGAAACGTGATATTAGAGGAGGATTTATTGATCAATGAGGTCATAAAATTGCTCTCTATTTTATCAACACAAGTTCTTAAATGTTTATATTTTTAACATAATCATTAATGTAATACATATTACACTTAAAACTTTCTGAAATTTAAATCTTTAGTATTGTGTTTAATTTTGAAGAGATGTTTTTATAAAGTTTACTTAACACAAAGTTATTAAATTGATAAGTATTTTATATCAATAGGAAAATGATACTTTTTTCACTATACGTCATCTTACAAATACGGAACGGGACGGTTTGATTTTTACCTTATTAGATCTTTTAGGAACATGTCTATACTATGCACTTACGTGGAGTTGTTCGCCATCAATCTTACTAATACGGCAATATTTTTTAGACCCTTGCGTATCCAGTAATACAGATTTAAAATATTATCAACATTGCTAAGCAAGTAAAAGAGAAATGCAACCTTTGTTAAGAACCGACATTCGTTGTTATCGATGCTCT
This sequence comes from Battus philenor, assembly GCF_028537555.1. Lineage (NCBI taxonomy): Eukaryota > Metazoa > Arthropoda > Insecta > Lepidoptera > Papilionidae > Battus > Battus philenor. Next base: position 7,119,896 of record NW_027181704.1, read on the forward strand.
CTGTTCCAAATAACGTTACGCTATATGCGCGCAATCTAACCGGTTTATTTGCTAACACTATGAAGATCCGGTAGTAGAGGTATCTAAAAATGCCTTAATCTACTTAAGTTAAGTTTGCATAAACACGATGAATAATACAGCTTTTCAAAATAAAGTTATCACATCTACAGTAAAAAAAATCTTCTTGAGTTTTACATTCGCAGATGATCTATACATGGCATCGTAGATGTACCTATGTGGTCCATAATTCGAAAAGAAACCAGTTTTGTAAGGCTAAGGAACGCAAGCGCGGTTCATAGCTTTGTAAGGAATATCCTTAACATACATTATTTTTGTAGAATACTTGCCACTACGGCTTTAAATTGCATGTACCATACCAATATATAAAAAAAGTTCTTAATGCAATGAAAAATTAAAATCATTGATAAAAATAAAGAAAGATTTTATTTTTTAATATTTCTTAATCAAAATAATTTATACAAAAGTTATAAAATTGTAGTGACTGCTATTAACCATTGATAAACAGTTTCAATTACATGGATTTAAGGGCTATTCCGAAACTGTTTGAGTATTTTTCAATGGTATTAAAGCACCAATACTGAATTACAAATTTTAAATATTTAATAGTCAAAATAATTATTGCCTAAATATTCATACAATTATATTAGGTATGTTTTAGATATCAGCCTATTGTAATTGTGTTAAAATGGTTTATTATTTCCCCACAGCCCTTCTAATTACGATTACCATCACAGTTACGAATTATTAGGAAAGATTAGTTCACTACAAGAGTAATCAGACAAATGTCAAAGTTTATGTACTAAACATAAGATTGTACCACGCTCATAGTTAGGTACATATGTCCACTGTCTAGAATTCAAACACAACTGGTACAATAAAGCGGGCTTTATCACACAGTGAGTCATCGATAACGTGTAAACAAACTCAATCGTCGCTCGTGTGTACATATGACATACTTGACATTGGATTTTACAGGTGTTCATGTATCAGCATTATTAATTTTTTTCTGATAATTCGTTTTATTAAATGTAACAAACTTCACAAACTATAAGTATTCAGCGGAATTTATCTTTAAGGTAAATTTGACACTTTTGATCCTACTTCGATAAAAAATAACCTGTCAATGATAAGTTGTTAGTCAAGGCTATCAAGCGTATTTATGTTAAGAATTAAAATATATAGGGGAAAATGAATTTTTCTCCTAGATTCATAATTTAAATTACAATAAATATTAATTAGTATATACGTTCATCTTTTTCTGTGCTGTTACTTGTCTTTCCCTTTGGGGTCGACCCTATTAATCCCGTCTCATCTCTTGTCGTCATTTCGGGGTGAAGTTACCATGTCTACTTATTTTTGGATAATCCCCATTTAAGTTTTTCGATTTTAAGAACCTTTCCTATTATTAGTTCGTCTTTTTTGCGCATAACCTAAATTTCACATGTATTAAAAAGTAGGTACATGTAATTTTTCTAAATGTTGTTTTATGTATTAATTTGTTTATGTATTGGGAATAATTATGATGTAACAAATAAAAGATAAAATGCAACAAATATCCATACGACTGAATCCCAAATAATAAAATACTGTCAGAATTATCAGACTGTGTAATTACGTATTTAGTAATTACAAATGTTGTTCTAAATTTATTTCTTTAATATAAAAAAAAACATAAATGATTTAATAAATGATACCATGTAACAGTGTTTCCCATCGTGGGGCTCCAACCCCACAGGGAGGAAATTTGATTTTTAAGAGGGGCAAATCGAAAGTGGACTCGACACGGGTTAAACCTTTTCGCTTTGATATAAAAATATATATGTTACATGGACGTAAGAATTTTAAGAAGGCTACGGTGAGGTATGGCACATAAAAGGTTGAACAATATTGATATATAGCGTAAATATGCTTATTTGCAATTAACAATAAACATTAAGTAATTTTTTGAGCATGTTTTTTAAACATTAAAGTTTCAAGCATATAATCTTTTAATTGAAGTCGAATGAAAATACTATTTGGTTGAGTATTGTTGAAAAACGAAGTTAGAAGAAAGTTTGATGCTTTTTGAAAATTCTTAGTTAATTTTTATGGCCGTAAATACAAATTGATTGATTCAAAGTTACTGTGCTTAATTACTTATACTCTTTTAATATTACTTTAGATGTCATGTCTAAGTCACACTTTAACTGCTGTTAGTGCTTGGTTTTATTTTCGTGGTTGTTTGTCATCGATAACCACTATTACATTTTTATCTGGGATCATTTTCCCCTTTGGAGACCTCGTGTAGGTTGAACGTTAGATATTCTAGCTTGACTTTAGTTTTAAAGAGCATGGAAGTACATCATGAAAGTTAAAAGATTGTGGTATTAAAAGATAATTTTATTGAAGTAATGAAAATGAACGCGGCCATCGCAGATTCCCGTGGCAAATTGGTTCAAAATAAAATTTTATTTGTTATTAATGAGTTAGTTCTGGCGTCTAAGGCAGTGGAAATTGTAAATGGTATTTTGTGTTTACAATAACGGTGTACCATACTGCCAACAACTGTGACAACAAAAGTTATTAGCGCGGAATAAATAAAATTGATTCGTATCGTTTATGATAAACGTTCAGTTTATTTAAAAATAGGTTTAAATTTAATTTGAAATAAACAAATTGGATTTTTGTTGCTATTATTATCAGCACCTTACTTATTGATTGCATAACCTTAATGCTTAGGCAAAATATAATGAAAGTATAATGGCCTTGTATGTTCCTATCGTTAGGTCGCGGTAAGCGTTCCCTCTAGAAGAATGTCCGAAAATTATTACTTTCCACAACAATACGCGGGCCTACTGGTTGATGTCACATTTATTTTTAGATTTTTAACGGAGTTTTTCTTCATCGACTGCGGTTGTGAAACTTTCAAAGCAAGTTAAGAACTTTTTGCATTGCGGCCAATATTTTTTTAATTCTTTTTTGGTGGGTGGTCCATGTAATAAAAATAAACTTGAATTAACTTTACAATAATATAATAAAATGACTGTAGTTACTATGATATGGTGCATAATAAATGGCAGACGTGGCTTGGGTAGGCCCGCGCTAGGTAGACGGACGACATAGTCAGGGTCGCGGGTATTTGCTGAATATGGGCAGCGCAAGACCGGTTACCACTTTGCAGTTAGTGCCTATCGGCTGAGATGATGATCATGAAATGAAAAAAGCTATCTATTTGTACATATATGAACATGAGATTTCCACCAATTACGATATTTTTGGAATCGTAAGGTCTAGAAACATAAAATTTGGTAGGAATTATTATTTCGTCTATTAAAGGTTAGGTAAGAACGGGTTTTGCAAAATTCCATACGCAGGGGTGTATAAATAGTACTGGCACGCATCGCGAACTTAATAATCGTTCCATAATTTGCGAAGGTCCTTAAGAAGCGAGTCGGCAATGCATTATATTAGCTTCTTTATTAAGGAGGAGGATACTGTATTTTTTTTTACTTTTTTTTATAATCAGGACTGTAATTCGATACTGCTATTTTTAATCAAATAGAAATAACCATTTTTAAATTAGTATTTTGGAAAACGCGCAGCGGGCCCATTACAGCACAAATATGAGCGCACTGATACCAGAGGAAGCAGAGTTGGCCACCAATATCGTATACGAGTAAGAGTAAGAGAGAAGAATGGCAGGGTTAGATACATTCGATCTATCGATATTCACAGTACTAATTACTAGGGTCCACACTAAATAGAGCATATCGTATTGGATTTTGTAATAATAATTCTTCTCGATATCATAACGCAATATATATTTATAAAGAGTTTCATTCAAATTGTCAAGCATCAATGCAACGGTGGATGCAGGCAGGCAATTCCAATCTGTCTTATTGAAAATTTAAACGGGTAGCTTATGATGGACGATGATATAATAATTGATATATTATTTCGCAAATATTACATTTATACAGAATACTATTAAAATGATCTGCAAATAGTTTCAAGAACTTTTGCTTGTAATTTTGCCGCTGTTTTTATATAATTGGAAAATTATAAGCCTTTTTATCTTTTTTATATTTATGTTCCAGTTGTCTATTATAACTTGGCCTCGTTTTTTAATGTCATAGTATAAAATTAAAATCCTTTATCAATAATTTATTATTATCGTAACAGTAATGTGTCCGCCCTTCATTAATTAAGAATTTGTGGGCCGACTGACTGCGCGAGTAAAAAAAGCAGGAGGTGGATCGAAAGTCCGATCGAAAGTTGCCAGCAATGTGGGCCATAAGAACTGTCCGGCTTCGGCTGCCGGTGAGCGCGAAGAAAGTGCTCCTCTCGTCACAAGCCGCTGCGTCACCACCTCCGCGCGTGTGACGTTTACGTCACGCGTTCATTCATTAATGTTATCGCACCGTGGAAATAATCATTGCTCTAGAGCTCGAAGCTAATTGTGATATGCATTCTGCGCTTTTGTTCTTTGCCTATATTTTATGACGCAATCTTTTTTTTACACAATTAAAATAAGTTTTATTTTATATTATTAATGCAATATTGTAAAACTAGGGCATAGGATTCAAGGAGGTGAATATCGACTTCTCCAATCCGAATAAATAAAAAATATCTTCTTTTAATTAAAATCTATTCTTTTATAAGTTTGAGTAGTTATTTTGATATATAAACGGATTTTTTTACGATACACGTTGTAGTAGAATAGTTCAGTTTTTACAAATATGGAACAAAATTATTATTATATTTATAATTTGTTTTCAGAAATTCCAAAACTTATAGATCTAAAAGAGTCGAGTAGGCTTTTAGTAGCAACGAAGTAAATTTTAAAAAATGGCATATATATATATATATATATATATATATATATATATATTTATATATATATTTATAAATATATATATATATATATATATATATATATATATGTATATATAACATAAAAATTAAAATATTTTTTATTTTTATATTGAAAGCAACTATCGTGTTATTTTCTCTTAAAAAATCCTGTTATCTTTATCGATGTATGTATTAAAATTGTTTCTGATAGTAAAAATGTATAAATCTAGCACGTTAAACATCAAAGTATGTTCCGAGTATAAAGATCATCATTTACATTTCGAAATATTATGATTAGAGATTATATTTATACCGTTCAATGCTCTTATTAAAACTATGTGTCAAATATTATAATATATTTTTAATTCAAGTTTGATTCAAACTAACAAAAAAATAACATTTTACAGTATTCGTTTCACTACTCTTAAAAATGACTCCTATTTTGTAACAAGTGAGCTCTTTTGTAAAGTTTTAATTTTGTTGAAGTTTGCTACTACTTTGCTTCCATCGATTTTTGTGAAAGGGTTAATAATGAAAGATGTTCGAAGGTTGATAGAAGGAGAAGAAGGTTGATAAAAATTTATCTTAAATTTTGCTTTAATTTATTCCAGGTCGGCGATCAAATAGTGAGTGTGAATGGATACCGGGTGGAAGACGCAATTCACGCCGAGCTGGTGCACTACCTTACTTCACAGTCTAGGCTCAAAATCAAAGTGCGACGTGAGTAAGAAGCTATTTATTCATTTATTCTGAGGTCCATCACATCCGTCAAAATATATATCACAGTATGTAAATATTAAAAAAAAACGATACGCAAATTACGAAGCACTCATTATTATTAATTCAAATTAACTTATAAGTAGACTTTAGAAAACCAAATAGAGGAGTATCATGAAAGAGTGTGTACGGAGTTTTATGTAGAGTGTGTGGAGTATTTGTTTGATTAATAACTTTATTATTTTATTAAGTTAATAAATAATAAACAAAGAGTGCTCTGACCATTCGTTCATTAAATTCGTGTTGTTTTTTTTTAATAAAGACATTACTAAGCTTTTTTGTTGAATAATCGAGTGATACCGAATAGGTCTAATGAGGTGAACTCAGTGTTAAAAATACCAAATACGAAAAAAAGGTGACATTTTCCAGTATTTTTGCTGAAGGTATAGCTAGCAAAGTAGTGTGTTTAATGGGCACCTCAAAATTAAATTTCGCGAGCAATTGAAGACAGTTAAATTTATTGTGTAATCTCAAACAGAAACAACACTGTTAATTGGTCTTAATAATCTATCTTACTACTTACTATGGCACCGTGGTTAATCACTGCTATAATATTTAATTTGGTACGATGTAGGACTTAGATAGTGAAAACACAAGGCGTTAATTTGCCCTGCATTTGACAATACGATGCTTAAAGCATTTTTGGTATCCAGACCAGACAACGTCCCCTGATCAAAATGAATTTACTCCCAAAATCGCAGTGTAATCTTCTTCTCCTTAATGCAAACTTCGCTATCTAATCTAACCTTATTTACGATCTGTTAAGTTACATGACTCGATAAAATAACATACTTTGATGTCGTCCTTGACAGTAATCTTTGCTTACGTAAGCCCAGTCTTGTTCTTTGAATGATGCGACTATAATAGCTAAGAACCAAATTGGACAGTGTCTCAGCAAGATCACATGCCGTCTTTGCTGGCGAATACGCCTCATTGTTTACTCGCAATTCCACTATGTACCAAGTAGGATCAGTCTTCTTAAAGCGATGTTGTAGTTCTGCCATTTCTTATACTACTTTACACGTGTTTTGGCAAATTAATGGGAATATAGTAACACTTGCGTGCCTATTTGACGACAGAAATAAATTTCGTGTTTGTATCCGCCTAGATAGTATTTTGTATAAGAGATCTATTAATTGCCAACAACCTGTATATTTAAGAGCACGAGGAAATTTTCATTTTTTCGACTCTTCTCTGTTTTCTAAAATATCTAGTATTGATGATTTTTGTTTGTTTGTTGATTGCCCTTATCATTACAAAACTCAAATCAGAAATTTCTGTAACATTTGTCTTTTTGCATTGTTTATATAGAAAATGAAAAGCTTGTGTTTTTACTATTTTCTATCTAAACATGTTCAATCTTGAAGTCCTAATTTCACATAAAACATTACATTAAATTTTATTAGTCGTTACTGCTTTTGTTACTACCTGTCACAATTTTTTAAATATTATTCATATTAATTTAGCGAGAGAGGTTTGAACTTCTGGAAACAAAATTTGTTATTTGACAGGTTTTACGTCGGTCGATGTGCTTTTTGCGTTATAGTTTTATATTAAATTAATATAGGGCGATTAATAACTAATCTTTAATGTATAAGTTGTTATTTTCAAATACTCGTACACTTTTTTTGTACACTGTTTACTCGAATAGCATAAATATAGGTCGGTTTCTCATATTTTTATAATATAAAATTAGCGAAAAGGTCATAATTTCTAAATATTTTAAGTATTTTATTTTTGCAACTTAAGCCACAGGAATATAAACATTGTGAATTCTACATATTATAATCAGTTCTTCAATATTATCTCAATATGTCAATGGTATCTATAATTGGGTAAATTTTTTTAAAGAAAATTTTGAAAGTAGCAAAATTCTTTGACTCTTCAAAGAAAACCAAAACGACCATTTATTATTATACTTGGTGCCAAAAGTATATGTAAATAATATGGCTTTCCCCCTAGATATCAATCCGAAGATTGTACCCGTTGCCAGACAGCAATGCGTAAGCTATTCTGTCTAAGGAACACAGAATTGTCAAACGTCGCAGTCAAGCAATTGATGCCCTTATAAAATGTACCATTTCATCTTCATCATTATTCCAACCGTCGGACGTCCACTGGTGGACATCGGACACTTCAACAGATTTCCAATTGGAAAACAAAAAGCACCCCTCCGTGGAAATGAGAGCCTGGTCTTTTTATAGATTATGCGAGTTTATGAGCGAAGTTTTTATTAATTTCGAATATGTTTGTGAGAAGCTGTCGCCCATTATGCATAAAAAAAATTTTCTTTACCCGACTCTTATGGAAGAAACCAAGGGAATACGTGAAGACTATTCTATACGCCGATATCACCACGATTTTTGTGTTCATATTTTAAGTACTTTTTGAAATAGTTTTATTCAAGTATTTAGTTTTGTAAGTTCTAAGTTTATTCTATATATATATATATATATATATATATATATATATATATATATATATTCTCTTTAATTTTACTAATCTAATTTAAAAAATACAAATGAAATCACTTTTAATGACAATTTTCAATCACTGTTTTGTTTCAGACGTCGGCATGATTCCCGTCAAAGAGTGAGTATATTTTTCAACCAATCTCGTTCTGTAAATATTTATTTCTGTGATATTAACTTCTCTTCTTTTCTTCTTGATCGCTTTCAAGAATTGAGCGTTACTTAAAACCAGTTTAGGGCCATTAATATAGTTTTCTTTAACATACAATGATAATTTATCAGAGAAAGTTCGTTTTATCTATGCCAAAAATAAAGATATAATATAATTTATTTAACATTGGAACTTTTAACAGAACTCTTATTGATCTTATGCTTATTAGTATTTTTTAACCTATCTCATTTTTTACTCTACTCTGCTTCGTATGGTGTTATAGTTGTGGAGAAGAAGCAGGAAGAAACTCCACAACAACACATGTATTGATTTATTGTATTAATTTTTTGTACACGCTAGGAAATATTTACAAAGTTGCATAATAGTAAATAAAAATACAATGGGATAATGGTACAATGGGATAAGACTATCACACGAGGCACTTACTTTCAATAAAGTTTAACAATACAGACATACACTTTATCAGATACAGTCTAAATGAAATCAAAATGATCAAGCAACATTTAAATTTTATTCATTTAAATTATTTCTTAATTTAAATATTCGTTTTATGAATAATAAGCTTTTCCCGTCAATTTAATTTAAATTACCGTTTTAAATTTTGTAAATGGCAGTCCGATAATGTTTTCCGATATTAAAAAACTCTGATTCCGTTTATTACAAATGAATTAGGGACTTTTTACAGTCGAAACTTAGGTACAGCGAGTTTTTTACGGTGCCTTGTAAATAAACTATGGACATCCGCTATTTTTTTAATTTATTATAATTAATGTAAACATACAAGGTATTACCATTAGTATATAGTGAGGCCATTGAAAGAATATTGAACTCTTTTCATCGCTTTCTCAGGGAGATTTGCGGCCCTAAGCCGTAAATAGCTAAATAATATATATATCCAATATACGTACCTCTACCCCAAAGCATCGATACATAGGACGTAATGCTGTGAAAATAACTAAAATTCATTATCCTAGCAATATCAAAATCAGAATGGCGTTTTATCTTCCTAACAACATAAGCAGTACTAAATCTGACCGCAAGAGACTCAATGTGAGAACTCCATTGAAGTTTAGAATCGATTGTGACACCCAGGAAAACCTTAGTCTAGTTTAAAATCATAAAACATCATCATTTAGTGTTATATAATTACATGTTCTATTTGTAGTACATATTTTATTGATTTTTATTAATAACAGTAATAGCAATGTAATGTAAGAAAAATTAAAATGCAGATAATTTTAATTATATTAACATTGTTTTAGTGCTTCAAGTTCACTTATAAATGATACAATCTAATACAATAAACTTAGTTACTATTCTCTTCTAATAATCAAACTTAAAAATCCGAAGTATAAATATGATCTGGTTATTTATCAATTTTTTATTTTATTTTCAATATTCACTGACTACGTTTAATAGTACATTGGTTATTGCTCATTAAACATGCATATACAATTTACGTTCAGAATAATGTTAGATTAAACCAATTACGTTAAGCTTGAAATAACACGCATAATGCAACAACAAATGTTTTATGTATTCATACATTCTAATACATTATAAATAACTTTGAGACTATATCTATTATATTAACAATATTATTCTGCTTTAAACCAAAACTTCCTAGTTGTCCATATTGCAATAATTTGTTTTAATATCTGTTTATATCTTTTAGTAGTTTTGTTTGGTATTGTAATGAATTGTTTTCACGTGAAGAATCTAATGTAAAATAGTTTATCAATTTATAACAATGACAAAAATTGGTAATTTCACTTTTGTCGGTTTATACTGATTAGAAATTACAAGTAAAATTTTACGCTACGAATGTAGTCATCGTCGTTTTAGCCCATAGACGCTCACTGCAAACACACAAAGATATCTATTAGGAGATTTCGACACGAAATCGCATCGCATGAAGCTGCTGCCTATTTTCTCAAAACTTGCTTCTGAGCAGCTGGAATCCTAATACATAATTAATGCACAAAGAGGGAATTATATTAAGACTGTATCTCGGGAATTAAACCCGCGACCTACAATCTTAAGTCTCAGTCCTAATGAATATTCCCCAAAAATAATTGACTAATTTGTAATTATATGTCTTTCTTGCCAGCGTGAGCTGATTGTCGGTTGGTATTTAAAGCGCTTCAAGCACTGTGTTAACAATGCGTTGAATGCTTTTGGTTTTAATCTCTTGACTGTAGCGCTTTACGACCGGTAGACGTGTCGTAGGTAGGCCCCACTGGGTGGACCGACGACGTAGTTAAAGTCGCAGGAAGTCGCAGGATACGGCCAGTACAAGACGAAACATCTTGGCGACCTGTGGGGGAGGACTTTGCCTTGCAGTGGGCGTTTATCGGCTGACATGATGGAGATGATGATGACAATAACTTATCTCTCTTGGCAGCCACGGTTCAGGCCTCTAAACAACATATTCCTCCAGATTAGGACTGGCTGCCATGCGACCATCTTTGTACACCGGCTTCTGACTATTAGACTTTTAATCAAAAAGTGAGAATCGTTATAAAAATTAAATATTATTTTAGCAAGGAACACGAGCCACTGTCTTGGCAGTTCGTGTCGGAGCGCACGTCGCTGTCGTCCGACGTGTCCTCTTCACCGACGCTGTGCCATAATACCGAGCATCTCACCGACATGCGACTCTCCATATTAGTTCCGCCAAGGGCTAAGCTTGGTTGCGGGTACGTAGTTTTTATTTTATAAAGTAAGGTCCTCTTACCACTTTTACCATTCACAACGACAACAAATTATAAGCAAACAGAAAAAGTAAACAGTATATAATTTAGAAACAAGTTAAATACTTGACAATATAAATGCGTGGCAGAAGGATATCATAGCATTGAATGCTAGAGACAAAATTCAGATTTGCATTCGTAATTGTGACATTTATATTAAACCATGGATGTAATTGTGTTATAAGAAAGGTTACAAGTTAAAATGATCGTGTTTCATTGAGACAACTTTTTAGAGTTAACCCTCCATTTTTCTTGATCTAGCTAAACAAAATATTTTGTTGAAAATGTGGTTCCATAGTTGTTTTGAATACGACGTGGCGTTGTCACTCTTTGTGCCCGTCTTCGTTAAAGATCTATGAAAGTTTTGCCTAGGTATTTCAGATACCAGAACCAGGATAAATTACATTAACGATATTCTTAAATCTCTTGTTTAGCCTCATTTTACCATTTTACTTAAAAGAAAATATTTGTTTCTTAATTGCATCCATCGCTGAGTCAAGCCGTCATAATGAGCTCAACTTTCGCATACTGTACTTCAATTATTAATACTTATTTACTTTAACTGTAAACTTTATTCGTAAACATCTTTATATTGTTTAATAATATTATATAATAAAGATATTGTGTAATGTAATTGTTATCCAGTCCCTTCAAATTTAGTTTAAATTGTAATAATGAATATAAATGCTATTTTAAAACAAATTATAAATGATTATAATATGTATCCATAGCGTTATAATATGGTTTAATAAAAAATACTCAAGAAAATTACCCGTTGTTTCACATATGGACGTTGAGTAGAAATTGTGATAATAATTGTAATATCATTGTATTGATTCGTTTATCAGCTTCACATTTTTTCACGGAAGATGCATTAAAACATTACTACGGATGCCAGTAAAAGGCAGGTTATTGCGCTTTAATCCATTACAGTGTTGTACTGGTCACTTAATACAATAGATAATAGAATTATCGGATGATGCTACTATTGACATATTTAAATTTTTATTTACGATTTTCTTTAATTTTTTTTTGTATATGTCTTGTACTACGTCTTTGGTACGAAATATTTACAACATTTTAAATTGTATGAAGATTGTGTACATTTAGTACTTTAATTATTAGAAATATTCATATTTATCTTAATTTTTTAATAACTATCTTTTACCAGTTTTAATATAACATGATTGTTATTTTAAAAATACTTATTTTTTCAGAATTTCCAAAGGTCCGGACTGGAAGCCCGGTATCTTCGTGCAGTTTGTGAGAGAAGGTGGGATAGCAAGAGAAGCAGGTTTGCGACCCGGCGATCAAATTTTATCGTGCAATGGTCAAGATTTTGCAAATATTTCATTTAATGAGGTGATTATCTTATTCTAAATAACGTTGTAATACAAAATACGAATAAGTAATTCACTTAGTTAACTTTTTGGTCGCTGGATGCGGAGAGTGCAAGATCGGTCATCGTGGTTTTTTTTGGGGGGGCCTATACCTTGCAGTGGGCGTCTATCGGTCGATTATATAATAATTATTTAGACTTAAGCAAGTATTACTATTATTAATGTATATGTTTCTGGTACTTTAAAAGGCCTTAAGATAGTGTGAGCTTATTCTGCGTGGATCGATCCAACAATCATAGTTCACTAGTTTAAAGATACCTCCAAATATGTATGACATAAAGAAAAGATGAAGAAAGAATTAAAAAAAAATTAGTATAACCACAGTGCTAAGTATAACTAAGTTTTACGGTATCCAACGACTAGTTTGTTCATCAAGGAGACGAACAAAAAAGTAGCGCAGCGACTATGGTTTTCAGTATATCAATAACCATCAAACTTTGCTAATCTCTATAACTTAATAATTTAGGAAATGTGTTTCTTAATTTATCTCATTTAGATAAGCGACGAATATCACATCTTGCTCAGTCAGCATCGAATACACTTACAACAACTTATTTCAGAATGTTTCTAAAAGAAAATATGTGAATATATTAATATGAAAATGAAGCAAAAGGATTAAAAAGAGTCAAGCTGTGAATGAAATTTTTTAGTATTAATTTCTCAAGAGAATCTTCATATTGAGGCTTTAGGTGGTTGTGGGTGATGTGACCTGTGCAATGTACTGTGGTAGTACCAAGGCTTGAGATCGTACAACTAATTTGTCTAGTAATTATGGCGCCTTTCAGTCCCGAACATTAACACCTACTTGTAATATTCGCCAAGACAACAAAAGCGATTTACTAGCACATTATTGATGCTTTACTTATATATACTTCCATACGCTTAAATTGCGTAAGATGTCAACCCACAAAATGCACTGATGACCTTGTTAACGTCGTCAGCAGATGATAGATAGAGGGTGCTTCCAACAAAAAATAAAACTGTTATTGAAAATCTATGAAGGAGACCTATGTCCAGCAGTGATCATTCCACGGCAGAAACGATTATGATTATGGTGACATCTTAAATGTTAGATTTAGTAAAAAACGTACTGTTTTTTTAATAAACACAAGATTTTAATTATTAATATCATCGTTATCCATTTAAAAGCACATTATTATATATTGGACAACTTTCTTAGTGGCGTTTTGTGTCTGGTACAGATGAAGTAGAATGCAGACAAACTTCTTACGAGAAAAAGATGGAAGAAGTTCGTAGGAACATAAACATTAAAATATAACTAAAAACGTTTATTACAAATTTGACATAATGAAACCGTGTTTAGTGTTCTTTGAGTATTTAAAATTTCTATATACATACACAACTTTTGTTAGCTCACTTTGTTCTTACCTAAACAGATAACGTAAACAAAATAATGTATTAACAAGAATAGGTAGTAATATGTGTCTCATGTTTGGTTAAATTATATCTCGTAAATAGTTTCCAATTTCTTTAAAGTCCTTATTTTTAGCCAGATTAACATAATAACGTTAAAAGTAATTCTTGAAATAATTTTATTGTGACTTAGGCTGTGTCTGCAATGAAAGCAAGTGGGCGACTCGAGCTGATGGTCCGAGAAGGTGCTGGGACAGAATTAGTGTCTCCGGAAAGCTCAGGGTACAACAGCTCCGCTTCTTCGGCGGCAGGCGAGCGCAGCCCTGCTTCCATTGCTCCAGTCGTTCCGTTGGCGCCTCCCGCAGCATTACGCCGAAGGTTGGCAAGCGTGGCTGAGGAAGCAGCTGATAGAGCTGATAGGTAAGTGTAAAATTATGTGAAAGTAAGCACTTCTTTTTTTGGGAAGGTCAAACAGTAAAGCACATTTGTGATAAATGACTACTTAGATCCAGAAATCACATTTTTCTTAATACAAAGTTCTTAATTACGGGTCATTGCTGAAATTGTGAAATAAACTTCTACAATAGATAACGCTGTGTAGATATTACTGAAAACGTAAGAATAATATTCCTAATCAACATCGTCATCATCATTTTAGTTATAAGACGTCCACTGTTAGACAAAAGCCGAACCCACAGATTTCCAATAGGACCGATTGAAAGTTTGAATATTATAATTCAAAATAAACAATATTCTTGATAATTTATTGAGAAAATAGGTTGTTTTTTAAATGGTGAGGGTACAATTCAGCAGATTTTATAAACTGGAATCACTATAAAAGAAAATCTTTCTTGTTGATGCTTGTACTGGTCATGTCATACGTTTTGAAATAGTTTTACGAGAAATTTACATTTAATATACTTTAATTACACATTGTTTGATGATTTCACAATTCTTAAAAATGGCATTTTGATATTGTTAATGGCACATAAATTTCTGAGTTTTCAATATAACAACGTGTTCTTCTTCTTGGCTACATAAAAATTTAAATTAAAAATAATTTTGTCTTAAATTACTTCTTTGATTAAGAGGGAATAATATGTTGTACGCTGAATGCAGTTCGTTTCCAACCGGTCCTATAAGAAATCTTTGTGGAGGCCTACGTCCAGCCGAGGGCATCTCTCGGCTGAATTGATGACGATGATGAATAAATTGTTTTATTGTGCTGAAATATTTTTTAATTGATACTCATGGAAACTTTTTTTTAGACTGACTATAAACAGGATGAAGAGAAGGACATGGGACAGCATAGATTTTGATTGGAAAAATGGCAATATACATAACTTTGACGCCCCATCTGACATAGAACCTGATTATGACTGCCCTAGTATTCCAAACAACCCGCATACATATGAAAACAAAACACACAAGAAAAAAAACAAATTAGAATTCGAACCGACAAGAGTGACGAGTCCATTGAATCGAACTATAATTAATTTAACAGAAGATGGCGCCACTATACAGTGCAGTTACGACAATAAGCAAACTCCGAGAAAAAATGTATTTGCCAATGAAACAAATAGAGATAACGATAAAAAGACAATCGTGGTGGAAGTGCATCATATGAGCCCTACGTCTTGCGCAAATACACTCTGTAACTATCCCCCACCAATGAAAAAAGATATCAGTCCTGACACTTCAAGTATATCTAGCTCAGCGACGTTATCGAGCGCTATCGCCGAGGAAATACAAAGACGGAAAATGGTAAACATTTCATGATGTATATCAAACACGTATACTATACTTAGAATTATATTATATATTATAATTATAAGTTTCAATATTTAGGAAACCGGGAGGTAATATTTATGTAAATTACAAGCATAATCCAATGTAACGTATTTAATAATGTTTTTCCATAATTTACTGTGTATTAAACTCTCAAAATTTCATTATTAATTATTTATTTTTATCAAAAAGATACATATATTCATATACCTATACGTTTATATGTGTAGTAAGTGTATACATATAGCGTTTTTCGCAGGGTTTAGCGTGTCGGATACATATCCGTATACAATACATATTGTAAAAGTGTTTAAACGACTTCTAAAGTCAAAAATCAATAAACCTTTCAATCAGTCAGTCACATTTTTTATTCAATCATTATATTCATTAAAAATTAGTAGCTAATCATCCCAAAGGTATATTATCCAAGGAGACAATAATTACTTACGAATTACAGTGAAATTGTTAAACTAAAACAAAACGGTGAAACAAGCTTATGCCCCTATATTTTAAGGATATAAATGATGATAGTGGACTCGCCGAAAGCAGTTTTTCCATTTCTAAAGTGAACAGATTTTAAAATAATGTTAGAATTTTAAATAATACAATACTCGAATAATTATGTAAAATAATATGTATAAAGGGTGAGCCTTTATTCTTAAATTTGGTTTGGATATTACAATAAAAAAATATTTATATATTTGTCCTAACTTTAGTGTAACAAAGCTAAATACAAAACCATATTTTTCTGTACAGAATAAGAAACCCGTGCCCGAAAATGTTGCTGTACCAAATACAGTTAAAAAACCGACTGTCCCAAAGCCTGTTGACAACGAGAAGAAAAAACAACACGACGCCTTAATGGACGAGTTCAAGAAAGTCCATCGAAAAATGTTTGCTAACCAAGATGCGAATGATGAAACACCGAAACCAGAAGATTGCACGGAGGGTGTGGTGAGTTACTGTCGTATATACTTTATTTTAAACTAATAAATACCTACATTTTTTGGAACATCGTAGAATTGTAACGTTGGAAAATGCGTTTAGAAATTTATATTGTTCGTGCTAAGCAGCCAACATGAGAAAGTGGCAGTGAGCATAGCGCACAAAACAGGTGGCGATGGATTAAGATTCTGGAATATAGACCAATAACCGACAAGCTCAACGAAAGACGCTCACCCAAAGGGTGGACAAATGTCCTTGGGACGTCGTCGGGTAGTTTTTGGAAATCTACGTCCTACGACTAAAATAATAATGAATGGGATGGTGTGATTATTTGGTAATTATTTTTTTTCTAGCTAGTGTAGCTAGTGTAGTGGTGTAACTACTCGGAAGATGAATCGTATCCGTGTTCGATATATGAATGCAAACTTGATACATCGTTTTCTATTTTTAGCCGTCTTCATTTGGACTGCCTCAGTACAAACTACATACATATCGCACTATTATTAACCCGCGAGCCTAGACTTACAGCACACTTTTAAAGAAAGAACTTTTATTTAACAAGCGTCTTGTTTGACATACGACTCGCATTTGAGAACTTCGCTGCAATGTTACGATGCATTTCGAGGAACGCCTGCGCAACAAGACACTGCGTTGACGAACATCGTTACAGCTAACGGTCATTTGATACGCCGTGCGACTGTCGCAACCGAAGAATTAAACGGCATTAATTCTTCGTTTCATTTAAGTTAGGATAGTTAAACTGTATACTCCTAAAGAAGCATATGCATTAAATAGAATGTACCAAAAAATAATTAAAGCCAAAAATAAGGAAAAAGTTCAGGAAGATATACGGTATCATGAATCACACTATTTCCTATATCGCAGGGCGATGGTAATAAAGTGGAGCGCTTTACCCATAGTTTTCTACCCCTTTCTATTCTACCTACAACTATTCTACCCCTATATGTTTCAAAACCTGTAGTTTTTAAACAAAGATCCTATACAACACTCTAACTCATATATTTCTTACATTAATGCCTCCATTTTATTTTGAGATCTAGTCGTAGGTCCCCTTTTCCTCATTATCATTATTTCAGATGAAAGACGTCCACGGCTGGACATGGACCTGAAACATAGATTTCAAATTGGACTGGTTTGATGACTGGTCTGCATTCAGTGTCTTTCAACCATAACCAGCCGGTCTGTCCTTTTTGTGGGTGGGGATCGCTGCGTTGGCTGTTCTATGGTCTCCACTTCAAAAACTTAAAGCCAGAGTAGCCATCAGTTTCGCGTGTTATGTATGAGGTCTGCTCACTGCCAATTCAAAATTGCCTATTTGTTGAGTTATGTCGGATTCTTTTATTCGCCTACAAATTTCTTTATTACAGTTTCGATCTCGAATAGAAATCCCGAGGATAGCATGGGAAATGGCGAGTCATAACCGTAGAACATTCGTAAGCTTACCATTTAGGCCTTGAGCTTACTTATCCTAATTGTAATATAATATGTTCTTAATTCGTTTCACCATTTTTAATCTGTACCACTAAATAGGTAAATTTCCTGTCTGCGTTGCCATAAAATACTACGTTTGTCATCCAAATAAAAAAAATCCGCTGTTATCGATAAGTGCGTTTTACCAGCAAATGTTGTATCACCGCTTAACATCTTGTGCGATCGCAGTCGTGTCTGCCTGTTATGATTAAAAGAAATACTGAGAAATCAATTTAAAATTATTTTTAAATATTGGTGGGTCTTTTTTATACAAATATTGTCTGAATACATTGGCGTATTCATGATAGTATATTTCCGTACACTCAATTTTCATGAAATGCAATGTTCCAATTTCAAAACAAGGCCGCGTGATTGTGTAATGGTTAGAATTTGGACAGTGGTCACGATCGCTCTGAAAGGGGTTTGTTTCATAACTCATAACTGTATTAGTCACCTGAATTTTAAAAAATGCACAACTTTTTAATAAGTTAAGAATAGGTTTACTTGCATCACGCGTTCTATTGCTCATGTAAATTGTTCCTGTTTCTATAAAGAACTAGACTGCTTTTGAACCCATTTATATTTGACCTGTCGGTAATAAGTTTTTACATTAATTCCAGTTTTATATGTGATTTGATGAATAATGATAGTATGCCATCCCCATTAAGAAACAAACTGAGAACGGCATATTTCGTCAAACGAGAAGATAATGAAAGAAATTTCTTAATTTCACCTGCACATCTTTTAATTTGGTTATTCTCTTGTATACAGATCGCTATTTCCTGTTTAAGAGCGTCAGGGTGTTGTAATATCTGTTGCTATTATTGGGTAACCGGGAGAACTTCTAAAGCCAATATTAGTATATTGCTGCTGATACCGCCGTAGTTCACCTTAGGTATGCAAGTTCTTCTAATTTCTTCCTTCCATCAGTCCGCCGAGCGTTCGCGAAGATGCCACTGATACTCTTTTTTTCGATTCATACTTCGCCACGTTTTCTTAACGCTCGGTATAGTAGTTTCGGTAGTGTTATATTACTTCTAAAGCGTTAGGGCTGAGATGAAGTGGCTAAAAATTATGTTATATGAATTTAAGTATGTAGTAGAACGTCTTCGAGCTTGAAAAGGTAATTCGGTTTTCAGAAATTTCGCTTGAATTTTCTTAACTAATATCACTTACTACCAGGTTGTTTTTCTTTACAGTTATTAATTAAAAATAATTGACTTTGCAAATTGCTTTCTAATCCAATCTTACCACTGCCAGTATCTGTAGACAGACATTGATATAAAGCAATTTGATCATATAATGTTGACTTGCTATTTGCTAATACTATGCAGCGCTATACTTGTAGTTTATTGTGATGCACTAATTTGTCTTAGTATTACACTTATAAATAAACACATTAAACAAGCATACAATCACAAACAAAATAAACAAAATAGAAAATAATACAAACAACGAACTCGTGTACTTCTTGTATGACACGGTTAAATAAACATTGTATTTGTTTATTGCTCTCTTTCTATATCGTATAATGACATTTAATACAGAAAAAATACTTTAATATTTCATGATTACTATTGCCTAAAGGCAGGCCTGGGTATACCCCCCATTAGGTAGACTGACGCCATAGTTAAGTCGCAAGAATTCACTGGATGCGGGGAGCGCAGTATCCGTTACCATGGCGTTGGGGAGTACTATGCCTAGCATTGGGCGTCCATGGATCATTTATTTGCCGATTATCATATTATTTTTACGTAATGCATGCTGTATTGATTTAGATTTAAGATACACATTATTTAGCACAGTATTTTTCATGTTAACTTGTATTTATTTCTTGTGTTGTCCAAATGAACTTACAACATGGATTGAAATAGTTCTCAATCACATAATAAAGATAAGTCTAGTGAAATTATTTCTTATCTGAATTTATATGTACTATTCGCTAAGGAATACAGACAAACAAATGCATAAATATAAAAAAAGATAATTGAAATACACAAAAAAAAATGAAAGGCTTCTATTATGTTAAAGCGAAACATTAATAATTGCACTCACAAACCGTTAAAATTTTTGTGCTGACTAAATACAAACTGACACAACCTATGCGAAATAGATTGTGTCAGTTTGTATTTAGTTTTTTCTTACAAACAGTCCGTTAATAAAAAGTGCTTGAACTAATGGAAATAAAAATTTGGTTAATGGTTTGACAATGTAAGATCAAAGATCAAAACGTTTAAATAGAGACTTGCAAAACGTTTACATTGGATTATTACAAACAGATCAATAGTTATGAATGAAAGAAAATAAGAGAATTGAGGAGACCCGTAGTCGAACGAAAGTAACCGATTTAGCCCGGCGGATTGGAAAGTTGAAGTAGCAGTGGAAAGGCTAAATAACGCGCAGAACACATACCCGCCGGGGCCTTAAACTTCTGAAGTGAGACCATGGACCAGCAGGCGCATAGAACCTCTACCTTCAAGGTTGGTAAACAAGAACCTTGTTAAGTCGTCGAAAGACGTTGGGTGCAGGCTGCTTCCAACTGGATCTATTGGAAATCTATGGAGGAGGACTATGTTCAAAAGTGGACATTCCACGAGTGAAAAGACTAATAGTTAGTTACGTTTTCGTTTTTAATAATTCTTTGTATATAATTTTGTGCCTTTTGCACGCGTATTATATGAGTTCGCTTAGTGATGTCATCTGAATTGCATAATCACTATATAAAATATTATTCTCAGATATAATTAGTTCACGTGCCTTTGCAAGCTTCCCAGGAGTATTTCGACACGTATACACTATTCGCTTCCCATCATTTTTGTTAAATGAGTTTAACAGACAAATATAATTGATAACTTTGTTTATGGAGAAATACATTTACTGAAATTTATACAGTTTGTACGTAAATTTACCATGATAATCATCATACATGATAAAATATCATAATGAAAATACTATACGATTGTCAAAATAAATATTAAAGTCACACACTCTATATTATATTTGTGTCAAATTTAACACTATCACTCTTTAATTGTAAATATTTTGGACCAATTTGTCTTTTACTGTTCTTCATAGAATACGGCCAATTTTTTTTTCATTTGAAGATGTTTAATTGTGCGCCTAAAAATAAAGATCCTTCTTTACAAAAGACTTCTTGCCTTTTTTAACATTTACAGTTTCATCGGATTTTAGATGTAGTTTCTTCAAAAGCTTCGGCTTTGACTATCGCGTCGATCTAAACAATTCATATTTATGGAACGATTCAGCAGACTGGCTCTCAAGAGAGCCCTCGACTTGAGCTGTCATTTGAAACGTGTTTAGCATTCTAAGTGTAAGCTGAGGTGAAGTTCTTGCTAAAAAAAACATTTAAAGTAAGAGTTAGCTTTTTTGCATAGTCTTTTTTGGAACTAATAATGCTCGATTATAATGTATAAATATATAATGTAGTGTCTAATAAACATAACGTATAAACCAACGCAATTGTTCCAATCACCAAACAATATTATTTTACGATAATTGTGGTTGTAAATCAACTTATAAAGAATACATATGCTTTAGTATACTCGTCTATCTTGACATACATTCATTCTATTAATGAAATATAACTTAGAACATAACAGGCTAATTGTCTGGTATTTTAAATGCAAACGTTGAGTATTGAGGAGTATACAAACTCGATTGTATTATATAATTCTTGTATAAAGAAACAAGAAGTTACTTTGTTCGCTTTGTATTGACAAAAATATATATCTGGTTTAACGCCGTTTCCCGTGGCTCTTCCTCTGCTGGAGAACAAGGTGAATGGTGTCCATAATACCACCGAGGAGGAATAAATTGCAGGGATCAAGATAGTAAGCTAATTTATTTCGTACTCGATGAAGTTATGTCAGACTTGCGACGGCTAAACCTCCAAACAGTACTTATTTTATCGCTACGCGACGTGACGGCGAGTCATATTTTTTAAAGTTTGTTTATATTTGACTCAAATATATAATTGATAAATTGTTCGATGGTTTTTGTTGTAAAATGCTATTGCACTAGAAATTTAGGGACTAACGTTCAAAAAAAAATGAGACAAGTAATTTTGACAGTCTTCTCTTGATATGAAATTTTTTAAATTAATCGAATTTCTACATTAGATTCACGCATTTTGACAAAAAAAACAAATGATACATCTAACTCTAAGCAAAATTTTACTAACTTGTTTATGTTTATTTAAAACCTTTTTAATATCACCAAAACCAGAGAAATACAAATACAACCAAAGAGATTTTATTACAAGTTCAATAATGCTATTTACATGTATATCGCTGTAATTCTTCTTCTCGTTTCGTGAGAATAATAAACTCCCGCCAGTCCAATATTCAAAGAATAAGCAGAGCAAGTGTTGACTGTTTTTATTCAGCGATTGGTCTGATATTTCCTCAGTTGCTGACAGTACAATTCTTCGAGATATCTTTCGGCCTAATTTCTTTTTCAACTTCATCGCGGTTTCAACGCAGAACAAGTCTTATTTTCGAAGCTTTTCAAGACCCGAATTCCTTAGTTAGTTATTGTGTGATTATATGATTAAATGTACCCGAAATATTTTACGCACGATTTATCTTTGTTTTGCGTTAAAAACGCTTTATTATGGATAAACAATTGGAATTCTGGTCTATTACTCGTGTTACTGACAAGTCAAGAGACTTAAAAAAAACGGTTTATCAAACCAAAGGTCCAATTAACTAGCTTATACAAATACTTTTTTCTGAAATATCGCAATAGCGTTCTTTAAAGCTTTGCTTCTTTAAAGTGCGGCTTTGTTCTATAATCGTGCGTTCCCATCACTCAAATTTTCTTGTCGAATTACCGTTTATTCCTTTATTTTAAGAAAATTAAATCAAAGGACTCTGGGTCTCTATGCCAATCGTTGAGAACGACATAAGCGACCGTTAAATGCTACTCTCCACTTAAGTACTCCCAATCTAAAATGAAATTGAATTGTCTGACTCTAAGAAGTACTGCTGCTACTATGATATTCAAAAGAAATATGATATACAATCACAAGATAGTTAAAAAAGTTTTTAATAACAAAGTTGCGTTTCCATCGCATTGAAGAATAAACGTTTAAAACATTTTAGGAATGACGCTGTGTTTTACGACAGAAAATGAGGCCGAAGCGTTTAAATCAAATTAATTTAACGATTTTGAAACGAGAATTGTTACTAGAAACCGGTGTAATTAATCATTGTACTCTTTAGGCTATTTCTATTTAACTGTTTAAAAATACAGTAACAAATTTGTCACAGCTTTGAAAAAATAATACAGTTAATTAAACAATGACTTACATTGTTTCTTAATATTCTTAGAAACCGCCAAGCAAATAAGTAATCATAATCACTCGATATAATATATTTCGTGAAAATAAGTAGTTTTTTGATTCAATGAATCTATGTACCACAGACATTAGAGACTGTGCCTGTGTTTTACAATAACACTTAGTATTTTCCTATTTTTTGCTCAGGTTTCTGGATGTCTCAGTATTTACAAAGCTAAATTACTTCTTCTTGAACTATTTCCTTATTTAAACTATTTTAAACTAAATTAAACTCAACTAATTTCTATTTTTTTGCCATTAACATTGTTTTTTTTTATTATTTAGTAGCGACTTATTTCTTTGTTTGTTTTTAACAGCTTCTAGTCTAGTTTTTAACATTACGGTTTGTGCGATCCCGCCCTCATCCCTACTTTATCATGTTCTTATCCTTAGGTTGTACACCAGTACCTGTGCGTTCGTTGTTGATTTCGCCACATTTTTTCGATGAATATTGCAGTCGCATCTTGAGTCTCATCTGCGTAATACACACATTTGTTCGTGTGACGAGATATTGCTACCACCGCTTGATAGACTATAGTATACAGCTCGTGGGTGTATGTTGTTCGACGAACAGCAATGACCGCTTCGCTCTTTAGCTCCAAAACCTCGTGTACGGTGAACGTCCTTCAGTCTAAGTCTGTACCATAGCCATAGCTAATGAGATGTGGTTTATTCGCCTGGGTGTGTCAGGTATTCGGCGTTTCTTTGTTTCGGGATATTCTCCTCAGAGTTAGGACACCTATTCAGGGAGTGCACCACCTCCTTGGACGAATATATATTTTTGTATACTATCATCAAGGGTCACCTTAGTGCATCTCGCTACCACTACACTCGAATCCTCGTTAGGAGCTGCGAGGCATAATAGAGTCCCCTTTTTGTCGAGGGGTACAAGACTTGCCATTTAGTCGTAGGCCGCCTTATACCTGTTTGCGAAAACTCCTCGTACTACTTCGCCACTATTGTTGTTGTAGATGACTGCACCGGAAATAAGTAGTCATTATTTATCTGTCGACGCTATTATAATCGCATATCAATTGCAAGCCTTAATACAGCTAAATGCCGATGTGTCGATCAGTATCTGTCAACATAATATTAAAAACTCTGCCTAAATAATAATATAGGCAGTACCTTTAAAAATAACGATAATCTTAAATTGTAAAATTTTTCATAGTGATCGTTTTATAGAGGATGATTTAGAATAGGTATAGAAGCTTTGAAGAGTTTTGCTGACAAATGAACTATACATCCATTGCGTGTATATATTGACTACCAATTAAAAATACTAAAATTTTTATATATTTATAAGTGAGGAAATCACCATAGACATATTACTTTAAATAATGATTGAACACGTTTTTATTAAGTTTCAATTTTGTTGCTCAGTGACTGCTAATAATTATGGGTTTTACCAAAGCCATGTTCTTTTAATGCGCTTAAACAAATTAAGTAATATTTTTATTTCAACTTAGACACTAACAGCATCGGGCATTAGCTTAGAGCAAAAAAATATTCATATGAGGCACCGCATGTAAGTTGTAATTAACTTTAGATGCGTTAACATCGGATATTATTCTTTTGTTTTCACCTTTTCTTTATGGAGTTATTAAAAAATACTCCTTGAGATATGTCCGTGTTGCACTGCCATATTATATAAAGAAATTCTTTTGTATATCTCCCAATTCAATGTACCTTTTCGTGGAACACAACACGAAGTAATTTTTTTAATGTTATGGTCGCTTTCGTAAGGCTGTTGCACCCGCATGTTGTTTTTTACTTTCTTTTTAAAATGAACTTTCGACGATCTTTATACAGCTAATATCAAAATTTATAAGTATTCTTTAAAAATAAATTGGCAATCTTTTAAAAATTCTACGGATATTCTTCCGAAGCCTAGTTTTGAGACAGTAAAAGCAATTTAAATGGTATATTTACGAGTACGTTATTGAAAACACGAAAGCGTTACGGCAAAACCTCGCGTGTTGATCTTATTTCCTTATTGTATACGAATTTTATAAAAAGTGATACGAGACGAGTTGTAAGACGTGACAGGGGCAATTCCATTGCAATTTCCATTTGATAGAAACTACAATTATACTTTGTCATAATTAATTATCGATGACTAAGCAATATTTTGAACCTTTATTAGAGCTTTTCTTGGTTTGATTTATTGTTTCCTTCTAATTTTATACATAGTTCTTTTGAATACATTACGCTTTATTAATGTCACTATTTAACCAAAATAGGATCTTCCGTTCAAAATTTCTTAACTATACTATTATTTATTACCTTTGTTTGGTAATATAACTTCTGAGAACTTTAATATCTGTGTATCATTCTTTAAATTTAAATATAAAATAACTTTTTCTGGAATTTAATTTCATTTAAATTTGTCACCCTTTTTAGAAAGACAAAAAAAAACACGATTTAATTATGTTTCATTCAATAATTTTTTACGCTAATTAAATTTGAATCTCTGATGGTTCTTTTACGGATAATTCTCTTTTGTGAAATTATCATGGCTTGTAATACTCGTGATTATTGTATCCAGTCAAACTGTGTACGTCGTCAACTATTATTTTATGACCATACGATTAAATATTAATGGCCCATCAATACATATATTGGATGTTACAACATACGTGTAATGTTTTGTGCGTGTCTTATGTAATCGCTTCATTTTACCAAAAAATAAGTAACAACATTTTGTTTTAGTTTTGATAGCTGACGAAATAAACGTCAAGTCGACACGACTCTTGCCTCTTACGTAATACCATTTAATAGAGCGCGGATACCTAGGTTTTTTGTAGTAATAACTTAAATGTTTGACGTGTGAAGAGGTAAGTATTATTGAAAAAACAACATTTCATTAAAAAAAATTGTAACATGTTTTTCTTTAACGTTTAAAAAATAACGTGCGGTAAAGGCATACGTAACGTGTAATTATTTGTCTTTATATCTCTGACGAAAAAAAGCGTAGTAAACTTATAAGAATAATTACGTGGCGTTTAAAAACAAATATAATATGTCGGATGTTTTTTTACATTTTTATTACGATTAGTTTTGTATAAAAGCGATTATTCAAACCGTTGTCATATCCACTTGAATTGTTTATTTTAATTGGAAAGATATCTTATTTAAAATATAACAACCATGCAAAGTTCAATTTGTTATGTCATACAAGTTACATATTTCCATTCGCAAGACGACATTGCACAAAATTTGTAGTGTACTTTACCAATATTCCACAAAATATTTATCATTATTTCGTGGTATTCAAATTAATCCTTAACACCGACATGTTTTTTTTTGGAAGCTAATAGTTAAGATATGTATATATACATCTCGTAACCTCCATAAATAAATGTATTGATAAGACGTCTAGGTAATGTAATGTCTGACCTTTATAACTTTTGAGTTTTTCGTGAAAGTTAACCATTAATGATATTCCCTTTGGTAATCCTGAAAAACCTCTGACCACTAGAGATTTAATTACAAATTAGTGATCAAATTTGCTTAATAATAATAATAGCGGTCAGCATTATAAGCACGCTTGTCTGTTGTCGCTGGCGGTTGTATGTGTATTGACCGAGGGTTTTTTTGCCAATGGCTTTGCGCTGACTCTACCCGGGCGGTATAGTAACCGTGCCGGGGCACTGATTTAGCATGAAATCATACCGCTGATAACGTACCGCCCCGCGCCCGCCTTCAGGTGTATCCAAACCTGTGTTACCTTGTCTCCGTCAGTTACCTGTTAGCTCTCATGGTTGACGTTCGCTTATTATACTAAGTTTAAAAAAAACATCGTATTGTAATTTTTCTTGAGTCGGAAAAATTTTTATAACCTTCGCGCGCTCTTGACTTTTTGTGACTTTTCAATGCACTAATGAAATACGACTTTATTAAGCGAAATGCTACATCGGTGAAATGTTAATTTAAGTCAATATTGCATTTCGATACCTACCGACGCGAATGTGCAATTGTTTCGTTGGTGAATTGTGAACGTTGTTGTTACAATGAAGAAAAATGTTAAATCAAAGCCTCTGTTTGTAATTCAGTGCTATGAAGTAAGTAAATGATGTAACTATCAAATTAATTTTATATGAATTTGTTAAAAGTTTCATTTTTACTGCGTTATTTATACGGCTTAGTTATCAGTTAATAGTTTGCATTAGATACGTTCAGTTATCTCGCCACGGAATTCTAATATATCTGATATATATTGCTTTAAATTTGAAATAACATAATATCTTAAATTAATTTATCGAAACACCTATGTGTTTTACAGACATTTGAGTTAAAATTAGATATATTTTGTACGTTGTACAAGTACGCGTTTGCAAATGCATATTTTACTGATAAAACAATCGTCGTAAATGTACAAAACTTGTCTTGTTAATTGCTATTGAGCAACATACGTCACCTTTCTCGTGTAATGTTTTCCATTTATATTGTGCGACGTTATCCTTTAGTTAAGCGGCAGGGCATGAAAATTACGTCATTTTCTTGTTTCTTATGTGTTTTTGCGGTGTAGCTGCAGCTTCATTTATACAAAGTTCAATGTCGGAGACCTCTATCGTTTAAGATTTATACGTATTTAAGCTAAGCAGGTGCAATTTAAGTAAATGATTGCGTACCTTGTATATTATTCTTTACAAATTATGCACAATCATCAGAGTACTAAGAAGAATATTGATTAAAGCCATATGTTATTGCTATGCTATATATTGTTATTGTCACACAAGACACGTTAAAGCTAGAAATATTACTTATCAAAATAGAACATTTTATACGAGGCTATCTTTCAGTATATTTTCCGTAGACGACAGCGAATAAAATAGCGGGAGCTGTGAATACCAAAATATTAGTCGGAAGTACATAAAAAGTATGTATTTTAGACTTTAAAAATCTAAATTTTAATGAATTCCATTGGAACAAAATAAACAATTTTTCATGGCATATTAAGATTCTTCTATATTTTTAAATAAAAGATAATGAGATAAGATATTGAAAGTAAAAGTGAGACGATTTTGCACAATTTTATTTATTCGATTGTGTAATGTAAGCATAATGTAATTGCCGACCTTTTCGGTCAAACTCCTTACCTCTTAGTCAGTTTAAAGATTCTAAAAAGTGTATTGATTTTTTCAGTATTAATAAAACTAATTTAGCTTTTAAAATTTGTTTCTTTAGTATGTCGCGTGATATCTACTATAGTATAAATTTTTGATACAATAGTATGGTTGGTATGATATCGCCAATTTTTACACTGGTGTTACATAGTTACAAACATTTTATTGTTAAGCCATCCGTCGTTCATATGATACGTAAAATTAAAATATTACCTATTTATAGTCTTGACAGACTCATCATCATCATCGTTTCAGCAGTAGGATGTCCGCTGCTGGATATAGACGTCCCCCATACTTAAATATACCTTTTTTTTAAATTATTTTTTTTAAATAATTTATTTTTTTATTTACTAATTTTGTTATTAGGAACGGCAGTCAAAGCTCGAGTTGAAAAAATCTGCTCCTATTGCAACCGACGTTCCGGACAGTAATGGCATAAAACAAAATAGGGTAGCGACTGACAACCCCCCACCTCCACCTCCAGTAAGTGTATGAATAGATGTAAGAAAAAAAATCCCGAGAAAATTTATTCTTCATAAATTATAGAACGAAGTTAATTCTTGCTTTAGCGTTAAACACAGCTACTACTAAATATAATAAAGCTAATTTAAGCGTAACAATATAGAAAAACATCTAGACCGGTACAATTATATAAGGTAAAGCCAAACAATTGTTATCTGGAAAGATCGTTCTTGACAGATTCGTTGCAGTGGCACTAACAAATATAAATGTCAAATAAGAGAGTGACATTTCGTATACAAAAATTTATGTGCTTTATTTTTCATGTCATACACATCTAATGAAAAAACACACGTATCATTTTAAAAAAGATTTTATAAATATAATAATTGACTTATTTTGTATTAGGTTCATTGAGAAATTATCATGTTATTAAAAAAATAGTTTCACGTTCATTTTTTTATCTGAACAGACTAACTAAACGCACGATTCTCAAGCCACAGTACGCACAATACTTTTAACGGTAATGTTTACTTTCCAGATGCCAGTTTTGAATGGTTATCAAAATGGTACAATAAAAGGTATAAATTCGAATACTAAAAAGATCGACACCATCAAACGCACACCGACACCTGATTACAACAGCAAAAACGACACTCAATTAGAGTATACATTGAAAAATATTAAAGAGGAAAATGCCGAAATAGAGTCGCTCGAATCTTATAAATTAAAAAATCCTTTAAACATGCAACCAAAGCCACCTTCGAATTATTTTATTAAAGCCCCGAATGGGACAGCCACGATGAAAAAAATAGCTCGACCTGTGTCTGTCACAATTGGGGAGTACGTTAACAACGTCGGAAGACGAGAGCCGTTGAAACTTGATTTCCTCAACGGAGACAAAGTCGATGGTCATTTACCCTCAGCAGATGAACCAATATCTAGTAGGTTACAATCAGAATTGGCTCTTACATTATCTAGATCCAATTTACGTAAGAAGACTGAAGCCTTGGTAAGTATGGAATTCTAGAAATTCTTCAGCTTATATATTACCTAAGAGCTATGTTTATTGTTCATGTTTAACGTTCTTTTCTAACAACTAATCATTTTCAGGATAAATCTTTCAAAATATCTGTAAATAAGAAACAGCTCGTATCTTTAGATAAAAACTTTCATGCTAGATACGGCAATAATCTCTTACCGCTGTCTGCGTCCATCAGAATACCGAAAGTCTCAAAATTGAAATATTGATAAATTTCTGCAACAATAATTCGACTTGTAATGCTTCTTCTAGCTTCATTAACACGGTTATAACGTAACAAATAGATAAAATATGAAGCGTTAAAGCGACTATTAATGAAATGTAAGATAAAAAAAATAATAATTGCACATTTTTTGTTGGTGACAATATTAATTTAATGGGTTGGCTAGGAACACGGGCTATTCTTAGCATTAATCTTAAATAATAACAACTTATTACTTCTACATTTCTAACTTAACGTTTATTTAACGTTTGTAGTTACGAACAACGTTCACGAAGGTGATGGTTTCATTAATACCTATAAATATTTGTTTTATTAATTTCTTTATATATAAATAATCTGAAATTATTAGAGACACAAAAAATTAATATACGCACTATTCAACAAAATTTTGTTTTACTTTAAATTGTAAATACTGTATGTTTTTTAAAAAGACAGTTTATTGAATTCATAACATTTGAATTACATACACTCTATATTAATAATCTTTTTTAAGGTTTTGGTAAAACGTGAATTAAATTGTTATCTCGTTTTTAATAATTACGTAGTAATTAACACATAGTAATTAAGAACAAATAATTAAATAATAATTTTTTTACAGGCTGATGCAGGACGATGACGGATGTTCGCTTCATATAAAACAATATTATTATTATTTATTATTAGGCAATTTTAGTGCAACACGAATTTTATAAGAACTTGCGTATTATTAAGTTAATCATTATAATAAAATAACGTAATTTTTGATAAATTATGTTTTATGCAAATTATACTTACATTTATCTTTTTTTTCCAAAATATTTGAAGACTCATGTTATCAGTTTTAAAAAATCTTTAAGAATTACACATTAAAAATATGGTTCCCCGAAATTACCCGTACGCCACAATAGATAAGAATGTGATATACGACTTTAAATTCAATAAAAAATATTTGTTTTATTTTTTTTTCCAATAACTATTTTAAGGATTATGTTGTATAAGTAGATTTAAACATTTTGGTTAAATTAGTAGAATTCAACCAAAGTTATCTCTTAGGTAATAACGAAAATGTAAGATTACTTAAACTTGTTAACATGATGAGACACACTGTGGAATGTAATTAAGACACGTAAGAGCTTCTAAGCAATGATTAATTTTGTATCAGAAAAAACATAAATTTGCGTGAAACACCTAAGTCATTATCATATAATAAAGGAGCGTGTATGCAGTAAATTTCTTTTTATTTTACCACTACCCCTTTGCCTTATTAAAATATCGTCCAATAATGGCAAATGCAGAAATGAGCGGATATGATTAACTTCTCTTTAAGAGTCTTGGTTACGTAAACGACATAAATAAGGTCGCTAGAAGTCGCTGGATGCAGGCAGCGCAACGACCGGACCTGAGAGGAAGGGAGGTCAATGCGTTGCAGTAGGCGTTTATCGGCTGAAACGAAGAAGAAATAGGGTCTTGGTAGGCATTTGGTTTATTTACATTTTTTCTTAATCCTTTCTTATTTTTATTTACAATAACATTACTGCTCATGTACTTACGAATAGCTCTTAAATTTATAAAAGATGCTAAGACCTAAGGTACTGGTTTAAAAGAGCTAAAATTCAGTAAACGAGTTACAAGAAAATCAACAAGTTTTATGTCACAACAAGTTTAGT
This sequence comes from Battus philenor, assembly GCF_028537555.1. Classification (NCBI taxonomy): domain Eukaryota; kingdom Metazoa; phylum Arthropoda; class Insecta; order Lepidoptera; family Papilionidae; genus Battus; species Battus philenor. The sequence goes on from NW_027181704.1 coordinate 7,151,779, forward strand.
AAATAAAATACCTTAACGTTAAGCTTACAAATCATTACAATAATTTGCTTATTTCATCAACCTATTAATATTAGTCTTGGTATTAAGATTAATCCAAAACATGTTTACAATAACGGCGTTTAAATTCTTATAACCTGGAACATTTTCAGTAAGTATAAATACTTATTATTCAATTATGTTCCAATTCAATTATTTTGTTCCAATGTTCATATATTATTTAAACTTCAATAATCTCTGTTTGACTGTAACAATTTTAATTTATTTAAGAATGTACTACAATTTAATCATTCATTAAATACTTAGAAATGTTATTAGGTTATTAATATATATGGCAACAATTTGCTTTTTTGACTTATGTCAAACATTAAAATGATTTACGATCTTACGATTATACTGATAAAAAATTACTCGAGATTTTAATTGAGTTAAAAATTCTAAATTTATCTTTACATCTTGATGAATTACGGACAAATTAAAAAGTTACTTTCAGAAAACTATTATGATCCTAATGAAATTGTTCTTATTGAAAACTGCTTTTATGAAACTACAAGAGGCGGTAGAGTATTGCGCCCTGTGTTACTGGGTAAAAAAAATTACCTTTATTATTGATCACAATATAGTACTCTTATTGTCAATGGAAAATAACCTAAAAAAGAGAATAAAGCCCACAATTTTTTTTGGTGATGTTATTATATAAATGCAAAAACATTAAAAAATACTTTTGAATAATAATGGTGCAGTATATTTTAACACTGCTTTGTTTGTGTACATGTATTACTTAAATTATTTTATTAAGTATATATTGGATGGTTCTAAACGTGACCTACTCGATATTTAAAAGTGTCTCGTATTTCAATTTGACACTTTGTATACAGATTGATCGGTTATACATGTAAAAGCTTCTGGCAATACAATCTCTGCAGGGACAGATAGTGAACAATTTATTTTAATATGTGATAATCCGAAATTTAAAACTCTTTTATGCATCACGTTGTCAAATATTTCTAAAACCATAGGGATTTCTAAAGGATAGGGTGTATTATATGTTAAAAAAATAACAAATCAGCTATACATTACTATTCAAACGTATAACCTATCATCTGGTAGATATTTAATTACATATTTCCTGCTTTCCAGTCAAGTTAACTCTTAATTTTCTAACATTCTTTATGTTGACAATTGCACCCGTTCCCATTTCCTGTTCTCTACTGTATATTTAGTAATTACGCGATTTCCTGAGTCCAATTGTAAATAATAATTTTGGTAAAGCTTATTTTCAGGATTAACCAACAAAAATCTTGCAATTGCATCTATGGTGTACATTGTTAAAGTTGAAAACAATAAAGATGATCGTCCGATTTATGTTAAACAACTTAAGTTATGCTACCTGTATCCAGTTGATGTCGTTAAAATATTTGTATTTAAACAACGTATTCGAAAATCATTAAAAATTGTTAGCTCTCATGGCATACGTTATTTTCAAATAGCTAGCACATCTAAAACAATGGTAAAGGTTGTTGCGTATCAAGATATTGCTTGTATTAACGATAATTTGAAAAAAAAATCATGTATATCCTTCGTTGCTTTAATTTTCAGATGTATTGGAATTTATGGTGTAAATATATAACAGAATTAAATAGTGCAACAAAATTATGGCCATTTATAAATGTGTCAAGTTTTAAAGCAGTAAAGGTAAATATTAATAATATTTCACTTATGTGGAATATTAAGCATTCAAATTTAAAATATGTTTAAAACTGTTCAAATTTCAGCTCAAGCATTGGATAAACAAAAGTTTATATTTAGGTTCTAAAAGAGAATCAGAGGATACATGTAGGCCCATACCAATCCCGGGTCTAGGCATAACGGAAGAAATGAAATTATCTTATGTAAAGCCTTTGTTTTTTGGTTGTTGGAACCAATCGGAAAACTGGATACAGTGTTGTTGTTTATAATAGACGATAATACGTTTATTCTTCTATATAATATTGAGCAAAGAAATAGTAACAGCTATAAAAATTTCAACTTCTAATTACCATACACTGAAAAAGTTATGATTTTCACCAAACCCTACTTCAATTGACAGTATCTACTAAAAATTACTTTTTATTACCTGTTATTAAACATTGCTACAAAAAAACCGAACTCTTGATTACTTTATTATTACTGTAATTGATTACAGAACATAATAAACCAACCAATGATGTCATTCTTCAGTTCTTTTTTATTAATTTTATTATAATAAATAATAATATATGGAATATCGCATTAAAATAAGACAATTTGTCAAACAAATATTTATTATTTTAGGTTTTTTTTTTTTGAAATCGCAATGGTGGTTTATTACTCTAAAAACCTTTGCCATTTCCTCTAAAGTGTCAAAAAAAGATGTGTAATAAGGTTATGTATCAGACTGTTATAAATGAATATTGAATGAAAATAAAGTATTGTAGTCCGCAAAAATGATTAGAGTATTGTATAATTATTAATATATTACTAGGAAAAATAAGTGGATTTAGTCAAAATATTTGTCATACATATGTTAAATAACAAAACGTATATATAACTCCACAATGACTGTTTATAAAATATTGCAAACTATTTCCAACACAAAATTTCTAAATCGAGTATACATTAGAGTTGTTCCTACTAACACAAAGTTTATTAACCATTTGAAAGGTTTTCACTCCAGTTCCAAATTATGCGTGAAAATGTATGTTGAAAATGAAAATAAATATGCTTATAGCATAATGGAAAACAATGGATATGTTAAAAAGCTTGATATTGGGAAAGAAAAAAATATTTTACCTAAACATTCTCTACAATATTTATTATCTGAAAATTGGTCATTGAAAACACCAAAAGAAATTTTTGAAACTTTTTCAATTCTAGGTACATTGTGTTCTGAACAAAAGCTTTGTATATCTGATAAAATGTTTGATGATTTTATAGATATTTTAACAGATAATTTAACAAATGGCAGTGATTCTGAATTACAGTCTATATTTTATTCTTTATTAAATTGGCCAGAAGTGAAATCTATTACAACCAGAAATTACATTGAAGTCTGGGTTGCTCTTGATGAAGAATGTTTAAGAAGAATTAAAGGCTGGTCTTTTGATGAGATGCTAAATTTTCTCTCATTATACTATATGCTTAATATTATCAGGGCCAGTGATTTTTCATTCAAATGTTTGTTAAAATTATCTGCAAAAGCTAAGCATTTAACTCCTTCACAGCTAGTTAGAACAATGTTCTTTATTGGTGTTCGAAGAAATTCCCCAGAAGACATTCACAATTTAGAAGTACAAATCAACAACTGTTTCAATCAATTCACTATTGATGAGCTTGCCATAATATCCATGGGCTTTTTCAAGAGCAAGACTCCCATAAGAAATATAGCAATGGTTGAGAATATAATAAACAAAATTCATGAAAACAGTACAACCATTCATGAAATTTCTCTCGCAGCTTTATTGAAAGTGGTCCGTTATTCTATGAAATACACTAAAGATGATAAAGTGTATATATTGTTGGATAGATTATTAAATGAAGTACCTAGGTTGTCAGTGTTATGTAATGTTCACATAGCCTTGTTGGCATCATCCACTTTAACATTTCATGAAGGCTGCCTTAATGCAATTGCTAATAAAGTTAATGCATCTCTGTCACAAAGCAGAATAAAAGATCTGGAAAGACTTGCTTTAACTTTTGCTACCTTTAACTATAAACCACCATGTAAAGATATTTTTCTTAATATGGTTAATGAATTGAAAAAACCTGAAAGAGAAAATGAATGCAGTTTGCATGGGAGAGCATTTGCCTGTTGCATAGCCTATTTAACTTTATTAGATATATATGACAAAGACTTAATAAAAATTGTGTTTAATCCTGTGTTTTTAGAAAAAACATACGGTAAATATTGTGTTGCATATGGAAGAGAAATATTAACTTTAAATAATAGAGTGAAAATATTTTGTAAAGATAACAACATTAATCTACTTACTGAAAAACAAACAGTTTTGATGACTAAAAAATACACAGATTATGTGCCTAATGAAAATTATAAGAAACAATACAATTTTTCCGAGAAAATTTTGTTAGATGTCTTAAATATTTTAAAAGAATCTCGAGGTAATGAGTATGTAGCAGCTGGTCATATTTTATCGCATCATCAAAGAGGAGGTAACTCTTTTATTATACAATAAGTATATGATTATATATGCATTTTCATAAAAACAACTTTTGTTTTGCAGATATTATTTTATGCAATGATGAAAAGGGTTCCGCAATTCCTGTACAAAGTGTATTCAATAAAAGATGTTTTGGCTTGTTGTGGACTCCTCCAGATGATTACAAATGGATAGTCTTAATAATTGGAGGACGAAATGCTTTAATACATAATACAAATTTACCAAGTGGACCATTCAGTAGCAAAATTAATGAGCTCAAAGCTTTAGGATTCTATCCTGGATTGGTAAATAATTTCTGTAAAATTAATACATGTTTACTTTACACACTTTAATTATTAAGTTTGGATTACATTTTTCAGGTGACTTGGGAAGATCTATCTAAGTGTGAAACAAAAGAGGCCAAATTGAAATATATTAACAATTTAATTTATCAAACCATCACTAAAAATTAAATTATTATTATTACCTATATTTATTAAAACTTGTTATCATATTAATGTTTTTTTTAATTAATATTTTTATAATTGGTTATAAATTTAAATAGATTAGCATTTATTTAGAAATAATAGCAGCCAATATATATAATAGCTGTAATTAAACTTGTGAGAACTGCGGGAAAATTGCCGTGGATGATAAATTAAAAAAATTATATGAAACAGTACATTATACAAAGCAGGTTTTTTAAAATATCCACATGACGCTAGATGGTATTTTGAAAGATAAACGATTCTTCAATCCTTGAAAAGATAGTTAACACAATTTTTCGTACAAAAAGATAAGCGATTTAAGGACTTACATTTATTACAAATTCTTAATAATTACAATTTTGAAATCGAAAAGTGGTTGTCAGAGTGAAACTTTTTTAGCAAGTGTTATTACTTAGTTGGCTAGTGGTTGAGAATTGTTATCAATTTTCTTAAATACGCAAAAATAAAAGAATAATTAGTAGTCATATTTTTGATTCAAAGATAAATCTATTTTATAGGTCAAACAGCCAATGCAAAATATGGTAGATAATTAGTATACTTGGTGTTAAACAAAAATAACATGCTATCATATTTTGCGCTGGTTTTCATGACTCCTTGATAGCTAGGAGGGCCTGATGGTGGACTAAAGGAAATTTTACTTTCCCTACTCCCTAACATCACGAGTGTTATCTGGAGCAGAGAATGATCACGTGGAAACAAAAAAAATAGCCGCGCACGTTGTACGTGAATGGTTGTGACCAAATTGTCCAGTAAAAACGTAGGGTCCTAATTTATTACAAAAAACGTAACAAAGAATTTTTAAAATGCAGAGGGAAATTTTACGTAAGCATTATATTGATTTAGCGTAGATAAAAATGCAATCCGAATAGAAAAAAATGACTTTTATTTTAAAAGTAACTCCAAGATTTTACAGCTACGGGTAAATTGAGGTGTTGTATCAAGTAGAACAGTAAGCAAATGAAGGTAAGATCGGTGGGTCAATAAATGTTGTGCAAGTGAATAAAATCCGAAAAAAAATTAAAGTTGCAATATTGTGATGCAATAATTGTAACGTTTTTTTTATAGGTGTATTATTTCATTATTGTTATTGGTATACCATTTCAATATGTTGCCATAATTTGAAAAAGTTCTTATTTATCTGTTAAAATAGTTGTCTCTATGATTTTCGCGCCCGCCCGGCGTCAGATAACTCATTCAGTTGTGAACTGTCGTCTTAAAATTTCTCAATCGCTTTTTAAACTTTGTAATAATCGTTTAATATGAAAAGTAGTTAATTTTCAAACAAAATTCGACGTTAAGGCATTGTTAGACTTCAGACCAATTCATAAAATGTCTAACACAGAAGAGGCCATGGAAGCTGCAGATGTCGGGGAGAACTCTGTATGTGCAAATTTGAACCATTTTTGTCGTAACACTCGCAAAAACAAGCTACTTTAGATTAAAAGAACTTTGATTTCAGAATGGGTCGTCTAGTGATACGACTTCATCGAGAGGTAAAGAAGGCGACTTTGAAAGTAAAATTGAAACTGATCGTTCCAAGAGATTCGAGTTTTTATTAAAACAAACCGAGATTTTTTCACACTTCATGACTAATACACCTAAGTCTGGAAGTAGCCCACCTAAGCCGAAAGCTGGTAGGCCAAAAAAAATCAAAGAACCTGATTTACCTGGTTCTGCTGGAGAGTTAGTAAACATTATGAATACTTTTTTTGTTAAATGGAATAAAAAGTTTTATTGTTATATTACTTTTAGTCTTATAGAAGTTAATGCTCATAAAGTAATCTCAAAGACCATTGTCATTCAAAATTGATCTAAAACTGCAAAATAAATGACACAAGTTTCATAAAGGAGCAGGATTAATTGTTGGATTAACAGTAATACAAACAGTGAATGGTTCATTAAACTTTTTTGTCCCAACTGATTCTTTCAAATATGCTAAGGAATTTTTTTTTATTTTTAGAATGTCAATTGTTGTTCTTTGTTAATTTACATTTTAGTAAATTGAAAAAAAAATTAATATACTTTTCGTCAAAGAAAATAAAACAATATAAACAACTAAAAAACTTTGCAATGTAAATATTAGACATTTAATGCAATGTTAACATTAGTATAATAATTTAAAATTAAAAATATCATTTAGTAAACAATAATAAAAATCTATAAAATTGTTATATACAGTCACCGTCACCGGAAAACAGAGCAAGAAGAAGATGAAGAACTTTTAGCAGAGACAAATACAAAACAAAAAACCATTTTTCGATTTGAATCATCACCACCTTATATTAAAAATGGAGAAATGCGTGATTACCAAGTGCGCGGTCTGAATTGGATGATTTCATTATATGAAAATGGTATTAATGGTATTCTGGCTGATGAAATGGGTCTTGGAAAGACTTTACAAACTATTTCACTCTTAGGTTACATGAAAAATTTTAAGTAAGTAATTATTTTGATAATTAAGGTTGAAGCAGTAGATATGATGTAACTGGTAAGTAATATTTTTAATTATTGCAGAAATGTTCCTGGACCACATATTGTTATAGTTCCAAAATCAACCTTAACAAACTGGATGAATGAGTTTAAGAAGTGGTGTCCATCACTAAGAGCTGTGTGTTTGATTGGTGATCAAGAGACAAGGGTAAATCTTTTTGATTTATTTAAATTCTTTTTTCATTATTAGATTTAGGAAAAAATTTAAATTCTCAACATGACATGCACAATGTGCATGTCTGTGTAAGCCATTGCCTTATTAGTGAGACTATGACTCTTAATTGTGGTGAGTTTTAGTGTAAGCATTGATCTATAATTGTTGCTATTTGTGTAATAAAATAGTTTAGCTGGAATACAGACAAAAAAATACAGAGGTCAAAAACTTTGCCTATAATCAATTAAAAAATTAAGCTATACATTCTTGCATAATCAATATGATTATTGCATTCTGTGCTTTTCTTTTTTACATTAATACATTTTTAAATGGAATAAAACTAATTTTTTACATTAATTGAACATTAAATTGAAATGTTCTTTATAAATAGAATGCAAATATTTAAGTATCAAAAATTCTAATTAAGTTAGTTTAAAACATAATAATTTAAGTTTAATGAAAATAGTAATTGCAATATTTAAAAAAAATATATATGTAGTATAGTAAACTGCTATATTAGATATTTAAAATTTTACACCTATATGAACTGCAGGAGAGAAGTTATTTTAAAACACTTATTGCATTCATTAGTAATATATTAACAAATTTAATTATATTCCACAGAACACATTCATTCGTGAAACACTTATGCCTGGCAATTGGGATGTTTGTATAACATCCTACGAAATGATAATTAGAGAAAAATCAGTCTTTAAAAAGTTTAATTGGAGATATATGGTGATTGATGAGGCTCATCGTATAAAAAATGAGAAATCAAAACTCTCCGAGCTCCTTCGAGAATTTAAGAGTATGAATAGATTGCTTCTGACTGGTACACCATTACAGAATAATCTTCATGAATTGTGGGCGTTACTTAATTTTCTTTTACCTGATGTGTTTAATAGTTCTGATGTAAGTACTATTTTTAAATATTTTAATTTAAAATACACACATATCTTTTTAATATATTATACATATTTATTTTTTAACAGAGGTATGTCTATGCAAGTGCAAAAAACATTATTGTTTCTTTGACATTCCGATTCCAATTTCTTGCACACTAATTCAATGAAGCTTCTTCTTCAGTGTTTTATACATAAGTATTTATGCTCTAGAGCAGAGTTTCTCAAACTTTTTTGTGTCGTAGACCTCTTGCTATGTTTTTCCGTGTTGGGTAGACCCCCTACTTACCTGATATTGATTTCCTGTAAATTTCTAACTGTAGTGAAGTTTAGTGTTAAAAACTTAAAGTAAAAACACACGTTAATTTATACAATTACTAATTGAATATAAATTAAAACTACTCAAAATAAAATTTTGTATCTGTTATGTAAAATATATGTAACATTAAATAAACATAAAATAAACTATAAATGAAATATATACTTCATAGGTACTTCTATAAATAATGTAAATGTATTGATATTATAAGATAGTATGATGTAAGTTAATAGGTACTATCAGTGTATGTGTTGAGATCCACTATGGTGGACCCCCAAATTTTTTTGCTGATGTTGACTCCTTGCAGGTTGTCATAGACCCCTAGGGGTCGATATAGACCACTTTGGGAATCACTGCTCTAGAACATAGAGGAGTTCTACCTAGAGTACTCAATGTTTTCATGAAGCTTTAGTGGGTTTGAAGTTATGAAAATTTTAATTTTTTATCTGTTACACTTTTTATCTAAAAATAAGTTGTAAATATTATTAATCCTCTTGTAAAGATATGTTAGTCCATAAAACATTGGGAACTTGTGCTGCAAAACAGTGTTTTCCAACCTGTAGAAGGCATGTTCTACCTTAGCATGGCTAACATTCTTATGTACCCTATGTGACATAAATAATTTTTTTTCTATTAAAGCAAAAGGTTTAACTCATGTTGAGTCCATTATAGAATTAACTCCATTAACAATTTAATTGCCTCCTTGAGGGGCATCGGCCACATATTGGGAAACACTGTTCTGGAAGTAGACAAAGCAACATGAAGTAATGTTTTTTTTTTAATATTTAGAGATAATTTGAACCCGTAATTCTAGGATAAGCCCTATCATGTATTCTCGACATTGTTTATGGAGGCTTCATAACATCCGAGGCAGAATGCGCACAATACTCTGCTGAGACTCTTATGGGAGAATATGTGTAACTCTTATATCTTATGTCTATATTATCTGTTTTCGACTTTATTGCATAGAAACTGACTTCTTTCAATGGTTTTTTAAGCAGTGATGATGTTAGAAATAGTGTGCAACTGTACCTACAATTACTAACAAGGGCACTTTCAGTTATCATTACAACTAACATTAAGTAGGCATTATCTTGAATGACAGTGATACTTCAAGTCCTGTTTGCCAGGGGCGGCTTAACCCATAGTTCAGGGTGTGCAAATCACAGGGGCGCTGCCGTCTCAGAGGGCGCCGCGGCGCTCCCTACAACGGCAATGTTAATAGTTATAGCGGGGGGGGGGGGGGGGCAGGGTTTCATTGCACACGGGCGCTACACGAGCTAGAACCGCCCCTGACGTTTGCCAATGTAATTTTTTTTCCAGGATTTTGACTCTTGGTTCAATACAAATGCAGCATTAGGGGACAATCAATTAGTTTCTCGTCTACATGCAGTGTTAAGGCCTTTCTTGTTGAGACGTCTAAAATCAGAAGTAGAAAAAAAACTCAAACCTAAGAAGGAGCTTAAAGTTTATGTAGGTTTAAGTAAAATGCAGAGAGAGTGGTATACTAAAGTACTAATGAAGGATATTGATGTGGGTAAGTAATAAATTGTTACGATGTTGTTAATAATAGCTGTGGCCATTCATAGATTACTAATTAGTGTGTAAATATTTGTTTGTTTTTTATCTATGACCCTGTTTTGAATGTAGTTCCTATCTCTAGCATTTTTAACCAAAAGTAAAAATGCATAGTACAGTAAACAATATTTTAATGACTTTAATTAAAATTAAAACCAAAATATAGTAAAATGATTATGGGTTCACATGGATGTTTTATTTAATTATGAAGTACTTCCTACACTGCTTCAGGTACACAGGAACAATAAAAAAGAGTTAGTCAATATCACATTTTAGGCAGATAATAAGTCACATCTTCTAAATGTTGCTTAAAACAAGATTAAGAAAAACATAATTCATATAAAATTAAATTTGTTTTATATAAATATTCATATATTAGTAATGATAACTTGCTTACAAACACACTTTTAATCTGTTCCAGTTAATGGTGCCGGAAAAGTGGAAAAGATGCGATTGCAAAATATTCTCATGCAGTTGCGGAAGTGTTGCAATCACCCATATCTATTTGATGGTGCTGAGCCAGGACCCCCATATACTACAGATGAACACCTGGTGTACAATTGTGGAAAGCTTGTTATTTTGGATAAACTGCTACCAAAACTTCGTGAACAGGGATCAAGAGTGCTCATATTCTCCCAAATGACAAGGATGTTGGACATACTGGAAGATTATTGTCTTTGGAGACAATACAAGGTGATAAAATAAGTTAATGTATTAAATCTATTAATAGTTAATTTAAACGGTGATATCGGTACAATAGTAGTATATGATGGATATTTAATTCTTTTTAGTTTATGTTGTACTATCTGTTCCCATCGGCTTAAAGATGTCTCCCCCATGAGCCCCCATTGTGGTATATATATATATAAATATATAAATATATATATATAAATATATAAATATATATATATAAATATATAAATATATATATATATATATATAAATATATATATTTATATATATATTTATACATATATGATTTCATATAGTGAAAAGTGAAAGCATCATTGTTCTCCAGGGTTTAACTAATTGCAGCCATTTAGTTACAAGGGTAAATCTTGTAAGCAAATGGTCCCTACTCATGGAGATGTGTCCAGGTGTAACTTTGAAAATTGTCATAAATTATTCCATTTATGTGCATGGGAGTACTCCACTATTAAAAAGTGCAAAATAACTGCTGATAAACAACTATACTAGTATATTAAGTAAGCAGGTTACCAAAAGGACTACTTTATATTATGAATCAAATTAAGATAGAAAAATTGTAGGTACCTTGTAAAAAATTTAATTTTGCACCAATTTGTTAGTGAGGTACACATTTGTACTTCAGTTTTTTTAAGTTTGTTTTAGATGTATTGAGGAATAGGTGTTTTATCATTTATTCTCCACAGTATTGCCGACTTGATGGTCAAACGCCTCATGAAGACAGAAACAGGCAAATAGAAGAGTATAATGCAGAAGGAAGTGAGAAGTTTGTGTTCATGTTATCAACAAGAGCTGGTGGTTTAGGTATCAACTTAACATCAGCCGATGTGGTGATTATTTATGATTCAGATTGGAATCCACAAATGGACTTACAGGCCATGGACAGAGCTCATCGTATTGGACAAATGAAACAGGTAAAAATTTTTTTTAGGTATAATGTTTGAATGTTTTTTATTTTAAAATTACATAGAAAACAAACAAAAGTTTGGTATCATTTAACATAAGCTATTTAAAGTTAAAGTTTTTGTTATTTATGTTGGTATGGAAGTTTTTAAACTGTAGCCAGTTAAAAAAAATTATTAATATGCAAGAAAACTGAAAAACCACTAGCATTTCTCTGCCTGTTGATTTAAAGAAGTTCGTGAATCACTTCCTTGCAGCTGGTTTCTTCTTCAGCAGGACAATTCATCAGTTCACGTTTGTTGTTGTAAAATGTTTTGTACTCATTATAACAATATTCAGTGTCAACTTTCGTATCTGTTAATCATATGAAAATAATAACATTTTTTTCTGTTTATTATAAGGTTCGCGTCTTCCGACTAATCACAGATAATACTGTAGAAGAGAAAATTGTAGAAAGAGCAGAAGTTAAATTACGTTTAGACAAGTTAGTCATACAGTCAGGACGTCTCGTGGACACTAAGAATCAGTTGAATAAAGACGAAATGCTGAACATGATTAGACATGGCGCAAACCATGTTTTTTCATCTAAGGACTCTGAGATTACAGATGAAGATATTGACACTATATTGGCTAAAGGTGAAACCAAGGTAAAACAAAAAGAAAGATATTACAATTTATGTGTAATTTTTATGTAACAGTTTCATAAAACTAAAAAAAATTTGATCAGAACTTGGTTCAAAGATGTATGCATATTTATCAAGTTATATTTTGTGAAATAACGGAAGCAGCTCTGATATTATAAATTTAAAATAGAAGTATTTTCTAAATCTTAACTTAATAGCTAGTACACGGACAAGCTCTTTAAGTATATTGTTTTATTCTTAGAAGCAGGTATAATTATCTTCTTTCCCTGGTTTGGGAACTGCTTTTCAAACATGCTTTCGATAATATTTCTGAATGTCTGAAACTAGGTTTGTTAACGCATTTTACATGGGTTTATTTTACATTGTACATGTCAAAAAGCTTACATTTCATTTAAAAACAGCAATGGTTAAGTTTTTGGTCGGATCTTCTTAGCAGAAGATTCCGCAGCAGTATTCCGAGACTGTGGTAGCTTACTACTCATACTATTAAGCAGTAAACATTTTCAAATGTGCATGTAAGTGCCTATTATGAATTTTGAATATGACATCCATCCGATTTCTGATGCTTTTCCGAATTTTGACCTGTAATAAGAACAAAGTCTAAAATTGTCTTTACGCTGTTTGAATTATGGTGTTTTGCATGCGAAATATCTGGATAGATAGGCAGCTGGCCGTCAATAGTATCTACGACGCGATTTAATTTATTTAATCTAATTTATTTTCATTTTATTAAATGAATTTAATTTAATTTTTAACAATTTAATTTATTTTCACAGATCTAAATTTGGATTCCGAAGTAATGAAATATTGAATTAATAAAATTAATATTAACATGTGAATGTTAGTAAAAAGTAATTTAAACGTTGTTTATTTAGAATACATGTGTAAAGTATACTTTTACAGACTGAAGAACTAAAACAAAAGTTGGAGAGTCTCGGAGAGTCGTCACTGCGTGCATTCTCCATGGATACGCCGGGTGCTACAACAGATTCAGTGTATCAGTTTGAAGGTACAAATCGTGAACATTCCGTGTGGAACTGCTCGGTTATCATATTTAAAACATTATTACCATAACTAAAATGTATACAACCTTCTAGAACTTCCTACTATCCCTGTTCTTTTCAGCCGATAGACGCCCACTTTTAGGCATAGGTCTCCCTCATAGATTGCCATGATGATCGATCTTCCGCTCTCTACATCTATCAATTCGACCTTTCACTGTGTCGTTCACCTCATAGTTGCCACTCGAGAACCTACCACTTCAGACATACAATTCTTTAAACCACGTCGGTAATGTTGGCTCTTTTGTGGATCTTCTCATGTCTGATTCAATCTCGCAGCGAAGCTTCGAGCATAGTCTTCGCCATTGCTGTCTCGGTGACCTTGCGCCTTATAAGGCTTATCGTAAGCGACCACATCGTGGATCCGAATTTCATCACCGGCAACACACTGGTCAAAGACCTTCGGCTTCACTTATTGCGGTATTTTGGTCAGGAAGATGTTTTTGACTTCTCTTAACGCCGAGTTGGATCGACGTGTGACCTTTTTCTGTTGGATAAACCAAGTTGGACGGTTTGTCTCAGGTGTATATAATCGTCTACAACTTCGAGCGTAGCACTTCCGACATCTACTTGAGTAGGAACGACATAGACATTAAAAATAACTTCATCTTGTCCATTTGAAGGCCTACTTGTCCAGTGGCTTTTGTTGAGATCACAAGGCACTCATTAAATAAATAAATTTTAATTATGCAGAAACAGATAAGCTGGTAATGGCATAGAAAGAAGGATTAGTTAAATTCACAAACGAGAATATTTGGCTTTCGTTAATTTTTCTTAATTATGAAATTGTTTTTTGTTCTTTAAAGGCATTCACAGAATCACAGGGTTGCTTGAGCTCAAGCATAGCTCAGTGTAACTAATAAGAGGGCTTCCATGTGGCTACATGGAATATGATTTTATTTTTATTACTAAATTGTGGTTTCATGTTGTGTGTTAGTGAATTGTCTACCAAGGGTGTTTATAACATTGCAAGTAATTTATGATCATGTTAAATCAACATAGGTGAAGACTACAGGGAGAAACAGAAAATAATACCAATCGGTAGCTGGATAGAACCTCCCAAAAGAGAACGTAAGGCTAACTATGCAGTGGATGCCTACTTCAGAGAGGCACTGCGTGTCTCCGAACCGAAGGCGCCCAAGGTACAGGTAAATAAGTGTAAAGAGCTAAGGGGATTCATGGAACTGCATATTTCGTCGTATATTATATATCTATATGTCATTTATAAACTCAATATATTAAATTTATTAGCTCTTTATACTATACTTTATTTATTTGTTTAATATTATTTATGTTTTCATTTTAATTAGTGTACTTAGTTTTTTCATGTGCAACAAATATGTAATTATTAAGCTTGTATGTGTTGTACATTTTTTTAGTAACATTTTTTAATGATTTTTAAAATCCTGATGTTGCCAATTGCTTAACTGAATGTTTAAGCTGTTTGTTCTACATAATATGTATCCATCTATGTTTCTTTAATAATTATTTAATACATATTTATTATAATTTATTTTAAACATTAAATATATACTTTACTGTTTATATGCTATAAGAATTGGAGAATTGTATATAACGCTTTTTCATCTATGTACTGCATAATATAAGAATTATTGTATTGCATGACATTATTCGTAGTTAAAGGTCATCAGTTGGAACAAACGTATCATTTGACATTGATTTATTATGCACAGGCTCCTCGACCCCCGAAACAACCGATAGTTCAAGACTTCCAGTTCTTCCCACCGCGGCTTTTCGAGTTGTTAGATCAGGAAATTTATCACTATAGAAAAACTTTGGGGTAAGTGAAAATTTATTCAGGCAGTATTACTTAAGAAACAAGCTCGTTTGTGGGGTTCATGTTTCGGGGAAAATGTTTGTGTGTGTAGTAATGTATATATGTATAGTAATGTATTTATTTTTATGTATGTACAACCGAAACTGCCTTCTTCATCTCATCTCCACCCAAAGGTTGTCCGGTAGAGATCGCCTCGAGCAATAAGATCGCCTCTTGTAAAGTCGCATAAAAAAATAAAAAGAAACACTTCATACTCTGTATGAAATTATCATCTATGATTATTAATAAATAAATTAAAAGGTCATTATTCGCAGGGTATATGTTACATAAGTATACCGCGTATACAGTAACTGTAAATACGGAATGGTAATTTATATGGGATTATAGGGGATATGTTCCTAGGTGGCAGAATAAGATAAAACAAATATATATAACAAAAACAATTTAACTGAACTTTTTGATTAATTATTTTAAGGCTTAAACAATGATTAAAAGATTTTTTAATTTTCTCTTGCTTGGCAGTTTTTTAAAGCTTTTTCTATTCAGATTGATACGCAGCAGTCGCATTAGCTATTTGCCTCTTAAAAATTAGACTTCGTTTCATAGACGGGACAATGTTCATAAAGAAATAGCAAAGCTCATTTGCCGATTTTAACCATTCACTAAGATTTTTCAAATTACATATCACGTTTCCAGTGCTTGTTAAAGCCTTTTTGCCACAGAACGGAGAAGCAACATTTAAAAATTTACTATATTCATTGAGTAATAATGTTGCTTCATTCTATTTGTTTACATTCTTTAAAACACTGATCGCGGCGAAGGCGGCTTATTCAAAGGCCTCGGCGATATTACTTAACGACGTACTTTAGGCAAAGTTGTAATAAGATGTATATTACGTTTTTTAATAGCTCATTTGATGGTATTTACAAAGGATATTGGGATGGGATATTTATTGGAGTCCTTTTATTATTATGTATGTACTTATCAGATCCGCGAATGAAGAAATTTTTAGACGTAAGTATAGGAATAGGGTCGCATTTTTTTAACCTGCGTATAGAGAAAACGCTAATGAAATAAGCGCGAATAAGAAGATTTTACTGCGCAGAAAAACTAGCAAGGAAAAGCCTTAATGATAGATTAGAGTGGTTTAAAAGGATAAATATGAAAAATTAATTTCTAAGCAACTTTATTACTTTAACAGATATAAAGTTCCTCGAAATCCTGAACTGGGACCAGATGCTGCGAAAATACAAAGGGAGGAGCAGCGCAAGATTGATGACGCCGAGGCCTTAACAGAGGAGGAAGTTCAAGAAAAAGAACAGCTTTTAACTCAAGGTCTGTAATAATTCAGCTAAGAGGCATGAACATAATTTTTATAATTCATACGAAACTTAACAGATATTCTCATGCATATTTACTTTGTGGTTATCAAAACATCTGTTTGCGAATGGACGATTGAGACAGATATTTGCTTGTAGGGACTCTGAAAAAAGATATATTTGTTAATTTATCTATTATATCCATCATATTTTATAAAAGCCGCCTCTATAATTTATTCGTAAATAAATAATGTTAGGTAAAAATATGCATCCAAATGTTCGATCTCATGTTTATGACATCAAAAGTGCATTACATGTTAACAAAGTAACATGAAGACATTTTGGTCTATGTTGATTGATGTAGGGACGCAACAAAGGACGTCCACAAGGTGGACAAATAACCTTGTTAAAGTCATCACAAGATATTGAATGCAGGTCACTACCAACTACTACTTAAGGAAATGTATGGAGAGGGGAAGTGGAAAGGTCCTGCAGTGAATGTCTTATGCCTGAAATTATTATGATGATTGAGGTACATAAGTAAATTTAATTAATTGTGAATGAAAATTCTGTTTTCCAGGTTTTACAAATTGGACCAAAAGAGATTTCAATCAGTTTATAAAAGCTAATGAAAAATATGGAAGAGATGACATTGAAAATATTGCTAAAGATGTTGAAGGGAAAACACCTGAAGAGGTAATAAAAATAAGTCAACCATAAATAATAACTTAAATTCGTCAGATTTAACATAATCTTACTGGAAAATTGTTTTAAGGTCATGGAGTACTCTGCAGTGTTTTGGGAGAGATGTCATGAATTGCAAGACATTGACAGAATAATGGGGCAAATAGAGAGAGGAGAAGCGAAGATACAGAGAAGAGCCTCTATTAAGAAAGCTTTGGATGCGAAAATGGCACGTTACAGGGCACCGTTCCATCAGTTGAGAATCTCATATGGCACTAACAAGGGTAAAAACTATGTGGAAGAAGAAGATAGGTAAGACATTTTTTTTCTTGTGTACACTTCAATCAGTTTTTGTGTGATGTTTATTGTGTGATATATGAAAATATTTATTACATTAATAGATAGTTGACACAGTTTTTTTGATTTGTGATATGTACTTGTTACATTGAAGATTTAGGTCCCAAAGTAGGTTATTTCGTAATGAGAAAGTTGCAAACTGGAACCATATTAATTGTAATTGATCATTTCATCAGCAGAGTTATTTTTTATACTTCTCTGATCTGTGCAATTGATAGATTCGTAGCTTTTAGTTGTTTTCCTAGGTTAGTTTTTCATAGTATATAAAATACTTTTTGTATTAAGAAAACTGTTTTTATAGCCACTTTTTAAGTTTCTTGCGATTTTTTTATGGTTCCTGTTCACCACACAAAACAGATTTGAGTATAGTTTATTATTTTTATAGCAATGGTAGTGCTCTTTTCAGATTTCCACAATGGCAATAGATATATTTTATTATCAAATAACATATAAATTTATTTAATCATAGGGCATGGTACTATCATGTACTCTAATTCACATGTAGTTTAAAAACAACGGGTTTAGCTAAAGTTTAGTAGAAATGACAAAATAAAGAATCTTGGACAATAGTGTAATAATCAATTTTATTTTATGAACTATACATGCATGTCATTGATTTTTTTTACAAAGATGTGTTGTTTTTCGACTGCAAATGAGTTAACAAAATAATTTATCATCAATTAATTTTACATCAAACTACCATGAAGAAGCTAAATATGATTTCACTTCATATCCTTTGGCGAATAGACCACAAAACTAATAGGTTGTAATGAGGTACATTGCCAGTGTATGTATTTATTGGTGTATGTTATAAATTTCAACTAACATTACATTAGTAATTATACTAACTGACAATAAGTTCAACACAAGGCATTTAAGTGAGGAGTTAAGTTTTAAATTATTTTGGATAACGAATACAACCCCCAATGGCTTTATGATTCTTAGACATGGTCATTCACAAACGGACTTATAACAAGGCTGGAGGCTATGCTCGGATTTTAGCTACGAAATCGAGATCTGCAGAACTAAGTTCGCCTCAAGTACCAGTGGGGGGGACGCATTACTCGGGCAACCGATGGCCGTTGGTCCGAAAGGTTCTCGAGAGATGACCACGAGACGGAAGACGTGGCATAGGTAGCCTCCCATTCGGATCGATTGACGACATAGTTACGGTCGCGGAAAGTCACTGGAAAGTGACGATTTTTATAGGAGGATTAGGCCACAGCCCCTAAAATCGCCCATCAGTTAACATGATGATTTTGATGAATAAATAAAGATTTTTTTTGAAAATCGATGTTTATTTTGTAATTTTTAAAATTTCGATTATTTTTATCACTCAGGTTTTTGGTGTGTATGTTGCACAAGCTGGGCTTCGACAAGGAGAACGTGTATGAAGAGCTGCGGGCGGCTGTTCACGCGGCTCCACAATTCCGTTTCGACTGGTTTCTTAAGTCGAGAACAGCTGTCGAATTACAGCGCAGGTCATAAAACTATCTATAGAATATACATACTAGTTAGGCATTGTAACTATACTTTATTAGCCAGATATTTTTATTATATAGATCATCACTTTCACTTTCACATCACATCTTTCACTTTTGTAAAAAAAGTAAAATTGATAGTTTAGAAAGAAAGGATCTGTTTACATGCAGTCACATTCAATATTCAATATACACTCATATATGTATATATTTCGTTGTCCCGGGGGATGTTTAGTCATCAATTAATCAAAGCAAAATTACATCATAAAAAGTCACAGGGTGAATTGAAATAATGATGGCATTGGAGTAACTAGTTCTTAGACATGATACTTGTTATCAATAATACATGTATTGATAAACTAAAACTCCCAAGTTAATTAACTTTTTATTTTTTAGTTTATTTGGAGAATTTATGTTAGGTAATTAGTCCAAGTTATTACTGATAATATTTTTTGACATTGAAGACTTAATTTTTGTACAAAATTTAGGTAAAAATCTGGTGCCATCTTCAGTCATAAAAAACTCATTTCTAAAATATGTTTCAGATGTAACACTCTTATTACTTTAATTGAGCGAGAAAATCAAGAATTAGAGGAGAAAGAAAGAGCGGAGAAAAAGAAAAAGAGTGGAAATGCAAATCAAAACACTCCAAGTGGTAATGTGACTGGAAAAGGTGCCAATGCTGGTAAGCGAAAGGCTGACAATACACCCGATGCCGCACAAAAAACTAAGAAAAAGAAAAAATGAGAATTAAAGAAACCGACGATTAGATGACAATGCCGCATGAACAATACGATAATAGAATTAGTTGATTACATAATTATATTTATAAACTCACCTCAGTTTTATACCTTTAGAAAGTGTTTGTGTATTTGATTTTTTTTTGGTATTGTCAGAACATTCCTGCTAGTTTCATATTTTCTTTAATGTTAAAATATTATTTTCAGTATTTGATTTCAAGTTGACATTGTTAAGTATATTTTCGATCAGTTTAGGAAACGCTACTCCGCCCGAACATTTGTATCAGAATTGTATCCTTAAGTTGATTTGTGAAATCTTTTAAATTAAAGGATATTGCCACAATGACTTTGTTTTATTACGAATTTATTTTATAATTAATAATTATTCATTACCAATTCAAATTACTTTACTGGTATAGATAATATATATTTATTGTTGGTTGTGAAGTTGTTAGGTCAATGTGTGCGTCCACACTGAAAGCGCGGTGACTGGAGCCTAGGCGGGCGCGGCGAGCGGGGGCGTGCGGTGGCCACAGTAAAGGCGCGAGCTCTTGTAGCGGTTTGACGTACATCAGGTGTTGTAAACTATTATGGACGAGGATTTGCTATTTTTACTAGACAGTCCGATTCTGAGATGGGAGGTATTGAACACTAGAGATGGTGTGCACGAAATAAATAAAAAAAGAGCAATAACTGGTGAATTTGTTAACTTATATGAAGAATTGAGATTATACCCTACAAAATTCTTTCAGTATACTCGAATGGCCGTGTCAACTTTTGACTACATACGAGGGTCAAACTGAAAGTTCTTAGAAAATCAAAAACTAAGCATTCTAGCAAGTTATTAGTTTTATTATAACTTTTCAAAATAGCGTCCATTTACATCAATACATCGCTGCATTCGATGGAACCATTGAGAAAAGCACCTTGCCCACTCGGCCTTAGGGGTCTCTTCGACGGCGTTTTGAAACGCAGCCACTGCTTCTTCGGCGTCCATAAAATGTTTTCCTCGAAGTTTTTCTTTTATTTTCGGGAATAAATAAAAATCGCAGGGTGCGAGGTCGGGGCTATACGGCGGGTGACCCAGTAATTCCACGTCTGAGGTCGCCAAATAGTCGATCGTTTGCCTGGCAGTGTGCGACGAGGCATTGTCGTGATGAAGGAGGATCCTGCTGCGAGATCGTTTCTCTCGAACTTTTTCCACGACAAGTGGCAAACAGTTGTTAGTGTACCACTCTGCATTAACCAACCGTTTTCTGATCCTCTAAGACAACTGTCGCGTAATGACCTGTCTTTCCGAAGAACGAGGCCACCATCTTTTTTCCAACACTTCGACCTCTCTTCACTTTAGTTGGCAACTCTTCGGAAGGATACACCCACTGAGCAGACTGTCTTTTGGTTTCCGGATCATAACAGTAAATCCAGCTTTCGTCACCCGTTAGTATGTCGAACACAGCATTTGAGTCACCTCCGTTAAATTTTTGGATCATTTCTCGGCACCAATCAACACGGCGGAGTTTTTGAGCCTCGGTCAAATTATGCGGTATCCAGCGGGCACAAAGCTTCCTGACCGCTAAATGTTAATGGAGGATTTTGTGCATTTGACTCATACCTATGCCTAGACTTGTCCGAATCTGCTGATAGGTCACTCTTTTGTCAGTCTCTATCATACGCCGCACAACACTGATATTGTCTTCAGTCGTCGCTGTAGAAGGCCGTCCCTCACGCAAATCATCGGTGAGATTAGTTCGACCACGTTTGAATTCATTAAACCAGTTGTAAACTGTGGCACGAGATGGGGCTTCATCGTGAAAAGCCAATCGAAGTCTATCATAACTTTCTTGTTGACTTATATGACATCGAAAGTCATAAAAAATCATTGCACGAAAATTTTCTCGGCTTAAATTCATTCTGACGTGCACAGACAATTTTCAATTTGCCGCCAAATCGTAAAACAAATGACAAATGAATGAAATGTATACTCAATATTATTGGTAAAGAGTTCTATTTTCAAAATTTAAACTTATTTTTTTAATATAATGCTTTTAAGTTGCCAGTTCTAAAAACTTTCAGTTTGGCCCTCGTACTAAGTAAAATATGGATGTTTGCTTTGCCAAATCGGTGGTTAAGATTGAATTGCACATATAAAAGATTAAGTATCTATCGCCATTTTACGACAAACAAAACAAACAGACGCGCATACGCCGAGCGATAAGACTGAACTGGTTTGTTACCCCCGCCACCCGTGCTTTGGCGAGCGACCCAAAGCCGCGTTTTGGCCCGTAGTGGGGCCAAAACGCACGGACAGAAGGGTTTGAAACTTAGGCGCGCTGTCTCGCCCAGTCCCGTCGCATTAGGCTTCCGCCTTAGTCACTACAATATGGACGCAAAGGCGCGTTTCATATATATGATACTTCGCGCCCGTCGTCGCAACCGCGCTAGGCTCGCACTATGGACGCACACAATGTGATTTCATACTTATTGATTGAAATGTGCTTGGATGTGTGTTTAATTAGAATTTAATTTCAGCAACAGTACAACATAGAAAAGTAGACTTGAATACAACAAAGAGCTGTACAAATATTTTTTTTTATGTAGCCTCAATCCTGTTGTTCACATAAGACTTATTTTTACATTTTCATAGAAGATTTTTTTTTTTTACCTAAGATAAGTACTTTTATCAATTACAATTTTTGAACTTATATTTTTTTTAATTACTTCATGTGTATCATAAAGTTAAACTGTATAAAGAATATTGTAATGTAATTGTCAAACCAAGACATTGGTTTTTTTTTATTTTTAGTATGTAAAATAAGGTAAATAAGGACAAAAAATAAAATTATTTAATGGCATAGAGAGTTACATATTACATGCATATTACAATAATAGCACTCAACATTTTATAATTTGAATATTTACCTAGTGTCTCTACACCTTCCTCATTCAGGTACATCAGTCAATCACAATCTTTAAGATGAAACATATGCAGTTGAGGTGTGAGCCTATCAAGGTCCACAGATTTTTCGGATCAGGATGTGCTGCCATTTTCTGCATTCTCTTGGAAATTATTGGCATTTGTAGAGAATGGTGCGCCAAGGCCATACAGATGTCCACTGGTACTTTCAATGTTCCCATCAAAAAATATCTATAAATGAATAAATTAAGACCTTTATTATCTATACATAATTTTAGTACACAGATTTACCCCAGCTCTACTCGGATAGGTTACGGTTGCGGTTTACTACATGCAACTGAAATACATCTGTCCAGCTATTGTTTTATTTTTATGTTCACAGACTCTTTCGCTCGGTTCAAGCTGTAAAAGCCTCAGGCCTTACAGCATCAACATTTACCTTTAAACAGTATAATACTTTGGCAAAGATTTTTGTCTAATTCGAATCTGAAGAGATATATATATACCTATAATTTTTCTGTATTAACCATTTCATCATGTAGAGCAGATGAGAATCAAAAGTTAAAATTTTAATAGCTGATCTAAGCTGGCCATATTAAGATACTTATTGAAAAACAAAGTTAAATAATGAGTGGAAAACCTTTCCACGGACAACTTTCGATTTATCTTCATTAAAAAAATTACTTTATTTACATTTAAAGTTTCTATAAGTAAATAAAAAGTGGTCTTTTGCAACTTGTGAAGTTGGAAGAGTTATGTTTATTATACATAATTTTCTAGGCTAGGTATCAATCCAATGTTGGGTGTAAGTTTATGTAGATAAAGGCTCACATCATCTGAGTAAAACAAATTGTCTTTTATAATTTTCACAAAAGATTTTGCTAAAATCTAATAAAAACTTCTTAATCGGTTGCTGATACAATTTAAGACTTGTTCAGTTTTTTTAATTTTTGATCTTGATATGTTACCTCTACAGTGTCTGGGGTCCAGATAATTTATGCATGTTATTATTGTTATTTATTATTTTATTAATAATATGACATCCTGAAAATCTTACTTTTACAGAAGCAAATATTGGAAAAATTGTGTATGTTTTGACTACCTTGTCTATGTTAGATGTTATATTTTACATATGCTTGATTTCCTTAAATATTTTCGAATTTGAATTATTTTAATACCAAATCATAAAAAGTTGACATAAGCGAAATAAAAACATGCATTTTAATAACATATATTTCAATTTTGGGTTTACTCCCATCAATATAAAGTGTTAGTTTAGTTGTTTTAACTTTGTAAAACTCCAATTGCTGGGACTTAAATCTCTGCTCAAAGATGTGGTATAACATGTTACACTATACTAAATGCTAATTAAAAACTTACTTCTTTAATTTTGAAGAATGCCATACCAGTCAGATGGGAATCCGATCCAGCTTGATGCTGTGGACCAACACGTCGCAGCTCAAGCTGATCTGCTACTTCTTGAAGTCCACCCTTCAAATTCTTGCATAACTTCATCAAATACTGCATGAACATATATATAAGAAACATTATGTAAAAATGGTTTCTAAATTAACAATATTTAAGATACGCGTTTTAACGTTTTACAAGTGGTTTTTAATACCATAGATCAAATCTACTTAAATTGATCTAGGTAGACTCTGAGGGAACAGGGGTTAACTTGATAGTCTTCATAAACATGACTAAAAGAGAATTCACAATTCGTAAGCGAGAGTCGATCGAGGAGATATTATAGAGAAACGCAGCGACTGTTTCTTGTAAAAACATGCCATGATGTACTAAATATGTTACATTGTCTCGTCAGACTTGCAACGCACCATATTCTTATTTTTTCTCGAAAACTATTAATTTGTGAATGCAACTCGGCTGCAATGCGAATTTTCATAGTTTTAATCTTCACATTTTAGTAGAGTTTGGGCAATATGGTAGAAATTTAACTGCGGAGTTCCACTGAAAATTTAGAAAGGGGTCTATGAAAAAAAAGAGCTCTGTTGTAGACGAATTCTAAAATTAGAACAGGATGGAAAGGAGACACATTTACACAAGTTCAAAGACTTGTTGCGATATGATTGATTTTATTTAAATAATTATGTATGATAATTACTGTAGGCCAATATATACATAGATATACTGCTGTGAAACCAATTTTAGCATAGGTAGCATATGCCTTGCAGTGTGCATCTATTGGCTGACATGATGTTAAGTAAAGGAAAATTGCCACAATAAAACATAATAGCAACATAGGTAAATTAATATTTGGGTAAAACTAGTAATTTACAACAGTGGTCTCCAAACTTAGCAGTCTTAAAATAAAGCAATACTGTTTATGCAAAATTATTACTATTCATGGTTAAGAACAAAGGAATTTGTAACAAATAGCATTTATGCTTGGTTTGTGGCAACTTGAATTGGTACACCCTGTTTAGTCTAGAATTTTACTTGCACTGGCAGTATGAACAGAGATTTAATAATTACAAAAATGACTTACCTTGACATCATAAACTGTTGGAAAATAGAGTCGCAAACTTTCAAAGAAATCATTTTCTTCTTGTGGCAAATTCTGATCAGTAAGAAGTTTTAGTAAATATCCAAAGTCATATCCTGAATGAAAACTAAGCCAATTTATATCATCCATAAGCACAATCCCTGGAAAAAGATAATTAGTTTTTACATTGTGTGTCTATAAATTAAGACATTTAATTTAAATATACCTGATGACATTAACAATTCTGCAAATTCTAAAGGTTCTATTCCATGTTCCTCATGTTCTCTAAATTGTAATCCAGAGTTTTGCAATAAATCAATGGAATCTTGGGCATACATATCTTCTCTGTAAAAAAAATAATACAAATAATGTAAATAAAAATTTGTGTAACATGAGAGTGAAAGGGAGAGTTTGCAGCTCATTTGTCAACAAAACCTTTCACATCTGTTTCAAATCACCTATATTCTTTGTATTTGATCATTCTTAAATTCTATTGGTTTGCAACGGGTCAATAATTTCTGGCAGTACAAAATCTTCAGCAAAAGACAGTAAACAATACTTTTAATATGTAGTAATTTAAATTTTAAAAACATTTTTTTTTTCATGTGTTATCATATGTTATTTATTATTTGTGTAAAGTTTGATTTATGGATGGTGTTAAATGACAGCAAATCTCTTATATCTAAAAGCTTTTACGTCTACATATAATTACACTTTGCAGGTATAATTTTTAGTTGTATTTTGAATGAATAATTCATATTTATTACTCTAGTACTCACACACATAGAATTTGGTTTTTGTAGATTCTGCTTTATGTTGATAAATAGATTTTATCTTTATTGTTACAAACCCAGTCATCACTAACATGAAATTTGTTTGATATAATTCAGTGCTACATGTTTTTAATACTAAATAAAAATATCTACATGTATCATGGAAAGTGGTGACAAGGTATTGTATCAACTAGTATACATAAAACATTGTAATATTTACTTACTGCAAATTAAATTTAAAATTAAACTGCCAAGTGGTGCAGCCAGGAGGTGTCCTTCCATTTTCATCCATGAATGTGAGACCAAGTTGTATTATCCTCAAGAGATCTACATTACACCTATTTGATACAAAACTTTATTAACAAGCTTTTGAAAGCCTATCTGCCATTTATTCTAAAAAAAATACAGCTGTTGCAATTTATATTAATACATAGCTTGTGCATCCAAATATGCACATTTACTGAGGTTTGTGTGACATAAGTGCTGGAGCCATTTGAAAATTTAATGAAATACTTAATAGTCAAAAATATTTAGATTGTTTAGTTTTAAATCTAAGAAGTTGTTTAGTAGCCCAGTTTCTACAAATGTGGATAATGTGGGCTTTCAAATAAATTATACCATATAAAACATACCTTAACAATTGGTATTGGTAGTCAGCCGTTGATCTAAATTCACCTATGGGTCTGGCTACAACACCTGGAAATTCAGTATCCATAGCTACCCAATGATATTTTTGGACGACCTAGGAAATAAAATAAATTAACATCTTTTTGACACATTTTTCGAGCATTGAAATTTAATTTCTGTACTAAAAATTCCAAAATCATAACAAGAACTAAGTAATAGATTATTTATTTACCTGTCTAATAACGTGAAATTCTTCATGGAGATTATGATTCCATACATTTTTAATGGAAATATCATCTTTTAAGGAATTCATTCCAAGTAAATTAAAATTTGTTGTTGATATTTGGGAGCTCATATTAAGTAATTGTTTTATTAAATATATAGATTGTGTTTATACATTAAAATAGAAGCACTTATTGATCGACGTTTAATCTTAAGACTTTATTTGAAGTGTGCAGATAACTACACTTTTCATGCGAAAACATTCGCTAGAATAGTTTTGTCTATGGAAGAGGATTTTATTTATAGCCAATTCTTTGCTTAATTAAACACAAGTAGGGATATAAAGTCAAACTACACATAGATTAAAAATTGTTGGATTTTTTTACCTTCGATTTTTTTTGTTTTTTAGCTTCATGAAGGAACACCAACTAATATAACCAACAACCAAATAATAATAGCAACCGATTGAGTCCACGTTCGACACCTTTGTATTTGGAATGCTAAACGCGTATAGAGTGACAATAGGAGACAAAATGGTTTGTTTCGTGACTGTTAGAATGGTTACGCCATGGAGCGTCCGTTAAGAGATCTATTTGAAAAGCATATACGATAAAGCGTGCAACTAGGTTCTGAAGAAGCCCACATGCTTAGTTATTTAATAAGAATCTTGTTCTTAATCGCTCTGCTAGCTAATCCGCGAAAACTGTAACCTAACCCGCGTGCCTCGACCGTTAATCGTCTTGTGGACCGCCGACGGATTTTGGGCAATGACTGAAGTAGAACAGGATTATAACTTATGCACCACGTGACTGTGGGAACTTTCCATTTTGTTATTCCCGCAGGTGTATGAAAAGCCATTTAACTTTGACAAACACAAGCATGTCATAAGGAACAGTTATGCGGATAGTTTCCCACAATTTTATTTTCAGTGTTCAGTCTTTAATTGCAATTACGATAGAGGGAGAACCTCTCTCTCCATCTAAGGTTGTTCTTTACTTTTAAATATTTACTATTCTCTCCCTTTCGAGTTATTTGTCGCTTTGCTTTAGTTAATTTTTATAATATTACGTTAACATTCATCTTTATTGCTTGGTATAATTTTATAGTTTCGGCGATTCTGCGAAACGGTTTGAAAAAGATTTATATGTAATAAATCAAATAAGAAAAGGAGTGGCGGTACCGTTGCTGTATATTTAAAGCCTGTTATTTCAAAGTTATTTCATCTAAATTTAAATGTTATGTTTTTAAAGTCACACTGAACAACAAGTCAGTAATACTTTGCTTATTTATTAGACATATAACTTACTTACTTTCATTTTTATATTAATGTTTTAGTCAATTGCCTATAAACAAAATAGTTCTTTTAAAGCCGGCAATTGTTTGTATAAGTAAATTAGAAAACAATAAAGTTTTTAAGCCTTCCAACGTTCCTTCGTCAACGTCCAGCATAATACAAAATCTTATTAATATTAATAACAACAAAGGAAACAGATTTTTGTGCATTTTCTTGAATGTGAAGGTCGCCATTACAAGTTCTAGTCCTGAGAGATTTATCTCTATTTTACAGTGTTTTCATACATGCAAGTAATATCTATTTATTTAGGTTATGAAACAACACTACTAGTATTTAATGATGGATAGGTGCAGACTGACATTTTGCACCAATATAAACGCAACTCTACGTGTTATTAACTGTCCGGCAAATGCATTTTAATGAAGTTACTAGGCTAACAAACTAAGTTTAATAATAACTTAAATATCTAATGGTTATTCTATAATATTATTAAATCTATTGCTAAACTCTTATGTATTTTAATTTTTAAAGTTTTTATCGGACAGCTTGATATATAGATATTTTATATACGCAGTTACAGTTACATGCTATAACTGCTATTATAAAACAAAGTAATAAATGGTGCAAAAAAAAATGCAAAATTGCCTACATTATGAAACGTTAAAAGGCAAAACTGCTATGTAACTCAATTTTGAGGATCTCCCGAGCGTTGAAGTAGACGGGAAATTAGGGAAATGAAAGTAAGTGCCTACTCTGAAGAGGAAATATCGTTAAATGTGAGTGGCTGAGGTAACTTATTTTTATTAATTCTTTTCTATGAAAGGGATTAAGAAGTAAGTACATTTAAGTATGAACTTTTTACGAAGGTTTCACAAAGCAATTAATTTGTATTCTTGTATTGTAATAAATATACAATTTATTATTAATTCAAAACGAACATAAAAACCCTTTTTAAACATAAGATGATTTTTTTTATTACTTTAATATTGATAAGGTCTCATCTAATTTTTTTAATCCACATAAAAATGTTATAGTCATTTTGTATCGATTGAAAAGAGATCACGGAACTTTATTTTTAGTTTATCGACAGCCTAGCACATTGGCAAATTTAAGTGGTAGTGGTCAGGCCACATTGGACACAGAACAGATAACAGATTTTTGGTCGGAGAATGGTAAGCGGAACACTGGAAGTTCACCCACAAGGAGGACAAACGATCTAGTTAAGTTTATTGGGAAACATTCGATGCAGGTTTCATCCAACCGGAACCATTGGATATATAGCCTATATCCAGCAGTGGATGTTTTACGATTGAAATAATGATGATTAATAAACAAATAACAATGATTATAAAATTGTTTTTGGCTTCGTCAGTATAGAAAGAGAAAACATATTGGGCTTGTAGCTACCATTCTAGAAAATATTTATGCTATTGAAAAATAGTCAACTAGGTGCTGTATCAAAATATTCGCTAATCGTCGTCACAATCATTTGTCCTTTGATAACAGGTATATGAAAAGCGGTACCCTTTTCACATATAACAATGTCATGAAAATCGTCAAAAACCTCAGATTCGTAAAAGATAAATCGTTAAGAACGTAAAGATAAATTGTTTTACTAGTATTAACTTTAATATTTAATTGTTTTAAGAAAAACACTATTAAATAAAAACAATCCCGAGTGATTTCTTTATTTTTTGATGATGCATTATATCTACAAAAAATTTTTTTTTCAGAAGATCCATAATTGACTATTTCGCTGGTAATAAATATCATGCTGACACTAAAATGCTATTTTTTAGTTACCCAATAAATATATCTTTTACGACATCCAATAGTTTTGTCGTTTGTTTTTATTAACATGAGTTTAGCAGTTTTTTTTACGATTGCTCTATACTTCCTCAGAGAATCTACATTTCATTACATTTTCTATTTTAAAACATAGAACTTACGGAATATCGCTTTTTATGTTTTGTGGTTAAAAAACCATTAAACATCCTTTTTTATTTCTTTTTACAGATAGAACAGAAAGATACAACAGACGTCATCTCACTAACGTAAACTAGGTTTATTTAATTTTCGTTTATATTATAATTGCCTTAGGTGATACTTAAATTGGTTATAATCCCGTTGATAATTGTCAATTTTTCGCCGTATCCGTTTTTTGTTGAAAATAATATAAACAATCTATTAATATCCGTAAAATTCAATTAGATCGCACAGTAAAATTCAAAAAGTAATTACTGATCAAGCCTAATAATTCGTTGATTTTTTTAATGCGAAGAACGATTGTCATTGCGAAGCATTAACATTATTAATCATAATGGGATTGACATTGACAAAAGTCGCAGCAATCGATACGGAATATTTTCAATGATGATATTTAAAAAAAATATTGTTGGAAACTTTTTTTGCGTCGCGATGTGGATAATATTTAAACAAATAGATCTTAATTTTTCATTAGTTGTTTTATTAGTATAAAGAAATTAATAAACAAGGTGCAAGTTGAAGACGCTGAGGGCAGGCTTCATTGAGCGTAGAGCAGTTGCCTGTTTGGCCTTAAGGTTCTGGAGTGGTAACCACGGACTGGCAAAAGCAGCGGAGAACGTCCACTGACAAGGTGGACAAACGAACTAAACTAGCAAGTGAATAATTGATGATGAATGATTACGATCTATCTGACGAGAATACAGCCATAAACAAGGATTATGTATTACAAAACGTGAGCAGTATTATATCAGCCTGTACAGGACATGTCACATGTAATCGGGTGACTCTTTTAAGCTAAAAGGGGATAATTAGCAGCCCTTACTTAGATAAACTGATTCTAAAGAATTTCGTTTCGTTTTGTAGTCTCAAATATGAATTATACATAATTGAAAGCATCATAAAATTACTTTCACAAAGGTTAATAGTTATAATAAATTATTTCAAGCTTACTCAAATTCCTCGGAACAGATAATACTTCCCCCATTCTTTAACCTCCCGAACATTGCTTTAACAACAGATTCAGGGTAATCTGCCATCACCATTGTCTTGGCCCTGCGATAACACTCGAGCTAAATCTGCTCACATATATAATTAGTGGTGAGTTCCTGCTGTACTATAAGATGTACAGGGCATTAGGCCATCACCGTAACAGGCACAAGGTTTTCGCCGTTGAAACTACAGCAGTATAGGAAATCGTTATCGTTTTTTTGACTAAAGGTATCAAAGAGGACCATGAGATTTTAGCCAATAGGAGTTCATCCTAGCTCTTTTATTGCCCCCTGAAACGGAAGGAAATTTTATTTAGGATAACCCTAGGAGAGAATAAAAGGTTTACTGAATGTACCTGCCAAAGGGCTTATTAATGTACACTTACCGATTTGCATGATTATTGTTTTCCGTCGTGATTAACAAGCAAATGTTCCTGGATTGTTCTTTTGTATCAGTAGATTTCAGATTTGTTTTTGTACTTTTATTATTAGTTTTACTATTGTGGACAATAGCCGTGATCTCCATTAATTGCTCCACGTCATTAAGCTACTCAATCATAAACCTTGTATTACAAATGTGTGTACTATTTGAGAAGCATATATTTAGAAAATAAATAAATAATTAATGTTTATTTAAAATCCTTATTTGAAAGGGATCGTGATAATATAACTTTAATGAATTGTCCGAACAATTTAGAATTACGAGCTGTCTATCAATCAAACTGCTTGCGGGCGGTTCTATAAATTGGATGACACTGGTGACGCTCCCTAGTGTTTATCCTTACCCCAAACTACGCATGGACACTTTGACGTCAAACAGTATTTACTTTCCCTAAAGAAAATATTTCTGTAGCAGTATTATTTCGTACTGCATTTTATCTAGTGTCTTAAACGATTATAACTAGCATATTCGTAAAAATTACGATGGTAAAGAAATCAAATTGCCCAATATTAACTCATGCCTGCATGCACGAATGGTTAAAGCTATAGGTATGTCAAGGTATGATACTATCGTGTGTATCCGAAACAGAAATGCGGTTCCGGACGTTGCTCAGGCGTTTTAACTGAGGTAGAATGTTATTTGGACCTTTGTGTTTGCTCTAGCTTCACTTAAATTCATTATAAGTCTTCTACGTTACAGTTGTTAGTAGTTATATTGTTATATTAAACGAATTTCTTTGCAGTGTTTTACAAAAATGTTGTCAATAAAAAATACAGACAATATAACATAAAACATTAAGTCAAAAGTTTTGATTGCTTTTTAAAGAAACTCTTATCTGTAACCATTAAATAATAATATAGTCAACTTAGTTTTATTGGTAACCGATTTCAAAGAGTTGCTACTACCAAAAGTCAAAATGATGCTAGTATAATTTCTCTGAGACTTGGCTGTTCTGAGTATTATCGAATTGGAACGCTAAAAGCGTTTTGAAGCCCAAGCTGGTGCTTTCCTTGTTCACCAAAACCTGTGTAATAAAATAAAGAGCAGAAGTTGCTTAAGTATCTCTCGAGACTAATTACTGTAAAGAAGGCCAATGGTCTTCAGCGTTCCGTAAACTGTATTTATTCATTGAAAAAAAAGAATAAAAGAATTTACACGTTTAGCTACATTCAGTGCACAATTTATTCCACTTTTAAATCTTTTACTAATTTAAATAATTATAACTAGTTTACAAGACTTTAGTTATTAAAACGCTGTTATAAATATTTAATTAGATTATGAATATTTAATGCAGATATTAGTTTTTTTTACTCTTATAAAACTGTTTTAATAGAAAAGCATTTTTAATTTGTTTGACCTAAAATCTGTTACACTTTTTTACGCTAATGAAGGTTAATTTGTAACAAGAAACCCTTCAATCTCTTTCAGATAGTATATTCTAGGCATGTTTTTATATGTTAAAAACAGTAAAAAAACAACGAGATGGGCAAAATATATAATTAATGCCAAAATATTACAGAAATAAGTTACAAAGGTATTTTTATGGAATCCATGTTTGTGAATAATATATTTGATAAAATATTTAATGTTGTCAGAAAACGTATTTTAAAAACACGGGAAAGAGCAATAAAAAGTGTCGTTGAATGTTAGGTTAACGTCATTCTCGTAGCACTGTTCACCGCATTCGCAGTCTCCCGGGTATGATGATTAATTAGCGCGAAGATATTACTTTTATGTGGCTTTTATTTGCAGGATTAGATGTCAGCGTTGCGTTGATCATAGTCTATTATTTTCTTTTTCTCTGGCAATGATGTATTAGGGAATAATCTGTTTGTTTACAAACGTCCAGGTGCCAACAAACAAAATTTAGTTTTAAGTTTCATATTTTGTTATTCTTATTCTTCAGAATTCTCTTAATTTTAAAATAACCTAAACTGTACGGCATACATATATTTTTAACACGACATTAAAAAAAATCGATTAAACAGATTACTTAAATACGCTTCACAATTTTTCTATACGAGTAGTGATTTTAATCCCGATATGTCTTTATAAAATCCCTTTTCACTTTGGTCATCGTGAAATTGAATAAAGGATTCAGTGAACAAGTTGATGGGAAATGTGTAATTGAATTAGAAAAAATCCTGAAATGTACGTCTTATCATGAGGATTAAAAAAACTGTCTATCGGTCAAACGACCTTTGATATAAGAGCGAAATGACAGTTGAAGGGTTTGATAAATAATTTTTTACATTAGATTTCTTTATATTAATTCATATCATAGGCTTTATAGAGGGGGAGGAGGATATGGTTGCAGACTTGATTATGCATACAAGATACCCTTTCATCAGAGAGAAGGGGAAAGGTAAGGTTAAATGGCGAACCCGAAGCTTTAAGCTTTAAGAAACCCGTCAAACAATTTGACCTTATGGCATTGACATTTGACATTGCACCATAAAAAGCAATCGACTGCATAGCTCTCGCTTAGAAACAGCTGACTTTTATACTAGATTTTTTCTAAATTATGTAGCAGACAATGTATTGCAAACACCATCTTCCCAATCCGAACTAGGCACTTAAAACGCTTTTTAAAGGCGCTTTTTTTAGCGCCTGTCTAAGATGACTTCGAGATATTTCATCGCTAATTATATTTAAGCCATCGAACTCTTTGAAGCGAATTGTTGCTCTAGGTGATCCTCTTGTGGTAAAAACTAACCTCGTAATTTTTTTTGTTTCGCGGGGAAATGTTTTAGGTACGCAGAAGACATCCTGCTCTCTGAGGGAAAGACAATGTGGGCATTCGTATATACTGAAATCCCGTCGATGTCTTTCCTCCAAGCCTGTGCGGAGGCCCTAGATATCAAATTATATTCTGGGGGTAAGATGACCCTCTTCCGGCATCTTTATTGTTTAGCATCAATGGGAGATCACGTCGCAAACCTGAACTCCTGGGCTTGATTTGGTTTGGAAATCAAAGCCGTCCACACTCAACGCTCGACACCATTTAGTTGACTTTTACGATTGACATGGCATAGCTTTGTCCTATTTCACTGAACCCCGAATAAAACGTTGAGTAAAAGTTTATCCAATCTAACTTAACCGATGAAAATATTTTGGATAAAATGGCTATTACAACCATTGTCTGCCGCCACTCAAATTATCGTTTGATTGTAACAAATGATTACATATAATTTCGTTTTAATTTGTCGTTTCCAAATCCTTTACGGTTGCTAAGCGATTTAATTAAAAACATCAAGTAATCTATCTTCTATCTCTTTGTGTACAAAAGAAAATAAGGTGTCCTGTACAAAGAAACAAACGTTTTTAATATAATAAAAGGTTATTACTTGTATATATTGCTGTTATATTATTTTATACTGTACCTATGCTATTCTTGAGCGTACTTGAGGCACTTTTAGTATAATAGCGCTTTCAGGAACATGACGAGATTACTGCGCTTGTTAAGTGGTTCCGGTATGTCTACAAAGGCGCGCACTGACTATGTAAAATTTTCGCCTTGTTGCGTTAGTTTCAACAGTTTCCAATTAATTTTTGTTCGGGAAATCATCTTTTCATCCGTCTTATTAAATGGTACACATGACACATGAATTTAAAAGTGGGCGCTAAACTAATTTTTATTATATACAAGTCTACAGCCTATTTCATCTTTATCATTATTTCAGCTCGTCCACTGCTAGATTTAGGCCTTATATATTTTTTTTCTTACGCGCTCAAGTATTGCCTTGCAATACAGTCTAGTTTGTATCTATTGAAAAACTGCTATCTTAACATTTATGTTTACTTTGCTCTGTTCAGGTGTTTTATTAAAGTTTTAATCTTTAATATTTATGCATTCCTCCAATGTAGATAGATAATAAAGTATATGTATGTAGTATGTGTATATATATGTTGATTGTAGGCTGGAATGCGACGGTATATTTGTTGTTAAAGAAAAAAAAAATTTAATTGATATTTAATCTATAAAGTAAAGATTGTATTGTAAAATAATTTAGACGGTCGTTCTGGCACGGTTATTTGAATTGACGAAAGGATACGGAAGATTTGCAAAATAAGGTAAGAATATTAAACAGGCTATATCAATATCATTTTGTAAAATTAATTCAAATTTTCTTTTTAACGAAAATCGTGTTGGTTTATGATTTAAGAGAACTCATCAAGGGACGAATAAGGTCAGGAATCTCATTCATTTATAATAACGCATTTCCATTCATGTATAAAATAATTCAATAATTCACGACAATAGAGAATAAAATAATTTTTGAATATGTTTTTCCGTAAGTGGGAAAAGCAAAGAGTAAAATGATTTTCTCATTTTATGTATGAATTTATTTTTATTATGTTAAAATTACTTTTTATAATTTTCGACTTTGTACATTATAGCGAATATTATTAGGTTTCATACTGTGGTAATATTATTTGACATTCGGTTCAATTCATATATAGAATAGTCATATCATCTCACGAAAAATGTGAGCACCGAAAAGGCATTGCAATAAAGACAACGATAAGAAAGCTTATTAGACTCCACGCTTTAGAAATGCTTTCTACGCTGCTATATAAGATTACGTAACGTGATTTATCTTTTGGTAACGTTTTTATGTGAACTATTTTTTCAAGCTAAATTTATATATTTTTTTATTTAATACACGTATTATGTAGTTATCCGAATTTTGAAAATTATTCATTTTAGTATATTATTGTTGTCATTTATTATTTCTGAAAGTATTTATTTTCGGATATGGTGCATCATAGATTAATTTACAGCAATAAGCAGCGGTAGCCCAGCGATAAAGAACTGAGACTTGTGATCGTAGGTTGCGGGATCGATTCCGGGGACATCATTTTATATAATTCTTCTTTCTATTCTTTCATCTTTCTTTCTTTCCATCTTTGGGAGAGGCCTATGCCTTGCAGTGGGCGTTAATGAGCTGAAGCAAATCTAACGACAACCTTTACCCCTTTAAAGTTTTTACACCTATGCCCAATCACACAGCATCCGCAAGATATGTTCGGTTAGTCGTTGTAACGATTTATTTTTAAACAGACGCAAATTATCTTGCTTAAGAAAGAAAATTCTATTACTGCACTTTGAGAAAATATGATTGTGTTATTTTCTAGTATAAATTTGTTATAAATATATAATAAATTTACTTTTTGTACAAGTACGTGTGTATATATACCGTTTGTAATAATCTTTCGGGCCGTATACGTGTCCTTTGATCAACTTAATCTTTCAAATCCTGCCCGCAGACCCTCATAATTATGCAACAACCTAAGCTACTGGTTAATTGCTTTACTTGTTTTCTTACGGCTTTCACTCGTCTTCAATTTTCTATGTATAAATATTTTTCTTAAAGTATCTCTAGAAACACATAAAAAAATTACTTTAACCGCTGTTTTAAACATGCGATAAAATTACAATAAGTATTATTATTTTTAGAATGTCTCTTGACGTATGATTAGGTAAAGTAAGCCATAAAAAGAAATATTTATTACTGTCATGGTTTGATTAGAAAAATAGCGACAATAGCTTTGCTTATAATTAATATTCCTTGTTTCTAAGATGTTTAGTTTGATGTCGTAGTCATTAGTTGTAACAAAACAATGTTTTAACATTGTGATTACGTGCGTGGCCGGAAAAATATTTTTATTATATTATATGGTATATACAAACGTTAAGCAAATTATTCGTCATCATCACTTAATCCACAAGATGACCACTGCTTGACCTATGCTTCTTCCATAGATTAACAAAAGGACCGGTTAGAAGCGGCCTGCATCCAGCGTCTTGCGGTGACCATAACAAGGTGGTTTGTCCACCGCGTGGGCGGACGTTCTAGAACAGATTACAAAAGCTAAAAATGCGTACAACATTTTAAAGTATTAAGTGATTACACACAAGCATTCGAATTTAAGCCAATTAATTCTTTTCCAGCGTAAGTGTGTTTAATTGCGAACTATGAAACCTTATAGGACTCGTTGTCGCCATTTAATAAGATTAGATGAAATGTAAGCGGTAAATGTTTTCATTTATTTCCAAATGGATTGAAAAGGTAACGTCATAATATATTTCATGTACGTAAGTATATTTCGGTGTAAATTCTCGCAACGAGGCCAGCGAACGGAAACCTTTAACGTCCAACAATTACAGTATATTTGAACTTCAAGATATAAATCTAGAGTGACAGCTACTTATTTTTTTTTACTGATGGCTTCTTTCTCATTACACTTTGCGAGATTGCTTTTCTTACTTGATTTGTGCAGTATATTTTATTGAGTTGAAATTAATGCTTTTCAATAAAGCTAAAAAGAAATAAGTACGAGTATATGATATTATTACTGCGACGCTACGAAAGCTTTTTGTATTAAAAAAACGATGCGTTAAAATTCTAATTCACGTTAAACCATAAAACAAAAGATGTCTAGTAAAACAGTCATCAACTGTTTCATGTTGCAATAAACCGTTTGTTGCTTTCAATTTAAATGATACTAGTTTTGTTCCGTAGTTTGCCTGTTGTTCTGTGTCTATAACAAATACGCATAGTGTCTCAATTACTTTTTAATAAGAGTATAAACATTTAAAATTTTTAAAAAAAATGGTTTTATTTTAAAATAACGTGTTAAATATTATTTCATTGAATTTGGAACGAACTAAGTAACTGACATTGCGCGTAATAGCAAATAGAAGTAGCCGTGGGTAGTCCACACTACGCCCAGAACAGACGACTGGAGCCTTTGGTCTTGAAGTGGAGTCCACCGAGCCGCAAGCGCAGCGTAAGATGTCTGCTCACAAGGTGGACAGATGACCTGGTTGATATCGTAGGATGTCACTGGGTGCAGGCCGCTTTGAACTGTCCTATTGTAAATCTATGAGGAGATATATCACAAGCAGTGGATTTCCTATAGCTGAAATGAAGATAATGATTTATAGTAAAACTAAACAAAGTATTTTAAAAATACAATAGTCCAGAAATTCAATGTTTTTCTTGTTATTAAAACATAAAATAGATTGGCGGACATAAATCTCCTAGCCTATTAAATAATCTCCGAGTTGAAACAGTTTAATCGTACTTGTATTATTTTCTTAACTTCAGAAGATTAAAAAAAACTTTGAAGCGTACTAAAGTTTCAAATAAAATCACGTGTGCACTAGAAACATTTGTGTAAACGTTAAAGTCATTTATAAGAGAAACACGTTCGACATTGAATACATGAATTAAAAATGTAATAAAGGATTCTGGTGTTAATGACTGTATCTTAAGATAGCAGGTTCCACGTTATATGCGCAGTTTGTGACTTATACAACATAACCATCTAGTGTATATTGTTCAGATATCCGTCCATTTGAGCTGAGCTCGCTTATTGGATTATACCCACCCACACTCATTCTCGTTGGGAAAGCATGAAAAGGGCTTATAAAATAGAAATTGAAGGAGTGTGTTTGGTTTTCTAACATATATTGCGTATACAGTAAGCCCGTCTGTAAACAAATCTGGCTATGGTATTCATGTTTTCAGATATTCTCATAATTATTTTGTTATTACTTTACTGCCACAGACTTTTGAATTAAAGGCATATAATTAAGCCTCATTTAAAATTAAATGTTTGTTTTATAAATTAAACGTTATTTTTAACATCTTTCAATTTTTAAAAATTGTGGGCCTAAAGAGGACCTATAAAAATTTACTTTTTTATTACATCTATGTATTTACTTATAAAATACATTTGTCTAGTAACATCTCTACAAGAAGGTTCATCCTGTTTTCTTTGAACAAAAGAAAAGATAATAGCTAAATTTACATTTGATTACATTGGTATATGATGTTATTCAAATGAAATAAGTGAAAAAATAAGCAATTCTGAAAAAATATAACAGTTGCGTTGTAAAAGTTTTAATAGTATTTATTTAATTATATAAATTAATTGTATTTATTTAATTAAATATATTTATATAATTTAATTAAGTAATAATAATTCAATCAAATTTAACCTATTTACTAAGGTTGTGTTAATTCAGCTTTATAGTGTGAAAGAACTGTAAGATATTGATATTTTAGGTTGTTGTTGTGATTTATCGGAGTTATTTATTTTTTAATCATTAAATCTTGATTTGTAATACTGCAATTGTATCAAATTCCTTGATAATAATATTTTTTTCGATACATCGAGATCTATTGTATCATTACCAAAGAAAACTGTAGATCAAACTACATGAACGTAATTTATCGTTTAATCGTTATTAAGTGACAAGGGTTTCTAATGAAAATAAATTCATCATTGCGATTATTATTTCAGCCATAGGACATCCACAGCTTATCATAGGTTTCCACCATAGTTTTCCAATAGCAGCTAGTGGTGGGTAGCTGTCTGTTGTCTTCATTTCAGAACCTGAAAGCTTCAGCAGCCATCTTCTCTGCGTGCTGTATGATGTGCCCACTGTTACTTCAACTTGTAAATTCGCTGGTCTATGCCGGTTACTTTCATTCATCATGGAACATAGGGCTCTCCATGGCTCGTTGTGCGACTGTGAGCTTTCCAATTAGATCCGAAGATGTCGTTTCACTACTGTAAGTCATCACTTGCAACGAACATTGGCTAGGAACAATCAGGATTAAAGCAGTAAAGGATTTTTGATGAGAGAATATTTCAAATGATACTCCGTTAATTTCAATGAACACGAAACGTTGAATTAATAAAAAAAAACCTTTGTTCTTTGTTTGTTTTAGGCCGTGCGAGTTCAATATTGTCCCTCCAAGGTTTCATAAAAAGGATATTCGAAGGTATTTTCTCCAACAAGAAAAGAGGCAAAGGCCTTTTGAGGGGAAGTCTTGTGATATTTCTTCGTATAGCTTATTGTTAGCTAATCCAATTCATGAATGATGAAACGTAAAACAGAAATTTTTGTATATATACAGTGGTAACAGTTTTCCATTCTCTGAAGTGTTCTGCTTGTTGTATCTTTAAATAGCTGGTATAAATGAATCATTTTTGACATTATTTACGCTTTTAACAAATTAATGTACAGTTAATTGAAATACTCGCAAGAAATTTAAAACACATGAATAAATTTATGTTATTTTACTGTAAATAAAGAATCTTACCATGATACCTTTTCTGTTAATAATTAAGCACCACGCTTAATTATAAGTATTTTATTAAGACGTGATACGTAAATACGACAGATGAAATTAGTAAGCAGTCCACGAAACTACGTTGTTTAATTTTGAATTCAATTTGATTTGTACAATACGAATTTGCATGGAAATATTGGAACTAGGGTGAAACAATGAATTCATTTGAATATTATGATGATTTTGGTTTCCTGGTTGTGTCACCTGTGAACTCAAATGTTCACGCAAATATATGCGGAGATGTTCTCGTGGAGCGTTTCAATTAGCGCATGTCATTGTTAGTAAAAAGTGGTTAACAAAGTGGAAACAATCATTTGCATAAATTATATAAGCCGATACATTTCTTTTTAAAAATAATTTCGTTTATGCCAATTTTCTAAATGTTAGGCGAATATTTATGACGAAGAAAATCGTTAAATATTCTTTTTGGTTATTTTCAAATAATGTTTGCCTCGAAATGGTGTTTTTAAGAGTAATTGCTTTAGTTATTTTTTATTGTTACTGAAGTCATTAACGAATATATAGTAATATTTAGTTTGGATAAAAACAAAAATGTTTTTTTTTTATGTTGGGATATTATAGTTGCTTTATTGGAATTTACAGAATCCGTGGGTTTGCAGGTTGGGTTTTGTGGATGGGTTTGGCCTAAACCGCGTTTTAAATAACTGTATTCGAATACTCTCTCTAGAGCCTCGACTCGGGTCGCACAGTTTTATTACCAGATTCAAACTATTCCTATTACCTTTAATTGTGTTTTAAATTAAACAGTGAACGAATAATAAAAGTCTAAAAACTTTTTAAATTAATCTCATATTAATGGAATTTAATCGACTATCAGTTCAATAAATTAAAAGTAGAAAAGAATTTTAATTAACCGTCTATTTATAATGAATAATTTATATTTATAAATATAATCCAATCGGGGTCTGCGTGTTATGACATGTTCATTGAACTTTTGTTTCCACTTCTTTGAACAAATCATATCAATATAAATTAGGAACATATAAAGTATTATTGATACTCTATTTCTTGGTAAAATTCTAGCTTACACTTTTTCGAGCTGTAGTAGTTTAGCGGTAGATGACTGTTAGTTGCGATTGGAGGTCGCGAGTTTGATTCCCGGGATACAGTCTTATATATAATTCACACATTGTACTAGTTGTAACAGTCCATAGACGCTTTCTGCAAGGAATGGGCGTCCCTCAAAAATATTTATAAGGGGATATGTCATAATCGCCACGTTTGGCAGGTGGGTTGATGTTCGCAGTGTGATAGTATGGTACGCAGCGGATGCTATTGCCCTTCATTTGGAAACTTGTTTGTGAGCAGTGGTAATTCTATATAATTAATGTAAAAAGTGTGAATTGTTTAAGATTGTATACCGGGAATAAAACCCGCGAGTCAAGAACGCAAAGTTCAGTCCTCTATCGCTGGGCTACCACTGCTCGAAAACATTAAAGCTAAAATTTTATTAAAAAAAAATTAATATTATATATTTAATATTGTACAGCATTATTATATTCTAGAGGATAGGCAGCAGCGTCCTTTACGTACTATAATTTGACCTTGCGATCGCCAACTCACTTGCCAAGCGTGGCGATTATGGTATATCCCCCATAGATATCCTTGGGGCAGGAATATGCCTCGAAGCGGGCGCCTATATGTTGAAACGACGAGAGTGTCTGTAGAATTATTCTGATAAGCAAAATTAAGAATCGCATAACGACACAATAAATTTTTTAAGTTATTTAGTAGAGTATATACTCATACAATGTAGCCCATACGCCATACCCACGGAAAATATAAAAAAGTCCAAAGATTATATAAAACTTTAAAATATTGAAACCATGGAGTTCTTAAGAAATTGTTATCGAAAAATTGTAGCAAAGAAATTCTTTTTAACAAAAGTTGCTAGTTGCTTAACAATGCACTTCTTTGAAAGTAGAAACAGGTCAAGCAAGCGGTGCGACTTAACAAGCAGTAAATTAATTTCAGCGGGAATAAAGTTATTTTTGCTATTCGCAATTTAAATCGAACTACGCTTAAAAGGTTTTATACCATTAAAAGCTTGCACTTTTTTTTTTCTAGGAGGACGATGGTAACTGAATTTGATTAATAATATTCATATTAACAGTATCGTTTAAAATGATTTTTTATATGTAAATACATACTATTTAAATTTATTCAAATGAGAAAATATTTATCATATTTTACTTACGAGAAAATAAACTACTTTACAGGGTGATTGGTTTTAGATGTAAAATCTTTAAAGGGGTAAATGTCTATATGAATGTATAGCTCATTGGCTGTCAATTACATATAGTTTTTGCTACAGCCTGTCTAGAAATAAATGGCTTCAGGTATAATAAATAACCTACCGATAAAAACTAAGAAAAATACAAATTACTACATATTAAAATTAATAATTGTTAACTATCTCCCTGCAGATTTTGTACTGCCCAAAGTAATTGGTCCGTCGCATTTTAACGGAAAGAAAAAAAATAATGTTACATATTTCAGAGTGATCATTTTATA
The DNA here is from genome assembly GCF_028537555.1 of Battus philenor. Taxonomy (NCBI): domain Eukaryota; kingdom Metazoa; phylum Arthropoda; class Insecta; order Lepidoptera; family Papilionidae; genus Battus; species Battus philenor. The sequence goes on from NW_027181704.1 coordinate 7,195,032, forward strand.
CAGATTAATCGGAAAAAAGTGTGAAAACTTTTAAGTTTTGTCCTGAGAAACGAGCTGTACATTCAACCTTTGAAGCCTTTACATTTTATATACACGAGCGGTTAACAACTTTACAATTATTTAACACTTAAATTAAATCACTATTATATTTTGGAGCCATCGCCCAAAAAATTGAGTGGACCGGCTATTGATCACTGAGATAATTAACTCTCCGGCAAACAATGTTGTGTAACAATATAAACAACGCCTTCGTAATTTGTATTTTAATGAAAAGGCGCGAATACTTCTAATATTCTGAAACCCGAAATAATTGTTAACTAAGATAGATTACAGACTGGTATGTTCAATAGTCCTATTTAAAGGCTTATTAATTAATATAATTATTTATCAAATCAATCAAAACGCAATTACAAATCAAGAATTATGACAAGTATAAAAATACAAAAACAGATAGTGATGAGGATGATAATAAAATATTAGTAATACAAATGTTGACGATATCCACGAATTAAATACAGTACTGTAAAAGCTTTTTATTTGCGCTACATAGATTTTTTCACGTTTCGCGTTTTCACTATACTTAAAAAATACGACAGAAATCCTATATTAGCCGGCTAAGAATTTCTTGATTCGTTGATCTACTAAGTAAATACTTAATAATAAAATGATGCTTCTCTTATTACAACTTTGCCGACAAATTTAGGAATTGCTTGAATCGCAAGATGAAGATTTGACTGAAACCGACTTGTGGGAAATTTTAAATGCAAAGCCTATTGAAGAAGAGGCTTCAACAAGCACTGGAAACGAGACGTTTGATTTGAAAAATCTTAATGAAGGTTTAGGAATGGCAAATGAGCTTTGCATTTTCTTTAAAAACATTGATCCGTCTACGCGACTGCTACGTAACAGTCTGAATTGAAGGAGCTTTTCAAAACTGACAAGCAAGAGAAAATTACAAAATTCTTCAAACTATTGTTTAATCCATAAGATATTTAATCAAAATGTTCAAAAATTTAAATTAAATTGATTTTTATACATATCTGTCCTTTTTATTTATTTTGTCGACTAGGAACGTATCCTCTATAATGACATAAATCACCATTTCGTATTAACAGTTTCTGTATTGGCGGCATATTTATTCAAATGTACCCCTCGTAAATAAAGACCTTTTACTGTATTAGCAGTATATTTTCAAAGTTTATTTCAAAGTCGTCTATAATTCTGGTATGCGTTACGTTGTGTCGAATAAACAATTAAGAACATGTCATGACTTCTGATTATATGTTATTACTAACTGTCTCCTTCCCGGTGGGCGCACTTCGCGTTTTATATGTATAAAGTTAGGTTAAATGCAAGTGATTCTCGGCTACTGAGGCGCACTTTGTCACCCACTGTGAAATTAAGAGGACGAAAACCGATTGCGCCCACTAAGGGTGGACTCACCGAGCACACTTTAGGAACGAGCAGGTGGTCTACAGATCAGAAATGAGAGCGTCTGTTTTTGTTTTAAAGTTTGGGTTTTATGATGCAACACTCTGCCTATATTTCGCCTCTACGCATGGTCGCACCGCACAAAGGCAGAGACTAGATCCACCATCGTGGTCAAAGAAGAGTCTATACTTATGTGTACTCGCAATCTTTACCTCCGTGGCGTCTTGGTGGTGGAATTTAACGAGTTTGTTGTCGGCTTTACGACGAAAGGCCGAGAAGTAAGTTTTTCTACCTTTCGGCTTGCGTTTACTTGGGAGGAGAAAGGGAGGATTTTTCCCTATGCGACGGGGGTGATGAAATACGTGTTCGTACGTATTAAAACGTTCTCGGGACACAACCGTGTAGCGATGATGTAGGAACGGCGTGGGAAGTTTAGTTGGTCCGATATAACCGGTCCTTGCCGTCATAAAAAGGGGCCTGAGAAGGAATTTCTCTACCCAAAACAAAGAAGATTATTTTTTTTATTTTGTTTGTTTATTCTAATATGACTACAATTTTATAATAAAATGTTGATATTCATAGTCTTATTAGTTTAGTACCATTACTGGATACGACACCTTTAAGCCGGCTCATCTATTTATTGTAGTTCCCATGAACGATTCTTTGGTGGCAGAATAGGAGTTACGTGGTACCAGCTTGATGGTATTTTGCAAAAGAGAGACTACCACAAAAATAATGAAAAATATAGAAAGACTCAATTTTAAAACGTTTCATGCAATTCTTTTTTGAAATATTCAAACAAAGAAACTTTCTTGGTATGGCCGAACGAAAATTTTAAAGGGCTTAAAGGATTTCCATATTTTTATAAAGCATAATATTATACCCAGTTTTAACATCGCCGCTAAATTAAGTCTATTGAAGTTTCATGCCTTACAAAATAAATCTGCTTTTTGATTAAACGAAATTTACATTTCAAATCAACTACAACTTTTTTCCTATTCTTGTCGGTTTTGTAAATAGAATCATTACTACGTTACTTAATAATAAAAGTACAAAATAACAATATTCCATAGTTATACAGACAAATTTAAAAATAGCATTAAGTCACTGATGAATGCATATTCTTATTTAACTTGACTGCTTATGAAAGATTACCGAAAATAGTTATTAATTTTATATCTATATAAGTTGATTTGTAGATAACATATAAGTTTAGCCTGTCAATTACTGCCGAATAAATAAAACCTTTAGTGTTTAATGTACTATAATTGGTCTAATTATAGTAGTAAATATATATGAACTACACATATCTGTACCTATACTGATTTTGTACACAATATGTAGCGGCCCGAGTCAAGGCCCCTGCGGAAGCCATCAAGCTTTGCTGCCTCTTGTAATGTATATAGGCTAGACACTTCTGCGCTCTGCAGGCTCGAACCCTCGGAATCTGCAAATGCCGGCTGCTGAGAGAATTGGACAGAATTTCTGGTAATTACATTTTTGAGCGATCCAGAAATTCGTACTTAAATAATTTAAAACGGTTTTTAGAATTTTAAAAGCAATATTAATAACGGCAATCAAGAAACAGCGCCTAATCTGACATCATAAAATCTAAAGGAAAAATTCATTATAATTCCTTTTTAACTTTTGATTCAAACCATTTGCATTTGATGTGAAATTATCTAAATGTATAAATTCTGGGAATGAATAGGTTTTTGGACTGAAAAGTTTGGGTCATTGTGGATAAAAGAATAAATTGCGAAAAGCCGTGAGAAATAAAAAGTAGTATTAAAGACATTTATAGAATTCGTGTATAATGCGGTACGATTTTTTTTGGCCTTTTGACCTTTTGTCAGAAATATTAGTATTTTGACAAAAAATGTTTCAATTACTCTTTATACGAATCAAATTGACGGAGTTCTTTGCAATATAGACAACGCTCTACAAAGTTGAACCTATCAGATCTTTAAGTGCCAAACCAAAAAGATGTTTACGTATTTCTTTTTAATTATGTTTTGGACAGCTATTAACACCCATGTAAATTACTATTAAAGCATAAAACATTATGTATTAACTAAAACTTTATAAATTGTATATCGGTAAATAGATATTATTACTATAATTCACACTTCGGAGCATTTCTTATAAGACTAAAGTAAGATAGACGGCGAGAAAATAAAAACGATAACAAACTCGTTCTCTCGTATCTAACGTGCAAACTGCCATGCAATTGAAGCTATAAAAGTTAAGAGCAAGAAAATCTGGTCAACTATTTGTTCCTAAGACATAAGAAAGGATAAACAAAGTATGAAAAAGAATAATTATAATGAGTATAATCATAATTTTGTCATCAGCATATACTACTCGACATAGGTGATAAATCCTCTTGATGAATTTATAATAATACCGATTATAAGCGGCCTATATCCAGCGCCTTCCGACCACCTTATTAAGTTCGACTGTCCACTTTGTGCTTGAACGTGCTTCACTACATTTGTCGATACGTGGTTTCAATTTAAGAACCTTGCGGCTACAGCGGCTACATATTCTGTGTGCTATATAATCCACTGCCAATGCAAGCTGAGCTTTGTTCTCGAAAGCTCAGAGGATTGTTGCCTTTCATTCTGTTACGGATCTCCTAATTTCTGATTCGATCTCGTAAAAAAGTCCCGAGCTTAGAACTCTCTATAGGCTCGACAAGCGTCTGGTCGAGACCACGGTTCAGCGTCATAAGTCATTATCTGGGAAAGAAAATGACACATTATTATGGATTTTGGAATGTCTACGACTAATTCGTACACCTTCGTTTTAAGGCATTGTAGGAGTATAATGGACGAGAATATATCTTTCGAAGTTAACCGAAAGATGTTCAGCCGAAAAGGATTCGACGATTGACCTCTTCCACAAAATTGGCTTTACCTAGTACGACTGTTTGATACAGGTACGAGTATTCAGCAGCCGGAGGCTTCCCAGGGGGTCCTCGAGTTTCGCTAACTTAATAGAGGTTTTAGGCCAAGCGTCTTTAGCGCCCTGCCACCTCGCACCCGCGGAAACTGCAAATGCCACTTGAGCAGTAGAGAGAATCCGGAAAAAATATAAATATCTTTGCACTATTAGTGTGTATATTAATATACAGTTGATACTAAGGTGTGGATGTCTCATAATGATGAGACATAAAAGCAAAACCAACGTAATAACTAAAAACTAAACTAAATAACGGAGAAGTAAATAAATATTCTTATTGTATACTTTCTTTGACAGAACGTTGTATAAATTAATATAACAGCATAATTATTACAACATTAAATACTACAACATTTAATATTAGTTTCGGTTAATAAATGAACAATTTACTGAGAATTCCTAATTGAATTTTGTTCGTTTATCTTGTGGTCAAAAATACAATAGTAATAGATCTCATTGCTACGAGAGGTGACACTAAGGTATTTAGAATACAAAAAATTGAAAGAAAATTGATACCTGTTAATAATTTATTGTTTTTCAAAATATTTTTAATACCTCTTGACAATTTATGTATTGTTGTATCGTTGAAACTGTCGTGAAAATCAGTGGACCCACTCCTCAATTACAATTAGTGATTAACACAACTACGTTTTAACTCATTAAACCAGTTGTGAACAAAAGCACGAAATGGAGCTTCATTACCAAAAGTTAACCGATAAGTCTATCGTGACAGAACTAGTTGATGACTGAGAAAAAATCGTATGAGGGCATATATTACGGGTTAAAAATAAATTGATAAATTTTTATGTAATAAAAAATCCGTAATTACTTACGTAGCAGAATTATTTTTTAGTTTTTGATTGGTCCCTAATTTGTGATAAAAAATGATTGAATGATGTAATTAATGAACGGCAAAAGTTAAGAATTTTTTTTTTCGAAGATAAGAGTAATTTCTAAACTTTCAGTTCTAAAACTTTAAGTATCGCAATTATAAAAAAAATATGCGACGTATAAATTTTAGTATGATGCATTTTAGTATTTTTTTTCCCGAGAATAAATATACACTTTATATTCTACCCATTGTATTTCTGATTAGGTTTCAATTGTTTAATGCTATTATTAAAACGTTTAAAGCACTATAATTATAACATTCAATTATAGAAGTCGTTGCTATGCTTCAGGTTATGTAGGTGACCGAGTGAATGCCAAATGAATACGGCGTTGGTGCAAGTTAGTTGCGAAACTGAAATTCGCCACGTGTTCAGTGAGATAATTATGTATGTACGAAATTTAAAAATCTTTAACCTTCATTAACCGTTATTAACAAAAATATAATATAAAAATTTTTTTTAGATTTAATTTGTAAATTGGACAATTTAATTTTTATTTTCAGGGAATTCAAAAGTCGTTAATAGCTAACTTAATAAAACCAAAATACAACACAAAAGAGAAAGTTTTGATACCCTAATTTTATTGTTTTATTGAAGGGAGCAATAAATTTATTGCATTTATTTGTATTATAAAGTGATTCATAAATCATCGATTCTGCCCATTTGCAAAATTTAGGTTCTTACTATTTTATCATTATGTTTATATAGTATCCATCTAATTATAATTACCATGACCTAACTCAATATCATTACAATAATAACGACATTTGCAATCTGGCACGATAAGATCTGTTAATGTATTCTATTTGGCACCGACAGCAATCTTGAAACTGTAACAAATCGACTCTATACTAAAAGATCGAGTTTTAGTTTAATGCCTCGACTGCAAACCGTAAAAGAAATTAAATTTAACGTGAAAAACTGTTTGTGCAAACGTGAGAGTTTTTTTTTTGGATTATTTTATTATTAATATTACCCATATGCGTACATTATCATTTATTTATCTTTTTTAAATACTTTAGTATTAATCAGTTCCTTATTATAATAATTTGATCTAATGTAAAGTCTAGATTTTTTTAACATAACCTTAAAATATTATAAGGGAATGTGTTTATAAAAATCAAAAAGCAAACATTCTGACGTTGCTAGTTTATTAAATATTGTCAGAAATAATCTTTACGATATTATCTTTTTGTTAACCATGTTTCTAACAAAAACTATATTTGAATTTATGAACAAAAAAATTATCTTTTAAAATATGTTTTTTTTTTTGTAAATACTAGCAAATATGCAGCTTTGTTTATTTTTAATCAGTTGTCAAGAGAGTATATTTAATTCGTATGCATTATAAATTAATTTTATTGTACACAGTAATTAATTAGTTAATTAAGAGACATGGTAGAGGTTTAATATATGAAGATTAGAGGCTTTTAATCTTATAAATGTTATTAAATTTAGTAACAAATTTTGCAAATTTTATTCTTAAAATAAGACGTGTGTGTGCGAGTGTAATTAGAAAGTATGAGTCTTTGTAGCACATACTTACTTTTATTTTTATAATTATTTGTTGTCATAGTGGCATGTGGTTATGTGGCTATAAAGTATTTTTTCGCCTTAAGTATTATTTCAAGTTTTTTTTTTTAAATTTGCTATCTAAATATAATGATAAAAATACTATTGCCATAATTCAAGGTTCTTACGACGAGAATTTTATCTCGCCCAACTGCTTTGTAAGTAAAGGGATCGCTATAACTCATTCGGGATTACATTGGCTCTTCTTTGCTGCCAATCACAATATATAACCGCAATAAATTTCGGAACTTAATATTAACGCGCTAGTGTAATGAATAAAATGGAGTTAATTAAAATTGTAAATCTATGACAAACGGTAATATAAACGAATATGTTGTAAATATTTTGAGATTCGGCCTAAGCTGTATTTTTAATATTTTACGTGGTAACTAGTTCATATTTTAGATACGAGTACATACAGAAATAATAGTGGAACCTGATTGTAATGTGTTTGAAAGAAAGTCAATATGTTTTTTGACAATTTTAAAACTACATTATAAAATAACTAATCAGCAAATATATAGTTTACTAACAAGAATATTTTAGAAAGGATAAGGGTAATATTTAGAAACAGGTTGTAAAAATATTTTAAAAAAGAAATATGTTTAATGGCAAGTAATTCATTGCAGTACACAGTAATTAATAATAAATTCAATTGAAGACGGAAAATGCGTTAAAGTGTCAAACTAAGTGGCGAGTCAGATAATATTAAATTACCTTTGTTCTTCAACGTTAATTTGCACTGTTTCATTTATTAAACTTTGAGTGGGATACAGATTCTGTATTAAAATATGATATAGAACTTTTGGAAAGAATTTTTCTGGTACAGTTTATTTTTATTTATTATTCAATGTTATCTATTTATTCATCATCATCATTACCATCATCATCGCGTCAGCTGATAGACTCCTATTGAAAGACACTCCTCTCTCAAAGATCACCACGATGGCCAGTCTTCCATCGCCGTCTTCGGTCTACCTGGTTTATTTTATTTACCTATGTGTTACTTTTACTGAGCGAATGGTTCTAATTTGTATACAAAAATAAGTTACCACACAAGTATTGTTAAGTTTTTACCTTTGCTATATATAAATTGACATACCACTGCATATGTTTGTTTTTGGGGACTGGAGATGTTGTTTCTTAGTAATTTATTTAAGCAAGTACACACTGATGCATGCTTGGTATTTCGATGTGTTACAACGGTCTTTCCGAAGAGAGAATTAAGGAGTATTATTCACTACTGTCATTATAAATTCGAAGAATAAAAACACATTGTTTATTATTATGCTGATTCTTTAGCGTTAAACGTGTATTAATAAGAATTGATTATTATTCGTCATATAAATAATGCGTTATCCAACATGACAGAATAAAGATGGAATGCCTTTTTAGAAGTAATTTAACGTCGATTATATTAAAAATTTCGGTTACTGTCGGTTTTGTAATAGGGGTCTAAAAATTACGATCGCTTTATGTAGAATAATTAAATGTATGTTGTATAAGATGTTAATAATGATTGACTACACCAGTATTATATCAGATGTTGTTCCTGTTGATCAAAGGCCGGAATAAGTCATGCATATTCGTAGTTTGGGCTTATTGCCAGCAGGCATGATCCATTCCGAACATTATGTCAATGTACAACAGTTTGATTGATTTATTTATTGTATCGACATATTTGTTTAACAGCACATCTATTAGTTATGCATTGAACCATCCCAGTACTTACAGCTTAGTACACGTGTAATTAAAACATTCTGAACATATTTTAATGTTACAAAATTATTTTAGGATTTGTTAATGTAAAGGGCAACGTTTTTTGTTACTTACTAAACTACAATGTGTGGTGTTTTACCGATTATATATTTATGATACTGTTTCTAAACATTATGGTTTAATGGAGCGTACTCCAGTACATAGCGTTACGTACTTCTCATACGTAGGTTATAAGAGAAGTAGTGCTAAGGTATAAACTATAGCCTTACAAAACTACTGCGTACCGAGTTTCTATAATTTTTAAAAATATCTGACAAGAATGCTGTTTTATACCTGGAGCAAAATGATGTTTACAACATTAAATTTATTCTAAGATTTAATTTATGGAAATTTTTATTTTTGTTTTAAAGTTATCGTGCTATGAGTAAATTTCTTTTAAGAACAGCCAAAGAAATAAATTTAAAAAAATAAAAATTTTAGGTGACGTAAACAACAATACAACCAATGAGCCATAAAAATGTGGTTATTTCACACTAAAAATGCCATTAAAATCGTTCTGTTATTATATAATGTCTATTATAATCATAGCGTGCGTCAGTAAAATGTAAAAATACCGAATATTTAAGAAACGGTCCGGCGGAGCAGTTAAGTGGCGCCACTGCCACACAAATATTCGCGTGATATTTAAACTCAGTTTTAGTCCGTATCGTGTCCTTCAATGTTCTTCAAATCCCTTGGGTCTGTGTTACGACCTTTGTCACAAGAATCGCCTTTGTATTGCTTACCACTAGTCCAGTGGACATTATTTACTTTAATTAGCAGAAAAGTTTTTTTACTTGTTACTAGTAATGTCTGGGCATTGCAATGCGGTTTCTGTCTAGAATGTTATTAACCAGGCAATAATAACCGCCTAATAAGTAATAATAACAAACTAAGTGAATGCTAAGTGGGTATTATCGACTAGTGACAGCTTAAGCCAAGGTCTCCTCGATGGGTCCCTAAAACCTAGTCGCTCTACAGAACGTTCGCCGAAACGATCTATAAGCTCGGCTACCTTCCATTTTGCTGAAATAGTAGTAGTAGCCGAGATTCTTCCGGGAGCCCGCGAGCTTTTCTACTTACTACGCTACGCTAAAAGAGGCTTCGCCCTTGCCCTGCCACTACAAACCCAAAAATTGGGCAGCCGTTAAAAATAGTCTGCAATGCAAAAGTGAGCGAACATTATTTTGGACCAGTTCGAGAGTTTTGTTACAGTTAGTGGACTTATACGATTTACATACGTGTTCTATAATTTAACAATGATATAGAGTATATACAACTTGTTATTTACATAAATGCTATATGTTATACTACTATACAGAGTATTGATGTAAAATATCCTCTACTTCTCTCCTGAATTTAGATAACCTTGTACGTTTAACGAATTTTGGGTTACGAATTTGGAACAGTTTTAAATTAAGTTAAAAAAACTGATCTTTGGAAGGTCTTTCGATCCTGCTAATTTTGTAATTATAAATACACATACGAAATTTATTATTAACAATAGATATATTGTGTTAAATAAAGTATTATATTTATTTAGTAAGTAAAATGTTAAAATAAGATAAGGCCTAAAATGATTTCAACAAAACATTTGTACAGTAAAGAGCAACTTAAAAGGCATTCGTAATAAAAATTGTTTACGACGGGAGGCTATATAACACGCCGATATGATCTGTATTTTTAACTGGTACGGCAGAGAAATTTTAAGGGTAGATATGAATTTTATAACAAGTCATGAAATTGGAAGTTAAAAAGTATATTTGCATGAAAATACTTTGTTAGAAAACGAATAAAGTAACGCATATATAAAATAAAAAAAAATGATTGTTCGTATTGATTACTAATTCCGAATTTGAATTTATTGTGTCAAAATTTTTATTCAATTGTACTTTGCGAAAAATATTTATATTTTTTGTTAACTCATATTGAATTTAATTCCTTTTTAAGAAATAATTAAATGTTTGCCATTAGGACATTCCTATATTTACATGACAAGGCCGATGTAATGTGGGTATGCTGCGATACGTTCGATGTTATATTGGACATTGTTAGACTGTATGTAGGTGACAATCCCGCTGGTATTGTACGGCTTCATTGTTACAAAGATTATCGATTTAATAATTTACGTAGCTATCAGTCTTTCATCGAATCACTTATAACTATACGTGGTTTAAGCGTGATACGTTTTACTTACATGCAGCTTAATACCTATAATTTGCGGTATAAAAATGGAATATTTCGATTTTTTACAACACGAAAGTTCTTTTCATTGTTGCGAAATTTGAAATTATAATTAAAAACCATTTGCGGTATTGTTAATAATATTTAGGTCAGCGTAATTTCGCCATCCCGTCAATGATGGGGTTGTTAGCGCAGAGAACTCATTAAATGCCGTTATAAATTAACATGTTCCTTGTACCTCATTGTTTTCATCAGGTTAATTGCATAATAATAATATTACTATTATTAATAATAATAATAATAATAATAATAGTAATGATAATAATAATCATAATCTTTATTAAGTACAAAAAATACGCGGATTAAACAGTTATAAAACCAACAAAATACTGGTACATGAAAAACTGAGAAAATATTATACTATTCTTGTAAATTCAGTGCATAGCCTTTTACCCAAAAACACGTTTAAACAATTTTTAGATGTAAAAGATTCTTAATGACAAAATATTAAAATAGTCCTTACATGTTTTCAGATATCTTCTCTACCTAAAATTAAGCTGCTAACGTAATGTATGGACGTATGAATGTTTAATGGATTAACATTATTTATAACATTATTTACTGTTTAGTTTGAGTTTCTTGAAATGTCATGATGAAATGTCTAACACAGTTAATTTTCTGTCTAAAGCCGCTGCTTTGTAAAAAGAGGGATGCATGAAGCGTCTTAACCATAAAGCACTCTTAAATAAATGGGCTGCCTCGGTAACATGTCTGAACAAAACTCGGAATCTTGAAAGTGCTTCACGTTTCTTTTATAGTGACGAACATATTTCTTTGGTAAATTTTAGCAACGTTTTTACATTTTGTACGAAATAAATAAGGTGTAATTACGACTTCTGTACTCAACTATCCTTAAGCCAAACCTTTAAATTTTAAAAGCCTTTAGTTTCAAGAAACGAACCATAAAAATTAAAACAAAATTATATTTTACTTTGAACCCCGTAAATTCAGTCCCGATCATTAAATTATCTTTTCATCTGAGTATGTATATTTATAGGAGAATTATCTCTGTGTAGATACAACATTCTACTACTGAAAGGGCTAGTCTCTTTAGGAATATGTCAGAAAGGTAATGGATTCGATATAAATTTTTAATTACGTTTTGTTATTATAGCCGTAGAAAATGAGGTCACTTATCTAGAGTCTAGTAGATATAGTCGCCAGAAGCCGTAACACTCGTGTACACTAAGGCGCAGCATGCAATATTGTGGCTGTGTGGTTTGGGAAAGTGGGAGTGTTGAAGAGCTTAGCAGTCGCTCGTGAACCGTCGCGGTGGCTGGTTATGCTGAATGTTGTGACTTCAGCCATGAATATTGCGACCGAGAACTTGAAATATTTATTCTGAACATTTAAGAATTTCTAATACTTGATCTTTTTATTTTGTGATTTTTTTCATTGTGGATTTTTATTATGTTTGGTTTATTTATTTTATATTATAGTGGTTGAAGTTTCTGACCTTGAACTCAAAGTAAGTAATATTAATTAGATATTAGTAGATTATTAATGACATTATTTATAAGATCTAATAATTCTAATATGTGCGTAAAATTAGAAGCCTATTTTTTATCTTCATACTACATAGAAAAATTTAACAAACATATTTGATCAGGAATAGGATTCTCAATAAATTAATTTGTACTTATAGTTAATTATTCAGTAATAAAAGAAAATGTTTTCGCTAATATTTTCGCTCATATTTTATGTACTAAAACATTGTTAACTAGATAATGTTATTAACACAAGAAATTAAATAAAAATGTACCCAGTCGTTTGACAAAGAAATGATTCTTTTTTAGGTTGCAGTGCTGCCTGTAAAACTGGATTAGTTGCCAAATCAGAGTTATTTTCACATTTCATTACAAATTCCGGCTTTTAAATGCCTTAGTATGCAAATACTTATTTTCTGGTACATTGTAAATATAAAAAATAGCAATAAATATGATAAAATAGAATGATACCTTCATTAAAGTACAGTACAGCTATTTTATTTATTTCTTATACATAATTTCTCAAATACCGAAATGTTCTGTAAAAATATTACGTTTCAACACTGCATACGTACGGACACATTCCGTCTCGCTAATTAAATTATCGTAATTGGATTACTGAATGATAAACTTAATGTTTTAGCGGTCTTCTGTACTGATGTGCTTTGTAAAAATATTATTGTAGTTGTTTTGAAATCTATTTTTGGTTTTATTTAGTAATTCCAGAATTAATGTGTTATCGAAATACCACATAAATTTCATAAAATTTGTTGAACATTATGTACACAAATGTTAAAAATCGCTATCAGTTTCATAAAATGTTTTATTATTTAAAATTTATTCAGTATATTTATATTCTTATGTTATTTAAATGAAATAAACCATATTTTTGTATGTATTTATCAAATACTTAAAGGAATTTATTTCGTATTAACCCAATCAATTTTTAGTCGTCGCTGTAAAATGAGACCAATTTCAGTAAAAATAATGTTCTTTTCGATTCGTGTTTCATGATATAATGGTTACTGCGGTAAAAGTTTCATATGTCGCGAATATTTTGTTTATATAGAAAGTCGTGGAATTGTCGTCTTTTCAGGATCGTTTATTTTGGGTGTTAGTGCGACAAGAGCGTTGACTCAGTGAGATTACGATTTAAATATAGGCGGGGGCGAACTGCCAAATCATTGGGGAAATGTTCACGACCAGCCCGCCCAGAACGTGAACGAATTACTCGATTGTTTTGCGCAATCGATTTACTATAGAATTTCTAATTGGTTCAAACTAATTATACACATGCTTGCATTCAAATTGATTTATGTTTGTATTTAATTGAATGTACGATACAATATTATTTAGTAATTTATATGAAAGATTACACTTCTAGTATAAAGCCGTATGAATTGTTACACGGTAAGCAACGAGATCGTTTGTGTTGTTGAGAACAAATTTAAAAGAACATAAGTACGTCGAATTAATAAGAAAATTGGTTGTTTCGGTGGAAATTACAATTTTTTAAGGAATTATCCTGTAATTTATTTTCTATATCTTTAACATAATGCACTAATACGCGACGAATAAACGAAACATTGCCACCGAAAAAACAATAACATTTTACTAAACAAATATATGTATAAATTATAATTAAGAACGTCTGCAAAATATATAAGAATATTACCTATTTAAACAGTGTAAACTAGCGCAGCAACGTTTATTCTATAGCGACCGGCGACTGGAATATGATTAATAGAGCTTTAAACAAGAGATTTTTCTCTTGAAAATCTTTGAACGTTTTTATTTTTGTCGTTGATCAGAGGAATGTTTATATTATTTTCTTGTAAAACACAGCTAACTGCCAGGCCTGCCCCATTGGTGTCAATACGTCTAGTTAGATAGATATAAAGAAGTAGTAATCAAGCTTCAAAAGGATTTGATGCCACTCGTGGGATCTCAATTTTTCTTCGCTAATTATTAAGGAATTTACAAAAATAATTTAAATCTTTTGATGGTACTCGCATTTTGATTGAAGTGATTCTTATTTGGTTATGTCGTTAAATTAAAGCCACAAACTTTATTTGTGTCAAACGAGTCTCTGCTAAAAGATATTTATATTAAATATATTTTTTTCAAGTCGACAATTTTTGTTTCTCCGAACAGCGAATTGTCACATTTCACGAATTTGCCAAGGGATAGATTTTATTTTCCAATGGTTGTTAATATTTACAAACCGAAAGGTGAGGAATGTTCTTGACAGTTGTAATTACAATCTGTCGTCAAGATGTTTAGTCTGAACGGTTTTCATAGATAAAAGAGTTAACACTGGTTACTTTTTCTTTTACTGAAATGTTTTCATTTAAATACTAAGAAATTCTATAAAGATAAATACAGAATACTTCGCATATGAAAGTCGTTATAAAATAAGTTTCATTATAGCTAAAATAGGTTCTGTGCTGCTTTAATAATATTATGTAGTGGAGTTTTGAGCTATTAACTTTTGCAATAAATAAGGAAAAAAAATATTTACTTCACAGCAATGTTTACGTCAGCATGTATTACGCCAAAAGTCATCTCTAATCATTGAGATCGTTTCCGGTTCGGTTAATATATATATTTGTCCGAGGTAACTCGATACACTGAAAAGAAAATTTAAGTAATGTAGGTATTATTTCGATTTAACTGGAAAGATACACTATTCGCTTTACATTGATTTAAATTTTTGAATACTTTTATATGATGGAAAGGACTTATGAGTTATCCGGCATCATCCAGCTGTCGTTTTCCATAAAATCAACAAAATAAGAAGCCATATTAGTATTAAATATTACTTCATTCTCTTAGCAATTTGCATTTAGGTTTATACTACGTAATGATATAATTTTAACAAACGCCTCATAAATGTATACGGACTTCGATTACTGAAATTGGTGTAATAAAACCTGAACTGTGGGCAATCACGAAATGATGTAACGATTGATCCTTATCTTAAAAGACATCGGGCATTTTTTTGATTAAAGGCGTTTTTAATTATCTTTTACATTGTATCATGATCATTTTAAAGGTAGAATGATCTTTGTTGAATACATCCCATAGTTTAAAAAAAAACATAGTTAAAATCATTATTATATGTTTTATTAAATAAATAACGCAAGTGTTTTTACCTTAATTTACTTATCCTCTTCGTTAAATACTACACGTGTCTAGTTCTACCGCTTTGTTGTGCTCGTGTTAAAGAGACTTCTTAGTTGGTAACACTAATAATGAATTACTTCATATGGTTACGATTAAACGGGCTTAAACGTTAGCTTCTAAAAGCAGTAATGTAATATAAAACTTTGGTTTTCACTGTTGCCCTTTTGGCACCAACAATTTTAGCAGGTTTGCGAGGGCAGGTGCAGAAAGGATGTAGCATAAAGGAGGCTTTTGGTAAAAAACTCGGCTCGGCTCTCTACATACAAGTTTAATTGCCGCATTGGGAGGCCACAGAATGACCTAGAACAAGGGCCCCGAAGATGGGCCTCTTCTTGAGCTGTTTCTTAGAACACGTTTATCATAATTAAGAAAAGGACCAATATTTAGCCACTTCCGCACATGCAGTGGTAGTCGTGCAACAAAGTGCACTGTCCGCCAGCCCGCTGATAAATGCGTATGCGGCAAACATTGCGAATCACACAACTGCCACCGCCAAATCACTCAACACGTGTTTCACCCCTTCACGGGGCATCTTCAGGAGTTATGTTATACCGATTAGTGCCAAACACAGAGTCAAACGGAGACGGAAGTGGCTAAATATTGGTCCTTTTTTACTTAGGATGGACTTCCGTATGGACTAAGGTAACGCCTGATTCCATTAAACGTTTATCATTCCAACGTAAGGACGTAATTCGAAAACGCAATATTCACCAAATAAAAACTTAGAAACTCTGAGTACGTGGAATTAATTTTTATATATTTTACTATACAATGAGTTAAAACGAGTAAAATAGACAAGTATTTTTTTAATATTTAGAATTAATTTTCATTGGTTACCACTTCTTAATCTAATCTACTTATTAGCATTTAAAAAAAGAATATTTGGATACCCGGTACGTCCAACGTCTTAATTGAAAAACTATTTTCAATAATAAATCTCCAATAAAACGCATATTGGTTTATGTATTGTATTAGATTGCATGCTTTTGTTTATTATCTTTAATTAATCACTGTTTACTAAAAATGTAATAAGATTTAAGGTTACTTAAAATTATTTGAATTATTTAAGAAAAAATGAAAAAAATCAATCGATTCTAACATTGATTTATTTGGACATGACGCCAACTTAGATCAGCTTGGCCAGACTGGATTTACTCCGAGAACTAGGACCCCTCGCTCCCTCGACCTCGCAAACAAGACTGACTAAACCGAAGTTGATTAATTTTATATGGAATTGAGCTTTACACTTATGGCTTATATTTATGGGTATAACAAATATTAACGTCTTTTGGTTGCAAACTTATTATAAACACAAAACTTAAATATTACTGTATTTAAAATAAAAAAAAACTGTAGTGGTAAATAAGTTTCGGATTTTGGGTTGTTTTTTTATTATACATTTAACCTATGCACCAAAATGAAACATATTGGTAGAAGTTACGAGGCGTGAATGAAAACATAAATTAACAAAGTTTTCCCGTAAGACAAGGGACTAAAATAAGGCAATACGTTAGTGACGGAGGGTAAGTTTATTCCTAAACTTTGGTCTCAAATAAGTATATTTTAAGCCTTTTATTTTTTTATTTGTAATATAATTTCATAATGTGACGTATTTTTTGCTTCATTGGTGATTTTTAAACTAGTACGTATGCTTATAATATTATAAGAAGCATTTCATGAATACATTAATATTCCACTTTTCCCAATTCAAGAAACTTTGCTATTATTACTATGTTATGTGTATAAACGTATTGGTACCTAGTCAACTATTTTTACGGATAGATTTAATTCAATATATATTAGTATAGTCTGAAGTTATAGGTTAACAATTAGTACATTTCAAAGAATTACGTGTAAATATAAGCCTATTATAAAATCTTTAATAAAACAAATTACACTTATTTGCGAAAACTATAATCATAGGTACATTTTAATTAAGACTTAACTTTGTGACTGTTGTTTTTGTAAGTAGCTGTAAGCAGTACGTGTTGCGTAAGATCTGCAGCCAAAAGAATAATGGCATCCTATTGGCTATCTCCACGTTTTTCACAGTCGTGATTTAAAAAAACGTTATAATATTTAATGAGAACTTATAGTTCCGATGTATAATAAAAAAAAACTTCGTCCAATACAATTTCATGATTCTGAAGAGGCGGTGGCTGTGTTCGAAAACTCCGTGGAAAAGAAAAAGAAAAATGGTTCTACAGCTAATACACAGATTCTACAGCTACATATAATAGTTTTATTTGATGCAAAGGTGCATTGATTTTAGGAGAACTATCTACATTTCGTTTATGTCTTAACACCGAGTTTTATTTTTCGTATTCTTGAAACTTCTAGTGTCACTTCTTGGATATTTACTAGTTTTTTTTAATATTTATTAATATGAATCTAATTATTTCATAATACATTTGGCCCTTACAAGAAATTATAATTAGTATCTTGAATGTCTACTTCTGAAATGTTCTTAATTCCAAAAATGTAGCGTCTGAAAATAATAGAGACGAATACAGTCTTAAGATATAATTACATGCTTAATTTGACAATAACTATTAATATTATAAAATTCCTTCTAATAAAGAAACGTTTATAGTTTTATTTATTAATATTTTGTAAAGATATTAATTACGAGGAATTTAAATTTTATTTTGGTTGGCCATTTTGCGTAATTAATTTAAATTTAATCTTAAGTTATTAATTTAACTTTTCACTAAATTTGAAAAAATAAACGTAAGAAAAAGCCCACAACAAAATAAATAGATTTTTTATTATTAACTTGCATGAACATGTTAAAGATACACTTTCAAGACCGCATTTTACGTTCATACTCGAAGGCAATTCCCTAAGGATAAGACAAAATGTAAAAAGGTTTTCAAGATGTTTGTACGTGATATACATCACAGAATACGTAAATCAATACAATTATACATATTTGAAAAAAAAAAACAAAATAGCTAAGACTATTTAAATTTTGTGTTAATTCTACGTATGCTTCTTTATTGGTATCCCGATTTTATAATTGATTTTTATGATTTACTACTTCGACGTCGTCGTTTCAGCATCGTCGTTACAGCAAAAGTTTTCAACAACGATATCTATGGGGGTATCATATTCACCATGCGGGGCAAGCGGGATTGCGATCGCAGTGTTGTAATATGGTACGCGTAGGATACTGCTGCCTATCCTATTGAAATTTGTTTGCAGTGGCAATCCTATGTATTTCATAATTTTGTGCAATTATAAATTGTGTATGTATCACATAAGATTGTATCCTAGGAATCGAGCCCGCGACCTCCGTTCGCAAGTCTTAATCCGCTGATACTAGCAAAAGCAAAATTTATCATAATAGCTCAAAGTTTCGTTTACATTCCTGGTAAAATGTACGCCTACATATTTTGAGAAAAAATATAACTTATATAGTTACACTGTTTCAAAAAAATACACAAAGTGCTTTGCGAAATATCGTAATTCTTTTTGAGAAACGGGATTCCTAAAAGATTTTATGTAGTAAATATTACAAGTAGGGCTCAAGTAAAGGGATACATAGAATAAATTAATAAAACCATTATAGTTACAGAAATAAAACTGTTAAAGTTTACATTTTTAATAAATTACTACTGGAGAGAAAAAATTGTACCGAAAATGTTGTGTAAGTGGCAGAATCAAAATAGTGCCATAAACCACAACAATGAAATAATAAATGTTTTTTTTTTTTGTTAATGTAAACAACCCATAAACTGGCAGTCTATCAGAAAAAAAAACTTGTTTAGGTTTTTTGTAAAATCTGACTCTTTCACTTTTTACCAAAAGTGCTATTGAAAGGAAATGCTTTCTCATTTTTCATTTCTTCTTCATTTCTCATTCTCATTCAAAAGATATACATTCTGTCTTCTCTATTTACATATGTTATATAGCTGGTTAAATTTAATTATAATCTTATGGTTTTTTAAAACACAATATTCATTTTACCGAACAAAGATTATAAAAGATACAAGATGTATTTTTACTAGTAAGTCACCGATTATACCATGACAGTGAGAATTTACAGAATTTAGAGCAACGTGATATTTTCATTCCTCAGTATATTTTAAATTCGGAACACAGTTATGTTTAAACGAGGGTTCGGTAACAGATTGGGCGAATCTAATTTACTACTCAGAATATTAAAATGGACAAATTTTGTTAATTAAATTATGAAATTAAATTAAAAATAAGTACTATGTGTCACTAAGGCATGTGTTGTAGCAAATATTTTTAACAATCTTTACTTCCTTAATCATGAATTAATTGGGCAATCAAACATCTATAGTTATTGCTTTCTAGCGTTTATGAGGTTTTGTCTGGGATAAGCATAACGCTAAATAAATTTTGGAAGAGATTTGACTTACTTTTATTCGAGAACTACAGCGACTCAACTTTTGATTAAGAGAACAATTTCTCCGTAAAATTATGGTACAATCCTTTTATGGGCGAGCTATGCATATGTTGATTCATGTTAAGTGAAATGTCTTTGTAGACGGAATATTTTATGCATTTTAAAGAATACCGATTTGTCGCGATTAAACTGATACGGTTCACGACAACGTGCCTTTTTACTTCAATCTTCAATAAATATCATTGATGATTGAAGTATTTTGTAGCAGAATAGTTCCAACTGAAAATATTTTAACTCAGCTATATTAGTAAGAAATGCTATTTTCCTTTCGCAGATGAAATGATAAAGTTCAAAACTTATGCAAATGAAATCGTATTCTCATTTAAATTTATTCGCCTTTGTTCTGGATAAAACTAATCGGATCAACTTTGTCGGATGGAATAAAAAGTACAAAATAGTATTAACGGTAAAAGAGTACTTTTGTTCGCATCTCTAATTGACTATAATCCAGAACAAAGATATTATTTTGTTTTATTGAAGAAGCGTTAATTATTTTTCACTTAATACGGGTTGATTGGTTACAGGTATAAAAGCTTTGAAGAGGTAAATGTATATGCTCATATCCAAAAATCAAAGGTTTTAGAAATATTAAAAAACCCTCTCGATTGGTCAATGTTATACTATATTGGTTCTACGCGATTTTTTTTCCAAATACTCGACTGATATTGTTCCGCAACTACCGTATTCGCTTGATACAGCTCCATGCGACTTCTTGCTTGCAAGTTTAAAAAAGCGACTGAGGAGATAAAAACAGAACTGAAGAAGGTCTTGAAAGCTATACCGGAAAAAGATTATTCCGAGAAGTTAGGGATTTTGAAGGGGCTGAAATTTGGAAGAATAAGTAAAAAGAATTTACAATTTATTTAAAAATTCCCTTACTCTTTGATCACAGTTTTATTTCATAATGTTTTTACAGGGTGATTGAAAGGGGTAGAAGCTTTAAAGATTTTGCAAGTGAGGTATTTAGCTAAAGCGTTAACATCATTAGGCTATTTGATTTTGCTATTTGATGTATTAGAAGATGTGCTGCTAGCCAGTCTAGGGTTTGTACAGCTTCATCGAAATTGAGCCCGTGGAAACAGAGGTCCACGGACTAAAAATTTTACATTGGGGATCGTACCTCAGTCACGATGAAGACGTCCACACGCAGAGAACTATAACCGTGTAGGCGTATAGTGTAGTGAGTGTTGTGTAGTCGCACGAAGCGAGGACTACTCGGCAGTCGGGAGAGACCGTGTCTCTCCCGACTACCTTCGCTTGAACGCGAACGCGGCCGCCGTGTCATGTGTAGGTGAGTAGTGCATGACATGTGCATCGAGGCCGCCGGGGCTCGATGTGAGGCGTGTGTACTGGCGTTGGGACGGGGGAGCGAATATTGATTATAAGGGCCGATGTGCTCCGCAATACAGAGAAAGCGCTCCGAGGGCCCGGAAGCTTTGCGGAGTTTTGCGGCAAGGATGCAGACCTCGTCGAGATCTACATTGGCTAGGTATTGTGCGAAGGCTTTGGGTTCCTCGGCAGGCGAAGGAGATCCGGTTTGGGTTTGGTGGGTTTCGGTTGCTCGTGACCAACCGATGGGGCGGGAGGGAGGCGGGCATGCCTCTCGGGTAGAGTGGCTTCGCCCAGGCTGAAGTGGCTGCGGGCAGAGGAGGGAGAAGAGGTTTCGAACAGGGCTTCGAAACTTTCTCAGCGGGAGCTGAAGAGGTTGGTTGGGCGGCGATTTTGGGAGGGTCGAAGGGGGCCTGCGCGGCGTTTTTTAGGCGTCTTGAGACAGTCCCTATAGTTGGCGGGGTGGCTTTCGATCTTACAAAGTACACACACAGGTGTTGTCTCTGTGACCGCGGGATGGGGACAGTCTGCAGTCCCGTGATCCTCTGGGCACTTGATGCACCGGAGGCGGGAGAAGCAGTTACGGGCTGCGTGGCCGTATTACTGGCATTTGTGGTACTGGCCGACGATGCGTCTGCGGTGAGGGGCCTCGAATGAGACCCCTGAAAGAGAACAGACTTCTTCGAGGGCAAAGATTTGCTTTCTCTCGGAGGAAAACACTATGGTTGCCATAATGAGTGACATAGGGAGCTTGGTGCGCAGAGATGTCATGCGCTTCGCGTCGATGATGGGGATGCCCGCTTTCTTGAGGTCGTCGATTACGTTGGCGATCTCTACTTCGAGTGGGAGGCCGCAGATAACGACTTGAAGTCGCTTATCCTCGGGGAGGGTGTACGTGTGAAAGGAGATGTCTTCCTCACGCAGGTGGCGGGTGAAGCGACGGAAGTCGTCGACAGTGAGCGTGCTAATCATAATACTTTCAGTGGTATTTTTAGCTCTTGATTTGTCCATCTGGCGAGAAGTCATGAGTGGACGGATTTCCACGCTTGTTTGTTGTGGAGAAAGACAGGCGGGGGAGGTTTCCTGTTTCCGGCAGGGCCTTGGGAGGCCACTTGTTGGGGTTGGGCGGACGGTTGTTTGGGAGCAACCCTTGGGGAGGGCTTGCATACGGCCTCTTTGGCCGGGCTAGCCAATAGGGAGGTAGTTTTGGAGGTACTGCCGCGGTGGGTGGGGGAGGGAGCAGTACGAAGTGGCCTCTTCCTCTTGCCGGTGACGAGGGTGAAGTCATCGGTTCAGGGGACAGGCTTTGGGCCGTCGATCTCCATCTCCAAGTCCGAGCCTAGATACTCGGACTCGTAGGTGTAGGCCGACGAGCCGTCGCTCGGGTTCGGGTCCTCGACGGGGAGGGATTTTCGCTCTTCATAGCGGACAGGGGCATCAGGTGACTGCGGGGAGTCATTCAAAAAGCGGGTGAAACGGTCCTTGGTATCTGCCTTGTACTCGTCCGGGTATTTCATAGCCATCTAACAGCCGAAAGTGATGACCGGGTCCTCGCCGAAAGGAAGGCCCGTGTAATGACGCCAGGATTGCGCCATTGTTGGGTGTAGTGGTGAGGTTGGGGTCGAACTACTCAGCACCTCCCTGCCGAACGGCAGGGGGAGGAGCGAGGGAAGGACACTGTGAGTCTGAATGAAGTGACCTCGGAGGTCACTCTGGGTACCCCTGTGCCGGACAGCGATATCCGGCGGGGGATAAACCCGCGTTACTGAGCGTCACAGCGAGTCAGCTTTTTTTTTATTTGGTTTCGGGGGGGAAATCTTCCAGACGTTCAAGATGCCCCACCTCGGGGGAGGACCGGGGTATGTGGGATTCCTGCCCACTAAAACCTCCCCGGCGATTGCCCTCTGCGCTATATGGGGGACCGCGATATCTCCCGGTCAAGGATCGCCACGCGGTCTTCCTTTGCACCGTGCTATTTTCAATAGCCCATTCCGGGGTATACGTGTATACGCTACCCCCGAAATCCTCGTGGTGCTATCACGATGGTTTGAGACCACATCGAACCATCGTCGTTTGTGTATGGTTGTTTTTTAATATTTTATTTTTGACTGCTCTGTCTGCCCTCAACATGTTAATAATCCAAGCATGTAGATCTTGCTTGATTTAGGCAATTAAAGAACCATTAAAACGGAACGATTTAATAAAAAATCAACATCCGTAAACACTAAGTCGTATATGCAGCAGCATTATACTGTTTTAAGCCGACTTCAAAAGTATTCACTACGGTTTGTTAAAAAATGAAAAATCCAGTGATGCAGACAAATACCAGATTATATCGACTGTATAAACCTCGTAACATAAGACAAATATATACTAACCAAATCAAACACATACCGTCATTTCCTATGACTGTTATACGTACATACTAAATACTTCTTTACAATAAAAAAGAAACAAATTTGAACATTAAAACTTTTTATACAGCTTCAACAAGTTTGAAAGCGGGTAGTTCTTAAATCAATATGTATATAGTTATGTTAAGTTATTAATACGAGAATTTCTTATATAATTTTCACGATATGATGATGTTACTAGTGTTCAATTTGACGAAATAGACAATTTTTTTTGAATTCTTTGAATAAATTGTCTTTAATATCATCGTATTCTCTGTAACTGTCTAACTCCAAATTAAATTCGGTTATAAAAACATTCATTGTACTAGATTACACATAACAAGTACGGAAAAATTTTAGTGTTTTTTTTCCTTTTTAATATTTTGAAAAATATTAGTGAAATACTACTATCCTTTGTTTATCAATTTTCGCTTCGTTTAGTTAATTTTTCTGACAATTTTCATATAAATGGAACAGATGAGACAATAATACAACAAACTAATAACAAGGGACCACCTGCGCCAATTTGCTTGCCATAAATTTCTTAACAACGAAATTCAGTTTGTCTAATCCACACATAAATCAACTCTGTCTGTTTTTACAGAGACAATTAGTACTCAATCTGGATGTTCCAACGTTCCGATAAAGTTGATAATTAAATTATAGATTTCTATTCTTTTATCTCTAAGTACATTTAAAGAGTTTTACGAAATAGTCTGTATTTACGATTTAAATTGTTTAAATATTTCAATATTTAATAAATTATATTTAATGAATTTAAGTATTTTAAATTCATTTTTGAACTAGAGTCTCGCCGATATACTATATATAATACATATCGAAATAATATTTATTGCTATTACAGTATCACTTCAACATTTTGTATACGATTTATTTTTCTATAAGAATTTATTTATATTTCGTTAATATCGATCTATTATAAATTATAGCTTTAATCTAAGACATATCACACATGAAAGTGTACCTTTTTGAAAGATGAATGTTATATGATCGTTATATAAGAACAACTGAATTTGGTTATATTTTAGTAATAATTGCTTTTAGGTTCATTGCAAATGAAATGTAATATTTATATATATATATATATATATATATATATATATATATTATATATATATATATATATATTATTTATATATATATATATATATAATTAATATTTCACACCCAATTGTTCTCATAGAACAAAAATAGATATAGTTAACGAAAAGAAGCATAATACCAGTGTCCGCGAAATTTTATGTTGTGTCATAAAGACCTATTTTAATTGAAATGGACCAGCACTCTAAAATTACTCGCGAACATAACAATTTTATGATGCTTGTTTTGCGTCGTCACCAGATGGGTGAAGTCTGTGAGAGATAAAATGATTGTTATATCTCCCAAATATACAAACACACACATATCCCATAACCTCCACTTCAGTTTCTAAACTTTATGGAATTTATTTTCACAATTCTGTTAGAACTAAATCAATGTTTAGTTTTAAAGTCAAATCCATCTCTTGATTTAAATTTTTTACAATTTTTTTATCGTCAATGTAAATATAAACACAAAGGATTGTTTGATTCTCTGTAACATTCGGACTATGTTCAACGTTGTTAGCTTTTTGAATTTCAAAGCTTTATCGAATCTATCGCTTAAATATCAGCAAGCTAAGATTGAGACCTTAGCTTCGTTCTATAATATCTGTATTCTGTTTAAAAAAAACTATTTAAACTTATTAATGTACAAGGTGTTCACCTTATGGGAGGATGTTCTATACAGACGAATTTACTAAGCTCTTGGCAATATTGATGTTGGCCGCTTCTAATAGATCCTTGTTTTAAATTGACACTCTAAGGAGCAGTGGACACGATGACTATAAACATTATTTAAACGCAATATCTTTTTGAACTTTTATAACATTTATTCAAAGCGTTATTATTATTTATATACAATAATTTAAAAATAAACTCTATTGTGTCAAAAGACATTATGGTCTTTTACATTTCCTCTGCACAAAACTGCCGGATGGAGCTTTGATTCATCACTATTTTAAGTAGGATTGAGAGAATTTTATTTTTATCGCCAATGCTCATAAGCTGTTTGGTAAACATTATTGTTTCCCGTCGTTTTAGTAATTATACAGCAAAAATGTTTATGGTTTTCCGAATGAAAAGAAATGAAAAATACTTTTATACACTTTTTTTAGTATTTTTTAATATCACAAAATGACGCAAGCATTAACCTGTGTTATATGTTACGGGGCCAAATGTTTATAATTTTTGAAATATCAAATTTTAGGGACCATCACGTTTTCGTTTGCTTTATTGGTCGATAGGATACATTAATAAGGTACAAAAATCATATGTTAACATTATCAAATTTTGCCAAAACTAATTTAACCTACTATAAAAACGTAACATTAGGAATTTATACTTAAAGGAAGGGCTGCAGTTCGATAGTATAGTGGATTAATTTTATGCGTTGTTAGGTAACTAATAGACAAGTGTACGCTAAATAGCCTCTAGTATAGAGCGCTTGCATGCTTCAATAGATACGTTAAACTCTCGGTATTAGTTATCTATGATTTAGATAAAACTATTTTCAATGGCTTTGAAAGAATTGCATTGAAAATTATAAATGGCTTAAAACAAGCAATATGTTTCATTTTTTCTTCAATTAATATTTATTAAAGTTATTAACAATAGGCGCTGTTTTAATTACTATTTTCGTTAGTTTACTAAAAATGTACATATTTAAACAATTGGTTATATGTTTTGGGCGATTAATAAATTAAGCGGGCTGGTAAGTAGCTAAAAGTGAAGGGTCAAATTCCTTGTGAAACCCAAGTTGTCACTAATTCATGGCTAACATCTGATTGATGATTTTGAGATGAGTTATGGCAATTTGACAAAATAGACAAATTATTTAATTGATCAATTATAGTCGCAGAATGCGTCACTTGGAGCGTCAACGAATTTGTGAGGTGTCGTCTAAGAATTAAAATATGTCACCACCAAATAAACTTTGTTTATAATTTTGAATTTATATTTTGAAATCGTAAAAATATACAATTATTGAGTAAAGGGATAATATAAACGATTGCTTTATGTTTACTGTATTAAAATTGTTTGGTTTCTTTCAGATATTCCTCGACATCAACTGTGGTATGCTGCATCGGTAGTAAAAGTTAGTGGTCACAATTCCTAAGATACGGCAAAAGACACCGAGATGTACGCGAAAACGAAAAGATAAAAAATATCGGAAGAAGGACAAAAGTCCGACAATGTTTTCGCTATCCGAAGGTTGCGGTTGCGTGAGTTTTCGCGGCGGGAGACGAAATCGATCCCTTGGAGATGACTCTTCATCGTGTCGAAGTTCAGAAATCGAACAGGACATACCAAAAAAGTTAAGTAAAAGGGTATTAAACGGCCAATGCACGATGAAGGCATTAGCACCATTTCTGAGGTTTTGGAAGAAAGATGACGTCAGCATGACCAAAGCTGAAAGAAGTGAGTATCATAAAATGTTTCATTTGTTAAATTGGTAAAGAGGAGTCTAAATTGCTTTAATAAGTAATTTGGCGTCTTTCTAATTTTCTATGCATTTTGCTTGCATTGTTTGAGAGGACTGTTTGCTTTTTATAAGTTGTATTTATTTATTATTATTGACGTTTATAACTTGTATACAAGAAAATTGGCTATAGGTAAAATTTAAAGGAATAATACATTCACCGTATTCATATTGTATTGTATATTGTCACATTTGTTGTCCAACAATGCGTAATTATAATATAATAAGAAATATCGATTTAAAAATAACGATTAAGTCATTTTGAATTTAAAGTTATCGTTTACTATCTGTCAATGCAGATTTGTCATGCCAGAAGTTATTGGACTGCCGCATGCAAATGTGAAAAATTAATTAATGTAACATATCATTGTAACCATTTTATATAGGTGATTGGGAATAGATGAAAAAGCTTTAAAGATTTTTGCTAAAAGATCGGCTTTACATCACTTTCGGGATTTACACTTTTAAAAATCATCTTTTGTAATACAATATTAGTGAGGTTCAATTATTATTTTGAAATATCGTTAAAGTATTAAGGGCTTGCATTGGATAATATACAATATTACATTGCAACCTAAACACATTATGGTAATTATGAAAACATTGTGATTATGAAAAAAGTCATGCTTGGCTAGATATTTGCATTTCCGTTGCCTAAACTTGCAGTTACTTCTTTACTTGGTGATTATTGTCTCGATGCCGGATTTCTCTCGCCTTTTTTAACACTCGGCGCCAGACGTGATTTAGTTTGCTATTGTTTGAAAATATGTATAGACTATCATCATGTTACAGTGCCATGCCTGTTAGTCTAACTTTGGTTAACTTAATTAAATTTGCTTAGTAAAAGTTTTCTATTAATCTAGTTTGTCTTTACGATGAATAAGCTAACATGTATTATCGTCGAGGTTATTTATAATCATTTTTCAAATACATTTTATCTGACTATAAAATGTTCTGAACTTTATAAAGCTATTCATGTTACAAAAAACTTCGAGCGTTTCTAGAATTTAGTTAAAAAGACCCGAACGTCTGTTTCAGGTTTCTTCTTTAACTGTTTGTAAACTTTTTTGTTCAATTTCCTTTACTTATAAAACTCCGATGATAACGGTTTCATTTTACTTGTATTTGTTTTTGAGCTTTGGACTTAAAATTCAGCAAACCTACTCTCCATCGAATTCAATTAGCCGTTGAGATGCACTGATTAAAAAATAAGACAAATATCTCCAGTGTATTACGAAACGTGATTTAGTTTTAACACAGCAAACCCTAGGAGAACGAGAAAATGACGTAGTATATAACTTGACAGCAAAACTTTGAGGTTGCTTATAAATCTTGGAGATTCTCAAACTCAAGCTAAGACGATTACTGAGAGGCTTTGATTAGTGGTTATACATCACGTAACCTTGTTTGATGTCACAAAGTAAGATATACGTTCAATTAAGTTCAAATATACTTTTTTCGGGAAAAAAGGTTGAATTGAAGAAAAATTGGAAAAGATTAAAAAAATATATATTAACTCGGTGACTCCATACCATAGATTTAACTAATTAGCCGTTAGCAACGCCTGAGTTAAGTGAATTTCGCTTAGCTTAATTTAATTTTATAACTAAAGAGAAGTGAGAGGATTTGTTCAAAATAAATTTATGTTACAGCTATGAAGGCCGCCATCTTAATCCAGCAATGGTATCGGCGATATCTTGCCCGAATGGAAGTGCGTCGACGTTACACGTGGACCATTTTTCAAAGCATAGAATATGCTGGAGAACAAGACCAAGTGAAGGTAAGTGAAAATAATAAAAAAAAACATATATATTTAAATAAGTGCATTTACGGTAAAACGAAATTAAAATATGAATTGTCAACAATAGTATCAATAGATTGTAAAAGTTATATAAGAGTCTAATATACCAGAGAGAGTTTAACATTTTGTAAAACTTCTTTTAATCTTAAATAAAACATGAAAATGAATTTCATGAGAAGTAAATTATAAAATTAAATTTTAATTATTAATGTTATTACTTTTTAGTAATAACTTTATTCTAGCACTATTAATTTACTTTTATTTTAGATAGTAATATCCAAAAAGGGAAAGCTCTTTAATAAATTCTCATAAAGAGAAAACTTTGATAAAACACATTTAGATGCCGGTCAGGCTTTGTTAACATTTTATAGCTTACCCTCTTTCTGGCAGATGGCCTGTGCCTCAAGAAAATATTAAGATATCCCAGTTTTTTTAATAATATAATCAATACGCTCAGAATACCGTACTTCGCAAATTAGTTGCCTGCGTCCCTTACATGCGTGTTTTTGCGCAATATTAATTGTTTATCCGGAAAATGGGTTATCGCACACCTGGCACGTTATTCTGCTCTTTCTAAGAAACTAGGACGTTTTCCTTGTATTTTATTTAGGCGTCTCCTTTACGTATATAACCGATAATTATTACCTAAACATTAATGTAATCTTTTAATAAATAAAATTAACAATGAAAAACAAAGAAACAATAAGATAATGAGTAATAAAAGTGAGTTTTAGCGCGGCTTTTTATAATAATAATATATTTATTGCACACAATACAATTATTATTGATGAATTTATCAAAGAGGACAAAAAACTACACTAATTATTTATAATTCATTTACAATTATAACGTACACTATTTTTTTTAAAGAAAAAGGAATTATTTTAAACAATCTTTTATTATCCTAAAAGGAATAGTTTATTTGTACGTGTGTGTGCGCGCTCAAGTCTGTGCAAGCAGACCTATTGAACATGGGACCTCAGACAAGCTGTGGCGCGCTGGTCTCCTACAGTTAAAACCGTGCTTACAATGTCATATCTCAAATATTCTTCTCTAAACAGCTATACTGGTTTATTCTTTTTTATAATTAGAAATTCTTGTTAAAAATTAATTGAAATAAGAGTTTCATAATAGTGCGTTAAGTTCACGGTTAACGAAATTACTGTTTTTCGATATCAAACTGTTAACAAGAGGGAATGTTTGAAACTAATGTTTACCTTTCGTTACGGTTTATGTGTTTACGAAAATGTTGCGTAATATTTACATGAAGCTTGCAATCAAAGCGTATTGATCGTTCACAGTTCTATTTGTAACTTTGACATACAGCACGGAAGCAAAATATACATAATTTATTACTAATTTTGTAGTTTATTTTCATTTGAACTCTCACTTTTTTTATAAAAGCAATGCAGTTTTTTCTTATTCTCGTGTTTGTACATATTTACATATTACAATAGTTTTGCTTTTAATATGTGTATATCAATCAATAGGTGCAAATGAATTGTTGAATAATACCTAATTAATTAAATAGATCAACTAATAAGTTTTCGGAAATCAATGTGTAATTTTATTGTATAGGCAAACAGTGACAGCATCATTTGTGTACTTTTATTATAACCCATATAAATTTAAAAAAATAAGAAAAACGGAATAAAACAGATTTTGTACACGCATCATAAAAACAAAAGGATTTAGCATGAAAAGGATTTAAAATATGTCTTATTTAAGTGTTAAATATTCTTTGGACTAACCGAACACGCAGTCATAAACATTTTTTAAAGGCGATTTGCCAAACGAATTTAAATGGTACGGCTCTTACCCATAAAAATCGTAAATCTTAATTAAAGTAGAAAGAGATTTGTTTCTACATAGATTTATGTACTTGTAATTTGCATACTTTTGTGTAAATTATTGCTATTGTTAAATAAAAGGAGATTTAAAATTGTGGTAAAAGACACGATTCAGTTTACCTGATTTACCTTAATGGGCATATTTATGACATGAATTCCACAGATTGGATGTTTTTGTAAACAGTTTTTCAGTAACATGATCGATGTTTGAAATATCTTGATTTAATATTAAATGGCATGTTAGGTTTTTTCTAGGAATTTGAAGTACTTGTAGTACTGCATTACTGCTCGGTGATGCATTTCCAACCGGAATGCAGTATAATACTGCTTTGCGGCAGAAATACACGCCTCGAAGGAAAATTATAAATTAGTGAAGACTTGTAATTTCATTCAGAAACTTCATATTGAATTTTGTACTTTTGATGTTAGACCACAGGTTTCTTCTCAGACGGAAGGTATGGGTATGGATATGTAAACTGTCGTGAAATTCGTATTAAAATATTTTGACTTTTGGTCTGATATGCCAGTGATCGATTTTTATATTTCACAAATAAATACATCCTTTCGGGGATCGAATTAGTGAGTAACAATCACAAGGTAGAGTAACTAATTGCTACTCTTTAGACATAAAAAAATTAAAATCTTCATGTTTGCACAATTAGTAATAACAAAATTAAAGTAAAATTCCGGTAATTGTTCAAGAAAATTAGGATACTTTGTCAGTCTACAGGAAATTGAATTTGGATCTAACCTAAGTCCGTGTAATAATCTATTATTTATTTTGCACAAGCTAACCGCATTTGTTTTATTTAGAAATATGATCTTGATACATAGCGGATACTTCACCAAAAGGCTTGATATTTCTCATAGTTTCATCAATTTAGCACAATTTGATACGATAGAATTTAAAGCTTTTTAAATATCCAATGATTAAACTGAATAACTATGCATTTGTGTCAACATAGCGAATTAGTTTTATAAGCTTACCAACCGTATACGTTACACGACTTTTATTTTCAGTTATATAACTTTTTCAATGCGCTGTTGAGTCACATGCGTGACACTAGTGGACGGCCATCTTCAGAAAGGACATCAAGGACCGCCTCTGTTTGTGAGTTTTTCTTTTTAATCTTATAAACAATATTGATCTTATTTTTTTTTACGCAACCAAATACCCTAATTAAAGTTTCGTTAATCTTACAAATGTAAAATATATCATTGTTATTTTGATAGCTAGTAAAATTATGATACCACACCGGTTATTATTATCATATTAAAAAGTAGTTTACAAGTGTCTTTACAAAGTGCCAAGACGCATGTGTAGGAAAAATAAAGAACTTTTTTAAAATTAAACTGATTTTTTTCTTTATACTATTTCTCGGAAAAAAAAATTTATACATAATAGACACGTAATAGCTTGTTATAAGAATGTTTTATATTGTGCGGCTTTTGAATAACATTAGAATATATATAAATTTTTTTTTTACTTAGTATTAAATTGAAGTTATGGTAAAAATCGAATTAAAAACAGATAGTATTGTTATCTTCGTACTAACAACATCGAAAATGATGAATGAACGATAGATGAGTTTCTTTTGTTATTAATACCAACTAAGTATTTTAGGTTCGAGCTCATTGCTATATTTTTGGTATCGCGGTCTCTCACAACGGATTGAAGCAGACGGTGTACCTGCTCACCGTCTGTTTCAATCCGTTGTGCACAGAACTGATGACCGCTGGACCTTAACGTTCCGGATTGGGAACTACGAACTAGCAAACCTAGGATGTACGAACGTACGGAAGCGACGGACGTCCATCTATAACATGAACAGAGGATTTTGTCATGGACGCCGGGAAAAGCTGGATTCAGGCCGCTTCTTACTCGTCTTATTAGAGATCAATGGACGAGGCTCATACGTAATAAACGTCCTGCGTCCGAAATGATAGTGCTATCATTATAATAATGTTAAGCGAGTCTTACTGTGAACAAGGACGTCATACACTGAAAAAACAATTAAGATATTATGCCGAGAAAAATTTTGTTAGATTAATTTGTCAGCTGGCATACAGCATTTGGTTGAATAAATAATTGTCCTTATACATGCATAATGTAGTTGTCAAACTAACTGGGACATTGAGTTTAAACGTTTTCTACAACTTTTCAATTTTATTATTAGTTATGTTGTTGATATCTCCAAGAAGTGCACATAGTACATATTTTATTATTTTATTAACTAACACTATTCAAAATGTATTGTGTATAATATAACGTGTAAAATTTTGAAAATTTCGAAATTTACCTGGTGAAATGTAATAAAATGATAGTTATTAATACTTATTAAGTAATCATAATAAATTACAATACATTGTGCATTAAACATATTTTTTAAATTTCAAATTTATATAACAATAAACTTCTGGTGGACTGGAGATTTATGTTTGTTTATTAAAAAAATAAATTTGACCTAAAGTTAATTAAAAAGGTTAAGTTCGTTCTTACTGAAGTATTTTTTAAATTAAACAAAGACAATTAATTAAAAAAAATGTTCCTTAACTTAATTACCTTTAGCTAATTATGTTTAATTATTTTGAAAAAAAAACTTATAACAACATTCAAATAAATCAATATAAATAACCTAGAAAATATGTACATACATGTATATATACATATATATACATGTATATATATACACACACACACACATCTATATATTTACATATACATATATATATATATCATGGTTAGTATTCATTACCCTATTCAATTTATTTTTATAGATAATACATACTCCCAGATTTCAGAATCAATTTGAATACTCACGACCGCACGCAGAAATGACATTGACAAATATATTTTATTTTAGTGGAGCAAGTATTTTCCGAGGAGTCTGATGAGGGTGGGGGTGTAGACGAAACGGCACCTCCGAAAGCCTCCCGTGGCCCCGATATTGACTTCCCATTGCAAAGAAAGGATATCGACCTACTCATTGAAGCGTTTAGAAAAAAAAAGGTATTAAAAAGGTGTAAAAGTAAAATCGCATGAATTATTGGACGTGCTTAAGAAATCATTCATTTTATTAATATTGAACATTGAGTATTTTGATTCATTTAATGGCAATCAACAATTTTTAAGTCTTAACGATAATTTGAACAGTTCAATTCTTAAATATAGTAACCAAAAAAAGGAAATTTAAAAAAATACTTTTTTTCGTTGATTGACATTTAAAAGTAAAATCGGCGTTTCAGTTGAAGTTGTTAATTCTATTTTCGGTGTATAAAATATTGAGGACGTCCATAAATATTTAATGAAATTTCAGCATCGTTTGCATCCAAAGCACGTGGCGCAGATATTGAAGGAGGCCACACAAATGTTGAAAAGGTTACCTAATATTAACGTAGCGACAACGTCTATATCAAGCCAGATCACGATTTGCGGTGATTTGCATGGAAAGCTTGATGATTTGTTGGTAATATTTCATAAGGTAAGCAAAACATACGTTACGCGTAAACATTCGTTTATATAATAATTCCAAAATTAGTTTTAAATGTAAAAAACTACTATGCAACCATAGTTTAAAAATTTTGCGTTTATATGTTTTTCTTCACTATCTGTTAGTTTGTACTACAAAAAAATAAAATAAAAAGGTGTATTTAAAATGATATTACATTTTTAAATTAATGGTCAAAAGTTGCTAGTTTCTAATGAATTGCCATTTGCAATTCTGGATTTTTTTAAAGAAATTTTAATAATAAGGTGAAAGCACTAATGTTATAAAACTGTGTACGTTTCACGTTTTAAGAAATTCAGGAAAAAATATGTCACTGTGCAGTAAATAATAATGAAAAATAATTATAAATGAAACCCTGAATATGAATACTATACACAAAGTAATGGATCATAAAGAGGTAAACACGACTAATTAGGAATGGATGTTGTTTTTATTAAGAACGGAGCAAAAAGGGTAACAGTAATCAACGGGCATGCCATTGGATCTAGGCACGTGTTTAGTACCGATCCGTTTTGATCGCTGACGTCATATGTGACAATTGTTTACGACGTCGCCGGGTGTTCAATTTGTAGTCTTTCGATGACGTATGTACGAAATATAAAAGTAAAACCGAACGTGCCATTGAAACGGTGCATTTAATATCAGTAGATGTGAAAGATACCTGTATAGAGTACGATATTTCTCACAAATGTTAATTCTCATTTGTTAAGAAGCTATAAGTCGGTACAAATACCTCCATTAATATTTTGGGATTAGTAAAATTATTATTTTGCTTTAAATAATCATTAAGTAATTTATAATAGATGATTGATGATTAAATGATGTCGTACAAGTATTGCTATAATGAATTTAACTACGACAACATCGTCCGAACAGCATGCGTCATTCAATTTGTGGACTTCCCGCAGCTTGATTGACCCAGTTGCTGTTTAATGACGGTGAACTTGTCAGTTTATCTATATGTATTTCGTGTGTATATTTATTTTTAGTTTTCAACGTTGAATAGGATAATGTTCGGGGATAAATGCAAATAAACGTAAAATAATATAAAAAAATAAATCAATGATAAAATGTAAAGAGTTCGTATAGGTTAAGCTTTTAATTATTTATGAATTACTCTTTACGACAATATTGTTTAAAGTATTTTTTTTATTATTTCAATTTTTTAATTTAAATGTAAAAAAATGTTTTGAATTTATATGACAACCTGTTTAAATATAATATCTTAAAAAAAACTTAATTTAAATAATATTTAACGTATAAGGAACCTCCTTTAGTTAACTCATAATATATGGTGAGTATATTTTAAAGTTTGATCTAACCATTTGTTATAAAATAATTTGTATGAAGAGCTTCTATAAATAAAGAAGTTATTAAACTCAAACATGCGAAGCGTATTGGAAAAAATATGTTAATTTATCTTATTAAGATATGAACGGCTTTAAGTATCAATATTAGCTTGGGGTATTTAAAATAATAACATTTTAGGTATTTATTTATTAACATTTATGCACTATATTGTATAATTATTATACCTAATATTGAGACAATGACTATGAAGATAGTCTAAAGGTTGACGTGTTTTATCGTCTTGGGCATAAATAAAAATTGCGATTAAAATTAAAATATATCATTAATATGTGACAAGATACGGAATGTTATTAGAATTAAAATGAAAACGCGCATGAAATCAACGCTGCTTTTATTAATATATGCAATAATATTTTTTAAATATTTAAGATACATTATAAAATAATAAATTATAATTGTATACAGAATGGGCTGCCTTCGCCAGAAAATCCGTACATTTTTAATGGGGACTTTGTAGATCGAGGCAAGAAGAGTTTGGAAGTACTTCTTCTTTTACTGGCATGCATGCTAGCTTTTCCCGGGGGAGTTTATCTTAATAGGGGTAACCACGAAGATCTAATTATGAATTCCAGGTAACAATGATGTTCATGAAATTTGTAAGTAGAATAGTTAAGATTCGATTGAAGAAGCTTATGCTATTTATAATATATTTTTTTATAGGTATGGATTTATAAGAGAAGTTCATCAAAAATATCGCGTACGTATAAGCTATTTTAAGTTTAATAGTAAATTGAAGGTTCAATTTTGAAGTAACAATTTTGTTTTGTAAACAGCACAACGCGGAGCGCCTTCTTAAGCTTATTGAAGGAGTATATCGTTGGTTGCCTTTAGGAACCATAATTAACAACCGTGTGTTCGTGGTCCACGGAGGAATATCTGACACGACTGACCTTGACATGGTGCGCGGTCTTGATCGAGATAAAGTATGTTTCCTGTTTTTAATTACTTCTTACTGTATCCTCGCACCTAGCGCCTAGTCTATTAAAAACAAGAGAGCCATACATTTTACTACTCAAAGAAAATTTACTTAAATATCTGTAGTTATTGTTTTTATACATACGGCTTTGCTGTTTTTTTCTCTTAACAGTATTTATTATACTTAAGGTTTTGTTACGTTGCTAAACAATTTTTTAAAAATAAAATTGTTCAACAGTGCAGTAATTCAAATAACTTCTTCGATTCATTGCCATGCATATAATCACCGTATACGTAAATAAGCTGTCTCCCTTTGAGATTCAAATGGAGGTGGGAAGGGAGGAATAATGTTTTTTTGTCAGCAGTAAATTCAACTCTGTCCAAACAAAATATACAAAATTAGATGAAACTGTTTTGTAAAGGTGTGGTTTTATCATCATCGTATGATCGATTACCGAACTTGCGCTGCCACCGACTTCCGGCGACGATTCATCCAGTGTGGGACCTACCCGCGTCACGTCTATCAGCTTGTTGTCGCCATTCGGAAATCTGTCGGTCCCAACGGCTGTTAGTTGCACAAGCAATGAGCTCCGCTCTCTGCTCCTTCAAACAAATCCATTTTTTGAACTACGTCTGTGACCTTGGTTTTTCCGTGGATCTTCTCATTTCTAATTTCACTTTGCTGCGAAGCTTCGAGCATGGTCCACTTTATTGAATTTTAGGTGGCTTAAGCTTTCTCATAAGGCCCATCGTAAGTGTCGTATTTTTCGGACCTGTATGTCATCACGGGCAAACACACACTGATATGAGACGATTGTCTAATGGTATTGCGGTGATTTGGACGGGATGATGAAAGGGATAATCAAACTTTTTAGTTTCAGTAAATATTTTATTCATGCTTTTTTAATTTTCAAGTACGTTTCGCTTCTACGGCCTCCGGTGGCGGAGGGGGCACCAGGTGCTGAACAAATAGACAAAGTGGAATGGAAACAGGTTGGTTAAAATACAAATGATTATTATTTAAGGCATGAGTCATTCACTGTTGGATAATGACCTTCATAGATTTAGAAAGGACCGGTTGGTAATGGCCGACATCTAGGTTCATCCGAAAACCTTAACAAGATCGTCTGTTCATTTTGTGAGTGGATGTCATACGCTGCGCTTGTCGGTCTGTGTTTTTGACTTTAGAATCTAAAGCCCGTCTGTTCTTCGCTTTATGGGATTTGCCTACTGCCACTTTAACTTATCAATGCGCTGATTTGACTACTACTTAAGAAATCCTGTACATAGCCCTCACTTTCTCTCACTGCGCGATTGTAAGCTTGTTAATGGGGCGCGGAGTGAGAGACCACGCTTAGTGCCGTAAGTCATCACTGGTAACACATATTGGTCTTAGACTTTTGCCTTACAGCACTGAGGTACATTGAATGAGAAGATGTTTCGTTGTTTTCCGAAATGAAGCTTATAAATGCTAATCATCAATTTCAGCATGTTATAGTTTTATATCTAAAGTGTTGCAAATATTTAAATGTTGGGAGAGCGTATTAGTATACCATACCCACACGTACAGTAAAATTATTTTGGAATAATAATTGCAATGACTAGTCGCGTGAAATTGGTTTTCAATTAAAACTGTTAACCGCAAGTGGGTTCTAGCCGTATTATCGCAGCGAGAAATAATTCGATTTTCATATAATTTCATAGCATAGACATCATCCAGCGACGGATTAATAGAATTTGCTAAGTAAATTGAGTCGCAAGGTTTGCTTGCTGCTATGCTTGCGGTAGTGTTATATTTACTAGTTAATTTATTCATTTAATTATGAACGTGTACTTAATATAAGCGCAAAATATAATATTAATTATTTTGAACCAACTTGCTCATCCTAAATATTGTGCATTTATCGTGAGGTACCTACGTTTCTTTTATCTTCATTCTTTATTAGTTGCCACGACAGACATCGCACTAAAAATATTGTCGCAGTACAATAGAAAAAGTAAATAAATAATACAATAGATTAATATTAACCAATGATTATTATCAAAAAAAAACTTATTTTTCGTGCTCATTTGATTAGATTCTAACACGCCTTTTTTAATATTGCCAAATAATTTTGATTATTGCCAAATGGTTGACGAATGGGGCGCTTTATATCGTTTTAGTTTCAGCCCATAGACGTCCATTACAAAGCCTCCCCCTAAGATATCTATGAGGGATTTACCATAATTGCCACGCTTAACAGGAGGGCTGGAAATCACAGTCATGTTTTAGAATTTGTTTTTTGAGTATTGGAAATCCTATACGATTAGTGCACAAAAAGTGAATTATTAAAGATTGATTCACGGGAATCGAACCTGCGACGTACGATAGCAGATCTCAGACCTCTGGCGCTGGGCTATCGCTGCTCGACTGGCGTTTTATATACTCTATATATGGAAAAAGAAATGTTGGTTTTATTATTTTATTTATAATTTTTCCATTATTTTTCTCTTTAATAATCTATCATGTGACTTAAGGATAATAAAAAGAAATAGTCGGATTAGTCGAGCCGTATTCTACATTGGTGCTTAGCAATATATTTGACGATTCATTCTTATTCACATAGCATGACAAAAAGTCATTTCTTGCAACAAATTAAAATTGACTAACTTGATGGAAATCATAATTATTAAGCATTAGAATAAATAGGAAAGAATTTAATTATAATAAATATATGTTAATTATTGAAACTTATCTAGATCTAAGTAATTGTTAAAATGCGACATGTATTTTTAATTAGGAATGAATTAGTTATTAGAATAAAGGAGGGAAAAGGTCTAAGTTAGGTAAGGCGAGGTCGTAGCAGAACGACGGCGACACCACTGATGTTATCATCGACTGCCCTCCCAAGAGTAACATAAAATGGTCTTACTACTTTTACCATTATGAACATTTCCATGTAAATACTCGACAATTTGATACACCAGGTGATTAATTGTCTATTTGGCTTACGAGTTTAAATTAGATTAATAGGGTGCATAAAAGGGTAGGTTAATCTTTAAATGTATATCGTTGCTAATTATATGATTAATTTTTATTTAAATGTGTTAATTTCGTTCTTGCGTATGACTGCTTGACTATGTTTTTAGTATAAAGTTTTTTTTTTACTATGTAATCGTGCACTTAAGAATATGTGTGGACGGATGTTAATTGGTTGGTAATAAGATATAGTATTTTAATTTTTTTTTAGGTATTCGATATTCTTTGGTCAGATCCACAAAGTACAGGCGGATGCGTAGCGAATGCGCTTCGAGGTGCCGGAACCTATTTTGGTCCTGATGTGACGGTGTCGTTCTTAAGAAAGAACAAACTGAGTTTTATTGTTAGAAGTCACGAGTGCAAACCGGGTGGATATGAAATACTACACAATGGCAATGTAAGTCACTAAAAAATATTGTTTTACAATAGGTATCTATAAATTTAACTTCAACCAAAACTTTGTACATCTTGTTACAATAGGTAATAACGATTTTCTCGGCGTCAAATTACTACGAGCTGGGATCGAACAAGGGCGCCTATTTGAAGCTCTGCGGTAATTCTTTAGAGCGTCAGTTCGTGCAGTACACGGCGGCTGTGTCACGGACTCGCCGCCTAACGTTCCGTCAGCGTGTGGGTCTCGTCGAATCGTCCGCTATGAGAGAATTGCACAACCAAATTATAATGGCACGACGTTCTTTGGAAGCTACTTTCCGTAGTATGGATGTAGACCAGAGCGGTTGGTATATTCAATTTTACTTTATTATGTGTTATCGTATGTAAGGCATAGATCTTCCAGGAGAACGCCTGTTGACTGGTCTTGGGCTGCTCGCATCCAGCGACTTCCTGTGTGTGACCTTGACTATGTCATCGGTCAACCTGTGTGTTAATTGCATTATTTATTAGATCATATATCTAGATTCCCATTTGTAAAAGTATTTTAAAGTATTTTACAAATGGGAATCTAGATAGGTACCATCATAGCCTGAAGTAGTTTGGCAAGCTTGTAGTTTATCTGTTATTTTATAGTTTTTCGGTAAAGTATTAATACCTTTTTTTATATGCTAAGGTTTGATATCAGTGGGTGACTGGTGTTTCGCAATGGAAGAAACTACCCATCTAGGACTACCATGGAGGATGCTAAAGGACAAGCTCGTACGCACTGACCCTGAGACTCGATTAGTTCGATACATGGACACATTTGATTTGAATGCCAACGTGAGTAATGTTTCTCGAGTAATATAGTAAATAAATAAACCACAGATTATAAACATTTCACTATTTTTTTACAGCTGCCGTTTTAACAACTTTTAATATTAAATTAAATAAATGAATACATGTCAGTGATCTTTATCATGTATATCTTTATTTATATATCTTTATGTTGTGAACAGTACTTTTGTTCCTAGGGGAAATGGGTTATTTTGAACTCGCGTCGTCTAAACCCCCACGTCGTTCCAATTATGTCACCTAACGATAACAAAAGCTTTTTTATTAGTTCATTAAACTGGATGATATACAGTGGTGTAGTGTTTATTTTTAATTAAGTATGCTATACATTAGAGAAGAAAAATATATTAAATATAATGTAGTTTCTTATACCAACTCCCACCAAAAACACTTACAAAAAATTATAGAATGTTTAATTTATACAATTAGTTTTAGGTGTTTATTATAACAAATCACAAAACTAAAAGGTAATAACCTTTTATGAAATAAAAGAAATTTCATGTGAAATTAAATCCTTTCTAAAATCTATAAAATTTAATATTTATTATTTGTAAAAGTCAAACTTGTACACAAATATTTTTTTGGAGAACGTTCGCAAATACTAGCATTACAGGATAAAACGAAGATAAAATCTTACGATATGCACAAACAATATTGTTATATTTGCAACTTTGCGGATATACGAAAACAGCTACGGTCATTTGAATCAATTATGTTATGCTTTAGATTAATTTGTTCGTATAATCTGTCTGATATAAAAAAATCACATTGTAAATTTCTTTCAAAACTAATAATGGACTTTAATTATAGAAAATTGGACGAAAAGCTGATACTCAGATAGTTGTGGAAACGTTGTATAAAAATAAAAGAAGTTTAGAGGCGATTTTCAAAATCCTCGACAAAGACAACTCAGGTATACAGATGAATTTTTGTTTTGATTTTTTTAAAGATTTGTAAGAATGTACATAATTTTTATTAATATTTTTTTAAAAACTGAAAATGAAAATTTAATTGTCGCAGCGAAACAAAAACAATTATTGAGAGTATCGTGTTAAACAAACGAAGTCAAATAATTTTCTTATATGAGCGTAGTATTTGTTTGAACATCAAATTAAATAATAATTTTTTCTCTAATCTTTTCTCAGTAAATATATCATTTAACAAAATTATCTTTGCAGGATACATAACACTCGAAGAATTCTCCGAAGCTTGTCAATTATTAGGAAAATACATGCCAAATCCGATGACTCAAGAACAACTGGTTGATATTTGTCGTCTAATGGACATCAATAAAGACGGACTTGTTGATCTGAATGAGTTTCTAGAAAGTTTCAGACTTGCAGAGAAAAATCTTCGTGAAGAGGAGAACGAGATAGCCGAACTACAAGCCACCTGACAGGAACTTGACCGTCGTCCGAGTCGGACGGCGGTCGATAAAGATGAATCAGGTGTTGAAATTGAATTGCTAAGAGTCGAAGAGGCTGGGGAGGACGAAAACACTTCGCGGAATAAAAATGGCCATA
Organism: Battus philenor; assembly: GCF_028537555.1. NCBI lineage: Eukaryota > Metazoa > Arthropoda > Insecta > Lepidoptera > Papilionidae > Battus > Battus philenor. Next base: position 7,237,515 of record NW_027181704.1, read on the forward strand.
GGCATTTATCCGGTGAGTGCGTCGCGAGATACTCAAAAGATACTGATGAAATACAACTGATAGATAGCGACGAAGTCCCACGACGACCAGGATTATTGGAGAGTGATATGTAGAAACGTCACTGCCGGACTTATAAAGAATCTATCTACAAATACGTTATTGACCCATTTTTATTATTTTATTTTGTTTATCTTAATATTCAACTATTTTTAAAGGTATTTTTATTATTTTAAATGGGCATTTTTACCAGAAAAAAGAAATTTAAATGCATTTTGAATCTAGTATTAGTAAACGCAATGAAATGTTTTGCTATGATGTCTTACAAAATATATGATATATTCGTCTAGATATCTTAAATGCTCGAAAACTATTAAACATTCATTACTCTGATATTTATATAGATATACATATTTTTAAAGGAGTTTTTAATCTGTATATGTAGTATAAATTTTAAAGCATTGTAATCAATTAATCTTGTATTTATTTCTTATTAGTCATATCTGTTTAATTGTATAGTTTTGAGGTAAGGGCGTTATGCAGAATAGATATCAATACTATAAATTAAAAATTGTCATGTAATTTTTCATAAAATTAATGAAAATAATTTTATAATAACAATATATTATGATATTAATTACTTTCATATAGTCTTGCTAAAATCATTGTGTAAAATATAATAGGAAATAATGCGAAAGAATTTACATTTACGGTGCCAATTTTTATCGGACTTTGGGAGTAAAATTTGGCGTATTTTAAAATACTGAACAAATTTATAAGCATACAAAATACATCAGTTAAACTGAATTCATTTGATTAAGAAAATCGACGGGGCACAATGATTATTATTTAAATTACTGTATACCTGTGCAAATATTCATACACATAGGATATATTTAAAATTCCCTTTTAAATTTTATGGGCATCGAAGATGTAGTTCCTTATTTAAGTAAAAAATATTCAAATATTTTAGCTAATTAAAATTTATATACACTTTTCATCTTTCTTATAAATTATGTCTAAGGACACTAAACCTTTATAATATTAACAAAATATTTTCAAATTCGAGTGTTTAAGCATTATGTCTATTCGTGTATACTTAGAATTTTTTCTAAAAGATACATATCTCTTTAACCAATTTATTAATCATTCCAATTTACCTTTGTCTCAAATATTTCATATAAAATAAAATTTCAAAAAATATATTTTAATCGTAATAAATTAAAACTTTTAGACTATTATCTTATCGTAGAAAATTTTCATGTATTATTGCTAATCGGTAGTAACTATAATTAAGAAATCTACAAATTTGCTTCGTTGTAGTTATATAAAAATCTTTATTCATTGAAGAATTGTGCTATTGTAAACTGTCCATTAAAATGTAATACAGCTTCCAAAGACTTATTATTCCTCTATTCTCGTCTATTCCTTCAATACTCAAAGTATCTTCTTTATAAAAAGATGGCCTATGCATAACAAGGTCAGCTAGCCATTTTATTCATATAATATGTACGGGCCTCCGAAATATCCTATCTACAAGAAAAAGGTAACCTCGAGTCTTTGTGAACTTTTCACTTGTCCAAGTACGGTTTTGTTCGAATAGGCAGCTTTATCTTAAATTCTTTAATAGTAAATTTATTTACGATTTCGTATGAGTGTAACATTGCGCAATGGCGAACTTAATATTACATATATCTTAACATTATCAGTATTAAAAGAAAATTAAACATTTTTCGAATGTTGTATTTAGCAATTTAAGATTTAAATCAAGCAATTCAAGTAAACATATTCAAATTAAATCTACAAATAATGTACGTAAGATAGAACTTACGAAAAACCGTAGTAATTTCTTTAATATGATTATACTAAAATTTAAAGATTTATTTAAGAAATAAGTTATTGGAAGGTCGAATTATTTTTGCAGAATTTACTCTCCATTAGTGCGCAACTTTTTGGTATATTAATATTTTATCTTTCGCAACATTCATTTATCACATGCTTTTTTAAAATTTGCTCAGCGTATGTAAGGTGAAACGATGGCATAGTCAAGATTGGTGGAAGTCGCTCTATACAGGCGACGTAAAACCAATCATCGTGGTGATCTATCTTTAAGAGAAGCCTATGAGTTGCAGTAAGTGCTTAACGGTTTACATGATTAAGATGATGATGCTGATTTAAGGATGAAAATAAGGACGAACTACGGACAATTTATTATGAATATTTATTGCAATGATTTTGATCAATTCATTTAAATATCAAAAAATTTCTTGTTCCGACGCCAATGAATGCAGCATAAACATGCATTAATAAATTTTATAAAAACGTAATATTCACGAACGTAAACGTAATAATTATATTGACGATGGCGATCTCTTGGCCTTCGTGATAATGACTTTGTGAATAACAAAGATGCGTATTTTATGATCTGAACTAAAGTCTTTTCTGATGCTTAGTAGATGACATTAAGTGCGCATATTTCTTGTTTGTCCTTCGGTACTAAAAAAAGAGGTCACTCATCATTACTATTACTCTCATTCAAATAAAATCTAGGACAAGAAAAACACTGTTCTGAAAACCAAATAAAGTTTTACAGCTTAAATTAATTAGGTTTCTAATGATTTTGATAACAAAAATTAAACATATTAGTTCATCAATCACACTTTTTTTATAATTTTACACGTTGAAACTTTGATGTCTATCAATGTCTGAGACAAAATGATACAACCCTGTAAAATAAACAATGTGATATCTCGATCCGAGGTTTCTGAGGAATCAGAGCTTAGTTATTGTAAATAGGTTTAGGCCAAGCACCAATGGCGCTCTGTCATCTAAGCAGTAAATCACGATAGACAAATATATTTTAAATGTAGGATCTCGATCCTCTCCATCGACCTCTTTCGAGATGGAAGTGAGGCGATTTATAAAAGGAAAGTATGAAAAAGATTAAAAGATATTGTGACTGAAAACACAGGATAAACGTTGAGCGAAGAAATATACATAGCATATGAAAAATATTAGTACCTGTCCATAGACGAAAGGAAAGGTACGAGAGACTCAAAAAAGGTAATATAAAATAAGAAAAACAGTGATTCTCTATATGTCTACGGTTAAACAACATTATTCTATGACATATTAAAATTAGCCATCAAATTCTTGGATATTATAAACTTTAAATCATATAGAAGTTGTAGAGTTTTGTGTTTATAGAGCACAATGAAAATATAACAATTCAATTTCAAGTAGATTATAGTACTTAAGAATATATTAATACACAGTTTTTTTATTTTTAAACATTGGCATTGTAAGTTTTAAAGACAGAATAAACAATGAAAGTAGATCTGAATAAGTTGTAATACAGGGTTCTCTTGTTAATTTTCTATGTAATAGTTACACATACACATAAGACTTGTTTTGAGTTTTCATTTTTCATCTAATTAATATAAAACATTTTAAGTGAAATGAAATGAACGCCTGTTTCTAAAATCTTATATCGGTAAAAATAGGTGTTGGTAATTTGAGTTTGAGTCACTAATATTTAGCTCCAAAAAATTTAAGACAGGAGAAAATTAATTAACGCTTTCCTGCAGCTGACGCTTTACACTACTGATCTCACCCTTGGAGTTTTTACAATGAAAACATTAGCAAGTCATTACTTTGAGATGTTGGTCTATAAAGCGTCAACTAAATGTTTTGGGATCAAAAAGAAATATTGTTTCAAACTTATGATGAACATACTTGAAACTGTTTTGAATATTGAATGTATGTGTATATTTATTTTAATATTTTTGACTTTAATTATAATGTAAAGATTTTTTTTAAATATTCATAATATTATCCGCAAAAGACCTACACGTCGAATCAAATTTGATAGAATCTGGTCTCGCTATAACGTCTTCCTTCATCTTAAAGTTACGAGGGCGCATAATCTATGAAGATCCCAAAACAATCTCAAAAGGTTTTCTTTTTTCGTCACTTTTATATAAACTTAATAAAGTTGTAGAGCAATCCATTCTCAAGCTTTAGTGACAAATAATAATACTTTCACACTTTGAGAGGATTTTCAAACAATTACTCGTTTTATAAATTACTTATACATGATTGTTCCTATTGCAAGAAAAAAATAGACCAAATATAGTAAATTATCTTTAAGCCTAAGATAAAGTAATATATAAAAGTTTATCTACAAGCATTAAAAGTAACTGAGATTCACACATTTTTAATGACTAGCAAGGGTCTCAGTTTGATAGACAAAGATGCTGCGTTTAAAATGTCGATGCGTTGTTACCTCGGGAAATAAGATGGAACATCATGTTAGTAATAATCGTTTTATAATAATGTTTTACAACGCAGTTTAGTAATACTTTTTCAAACAATTTTTTCTGCTTTATAGTGATGGTGGAATAGTTTCTAACTATGAATCCCGTTTGCACAAACCAAAAGTGATGCGTCTATTGAGCCTAGTATCTTAGATACCTACCGATTTCTTTTATATGAAAATTGTTTTTAATAATGTTTAGATGCCACCGCGGTATATATCAACAGTCTGTACGCGAAAATTGCATTGAATTAACATTGTCCGCTAGCCTAGCTATGTTCGTTATTAAATAAATTATTCCTAATTAGCTGTTGTATTTAGAAGGTAAGCCTTCAACTGGTCATAGATTCATATTAATTTTATTTTTAGGGATGATAAGAAATTTGACCTGACTGTAAACTCCTTAAATATATCTCGATTAATATAAAAAGTAACAATTGGAAGCGTGAAAATAGTTTTTAGTTTCGCTTTATTCTCTGACTGTATTTTAGGTGGCTTTCAATTTATGAAAGCCCAATTGGCCACACGCTGCGTTCCCATTTTATCCGTTTATTTTGTTTCCGTTTGTTACATGTTGTTTAGGTCACGGGTGGGCTGTAAGACATTTGTCGTGTATTTTATTGATGTATAAATTCTACGTAGGACTTTTCTGTAACATTTCTTTACAATAATCTATGGCCACGATATGTTAAATTCGATTATGAAAGGAACATTGTTACTACAACACTGTTATTATAAAGTAATGATATATCTTAGTGAACCTCATGAATGATTAAATGCACAACTTGCAAAATAATATTGGAGTGTATGTAGGTGAGCGGCTAAACAAATGAACGACACTTGTAACGTACCGTAGAAATATGTTCGTTCGCACGGTGCCGGCAAAAACCGCAATCTATTTTGTGCTCATTTGTTACTATGAACAGAAATATTATTTTCCGAGCGAAATATCTACGTATATCTTTTCAATAATGCGATAAGTTTATTTTATATAAATACATGTGGCTTTTTCAAATATATCTCGTAATTGTTATATTATATATTTACGTTATATAACCTAAAATTAAAGAATCCCTTAAAGTTGTTTTTTAATAAATAGAGATTCTGACAGTTGCTTCTCAACACATATTTGATAGTATATATTAATACGCCAAATTTAAATAATTATTAAAATCGTTACAGGTAAATGATAAATACAATAAATATAAATAAACTCGTGTTGCTGAAATTTCATCTAAATGTTAACAAATCCTTAATGAATCTAACCGTACACGTATATAATAAGTTTTATAAGATATCCTCTCTTTTCTTAGTTTTAAATATAAAATTGTTATTAAATGAATCTTAACACAGATTATTTAGTTGATTGATTTGTGTCGAACTTGGTTTGTTGTCCAATTTACATGTGATATTAAAATGTTTCATAAAAAATTATTAAATTTCACTTAAAAACAGCAGTAACAACAACAACATAGTAAAGATATATTTGATTTGAATATAAATTTGTTATAACACAGAAAAAAATTGAAATAATTATGATTATAGTTTGAATATTTTATAATCAAACATTGTTTAACTCACAGATTATCAAAGTTTTCCTTCAAAAATATTAGCAGGCTATCGTGAAAATTTAGATTAATAAAGTTCCTTTTTATGTACCGAGAGGAAAATAATGTAAAGAGGGTCAACGGAAATACGCTAATTAATAAATTTTTCGTTTCGTGCTGCTTTTATTTAGCGGCATTTCCATGTGATTGACATGTTTTTCAGTGAATAAATTGATTAAATAAATAGAATGTTCAATTTTTTAACTTTTTCAACTCTCTAATAACACTTTGTTTATTACGTTAATATTAGTCAATTATAATTTAAACGTGTCATTATCATTTCAGCCGTAGGACGGTCTACTGGTGGTTATATGCCGCCCGTAAAATTTCCGATCGGCTGGAAGCGGCTTGTATCCAGGCTCTTACGACGACCTTAAAAAGGCGTCTGTCCGCCTTGTAAAAACTTTTTTTTATTTCAAAATATATACAAATCTATGTTTGTACATATGTATGTTTTGTCAATATGAACACGTTAACTACCCGTTTTTTATACCTCTACTGTTTGTGTAATATCATCGTTTGAAAGAAATCTTGCCTCATGTGATAAGACCCTCCTAATACTTTTATCTTTACTATTATGCAATTATGGATATATTTTTTAGTGTGCACAATAAAGACTATTAAATAAAAGGAAATAAAAGTACCTTCGTATTTAAATTTATTTTTTACCATTTAATATATGTTAAAGTAATGTAAATGATTTAATTAAGATTAATTGTCAGTATTGTTCGCACATTCTGTCGATTGATGGATTACTAGTCATTAATGTACGCGATCTATCATTATCTACAATCAATTATTCTGAAAACATGTACACGACCTCGAACAAAAATGCCCATCTGTTTACTATTGGTCAATCGTTTTGATTAATCATAAATGAGATTTTTGCTTGTTATTAGGGTAGAGTCTTCAATCAAACAAAAACTAGTAAAACGATCATATTACAACGCATAGTTTTTTAATTGAAAATAAAACTTTAAAAACAAAAGCTCTTCCCATGCCAATCTGGTGTTTGAAACCTTCACATATTTTAAATTAAAAGATACCTCAGGCCATTTTAGGTGACCTCAATGTGAATAATAATAAAAGAAAACTATTTTAAAGCAGTGCAAATTATTTGCATTTTTTAATGAATTTATTTAAAAGCTATTAACAAGAGCGATAAATGCACGCTCGGGGACAGAATAGTTTGAAATGGCAGATTATCGAAGCTCCGCTAAACTACGCTCGGAACAGATATGAGTGTTTAAGCAACTAGGTCACTATTAGTCACGCTCACAAGCGAGCGCTCCTGCACGTCGGGTGGCTTTGTAAAACATCGCTCACGTGTCTTCTTAGTTGTAATACCACGAAAGAAGCTTTCAGAGCACTATTAAGTCGAACACCTGCCCTGGATTCCAACGTAATTTAATAAAATTGTACCATCGTGAGTGGTATATAATTTTGCAGTAATAATTTTTAATTCCATTTCGTCTAGTTATATGGACATGTACTCTTAACCAGTATTGTGATTAAATTTTTATTAGTAATATTTAGATGCAAGTATATTTATGCTATTTTTATAACAAAAATCTTTTCAAGTACAGCTGTCAACGATATACTAGAATTGTATATCGCATTTTTAAATAAACGTGTAAGTAAATGCTTAATATCTCTATCGATTTTAATGTTCTAATGTATTTTATTTATGGCTCAATCGTATCCAATAGTGGCAATCCGGATTTGATAGGTAATATATGACATTAAAATGTAAGCACTTGTTTAAATCTGTTAAGAAATTATGTGAGTTTTGCTGCAGCTATTAATATTTACGTTAAATCATTGTAGAATATTTATATCCCATAGTATTTGTTCTTTGCGATGAAGTATAAACGTGATCGGAGTTATAAATATGTCTTATAATTATACATGTTGGTGGTTCTTCTTTGCACAAGAATGAGAAATATTTTGTGATGTTTCATTTGTTTGATTGCAGCCCCGGTTAATATTTAGGCTAGATGGAAATAACTTCTCGCTCTGTCGACTTTCAAGTATTGTGTTGCTGTGAATTTTAACCCAATTATAACATTAGTGGATTAAAACGTAAAATGTCGTTGTTTCAAATAACATTATTTAGTTATGTGGTGAGAGCGCACAAGTAACATCGTAAAACGGTTAGGTACTTAAGTATTTTCTGAGCGCCAGTCTATTTAAACTGTAATGAGTTTGCGAAATGAGATTAAATACTCCGTACTTTACCTTACATTACTAAGAAAGAGAGAGATAGAGAGAAATCCAGTTATTTTTGCTTTAAATCTATTTAGTCTTTTTTAAAAAGTCACCAAATTTTTCGGAAAAGGCATTTCAATGGTGTGTCTTGCCCACATCACTTACATAACTTTGGAGATTTTAGCAAATTTCCCTCACAACACTATTTTTGAAAATTTTTTTTTGTTCTTGATTTTAACTACCGCCTACCGCCTGTTTGTTTAGCTTAAGATCTATATTAAGGTATAGATGCTTGAAAGCTATCGAAAAAACCTGAGCTCAAGCCGCTACGAACTACCATTTCACTAGATTGAAAAGCCGCCAAGCTCCTCAATGGCCTCGACGGAGTGACTGGACACAATGTATAATATTCGACTAACAGTTTTTCTCTTTTTTCCCTACCACCAACAACACTTACATATATACACAAATAAACAATTAATTTTTTAAAATACGATTACATGATGTGTTTCATTTATAATAATATTTTTTTAACAATGAAATGACTTTACAACGCGTTAAAGCCGACATATATAATATAATATAATATAATATAATATAATATAATATAATATAATATAATATAATATAATATAATATAATATAATATAATATAATATAATATAATATAATATAATATAATATAATATAATATAATATAATATAATATAATATAATATAATATAATATTAAATATAACATTTTATATGTTCATAATCGATTTAAATTATTAATAATACATATTATTATTTTGTCCAAAACAATTTAATAATATACTAAAATAAGTATTTATGTATCGCAGACGATACGCTTTAATCAATAGTATGTCTTGTTCTATCTTAAAATATGATTTTAACGATCTGTATATACTTTTGTATTGCGTTGTTCTAACCCGATAACAGCTACTTTTTTAAAATCATCTTCTGCAATTTTTGGTGATCACCAACCTTCTTTTTACATTTCATTCTTATTAATTTTAACATTTCCCATACATCTCTCTTGGCATGTATTTTAACATCTCCATTTCTACGTTCTTTTTGAATATATTAATTTATGCATGTTTTAAATAATTTTTAATATAATCTTTTCTCTTATTGCTGATTAAAGCTCTTTTTTTTACGACACGTTTACTTTGTTTATTTTTTTTCTATCTTCATGCTTGACTAAGGAGTAAATGAATATATTCCATACTTTTTCGTATCTTTGTTTGCCAAGTCTTTATTTCTCACAATCTCTTTGAGAGTGTGCTAGTTATTTCCAATATTTTTTGTACATGTTCCTTTTTTGGTTACCAGTTATTTTATTTCATTTTAAAATTTTATGTAAGATGTCATACTTACAATAAAAAATGAATGTTTAAATTTAAGTTAGCTTAATGCAACCAACCAAAACAGCTGTTGAGGCCGAAAAGTTCTCGAGTGATGATCACGAGGTGGTAGACGGGGCGTGGGTAGGTCCACAACTAGGTAGACCGACGTCATAGTAAATATCGCGGGAAGCCGCTGGATGCGGGCAGCGCAAGACCGGTCATCGTGGAGCGGAAGAGCCTTTGCAGTAGGTGTCTATCACCTGTCATGATGATGATGATGAGGCTCCATGATTGCTAAAAAAACGTTTACACTTATACTTGTCTATATAAGCATGTACCCAATAAAATAATAGATTCTAAGATGGGCAAGATAGGTATAGAAAAACAGACAATGGAACAGATTAAACCGTTTAATCTTAACTTTCTTCTTAATTATAACTTTAATGTAGACATAAGAGAACAGTTGAGCATAAACTGTTTTTAACTTTTACAACGTGATTCAAAAAATAATGTACAAATTTTAAGCTTCTGATGCTGCCATATGTGTGAACTATTCTATTTTCTTTGAATTGAAAAAGGATTAATTCATATTTGATAGGCTACTTATAATTTTTGGTCTTCGCCGTGTTCAAAGGAAGACCAGCTTTTGGTCTGGTATTTGCTCGTTTTATTACGATCTCTAGAAATAAACTTGAGTTCACAATTTACAGTAAATAGTTAGTGTTTCTATTAAAATTTTCGTGACTTCATTGTAAATTCCGAAAAATCTTTTCTGCTTGAGCTGAGCAAAGCTGCTTGAGTGAATAAGAGTCCTCATGCCGAATGCGCTTTCAATATGAACTTCTTCACACGTTGTTTCAAAGTTATTTAGATAAGCTGCGTTTTTAGATATTCAGGAGATTGCTTGCAGATGTAATTATATTCCAAGGACTGAAAGACTTTATCATATTATGTTATATTAACAATGTTTTTTTATTTAGCCTGATATTAATATAGATATATTACAGGTAAAGAGCACTTCTACATACTACAAAGTTGAATAATAAATTTGCCCATTAATTAGTAAAGCGATTACTTTAAATATTAGGTTAGGTTATAAATCCTTTACTTTCAAATTAAAGGCTTTCAAGAAGGAGAATTGAACGAAAATTCGGAAAGTAATAAATAAAGATGCAGAAAAATAATACAGGAGAATTTTGACGTTGGTATTTATTTACCTAAACAAAATTACCAACTCTACCTAATTTCTCACTTCTGTTACCACTTCGAAACTGGTTAGAAAAAAAAATTAGGTCATAGTAAACCAAGTTAAGTAAGAGAGCCCAAATTGCGATACTTATTTTGTGAAGCTAAGTCCTACAAGTCGGTTCATCAAGTGAGGGAGGGGAAGGGATATGTATTTGATGTGATGGATGTTTTGGTGCTAGCTGGCTTAGGCTTTGTGCAGCTTCATCGATATAGAGCCAGCGAAAACAGGAGGTCTGCTGGCTAAAAAATTTACGCTGGGTGATCGCATCCCAGTTACGTTCATAAAGCTTATGCCTGTTAGTAGCATAACGTTAATCACACCAAATGCTAATGCATGGACGAAACGAGCATTCAAATAATTAAAATTAGTATCAATAAAGTAATACATTATACTATAAGTTTTGTTACGTTTGAGTTAGGATACACGAAAACAATTATTTAAAACATATAACGAAACTTGCTCGAACCCAAAATTAATTATGTACTATTCAAAAGGTGATTAAAACTTTAATCGAAATTAATTTCGTAGCAAGAGCGAAACGTGCCTAAAATGGTTTTTGCTTAAATAATTTGGAATAAAATATAGCTAGTAATTTTCAAATATTAGGTTAGGCTGCTGGTTATAGTTTCAGTTTTTTCGGAGCGCGAGATGTGTAATTGATGTGTAATAAATATAACTATAATCCACTAAGACGATCGACGTCATAGTTAATCTCGGAGCAGTCGCTAGATGCGGGTATCGCAAAATCGGACTTCATGACTATCTCTGGGGGAGGCCAGTGCCTTCAGTGGGCGTCTATCGACTAAAAAGAAGAAGAAAGATGTAATTGAGTCATGTATGATTTTTTTATAGAGAAAGTAATAAAAACACAATTTAAAGTTATTACTCATTGCGATATATTAGTCATTGTATGAAGAACTTATATAAATTAATTAATTTAGTCTTGATAATTCAACGGCAAGAATAATCCCGTGTAAAACTGTCACCTACAGATTTAGGCTTTGGGCGGACATGTGTTGAAAGGCTCTTGACCAATTTCTTGATTATCTGTTAAAGTACTTTGGTACATGTGTATTATACTACAGAAAGGTTTAATTAACGAATGTATTCATTGATGTACATACAACTAATTATTTGCCGAAAGGTTTTCAATACGTTTAATTCGATGTTGTATCTGTTTGATATCTAATATTTTAATATACAAGTAATATAAAAGTATAGGTTAATATTTGCTTTATTATAATAAAAATATACATAATAATTTTAATTAAATGCTTAGTAAATATATTTTATATCACAGTTCATAGTGGTAACGAATAAGATAGGTAATCAATAAAATACCTAGACATTTCGGTTTCTCTATTATATTTTATTAATTGTATGGGCGGGTCACATCGTTCTTACAACGGAAGGCCGTGGAGGCGGTCGGTTAGGTTCTCGTGTGGAGACCAGGAGCCGGTAAACGCGGCGTGGGTATACCCCCCACTGGGTGAACCGACGATATAGTTAATTAAGGTCACGAGAATTCGCTGAATGCGGGCAGAGCAACATCAGTCATCGTCGCAATCTTTGATTGAGTCCTATGCCTTGCAAACAGCATCAAGCGGCTGAAAAAAGGACATACGTAATAAAACTCAAAAGCAGAGAACAGAAGCAATATTAATGGCCAATGAGACCCTGCGACGCGTAGTAAGTTATCAGGTGATATCATGTTTCAACAGTCCCTGGTATTACGTCTGCATAATGAGTGTAAATATAATCTTTATTCTTATTTCTTTTAGATGTAGACCATGTTAGTTTTACGTTTATTATTATTATAAACACTTTTTTGTAGACCATAGACAATAAATAGAGAAAAAATACGAAACAATTCATATGGTACAAATTCGGTCTTAGCGCTTGAGGCGATCTATACCAGACAACCTTTGGATGGAGATAAGAGACATGAAGGAGAAAGCAGTTTGGGATGTACGTGCATGTATATATTTATTTGTACATAGTGTTTCCTTATACTAATTTAGATTTAAAATAATTACGAAGCTAAATCGATTGCGACTGCTCTGTACAACTATCCACCCAAATGATCCCCTAAGCTGTAACAAACCCAAGAGATGGATTTGTTACAGTTTCGTCGGTCACAGGACAAATTCTAGTTACTTTTTGATTTAAACAAAATGTTTACTGATTATAACTGTACTCTTGTAATTATTTAAGTTTTATTCTTAAATTTATTCCATTTTCAAAATTTGGCATCATTTATATTGGTAATATTGAGTAAAAAGAAACGGTATTGTATAACAGGTGACAAACAAATTAAATAATCATTGCACAATAATATACGCCGATAGTGGATCATGTGAACAGTACTACGTATTCGACCATACAGCGTAGCAAGGCCGCTTTTATAGCTTCACATGGACGGGTTGAAAATTAGGGCATAAATGTTTGCCGCATTGAGCAACCGCAGAGATGGTTGGATAGGTAACGTTGATATTAAAACCACCGCCCGCGCTCCATACTGAATGGATCTATCACGAGTTCCTTAATTACTTTCGGGAAACCGACTAACGTTTAAAAATATGTATTTGTTTATTAACAATTTTGATATTTCTTATATTATTTGTATAATTCAAGTTACTTGCTTAAATATAAATCAATTATCACAGCGCTAATAATAAACTAGATTTTAACTACGAACCATCGGAAAAAGCTAGCGTATATAACGTGGCTGTTCTTTGTGCGACTGTTCCTTCTACAAATCGAAGTACAAATTTTCCATCTGTTTTAATAAAATTTAATAAATAGCAAGCAACGTCCGAGATGTGATCGCTTACGATGGGCCATATAAAGCTCCAGAGATCCCAAAGATCAACGGAGAGAACTATGCACGGAGTTTCGCTGCGAGCTCGAACCAAAAATAGGCAGATCCGCACAACAACCAAAGTTACCAACGAATTTCTTGTCTAAAGTGGCAGTTACTTCGCTCGTGCAGGCGATGGTCATTGGGGCCGAAGAGCTCTCAAGTGACAGTCACGTGCCGGTAGACGCAGCGTGGATAGGCTTTCCACTAGGTGGATCGATGACATCATTCGTAACGATAAAGTCGCTGGAATTCGGTGGGTGCGGGCAGCGCAAGACCGGAAATCATGGCGACCTTTGAGGGAGACCAATGCCTTGCAGTGCGCGTCTATTGGTGGAAAAATACAAGAAAAACATTGTTATTTTACAAGGAAAACTGATGTAGTGGTGTATAGTTCCATACATAATAATCTTGAACTTTGTTTAAACATTTCTTTTGTCTGAAACAAATTCGTTGCAGCCTTAATGAATTTTAGGAATGCATAAATTGTTTTACGATCGTTAACCCTTTTAAAAGCTATACGTGAAAAGTTATAATTATATTGTAGTGTTCATTAAAAGTGAACCAGCATTGCTCTTTATAATACTTACACCTTTTTAATCTTATAAATTAATTACAGAAACTGCTCGTTAAAACGTTAATTACTGTGTAATATACCTTAGGAAAGGATTTTAGTATAATATCGTCGTTTCCGCCCTTTAGACGCCCACAGCACGGCATAGGCATCCCCCCAAGCTATCTACAGGAAGATAATAACACATTATGGTACGTAGAGGATACTACTTGGCCATCTTTTGAAACAATTTTGTGAGCAGTGGCAATCCTACATAATGAATGCATATGATAATAATTATGCAAGTGTGAATTAGATTCATGGTAATAGAACCCGCGACCTACAATCGCAAGTCTCAGTCCACCATTGCTTAATAAAAAAAAAGTGTAATCATTATCATCATCATATCAGCGATAGACCTTCACAGTTAGACAAAGGTCTCCCCCGTAGATTTTCAATAAGATATATCTGAATTGGTTTATATATATCGTCTTTATTTTGGTTTAGAAGTTAAGGAATATTTCCTTACTAAATATCATTTCTTTATTTTTTAACAGTAAATAACATGTTATTGGTATATGGTTACATAAGTAGATAACAAATTTTGGATTTAGAATTATTTAGCGGGGATGGATATTCATAAGTTATAGTCATGCCGTGAAGCACGAAATACGTGTCCTTTTAGTTTGGATTTGTGTTAATGTTTGTTAATTGATTTATGGAACCCCGTATAACTAATGATTTTATTGCTTATACTATTATCGGCAGTTAACTTACATTATTGCCCTTTATTATACTTATTTGGCATCGTACTAAGCTCAGTTGTTTTAAATAAGCTTTTATTATAAGTGTAATTTGAGTATGAAATATTTATATACAGTGTTAAATATGTATAAAAGTTTAATAAGGGGTATGGAGGTAGCACCAATCATTTTGTATGAAGTATTGAACCTGAAATATTTATTTTTGTGTAATAACTTCTAGCAGTATAGGTATAAAGTCTGTGCGGACAGTTAATAAACTGTAATTAATTTTTATATGTAGTTATCCGAATGCGCAGTCGAACCAATGTCACCGACGTTGGACAAAGAATTGCTCGTTTGAAGTGACAGAGGGCAGGGTACACAGGGTACGCTTGTTCAACTGGCCGTTGGAGCCGAAAGGATATTCAATACTAGCGAATACGAGGTGGTGTAGACGTAGCGTTGGTAGGCACCTCTTTAGGTAGACCGACGACATTGTAAAGGTTGCGGGAAGTCACAGGATACTGACAGTATAGGACCGTCATTGTTGCCATCTGAATTTTTAATACGATATTTTTTACTATATTATCATTACGTTATTTATTATTTAAGAAACCTTTGATTTTGCATAGGGTTTGCTGTACATTAATTGACAGCAAATGAGCTATATTTACCACACCTATAATCAATCACCTGTATAAATATTAATAACACACACTACATATTCCCATGTTGTTTCTTTCAATTTTATATAATTGTCCATGTTTTCTATATGTTTTATGTTTTAACGTTTCTATATGTTTTATGTTTTATTTTATGAAATTTTTATGTATTTTAATAGTAAAAAAGTGGCTTATGTTAAATTCTTAAGAATGTCAAATATTTACGTAAATAAGTTTTATTTAAGGAAATATTGTATCTTCTTTAAACATAAGTTATAGCTGGTCCTGATAACGACAATAAACAACAAACTGTTACAATAGAAGTTGTGTTAATTGTTAGAACAAAGAGATAAGCCCGCCGAGTATAAGCACTTGAACCGAGTGAAAACAAAATGGACGCGGGTCGAAGCCTTCTTTAATTGTTCTATTTCTTTTGTTACTTAATGTTTTGCTTGTCTGCTTAGTAAAAGTAAGATATTGACATTAAGGATAAGTAAGAAAAGGCAAAATAAAAGTTTATTTTTTCTTTAGCTTTTCCACCTCGTTGTTGTAATAAAGTCTTACTGATATGATTTTTAGCCATTATTTTAAGTCTGATAATCTCTTGACGAATTTCTTATTTACTATTGTTATTACAGCAATTTAATCAACATTTTTTAACGTTTACTTCTTAGCTCCACTGAAACAAAAAAGCAAAGTAAGTAAAATCCGAAGTCTCATAACATTTATATACAGCGGTGACACTTACAGAGTTTCTCTTTTACACTCATCTAGTTCACGAAACCTTTCGCTCCGTGAATTCAGTACCGATAAAGCTGTAAAAGACTTTTATGATGATGTTCACAGCATTAAAAAATCAGAGAAAAAGCAAGTCTTTTATACTAATGATTAAGGTCGTCATAATCGTCGTTTCAGCCCAAAGACTTCCACTGTAAGGCATAGGTTTTCCCTTAGGATGTCTATGAAAGATATACCATAATTGCTACGCTTGGAAGGAGGGTTGGCAACGCATTGTGTTACTATGGTACACAGAGGACGCTGCTGCCTATCCTCTGGAAACTTGTGTGTGAGCAGTGGCAATCCTGTATAATTAATGTGTAAAGTTTTAATTATACAAGATTGTATCACAAGAATCGAACCCACGACCCACGAACGCAAGTCACAGTCCGTTACCGCAGGGTTACTATCCTCCTATCTGATTACGAAGTAAGGCATATAATTAATCTCTTGATTTTTGCGGAATTCTGAAAATTTAGACAGGATTAGCTTGTTATTCGAAAATTATTTTTATTAAAACCTAAATAAGCAAACAGATCCTGCAATGTTATATAATTATTAGTATAATTTACTGATAAATTACATACACATTATAAATTTATACTAATTTTAAGACCATAGATGGCTGCTTGTAAGACCACTCTTTATGTAAAACAAAAATCTTTTTTAAAACACAAGTCGTTGTCTGTGGCAATATAATTACTTATATTTTTCATCTATTCAGACATTATCCTCACAAAAACATACGTAGAACCGCATTTACTATCGTCGCTATTGTTTCACTTTTTTAGATGCATGGTTGCAGCGTTTTTAATCTGGAATATACTGCAACAATTGTTTAATTTTACTACACAGTAACTAAAAATCCTGTTGCAAGGGACAATATCTGCAAATTAAACTATGTATATTATAATAAAAATATATGTTATCTTCCTCTGTGTTAAATATTTTTTGTTTTGCTTTTTTGGTAATTAATAACGTTTTTACTCTAATTTTGCTGTTGAATTCATTAACATGTAAGACAATTTCTATACAATTAATTACTATCTGGTATACATTTTTGAGATGATTTGTAGGTTTTGTTTCTCGTTACAACTTGCCGCCTGGTTGCGGAAACCAGTCCGCTAAAACAGGACAAGCAGATTTGATAAGCTTAATTCTTATACTTTCAAAAATCGAAATTTGTAATTTTTGTTTTTTTTTCTTTATGCCTTAAGAATACTTCAAGTTTTTAAAGGCATAAAGAAAAGAAAAGAGGAAAGAAGAAAATAGGACCGCACACTTCTGAGATAAAAACATCCTTTTCGTCTTATGCTTCATAATATATTAAAATATGCATCATTATTCGAGAGTACTACAAACAGCGATTTCATAGAAGAGGCTAATAAAGTCTGGTAGTATAATATATTTTATAACTTATTCAAACTCGTACCGACATTATTTAAAGTAGCAGATGAATAATTATTTTCTTTCGAGCGAAGAGACAAGTGCGGTCCTTAACATTGATTTAAAGCCACACTTGCCGCAAAACCAAATTTTCTTCTCGACACTAACATTAATTTTATTCATCTAATTTAACGCTTCTTGATTACTTGACGAATCTGAAGATAAAGTGAGACTAGAGCTCAAAACAATTTCTCAGCATTCTTAAAATTTGAATGCCCTCCAAACTTTTATTACTCGTACTGGATGATTGCGACATGTAGGTGTAAAAATTTTAAAGGGGTGAATCTATATCTAATTTGCTGTCAATTAAAGTACCCTATCTAAAAATCATTGGTTCGAAAAATTATTAAATAACATAATGATAACATAGTAACAAAAAGTGTTTACAAAATTGAGATTACTATGTGTTAAAATTAAAATAAAATGAAAATCAAACTCTTCATATCTTTATTCTGCACTTGGCGTAAGAAATATTATATCTGTATTTAACTGGAGCCTAATGCTTAATGCACTAATTTCCACTAACAATGAAAATTTAATTTAAAAATGTTCTTTAGATAGCTTTTTGTGCTACAGGTTATAAATTGTAAAGTTTTAGTAAGAATTACGCAACCGTGCCTCAAACCCATTTTCTTTATACGTATGTACTTGTATAGCTCCGGAGGGTCGGCCCTTTCGCTGTGAATCCCTCGCTGCGGATAAAGCGATTTGCTTTGTTATAAATACCTGCTGTATTTAAATAAATGTGTTCAGAAAAAAGCCTGAAAGAAAATAAATATTTGGTTAAAAATAAGCAGAGATATCTTTATGTCGTGCTCACTTACTATTTTTGTTTACAATGAACTATTTCAGGACTTGTCGAAAAATAAAATCTTTCCTTATGCGCTTAAATATTTGGATTTTTCTTTGTTTTCGTCGTAAAGTTTATAGAAAAATTTTAAATAATTTAACATAAGTGAAAAAGCCACATATATTTTACGCTAACTCTTAAAAATAAAATATTTTGGTAAGTGTTGACTGATTAGCTATTAGGATTGCTTTCGATGGTATATTTAGCTACATTTACGCATATATTAGAGGAGAAAATCCCAGATTGTTTTTTTTAATACGCTGTAAAAGTTTAGCTGCTCCGAATTTGTTAATTAAACGAGGAATAGCTTCACGAAATGACGATGTTTTACGACTGTTGCGATAGAACGACGATAATAGAAGTCACATTTAATTTAAGGTGTGCACAGACAATAATATGCAGCTGTCACGCAACGAAACTTTATGAAATATATATATATGTATATATATATAACTTAAATAATAAGATTTTTTTGTTTGGCTCAATAAAAACGATTATTAAATATTTATTTAAAGAAATTTTTATACATTATAGCGTACTGAAGTAAAAATTATTAATATAGACTAAATATTCCGTAACAAATTATTTATTGTTTTGATATATTTCATTTACACATCTAAATTGGTGTAATTTAAATTTTATAATTTAATTATATTATAGTATTTACTTTTTTAATGAATGTGAGTTAAAAATAACCAGATGTAATTGGAATAGTACGACCACTTAAGAAAGCGGAATAAGGGACATTGAGAAAAATAAAAATAGAGAATGCAGACGATAAAAAATTATTTAAGCAATATAAGTGGATCGTGGGCGGGAAAGAATTTCGATGGTAATAAGGCACTTCGTATAAAAATAAAAATGAAATACGGGAATACCGTATTCATAACAAGAATCCTTTTGGTTTAACATGATTGAAACACTAGGCTTGTTCGTCTTGTTTTTATTCGAGGGACGTCTAATATCTGTCTCTCTTTTGTACATTTCAGACGATGGTTCGCTTTTGTAAAAATTCGATGAATAAGCTGTTGTCTAAATAACAAAAGGTCATCTTATTTGAGTATCTGGTTCTTTTTTTATTACTTGTCACGTTTGTAATTTACACTGCTTATGTAATGTCATAAAAAAGGTTTTATGTCTAAAAGCAATTCAGATAAAGAAGAAAACGAGCGTGCTCATTTTTATCTCATATTGTAGGTATTTAATGTGAGAAATTCTGCGACATTATAATGCGATGTGATGGAGTTAAACTGGCGACATAAAAAGTTGGTGGATACGGGCAGAGCAAGACCGATCATTATGGCGAACTTGGTGGGAGGCCTTGTAATGGGCATCTATCTGCTAGCCGTCGTAGTGCAGCACTTTGTATTTATTTTCGAAAACTTAAAGACTTTAGTTAGTAGTATAACCAAAAATAATCCTTTTACGTTTTTTCATTTTTATTGCCGTCAAATACTTAACAGCTGTTTTTAATTTACTCTGTAAATATGTTGCTTTTTACTATTCTCACTCTATTTTTTCATTCCTTTTTAAGCAAGAACCTTTTTCGTATCTTAACAAAATTCTTAATAACAATTTTTTTATATAGATATAAATTCAGAAATTTTGGTCGGACTTTAGACAATCTTTTGTTCCGTTTACAGTACACTCTATTGACTTTCCTCTGTTTCATTTCGTGAGTAGGAAATTTTACAGAAATTGAATATAATAGGACACCGTTTAAAAAAAAACACATTACATTTATAATTGCTAAAGTTAACACTCCATTGAATTTATCCTGTAAAGGAAACGCAAACGTGAACCGAGCCAGTTAACTTAACCGCATCATTCCAATTTGTTATTGCATTTGGAGTGGAAACTTGTAACATTTCGTGGGTTTTAGCTAAGTTGTGGATTTTGTGGTAATCGCTTTTTTATTAATTGTTTTTGGGTCACGCTTTAAAGTTTTTCTCCGAATAGCAAGGTAAATATTAAAAGATTGTGACGTCATGTATATACACAGAGGACTTGTTTTTCTACGTACTAAAACATTAAGTTACTGGTTTGTGGAAGTAAGGGATTATAAAGGTCTCTCGTGCGTTCTGCGTCTTGTATTACCATCCCTTGTTTAAGGATATATTTTGCACAACTGTAATATTGTACACAAAACATTTCTGATACAATGTATCACTGGCAATCCAATAAATAAGATCAATTGGAATGACATAATACTGCCAGCATTTATTGCTGTCTAACCTCTTTCCTCACACGCACACCACTAAAGTGATGATGAAAGATAGATAGATGACAATGTTAAGTCGTCGTAAACCTTTTTGGCTTTGCTGGAAATCCAAAGAGGATGCCTATGTCCAGACGTGGACAGCCCTTGACAAATTAATATGATGATGAAGGGTTGATTATTACAATAATAATAAAACAAAAATGTGTCTTTTTTACTTCTTTACTTTTTACTTTTCTTAGATATTGAAATTTTATATGACCTGTTAGTGTATGGGAAGAGTATAATTTTTGTAACTCAGTGATTTTGTTTTACCGTCAGTTATAAAAACTACCGAATCGTTATCGCATACTGCCATAATTTAATCGGTGCTAGCCCAGGACTCAAACAGATTAGGGTGGATTGCGGAAGTGGAGCTCCTTATGCATTAAAAATATAAGTAGAATAAATTACGACAAGGCATTGTTATACGTGTTTCAGAACATCTAAGGCTATGAAGTTTCGAAGAGTGCTCGTTACAATGACTTCTTATGTCTAGGTCTTTAGCTGTAGATTAGGAGCGCGAGTTTTTCTTTTTTTATCTTTTTTCACATATTTCTATCAGAAAATTGGTATAAAAGTAACATTACCTAATCTATTCGAGTAAAAAAACGAAATGAACAAAGGTTCTTAATTTTAGAGTATTCTCTGGGCACCGTCTTACTTTAACATATTCCAACAAAAACTATTCATAACTTAACGGAGATAGTAATAAATAGTGCGAAGTGAAATTTTTTGTGCAATTTTTTTTACTTTTATCAATAATTTTGGTTAAGTTAATTCGACTTGAAGGCCGTCGACAAAATTCCCTTCGGGAATGTGTCTGTTTCTTCATTGTATCCAGACAAGGGATCACTTATGTATTATTTTTTAAAGCAGAAGTACTCATTAAATCATACAATAATTACACTAGGGAGTAATAGATTTAGAATACAAAGCTTACATAAGAAAATTAAGTAGAATATATTGTATTCATCTGTATCATTTGAATAATGAAAACGCGAGCAAGGATAAAGTTAAAAGTCGGAGAGAAAATTTGGTTGTCTGCGAATATATACGAGTATGTTTTAATAAAGCAAATGAAAGCTTTTTTGTATTATCTTTTCAGTTACATTAAAAGTCTATTTTGTAACTGCGGGAAATGAAAATTGTAAAATATAATAATTTTATATTTTATGGATTCGATTCCATACCACATGTTTTCATCAAAACAGGTTCCTGCTAGTATGTTTTTTCAGATAGATTCTAAAGATATATATTAATAAGATATATGAAGAGATAAGTCTGTTACTGTTTACTTGAAATTCTTCATAGCAAATTTTTTAAAAATATTTTAATGAATTAAAACCTGTGGAAAAACTTTCAATAACAAAAAAATATATAAATTGCCTTTCAGTCATTTCGCAAGAAAGAATAGACCAGCGATCACTCTTTAAAAAAACATTTTTCATCATTGGATCCCATGCGCCCGGCGCATATTTAGAATTTTCTATTTGTTATTTTTTATTACAGAAAACGTAGAGAAAAATAAAGCAAAAGTTCTCTAGATATTTTTATCTTATAAACTGACATTACAGAAACTTCTAAGACGTAGCTTAATATTTATTAGAATTTAATAAATACTAAATGTTTTGAAGACAAAGTATAATTTACTGTGTATATGTATAATATAAATAAACATTTAAAACATTACTTCTTTTCTTAACTTGTTGGTAATTGTATGTAAATAATCACATGAAAATTTCGTTAATGTGTATAATCCATGGCGTAGGCTGGTCTGTTTGGTTTTGTCTTATCAGACTGGTTTTCGCAACCAACTGGCATGCAAATTTATAATAATAATATAACACAATGAGATATATACTCCATTGTAAATGGATATTGTCAAAGTTATTATAAATAATATACAATGCGCAAATATATGGCGCCACACTAAAAAAAAAAGATGTTTAATCTCTTTACTATGTACATTCACACATTTTGTATCACAAACTATAATAGAACTCCATCGTACCACTAATTTTCTGTTTGTTTTTTATGCTTCTATATTTCTATTTATGCTCTTTAAGCTAGCTCCCCCGTAAGCACGACATGCATTTGTACCAAACTCGCGTAAGACCATCTCTTACGCAAGCGTTGTATTAGCGCATGCCGCTCCATCCGGTCTCAAAACACTACATACAGCCCAGTAAACACTTCACCTACGACACTCCGCGCAGGACATCTCGTCAGTCACAATAGAACAAACCACTACTCACCACACCATAACAACCGTTCTTAAGGCCGCCCGCTCCTTGACCGCGAACAGCGTGGGTGAACTGACGTCGGATCCGAATCCATCCTTGGCTTGCCTGTGGTCCTGTGTGGATACACAGCATCTACACTACACAGCTCTACTTGGGAAGAGCGGTTAAGAACGTACGAATGACATCGTACAACTGGAATGCGTCTGTCCAGCTTCTGTTTTATTTTTAAGTGTTTATCGGAACTGGGTTCATGGAGCGAAAGGGTCTGTGAAGCTGTGAAAGCATCCAGGCTAACAGCATCAAACTCCACCAAAACTAAGTCAGTATATTTCTATTATTATAGAAGCAATTTTAGTGGCTTGAAATCCGATAATAGATCCATTTATTCAGTGAATGTGTCATTTGATTTCGATGAACAATGCTCGGTACGTGGAATTGCAATTAAGTTTACACTTGCTTTCGCTGTAGCTAATGGACGCGTGTCATTCATGACTATCCATTAGGTTCCAATAGAACGATACATTACAGTTTAATCGGAACGGCGTTATTGAATAGGAATGGATAGCTTAAATTCATCATTTACTTCGTCAATAACAAAATGTTTAGCAGTTTCTGTAGTTTCAATGCAGCCTTTGAACCTGAATTTTACGAAATCAGGTCCTGGGATACAAAGGTCAAATTAATATAATTGCCATTTGATGTATTAAATGTTATGCTGTTAGCCGGTCTAGGCTTTGTGCAGCTTCATCGAAATTGAGCCCGTGGAAACAGAGGTCCACGGACTAAAAATTTTACGCGGGGAATCGTACCCAAGTTACGACGAAGACTTCCACACGCGGAGACCTATAACCATGTAGGTGTATAGTGTAGTGAGTGGGGTGTAGTGTGTGTAGGACGAAGCGAGGACTACTCGGCGGTCGGGAGAGACACATGCCTCTCCGGACCGCTCTCGCTTGAACGCGGAAGCGGTCGCCGTGTCATGTGTAGGTGAGCAGTGCATCGGGACCGCCGGGGCTTCATGTGAGGCGTGTATCCTGGTGTTGAGACGGGGGAGTGGATATTATTTAAATTTCGCTTTAAGGGCGGCGAGAAGGGCCGAGTGCTCCGTAATACAGAGAAAGCGCTCCGAGGGACCGGAGGCTTTGCGGATTTTTGCGGCGAGGATGCAGACCTCGTCGAAGTCTACATTGGCGAGGTATAGCGCGAGGGCTTTGAGTTCATCGGCAGGCGAAGGGAACTCTGTTTGAGATTTGGTAGGTTTCGGTTGCTCGTAAGCACCTGATGGGGCAGTAGAGAGGGTGGCAGGCTTGCTTCTCGGTTAGAGGGAGAAGAGGTTACGAAGTGGGCTTCGAAACTATCTCCGCAGGAGCTGAGGATGTTGGTTTGGGAGGGCGGGAGGTCAAGGGGTGGCTTTCGCGGCGTTTTTTAGGCGCCTTGAGACAACCCCTGTAGTTGGCGGGGTGGCCTTCGGTCTTACAGAGGACACACGCGGGTGTTGTCTCTGTGCCTGCGGGACGGGGACAGTCTGCAGTCCCGTGCTCCTCTAGGCACTTGACGCACCGGTGGTTAATCGCGGCGTTGCACCTGAATTTGTTTTGAAAACTTGGGTAGCATAGAGTTTTAATTATTTTCTCGAACTTAAAAATGTATAACTTCTTATAAAGCTATGTTTATATGAGAAGATTAAGCCATTTTAGTAAAATCTCGTAGCTATTCATTTTACCGTTTTTTTTATCAGCTTATCACAGACAACCCATTGCTAGCCCAACACGTATAATTCAAATAATAACATACTTTTAGAGAAGACATTCCTGTCATTAGTTTTTTTTCGTCCATGTCCATGAAGTTCAGATTGTTTAAGATAACAGTACTATGATTGTGAGTTAACCTATGTACTAAAACTGTTTTTAAGACTAAACGTATTACATTGTGGCAACCGTGATACTCTACGTCATCTAGCGGAGTTGCCGTGAACGAGGTCGGGTGCAAAGCGCAGAGCCGTGTGCGCAGACGGGGAGCATCGAGGATGTCGGTTCCCGCAAGCAGCGATGACGTAGATGCTCGCAAACATCAATCGTCGTAGTGAGAGCTCGAGCACGGCGGCGAAGGCGTGTGTTTGTTTGTTTATTTCTTTACCGCGTGACCTATTAAAAATTGTCTGGCATGCCCAATAAACATATTCACAATAGTCCTATCGCTATCCTACAATATAATTATGATCACGTTAGTCGATAGACACCTCTTGCAATTTATAAGGCTTCCCCAAATATTGCAGCTATGATCGGTCGAGGGCTGCCCATATTCAGTGACTGCACGACCTTAACTATGTTGTCGGTACACCTAGTTTGAAGCCTATCCACGCCACATCTATCGGCTGGTGGTTGCCGCTCGAAAACCTTCGGCCTCCATGGCCACCGGGTGCATGACTGATGTGCCCCGCGCTCTGTCAATTCAAACTATCAATTCTTCGAGACACGCCCGCGATCTTAGTTCTTCTGCGGAACTCCTTGTTTCTGATTCTATTTCGGAATAGAAATGTCAGCATGAATATCAGACAATATTATATAACAAGTATTTTATTAGGCGATAACGGACCTTTTCAACATTTATTATTTTATCGAAATCAGGAATTGCAGGTCCGAAATTGTCGAGCTTGCGAATTGCATACGCTGCTACTACACGCGGAAATACATTGGTAAATGTTGACCGAGTTCAATTTTGCAAAGAACTAACATTTCGTAACTTTTCTTTTTATATTTTAAACTTTTGCAACCGTCCTGAAACGGTAACAGAGTAAAGCACTGTTTTCAAAAATTGTACCAAATATTAAAAATACATTGTCTGTGACGTTTATTTTGTTATTGTTATAATTTTAACAATGTTATTTCGTAGGAGCTGTATAAATTTTATTATTTGATCGTAATAAATTTTCGGCGTAGCACTCAATCTGATTAAGGCAACATTGTGTACAAAGGTAAAATAACAATAAATTACTTTGTCTGTTCTACTTACATTGTAGCGATATATACATGAACAAATATCTTGTACAGGTAACATTAAAAACGTTTAATTAAAGTACTTCAATAAAGTATACTTGTAATGTTAAAGGTCAAAGCAGCATCAACGATTAAGGAAAATACAGGTACTAAACTTAATACCATTGAATACGACATATTTTTGGCGACGAAAGGTCACTCACTGATTTATTATACACAAACTTTATTTTTAATATTTAAGTTATTATTTCGACCACGCGATGAGACTGAAAACACTTTTAAAACGATTAAATAATAGTTGGGTTTGTGTACTTATTTTCCAACCAGAATAAAATACTTATTGTCTCTTTTAGAACTTGAATTCAGTACTAAATGTTATTTTTTTTGTCACTGCTACTGCCTCTGCGGCACAGGCCTTGCCTAGTGTTGGGAGCAACAGAACTCACGTTGGCACTCATTATTATAACTGTAAACTTAATTTTTATGATGTAATGTGGTTTTATACTATAGATATAAATAAATAAATAAATGAATTAAAAATATATCCAAAATAAAATTAACATCTGTTACTGTATAATTTTCATGCACATTTATTTTTTGTACAATTGTATATAGTTTTTGTACAAATTATTCTTTGAAATAAATAATTTTGTTGATATTATGAGTTCATTGAGCTCTCGATCTCGGCAGTAGACGGGCCACGTAGTGTTAAGAACAAACGAACGCAAGTGTTTTAGGGTTCTTGAGTGGAGGCCACGGCAGGTCCGTGCAAGCGCAAGGTAGGACGTTCACCTAAAAGGTGAACAGATGACGTTGTCAAGATCGTCGCAAGAATTTAGATGTAGACCGCATCAATGGGGGAAGCCTATGAACTAGATCCTGCGGCTGAAACGATGATGATGATAAAGTACTTTGCCTACGATCAAAGGCAAATAAACAATAGAAGCAAAGCTTCAAATGTCGCTCTTGTATACGATGCGGTTTTACAACATCTAACTTCTTAATAGTTACTTTCAATTATACACAAGTTCTTGGACAAACATTTTGTTTTATTGTTTATATCTATAATATAAAAAGCTACGGAGTTAATATTAACATTCAGATGAGCTCGACCAAATTGTAGTACCTTAAGTACAAAAATGACAAACCCAAGGAATGTAATACAACAATATTTGAAATAAAAGATTATTCATACTATAATATAATGAACGAAATAATCGTGTAACACTTTAATCGTTTTTATACAAATTTTTAATAATGTTTATAACTATTAAAATTATTTAGCAATGGGTTTTATATGTGTCGTCCCCAGATATATGTAGATTAGAAATATCTAAATTTCTATAACTGTTCTGCTGTAAAATCTTAAATCCATGTCAAAATTAATTAAAAAAATAAGTTTCAAGCTTCCGATAAAATTCTAACCAATTTGTTATCGTTTATGTTAATGAAGAGAAACGCTTTAGGAGAGTAAAATAACTTTGATGCTGCTAATTGTAATTGAATTAAAAGTAATTATCAAAGCAGAAGGAACAGTTGCTAACAAGATTTGCAGTGACTCTATTTTATGTCTTCATTGCGTCGTATTTTTTTTAAATTTAGATTACGATCTGGTAGACATTTTAATCTGGATTAAATGTTAAAATTAAAAGAAGATTTCAATTTTGATACTATTTACTATACAAAAATGTGAATTTACGAAATAATAATCAACGGAAAGTTTATTGTCTACATCGTACTGACTATAATTGTGTCGTTATGTCGTTTTGATTTTATCGCTAAAATATGACCTGTAAAATAAAATACTAGTAACTCTTGTCTGCCCCATTCACAAGCGTGGGTATCGAGATAGAATTGCCTTGTTTTTTTTTTGAAGAGCTTGAAAGGCTTGTATTTGTTGTAAGCATTTTTGTTTTATATGGGACAGTAAAAAAATATTTAATATTATTAATAGCTCGGAGGCAACCAGAGAATCTAGATATGCAGGTTTTCGTAGGAAAAGTAGCGGGAAAAAGACCAAGGGGGCGATCACCAACCCGATAGGCAGACTCTGTGCGGGTGTTGACGCGCTTTACGGTGACGGAAACGTTCAGAAAGGTAGGTCAAAGTGATACGAGGAGGAAAATTGTCGAATCCTCAACCAAGGATTCCCAAGAAGGGCGCGACTTATAGCAATGAAGATAAATTACCAAGAAAAGGAAGAAGACGTCATTACCCAAAATTAGATGAAATCATGATAATTCAATGGAGTAAAGTTACTCCATTGGGTTTAGGTATATTGATATTATTTTATTGTACATATTATTATGTTATTACAGAAACAGTAACAATACAGAAGTGCAACTGGAGGTTTTATGGTAATCCGCAATTTGTTATAGACCATCTTTGGATGGATTGAACAAAATCTATATTTAAAAAAAAACGTTGAGCGATTGCTATATAAAAAAAGAAATAAGTTATGTATTGAAAAAATTAAACGAAAGTGTTTAATATACTGTATAATGTATAAAATTTTTATTACAATGAAATTTATTATCATAAATTGTTAGAAGAAACCAGCGTAGCTTAAAGAATTGTTTGTCTGAAGTGGCAGTGGGCGGGGTAAATCGCTTGTGTAACTGATGCTCGTTTTGATCCAAAGGTTCTTGAGTGGCCAGCACGAGCCGGCGTAGATACGGCGCAGGTAGACTAAAATCGGGAAGTGCAAAATTGGTATTCTTTAACAGGGGTTGTTCGAAGTGAGTATACGCAATCCGTCTAGAACCCGCCAGATTTGAAAATAGTAACGATGGAGACATAGCCAATAAAAACCAGACGATTGAGTAACGTAATTACTTTAATTTATTGTTAAATTATTTAACTTTAAACTTGTTTTATTTATTTAATAATTTCCCGTCCATGGCGGAACCAAATAAAATCTCAATAACATAGACACTAAATAGTTGAATACATAAATACATCGGAATTCAAAAGTATTAGAGGCAAGAAATAAGAAAAACACATCTTTGAGTAGAAAATGATGACGTATAAAATTATGTCGCAATACAGTAAGTGATTAATTTTAAAAACTATCACGGTATGTTCGAAACAGACAGTACGCTTTAGATAAATTAAAGTTAAATTTGCTTGCAAATTCGTACACCGCTATCGTAAAGACAAATTAAATGGACGAGGGTCACCGTTGCGGTTGGCAGATACTATGTTTGAGAGAATTTTGTAATTCAGAACAATTTGTCGTCCTTTCTACAGAAACCACTGGAATACAATCGAATCTCGAAATACAATTTACCTTCGACATTTAAAAGGCCTAAATTATGTACTTACTATATTATTATTTATTTGTTTAATTTTTAATTCTAGTTTCAAAAACAGACGCAGAAAAAATTGAAATCCGAAAAAGTAAATCGATAGCTTAACCAATACATTGATTTGTTTGCATACTTCCGTATAGTAATAGTTTAATGCTATATACGAGTATACACGAACTTAAATTTTACAAGCAAGCGACGTTGCTACCTGCCTGTATGTCTTACACATTTATCAAGGGAGTGGATTTGCATTTTATAATCTAATGGCTTCTACCAACGTGTCAACATATGACGAGTACTCTCACTATACTTTGTCATACATCTATGTCAAAAAATTATTTTATTAATCTGTTATGACTAAGGTTATTAGTAAAAAAAATATAAACTAGCTGTTGTAGATTTTATGATATTATATCGTGGAGTTTTAAATAACCATATTCATTTTATAATTATCTTCAAAGCACATCTTTTAAAAAGATGTCTACACATTTCGTGTTATTTTTCTTTTCGATTATAGTGCAATCGCAGAGGTTTTTTGGGACGTCTCAAAACGCATATGAGTTTTAATGTGAAAATCAAGTTCAGTAATCAGTTTCGGCTGTTCGTACAAGCCGTGTCGTTTATAATGTTGATAAAGCATACGTATATTTATGTCAACGTTAAATGTTAATTAGTACTTTATCTAGCCCTAAAATTATTTACACCGACGCGTATTCAGCCGAACTTTCAATGTCTACCCAAGTCTTGCCAGATAGAACAATAGCTGTGTCATCTACATAAGAGAAAATACAACCCAAGTTGATTTAATCCAGCCTTATTCTAGTCTAGTTATTTATTTAGAACTTTGGTTCATGGTGATTTATTTGAGCGTTTTTTTTATTTTGTTTCTGTGGTATGTATTGTGAGCAATAAATTTATCATTATTATTATTTTCATATTAAAAAGGCTGTATATAAAAGGAACAATGTTGCAGAATTCTCCCTTGTGGTACATAAAACGTATAATTCCCTGAGAGCTTTTGTAAACGATTCAGTACCGATTAGCTTAATTGGACGACGGTTCCAGATGTCCTGGCTTATTATGTATTGTGACTAAGAACTGCTTTCTATCAATATTGAGTTCATGTAACAATGAAATTCAAACGATCATAGTCAACGTCGTAAGTTCGCTAATAAGGTCTTTGAATTGTTCGCAGCAATTTAAATTATAGTGAAAAGACAATTGTCATTGGCGATGCTTAAGTTCGACGGTAATGCCAACCAGCGAATAGAGATACATAAATATTAACTTTATAGTGCAGTTAAGCTGTGATGAAAAATTTTCTGTCAGCCAGTCAGATCAGGTCAGCTAGTCAAGTTATGCCAAAATGAATGTTCATTACTCTGCCGCTGCCATTATTCGCTACAACCTTCTGATTATTATCTCTGGGAATATCACAATCTTTGCCAATAAATTACAAAAATTGGATCGACCTTTTGAGGTACTGCCCGCAAAATAGGAATAACTATTTGCATGAGGTGTTATCTCACATCTTTGATATTTAATGAAATAAATTTATTTATTTATTTATTGAAGTAGAACCGTCAAAAGTGGTGACAACCATTAATATATACCAACAAATATGAATTGTGAACGAATATCATGGGGATATTAAAGGTAGCTACATCTACCATTTGTGATACTTGTTAGCACTAGGTTTTATTAAAAACAAAAGCA
Source organism: Battus philenor (assembly GCF_028537555.1). Classification (NCBI taxonomy): domain Eukaryota; kingdom Metazoa; phylum Arthropoda; class Insecta; order Lepidoptera; family Papilionidae; genus Battus; species Battus philenor. Next base: position 7,268,653 of record NW_027181704.1, read on the forward strand.
AGATAAACTTTATTTAAAATATTAGGTAAGTGGAAATATAAAAATAAATAAATTAATCGGTTTACAACGAAAAGATTTCAAACAATTTTTCGAACGAAGGCCAGCAGCGTCCTCTGTATACCATAATATCACACTACGATCGCCAACTCGCCTGTAAAACGTTGCGATTAAGGTATACCCTCCCATAAATGTTTTTGGGGGAGACCTATGTCTTGTAGTAGGCATCTATAGGCTGCAACGACGATGAAAACTAAAATTAACTATAATAATATATTCTTATACAACACACAATAATTACAATTATTCAACTTTTTAAAACACAAACACACAAAAACACTAAAAATACTATATTTATCATTAATGTACACACAATTAAAATTCTTAATGATTACGAAAGGAATTGTATCCGTGTATGCGTATGTTTGTTTGTGCGTCAATGCGAAACAAATAAAATACAATAAAACTCTATTCTTGATCGCTATACCTCAAAATATTACAGATTCGCCTAATTCAAATTTCTTTTCCTTTTTATCTTAGAAAGATAAAAGTCATACTTTGGTAAAGGCATATTAATCTATATGTGTTCATTACATTAAAAGGTGAAACGAAACATCTCTCGAGAAGACCGAAAAATTCTCGTATTTTTGTCGCGAGTTGGATTAGGTCTGAAAGGTTCGTTTCATTGCTTATTATTAGTCTTGACGAATATTACACAAAATGTTGTACTTTGGAAATAAATTTTATCTAGTATATGTATGTGTGTAATTTATATTACTTCTGAACCTTGCAGTGGATTGGCAACTTGGAGTAGCAGTGGGTCGGCCAAATAGCGCGCAAAACGGATATACGCTGGAGCCTTAAGATATTTAAATAAAGTCGAAGGGTCAGCAAGCGCAGTGTAGAACCTCCGCTCACAAGATGAGCAGACGTTCTCCTTATGAACGCCGGCAGGCGATGGTTGCAGGCCACTTCCAACCGGCCTTGTTGAAAAGATATCTGTTGCAAGCCTAATCCATAAATATAGGGAAGGCTTGCAGCAGAAGACATGCTATGGCCAAAGTGATAATGATAATGATGACATTTAAATTAGCGTCCAAGCTCGTTGTGTACATGTTTACATTTACATATATACATGTTTATTGTAAAAAAAGGTATTTGTTATAATAATAAAAGAACTTTTTGCGTTTCCTATAAAAGTACAAATAAACGTGACCGCGTATAATTGGGTAATTTGCTATAACTATTTTTCGGGTTATGCTATTTTTTTCATCTTGAGTACGTATGTAATGCATTTTGTAAATATTTATTTAATAAAATATTTTTTAAGGTTCTCCTATGGATATATATAAATATTTATGTCTGCATTATATAATGTGTTCTTACTTTAGTGAAACAAGTATTAATATATTTATGATTACAAAAATAATAATTGAAAATTTTTTATTGGACATGTTACATTAATTTAATAGCATTGGGAAAAAAAGTTTATTAAAATGTTATAGCGAACTATATTATTATTTTTACTTTTATTACAGTAATAGATAAAACACAAATCGATTAATAATAGCTATTCCTACTAAGCGAATAATATAGTAACTACTTTGAACAAACTTATACCATACTTAACGAAATAAACGAATAACTTAGTTGCAAGGTTTTGCAGTGGCGTAGCTATGGTATTTGAGGCCTGGGGCAGATTGGGGCTTGGTGCCCCCCCCCCCCCCTAAAGAGTCTAAATAATTTCAAAATTCAGAACTGAATGTATTTAACATATATTTTTTTTGGTTTAAAATAATAATAAATATATATAAAATAAAATTAGATCTTAATAAAATTTATTGGGAAAATTTATAAACGAACATTCCTCGCTTTTTGGCCAGCAAAATCATTAATCACGTTTTTAAATCAATAGTGTCGACTAGTTCATGTTCTATTGACATTATTGCAAGATTATTTAATCTATTTATCATTAAATAATCTTGCAATAATGTAATAATTTATTATTTTGTCATTTAGGGCCCTTTTAAAAAACACTTAGTGTTTTGCGAATGAAAGGATTAAACACTGTGTGTATTATAATTTGTAACTGTTAATTTTTTTTTAATGTTCATATTATTTAACAACTTTTTTAGCACAAAAATAGTAAAATTCGATATTCTTTTTATGTTATTTACTTTAATTTATGGTTTTCATTTTTCTTTTACCATTTCATTATTCATCATTCAAAAAAATTTTTTTTCAAAAAAATTATTTTCAACTTTGGTACCCCCCCTACTTGTGGTGCCTGGTGCGGCCGCCCCGCTCGCCACCCCCTAGCTACGCCACTGAGGTTTTGCTGTCTCTGGTTGAAAAAAAATAAATTAGAATATATTTTATTTCAATAGGCACTTAAGAATCAATATTCTAATTAACTCGAGTCAATTAACATCATATAAAGTTAAGAATTAATGAAGTAATAAATTTTCCTTACATACCATCGCATAAATAAAGCACATGATGTCATGATAACGCAATGATAAATGCAATCAGCGTTATAAACAAACCAACCTAGATATTTTTGTTGGTATTATGGAATTTTGAATAATACTTTCCAGAGAAATATTAAAGTACCACAGGTTTATAAACTTGAGATTAATGCAAGAGAATAATAATATGAAAAGGTGTAAGAGTGAAATCACAAATATCAATTCTGAAGCTAATAAAAAATCAATATATTCTTGTAAACACGGCTCTGATGAAGAAAAACAATTTTCGAATCAAATTTTTGTATTCAGGTTACGATTTGTATGCTCTGATTATGCATACAGTACGTACACAATTATGTAAAAGAGAATAACGAGAGTATCCGTTTAAATTGGAACTGATCAAATTAAAACACGAAACGAACGATTCAGAAACCTTTATTTAATCCTCGCGTCCTGTTTCACTAATCAACGAGTTCTATGAAACGTTGTTTGTTTTTTTTAATCTTTACTGATCTCGTTTTATGTGAATATTGAAGCGCAAATATTAAAACAATGTTTTCTTTTACTAAAAATACAAAATATACAGATAATTTGAAAATGAGAAATCATTAGATTTGATTTTTTTTGCTATCAATACTTTTACTTTATTGCTACCACAGTTTTTATATAATTAAAAAAAATATTATAAACTAAGTTAATAACTGGTCTCATTTCTTTACAATTCTTAAATAATGAAGAAATCTCGACAAAAAATCATTTAAACACATTGTCTAATGTCATAACTAATATTTATTCATGATCATATCTGTAATTTTCTACGGAATCTGTTGGCATCTAGTCCTCTTAATGTTTTTATTGTTATTTTATACACGTTAAATGAAGGATATAAACTTATTAATATTAAGGAAAACATTTCATTCATACTCGGTGATATTCGCTGCTTCTAACTTTTGCTTCAGCTTAATAAAACTTTTAAGCCAGTGATCATCTGTTTTTGAAACAATGGATGAACTAACATAAAGCAAAAGTTATGAAACAAAGTCATGCAAATTATTAAATCTGAGCATTAAGAGATGTTAGAGCATACTTATCTGACAAGAACATCTATGATTTTATTTGAAAATGTCGAAATATTTTACAATGTTAATAATTTTACAATTGTTATAGCAATATTTAGAGCAAAATAAATCACTATTTAATTTTCACAGGAGCTTGGTATGGTAGGTATAATGGTACATGAATATGTCGGATGTGATAATAAAAAAATATGTCAATAACAATAATGCCTTATAAATAAGTATAATAAAGTAATATTTTCTTAAAAGAAACTTAACTACATCGATGTTAACTAAGTATATAGATATAATATGATGTAAAATTGACAACGAGAACTGTTGTATTGCCTTGTCGTTAAGGAGGATGTAACGTTAGAGGTATCTAACTGTAGCGATCTTTATGAAACATTAATGTATCAATGATGTTTTTTATCATGGGTTTATAAAGACTGTCTTTTCCAAGTCAGCCTTATCGAGTTTAGAGTCGAAAAAGAAAGTCACGAGTGATTTTTGAATATAAATATATTTCCCCTATGATTCTTTAGAATAATCTAAAAGAAGCTGTTTTAGTTACGTTTATTTATTTATTGGCGTGAAAAGAAATCACATATAATATGCAAAAAATAAAGTACGAAAGGCGGTCTCATAGTAAAACACGATTTCTTCAAAACAGTCATTGGTTTACTTTACTCATCACTGTCTCATAAAGGTTCATATATTTTGAGTTTTCTTGCTTGTTCCTTACTTTTTTATTGTCAATAGTATAAAAGCTCTATTAAAAATAACCCTGGTTAAAATTATGTTCTAAGTTGCTGCTATTAATCTGGCCTATTTAATTTTTGCATGCAATTAGGAGTGTGTTAATTTTATAAAGTAAATTTAAGAGAGTTTCTGTGTTCAGCTTAACAAAATCAGCGCATTTTAAAGGTCGGTCGGTGGCGGATACGTAGATACCTCTATAAAATAGAGACATGAATGTATTATGATATGATATGGTATGATCAAGAATGTATTATAGTCTGTTAAAACACTAACTAGGCATTTCCTTTCTTTTCCAATGTCATTTTATTCGATGCTTTACTTCGATGCTTTATTTTGAATATCAAAAAAATTGGATTCTAGAATGTATCTAATTTATATTTCTATTAGGAGATTTCCTCTATAAATGGTATAATGATAGATTTATAACTTTGAAATTACACAATTATTTCTATTAATGTGTTCGTAAATGCTTTATTGAGTGTAAATTTTCAAGCAGTGCTAGTTAAAACTAACCAGAGGAAGGAAAAGAAAGTTTGAGAAACAACACTTAAGTACCTTTAGTGTGGTATCGATACAGGTCAGGACGACAACAAAGTTTGTAACTTAAGGTGACAAACAAAGTTAAGCTTAGAAGGAAGCGAACAGCAGTGCTATTGTATGTGGGCCAAGGAAACTTTAGAGCACTGTCATAAATCGTGAAACTTATTTTTATGAAAGTTGGGCGTAAAATACTATTTATATTCTCGTCTTATAAAACTGGTACTATGTAATATGATATTTTTAAATCAATTTAGTTATTACATCATTACATATACACCATGTAAACTTTGATTACTGATCATCATGAGCTATGAATGTAATTAGTCTGTTAGAATTATGAGTAGAAAAGTAGCATAATAAAAAACCGAGTAAGTTTATTATGGGCTCTTCTCTGATCGGGTCGCTTTTGAACCTTTCTAGTCTTAAAATGATAATAACATTGAACTGGATGCCTTTGCGGGGGAGTTTAATGTTATTCTAGTTTTAATCAAATTGGGCTCTGGTGGCATTCTTATCTTTAATTACACATGTGGTTATTGTTACCTTATGTGGATAATAAGATAGACAATTATTTTGCTACGATGTCTTGTGCTGCCCGCATCTAGAGGCTTAACTATGTCGACAGACCACCTAAGGCTTTCAACGCTGGGCCTATCGGCTGGTGATCGCCACTCGAGAACCCTTCGACCTTATAGTCCATTCGTTGCACAAGGGTTGTGGCCCGCTCGCTGCACTTCAGACGAGCTAGGTTCTTCTTCAGATCTCCTCATTTCTATTTTGATCTAGCAGCAAAACTCCGAGTAGAGCTTTCCGTTGCTCTATGGGTCACCTTGAGCCTTTTTAAGGGACCCTTTGTAGGCGACCACGGCTTGGATCCGTGTGTCGTCACAATACCAAAAATTATCTTTGTCTGTATACAATTTTTATCTATCGCATGAGAAAATGCTTTAGCCATTTTTACTTATAAAAATTACGTACATTTCCTATACAATTCAATCAACATTTCGTTCTGTAATCTATGTTATACGAAGGTGAATCATGAAATCGGGTACGAGGATTTAGAATAAATTCTCCACTACAATATAAATCTCGTCAGCATAAATTTTCTTTATGATTGTACAAACTTATATATGCATAACGTATATCCTCTATATACGGGATTATTTGTAGTGTTATATTATGCATGAAGTAGGTGCTTATATATACAAAAAACAGGTATTTTAAAACAGTCTATTCTAGACGGATTTTCACGTACTAAAAGTAAAATAGTAATAATTTTTCTAAATCTAGTAAAATTATACTAACTAATGTTTCTAGGAAGCATTATCAAGCGTCTTTCGACGACTTTAATATGCCTTCACCCTCTGAGAACGACCTACGTTGTACTTGCTATTTCATTGTCTCTACTCAAGGGGCTTAAGGCCTCACCTATATGGCACACTATATGGCCTATCTACTGACACTTCAATTTACCAACCAGGTAGACAACATCGGGTACTTTCTTCATCTACGGATCTCCTCACTCCTGATCATTTCAACTATAAGTGTAGTAATGCAAAGTATAACTATACTATAATAGACTACCATTTTATTTTTGCACGTTTGTATTTGTTATATATTGTGCATTATTTTTACTGAGACGGCGTAGTGCTAGGGTAAAAATTGTCATTTTTAAAATATAATGTCCACATTTTCGTTGTTCCAACGCGATGATTAAACATTTAAAACTATATACAATTTTATGTTACAACAAATATCTTGTTCTGTGTAGGTGTAGCGTGAATGCTACCTACGCTTTCAGAAAACGCCAACGTAATACTTCTAACGGTATCCTAATGACTTCATGTTTCCATTTCGTTAAATTTAGGAGCACCCGCTTAGGTATTTTGCAAAGTCAGAACTTCTACTTATATTTACAGAGAATGTAAATTGCGATTACTAATTTTAGTTTTGTGTTATACATGTGTGCTTTAAGTTATATAGGGTGATCGATTATATGTGTAAACGCTTTAAGTTGGGGAATGTAAAGCTCACATACCGCCATTGATGTCACACCTTATCCAAAAGTAATGGTTTCCTAAAAATATTTTACAAAATAATGATAATCTAGTATCAAAAATCGTTTTGAAAATTTGGATCACTGGATGTTAAATTGTTTATTGTTTACTATCTCTCCCTGCAGCCTTGATACTGTCAGAAGTGATCAGACCGTCGCATTCCAGTAGTAAATATAAATTTATGTGACATTTCTGTGTGTGTGGAAATAGGTGTAAAATGTTTAAAGTTTTTATTAACAATGGGCTACACATTCACGCCTGAAGTCTTTATACTTATAACCAATTATTTTGTATACCATCAATAAACATTGACATTGCTTTACTCTCGCTGTCTAAAGAAGCGCGATCCAATTCGCATTAAGAACGCGGTACTGTGAATCTAGACGCGGCCGCGGGCCATTCGTACCATAAAAAGGTTACACCTATAAAAATCACGAAACATGACTCAGCTGTAATTTAGTAAACTGGGCTTTTTATGTCTTTTATTCACTGTTGTAAGGTACTCTTATCTACTCTTACTCATTTTCCATTGTTAAATAAGTAATCGATCGTAAAAGTTATAGTTGCTTTCAGAAAGCGAGAATCACTCAGTTCTATAACATGAAAAATGTATGAGGTATGAAAAATATAAGATCGAGTTTTGTTACCAAGCGGGTTTGTGAAATAAAAGACAGGCGAGAGTTGCTCTATTCTGTTTTCTATTACCGTGTATCTTACGTTTTACCTCTTTAACATATTTTTTTATCCTAGTAAAAGTTGATTTACGCGATACAAAAACTCTTTTTATTAATTTTTAAAAAAAGAAGATAAAAATACTTTACAATCCTTTTCTAGCATTGAAGAATTTTTATTCGAACAAAATGTGTGGAACTTTGTATATAAACTTATTAATATTATATTTCATTTAAAAAGCGCCACTATTGAGTTTCTGGCTGGCTCGTTTCAGCAGATCAGCATTCCGTGTCGGTGGCAGAATACTACTTATAATGTTGAAATATTTGACGATTTATAAAATGTGCGCAAAAATCTATTTGAATAAAGATATTTTGAATTGTAATTTGAACACAAATCCACGCGATGATATTATTATGGTTGGTACGCATCACTCACTCAATTGCGGAAAGTTTCATAGTTTTACAATGTCTTTCAGATTTGTTTACAGCTGCTCCGGTCCTTGTATCGATTAAGGTTATTGCAGATGTACGCCAACCATACATTGTTGTATAATATAGGGTGATTGGTCATGGGTGTTAAAGCTTTAAAGGTATGAATATGTAGCTCATTTGTCAGCAAAAAGGTTTAAAGGTTTTACATCTATTTTTAATCATCTTGTATAGTGATCACTCTGAAATATGTTATATTAATTTATTTTTTCTATTGGCATGCGACAGGCCAATTACTTGTGGCAGTACAAAGAATGCAGAAACAGATAGTGAAAAATAATTCATTTTTATAATTACTTATTGTTCGGGAAACGATTGTTTTTTGGATAAGGTGTACTTTTCACGCTTTCAGAGTTTTTACACCTATAAGCAATAATTCTGTTAGTCTTTATATAACGAAACCTTCTCAACAATTTATGTTATCAGGTTAAAGTCTATAATTAGGAAAATATTGTAAGAAAAATACATCAAACGGTAACGTGTAAACTGGTGTTTTTTTAGATTTGATAGTGTTTACGGTAAAGGGGTTTCTAAAGATCAGTAACAAGCTTCGGTTGTGAATATTTTTAATTAACTATTTGATCTACGCTCTATTAAGTTCATCTCAGTCTTTTTGATGAAAGGTCGCATGTCTTTAATTAACCGGGCAACACGGTTATTTTTAAATCGTTATAGCTGTGCGATTGCCTTTGATTAATGTTAACGATTTGAATAATGATCGTCCAAGGGTTAAAAAGGTCAGGAAGTGTCCTTTGAGCAAAGATTTAAAAGAAGTATGATGCCTTTTATCAATCAGTGTTTTATTTAGGCGCTCTTTACAAGAAAGCAGGGGAAAGCCGTAACTTAACATTTATTATTAGACTTTTTAATGTCATCTCTCTATTAAATGTGCACCGTTTAAATTTGGTAAAATATTTTGAATAATTTTCAATACAATTAGCATAGTAATAGTCCATCTAAATTTTTTTTAGAAAATAGATATAGTTTTTGTGTTGAATTTTTTTTATCAATACTTTTCATCATGTTCAAAATGATTGGTTATAGGTATAAGAGCTTTAAATGTGTTAATGAATAGCACTGTGCGGTCAATTAATGTACACCTAATCCAAAAATCAGTGGTTTCAGGAATGGTACCGGAAAATGGAAAGGTAACGAAATGATAATATAGTACGAAAATGCGTTTTCGAAATTCCGATTAGCATATATTGAAATTAATTACTGTTTATTGTCTGTCGAATTCCAATTTTAAAGTTTTTTGTTGTGTCCTAATCAGCTACACATTCACCTCTTTAAAGTCTTTACATCTGTAACGAATCATCCTGTATTAGTTAGTTATGTTATCATCAGAGGTTTCTTTCGAGGAGTAAACATTTAGTGGCAAGAGATTGCAAGTTAAAATGTAGGTCGCGGGTTCGATTTTCTGAATATTGCATATTTGTTTTACATTATGTAAAATCATAAACGTTGGAAGAAAAACACTTTTGAGAAAACGATGTGACCTAGGACGAAAATTACAAGAGATTTGTGACATTCATTAATTTCTAATAAACCCGCGTGGTGGTTTGTGAAAGGAGTCCCAAACGAAACCGAAATTAGTTTAAAAAGAATTAGTATTATCAGTTTTGTTTTAATTACGGCTATATTAAATTATCATGAAACAGAATATAAGAATTGGGATCATATTCTATTGTAATTTGTTTTATTCACTGTAATAAAATTTGGCTATAGCACCATCTCGTAGAAAAGAAGTAAAGTTCAAAGAAAAGTAAGCTGTTAAAATATAATGTCAATGTAGGGTTTCAGTTACAATATTTATGACTAGATGGCGCCAAAATAGATTACGATTAACAGATTATAAGGATTATAACGTTGCTGATAAACTTTAAAGTTTCAAGAGATGGCGCTTTTTCCAATTTGATGAAATAAACTAGGTTATTCCAAAATTGGGTCATGTAAAGAGAACTCAATTATCATGTAAAGATCTACTTAGTAATATTTTTTCCCTTCGTTATATAAAAAGTGTATTTAAAAATATATACGTATTTATTATCGTTAAATTTTTTTATAATCAGTCAGGTTCTAGTCCAAAAACGATTTTCCTTTTCTCTTATAACATGTAGAGTTAGCTTTATCAAAATTACAAATATGAAATGGAACTGGAGGTTGGCTATTACTAAACCAATTTTTTACTTAATACAACTTTTTATAAATGTACCTCTTTATTGTTAAAAAGGCTTTTTTTAATTTACTGTGCCTAAAAGTATTTTTTAAAAAAGCAAAAACCCATGTTGGTTATCCACAAAAAGTAAGGGAACAACTGTCAATCTCTTGGGCATGTCATGAAAGCCGAGCGCATAATTTTTGGTCTATTTGGTTAGAATATGCTGCACGCAACTAATTGCCAGTAAAACTTTACGTGCGTTAAATCACCCAGAGATTTAAACGGAAAAGTTCTCTCATTTGTTGTTTGAAAATAGGTGTAGAGATGTTTTATGCAATTTGAATTGTTTCCGTTAAGTACCATGAATGATTTTTATTTATTTTTATCGATTATTTTGATTGATGTCCGATGTTTTTAGCTTTTCTGTCATATAAGAGTATAACTTTATTGCAATCTGGGCTTTGGGGATCTCTGTCGCGATTGTATCCGGGGAACAACGACGCAACAAGGGAAAAGAAACTGAGAACGGGTTATGGTTTTCTTTCCCTGAAAGTTTTGTAAAAAAAGTTCTGTGTTTCGCCATAAAAACATCTAAACTAATGTAATAATTCTCTTTACCCCACATTACAGGACATATTGTAAATACAATTTTGAGATGCATTCCGTTACCAATAGATACGAACAGTCGTTTTTGATCAGGCAAATTCATTTGAGTCTGTTAATCACTCGAACTCGGACGAGATGCACAAAATATATAATTCATGTTACACCTTTATTGTGGTCTATGCAGGATGATTCGTTTTATATAAAAGCTTTAAAGAGATGAATGCATAGTTCATTTGCTGTCAGTTATTGTATAATACATCTTTTCTAAAAATATTAATATTATAGTAAGAAAAAGGATTTTCAAAGTTCGGATTACTACACATAAAAAATAATTACTGTTTATCTATTCTCGCAGACTCTGAGCAGAAAAAATTCATTGGACTATCACAATTCTAGTAAAAGAAGTCAATTGATGTACCATATTTAAGAAATACCACTTTATACGTTGTGATTGGAAAGAGATATAAAAGCTTTAAGTTTTTACTGACAATTGAGCTATACATTGACTTGTTTAAATCTTTAGAGTATATGAGTTTATAGAGAGTTGGAGTATGAGCATAGATACAAGCCGCTTTCTAACGGTTATGTTACAAATGAATTGGGAAGGCCGATGTTCAGCAATGAAAAAATATTTTCACATTGTAGAGCTTGACGGTTTAATGTTATGTTCTATTACTTGTTCATTTAAAATGTGAGTAAATATCTAAATTAAAACGGAAAAATCTTCATGGAAAAAAATTATGGGAATACGTCGTTTCCAGCAGTAAATAATTAAAAATAATGTTTTTTCCAGAAAGTGGTCAACCTGCTATTAGGTGGACAATAGTTGCAAAATACCATATCTATAATTTGAATTTGTTGTAAGGGTCGATAGGTAATTGGTAAAGTCTATTAAGATAATTTATAGCCGTTTAATATCGAGCGAGTCCGTGAAGATTTGATTTTTGATGTGGCGTTTTTTGCTTATAAAGACGCCACGGATCGCGTGTCGCGTGCTCTTGTCGTTTTTTTACACGGCTTATGTTTTCGGGGGTGCTTCACAAAAAATTGACTGGCCACTGGTGACTACCGGAATATAATTTTTGATAATTTAATAAATTATATGCTTTAGCGCTCGGAAATCAGAAGGTAACTATAGGTTAGTTATTATAGTCGCACAGACGTTTACCGACTAACTATATGTTATGCTTTTTGTTGGTGTACGTGGGAGCCGCGGTAGCCTTAGGGTGCAAAGCACGATGCATTAGTAAAAACTACATTGAGCTATGAAGCTACAGTTATATATTATAAATTCATACTTAGTTGGAATTAGTGTTTGTGAACTTATGACGATATCTCCGACTATAAGGTTTTGAAATTTAGCAGCAATATTTCTTTTGACAAATAAAGATCAGCTAAGAAACTTGAATCTCAGGACGGACCCCGTAAGAGGGCTTAAGTGTTGTTACTAAGAACGAAATGTTATCGGGGGCCAGTTAGCATATGTATATGATATAAACCATATCAATGGTTGCAAAAGGTTGTTGTGTTAAAAAATAAAATAGTTTTTCTGGTAACTTTACCCCAGACATGTTTCGACTATTTTTAGTGCCTGTGGGAAAAAATAAATAAACTTTACGACTTTTTAAGAAATCACTTCATATATTAATGTAATGTCTTATTAGTAACAAATAAACAGCGATTACTAAAAGACTACAGTTTACCGTAGTATTAGGACAACAGTTAAAATGTTAGGTATTCGTTTGACAGCGACGATAATTAACAAATATGTAAACTATAAAAGAATACAATTATTTTACTAATTATGTTACAGTTTATTTTCATTTTTTACGAAATTTTGAGTCGAAAAAATCTGAAATATTTATTTCATCAACAAAATAAATAACTCAACTGATTTTGGTCTTTTTTTTAAAATGTAGCCGTTATAAATAAACCATATCATGGCTACGTTTTTGTTTATTAATACAATATTTATTGTTTTTTATCAAATAAATAAATTTTTAACCTCGACCGGTTTTTCTCCCCTTTTTAGTATAGCAATTATAAGGATTATACTTAGAAAGATAAGGTATATATTATACGTGGATAAGTTTTTGTTAATCAATTAATGTTAATAATAATAATGGCGACTATGACGCAAATAGAGAAATTAATTTTCGTCAACAAAATTTTTGGGATAAGGTATGAATTTCTATAATAAAATCCTTGAAGCAATTTAAAATTTATAGACGAATCAAAGAAAAGCTATTTAAAGCAAGATTGTTTAACAAAGCCTATTATTGTACTAAATAATATAAAGGGGACAAGCATGCTTAGGATTAGTAATCATGCTGATTTTAACTTGACAAACGCAGAATTTAAAATAGAAAATAATTGTAAAATTGATGTTAAAAAATAACTGTCGGCTGTCTTACCATCTGGCTCTAGTCTATGTATACCAGTGGCGTAGCTAGGGGGTGGCGAGCGGGGCGGCCGCACCAGGCACCACAAGCAGGGGGGGCACCAAAGTTGAAAATATTTTTTTTTTAATTTTTTTTTGAATGATCAATAATGAAATGTTAAAAGAACAATGAAAAGCATAATTTAAAGTAAATAACATAAAAAGAATATCGAAATTTACTATGTTTGTGCTAAAAAAGTTGTTAAATAATATGAACATTAAAAAAAAGTAAACGGTTACAAAAATATAACACAGTGTTTAAGCTTTTCATTCGCAAAACACATAAAGTGTTTTTTAAAAGGGCCCTAAATGACAAAATAATAGATTATTACATTATTGCAAGATTATTTAATGATAAATAGATTAAATAATCTTGCAATAATGTCAATAGAACATGAACTAGTCGACACTATTGATTTTGAAAATGTGATTAATGACTTTGCAGGCCAAAAAGCGAGGAATGTTCGTTTTAAATTTTCCCAATAAATTTTATTAACATTTAATGTTATTTTATATATATTTATTATTATTTTGAACCAAATATATATATATATATATATATATATATATATATATATGTTTACTACATTCTGTTCTGAATTTTGAAATTATTTACTCTTGGGGGGGGGGTGGGCACCAAGCCCCTATCTGCCCCGGGCCCCAAATACCATAGCTACGCCACTGATGTATACACATATGTTTAAATATACGTTGTATAAATGTCTTGCCTTTTCGAAAGTGTTTAGCAAAGCTTATTCACAATATTATATGTTTTCTTACTGTTTCTTATAAATGATAAACATCAATATATTGAAGTGTAACTTTTTAAGTATAGCATTTATAAGGTTAAATATGTAACGAATAATGCTTATCATACACTATATGCACACTACCATTCGCATAAACATCTACTAAAATAATATTTTTTGAATATTTAACAAGTACATGTACAGGTATGTATATTTTATATAGTTAACATTTAATTCGGCGGGGGTACTCCATCGTTGTTACTACTAATTCGGAAGAACGTAATGTTTTGATAAACCTACTCAAGATTTTAAGACATTATTTGTCATTCATGTTATAAAGAATGTATGAAATGAAATAAACAATAATGGCGGTCGTGACGCGCCTGATTGCAGACGGTTGGCGGTGCGGGCGCAAGGAAATTGCGCGGTCGCGCGCGCCTCGTCTCACCGCGAAACCCGAACCCGCATAGCTGCTGGGGTTATTATTTCTCTGCGCATTGTTCTAGTTCTAATATATTTTCGGCTTTACCGAATTTGATATTTTATATCTTTTTATAACTCAAACGTAACGGAATATCCGAAAACAGTACTTTAGCTTTTCACAACATATCTTTTTTACTGAAAAACCGACAAAAATCCGCTTTTGGACCGGGCTTGCACTGCTACTTAAGCGGTATTCGCAGACTCCCCCGGCTAAAAGAGGCAGGGCAGAGTGTTAGGCCAAGGTTTCTAGGGAAGCCCTCAGGCTAAGTTATATAACTAAGGTTTCGGTTAAATACCAATAGCCACAGTCTAAGGTAGTCTACCTTACACTGTGGCTATTCAGATAAAAAAACAATATTGGAACATCGTCGCATAGTTCACTAGCTGTAAGTTCATGAGACGGCGCGTTTTGATTTGTAACACAATATTTCCTTATACAAAGACTACGACTATCCTTCATAACGGCAATGTATTGTAATCTACCATTAATACATTTGTTTCCAGTCATATTCAGTAAATATTTGTAAAACTATTCTTATATAAACTTATAGTCGTATATATTATCAATGATTTTCAAACAATCATTAATATAAGTCTAAAAACAACAAGAATTTAAATCATTAGCCTGTAAATTAAAAAAAAACAATGTTTTAACATAAAAAATATTTAAATAATAAACTTAATAATAATTATGTAATCATTTACAATGTCCTGTGCTATCAAGATAATAATTTTAAACGAGTACTATCTTATTACACAGAAACTCATCCCGATTGGGAGATGCGATATCTTTTTTAATTATGTCATGAAAATTGAACAAAAAGCCTAAAGAGTTTCGGTAAAAGCATTTACATTGTAAGACATCTTGTTCGCATCGCGGTAATTTCTTGTTATAGATACCATGTAAAAAAGTTTAATTAAAAGCGAACAAAATTCGCGTGATACGCTAAGATTTGAAAGCCAAATTAGGTCTGAAGCTATTCCTTTAGTTTGCCTTAAAAAATTGTGTTATGCTAACAAGTTTACCATAACAAGATATATAAGTCTAGGAATTGTATAAAGAATTTGTTTAAGATATTAATAAAATTCATATATATGAAAGAACTCTACCCGTGTACTGATCTATAACGATGTTCCTGGCACTATAGGGTTTAGAGATTTGAAATTTGGTACGAATATTTCTTTTAACAATTAAAGGAAAGTCCTTAAAGGGTGCCTTCATTACCGATGAAATTTCACATAATACATTATTTTACTTAAAAATGCATATTTAGAAGCTATCGTTTTCATAGGTACAAAACTTGGCTAGAATAATTTGTGGCCATTTTAAAATTGCACTTTCAAAAGGCAGTGCGAGCCATGGGATAATATACGAGGTGTAAGTGTTAATAGGCGATTGGCTATGCTGTGGAAATAAAGGGAACAGTACAAACAACACTTAGGTAATAATGAGTAATATTTCTAAAGCATTCGATTTTTGAGTTTGAAAAAAAGAACTTAAAATAGCTTGATATAGAGGCCTATAAGTCTGAGTGAAACTGCTTATTTTTCTCTCGCCCGTTTGAGTGATGGAATGTTGTATGCTCATGTGGTCACGTTACGAGGCGCCCGTTGCGCCCGGTAGCTACGGCCAGCTCGGGGATTTTTTTGTCTCTCCTCTGACAGATCGAATTAAAATAAACGCTGAGATAAGGCGTCCTACAATATTATCAACCTGTATTTAGTTTCGTGAGCGTGTGACGTGCAACGGGAGCACGGTAGGTGGGTGCCGACCGCTTTTGAATAGCATCCATTTTTTATTGTTCCAATAAACGGGTTCGATTGTTTAACGTTATTTCGTTATGTTCTGTAAAAGATGTTAGAAAAAGTTCCCACGACGTTTATCCCTAGCAATCGATGCGTACATTGCATTATTAATTGAACGCTAAGAAGTAAGTTGTAACATTTTTGTGTTCAATAAAACTTGTTGGGCAAGAAATGAATGTTGTCCATGGGATTAGGTTAGGTAGAATTCGTCATCGGCCTATGTCCAGCGGTGGGCGAAGGCTGAAATTATGCTGATAGACATACTCTTTATTGTACTCGTAACATCAGAGAGAAAAGCATAGTTGTAATAAAATAAAATGTACAATGGGCGATCTGTTTACTAGAGAGAATTTCATAAAAACAACCATAGTATGATAACAAAGTGTTCAGAAAAGACAAATAAATACAAAGATTTATTTATAAATACTAATAACAAATTAATTAAAATTTTCAAACAAGTTTCTTCTTATTATTGCTTGAAGCTTTACGTTATATTAAACAACCCCTGTGAAATGTTAAGACAAAGTTGAGGCATTCATGCGTGGAGCTACTGAATTTAAAGAAAAGACCCCTTTTTTCACCAAACCGTAACGAATTAACAGATGGTCAATTTTTTGTTTCAATATACCTATTTCACGTTAATTATGAGTGATATCTGTTATAAGCGTATCGATAGGGTTGAAAACGTAAGAAATAGTTTTGAAAAACAAACTTGTTATAAATTATACCAAGATTTTTGACTATACACTGATAATGTAATGGAAACATATTTATGCTCTTGATTTATGTGATAAAGATATTATCGGGAAACATCACTGGTACAGTTGACGTTAATTGGGGCCGAAAACTTCTCCAGTGTTGACTGTGAGCCCATAGACGTGGCGCGGGTAGGCCCATTAGGTTCACTGGTGATATAATAAAAGTCGCGATAAGTCGCTCGATGCGGGCAGTGCAATATCGGTGGCGATCTTTGGCGGAGGCCTATGCTCTGAAGTAGGCGTCTATCAGATGGAAAGAAAGAGAAGAGTTATGTTTATCGCATATATAAACTAAAGCAATGGTGTCTAACCAACATAATATAGTGACATTGACGCCAATGTCGCTGAACGACTTAGTTTTATGACATTTTCCGACAAAATAGCTTTATGTTATGTTGATTGTAAGAATGTTGTTAGATTTTTTAGGAAATATGTTATTCCAATCAATTAAATTCTTATTAATCAATCGTATCGTTTATTCAAGTGATCAATGAAATTCAAAGTGCGGCGAGGTTTCTAGAAGAGCCTAATTAGACTAGAATCATATTGAGTTTACCAAACGCGGCTTGATCTGGGAAGAGCCCACAAGAAGCCCAGACGGGTTTTTTGTGGTTACTTTTACATCTATTATTCCCAATATAAATTTGAAAGAGTAAACATGTTACATGTGATTTAGCCTAATATCAAACTGAACTGTAGCTAAGATCTGCTCCATTATAAAACTTTAGAAATTTATACAACATAAGCAGCGAATATTTACACAACTGAACGTATCGGTCGTATATTTTACCTATTAAAAGCCCAGTAGCATGATCACGTAGTTGCGGTTTGGTCAACTGTATTCATGACAGTGTGACAGTGATGTCTCTTTAATTGAAAATATTAATAAACGCATTTTTCTGTGCAATTTTTTAGAACGGAATAAAGAATATAATTAATTTTTTTTAACAATTGCATAATAAAAACATTAATAATCATGTTGGACGAAAAGTGGTATTATAATTGGATTTCGATCTCGACAATTTTAAAGTTTATTTTGTTGATAACTCTTAAATGATATAAAATACAAGCTGACAAAATTTGGTGGGTTTACCTATAGAAGTACATATAACTAAACATAAATGAAGTGAAAGGAAAAAAAATATTGAATTAAGCAATTTTCAATAATAATCATCAGTAATTGTAGTTGTAAATATAAGGTCGTTTACACGTAATCGGGCTCCTGCACACGGCAAATAATAACAGAAAATCAAAAGCAATTTCATCTTAATCGCACCGAATACTCGAGCGAGGCAGAGCGATATCCATCCTATCAAGTTACCTAGGCTACTGGGCATCTCTTCTAGACGTACGAAAATGATTTATCGAGCGGCTCAATCAATTGAAATGGTACCCTAACATGTACACATTAAGTCAAAAATATGTAGAAGGAAACCGTGGAGTTAAAACAAAGGTTGACCGCGTAATAATAGTCGCTTGGTTGATTTTATGGAAACATGATATCGTGTTGGCCTCTCACAAAAAGAATAAAACGGAGCCCGACCGAAATTGTTTTAATCGTCGGAAGCCACACGGCACCCGGTTTATTCTGTAATTATAAAACGATGATTACAAATTATATTTGATATATGGAATTGGAATAGGATGTAAATACAATATACCATATTATTTTATCACGTTTCTAAAATTTATGATACATTAAAAACTAGACAATATCTATAGTTTTAAAATTAATTTTAGGGAACATTATAAATAAAATTGTAGCATCGATTTTAAAAGAACTAATTACAAAGGATATTTTTGAAATTTAATAAAAGTTTTAAGTTATCTATGTAATACCTCGTCTTCATCACAAGCCTTAATTTTGATTCTTGAGTACTTTAGATTAGAAAACATTTTTATACGTTGATCCTGTGTTTAGTCGACCTTTTTTGCCATATATTTTGCTTACGTGTGTAAATTCAAGTTTAATATTTCTGTGTCGTTCTGGAAATTTTCATATTTATGCAATATTTTTACATTATACAATTTCTTCTTTAGATATTGATAATTTTGTAACGATTGTGTTGGATCAAAAGAGATAGTTAATGTTAGAAACGTGAGCGGTAATATAGAACCATTGACGTTATGGAAGGTGACACCATACGATTTGTTTGATCTAACGCACATGGGAGTCAGCTACCGATGGTTCGCTGGGTTACCTACCGCCGCTTTCGCCTGTAGAAAAAACTCGTGACTCTGGCCCGAGACATCCGAATTCCTTTAGGGCAAATATGTGTGCTTAATCGCACGTAACAATTTCTTTAATTCGGCGGGAGTTGAACATATTGCTGTGTTCGAATTAATTTTCACTTTGTCGGGCTCTAAAAGTCTTTTGTATTTTGTTTCTTTGGGAAGTATCCAGAATTTTGTTCGATGACATGAATGACTGGTTATATACGAATTCTCAAACGTCTTTATGTAGCCAAATATATCTTATCATTCATATTTTTATAAATTCCGTTACAACCTTTTAAGTAAGTTAAACACCTTAAGAAACTTTGTTAATAAGTAAGTCAATATTAAAATTTGTTAGCTAACAGTATTATTTTTGAAAATATTTTTAATCTAGCTTAATATAAACATCACGTTTTTAAAATTACGGATTAGTTACGTCAGTCAAAGGGTCAAAAAGCGGCTTTAATAACAGAACCCTAATAGGTGCAATCGACACCGGAGTTTCCGAAAAACGTATGGCATCTTCTGCCAAACTTTTCAAAACCGCAAAATAAAACCACAAACACCTCTTTAAGCGAGCCACGTGGCATGTGTTTAAAAACTTTTACCAAAACATTGTACGCCCAATTACGCTTTAAATATCACAATATATTTTCGGAAGAATATCTACCGAACAATTTACAACACAGTTATATACGACTGACATCAACAAAATTAAATCAAGTGAGTTGTAAAATTAGTTCCGAAAACATTTTACTACCCCTGTAAATAACAACATGTTCAAGGGTCTATCATCTCATAAAATCTATTCTAACTGACAAAATAATCTTAAACAAACTGATCGATTTATATCGGTGGTAAAATCGTCACCTTAAGAGACCGTAATGATACCTCATTAATAGCCGTTGTGGTTTTTACAGGAAGACCTAAAAAATTTATGAAGAAATTTCTTATTGCATCACATAAAATAGTATCTGCATAACATGAGTAATTTATTAATTATTTTTATTTAAATTCTTCGTTATTATCATGGCACAGGATGGGTTTTAGTTTCTTTTTAAAAAGATTTAAAAGCATTGTATGTTTGAGATGGATCGTTGAAATTTCTGCTTACATTAATTCAACGATAAACGGTAAAAGATAAAGGAATTATATATAAGAGTGTGTTGGTTTTGATGGATGGATACGGTATATAAATATGATACTTACAAACCGTTGTTACAAATGCTGTTTTGATCTTAATATATGAATAGACTTTTAGTTTTAAGAGTATATCATCGATTATTTTGTTTAAATAAGTAATCCCATTGAATTTTTTTAAAACAATGAGGATGGCATTTGTTTGTTAAAATCAATGTCCTTTTCATAGAAGGTTTAACAAAAAAATAATAGCAATTGATAAGGGTAGTAATTGAAATATAATAATTAAATTTTGCATGAAGGTTGGATCTGTGTAAAACTCATACTTGTACTTCAATATTACACACAGTTTCTCATTCGTGCGAAAAATTGCAAAAAAATACAAAATAAGTGAAAATTGACGTAAACTTATTTTGTCATATAAGATAATAGCACCGGACAGATATGTGTGGTAGCATGAACTATACATTATTATAGTTCATTTGTCCATTCCAATGAATGGAGATGCCCATACCTGACTCAAATTATCTTTTTACGTAGCAGGCAATAAAGGCAAATAGGTAGGAGGCAATATGCTCGGTAACGATGCGCAGGCGATGCATCAATTGCTCACTGCAAGGGGTCGCCAGGCGCCGCCACGCATGTCAGAAACTTTGAAGACTGCCTTTATCCCGCGTTTCAATATATCGATGTTTTTATGCTTACTACTTGCGATGTTAATTCGATTTTATTCGTGATCAAAAGATATTTAGGTTTTAGTGCGTGGCAATGGGTTATCGATAAAATGATTTTATTTACATAATTCAATAATGCTTTAATAGATACGATTTGAGTCACAAGCAAATATAATTAGTTATAAATAATGTAAATACGTTATCAATCGTTCAATATCTGATTTTCCCTTTAATATTAAAATATTTTTTTATAATAAACAGGCGTTATCAACACCATGTCAGCCGATAGATATCCACTGGAAGGCACGAGCCTCCACTAAAGATTAACAAGAATGACCGATGTCGCGCTGCCCGCATCCGGTGACTTCTACTGAACCTGACTATGTCCTCACTCTATTGGCGCCGAACCTACCGTGTTGTGCTGGCAACTGGAGAACGTTTAAACTCCTACATAAACAAACACGGTTTAGCTATAAAAATATTAAATAAAAAAATAATCTTCCATGCTTGATTCATTTTCGGTGGTTATATTATCAAAGTGCATTCATTCTGAACAAATAATATACATATAAAACCTAAAGATTTTTAAGTTTATTAATCTATAGGCAATAATTATTTTTTTAACGTTTTTGGAAATTTATTTATTCGGAGATGGCGCTTAAGATTTTGGAGTGGAGACCATTGATTGGCAAGCGCAGCGTAGGATGATTACCTACAAGCTGGGGAAACGACTTTATTAAGGTTGTCGAAGCACACTGAATTTCTGCCAGTTCTTTTGGAAATTATTGGAGGAGACTCATGATCATTGAAAGTTCTACAACTAAAAGAATTGCGCTGATAATGATAGAAGTATGATTCTTTTCCTAGAGGCTGTATTATTCACTTATTGTTAATATTTGTGGCCAAATAGTGATGGGTGAATATTACTATATTTTGTGAGAGAAAATGATAGCTAATTAAATTACTAAGCCAACTAAACATAGTCTTTAATGGCTAAAGGTAATGTGTACATGTGTGTTGTTGTGTAGATTATTATTTCAAAATCATATTGTATAATTTAGGGCTTAACACTTAATATCAAGGAGCACTGTCATTATAACATATTTGGATTAAAATTTTTCGTTTCGGAAGAAATCGCTGGATGCTTTAAGACCGTTGCTTTTATTTTTTCTTTTGTCTATTTTGTACGATTTATTTTATTACAATATATCTTGATGTACAATAAAAAATATACAAATATGTTATTTTAATGTTTTACTTTTTTCAAAGTTATTAAATTAAACCATTCAAAAAGAGGAATTAATTGCCGATGTGAGCGCAAATACCTGCTGATTTTACTAATAATAAAGAATGTTTATTATTTTATTTATACTAGGTCAAATGTTAAATTATTTTTATATTTATAATCTTTATGCGAACTGCGCAATGATCAAATAAACGGTAATAAACATATAGCATGTAATCATACGTTACTTTTAATAATATAGGCAAATTTACTCTTAAAATTTAAGCAAATGTAATCGCCTTTAATTTCAATGTTCTATTTTCAAATTATTTACTTCGTTAAGGTACCTTGGCATAACTATGACATATGGATGTTCTATTTTTCAATCATTCTTTTGACCATGGCCTATAGAAATGAACTGTTTAACAATCCGTTATGTTCCGTATGTATCCGTTATATTAAACCTAGTATTAATTGGTTTGATGATTTATCTACCTATAAACATATATTGTACAGTATCATGTTTAATTTCAAGCCTTCTCGTCTGAAAAAGATGTTTGTAACGAGGTCATCATTGTCAAATAAACATTTTCGATATCGTATGGAACATCCCTGCGCACTTTGATTGACACGGGAGGGTTGTCAGAAGTGCAGTTCGAGGAAACCTTGCTCCTCCACGTCGCATTCCCGCGGTTGCGCTGCGCATGCGCAAAACGCTGCCGACGCCGCCAGATCTAAGATAAAAGGCCTTTATGACGCCACTCTGACCGTGTTCCAACAAATTGATTTTATAAGCGAACAATGTTATATTACTTTCCTTAACCTTAAATATATATATTTAATTTTATACAGCATTTGGAAAACTATGACTATATATATTTCATTTTCCGTCAGCTAGCTGGCTATATATCTGGAAGGCGCATTATCTTGCCGTCGAGGTAGTCCGTAACTTACTTATGCTACAGCATATAGAAGAGAGTGCAATATTTGAAAACTTTAAAATGACACTAATGTACTTCCAGAGAAAAGTTAAGAGAAATAAGAATTATCGTAATACATTGTTAATACAAGAAAATCTTGTTTATGTGTAAAATAATACTCAAGAATGCGAGAAATAGCGTCGTGTAAAAGGTTAACATTTAAAATTGTCCAGTTGTGGGCGTCTTGTGTTTGAAATAAGAATGATGACCACGAAAAGTTATAATTTTAAATTTAATGTAATTCAATAGAAATGTTTGTTTTTGTATTGATTAATATTTACAGAAAGTTATACATGGTCCTCGGTAGTATAGTGGTCAGTATCCCCGCCTGTCACGCGGGAGACCAGGGTTCGATTCCCTGCCGGGGAGAAATATTGAGTATTCGCGATGAAATACCTTTTGTTTAAATGATTTATTGTGCTGTACTTATACAATTTTAATTTTTTGGCAGTTTTTAATATTCGTTAATTTATAAAAAACCTATCGTAATTAAAGCAACCAAAGAAGTAATGAAAAATATGTTACTTTTCGTGGATGTAAAGTAAAGGCCAATGCCTTAGAAGATCCGTATGGGCATGACTGACGTCTTAAGAGTAAGAAGCTATATACGAGATATATTACGCAAAGGAAGCAATGACTCACTCACGGTGTATGTTAACGCTCAAGCAAAGGAAACATAAAACCCTAGCGGAATCATCCTGTGCGTGTGAAATGCCGTGGAACTGAAAAACTGGCAAACTGTGATCACGACTAATGATTTGTGTATTCTTTTAAACTTTTTTTCTCCTCGGTCAAAGCTCGGTTACGCGGGATAGAGTGGAAAGGGTTTAAATCCTGAGCATAGGCCTTTTCATGGCTCGTTAGACGACTGTGAGCTTGCCAATGAGACGCAAAGTGAGAGACTACGTGCCATGTCAATGCTGGGAATCAATGCCTAATGAACTAAGTCGTGCATTTTTGGCGTTAACAATGTCAAGCGAATATTTACAATGATTTTAACTTGCGAAAGGTAATTTTTATACCTCCTTAGATGATTTGTAATGAAATCAAAAAAAAAATAATATGTATATATTTAAAATAAATACTGGTTAAAGTAGAACATGAAAAACATTTCCTGCGGTTAAAAACGTTGGAATTAATAAATCACCAATAAATCGGTACCAGCGCTACGTAAAAGCTAATAACAGGCTGCAAATGTGGTTATTATCGATAAAGATTTATTCATCAGCTATTACTGACAAAAAACTGTGATGTTTGTACCCTTTCGTTATGCAAGCCGAAAGAACAGGTGAAACGGCGAGGAAAGCATTCATATCTTTCTTTACGCTTTTTTTTCTAAATTTTTTTTTGGTGCGGCAAAGGCAAATGGTGTCGAACTAAACACCAGCAGTAATTAGCGGCGATTAATAATCAGTTATCTTGATCGTGCGCCGTCTAGCGTATTAATCGTAGGTTTTGTAACAAATTTGTTATTTTTTATACAGTACATTGTTATGGCTCTTACAGTTGTTTGTAAGAATTTTTTTTCAGAAGATCACATTATAGTTTATCTAGGTAAAACTAAGTAAAATAAGTTTTAAAAGGCAACAAATAAGGAGTAAGGTTACTGCAGTACGTGTAGAACTTTAACGGTGCATTGACTTGACCTGGTGAATATCTTATTAACGCAATGGGGTCTTTGTCACATAAGGCTTTTTACACTTGTTATTGTTCAACTGGTCCCCGCCTTGTCGCCGAGGAGAAGATTGGACGGGCCAGTAGTCGTGGCACGGTAACACCTGGTAAAGCAACGAGGAATATTTATGACCGCCTCGATGTGAAGAGCTGGCTCGAGGTAGCCAATATGATATAAGTATGGTGTAGAGGTGAATTGTGATTGAACTCTGCTTTCGCAGTAGTGGTGAAATAGCGGGGGCAGAGGAGTGTTTGTATTACAATGCGTAAATTTAATATAAAATTAATAGCATTTTTAAAAAATCTTAACTGATTTTGAATAAAGATTTGATTTGAATTTCGTATTAGACATGACTTATAAAGAACTTAAATAACTTCACGGAGATATCGTCACTTAACACTTTTCCCTCTTGCTAAATGGGTCGTTTCGCTAAATGACACGTGATTTATTCACCAAACGTAGAGGCCCAACTCACGTGAACGGAGCGGATGTAGACGTCTGTGTAGGGAGTCGCGCCGATAAATCCAGAACAAGCCGCCGGCACTGGTTTTGGGATCCATCAATCATTTCGCGTTCAAGCGACTTCGCTGGCGGTTTCGTGCCACAGATCACTTATAAAGAATTTATTATATTGTCTCTATTAATAAAACACAAAAAGTGCACTAAAAAGAATAAAAGTTTATCCATTTTTTGTTACGTTTTCGTGTTTCGATTTAAACAATTATGATAATTTCTTACTAATACAAAGGTTACCTTGGTACTTATAGATGCTACCAGTTCTAGTTAATTTATAGGCGGAAAATGCCAGTCTGTAATTGTTAAAAATAAAAAAGGTTTTTTTATTATAAATTAATATAGTTTATTAGCGATAATGCATTTATTGCTGCGTTAACAATATTATTTTAAAGCAAAATTATTGTAATTAGGTTCTTATTATTTTGAAACAATGTGATATTATTACGATATGATTTTATTATTGAGAATAATCATTGTCGGCATCTTATCCGTGGGACGTCTACTACTGGATACATGCTTTCCCGTATAGATTTCCATTAGGACCGCTGGGAAACTTTTTGCATCCAGAATCTTCCACCGACCTTTACAAGGTTAGTTTAATGTTTTGTATTATAAAATTATAATATAAAAAATACTATACGTAGGTGGTTATATTGTAATCACATACCTATTACACGTATTTAACGCCGAAATCAAATGATTCTTGGAGATTTTGAGAAAAGATCGGTTATGAAAACCACGCATAATTGAAATTTAACCTTTATAACACGTAAATGAGTATAGTAGCACTATAGTCGTATAGTATAGAAGTAGTAGTAGGTTGTCGAGTGACGACTATGAGCCTGTAGATAAGACGTGGGCAAGCCCTCTACTGGGTGGACTGACGTTACTGTTAAGGTCACGGTAAACAGTTGGATGCAGGTAACGAAAGATCGGTCATCGTGGCATTCTTAGGAAGAAATCTATGCCTTGCAATGGTATGATGATGATAGTTTAGAAGGCGGTCTTTCACAAGTTGCATTTGGAAATTCGATGATGTAAAGCATGGATCCACAGACTGCGGCCCACCGGTCGGTTACTGGTGGCCCGCCGACAGCAAAAATGATACTCTCGTACATTCGAAAAATATTGAATTCTATTCCAGAATAAAACCAAAAAAATGATTACCTATATTTCTGGCGGCCGGCCCGCCATCAGTTTATGATTTATGCGAGTGGCCCCTAGTCTTAATAAGTCTGTGCAACCATGATGTAAAGGATTTGCACGATTTAGTTGCATTGACACTACTTTAGTGCTAGCATTTAACATTTACGGCTATTCAATCCTTTGTTGTTGTCTTTATTTGCATCCTTACAGAGCGCTTCGTTTTGTTTTTTATTATGAAGTATACCAAACGATTAAAACTGTTTTGAAAATGACATCATTAAGAAAAGCATGCACTTATTGTGCAAACTGTTCTTGAGATTAAATTTACCGCGACATTTGACTGGTGAAAATGAGTAATGCTAAATATTGTAACAAAAATAAATAGAATCACTGATGAACTTGTTAGTTAAATATGTAATATCTCTGTTAACAACATTACTCTGTACATACGAATGATGCCTATTAAAAGTTAAGCTGCGAAGAAGGAGAATATCTGTCGTAATCTGTGATACATGATAACTTGGGGCGAATTTGCATTAAATCAGGTTGCTCGCACTTACCGGCGTAATTCACTTAACATCATTTAGTCGGCCTAAGTGGTGTAATATCACCTATTAGGGTTTATAAATATTATTCCATAACTCAGTAATTTGAAAGATGTATAGGAACTTTGTATATGATCGCGCCTGGAAACTAAACTTATTTCCTCTTATTATTAGCTTCTTACTAATAGCTTGTTATTACTAAGAACTACTTCTTTAATAATAGCTTGTTATGCATCTATCTCAAGGATCATTTTATACTAATATTATTAGGCTCTCAATTCTTATTGTGATTAAAACACCGTAATGGCCGCCGTATTGTGAAGTCAGCCTTTATGTAACCTACAAAAATTATAGCAAATGTGGTATGTATCTATGCCTGCTTGGGGTGCATCAAGTCATAATGTTCTTCGGTCGTCTCACGTCTACTGGACAAGTTTATATGTATTTTAAGAAAAATTGGAAATAGCCTCATTCTGTCCCAGTGCGCGTAGGTGTTTAGGAACTATACGTGTAGCTACAATGGCGTCACCTTATTAAATAAGGCCTAGTATTACAAGATGATACATTTTTAATTTACAATTATTTTACTAAGCACTAACGTCAATGTAACGTAAAATGTACTGTTGTGCTATTTTCTGACAATTAATACTGTATTGTTTTATAACGAAAAAATTAACGCTCTCCCAAGTATATAAGAAAAATATCAGAGATATGCTAAACACATTTATGAGATGTCACGAAAAAAAATTTATCATTTACTATTTAAAAAATCAAAGAATTAATATATCGTATTATCTATATACACCAATACTTCACTTTGCGTTATAGTTAAGTTCTAAAAAAACACGACGCAAATTGAAACGCCGCAAAGCGAATTAAGATTTTCTATAGCAAACCATGTAAAGATCGAAGATAGGTTCCAGTGTCACGAAAATACTACTTTTTAAAAAGAAAATTGAACAAAGTAAACATTTAAAAAACAAAAGTAATGTAACTCTGCCAATAAATAAATTGGAATAATATTTACCTTTTTTGTTACCAGAAACAACACGTAAATATTTACATAAATTTATAATTCTCTTTTAAAAAGGACAACACACTACATTACAATATACTACGTAATTAAAAAACTGAACTCTAAAATTAGCAAAACAAAGTGAAAATAAAACTGTATTAAAATTGTGTAAAAGAAAGGGAATCCTTGAGTTTTGATGGCATAGCTTCAAAATTTTTTTAAAAAAAATTAAAGACTTACTCAAAACAACGCAACTTCGAAAAAACCGCAAAACGAAACGACGCAAAGCGAGGTATTGGTGTAGTATCCTTTGACAACTTATGAACATCATGGAAAGAATGCCAGAAGAATGCAATTTAATAAAAATTAAAGTCAATTTGATCGCTTTTGTAATGACATCCTTCAATTTAAAACTTAAAGCCCATAACAAAAATAAATAGTTTTTTTAGCCTCTCATATAATATTGTTAATACAGTAGTAGAGCAATTCCTTCCTAAGATTTAATGTAACTAAAAAATTCTTAACACTGTAATAAGATTTCTTTACAAGTTTTTGTTCAATAAAATTAAACTTATTACGTGATAATTCAGAGATAGAAAGGCTACGACAATTAGTTGGAATTTTTAAGCCTGGATCGGAGGATGGCCGATCAAATAATTGAATATTTTACACAACATCACACAATTGTAATTATAATAGTATTCGACGAACAAACTATTGTGCCTCTTGGTTAGTAATGGGATACAAAAACAAAAGATTGTTAACAAGAAATTGTAGCATGTTTCTGTTGAGCAATACGCTGCGGCGAAGGTAACAAATTGCGCAGTTGGCTTTTGAACCCGGTGAGTGAGCCTTCATCGGCCGCTATTTTTCATCTTGCTGAGAACTGGACCTTTGTCGATGAGACTGAACTAATATCAGAATTATCCAAAATATCTGATGTGTTAATAATCTTTACACTATTAAAAATAAATAAACTACAGCTACCCGACAATTTTTTAACATCGCAAATCTCTATAATGACAACTATTCACAAGGCGATGAATTTCCCCAAAAATTTAAGTATTTTTTTGAAATTTTTTTTAGAGTTTTTGTGAGAAATCTTCTGGATCCTACTCTACATTTGGCTTTTCGGGTGATAGAAAATGATTATGTAAGATTTCTACTTACAACCTCCTCGGCGGTCATCGTCCTCGTTTTTGATAATTTTATTCCGATCACAGTCCCAAAAACCTTGTATTATTAGAACGGAAACTCAGTCCCGGGATATGTATAAACGTTTTAACTATATATAACTAAGTGTAATTGTTTCTTTGAGAATATGATTATGTTTTACATCCTTGTTATTGTTTGCTTTAGCGATAAGAGCCAAAAAAATGTTACCTCACTAGTATTTTCAAAAGGTGCCTCATCCAATAATGATGCGATTAATAACATTCTAAAGCAAACGGCGATAGACTGCAAATCCCGTATAAATCTGGCTCGCAATCGAGGGTCGGCGCTCATTATCCTGTCGATACTACGATTCGTGCGCACGAACATCGCTGAGTTACACCTCTATTTACTGTCAAACTTAATTTCTTACTCGTGTCGTTGGAAAGCTTGCGGATGCTATGAACATTAGCACTGCGCTGTAGATATCTGTCTTCCGGGTCTTGCTGTATATAGATGCTATATACTCTCAGAACGTGTCATTACTACATTACATTACATTTACATTACATTAATTAAGTTATCCATTACATAAAAATATTACATTGCCGATCTAGCAGTGACGTTGTAGATTTAAACTGTAATAATTCGAGTAATTTGCTAGCTCAAACACTTTATGGTTAAAGTGTGTATAATTGAAATACGTATATAAATTGTTTTTTTTATTCTGTTATTGATTTTCAGATATTTTTAAAAATGACTTTAATATAGCTAGTTGTAAATATAATATTTATTTTATATTACAATATTAAAAAGCGTTATCTTGAAAAAAAAAATAGAAATGTTTCCTTTGTACAGTGATATTGAGGCAATTCAAAATTAAGGTATTATTAGATCTTATTCTTCTTTCTATCTTAGATCTATTTAAAAATATCTAGTTGCTTATTACATCTTTCAAGATATCTTCAGAATCGCAAGAGCAACCACTAAGTATAATAACTCTTTTGTCATCGAAAACAATACAAAGTAGGCTTTAAAGAGGTTGTACTAAGTAAAAATTAATTTGATATAATTTTTGTGTCCATAATATCAGAATTACAATAAACCTTACTGATTAACAAAATACTCTTGGCGCTGTCCGTCTAGAGTAGAGCATATTCGCTATCATTAAGATATATTTAAAATAGCTTTAATAAAAACTCACGAGACAAGGAAACTTCTGATAGACGTGATATACGGGTTTTTCTATTTGTTTTTGCAGCAAATGTTCAAATTCAAATAAATAAAAAAAGTTAAATACGAAGCGGTTTATATTACACGTTATTTATTTTTATGTTCCTTCAATCTCTAATAAAAATTATAGTTGAATAAAACGTAACCTAATTCTCGAGTACGTCTTAGCTCTTCGTCTACATCACAGTCTACTTCTCAGCTCATCTGTGAAATGTAAATCGGTTCTATGTGATGAGTGATTAGTCGCAATAGTTATAATTTAGCCTTAGTATAAGCATAGCGCTCCTCTCCGGCGGCTTGTTAGGCTCACTTGTTGTGAAGGTGTTCACAGCGGATAAGATTATAAGCTCGCTTAGTACGGAAATGGTTATTGTAAAATTATTTCATTACGAGCCAATAAAATTATTTAGTAAAGAATTATAGAGCCAATTCTCTTACAAAATACTTTAAAATATCAATTTATGTAAACAGTCAAAAGAGAATTTTTCAATACTAGGACACGTATTTTGTATATAGCGATTATACCCGTGTTATGGTCTTTATTAGAATTAACGTTTTGATTATAAAACGCACTTTTGGTACTTTAAAATAAACGTTACAAAGAATTAAAACTTATTTCTCTTATGTTTTTAAATAGTCGATTTAACAAAAAAATAATATTAAAAACTTTATGTTGATAATATCTTTAAGTAATTTTGTTAATATTTTTTTCTTATTTTTTCTTTTGTATTCCAATTGTCAGTTTTTCTGTGAAGTGTAAATTGAAGCCGTCTCTATAATTTATACGTCACGCGCGGACACTAAAATATCGCTGACCATTTATTTATATTAACATCATTTCTTTATCAGTTTATCGCTGATTGTCTTGAGGAGTGCTTTTGATGCGATATACAGACTATGCTGATAAATAGCCTATGACTAAATGTAAATACGATTGGGTTATTGTATCGTCAACAGACGCGGCTGCTCACGAGTTTGTTTGGCCATATGAATTCGATTGATGCACTGTATGCTCTGAGAATTCTTGACATGATAAATACGAGACGACGTGATAAATACGAGATGTTATTAATGACGTAAAGGCGTGTGCGGAGCAATGAGAATATAATTTGTTAACGTAATAAAACGGGCAGAGACGTGCTCTTGCAATAAGAATAGCATACAGGATGATTCACCTATAGGTGTATGCTGTAAATGGGTGAATGTATAGAACATTTGCTGTCATTTAATGTATAGTGCACCCTATCAGAAATTATCTATAACGTAATGCGCAAACAGCACTTTCAAATTTAGGATTATTACATACTAAAATTAATTATCTGGATAGATGCAGCATTTCGACAGAAAAAAATTATTATTATAGTAACATGTTCTAAGGTGATCACTTTATAAAGCATGATTGAACATAACCGTAAATGCCCTAAAGATTTTGGTTGACAAACGAGATATAGATTCACCCTTTAAAATTTTACACCTATAACCAATCACGCTGTATATTATACTATGTCAATCAGTTCATAACATCAATCGAATGTTGTTAATGAGACACAGATAAAACATTCAATACCTCTGTGTCTCGTTTCAGAAAAGGACTTTGATTTCTTTTCATACTTATTGACAGCGCATGAAATTTGCAAGTACCTTTCGTAAGATTGCCAGCGATTTTTATGAGGCAGATAATCAAATGGGTTTCGATTTTAAATTGTAATTTTTCTTTTTTATTAGTTTTTATTTTGTTTTCGACTTTTCATTCCATGTTTACTGCTAGAAATTGGTCTGCCTCACATATTTCCAATAATACCGGATGGAAGCGACTTACTTTCAGTATCTTCCAACGACCATATTAAGGTAGTTGGTCCGCCCTGTGGATGGACTTCACTATGATGCACTTGCCGTTTCGCGATCTCCATTCTAAAATCGTAGGACACCTGCGGCCCTATGTAATGCTATGTGTATTGACCGCTGCCACTTCAACTCGCAAATTTCTTGCTCTGATCGTTCCTATGTATAATATACATTATTATTTATACGAAAGTGTCATGTAAATCTTTTTTACTTTTATTTCTTCTGCAAAATACAGTTTATTTTAGATATAATTTCAACACATTTTCCTTTAACACCCATTTGTTATAAATTTAATCTGTATTTTTTAATCAATAAAACTTTCGTAGTATTGCATAAATAAAATAACAAAACATAATACGAAATATAATTTATTGCCATGTTTTAACTTACTGTTATACTTGTAATAAGAGCATAAAAGGTTTTTTTCAAACATGTAACCCTTGCCCTGTTGAAACGTGAAGAAAAAAACTGTCTAATTTATTCTAAAGGCGGTCTCCATATCTTTTTTTGCTGAGGTTCTATTAACTGCTACAGAAGTTCATAGTGTTTTTTGTTCGCAATCAACGTCAGCGACATCTTTTGTTAATACGTGTATCAAAAGTCCCTTATTGTGAACCCCGCGGTCGAAGTCTTTTGAAAGCTCACTGTATTATGAGAGTATTTTGACACATTGCTATGTATTGTTTAACTTTTTAAGATCATAAATTAAACTTTGTATTGTGTATGTGGAATTTGTAGATTTGACGAAGATAAAGCGGTGTAATATGGAGATTATCTAGATGTTATGATTTATTTGATATCTTTTATAGTAAAGGTTTTCGTCGCAACCGAGATACAAATGGAGTATGAAATGGATTTAGGATAATACATTTGAATTCTTTCGAATTGTTATAAAAACGTCGCCTCTTTCATTTACCACAAAATTGTTTAATTTTTTTATCAGTTTCATAAAACGAATGGAAAAATCGTTAGCTTAGTAATAGAAATTAATTAAAACTAAATTTTGTCGTTTTTATTCTAACAATCAATGGTTTATTAATTAATTTTATCATTTTTGTGACGATTGTTTTTTGTAAAACATTTCAAAAATATATTTTATTTCTTATCATAACTTTTAAATATTTATCAATATTTTATGAAGAAAGTATTGATTATAATTTTAAAAAGCACGATGTCATGTGAATCTTAATATAACAAGTATAATATTTAATAGGCAATCCTCGTCGCACATCTGACTAAACCAAAATAAAAAGAAATATGTCCGCCGATGAATAGGTAAGGTGTAGTCGGTATATTTGTGGACAGGTGACAATGGGGATCGGCTTCTTTTAAAACGCAAACCGTGTCTAACTAGTGTGATAACTAATTGAAAGGAGCAACGGATACAATAGAGTCATACAGTAGCAGGCTTCCGTGTCGCACTACGCCTAGATCTAGGATAGGTACAGAACTGTCATGTATGTACTATGTTTCATAACTGTAAATTACGTTTCAAATATTTAAAATTTCTTCTGTTCTAGAAGCCCCTTTGAATTGCTTATTGCGTTACTGGTATGTGTCAAATAATTGTAATACTCCATAGGTTTAATTTATACAAATATTGATTGCCCAGATACATACTTTATATTTATTGACTAAGTTTGGCAATTAAAGATTACTGAATCTTTTATTGTAGTCTTCATTCGTATTTCAGAATAACTTTATTTAAATTGTGTTCTGTATTTGTAATGTAATTTTACAACGACTAATCTAAAAAAAATATTAGTATTGAAGACAGCACGAATGTCTAAGATTACTCTATTTTTTTATCTCTTTTTGAAAGATTTTTTTACCCTCAAATATAAAGATCCTGTCTCCAGTTTGTTTCACGAAGGGTAAATTATTCAAACGAGTATTAAATTTTGTTATGTAGTTGTCTATTTATTTATCATAAATTTTATTTTAACCAATTAACTCATACAGAAAATTATCTAAAATAGCTAAAATAAGAGTTATAATTTGATAATATTCGTTTTTTTAATAAATATCCTCTCGCCGCACGAGGAATTTCGAAAAATCTGTTCTTAGCTAAATTTTACTTAGCGATGAAAATTTCAACGAAGTATTAATATCAAATTTCAAATCTATAAACCGTAGGTTCCAGATATATCGTGGTAACATATGTGGTTATCTCTCATTTATCGAGACAGATGTGATTCCTTTAGCTATGTATCAAAATATAAGTAATGATTACGTATGTTTGTTAAACACAGCCCAGAGGTGACTTCCCAAAAATTTTTCAGTTAAATTGAATGCAAAATTATTATTTTTTTTACCAGAAATAGAAAACTTGAACGGTTGACCAATCTTTTCTGGATCAGTAGAAATGGTAAATATTAATCTCACCAGGATAAAATGAATCTCGTGATGTCTATTGACTAAGTGAGTGTTTTTCGTAAATTTTTTCCCATTTTCTAAATCGCAAGGATTGTTTATAATTCAAATCACTTTACCTCTGCCCTTAACCGTTCCTAACTCTGTTTTAACGAGAAGGTTTTCGTTGTTATTTCGGTACAGTAACTCATGGCGAGTTACACATAGTCCACGGTAAACAATTAGCATAAATTAAAAAAATTTAAATCACTTTGAGATCGACCGACTCAATGACACTTTTCTATTGAACTACTTGTTCCGTGTTTTAAAATTTTAGTTATATCCCTCGTTGAGAATTTTTACGTAATTTCTTTTTATTGTCAGCCACTAACACGATATTAGAATAAAGTTTATGAATACGTAATATCACTTTTTGTTTTAGTCCATACTGTTTAAAATAAATGTTCTTAATTCGAACTCAGCAGGTATTTCTCTTTTTCGTTTTGGCGTTTCTCTCGTCGTAGGACTTGAGTGTAAGTTATGTGAGTTTAATTTCTAGTAGTAGGCTGGTGGCTCTTAAATAATTTCTAGCATCGAATTCAGAACGTACAAATCAACATTGTAAATTTAATAAACGTGTACGGTGCTTCTCAATATATGTTCTTTTACACCAGACAATGGTAAACCATGCCAGATGATTTAATGGAAATCAATTCACCGCAACTATTTTAATGCAACATTTTTTTAAAATTTCGTTATAAAAAAATCTCATGTGACACTATTTACTATCGTCACTTTAAAATAGGAGATTGTGTGAGCGCTGACGGCCGATACTCCTCCCGTCTCGCGACATACATTCTTATACCGCGTTACGGCATTTTCGGTGGAAACTTTGATATGGCTACCTTTACATAAAAACATAAATTGGAATAAATTTTAATAGTGCAGTAATATTTGGCGATAGATATATATAGATGGTTTCTAAAAAAGACATGAATGTTATAATATCTTCATAAAAAGAATTGTTTAAAAACCATCTGCAGCAGTGTAACTTAATTTTGTTATTTTTCATTTCATCTGGATGTATATACAAAAAATATTTACTATGGTGAACATGATGCTTATTTAAAAAGCAGCGTAAATGGCGGCGTATATATGTACGGCTGTTATCAAACGATGAATGCTCACTGGGCATGTACTGTTCGGTTACCGCTATGTATCGGGCCCCTAATGCTTACTCATTGGCGAGCATTCCCCTGCCTCACGCAATTAGCCTTTTATTGCGCCCCTCATTGGTCCGCCCGAACAAAAGCTTTATTTAGTGTGACTTTAACAATACAATGAAGTGCAGGTAAGACGAAAAGAATTTTGTGTGCACTAGAGCTAGCAATTCCTTTTTTTATTGATGCATATTTAAAGTGTAATTACATTAACCAAGTACGTCATAGTAAAAAGAAAACTGCGTTCACATACCTTCATTGAATCTTTTAAGGACTATATATTTTATTATTAGCTATCATTAATATTTTAATTGGTAAATGTTTAAATACGGTCCGCTGTGTAAAAGAATTAAAATTCAATGTTACCCTAATAACTGATTAAAAACGAAGTCACGATAATTAAAAACAAATTACACAAACACCGTTACGTTTTTAAAGTCGTCTTCGAAACATAACATGTTTTCACATGGCGTTTAAAACAATAGCGAGTGGCAGTTGCCCCCTTCACGCTTATCACACTCATCAATAAATGCCTTTTTTAAAACATTGTAATACTTTATGTAAAATTCAAATTTCAACCATTTATAATGAACTATCAAATGCGACGAAGAAATTAAGCGATTGATATAACAAAGGGATGTTTGTTATTATAAAGAAAAAAAGTAAGGTCTTATCATACTGGTATTAGAAAGTCAAATTTATTCACGTATGTTTTTGCTCCAGTAATTTTGGATAGCTATTGTATTTGGGTGGTGATCGTTATGCTAGCTGGTTAGTTCAGTCGATGGAGTTTTACCTATTTATAAAATAATATTCATTCTAGCTTACTTTATTTTAACTAATTCTTATTTTAATTTTTTAATTAATTACTTGTTTTATCTACTTATTGTTTCCGATGGGTATAATGTTTGTTCCGACTTATTTGTACTTCTTGTGTCAGATTAGTTAATACGGAAAATTTTATAATAAGTATATTCTTAAATATGTTCTTTTTTGTAAAGGGTAAATAAAAAATCTTAACTGTTTCTAGAGTATAGATCGACGTTCAGCTTAAGATGTTAGTACCATTGGCATCGCTTGCATTATATTGTCAAGTCATTTACGTAACAGTTATACAATTTATATGCTCCGCCATTATAATTCGGTAGGATCACTTTATCACATACTCGCTATTTTAAAATATGAAGTGAAATGATCGCATTATTAACACTGTTACTATATATACTCATTGGACTATTACAATAATATTTAAATAATAGTAATGACTAAATATAGTCGTTCAACTTGACTGAGACCTTTGACGTAGTAAGTGAGGTATGAAGGGCTTACTTGTACTGGTAAATGTGAACAAGACTTTCTTAATTACTGTGATAAAATTGATATGTTATAATGTACTATACCTATAGCGTCAAATAACTAGGTTAATAGAATACATATGCCACTGCAGTATTTTGTGACAGAAATCTATAACCCATCGGTGTATTCGTAGACGGCTGTTTATAAACTTAAAAACAATGCTTAACAATAATGGTTACTAAGTTTCCGCTTAATTAATGTAGGTATTTTTATAATACAAGCAACCTTTAAACATCTCCTGTGTAAGTTTCCGAACACTTGCATAATATTATTCAGAATGAAATAAAAGTTGCAGCTTCAAATAAACGATTTGTACTTCCATTCGTATGACGTTTACCACATACTAAACCCCAAAATGTTATTTTTATGAAGAAAATCAATATAATGTTTTTTTTGTGCTTAATGTCTTCTTTTCATTCTTTGATCTTATTTTAAAATATCTTGTCAACGGGAATTATAAGGCCCCATTTAATTAAAACAATTATGTAACTTATTAACATACTAAGTTATCTAATATTAATAAAAATGTTACAGTTTTATTTGACTTAAAATACATTTAAAAACTTCAGATATCTACATTAGTTAGCTTATAATATTAAGAATATTGTAGCCCTGAACAGGGACACCTGTCTCTATTGTTCGAGTCAGATTCTTTTTGGTTAAAGACCCTTTAAATTATCATGTGCCTTGGGACTTAATGCTTTAAAATTCTAAGTGTTGGCCATCAAAATATCGCAAGGTGTGCATTTGAATATGATTAGCAGCTTGTCAAAAGTAAGTTAGTGCTCTAATGTATTCAAATTTAATCAGGGAAGGGTTACATTTATCTTCGAAATAATCACCGAGTGTATTCTCGTTTAATATCATTGTTTATTATTAGTCTGTGCATTTCAAGTTTGTGGAGAAACGTTATTTTCATACTTTTGGTTGTCAAGGGCCATCGAACAGTCGTTTTAAATTTAAAATTTAAGTTGAGAAAAATCAACTCAGTGACTTTTATTTTTACTTCGTTCCGACTGTTCCGGCAGACTATACTGCAAGTTGTTATTGACTCATTGTAAAAGTAACTTAATATAAAAATTGTAGAGTGATCATTTTATTTATTAAAAAAATGTAAAATGCAGTTGTTAAACTACTGCAAACTGAAATGTCAAGCGTGTGAAGTTTTTAAACTATTGAACGAACTCACAAACGAGTAAACAGACAAAGTACCATCAAATGTGCAGTTTAAATACGTCGTTACATTTTTAGGAATATTTCAAGTTCCTGCACTATTTTAATTTTTCTGCCCAAAAGAACCTTCTTCGTGTATAAATAAACATTTAAAAAAGTCGTTAAAGTATCAACCAATGTAAATTGTGATAAATTTTTATATATGTATACGTACATATTGTTTTCATATAAACTCCATCAATATAATGTATTCGCACTAAAGATGATAAAGTAAGACGTAACTTTAATTTAAAATAAACATCTATATGTATTTTATATTATATATGTATTGTAGCAAAAAGGAACGATATTTAAGTACAAATTATGGTTTAAATTACAATAAAAAGACTTAAATTGTAAACGATGATAATTAACACGATATAAAACAATTAGCAATAATGGTATGTAATCGAAATTCATTATAAGTGTTTTAAACGGCTCCTCGATGAAAGGAATAGTTAAGTAGATGAAGATATTCGATGTAGATGTTCCGATAGGTGACCCTTCGCTAAACAGCTACAAATGTCCGCGATACGTCGGGGGTGCTAAATCGTCCCCGCGATGAATTAACATATCAGACTTTGATCGTTTTGCATAATTACGCCTGTTTTGTGAATTGTTTAATGAACGTTTGCTTCACTTTGTACTTTGATAATTCTTTAATTTTGTACGATTTGCATACAGCTTACAAGGCACGATTACTTAATAACCGGTTTTCACTAATGTAAGTATACACTAAAAGTAATTATTTAATAGGTATCATGAATAACGCGGGTCGATACCCTCTGTAAGAGAATTAGTAACGTCCCAATAAATTCTCTTACATCAAATATTTAATAGAAAACCAATTTTAATATTCTTTAAAAAATTAGAAAAGTGTATATATATATATATATATATATATATATATATATATATATATATGTGTGTGTATGTTTATATATATATATAGAAGTATATATATTTATATACATATATACGTTCTTTATTATCAAAAGTCTTAATAGTGTTTATTTTAAAATAATGTGAGTAGCAACGTTGTTCGAATGTTTATCAAATTGACAGAACTCTGTAAAAAATACATTATATGTTGCTTGTCTAAGGTATGTATAAGTTATTTGTAGTGGATTGATACTGACACATGAAATATGACACACGGTCAACAACTAGCGAACGATCATGCTTGTCAAATACTTGAGTTTGTAATAGAAGTTTTGATGAGGTGTTATGGAATAACGCCAGGAGAAAAAAAAAATTCTGCTTAAAATCTTCGTCTCAGAAGGGGAAAAAAACAGGAGTATGCTAATGAAGTTTAAATAAATGTAATTAACGTCGTTTTTATATGACAATCTTTAACTGAAATAATATTTTTAACAAGTAAAAAGGGTGCTTTAATTTCTAAAGTTTTTAAAAGGAAATAATTATTTTTCCTTACGTATCGATATACTAACTTATACTGTGGTACAACCAATATTCCTTCGCCAAAAATGTGTTCGTTTAATTTGGGCGTTTAGAAGCTTTGAACGTAGAGTTGAAATATTTTAGGTTCAAAAATTCGAATCTAAATTTCTAATACGATATTTCATTTCCAGCTGCTTTATGCTGCGTTCGTGACACGATGTATCGGTGTCCATATTTTTTACTCCTAACGAAATTTAATTTAAAAATAATTGTTTCTACAAAAACAAGTTTAATTATAAAGTGATATTTAAAGAAAAGGTCGTTCGTATATTAAGTTAAAATACGAGACATATTTTGCGAAGTTTAAGTATAATATGTTTTGTTTGAAGACTCTTAGGTATCTTGTAGGTATTGACATAATTGCTTTAGCAATTTTGTTTTTTTCTATAAAATGTAAATCTGTTTAAGGTCATCATAACTACCCAGATACAAATATTTCAGCCAAAGAGATGATATTATAAGCTAGTTTAAGCATACTATTTACAAAGATAATTTTTCTTCGATTTATTATGATGTTAAGAAAAGCATTTGAAAGGATTTATTACAGCATATGTGCAGTAGATTTATAGGTTCGTTAAATTGACACGTATACACAGTCCGTCATACACGGAGATCCTGTCATAATATGTAAATGGCCGCATCCCCTCAGCAAGGCATCTAGCACATTGCGGCCCCCGCCGTACGTCTTATTTGAAATTCGTCTCGCTGCGACTCCGATATGCAAATGGCGGGCGACATTCGAATACAAAAAGCTCGAGCGCGGTGGCAGCGAGTAAATCAATCGATCAACGCCGGATACAGTAAGAATACGTCTTCATTGTGTTCATTAGCGTCGTCGAGGGAGCCGGGGCTCGACCACACCTGCCTCGCGGATATGTCCGGCACTCGGCAAAAACTTTACGAATTAAACAGTGAAACTTGTATATTTGATAACGGCGCGCTTGCTATTGTTCATGTTCAATTGTTTTAAATTGTTTGGAATTTATCTCCTATATGTTATAATGACATAAGATTTCGACGATCATTCTAAAGGAATGTTTATTTTCTCAATTGAATAATTATGAAAAGCTAAATGTAGACCCTGAATAGGTGGGCCGATGACATAGTTAAGGTAGCGGGAAGTTGCGGTAAGTTGCGGGAAGTTGCAGGAAGTTGCTGGATGCAGGCAGCACATGACCGGTCATCGTGGCGATCTTTGGGGGAGGCCTTGCAGTGGGAGTATATCGGATGACATTATGACGATGATGATGCAATGTATTCTATTTTCAACGTAACGTATTTTAAAAAAAAAAATTATATACGGCATAGCGTATTGTAATTTGACATAACAATATAATTGGATCTAATGAGTATCTAGCGAAACCAAAAGCGTGACGATTAGAGTTAAACGTTATTACGGATCAATTGAAAGGACACGTTTATTATAATATAGTTCACAGCTTTCAAGAAGCCGCAGCGTTTAAAAAGTATTAAAAACACAATGCTATCAGATTGAAACCGTTACACGAAGCTATTATGCTATTAAGTACCCTAATTACAGATCAAACGTCGTAACCACAAAAGCTTCATCTCGCAACGCATTTTTCACTTTTGTGTCGTAAAATTCACGGTGTGAGAGCGGCTGTTTAGCGGTTTTCATAAATTACTTTTGGGTTCCGCTTAACGCTTTTAGTGTTATAAACATTCATAAAAAACATCTATTCTTTGCTTACTGCCGGAGATATTAACTTAAATTATAACTTAATGAAGGGCTGTTTTTTAATATCAATTTTATATTTACATCGTATATCCTCTATATAAATATCATTATTACCACACGTTTTTATTTAGTTTATATTTCTTTTAAGCTAAGTATAATAACAATCAAGATTTTGAATCCTTTATATTTTTTAATGTTTCGTATCTTTGTAAACAGGGTACAAAGTTTAAATTTCTTAAAAAACTAACGAATGAGAATTTGTCATGAGCATAAAGTGATTTTTGTTGCCATTATATCTTATTTGAGACTAATTGTCGTCATAAAGCCAAGCTTCTTATCAATTAGAACATAGTATATTAGAACGCCGTGTTTAAAAATTTGAAAAATGTGCATCTATTTTATGAAATTCGGAAGATATTAGGATTATTTCATAGTATGTTATGAGCTTCGTGCTTTTGACATGTCTTTTTTTGGTCCAGATTGTCACTGCTGCCCAAATGGTAATTGCAGAATCCGCGGGTTCGTGGCGACATGGCGCGGAGGGTACTCCAAAACCTCGTCGGTAGCGAATATCGTAAATTCTCACGGGAACCTTGACAATTCACGTGCTGCAAATTTAATGGCATTTAACAGCGGCGTCAGTCGATAGGTGT
Source organism: Battus philenor (assembly GCF_028537555.1). NCBI lineage: Eukaryota > Metazoa > Arthropoda > Insecta > Lepidoptera > Papilionidae > Battus > Battus philenor. The sequence continues at coordinate 7,311,014 of NW_027181704.1, forward strand.
CGATTACAAAACTTATTTATATATTTTTCATTTAATCAATAAATAAAACGATCACTTTGAAATATGTCATCAATTTTTTCTAATGAAATTCAACGAGGCAATAACTTTTGCCAAAAGTTAGTGGCTTTGTTTTAAGTGACTTGTCGATTGGAACAGCTAGTTACTTATATTATTTCAGCCAGTTGCTTGTCTTAATTTTATGTATATTTTACTAAAAGTATAGTGAAGTAACTTAGTACCGCTGTAATAGTATAGAGAAGGAAAATATTTGTTTTTTGAAATTGTTTGTTGAAGTACCCTTTATATATTATACTGTGTACAATAATACACTCACTTGTAATATCTTTGTATTAAGCAGTAGCAGCACAGCGGTAAAGGAGTAAGACTTGTGTATCGTATGTCGCTAGTTCAATTTCCAGTAAACTGTCTTATACATAATTCACACTTTGTGCGTTTTTAACATATTATATATATTCGTCGTTTTAAGAAATAGACACCCTCTGCAAAGCATAATCCTCCCCCTAAGATGTCACCACATACCATAATCGTCACGCTTGGCAGGTGTGATGGCAATCGCAGTGTGTTCTTTATGGAACGCAGAAGATGTTGCTGCTCATTCTCTGGAAACTTGTTTGTGAACAGCGGCAATCCTTTATAATTAATGCACAAAGTGTGAATTATATAAGATTGTATATAATTGACCTGGCTTGGCTACCACTGCTTAAGTCTTGAGTATCCAGAAGTTTTATAATTAGGGAGTGGCTTTGCTATATATGTTATTAATTTATTATACAATAACTTATATTTCTAGATTATTGTAATCACAATGTCCAAACTTGTATAAAAATATCCTAAATTATGCGCCTAGTGCGCCATAAGTAAATGACAGCTGGCAAATTAAAATATATTTTTTTCATTTTAACAATTCACCAGCCAGAATGAAACAGTTATTAATTATAAACTCGAGTAAAATTATAGTTTACATAGCAAACAAAGTAGTTTTTTTTAAGTACCATGGATATTGTTAAATATATATAAACAGATTTATTGTTGTTTAAATACAATAGTAAAGTAATAACATAGCTGTATGTTGTATTTATAGAATTTAGTCCGTTTCAGTTTAAAAGTTGAAACCGCAAGCATTGCATTGTGATTTTGACATCGTGGTTTGCAGTTGGCAAGGTTTTCAACTCGGCTTGCCATGGTTAAATAACAAAACCTTATTGTTAACTTAACATAATTATTCTCGCAATTGTATCACAGTTTTCTCAGCATTATCTCAGTACATACCAAAAACGTGTAGCATGATAAGTGGTAATTAAGTATTGCTTATTTTAGAGCAAGGAAATGATTAAAAGAAAGGTTTATTTACTCTATTTTTTCTATTGTGTTCCGTACCAGCATTTTTTAAATTCAATTATTAAAACGTAACGAAAATCATTGTATCCATGGGCCGTCTATTGCTAGACATAGACATCCTCCATAGATATACAATAAGAACAGTTTATCAAGACATACACAAAGTGAGTAATTTTATATTTACAGGGGTCAATGTTCTCGACACGCCAAATATCTGAAATACTAATTATTCCAAAAACACTCCGTCACAGGGCAAAGAACACTTCTGCACCTCATAAATAATCATTATTTCATAATAATTTGTGCCGTAGGTCATATGCCTACCCCATATCCAACAAGACTGGTTAGGCGAGGCCTGCACCCAGCAGATCTTAATAAGCTCGCCTGCTCCTCTTCTTGGTGGCCTTTTTACACTGGATTTACAGTATCGATAATATTCGAATTAAATTGAAATCTCTGACATCGACACACATTTTACGTATTCTTACTGTCTACAAAAAATTAAAAGTGTTAAATTGTTTTTATAGTATGGTAGAATTTGTAAAATATTAGCTGCAAGGTGAATTTATAGTCGATAAATAAATAGGAACCGACAGTTGTCACTAAAAATTGTTGCCATTGCGTCCTCCTCCGTCATCCTCTAATATATACTGTAATTTAAAATTGGACTCTTCGTGTTGTACAAAATCTATGCCTTTGTTTAGCTAGCTAACTATAGAATGGCATTTTATCGCACCGGCTGTACATGTTCTGCATTTGCAAACTCGTGTGTGCTTTAAATCTAAGCACAGGCGGCTGAGCCATAAACGTAGTCAACCGTTCATTTACCCACTATCGCGACTACAGCAAGTGGACACGCAGCTACATCGATCTTTACAAAACTAAACGTCTTATAAGATATCAATGGTTAACGAAAAATCAACTTTGATCCTTTAAGTTAAAGTTGAAATTGCATTAATGGCGTAGAGTGGCAAAGAAAGATTTGTAAGGCAAGAAGTGTATTAGCATAACGATCCGCGTGCACCTTAACGCAACATGCTTGGTCACGCTGCCCCCCGACGTTGGTTGCAATTTCCACAGCGGGGCAGCTCGTGAAAAGCGGCGCGTGTAGAAATCAGCCCGGCACCTATTTAGTTTACAATTTACAAAGCGTTATATACAGCAGGCTAAGAGGCATACCATGCTAAACACGTGACTCCCGTACAACGTGATTATTTTTTTAACATCATATTTTTTCTTATTATATTTACTCTTGGTCAGTATATTTAAGTTTTTCTTATTTTTTTTTGTTTTCGTTTGTCTTTTTTGTTTCCCAAATGGTTAATGAGTAGAAAATGATTTCTACTTAAAGTTAGTTGTACTTTAAAGTATATAAATAAATATACAATTAGCAACATCCGAAGAAATACACCACTACTTTTTATATTTCTGATAATATTTTCGATGAAACAATTAAAATTTGTATTCGTCGTCGGGTGGACATTTATTATATATTTAATACAGTTGTAAAATCTCATTTTCCAAAACTATGAAAAGTACTGCAAAAATTTATACAACAACAAAAATTATACAGTTTTAAACAACTTTTTGTTATCATGCCTTTGTAGCCTATTTTTTTTGTAAAGATATTACAAAATGAAAATTAATTAATTACTTGTCGTAGCGTTTTTATATAGCACACATACATTAAAATCAAGAGAAAAAGTTCAAACCGTGATGAACAAAGCGCGCCAGAGAGAATCTTGTCATATTTAAACATTGTTATCATCATCGTCGTATCAGCCCATAGACGCCCATTGGAAGGCATAGACTTCCTCCAGAGATCGCCCTGATGTCCGGTTTTAGGCTGCCCCTGTCAAGCGACTAAAACATTATCAATAAAAAGTTTTTCTTGTTCTTACTTTAACACTTCAACCTTCAAAGTCGTACGGAACTTTTCTCCCCTTCATTATATCATAACGCCCCAGCAATACATACATCAACTTCGGTGCGACCGGTAAAACTTGCTTTTCACGTAAATCCAATTTGTGCGGTTCGTACCAAAGGGCGATTCGTGGCTCGATCTAATTATTCACGTGTTATGACATTTCATTTGCATATAATCGTCGAGGCAGTCCCCGATGCGTGAGGCAACGGCGGACCGACCGTAGGCCATTCACACGAACTCCGACTATCTTGATCGGAGTCGACCTATGAAAAGCGGCCACTAATTAAAAAATATACTACCTAAGATGCTTCGTGCATTATTCACGGAGCCGACCGGAAGAGTTTTACTCGTCCGAGTTTGTTGGCTGTTACGAAATGCGGATGACGGCAATTAGAGATTAACGTTAGATATCGGAGTAAGCTCGGCATTCAAATGAAAATAACATTTTTCATACCTTGTATGTATACTTTTCAATAGCAAATGTGTAAGAAAAGTTATTTGGTAAGGTGGTCGAAAGACGTTGGAAGCAGATTTCTTCCGATCGATTTTTTGGGAATCTATTTAGTGACCTATGTACAGTAGAAGATTCCGGCTGAATGATGATTATGATGATAATAGAAATAAACATTATTTACAACTTTTATCAATAATATAAAAAGGTGATATGGGTAAGACGTTAACCCGCGGTTAAATATTTTATTATTTATTATATTTAAATAAATAGTGTATGTATATATTTAAATATATATTACAGTTTATTTATATTTAATTATATGAAATAGTGGTCAGATATTTAGCTAAGCAGTTTTTATGTAATTATTATCCTTCTCCCTTTATTTTTACTTTATTTTTTGCTTTATTTTTCGTCTTTTATGATATTAACTTGTTTCAACTACCTTTATATTAATTTTTAATTGCAGTACCTAACGGTTGAGTTGAGTTATACATAAAATGTGTAAAAAAGGTTTAAATTAATAAACAAATAAATAATAATTGTACCCACACATAGATAGTATGACTTTTGAAATAACAAGAATAAGAAAGATTCTCTCATTTGACGCTGTTAAAAGCGATTTGAATTTGAAAATAATATAACGTTGTAATGTAAACACATATATGTAAAGATTTCATCTATGCAGGATGATTGTTTATCTATATAAAAGTTATAAATAGTCGAATGGAATACTTAATTGTCAGCAAAAAGCGTTAAAGGTTTTGCACCTATTTCCAATGGCAGTGTGTAAAGTGATCACTCTGAAATATGTAACATTAATTATCTTTTCTCATAGAATGCGAAAGGGCAACAACTTCTAGCAGTATTCTACAGGGAGAGATTTTAAATCATGATTAATTTTAATAAGTGGGGATCCAAATTTAGAAAACGTTTTTCCTTGCTATGTTGTCATTGTGTTAACTTTTTCTCAAACCATTGATTTTGGGATTGGATGTACAATATGTTAATTGCCAGCAAATGAGCTTATACACCACCACTTAAAAGATTTTACACATGTAACCAATCACCCTGTATACTATAAACATATAGCTATCAAAAGTATTATATTATATATAAGTTTTAAGCAAGTATAATGTATTGCCATAACAATGTAACTATCAAAATATTATTAAGTCAAATAACATAAATGACATTCGCATTGAAATTAGCGCAGCGTGTGCTTTTAAATAAAATTTGTTGCAAAAGAATGCTGCCTCACCTAGTTACTTTATTCTTTTATTTCTCTGTGTTTATAACACTGAAAAAAAATAGGAACCCTGAAAAAACAATGACTTTTTATAAACGTGGTATGTTTATCCTGGGTGAACTGCAGTCTTTTATAAGGACGACAGTGAATTAAAATGGACATCATGAAATTCAAATAATCGTGATAAATGAAATATGACATAATTTAAATCAAAGGTTTATGTCACTAATTGTCTACTTGTTATAAAACGTTTTCTTATGTTTGTGTATATTTGAAAAACAGTGCCAAATGCATTATAAATAAAAGTAATATAAATAAACTCGTAGTGCCCCAAAATATTAACGAACCCTTCACGGGTATGTATGTACGCATATATAATAAAGTTCTATAAAATATCTTATTATTGATATTATAAAGCACGCATGAAAAAAATGCCAAATTTCATTTAAAAAGCAACTGCTTAGTTTCTGGCCGGCTCTTTTCTTCAGATCAGCGTTCCTAACCGGTAGTAGGTTGGCGTTAGTAAGTAGTTATAATGTTAAAATAATCGAAAATTCAAAAGCATTTCAATGCCTACTTGAATTAACAAATAAGCTGTGTAAAAATTCTTTGCAACTGTACTACAAAGTCTCAGTATTGCATTTAGAAAGCAATGAGAATTGCGTGTGTGTGTGCGGGCGGGGATTTAAATTTGCATGAACTGCATCACTCCACGCATATCTATGCATATCGCTGTTCTGAAACCCATTGTGCCTAGTGCAGACCGCGAAGCGAGCAAAATCGCCTTCTTCATTTGAGAAATGTTGCACCGACAGAATAATCAATCGCACTCTATAATAGAAAAATGTAACTAAGAAAATTTTACTTTCACAACAATTTATACACAGCTTATTTGATTAGTTGTTGTTATGGTAGTAGGTCTTTTAGTCAAGTAGTAATATATTAGGAGAACTACACTTATGTCAGCTGTGACATTGTCCAAGAAAGTTGAAGTGGCAGAAGGCTCGCCATATAGCAGGCAAAACAGATGGGTAGTGGGGCCTCAAGGTTCTAAAATGAAGACAATGAACAGGCAAGCAAGCGAAGGACGTCCATACACAAAGCAGACAAGTGGCCTCGTTGATGGGTAGTCGGTCAATCTTAGGAGGTGGAGGGGGTATCTACTGCAATATCTCATTAATCAGCTGAAAGAAGTCAGTTAGAAAGTACGGACGAGATGATGATTGAGATGTACGTCTCTCAGGACGCTATCGTAGTACTGAACATGGCTAAGTTTTACAAACCTTTGAGTACTAAAGTGGTCAATAAAATATCATAAATCCAAGTTTTGTTAGTCGACACCCGCCGTTTGTTTGTCCGCAATTGTCCGGAACATTTATTAATCAAGTGATAACTTTTGAATACACAAAATATTTAACATCGAGTATGTAATTTAATCGGTATTAGTCTAACAACGATAGTTGAATAATTCTATAAAACTCTCCTCTTTTATATTGTTTTTGAAGTAGTATTGCTATACGCATTGTTATGAAATATATTTATATATATATATATATATATATATATATATATATATATATATATATATATATTTGTAAATTTCAATAGTAAATTGACAAGCTCTTTAAGTTTTCATTTTTAATCAATAAGGTTGTGTTAATATTACTGAAGTTGTGAGATAATTCACAAGTGAAAAAATACTAGTTGAAGTTACCCAGTATTAAGTAATTACAACTATTTAGTATTATAAGTAGGTATGGGATATTTAGATAGATGGTTTACCTAAAGAGCCGGCTTTTCATGGAATGAACTTTAATATCTAATAAATTACGAGTATTCTTGCTACTAGGTTGGTTAGTTGTTTTAGATTCATGAATTGCTTTATTTCAAATTATTGTTTATTATTTATTTATACTTCCTACACATAAAACAGTGGAATTAATACCTTGTAGACTTTTTCTATCAGTCAACCTAAGTGATGCAGAGATACCTAATATAGTAGGAAGGTATAGAGAAATACCATGTACTTGCGTATGTAATACATAATAAAACCTACATATAACTGGACTCTTTTATCACCAACACTAGAGGCTGCAAAGATGAGACTCGAAACCATTGCGGTATACCATATCCAACCATATCCTCAGTTGAAGAACTAATAAAGGTCCCGTAGGACCGCAGAATAACCGAAAACACAAAATTTTGACTCATGAGAAGCTGACTAGGCTTCCAATATTTCTATACGAAGCGGACATCTGAACATTGAGGAGTCTGGAATGATGGGAAATTGACACCTTGGAGATGTAGTGCTGGATACGGATGCTCGGAATATCATGTTAGCTTAGCTCAGAATCATGGACGGCGCACCGAACCAACGTTTTGGTCCTCAAAAAGCTCAACTTAAAAGAGAGGTAATATTTAGCTTTGTGTAGTTATTCAAGTTAATATTTAACTATATTCCTAATAGGAAAATAAGTAGATGTAATTTTATTTTGCAAACTGTATTACTAAATATCCCATTAGATTGCTTATTATACACGTTTTTAGTGTACGTATATGTGTGCATATGTTTGTAACGTTCGTCAGTGCAAACCGTATGTGAAATGGCGATTAAGAACAGTTGTAAGTAGCCTTTGTTTGATCTCGCGTCTGATAGGAAAGCTATTGTGCCGCTCTAACTGTATACTTTATACGTGGGGTGGAGTGATCATTAGGGATGCATTATTAAGCGCTATTAAATACGTTTCGAATTTTCTTGTTATGACTGAATAAGAAATACTGTTACTGTTGTAATTCAACAGACCATTTTATTACTAATTTACCTGAAAAAACTTAAGTTTTTGGCAATATCACAAACAACGATTGAATTTCATCAATAACAAAAAAGAAATTTTTTTTTTGGGGGAGTTAACATAATAAAACATAATAAAAGTGAGTTTGGAGTGTAAGGAGTTAACAATTGTAAAGAAATTAAAAATGCGTTTTATGCGAATAATTTTCAATGGCACATCTATTAGTGACAATTTATGTTTTATTTTTTTCATCGGTGTCTATACGGTTGATGTAAAAACTGCACACATTTTATTTGTCCACATTGCTGGGGTTTCCATTGGACAAGAAACACACAACATTATACAATTATTAGAAATCAGTATAATACTACATCAAATTATGGGTTAAAAAGAAATACGTACAAAGATATGGTAAGTCGCAGGGAAAATAGAGAGATTAAACGTAAAGGTGAACGCGTTCGTATCAAGTAAACGACAGATGTACACGATGAATGCATACCTCCTGCCACTAAACAGTTGTTTATTTTTTACTCTATTTCTAAAACTATACAAAAAATTAAAACACATTTTACCTATATATATGTATACGTACATGACTAGAACTTTTTCCGCTAAATATATTATACATAGAGGAAAACATACTTTTATATTATTTCTATAAAACAAAATAAATGGTTACGTAAATCATGCAGAAAAATTAAATTAACAGTTTAATTGCTTGTAATTCGACCCACATCGTCCAGCTCACAGTCGCTCAACAACTATGTAGAGAGCTATATTCGAGATTTTCCAAGGACACTGAACCAGGAATGGAGAGATTTATAAACAAACGTAAGTAACCATTATATTCCATAGGATTGACACGTTGAAATAGCCGGGGGCAGTCCGTGTTGCGCTCAGAACAAGTGGCCGCAGGTGCCTTAAGGTTTGGGAGTGGAGACTACGGACAGTCAAGCGACGTAGCAGTAGAACATTTAACCACACGGTGGACAGACGACATTGTTGAGGTGTTCAGCAATGGACGTCCTGTGGGTAAAATGGTGATAAAGATGAAATCAGTTACTAGAAATGATTCAATTTCAGTTTAGTTTCATTTTGATTTAGGACTAATCATATCATTGTAATGCTGCCACCATTTTCTAAATGTAGAACGCAGAATTCGTTTTAGAGTGTGTTATCGTGTAATGTCTTAGCCCTAACAATGGCTAAGACATTACACGATTACTTTTGGTTCTCACCGTATTTTAATTGTCTAACTTCCATTTCGTAATTACCAGTTACTAAATGATATGAAAGGATAATGAGGGCCTATCTACCGTCTCTTCATAATTACACACAGTACGTAATAAAGCGAGCTACTACAATATTAATAATAGTAAAATATGTATAACATTTGTGTAACTATTTCAGATTGGCATTGGTATTTGTAAATGTCTTATGCTTCTACTATGAAATGTCCAATAAATTAAACATAAATAAGTGAAAAATAAAGAAAGATTTTCTTAGATAATATAAATAATATATAGTCTTGGCTATTATATTTAAGGCAATTTTATTACATTGTGTTAATAATTAGTGGCAATTACATTAAAGCAGGCGTCACAAAACCTATGTCGGCAGATTTAAAACCTTTAATATTTTTTAGAAACACTAATACTTAATAATTAAAAAAATCTCTGATTAGCAAATATGATCGAAACATTCGCAAGTTAAAACTCTTTTTAAGATCATCTCCTTTATTAACGCATTTCGCAGAAAAATCTATGTCTAAATCGGTAAAAACTTCTGCCGTGGGAACGTCATTTATATGTTCACATTTATAGTTTTTTTATAGTGGGAATTTAAATTTAAATTACCAAACAAATAATTAAATGCTTAAAGTTCTGATTCACTTAATGAATAACGGAAGACAATTGATTTCCGTTATAAAATTTAGTTGCTTCTAAATTGGCTTACGCTCCGAACTGGTGCCGCCCTAATGGGGGTCCTTTGGACTATATAATCTCGTATTTACATAGTGGGTCGCTGGCGTCAGTTGCGCGGCTTTTTGCCCGTTAATGTATGTAAATGGGAAACAATTAGGCGAGTTAAAACACGGGGTAGGCAGTCTAGGCAAGTGCGCCTCGCGCCCCTACCTTCCAAACGCCATATGTTAGTGGGCGGGCGGCCAGTGGTAGCGTTGTGTACAGGTTGTTGTATTTTTAAATAGTAATATATTTTTTTGAATATTTGTAATTTCACAAACGTGTTTCGTTAATTAAAATATATGTTTTTTAATCCACGCAGAAACATGTTTTAATGGGAACAAGATAGGTTATTAACCCCAGCAACTATAATCAATTTAAAAATATCTTTATTCCAGTAGGCATTAACATGTAGTTTTAAATCTTCAATTAAATATTATTATTAAGAGTATATATAGGGTTGAAAGAATAATTATATTCTATTATTCAAGAAGGAACGTATGTTTATTCAAGAAGTAACTTAGTTATAAATTATTTTGGTCTTGGATCATTATTTCAAATAATGTACCGCTAGTTTCTGAAGTACTTATAATATTAGAAATGGAGATTTTAAATGTTTAACATTGTAACAAAATCTCGTGGATGTCAATCACAAATTAGTAAAACCGCTTAAAATATCTGTAATTATCGCCACAGTATGTTGTGCGTTCAAATCGCAATTTTTAGAGAAAAAAAATTTAATTTTTATTTTTATGGAAAATAATTAATAATTCAAAGGTTTGTGACCAGAAAGATTATTTAGACCATATTAAGTAAATTTTGTTAAATATATTTCATAAGTAATAAGATATTTTGTGTTTTCAGCTTAACTTGGAAGACGTCTTGTTCTTTGAAATAGAAATATCGATAGTTAAAAGCATTCCGTCGCTTGTTGTTTTATTACTTTGTTATTAAAAAAGGTAACGAATGACAACGAGTGATCCGAACCACGTTCATAATGGCGTGTTCTGTAACTTTTATTTTTATAAAGGATTAAACATTTTGTATTCTTTATAACTTTTGTTATCAGTTTCGTAAATAATAAAATTAGAAGGACTCGTGTCAATAATTATTCTATTTTTTTTTCCAAAAAATGGTTAACTTTTGTCTACCAATTACTAAAGGATATAAACTGTGAGGTAGTTTATATATACCTGACTATATTTAATTATATTATATATTACAGCGCTAAGTTTTGTTTTATATTACATAATAACAATAGTCCTCATTTCCGCCAAACATCCAATACTGAACATGACCCTCCCTGATTCAAATCTATCTTAGATTGAAAGAGCCAGTATACAACGTCATTATGTATTGTATAATATCTCTGATATATACCAAGTATTACTTATTTTTTTACACTGGCAGTAGCTAATGTTGTGACCATAGCCACAGATTGCATGCTATGTTAGAAAAAAAAAGAAAATAAAAATGGTTAAATATTTTCACGATTCGACCTCAATAGTAAGGTAGGTAAAAATGTACGTTAATTAAAACTGAAGGCAGCGTCTTAGCCAACGAAACAATTATGAATTTAATTGTACATGTATACTTATTACAGCGCCAACTTAAACAAAAGCTGAATCACAAACTGTTACAATTTGATCAAAGAATTTGAATGATTATTTTGTACGATAAGTTAAATTTCTAATTAACAAAAATGTAACTTCGCCGCAAGTCTTTTTTAATATTTTTTTTTCCATTTTATGACTAATACAATGACTGTTTGTACTATTTAGAAATTCATGTTAAAGCCATGAAGTGTTTGAAGAAGATGGTTGCTGATAAATATTACTAGGAAATAATATGTTAGCTTACTTGATCAAGATTAGAGCGAAAAATCTTTAATATAGAGATGGTCTTATTGGTAGAACTAAGAACCTAGGGTTACGAATTAAAATTGCATTTATGACTTTTATTAAATTAGTATAAATTAATATAACCACACCAACAGATAACATAAAAATTTTCACATATAAAGAACGAAGAGAAAAAGATCCGACAGAGTAAGCTAATACATATTCACAAATAATAAGAGTAATAGACATTAAATTTTGTTTCCTAGAAAAAATAAATAACTTAATACATAATAATGTTCATTTTTATTTTAATTTTAGCGGACTTTATGTTATATGTATAATTAATAAATTACGGCGATATTTTAAGAATACCAGATAATTTTTTTCGCGGTATAAAGATCAATTTGTTGCTAAATATTGGTGTGCAGACTTTAATTTTTTTTTTATTTTAGACCGCTGAAGTCAATAAAAGTTAGACCGAGAGACGTAGATAATGTTATCTTAAGTTACAATGGTTATGTTGCCATGGATAATGAATTAAAAAGTCAAATTGTTAATTTCATAAAAGCGAAATTTAAAGATGAAGCCCTTTTTGTTTCACGACTTTCTGCTATAAAGTTAGAAATAGTTTTAAACGGATTTCTTGATAACTTAATCTCGTGAATCTATATTTGTTAATCACTGTAAGTATATAAAAATAAGTATATAAAAAATTTAAAAATTTAAATTGGTGGCCACAGGTCCGTTTTATAAATGTTCAATACGACATCCCAAAAGATTATGTAGCTGATAGATTTGACAACAGTACTATTGTATCGAATATTTATTTAATTGTACAATTCTCAATAATCTATTTTTAACATAACGAAGTTAGAACTTTAGTTTTTTGTTTTTTTTAGAATAATCTAAAGGAATACTGAAAAAAAATTGAAAAGTAGCGTTTCATTATACTTTTTTATTATTTTTTTTTCTATTCGCTAGTTTGTCACTAAACTACACTACAATCCTTGAGCCTACTTCTTTTACAGTTTACACGTCACGACTATTGCAATTATTTACTATAAAAACAGAGCTTAGACGTAACAAATGTAACGGTACATTAATTAAGGCTTCATTTAAGTTTCGGGGCAAATGTACTAATGCCGAGTTAATATCACTAAGGTCGATATTTAGATTATGTAATATGTTAACATTTTGAGATCAAACCTGATGTTGTTAAGGATTTTGCAGCCCTGAATTGTTATGTGAAATTATATAACACTGTTCTTTGGAAAGAGATACGGGTCACACAAATAAAAAAAGTATTATTTTTATTGACCGTTATTTGTTGATACCTATTGAATTATCTTTTCCGCCAATATCTGAATACTTACTTAAAATATATTGACAGACAAATGATAAATACAAGAATCAAAAATAATCTCGTAAAGCATAATTTTTTTTTTAAAAAGTTAGTAAATCCTTCATCGATCTAAGTGTCAGCTTATATCATATAACAAAGTTTCAAATATTTTAGACCAACTTTTTCTTTGTTTTATATATACAATAAAAGTATTAAATAAAATTTATTATATCAATCAAGAGTTTTTAGTTGATCGAAATGAGTGGAATTTGGTTTCTTGACTCATAACATGGTTGATATTATTGTGTATATCAAAAATCGTTAAATTTCGTTTAAAAAGAGTAACTGTTGTGTTTCTTGCCGGTTCTTATCAGCATTCTGAACCGGTGGTAGCTTAGTACTTATAATGTTAAAATAATTGTCAACTCAAAAGTGCTTGTCAACGACTAATTTAATAAAGATATTTCGAATTTGATTTTGAATTTTTTACTTGAATTATGCGATACTCTCATTGAAATTTGTTGCAGGCTGTCATAGATGCCATATCGTAAAAGGGAAACATTAATTTATTTTTAATGTTCTTAATTTAAATCAAGTCCGAGAGAAGGTTATTTTTTTCTTTGCTAATGCGAAGCAAGTTCGCTTAATTTTATCGGATCAGTTTGACGCGTCGTCCGGCTTAGTTGCGTGCCCGTGGAGGAGTGGCCGTGGCGCTCCGCCCCTTGCGCGCCAACTGGGCGGCGCGTGTAACCATAATGCTCGTAGATACGCAATGTATAGTCACATCGTAATAGGATTCGAACACTTTTCTAAAACCACTTCCTTTACAATGAAGCTCGCCCGCTTTAGATATAAAAATGGACGAATTACATCGTGCTTACTTACCTTGCCTGTTGAAAAAGTGTGTTTAAAAAGAGCAAGAAATTTATTAATTTTTATTAGTGGTTAGATCCATTATTTAATGAATCGTAAAGGTTTTTTTCAATTACTGTGATTAATTAAAACGAAAACGAAGATATCTTTCTACATTTGTATTTCACTTATAATCTACTAGAAATTAATTCACATTCATTAATTTAAATCAGAAAATCATTTAAATATTTACTACAAAAGGTCGCTTTGTTACTGTTTTCATTGTTGCAATAAAGTATGGTACAAAATTATTAGGTGAACGATGATTTTGAAAAAATCTGAAAAGACATTTTTATTACAAAAATATTGCAAGTCAACAATAATTAATTTTATAACATTGGAATGTTACAATAAACGAAATTTACCGGTTTATTTTTCTTATCCGTTTTTTAGTTTTTCTATTTAGCGCTTTCACGAATATCTGTATTGCTATTTTAAATGTTTACTATAGAAGATTACTTTAACTGATGTTTAGTTTATTTAATTAAATTTGTAATAGTTAAGTTGAATCATCTTTTTTAGTGAATCTGACATCTTGGAAACACATAACACAGGTAACGTAGTTTCGATTTGAAACAGTGAACTCCCGTTGGAAGCGGTCACGTGAATAGACGTAGGGCAAGGGCTTTGTTCTATCAGGTAGAAGTCAGATCGTATGACACACCACTTGGGTGGTCTTTGATGGATAGCACAAATATTTTGAACACATTATAATGGAAATGGGCGATGTCTGTTCTGTTGGCACGGCTTTGTCGTATAGACCACGACTAATGTTGTGTGTCGCGCCTTCATTTAATACCAATGTAAGAAGAACTTAGAAGCTACAATGATAGGGTGATCATGTATGGAATAATTAGTTTCTATGCCTCGTAGAAGTGTCAAGTTATCCTGGTTGTGGAGAGCTGTACGGATGGTATGTTGAATCTCTATAGCAATGTGTTAGTGAGGCCACGTGCTGCTAATGTGGGAGACCCTTTGCTCTTTAGTTACGTGTGACTGGAACCCCAGAGACTATGCAAAAATGTACATTAAATATATATAATATTTCATGGTTATTTTTGTATATGGTTAAAATGATAATTTTGGAAGAGGTGCAAGAGAAAATAGGATTTTACAGCTCAGAGCTTGCAGTTTCGGATAATGCGAGCTTTTTAGCAAAAAGCTGATGACATGGGCATCACCAGGACGTTTATTTTTTAAACCAAACACCAGTGAATAAGTATTACAGTAGCCCGGCTATAATTTCGTACCAGGCTACAATGTGTTATCTGGGTATTTTATTTATTTCTATTAAAACAATAAATTACCAAACTACTCTATGCGTGTGATATAGCCAATCTAGTTGTTGTTAGTAATTTTAATTGTAAACGGTACAAAGAAGATATAAAAGTATTATTTGATTGAACAGAGCGTTAGGTGAGTGAAATGTAGAATGTCCCTAGACTGAATCAAAGCCTTTGCAATGGATTATCTTGAATACTCTGCCTCTTAAAACAACAATTTGTAGGCGTACACTTGCCTAACTTTAAAACTGATCTATCTTGTAATGCTTTAGAATAATTCTGCAATTGCTTTAAAGAAAATAAAGCAGAAAATAAAAGCTTGGGGACGAATTTATCAATGGTATTAATAATTTTTGCAAGAATGATCTCCGATCAGTCGGACTTTGCAACCTTCGTGCTGTAAAGTTTAAAGATATCATTATAATGGAATTCTATCAGATACTAGTTTTTGTCAATATAGACATTTATTCTTTAAATACAAGAGTACTCACTATATTACAAAGTGGAGAATAACGACAATGAAAACAAGTATCTTCTTTTATATACACAATGTATATAGAAAACAGAGACTATAATTTTAATGGTATGTATTTTTGTTTAACTACTAATGTAAAATAACTTTTAGGAAGGAATGGAGTATGATCGCACATTCATGCATCTTCGGGATTGATTCTAAAAGAAGATTAATTTACTATTAATAAATAGTATTGTTCAGACAATTTTATTAAGACTTACATAAGCATGTTCCCAAGTATTAAATAGGTTACTTAGATTTAGTTACACAAAATTACGTTTCATTATTACAAATACATGTTAGACATGTTATTATAATTGCACTTTCCAAATCTCCACACGCAATTAATAAACACTTTTGCTCACAAATTAAAAAAGATAACGCTAATTTTAGTATTAAGAGCGCCACAAAACCACTTAGAATTCCCCACAGTTTTATCGCGCGAACGAATTGATAGGAACAAAACCTACTCAAACTTGTCCAGTAATAGGGAGGCACCTTACGGCTCCCAGATAGGGACTTGTCTCCCGTTGGTGTCAGATAAAAGTCGGCGAGCGCGCCATCACAAATAAATATATTCATTAGGTTACACCCACGCCGTATCTCGGCACTAAATTCAGCCCGTGTCGGCGCCTGTCCAAGGAAGCTGGGCGACACAAGCCGGCTACAAAAAAAAGTATACACTCCAATAACGACCTTACTGATGTCATTAAATAATACTCCCTTTGAAAGTTGCCTACCTATTACCTTTGTAATTTAGAGAGGACGCGATAAAGTATCATTTAATTGAGTTTAAATTTGCTTACTAATAATTTAGATGTTTGTTTGTGATTTGCGTCATGTTTTTGTGCCTATAATTTTATTGGTCTTGATTGTAGAGCAACTTACAGTTATGGCGCAATGTACATGCACCTAGAGAGGTGTAATTACATTGGCAGTAAAATAATTGTATAATCGAGTCTCTTGTACATATTTGGTAACCCAACTCGCCATTAAGCTTAAACACTGTTGTAATTTATACTGGCAATATGCGTGATAGGATCTTCAATATTACTTTTCATAAAATAAATTAAAACAAAGAACAGTGATAGCTCAGCGCTAGAGAACTGAGACTTGGGATCATAAGCCGCGGGTTCGCTTCCCGCGATACACTATTGCAAACTTTGTGCATT
This sequence comes from Battus philenor, assembly GCF_028537555.1. Lineage (NCBI taxonomy): Eukaryota > Metazoa > Arthropoda > Insecta > Lepidoptera > Papilionidae > Battus > Battus philenor. Next base: position 7,327,820 of record NW_027181704.1, read on the forward strand.
TATAGCATAGGATTGTCATTGCTCACAAACAAGTTTCAAAAGAATGAGCAACTGCGTCTACTGCATACCCTAATATGACACTACGATTGCCAACCCGTCTGCCAAGCGTGGCGATTGTGGTATATTCCCTCTTAGATACCTATGGGAGAGGCGTCTATGGGCTCAAACAACGAATGTGTATTATAAATGCACAAATTGTGAATTATTTACAAGGCTGTATACTGGAAATTGAACTAACGACCTACGATCAGAAGGCTCAATCATTTACCGATGAGCTACCACTGCTTAAAACGAAGTAATGACTTTATATAGAGTATTATAATACATATTAAAGTCAGGTTATGACGTATGAGTGTATTATTATACAGTACACAGTAGTCCATAAAATAGTTACTTATTTTATGAAGCCTTATGAAATGCATAACAAGTTTATCTTTATTTTTAGTGCTAACCTTATTAATATATCTAATTTTTAAACATTAATTGATTTTTTGAAATTCATTTACATTTGGTGTAAAATATAATGTAGCCATAGGTATTTACTAGTTTCATAATATGTGGTTAGCAGGACATTGCAACTTACGTTAATTGAGACTAATAAATGCCATAGATATTAAGCGCTGGTTTATGAGTATTTTGAACATTTTAATGATGTGAATGTTTAGCAGGTATTAGAGAATACGTATCCTTGACAATGATTGGAAATTAACTGCTATAGTTTATATTTAAAGCTTGTGTGTACTGTGTAACCGTTTATTAGATGGATTCTGTAGACTCTGTAAATTTTTGTCTATAAAAATTAAAATCTTTTCTATTTGGTATCCCTTTTTCATAAAATGCAAAGATTTTTATTTAAATAATGCTTCTTAAAATGCAAATATTTAAATAATTCTCGGTTAATTGATAACAAAAATAATACTGGCCGGTAGCGAATATACAGTAATGAACGTAATAGACATAAAAGATAACGCAATGGTACGTCATATATTACAATTTACTTTAGAATCCAATAAAGGCGTTTTAGAATTGTGTAGAGATGACATGTTTAGGCAGATAGGCAATTTTGGAATAACTTGTAGAAATTATTTGCATAAAGGGATATCCTTTAAATAAAATTAGCACGATTCTTTTTTCTTATTGTACCTATTTTAGATTTTATTTTTTGTTGCGTGTCATGTAATAAATCCAGTATCGTTTTTTGCACGGTAATGAAATAAATTGTTATTATTATTAATTATTTTATTACTACCACCTTTTTAGCTTGCAGTGAATTTTTAAGACCTTTAAAACATACCACTATTTCCATGAGTCAACCGATTAATACTTTTCGCTTGTCAAAAGCTAAACATATTATTTGTCTCATCAGCTTATTTTTAAAAATAAAGGTATACGAGAAGTCATTGAAATTTTTAAAATACTGGTAGTTAGTCTTCGAAATCCCAAATGGGGTGAAGCAACGCTGTTTACTGGACCATAAGTTCGTCGACAATTCGTTTCATATTACATACGCATGTAGCTATTAAAAAAATAACAAGAATCTACTACGCATAAGGCCAGATACAGGTTAAAAATACATGTCGGTCCACTGGCTATTTTGAACGAGTGAACGACCACGCCGTACTGTTATCTGTATGCGAAATTATGAGTCGTACGTTAAATTTCTAGTCTCAACAAAGAATCTGTCAATAAAGCTATGCTAATATAAAACACCGCCTATTTTGTGCGCTATTATTTATTTCCTTGTATGATAATAGCTTAATAGCCTATTTACTGTAGGTTATTCTGAATAGTCAGATTTTTTTTTGTTAAAAACAAATATTTGACCATTAAAATTAAAACTTGATTTATCATCGATGGAGTTTACTTTTTATATAAAATAATATAAGCTTGTTAGTTATTTGGTACTAAACTATATATTTTATATATTAATACATTTATTGATACAGAAATGATCCTTCGGGTTATTTTGTCAATTTACTTAAGAATATAGAATTCTGATTATATTTTATGTAATATAACTATAATCAGGATACTCTAATCTATATCAATTTTGTTAAATTCCAATAATATTTTATAAAATGCTTTCTTATAGCAAAATACTTTAATGAAATCTAATACTTATCGTACACCAAATTGAGTAATATCACAAATATGCTTTAAAGATTGTTTTTAATAAAGTTTAACAGAAAATATCTATATGAGAGACAAAAATTGAGATATTAGTATTTTTTTAACAAAATAGATGTGTAGGCCGATAAAAGATAATTTCTCTCAGGCATAATAGTGTTGTGATATACAGATTTTTGGAAAAAAAAATACTGCGTAATGCTGCGTTTGTAAACGGTACATACAGACACAACATATAACGTCTCATTAGGCCCTTAATTTCAAACAGAAAAACAGTATTACTTACACAATACTGTTCAGCGGCGGAACAAGATGATACCGACTTAGACGGCCTCCTACAAAAGAACTTCGCCGCCAGTAATTATGTAATTAATTGAAATGAATTCTTGTAAATTAGTATACGATACCTTCTAATTGTTATAATTAATTTTTAATCACAGAGTTATTAAAAAACGTTAAAAACTTAAAAAACATGTTATAAGAAAAGTTTTAAAGAGAAATTATAAACTTAAAAATTTTATTTTGTATCTTCACATGTGAAATTTTTCTAAAGTAATTATATACGAAAACAAATGCTAGACACACTGTTTAACACTAAATTTATGATTAACGATTCATGATTATTTATATGTTTATATTTTGTTATAAATTACATAAACCAATATAATTTGTTTGTGATTATTTTCTTAATTTATATTAACTAAAAAAATTTTTCAACAACGAGAAAAAATGAGCAACTTATGGATCAAAAAGATTTGTGTTATGTTTATTTATAGATTCTATAAGCACTGTGGTAGATGCGAATCCATCTAAATGTTACTCGAAGAAGAAACAGTTAATTAACAAATGTACTATACAGAAATTAGTTATAATTTACGAACCCCAAAGGTATAATTATGTAAATCGTACTGCCGATATTGAACATTACTGTATAAGCAAGCGGAAACCACAAAGATCGAGATTGCTACAAATTAAAGAGCCACTACAAAGAAAGTGTATTTACGATTAAAAGGCTCGATTGAAAAGCCACTTCCTTGCATGGCAGTTGCATTTCGGTCGAGACCTTCCGGCGATCCTTTTTCCCTGTAATTATAAATAAAAACGCTGCACTGATAACGTCGGTGCTGTATTCTCGCTGTATTAATTATTGCTTTTAATATTTCCAGAATATTTAATTTGTAAATAAACCCTAGTTTAATCCTTAGCCATTATTGCAACAGATTGCGTATGAGAAACGCCATATGACTAGCCTTTTTTGTGTCTTTTAAATAGAGGGTTAAATGTTTGTGTATGAAAGATGAAAGATTTTTATTTTATACTGCCTCATTTCCATACAATACGACAAAATGTACACCTTAATAATAAACTTGGTACATAGGTAATGCATAAAATTTTATAACGATGTCTTTACTCTCCCACTTAATTAAAGTGGAACACGGCGTTACTTCAACTATTATAATGCTAAGCATGGTTAACTAGAGCCGATGTTAATTAGGTAACGAGTCATTATTATCTTTGTCCCTGTCTGCTGATGTAGTATTGAGTCAGAGAGAGTGAGAAAAATATACATTTACACCTCCGTTGTAAAGAAATGATAAAAGATCACCTGTGCTCACTACCGTAATTCTACCACGAAGCGATAGAGCACCTGTCCCTTTCATACGATTCAAGCTTAAGCTGAACCGAACGAGTGTGAGTAGGAGTAGTTCCCACTCGACTTACACCGAAAACATCTTATACATTTGAAATCTGCTGTTGTAAAATAGACTTAAAGTCGAAGAACTTAAGGTGAAATATTTATTAGCGAAAGGGAGGAAGACGACGGAAGGCTACAAATGAATCGAGCGTTGCTGTAGTTTTGACGCGTTCGGAAATCGAATTAAAAGCGTTAGAGTGAGAGGTATGTGGAGGTTCGAAACAGTGGAGGTAGTTCTTTGTTATTGTTCGACGGCGGAGATTTTTTTCAAGGCGTACTAATGGGAGAAGGCGCGCGAGTGGGCGCGTCGGCACAGCAAGCGCGCTCTTCAGTGTTCTGGCTGAGCTTCGAGCGAGCGCGTGCTAGGCAAGTGCCGTTCGTCACATGCTTCAAACGTTGACTTTAAAAAAGTTGCGGCTTCGCTACTGTGAACTGTATCATCTGAGTGAACTGTTTGTTGCGTATGCTGAGGTCGAATAGTTCAAAGACAGCGGACGTGGCTCTACCATGTTGATATCTGCGGGCAGCGGCCCAACGCCTGAGTTTTCGCCTGCCTCGTGCTGCGCCCCTTGGAAGATGGAGCCGGCGCCACCGGCGCCAGCGACCATCACGCAGCCGCTCAATATATCACCGAATGGTAAGTTACATTGCATAAAGTTGTCGAATGTAAACAGTTAATGTATTCGAAATGTTTCTAACATTGCCCCCTTTCAATAGTTTAACTGTTAATATCAAGTTTTATATTTAAAATGTAATCAAATAACAAAATAACAAAAACAAAATAATCAAATAACGCATTAGATATATACGCTTACACTTCATCAAAAACCTAAATAAAACTATTTGACTAATGTGAATTGGTTATAAAGTTTTATTTAGATTTTTTTTAGAAATACAGTTTTACTAAGAATTATTTCACAGATTATATTATTTTTTTCTCACAATATTTGTTAAGATTTTGAAATCCAAATGCCAAAAAATATCCCAGCACACTAGATATTTAATTTAATATTAAGTGTGATAGTATAATCAAAGCTGAAATTAACAGATCAAAAAGGATACGCGTATGTTCTTATAAGCATGAATTTTTTTGTAGAAAAAAAGGTAATACCACATTATTCACAATGTTTATAATCCAAATAATAAATAAGAAAATAAAAAGACTTCTACGATTTACACAAACTTAAGTTAAATTAAGTTGACTTTTCTAATCGGATGATGTCAGTTCCCGTCGCTAAATAGATATGATTTATAAATTACGGAGTTAACTTTACTGTATAGAATAGCTTGCTGTTCGTATTATCAATCCCGGTTTACTAATTAATAGAGGCATCGGAATAAAGTGTTCATAGAATAAAAGATTATGAATGTATGAGAACGGAAACAATATCAGCCGATTTTAAAAGACATTATATTGGTTCAAATATATACTGCAATTTACGGTACATGTACTATTTTTTTTTATTTCCTAACGTTTCTCGTTTTTTATAGTAATGTTTTTAATACGTATGATTAACACCGAAGCAATAAATATTTTGTAACTTTTTGAAATAATAATATTAATAAGTATACTAATATGATATAATTTAATTATATATACAGGATGATTGGTTGTATGTGTAAAGCTTTAAAGGAGTAAATAATTATCTGCTGTACGGTACACGTTTGGTGCTGTACGGTCAATGGTTTCAGAATTAATAAATATCGTTATGAAAATAAAGTAAAGAAGCGTTTTAAAAATGCGAAAGTAAAATAAATAAATAATTTCTTGTTTACTATCTGTCTCTGCAGATATTTTTCGGCCAGAAGTCATTGGCCTGTCGCATCTTAATAAAAAAATATTGTAATGTATTTACAAGTCATCACTTTACAAGGGGATTGGAAATAGTTGTCAAAGCTATAAAGTTTTTCGCCGACAAGTAAGCTAAATAAGCTAATGTGTGAATGTAATCATTTCAAGTTTCAACACCTATAAACAACATGATACAAATATAAACTAAAAAACAATAAAGGATCGAACACAAAATTATATGAAACAACAATAAAGCCAAATGTTACCATTATTAATATATAAACATTGTAAAAACAACTTTTCTTATCAGATAGATCTACAAAAAATATAACACTCACAAGTAAAAAAAAATTATTTAAACATTAAACCTATAAACCAAAATCTACGACATTTTACAGATTTGTTATCCCATATTTTCAACCCACTCAAAATTACCAAGCTTTATTAAAGCAGGAAACTGTGTCGGAAGATGCGGTAATGTGATTTATGTCTGGTTTGAACAACTTAAAAATATAGAATTTATTTTAAAGGAAATAAATTAATTCGTTAAGATCATAATTTTCATGCTCCTCGTGTTGTGTTCCACAAATTTAATGTCCATTTTATGCTCATATCGGACCGTTGTACCTATTAGGTCACATTAACGGATTAATATTTTAATTTGCTCATTTTTTATTAAAATTTAGACTGTTAATATAAAACCAGTAGCATAATGTAGTAAATGACGAATCTTTTTTTACTCATATATATGGGATAAACCATTATGTATTTAAAAGCCGTGATGATATATGGCAGCACAAGAAATGTATAACGCTAAAAGACGCTAGTTTGCGGTATCTATATAGTAAAAACATTTGGCCGCTGGGGTCTCAAGTTTATGGAATGGAGAACACAGACAGACAAGCGTAGCGTATGATGTCCAACTACAAGTTCAATAGACGGCAATGTTAAGGTCATCGAAGGTGTTAGATGCAGGCAACTTTCAACCGGTATTATTAAAATATTTGAGAAGGTTTATGTCAAGCAAAAAACGTAAAGAACGTTTACTGGCACACATATGGATAAAATGATGATATAGTTTAGAAAATATATTTTGTACATTTCAAAGAACTCAGAACAATAACAGGTCTTTCTAATTGTAGTGGATAGGTAACGCGGTGTCTAATTTTGATATTGTGTTACACACATCATCTTTTATGTTTCGCAGAATTTTTTGTACCAAACGATAGGGTTACACTACATTGTTTTTGGTAATGCGTAACGCATATCATCGGTCTTCACATTTAGTCACCTTATAAATGAAATATTACAACTTAAATTTTACAAAATTGCTTGTATAGAATATCATGTCATTTTTTAGCGTGTCATGTAAAGAAACAATTCTTTTTTATATACAATTACTGTAATAATTAAAAGCATAGACATAAGATATAGAATAACGAAGTTTGTACTATCATCATTACCGTAATTTTAAGATTATCGCAGGACCTCTTCTGCTAAACGTCCTACTTACCCACCCCCACATAGCTTCCCTCCAAAGTCCAATAGGAAGTGGCCAATGAAATATTTTCTGACGACCTGAATATTGTCGTTTATCTACCTTATCATCTCCGGCTCTCCTCATTCCTGAGTGGACTAGATCGACCAAATAGACAATATTATGACCCCAAGGTAAGCGCAAACCCAGCGCGACATGGAATTTTGTAAAGGTTAAAAGTTGATAATATCATTCTGACGTCTTGCAACTTATTGTACAAATACCAATTTATAACTTATAATTTTTTTTTATAATATTTCGAGGTAGCGGTGTTGTCTTTTGTTTCACAAAATTAAGCGGTTCATTACAGATATCTGAAATTGAAGAGACAAACAAAATTTCAATTTAAGCATTGACATCGAACTCTCTACTATTGTTTTCATTTACAAATACTATTTGCATGTTGGCATTTACAGATATACCTTATTACAGTTATTAAGCTTGAGGGTTCCCACAGGAACCTCGGCTTGGACTGTCACTCGAAACGCGTTTAGTGTTTATGTATATTTTAAAGTGCGCCAGAGGACTCAACATCGGCCAAATCGGTTGCTATTATTGTATACGAGAAGAAAGATAGGCGAACAGACCTAAGGAAGAATAATTGTGAAGAATTATTAATATATTAAAATATGAAGTAAGTTTCATGATCCTTTTGCTAGTTTTAACTATTTAAACTTTTTTGGTCGTTCTGAAATGTTTGGACCCCATTGGTAAACTCAGTCGCTTGGCAAGCCATGAATTGAACTATGTATGGAATTTCTACGAGATCAAATCAAAGATGAAGTGATCCGTCGACAAATGAAAGTGCGCAAAGTTTAGCGGATTTAAAAATTGAAGTAACAGTGGGCAGACCACATGGCATGCAGAACAGATAGCCACCGAGGCCTTAAGTTTCCGGAGTGGAGATCATGATAGGTAATCTCATTGAAGGACAGATCCACAAGACGCTGAGTGCAGGCTACTTTTAATGAGTCATTAATATTAAGAAATATTTGAAACTATTTTGACCTTATTAATAGTTTAAATTTTTCAGTTAAACAAAACCATCATATAACTTTAATTTTTAAGTACTAAATGAATTAAAAACTAAAAACCATGGTTTCTTTTAGATATTTAAGATAAGGTAAATACGTTGTACTCGAAAAACTTAAAATTCTTGTAAAATCGAATATATCTATTCTTTCTTAAATTTTCACAGCACATGAGAGAAATACTGAAAGGTTTCAGATACAAAATAAAAGAATCTTGTAGGCAACGTTCTTTTAATATTTTTAATGAACTGTCCATAACGTTAAAACGACAATTTCCAAATTAATTTTTTATGTGGCGCATTTTATTACGTTGGAATAGGACTGTTTTTTTTTTTTTGTAATTTAGGGAACATCATCACACGGTGCAAATTTAGGGCATGAAGTCGTCATCCGCCCAAAACTTTTACAGGTGCAGAGTTAAAGAAGCTTCTTTACCGCTGAATGCACGCGTGCTTTGATTTTATGGGGTGCACAATTCGATATATGTTTAACAAAGGTCCTTGAGTTAAATATGGTGGCTGCTACCCTATTTTATTTCATAATAGCAGTCAAAGGCTCATTACTTCTTTCTTCATCCTTCAATTAGCTTAAAGTCACCTTATTTAAGTTCGTTAAAGTACACGGTTGCTTTAGAAGGCGTCTTGTTTATAGAAGCTAATTGGAATCGCAGTTAAATAACTATTCATCAGGTTTTAATTTGGACTTGATGTAATTAATAATTTTTGCACAATATTCTTGATACATATTCATTTCTTCATTCTACGACTTACTATAGATTCATTACGCTATTTAAAAAATTACATGGAGATTAAAATTTGTAACAAAATTATTTTCTTATTTTAAATTCCCATTATGTACAAAGTTTTTTTTTCCAAAATTTCTGAGTGGCGTGGTATAGGAACTGTGGTAAAATTTGACTTTTAAAAATTTACTTTAATTTTTATGATACAAAGGATAGAGGGGTGTGACCTTGAGGCGCCTACGGCCTAGAATGATTGACTACACCGTCCTTTCCTTCACTTAAGAAAATAGCTGTTTACGTATATAGATAGCATTAACTTTGCGAATATAGGAAGAGTTTAGGCTTTTACAATTGTTACACACTTAATCAACATAAATTAGTTTGTGATTTTCTTTTTACAGCTATTGCGAAGTAAATTACCAGTTTTTGATGTACCACATATTTAGACACTGCAACGTTGATGAAAAGAGATAATAACTTCCAGTACGGATTTATAGGAAAGCATTTCCGTTATATATTTGTGACATAAAGCCTTTAATGTAAGAGTAACTATAAAAATTATACCGATTTATTAATCAATTTATTTATTTATTTCACTGTCTTAAAATTTAAATACACGGTATGAAATTAATCTTAGATATATAAAGACACCTTTGATTCTAACCGTGGACAAAAAAAATTAAAGAGATAAAAAGCAACATCCCATGCCACTTAGTAAGAATTAACTCGTATTATAGTTATATACACCTGAAGTATCTGGCCTCACCTTTAATATTCGGAAACCATAGAATTTGTAACTTATAACACAGTAAAAGTTTGTATTGCGAAGGTGTCAGTACAGGAACACGTTCATAATGATTACGATTTATATTTGAACGTCAATTTTTTTTTAACGGCAAATATAACACTATCCTTGTAAATAGTTTACACACCCAGAACAACTCTGCGTACGGTTGAATGAACTTTTAACTTATTTTGGCCTGTCTCTCACGGCTGCCCAAATGGCATTTGCAGATTCCGCAGTTTCCAGACGACAGGGAGCAGAGGGCGCCAAGCCGTTTTAAGGTAGTGAAGCTCGAGGGCTCACGCGGGAGTTTCGGTTCGGGTCACAACATACCATTATTTCACCGAATTGCTCAGATTGGGCAGATATATATTAACTAGAGATATTTATCGTTTCTGACGGCCACATATTAACAACCACTTCCTCGAAAGGCATTTTCGATAAACAGAGACAGTTCTTTGGACTGTTTCGAAACAACACAGCGAAGCTGTTTGTCATTTATTTCGTCGCGAAGCAGAGACAGCTGCCGCGATGAGTGAGCGAAAACCGCGATCTAACAGGACATTGTATGCATTGTATTGCCGATCGAAGTAATTAATCGATAGATCGGTCGCTAGATTGTCCGGTAGCGCTTCCGGTGAAGGTTGCTCGATATTCACTCGACTATTTTGTATGGCAATGATACGCATGAACATTTTTATTTTTAAACTGTACTAATAAGAACAACATATTTTATCTATCAAATTATCTTGTTCTTGTTAGGCATTGTTAAGCTTAAATTTATACAGAAACCATTAGATTAGTTATTTGATTTAACTACAATTTGAATTCGTCTTTTGAGAGGTTAGATTAATATATGTGATGAAAAAATTCAAGCAATTCAAGTCACCATATGAACAATTTGTTTTTTTTTTAACAAATGTTTAGGACGATAGCAGTTTGAGTTGAAGTTGTATAAGAAAAGTTGAATTACCGTATTAAACCCGAAAAAATTTATGAGTTTCTTTCATATGACAGAGTTCACATTTTTTACTTAATTCAAATGTTGTTTATCATTTTAAAACACTGGTTTAGTATTAAAAATATGTCCAAACGTAAAATATAATATTTTTTTAAGGAAATTAAGCGCTTATTGTTTAGTCTGTAAGAAAACTACCAATTTGAAATCAACAAAATTTCTTTAAAATTACTTAACGTGAAGAAAAATTATTATATTTATAATTAATGACTTCTAAGATTAATTTATTGAAATGATATTATTTTTAGAGGATAACATCGTAGTAAATGTCATTTTATTGCTTTGTCTATTATCGTCTCTAACGTTCTTTCCTCTCCATAATTAGGAGTACCACGCAAAATGTAATCTTTCGATATTCATAACAAATTTCATTTTATTAAAAAATGAAAAAAAACCTCCCAGAATATGTTTCAAGTACGTGGTAAAAAAGATACAAAAATATTTATAAAATTTATGTGACACACACTATTAAAAAAGACAAAACTTACTTATAATATAATAAACACATATATATATGTATATATATGTGTATGTATATATATATATGTGTATTTATATATATATATATATATATATATATATATTTCAACGAGAGCGTTAATTCTGTTTTTATTTTTAGCGCCGTTTGAAAAAATGTATCATCCTTACCCTTTGCAGAGAAGTAAATGGAATACTTTAATCCAATGAAACTTGTATTGCAAGCTAAAACAAAATGTATAGAGATTACCAATAGGACCCCTGGGATCCGGAAAATGAAATACTATTGGGATGCCTTGTAGCGTTGGTACACTACGGTTTGGTAACAGAAGTGAGTCAACATTTGTTTTTTAGCTATAGACATTAAGGAAAAACCACTTAGCTAGAAATGACTTCCTTAGTCCTTTCGGGAAATACTAAGTAGATTGATCACTTTTACAGGAAGGTATGCAATAACAGTTTTCACCACAAGATTTTGTAGTACAAAACTATGTATGGTACTAATGCATCTGCGCTTATCGCCTAAGGCCATCATATCGATAATACATCCTATTCCATTAATTTTACTGGGTATGTAGCTCTTAATATGAGATACAGTAATTGGTTTACAGCATCGTTTAGCGGCTTATAATAATGCTAAAGACACCTAACTGTATATCTTTTTGTAAATATAAGAAAAATATTTAATTTATGTGAAAGAAAAAATTATTTATGCTTAATAAATATAGTAAAGAATTAAAATAAAAAAAAAATTATGCAATGATGTTTTTGCCTTATAAAAAGAAAAGGATTTTAAAAAAATAACCCGTGTAAAGGTGAACCAAGTTTATAAAACTTTCAATATAGTATTATATAAAAGCTACAAACTACAAAAGCGTAACTAAAGTCCATTGATAGCCAGTGGCCGTCTTCGCTACGCGTGTTACATTGCTCAATTTTTTCCGTGAATTTAAAATGATTACGATTAGACGAACACAAAAAATAGTACTCAATGAAATACGTCGGGCTTAAGCAGAGTATTAAAGCCATTTAAAAATTCCGCAAGTCATTTTGTGAAGGAATCTTTTGCCGTAAGTTTTTCCACTAGTTTGCTTCCAGAAAACAGGTCTTAAAAACCGTTAAGACAGCAATGTTTTTTTTTAAGTTTCTGACATTAAGGTAAAATGTTCAATACCGTCGCAAATTTAAAGAGATAACGGATTACACTTTTCACTAGTTGAAAAATAAACTTTTTGTAATCAATCTATTTTGTGCAGGGGCTAAGAATCGTGAGAGCTCCTGTAATATACTACGTTTTGATGTAAATCATTTACATGCAAATTTTTCAATGATCCAGGCCACAAACAATTGTAAATATATATTTTGATAATATAGATATATATTTTTAGTACAACTTACTCCTTCAATATTCTATTTTCATCAACAACAAGATGTACCGCTTTATCTTAATGTCTTCTTTGTAATGACTGTTTACTAAGTAAAGTACACAAATTATGTAAGAAATACATGTAATAATATTTATTCATAATTGTCTGTGATCGATTTTTTTTCAAAATATTCCTTGTTCTACTTTAGTGTACGTTTCGTCATTTCTGAGTATAGCTTATATTATTTTAAATCCTAGTTGAGAACTACCCATTCATACTTTTACTTTACTTTTGATTACGACATGTTCTGGGTCAAAACCTTACACCAGCTAGAATAGACTTAACAAAAAGTTTAGTGTCTTTTTTAATACTAAAAAGTTACAATATGAACAGTGAGTTTACTTGTTGGTCAATAAAACTGCTCGTCAATAATGTTGTGATGCTAAATATTTTTTGTCATATGCATGTAAAGTAATAATTGATTTAAGCTTATCCATAAAGTGATACGAAGACTGTAAATATATTTTTAGTTTTTCTATCTAGTATCTTCTATACACATGCATATACTTCTGCTTAGTAGAATTTCGTACGTGCCTTAAACTCATGTCACCGTCTTTTCAAAACACACCTGTCCTACGTTACACTCCCGTTTGTTTTCGGAACCAGTAGTTTATAGTTTACCACTAGTCCGTTTAGCTTTTTCCACCTAAGGATACAACAATTTTGCTTTTATTCTTTATACGAAACAGTTCTTTGATTGCATAATTCTAATTGATGCTAAGTACACTGTGAAATATTTTTGTCCTACAATTTGGTTTGTTATTAATTTTTTATCAGTGTTTCTTACGTCGCTGTCTTTTCTCAGTGGTGATTGTTTTTGATTAATACGAGGGTTTCCTCTGGAGCCTGCGTACGGTCGATGTCACGTAGTGAATGTTCCTCCGGATTGCATATTTTATATAAATATAATTTTCTTGTAACTTGCTTATCTACAACTGCCTCATCGAAAAACCTACATAGTTATTGCTCTAAGATTAAAAAAAAATCTTACATGCTTCTATAATTAAAACATGCGACAATTCATTGAAATTTACTTAGAAAATACCTGCCGTTATTCAAAGAGCTTTAGACGCGCTTTGTAATGATATAGTTTTCTTTTTATAAATGACTTCAATAAATAATAGTAATAAATATTTCTCCAATATACTTATGTATGAATAAGTATTTATAGACTCGTTTGAGGATTTTCATGCGTGTCAAGATCCAGATTGAAAAAAGTTGTCTAGATGTTCACCAAAACAGGGTTTATTCCTCTCTTCGGGTCGTGAGTTCTCTTCATGGTTTGATTCGTTTATACTAGTACATCTTTTAAAGGGGATATTATTATAGATATCATTCCAGTCAGTTAAATGACTGGTTATTTATTGTACTTACTAATAATTTTAATCGTTTTACGTGCAACGATAAAGAAATAATTTTACAGTAACTTTAAAATAAAATGTAATACAAAATTTCTCTTATCTTTTTTTAATGTTACATATAACAATGATATTTTAATAATCTAATTAATGTGTTACATTTGTAAGTAATTATATATTTTATTTAATTATACAACTATTGTAAATATATTCTCCTTAACATCAAAATCCGCTCGCACTGTCAAACAGATTTGATCAGGTGCGCTAGTAAATCTAATTAGCATTTAAATGATGAACACGCATAATAATCAACCGGTTTTTTAAACAGCGACGAGCTTAATTAAATGAAAATTGCCTTGCGGGGCGTCAACTTGGCTAAAACATAAGTACGTTGCATACTTCAATAAACTAAAGAACACTTGTTAAAACTCAGCGGCAAATGTTTGAAGTGACGCAAGATAGTAAACGAACGCCTTCAATGTCGTCTTGACATGTTTATGATCGAGTTTATTTGAATACTATTAAACTAAAAATTTAGAGAATCGAATATTTATTGAAACTACTATGAAGTTTTTTTTATTCTTTTTATGCCTTTAAGTAACAAGTTGGGCAAGGTTTTCACCTATTGGTAAGTGATACGATCTGTTTATATCAGTGCGATGCTACAAATGTTATTTCAATACCATTCCTTGAGCTATAAAACCATACTTTTCTTCTTGAGACATCAGGTTATAGTTACAGTGATACTGTTGCGTGATTATAAATATTTTATGATAATTTTAAAATTGCAAAAATCAATAACAAAATAATTCTTTAAATATCTATAAATCACATGTGTATGCTTATTTTCCGTTTCGTTTCCATTTCTCTTTAACAGTTTGACAGGGAAATTAATGTAAATGTTGCTATCAACCAAACTTTTTTTTCTAGAAAACTTCTAAAGTAACCTGTTTACTTTAAAAGTTTAAGTCATATACATTCCAGATCGGATTTCAAATATGAGCAGATTTTTTTCTTTCCTTTCATTTATTATAATCACGATAACATGTCTCTTTTTATGAGTCCGAAGTGTTTTTATGATCGTACAACTGTAATAAATAAACCAAATTTCTTCTTACTCTAAACTTTATTGTCAAGTTGACATACTGGATGAGGAAATAAATAAGCTATAGTGAAAACCGTGAAGAAATTTTATTGGTTTTTTGCTATTAATATGTGACATGTTATTACTGACCAGAACACATATAATGTAAACAATGTTACAAATCTGTCAATAGTATCATGTTTTCGCAAATGTTAACTGTACCTTTGTACATTTTACGGCTATTATTCTAAAAACGTAATTTATTGAGGTCGTAGAAATTGTCAGGGCGTAATTGATAAACGATTTATAGCTGTTTATGTATTAAGATCCTAGATATATGATGGGCCGTTTATTTGAGATCCGGGGTAATATTATTTTAGCACGTGAAAGTTATAATAACGGATGTCTTGACTTTAAATGATTAGTAATGAAACAAGTCAATGTGAACCAGTTTGAGATGTTTTTGATAAATATGGATTTTTCGTATTACCAAGACATTTATTTTAGAAGATGTAACTGTTTCAGCTATTATATTATAAATGACAGAGTAACAAAAATGGAATGCGTTAAGGAAATTTTCATTTAGTATAGCAACGTGGTATGTACATTTGTCCATTACCATAACGAGCTTGCAAAAAGTGCAGTGCGGTAGGCAAGCTCGTTTGATTTACTTATTCAATACTCAGTTTCTCCGCAAATTTATAGACTGTTTTATATTTTTTCGAGTTTCATTTGCTTCAATTAATGAAAATTTAGAGCTTAGTCCTTGGTTTAGATGTACTTAGAATCTGCTTGCTTACCTGATTTTCAAATCAATCAGTACATTTGAGTTCATTGGATACTTTTCGGTGTACAGTTATTTTTTGACTGCATCTGTTCATATTCGATATATACTCTGACAAATGTACAGTGATCTTTAAGATTAACATTATAAACACCTACAGGATATGTTTCAGTTTAAAAAAATATATGGCTAGTACGTAGAAGGAATCTAATTGGTCTATCAACCACTAGTTCAAATCTATCCAAGGTATTCGGTACTTAAGAAATAATTTAGGCGTAAGTTTATTAGAATTATATCTTTAAATATCGGTTGAATAACTAGAAGTGGAGATAGGCAGTTATACTTTGAAATATAAAGTATATCAATCATATACTTATTTGTACTTTATTATATTTTTAACAAAGAAAAAGAAATATTTTTTCTTAGACGTAAGATTTTAAGCAATGTTAAGTTGTATAAAAAATAATTATGATAACGCATGAGTTAAACAAATAAACGTAGTAAGCTGCTAAAAGCTTGCTGTTAAAAGCACCTCCATTCTTCTAAGCATATTTCTATTAACAACAATCTAAATTAGGAATCCACTGCCACCAAGCATACTGTCATAGTTTTGGATTTGAGCCCCTACCTTTTTAAATAACATTATAGTTAAAAAGTAAGGTGAATTTGTTTATAAAATGTAAAATATTTTTTACTCTTCCAAATTTATTTCCCTTCGAAGTAATCCCCGTTCGATAAACGCACTTTTGCCAACGCTTTTTCAAAACAGTCGGAATAGTCTTTTTTCGGTATATAACTTCAAGATCTTCGATTTGGGTTTTATCTCCTCAATTGTGTCAAAACGGTTTCCCTGCATTGACCTTTTGAGTTCGCAGAATAGCCAAAAGTCGCACAGAGCCAAATTGAGCGAGTATGGTGGTTGCGGAATAATGTCGAGTTTTTGATTCCTTTTTTTTTTTCAAAAAATTATGCGCACGAAACGTTTGACAAAAATGCGAGTGAGTCAGAGATAAATAAACCTTTTGACAAAACGGCGCTTGGCAAATGTTATACATAATCCTACCAACTCAAGAAAAAAATTACCTGCTTTCCAAATTTACCTAATTTCCCCGGGAGTTTTAAATTACAAATTCGCCTTATTTTTTGCTCATAGTACACATGGTTTTTAAATAGATTAGATTATCGTATATCAATAAGAATTATTTCACAGAATTATATACTTCAGGAAATAACATATATTCCCCCACAAAGAAATGGCAACAAACTTACTATTTGTTTTCATTTTAGTCCTCTTTGATAAAAGATTACTCCAGGCCTAGTTCATTTCTCTCTACTTTTTTACGTTTTAGGAGTGTTCTGCTTGGGGAGTGAGAGTGCTATCCACCAGGTGGCGGGTAGCATTAAGTATATGTTGTGTTTGTAGTTTTCCTCCTTGTCTTTTCCGATTACTTGCTTTCCATTTAATCTTTTGATTGGTATTTGTACTCTTTTGATATTAATAAAAGTTATTTTATAGTTGCAATAATAGTGACACTACTATGAAAAACTGTATTCGAAATGAAGGTTAGTCAAATCTTTTTGGAAAAATAGTTTTAAAATTTATTTTAACATATATTACTATTTTCGTTTTGTCATATTTTTTTTCTTTTTTGGCCCCCGCTATAGGGGACCTCTCCTTCCACCCCTATTTAATTGGGAGCAGAGTTTTTGTATTTCTTAATTATTTTTTCACTTGAATTTTTATTTTCGTTCTCGTCTTCCATAGTTTTTCCTCCTTCTATCATTCTGCAATTCCATCTTCCTTTCTTAATCATTTCATTCCTTTCGTACATCCTAAAACACTTCAGTTATCTATTTCTATTACAGTATCACAGTTTTAATTGGTTTATTTATTTTCTCGTGTACATCAATTTTATCCTTTTCCATTATAATGGAGGTAAGTGTTGCCTCCTTTATCTTTTTGCCTAGCCGGCATTCGGTCTCATGTCGGAGTCCTTCAAATGCGGGACATCTGCTACCAGGTGGATCGCGGGCTGGTCTACGCCCGGTTCACATAAGCACGAGGGGTCCTCCTGTAAACCTATGAAGTTACTCAGAGAAATCCCGTGCCCCGTGAAGAGCTGGACCAAGACCGCGTCCGCCTAAATGCTACGGAGCGCGTGGTAGGCCGCGATGGCGTCCGGGTCGAACTTTCGCGTTGCCGATGCCGTCGTTTCCTTCATGTATCTGCTATTCCATTCGTCAAGCGTTCCCAGCCTAAGCTGTCGCTTGACAAATGACATAGGGCATTCGTCGTATTCTGGTCGTCTTTTACTTTTCAGGGCCGCGTCCTTGGCTAGTTGGTCCGCCCTCTTGTTTCCCTCTGTCCACGCGTGCGCTTTGACCCAATAGAAACTAACGCTCTTGACATTCTCTCTTGCTTTCATACTCGTACAATTCTCTTTTACTCTTACCACTAAGGGATGCAGGGTGTCCGATCTTACGACTGACTGTGTGTCTGTCCGCTAGCCGCGTACCCTGTTGCTTCCGCTAAAGCCAGCAGCTCTGCCTGGTATACCGTGCAGAAGCTGTCCAACTTGAGCTTCTTACTGTAAAGCTATGCGGCGTGTAGCATAACGCAGAACGCCGCACCCACCTTGTCCTCAATGCGGCTGCCGTCGGTTTGTCATATTGCAAATAAAATGAACGATTTTCTCAGTTTAAAAGCCGTGTATCCGTCAAGTTATTTAAATCGCATTTCATGAAATTAAAGGCGTCCGGTGAGCTACCACGATTCTGATCTACATATCGTTGTGAAATCTAATGAACGTGGATCAGGTTTTAGTATGGATTCAACAAAATCCTAGAGATCTGGAATAAATTGTCAGGTAAAAAGTGTACACGTTATTTTATTCAATTTCAAGAGAATTCTTGTGATATTATTATTTGTGCTCCCTGTACAACACTTATGTCAGCTTTAAAACGTGTTAAATTGCAAAAAATATTTGTTTTTAAAATACAAAAATTTAAAAAGAACATATTTTTTATGTCCTGTTAAGTATGTTATTGGCATTGTAATCATAGTAGAACTATATCAAAAAAAGTAAATAAAGTAGTAATAATGAAGCTTATGATATATAACGCTATTATTCTCCTATCGACATCAAATATTAATTCACCCACAAGGCTGCTGGCTCTCCTCAGTGGGAGCATAATAAAAATCTTCTTTTTGTTTGTGTTCTCTCGGATATACTCATTGAATATGCCTAAAACAGCAACATTCTTGTCATAGGTAGCATACACACTGCTCCACTTAGATAAATTCAAGCGTCGCCCCTACCGGTTGCTGAGACTTGTGCTTTAGCTACCGGATGATGCGACGTTTATACCGCGGGACCAAATTGAGCAGCTTCGTACCCAGATCGCACACCGACACATACCAGGAGGACCTATAACGAGCTCTCTTCATGGCGGCTATAGCGACCAGTCGGTACGGGGCAATAAATAAAGAATATAAAACTACAGAAGTCTAACAACCATATATACTAGGATCAAAAAATAATGTGGAAATTTGTCATTTAAAACTCTACAACATTCACATATTTTTCTTTCATGATTTTAAATAATACAAATCGAGCAGTGTTGTGGCAACATAGGCCTCCTTCTTACTATATGTTTGCGGTCCAACCCGTCGTTATAATAGTACACAGTTTTTTTATTGTTACCGTATCCGCTGTACCGCGTTTTAGGGATGCGTATAAAAACGGGGAGGCAGTATCGAGCTCTTCGTTCCGTCAGTCCTCCATCAACGCTTGCGACAGTGGCGCATAAGATTCTTTTGGGCCACCACCTCATCGTACTGAGGTACTGTACTGTGGTTTTGGTAAAATGATTTTATTTTGAATAATTGCTTAATTCATATTGATTATTTACTACCCGTATTTATAGAAGATCCCTATAATAAGCAATTAATAGTTAAAAATACGAAATGTGGAATTTTTTTAGAACGAAATTGTTCTGGCTTGTTAATAAAGACTAAATGTTAAAAATCAAAATACAAAACGGGGTTTCTTGTAGGAAATAAAAAGGTATAACTCATCACCTATTATCATTTAAGTTGTAATACATCCAAGGATGGAAATATGCACCCCCTATAGATTTCCGTGAAGACCAATAGGAAGCGACTTAGATCCAGCGTCTTCCGGCCACCCCAATAAGGACTAGACAGTCAACTTATGAATGAAAGCCCTAGCTGCGCCTGCAGATCCGTGATTTCCATTCCATAGCCTTGAAGCTCCAGCGGCTAAATGTTCTGTGCTTCTTACAGCCTGCACGTTACTACTTCTTCTTCTTCTTCGTTGTTTGCCTACATATCTCGTCATTAATGATTGAATCGGTAATAAAGAGGGATAAAATGGACTTAAAAACGAAGTAAACGTGATCTGATTTTGATAAAGAAATCTTCCAATGAAACCCTGTGCGTAATTATGAAAAGGAAAATTTGTATGCATAAGAGATTAAAATTATAACATCAGCAGGCGAATACTATAATTGTTTTGCTTCACGAAAATTCACATCGTTCTAAAACTCTACTTGAAACAAATATATTGCAAGAAACTCCAATAATAATAATTGATCCCAAATAATTTCATTATACTTTTTCTGTTTAACTGAGTTGGCACAGAAACAAATTCTTATAAGCTGTGTTCATAAGTTAAATATAATTATTAGCACGAAAAAAAATATATGATAGTTACCTAATTTAAAAACCTGGGGTCAAATTACAATCAGTGTTGTAAAGAAATCAGGGTAAGCGGTAATAAAATTTAAGCGTTGAAAGATCGTTCACAAGAGACATTCCGTAACTTCGCAATAACCAACTAAGGTAGAAATTTCGCAGTTCATTTATTGAGAGCTTGTTGGAAAATTTTATGACAACGAAAGGCGCTGATGTAAAATAATAAAATTAATACGTAAAACTATATTGCCGAGTAGGTACGTTTCCAATCTGTATAATAATAAACACTTAATAAGTTCAGCTTGTTAACCAATTCGAATTATTGAAGTCTTTCAAACAAACGCAAAATTCAGGTTAAATATTCAATAATCATAAGCTTATAAAGATAAAATTTACAACGTGTTCCGTATAAGCTGTATTGTAATCTCTTTAAAGCATCACATAAAAGAAAAAGTTCATGTAATGACTTCATAGGTGTTTTGTTTTTTGCTTTTATCATATATATTAAGTTTCCGGAGCTCAATATTGCCACTTTATTACTAATTAAACTGATTTCTTGTTAACAATTGACCAAAGAGTATACATACGTATATGAACAGAACAAAGCATATTGTCATTTTTTGTTAATTACGACTGGGCTAGCTGTCTTTATTCATTTGGTGATTTAATCTGAAATTATGATGCATAAATAGCCATGATATGTTCGTCTCATTCTATCCACATACACTTTCAACGGGCAATTAATTACAAATGCAAGTAAATACGTAATCGACTGTTAAGCGAAACTGCCAGTCTTCAATACGGATGATTCTGCAGACAAATTATTACTGCAGCTAATTCCTTTCCAGACAAAATAAATAAAATGTATTTAACACAAACAGAGATATAAGATTGTTGGTTAAAATCGACAGTTGATTTCACAGTATATTTCGTATAGCACAAATTACATATTAAAACTTTTAAACGCGGGAATTCACCACACTCATCATCATAATGCGTATGAATTTCATACAATGGTTTGGTTGAATGTTATTCGCAACGTTACAAGTGTATGCGCGACTGCACTTTCGATCTTACATTAAAATTTGCAAGAAGGGCAATAATTTTCCGGCCAGTGATGGCATTAACAGCGGCAAAACTGACGGCTAAAACACCGTTGTTTTTTTTTGCATAAAAGTGCTTAACATTCGGCCGAATGCATCCTGGTACGCTCCCCTCGCCGCACTGCATTTGTATATATGCATTTATAACTGCGCAAGTATCAGCATTACATTAAAAAAGCAAAGACGGCAAAAATATGTGAAGTTTTAATTTTATCTATCTATCTTCATTTACATAGATTTGCATTCCTGTAGAATTTTTTATTCCTGTACTCATTATTGCTCCAAGTATATAAATTTCATTATCTCTAATTAAAACTACCCTTTAAAGTTCATAATCCATAATTAATTAATGACTCACTCTCAACTCGAGAAACATTTATCGATCTGCATCTTATGTTAATTAAATGAATATCATTATTACTAGTTGAGGTGATCGAAGAAAAAAAAATTAAGTCATAAGAGCCTAAAAGCAGGCCGGTGTATAAATAAGAGAGAAGATCGTGCACCCGAGTCAACGCCAGTCAATACATTCTAATCAATGATTTATTGCCCCTAATCCTCAGCTCAGCACAAATAAGCTATCTTGTCGACTTAATGTTGTATCAGCTCAGGCGTGAAACTCCCGCGCACCACTAAGTGGTCCTTCCAGTTTCCACTCGAAATATTTTAATAAGGCCGCGTTGCTCACGCACCCAAATAAAAACAGGCACTCACGGACACGAACCATCTAAAACCCCGACATGTTCGTGCTCTCTTTATTTATAATAGTAGCGACACTAAGGATCTACATTTTTGCTCTAAACGGTGTTAATTTATTGACCGTGGGCAGATAATATCACTTTTTTTTTCTTTCATTACTAAAACGATTACACCAGAAATTATACGTTGAAGTCACTTCTGAGCGCTCGATCAATTGTACTCATCCATGCGAATCTACATTTTACTGCTAAGGATCTAAGTCGAAATTCGTTTGCTCGAAATTCAAAGGTACAACCAAATAATACCTTACTTGACGAAATCGCCGTATGGACTCGCTAATAAAAAGTGTTAAGTTATGAGCAAGTTATGCCACTTGCATTAATTTCGATGCTTAACCTGATAAACAAATTATGGTATATTAAGTTAATAGCTTAATTTATAATTGAAAGTATTACGATGCATTCATAAGAAGGTATTGTTACGATCGCCTTTAAGGTATCCGGTCGCAGTTAACGACAAATTGCCGGGATAAAAATATCTATATGCGTTAAGAACGCGACACCTTAAATGTTCGAGGATGTTTTAATTTTGTCTTTGAACCGTCTTAACGGACCGGATTGCGTATAAAATTTTATTGGTATAACCTTTTACTCGCGTATACAAAACAGTATTTGAGAGCATTATTTTAATGGTTTGAAATTTTAATATGTTTCGTTGTAAGTTTTAAATACCAATTTCAATTCTACTGAATAATGTCCATATTATAGCGAGTGTACGCTGTATTAAATCATCATCTGTGGTAAATTCACCATGTGAAATTTCCCACGTTGTTAATTTTTAAGGCTCCCTATTATTTGAACTTGTAATAAAGTTGTTACTCATATGCCATTGAAATAAATATTGGTCGAGCAAATACCTCCACGATTGACCATTACACAGTAATTTGACATAACATAATGCTATCCTGGAGGCATAATGTACAGAGAATAAAAAAGGTAATTGTACTAACATTTTTACAGATATAAAGTTAGAAATAAAATAACGTTACCATTCTCAACTTCTTGTATTTCGTCTGTTGAAATTTCTTTAATAAAATATTTTGTTTCAGGCACATTTTCACTTAATATTATAATAATGATATTCTATAAAATATCACTTGTATTAATGAAGTGAGTAGTGGCAGTCCAGCGGTAGAGGTCTGAGACTTGCGATTGAAGGTCACTGGTTTGATTCTCGGAATACAATCTTATACAATTCACACTATGTGCATTAATTATGGTGATTATGGTACATACTCCCATAAATATTTTTGGAGGAGGTTTGCAGTGGATAGCTATGGGCTGAAACAACTACGACAAGATTATAATAAATTACTTAAACTGGCAATAATAGCAAACCACGATTTTTTTGAATACAAGAATATGAAAAACCCTTTTTTCTCGTTTCTGGGTCGACCTGTATCTCTGTGTTTGCGATGATAGTGCGCTACAGGCGTTTAAATAAACTCGAGGGGTCCATTCATAACATCGACGCTTACAAAATTGGGAGGCTTCCAAGCACTTAGTTCACTTAGGCGGAGGGTTCATTCCTTGCCTGGGCGCTGTAACCAGATGTAAGATGGCACTTCAGTTTGAGCTATTCAAGTCGCTTTTATTAACCTACGCACCTGTTTAAAAGTGTGAAAGTTGTGTCCATTAGCCATTAGGTAAAGTTTAGGTTGATCAGTTCTTCTCAAGTTATTTATTTATATCATTATCTACATAGTACCACTTACAGTAAACACTAGTGTACGTAGAAGGCCAGAAGACGCCAATATGTTAAAAATGAAATAACTATTTATGAATAACAACTTAAATTTTAATTATTCTCCTTTAACTAATATTTTAAATCATCCCTATTCGAAAGTTTTTTTTTATTATTCCAAAACAAATTGCAATCTTGCCTACTTTTTTCATATGTTATTATCCACTAAGCGTCGTTAAATAGGATAATTTACACTGCCATTATTAAACAAGCAGAAAAGACCAATTTGTCAGAAACAGACGTAGCTACTCTTTAATGATTAATTCTTTCAACTTAAAACTATGAGGATTTCAAACGCGTCCTGATTTGACAAAAGCCGCCACAAACTCAGACGTGGTTTTTTATAATCACTTCCACAATATTTTTCATTTAGTAGTAGGGACATTTATTACCGAACTCTATTAATAAAAAATCTTTCAAACTACAACAGTTTTTTTTAAATCGTGTATAGTTAATCACATGTAACATGAGTTTTATCTTAAAATATCCTCTTAGATTTTTTAGTTATTAGTGTGCACACTGTATCATAGAGAGATCTAGGACTTGAGCGGCGGTGTCAGCGTTATCCTCAAAGTCAAACAAAACAAAAAAGTAAGCGTCATCAAGAAGTAGTGGTTTTCAAGATTTTCTTAGAAAAATTTGAGGTCACGTTCATAATATTAAATCATGATAAAATAAAATAAAATAAAATTGTCGCTGTGTTCTGATTGTTCATACATATTTCTAAATATTGCTTAAATAAAAAAATGTTATTTTTCTTTTTAAATCTTTATTGTCATTACATATAAATATTTAAAAAGAACGAAATATGTGTTGCTTTGACTACACACTAACTTGTGTTTGTGATTTTTGTAATGAAATAATTTTCAGTCGTATGACGTCTACTGCTGAAAATAGGCTTCCCCATAGATTGTCAATGAAATCTGTTGGAAGAGCCAGCGTTCAGCGTTTTCCGATATTCTTAACTAAGTCATATTTCGACCTTGTAGTTCGCCAAAAGTTGCATGTTAATTACCTGGCTGAACGTGAAATAATAAATTTCATGTTCCCAGTTGACGACTTCAGACTACCTTAAAACTCATTTTTTATTGTATCAAAACTAGTAGATTAAGATTAACAGTCTCTGTGCATTTGCTCTAGCACGCCGATTTTAAATGAACTTGTTAATCGTTAAAGAATCGTATGTACACACAAACCTATGTAAATCCAATGTAATATCCTATTTATTTAATACACTTTGACATGAGCGCTTCGTCTGTAATCCTATAACGTTGTTAGCTAACTACGCAGTGTATTCCAATTAATACGCATATAATTATTGTTACAATTTATATGTAGCACAAGTGTTGTTCATTTATGTCAGTAAACGGTTAAATATTTAAGATGCGCTTTGTATTAAATAGTTAAACTCTTATTGTAGATTACAGTAATATTTGATACTTTACAAACGCAAAATATGTTCAGGCATAGGAGGAATTTCTGTACTATTTAACTATTCTGTTTTTTATAACATTAATAAACTGCACAAAGACAAAGGCGCAAAATAATAAACATAAATCTTACTGGTGGATAACCAAACGTACTGTCATACTTTAGGTTGTCACGGTAAGGGTGAACAAACTGATCATGTTCTCATATTACGCTTTAAAAATTATATTACGCGCATCTTTATTGCAGAATACCTGAGCTTCACAGGCGTAAATCGTTCAATGTTTATATAGTCTTAAATTAAATTAAGATCGTAACCGACTTTAAGTTATTTGATGTTTAAACAAAAAAATTTCTTTGCAGTACCGGTGTCTCCGTCGTCAACTGGCGGCGCAGGCGGAGGTGCGGGTACTCCGTTGTACCCCGGTGCAGCCACTCACCCTCTGTCGTCCCTTCTCTCGCAGCAAAGATTGTTAGAGCTATCCCGATTTGGGTTGAGGCACTACGACATCGCACACCACGTACTATCCCAGCAAGGTGCTGTAACTAAATTGCTCGGTAAGAGTTAATTATAGATATAAGTGAACACGCAACGTCAAAAATTCTAAAAATGAAGAACAATAAAGTAATGTTCGATAATTTCATGTGCACAATTAAAAAGTTTTATTTTATATTGAAATTTCCTGATAAAATGTTTAATAAAATGTACTTCATTTTATCAAAATTTATTTTAATTAATATTGGCCATGTAGTATACATCTATCGGCTGATGATGATGATTTGTTTAAAATTAGACAATATTTTTTATTTGAAATAAACTTGTAAAATTTTTTAAATTTTGTTCGAAATTAGTGTAAATTCATATAAATTTAAAAAAGGAGTTTTGTTTTACGAAATGTATATTTTATGTGGACATGTATATGAGAAGTCTTTGAAATTTGTTCGTATTCATTAATTGATAAATCGACTTATTTCCACCGGGTATCGTTTCCACTGCAATTATCGCATATTTCATTTATACAGAAGACTAGGGGGCAGTTTCAATATTGTGTTGCGTTATATGCCTGATCTTTAAAGGACTGCGTCGTAGTACATAATTGTTTGCTATTAAGCTATCCAATAATTACTTAGTCGCCCATCTAGAAAGGTGTTTGAGTTTCAAGTTAACAGAGTTATCTTTTGCAAGAAGCTGTATTTTATTAAATGAATAAAGCTTATTTTGATTCTTGCTATCACTTGATGACCGTCTTCACTATATTTTCTAATTAACCGAATCCGTCCAATGGTTGTCAGGTAGATATTGCCGCCTGAGACAAGACCACCTTTTGTAATTCATATTTTGCTTATTTCAACTAATTCCCTTTAATATCTTATGTTGATGTATAAATAAAAGATAATCAAAAATGATTCATCTTTAATTGAATCAATTAATATATAATTTTAGTTACAAATGGTTAATGTGTTGAATTAACTGAAACTACCACTTTTTACATTTTGGTTAAACCCTTAAAGTTTTTCACATTAAAATTTTAGAGGACAAAAATTATTATTAAAGGGGAATTAATTTTTATTACTAGCCATCATTTGTCATTCCAAAAATAAATATTTATAACAATATTTTTAAACGTACGTTAAAATATATAAATGTTCAAACATGGAATCTTATTAAGTGCAAATACAAATGTGATCTACTAGTCGGTACATTATAACACAGTTGCGAATATTTTTAACCATTCCTTTTAAGTAGCAAAGATTAATGCTCACATTTAACATGTTTCAACTTATCAACCCACTCTCGAACAAGAAGAACCGATTATTAGAAGCAAATTATAATCGATACCTCAGATTCTCAGCATTCAATGACCACTCGGTGATTTGTCGAAAGCGACGTGGCTCGATGCTGCATTTAACTTTGTTCTAATTATACAGCTGCGGCAAAAATCTCAATCGCTATTAATCAACGATAAGCCATCGGCGTGCCCGCTACGAGAGCCCCCATTGACGAAAGCTTAGATCTTAATCGATACATAAAACTTGCAGCGTGTTAATTATAAGCCACTGGGCTGCGGACGGACCCGGCCGCCGCGAGCATTCACTCCGATCCCGAGCGATGTCAATCCTATCTGCACCAACATCGATGATTCCTCACATTCGTAATCGTTTGTTTGACCGCGTACTTTGTTATTATTGCTGTTGCATTTTGAAGCGATTGTTATCTTTATTTGTCTGTGATATCCGAGCAGATTCTGTTGCGGTTTTTGTTGTTTTAGGATGAATTTTAGCAAAATGAAAAACTTTTGAGCAAATATTTCTTATTGATTCAGTTTATTTCGAGCCTAGTATTAAACTATATCGAAATACGTAAACTGACAGGTTACTTTTGTTTTATGCATTTTTTTCTTTACGAGACCTTCCCAGATACGTTTTCTCTTTTCTTTTTAAATCTTTATAATTTGCTTTATCAATTATACAAAAACATTGTTTAATATGTCTACTACAGATATATTGTATGACAAAATTCAAAGGTTTACAGTTTGTGAGTTCCTAACAAAAGTTATTTAAATAAGCAGATATAAATGCGTTGCATGCCTAAGTTTTAACTCTGAACAGCAATCGTTGCTTGTCACTGTATATTTCAAGTTCAATATTGCCTTATGTTTTCAATGCACACGGGTTCTTCAATTCCAAATTATTTAGTCAAAAAAGTAGCTCGTGTTTCTACAAAACGCATTATTTGTAACACGCTCGACACGCAAGACTTGCAGCGGTACTATCTTGAATCAAATGTTTGTCATTAATTAACGTAATTATTTTATTGCTATTAATTGCTCTCACATTAACGTGAAAACTATGCTGATTAGAATTCATTTCTGTAAATTATTCTAACACTTATACTCAGTGAATAAATATTACAATACTATAGAATATATTTTATATTATAAAAATAATATGATCTGAAATGTTTACAATTGAATAGAATATAAAGCTCTATTTAATTGTCTTAGAAAAACTATTCATCTCTAATGATATCATAGTTTAGATGTGTTGATTCGTTTTTATTGATTTATTATATTAGCACTTTCTGTTAGGCTGATAAGTAAAATATGAAGTTGATATTTCGTGAAAAGAGTAGCCAAATCGAATAATTGAGTTGAGTAATCTTTTAGCACAAAATTAGAAAAATAAGAATAGCTACCAATTTTCTTAAACTAATCATAGTAACAGGATACTACACCCATCATTTGATTTGACACGTGGGAAATATTTTTCGTTAAAATTATTAACACTGTGTATATGTATGTATATTATTAGCACTGTATATAGTGGTTAAACACAACTATTTATAAAAGATTAATATTTGCAACGTTCCAAATCACATTTAGGATACTATACTACGTTAGGTATTTATGACAGTATTCAAATAATGAGTAGAAATTAACGCCCTCAAGATTTTTTACTGAAATTCAATTGATACATTACGTATAGTTCAAAACACAAAGAATAATCATATATTATTTTTCTTGTCCCAAACAAAAGGTATTGTGATATCTAAAAATTATTGTTGACACGCCTTCTCTGACTTATAGCAAATATATTGCTACCTACATTAAAAGTGATTGCGAAACAAAACTTTATCAAGATAACATACTTTAAGACACTCTGAGTGAATATTTAAACTGTTTGATATTTTGCGTAATAATTGTTAGCAAAATGTATATCTTTGGTATTGAAGGAAAAGGATATATTGTTCGTTAATAATTGTGAAGTGGATACAAATATCAAATGGAATAATTCAAATACCGCTGTCTTATAATTAGTTCAATAATAAAGGGAGATAGCAATTATTCCATTCAATTAAACCATTATAGTGTCGTTCCATGCAAACCATTCATTAGGTCTGACGTAGTCGCAAACACTTGGCCTTATTCGATTAATTTAAGGAATTAGATTCACAAGTTATATAATTAATGTACATGCTCGCTTTGTATTTGTTCATGAAACGTGAAAAGGCGATTTCAAAAGCACTGGTGCGTATGTAACTCAACGTATAATCATTTTGAACGTCGATCTCACTTGCGCAACTGAATGTGTAATTCGTAGTCCTGAGTTTCAATTAATTCCTTCCTGCGCGAAAACAAACATAAAAATAAAGTCTAACTCATGCATCGTTTTTTACTTAGCTTATGCCTTGACTCTGTTACCCCTTAAGGTTCAAGATAACAAATTTAAATTAATTTTACATCAAAAATATTATTTTTTAATTAATATTCAATATCCATATTCATTCTTAGAGGCCTAGCTTAAAAACGAAAACAATAGTTATATTGTTTTGATATTAAATAATGATATAATAAAACATAAGAAATTTTGGAAAAATAACTTAGTTGTTTAAGATCTCTAACAGTTCATTGGATTTTCGATCGACTTTATTTACTTAAGATAATTTAAATTATTATATTTTACAATAATTTACATCCTTATGTACAAAAATTATATTAAAATATAAGATTGTCGAATACTAATGTTAAAAAGAAAAAAAAACAATACCAGTTGCATAAGTGTGAGTTAGTAATGTCAATCAATTTTTGCCGATGGTGATTTCGTAACGTCACGTGTCGAGTTCCCACGGAAGCCGGGCTACGATGCGCCGTAGGCTGTCATGTCCAACCACTTACGTATTTAACGTAGGTACATAGCCTTAGCTTAAAAGTCATTATCTAGCTCAAACAAATTGCGAGTTGACGGCGTGGAAATGGGCACGCTTAATCATTATAATGTTCTTTCGTTTCACCTCAATTTTACGATATTTATACGACTTAGATTGAATAAATAAAATTTAAAAGACTCAAGTTTACGAACAGTGTGAAATTACAAGGATGTAATAATACGTTACCGATGGATACAAACAAAGCTCAAATTTGTGTAAAATTGATTTAAAAATTTAATAAATAAAGTTGTTTTTTAAACTTATTAAAACCAATAAGTTCACACTCAATATTTCCATTTTTTCACACTTAATATTTCCATTTAATTATTAGTAAAAGAGAAATCTGAAAATGATTATGAACATTATATATTTTGTAACATTTATTGTGTGTACAGTCAACTGATTTAAATACCTCTTTTACCGATTTAAAATTTATACTCTTCAAAATATTATTAGCTCTGAACGTAATTGAGAAAGATTGACCTATCTAACTCAAAGAAATTATTTACAGACGTACAAAGCAAATCAAAACCACGAAGTGAGTAATTTCACATTAAACCAGTCATTTTATTTTGATGTAACGAAATTTTTGTAGGTAGCTAATGATACCTACTCGAGAAGATTGTCCGCGGATCGCCGCGGCCGGTAATGAAGCCATATTTAGGCTTTGGTCCTATAATCAAAATTGAATTACCGGGGTTGACATTCTTGCTATACTTGTGACTATTTTTTCTTTTTCCGCTCCAATTCTCGTAGGTTGATTTTAAATTTATAATGTCCTTCGCTGTTGTTTGGGCGATATTTTTAGTAGTGTCGCATGGTTGAATACGTCTAATGATAGCATATTAAGCCTTTTGTTTTACGGTTTTAAAGACCTATCATTTTCTACTCCAGCTTGACAGGTAATAAGGTAGAAAGACATCGATGAAACATTTAAATTATGCTTTGATTTTAAATTTAGGTGGAAATATTAGTAACTTATACGCAAAGATTAAATATTTGTATTTACATTCACCTAAAGTTTATGTGTTGGTTATTATGAAAAGCACCTTGGTAATGAAAAAAATCCAGGTTTCAAATTGGATAGTGTAACGGATAACTACACCTATTTGTGCGAGTAAGGCGACAACCTGCACGTTTTTTCGCAAAAGGAAATTTCGACAACAGTTATTCTAGTTAATTCATCTATTATTACATCTAATTCATTGAATGCACCCCCAATCTAATTATAAAAAATAATTAAAAGACATAACTACACTAAATAATAATTAAATCTCAATAAACGATCGGTATAGGAAGCTCGCTTCGTTTTATTTAGAATTTTTAGGTTTACAATATAATAAAATTATTAATAAAACATATACTCAACATACATTCACCTACACTTACACACTGTCATAATACTATTTCCCATATTTCGTTTTTTAATCTTACTATCGTAATCTAGCTTACTGGCTTATCTTATACTACTGTTATAGATAATGAATGTATATAATAAATAAGTTACTTTAAACAAATATCCCAACCCTGATTATAATTTTTTATTTACTTCTGTGATGGGTTATTGCTTATCTAACAAAATACTGGACTCGGGGAACCGAAAAGGGAATGACTAAAAATGGTATGAACCCTTAACTTTTTTAATTACATTTAAAGTAATGACGTTTTGAAAGTTGGAGTAGTTTTAGATCCAAGTATGAAAATTAGAACCTATAAATAAAGTTATAGTTTAATACATAAATAGAGAAGATCGTGATAAATAACATTGTTACACAAAATTTATTTTTGATTTTGCTTTAATATCCATAACATTAATTTTTGGAAAACAGCACTGTCATCAGCAGCGGATACGTGATTGTAAGTGAAACTAAATGCTAATGAATAAAAAAGAATATTTGATTATTGATAAACCGCTTCCACAGAAGCACAGCGCTCTATATTTTTTAAAAAATCCATTAATCACTGAACCAGGCATCGTTAACACACGCGTTGCATTAACTTCTATAAATCAGGACCACTTTACCTTTAAGATTCTGATCTATTAGTTTCATGACGAGGCAGTTCCCGCTACAGTTAGCGCCGGCTAATATAAACCGTCACTTTTTAATACAAATTTAATCAACCGAAGTCGAACACTTTCTGCATCGTTTACAATGTTCTTGTTCTGCTGTACAGAATCACCGTATAATGACTTTAAGCGCCCATAAACCACTTTTGTATGGAAATTTATTGGCTGGCGTTTAACGTTATTAGGGTATTGTGCCGTTTGGGACCCATACTTCCTTCACCGCTTTGGTGTGATTAATCGTTTGACATTGTTTTGCACCAACATAATAGAATTAGATATATTTAGACAAGATATAATTTTATTATTTAATAGATATATTTACATATATATGTATATACACATAGGGTGATTTAAACTTATGTACTGACTCGTCACGATACCACTGGAAGCACAAGACTTGAAACTTAAAACATAGTAGGAATATTCCTTTTACTGAACAGTAGTCAATCAAGAATGGATTTTACAAAATTTCACCTGCAATGGAGAGATAATTGGACAGCTAGAAAACAAAATTTAAAGTCTTTTTTATCTTACTTTACGTAAAGCGCGCAGCCGACAGCTAATACTATCTAAAATGTTTACTGAATTTATACTTTTTAAACTTTATTTGATTAAATATAGTGTAGGTTTATAGTTATCGTAGTAAAAGAAGTATACAACAAAAGTGTGATGATGACCGCACGCTTTAACACTTTTAATATCTTTTATAACTGGAAAATTTATTATGTGAATACTAAGACATTTTATGAATATTAGAAAACGTGCATTGTGAGTCGTTCAACACGTAGCTGTGTAAGAGCACTCTGTCTGTAGCGGATTGAACGCGCCAGGAGCATTTGAGTTTCACGCAAATAATAACAATTTCAGAAGTACCTCACACGATCCGCCTGCCTAGCCAACTACGGGTAATTGGCTCTGGTCATGCGATTACGTTTCTAGCCGATTTAATTATCGCAAAATGATCAGTATGCCGGCCTCCCGCAATTTACCTATCAATCAAATAGAGAGTACGGTTCGCTTATTGGCGTTCAGACGCAAACAAAACCACGATATCGGTTTTCTATCACTCTTGCAAAATACAGACTGCGAACTCTAAAGCCGCGTTGCCGCGTTTCAAGCTAGAAAAGCAATATCGCCTTTTATACTGCATCGTAAATAATTACTTAAACACTTTTTACATAATTATATTAAGTTTGTGTGTGCAAATGAAAAGCCTTTGTAAGAATCAGTGACTGAATAGGCGATTTTTGGTGATTACATCGTGACTATGTATAAAAACTAGATGAAGCCAGTTGGCAAATGGAGCTGGATAGAAAAGGAAAAGCATGAATACTAAGCATATCGTAAAGGTCCCAAATAGTCTTATTAAAATTATAATAATTATAATCGGAAATTTTGTACGAATTTTCTACAAGCAAATCCATAAAGGTCGGGCATTTATCGTAATATATCAGGTCACAATAAAAGTAAAATATAACATATTATTCTAAAGGAATATAAAAGTAGAAGTTTTTGCTCTGAATTTTGCTTTTTTTCAAAATCCCGGAGGTGTATTAACATAAACTTAAATGTTTGATGCAATTCTGCGTAAATCTTCACCTATTTTGATTACTAATTGGAAATCATAACTTAATTTGAAGTCAGGTCCTTTGCAATATTTGAATAATATGTATGGTTATTTTTAAAATAATTTAGTGTTTGTGTTGAAAATGTGTTTGAAAATGTTCAATTTTTTAATTTTTTTTACTAAAATACAAATTAACATATTCATTTAACCAAATATATATGAACTACTAGATGAAACTTTTCTGTACATGTGATGAAGTAATTCATGTAATATTTGCGGAGATAAAAAATATTTTACTACTTGATTTAAACAAGAAATGAAATCTATAGACATTATTCAAAATCCTTTTGAAATTTCGGTAACTGTCTAGTTATTTATTTGCGGGGCCGTGAACCCGTCATAACAGAAGTGGCCTGCATCAACGTCTTACAACGACCTTACCAAATCTCCTCACTTCTGATAACATCTCTTTAAGAAATCACGAGCCTGGGAGAACGTTTTACGGCTGAAATGATGACGACGAAAGTGGTTAGTATTTATTTAATATATACAAATACGAAATTAAGCTCTACGAGAAATTTATTAGGGCATAGATGGCAAATCTTCTTTGAAAACATTGAAAAATCGAAATAATAATAATATTTAAACTATTATATAATATTTCTTCGATATCATCTCATGCTATTGCAAATATAAATGATATGCCTATTTACCGATCTCGTGTGTAATATACGTAAACACCAAAAAATATTTTTTTACTGCTAGGTAAAAAAATACTGTTATTGTTACCTTCATAATACATTGAAATTAAAAATGTTTAAATATGGGCGACACAGAAGTATGTGATAAATGTGACCTGTGATGTTTTTAGCAGCCAACGCCATTTACGGACTTAAGCATTACTTTTATCAAGACATAAAGACCTTTATGAATTTATCTCGGATGGCGTTGACAAAAATGAGAATATAAATAATGTTGAATTATTCAGCGTGATCTGTATGGAGGCCATCGGTTCCAGGACTGAACAAAAACATTTCGCGCGCCCGACTGCTGGAATGCAACGCACGATGCGTTTTTGTAAGATTGTCCCTGGGCACGCACTCATCCATTATCTAACTGAATTAGGAATTGCAGCGGTCTTCTTTATACTCAGCTGCTCGGTTACTTTACCAATAACCGCATAATTTTGAGCTCAAAGTTATTCATAGATCCCGAATTCTTGTCATGCCTGCTATGGATATCAATGAAGTTGAAAAGAAAAACAGCTTAATTTAACAACTCTATAAGTGGTCTGTGAGATTATTTTGCTAGGCGGCCTTGAAATGTTTCAAATAATAAACCGAACTTATTTTGTACCATTGGAAATCTTTGTTGAAAGTCATGTCCAACAGTGGACATCCTACCAAAAGTCCTACATTCCTTATCATGGTGAGGAATATATATAATTTTAAAAGTATGGTATTTGTCAGATAACGTGTTATTTATATATATATATATATATTTATGTATATATATATATATATACATATATATATTTATATATATATATATATATGTAAATATATATATTTATATTTATAAATATATATGTATGTATATATATACATACATTTTTATTTAAAATTTAACTTCTCAAGTTATGTTTTATCGGATTTTGTAGCATTATTTATAATTATGGAACAAATCAATCTGTTGTTTGACAGACGGTGATATAAAATATAACTTTGTATTATATGAGCCAAATAAGAAAAATGAATTATAAATTCTGCTCTCGCTGCTCCGACTTCATTTTGTCGATTTCATTGTTTCTGTAATTAATACTAATTTGCAGTTCCATTGTTATTCTATGCTGTCGTTCTGATTATCAATTTTTTTACCTTTGTTAGTCCACCTTCCCTTTGAATGTTGCGGTAGCCACAGTTAGCAGTAAGAACAATGCTATTGGAGTTTGAGCTCTGAGCCTAGAGTGATTAGTATTGACTGGTCAACGAGGTTATTTTTGTATTCTTAAGTTTTATTGCTTCGAGTCCCCATCGCATACTCACGTTTGGCGCTCAATGAAATTGCATCAATTGCTAACGTGTTGCAATTAGTGGCATCTTCTGGAAGGATTTTAAGTTGAATATAACGTTTAGTTTTGTGTGCACGAGAATGTCGCAGGTGTCACTTTTTTGGTCGTTGATATTTTTTTAAATATTTCTGGTTACATGTATTCCATTGACAAAGATGTAAGCCATTAAGTAATTTAAAACTAAAGATAACTCTATCCTAATTGTTTTAAACTTGAAGAAGGGTATTAGATATCCATTATTTACGATTTAAAGCATAAATACATAATAATCATGAATTGTTCAATTCGTTTTTTTTAATAGTGAAACTATATGTAGAACAGATCTATAGCGATGGCAAGGCAGTACCTAAATATTTTCATTCTTATTTGTATAAATAATACCCAAATTTTAATTAAGCGAATATAAATTTGTTTGTATTAAATAAATGGTTATATTTCAGGCACTCTTCGACCGCCGGGACTTATTGGCGGAAGCAAACCGAAAGTAGCGACTCCTGCCGTTGTGTCAAAGATAGAACAATACAAAAGGGAAAATCCGACGATATTCGCCTGGGAAATTCGTGAACGACTCATATCAGAAGGTAATAAATATAATATAATATAATATAATATAATATAATATAATATAATATAATATAATATAATATAATATAATATAATATAATATAATATAATATAATATAATATAATATAATATAGTATAATTTAATGAAAATATAGTCAAAAATAACATAAATATAACAATAAATAACGTGTCAAAATGGTGTGAAACCGGCCGATACCAATAGCCTTATTATCATGAACGAAATTTGCGTAATCAACCAACCTTTGAATATAATGACAAAAATTTGTTTATGCCTTAAATGTTTCCCCCGTTGAACACAACAAACGCCAAGAGCAATCACGACTGTCGAGATAATTATGAACAACTGTGCGTTCGTTTGCAGTTATGCACGTACGTTAAAGAAGTATTTACTCTTAAATATTTTAATATAAGTTTATTCAATACTAATTGTGATCGAACGTTTGATTTATTTTCATAAACAGTCAACAAATTATTTTTGTGTATTTTCACAACAGTAAGAATTAATACATATCTAAGGAAATAACGAAGACATGAAAATTAATTAGTGTCATCGGTAGTGGAGGTGAAAAACGCAATATACTTTATTGCGTTAAAAGTCTGATGCGGAGTTAAGAATGCCATAAATTTGATTATTTAGGGAACTGACGAAATATATTAGATGGAATTTCTTAATCATTGACAAATGCTATTTGACATTCGGAGATAAGATTTTTATGGGGTTGAAATGGTAGCGCGCTATAGATGTCAGGTTACTCTTTACAATTGCATATAAGCTATTATATTATTCATTTCAATTAACTTGTACATAGATCCATGTTTATAAATTTTAGGTTAACACTCCTGATCTCTGTTTTTCGATAGTTTTTTTCCAATTTATGGTGTCTTGAAAATAAAAAGACAGCAAGCCTTGCGTTTTGGGCCGGAAGTAGATACTGTACCATCAAAACAGTCTCTCGCAAAAAGATCCATCACGGGTAAACTTTTCTTCGTCAATTTCAATCAAAAGTATCAATTCTATAAAAATAAGGAAAAAGCTCGTTAAAGCGAAGCAGTAAATTGCATGCAAATACTTTTAGAATTTGTTTCTTAAAAAGGAGAATATCTGCGATCTCGTCTTTAACAGCTGCTGATCCCGCTATTAAATTTTTGCCCGCGTACAAAAACTTTGAGTAAAAAATTAAGTCGCGTAAACGAAATCAATAAAATGGCAAACTCGGACAATGACTTCGAAATTTTGTAGTAGTTTTTATTGTACATGCCTTTTTCTTATTTTGAGAAATGGTACTGTAAATTATAAATTTTATGAACTTTGGTTATAAGTAATGTTATAAATTATAGGAATAATCGCAATACTAACTGGTCATATGCATAAGTAATCGCTATATAATATAGCCGAGGTAGAAGAACAAAACTAGAAATGGAGAAATATTAGAGAAAGTGTTTTTGAGTAATTTGTACTTGTTAAATTCAACAAAGCTTTTTTAAGAATTTATGCAATTTAAAAGTTCATTAAACTATGAAGCTGGTGTTATACTTACGAGTTAATATATATTGATATAATAATTAGACTGAAATTGCTATAG
The DNA here is from genome assembly GCF_028537555.1 of Battus philenor. NCBI lineage: Eukaryota > Metazoa > Arthropoda > Insecta > Lepidoptera > Papilionidae > Battus > Battus philenor. The sequence continues at coordinate 7,366,010 of NW_027181704.1, forward strand.
TAAATAACTATGTACATTTTATGACTTTAGTAAATAAACTCATTTACTAAAGTCACATAAAAAAATATGTAACGATTTTTAAAAGTTTGCTCTTTATTCAAAATATAGGCGGCAAAGTTGCTACTTTGGATGCGGAAAAATTCTCCACTTGTGAGGGAGTAACACTTGCGTGGAATTAGTAATTTGTTCTAGTATTTATGCAGAGGAAGATAAAATAACTAGGTACAAGACAACACCGAAGCAAATTTCTAATTAAATTAAAACCAAAGTCCAACCAACTAATGAGATTTCTCGCGTAGTAGGCGTTAGTTTGCGAGCGTTTCCCTCAATACGCACATACGTAGTTAGGTAATCGGATTTAACTATTTGTTTAATGAACTTTATGTATTTAGTGTCAAATAGTTTTCGGGGAGGTCAGTAGGAAAAGCCGTTGAAGTGCAACCCCGAATATGGTCTAATAGTATCGTAAACGGCCGCCGGCTTACCGACAACGGATATCGTGTAACCTGAGAAGCTATATTGGTTTTAATGCTACTATGAGCAACAAAACTGCTTTGTCCGTTATTTAACGTTCTTTATATAAATCATTTACAGCGTGGTCTAAATTTGTCGCCAAGATACGTATAGTTGCCTAGACTCAAGCATCACAACAGCTGCATCCTGTTAAATTGTAATAGTGGACGGGAAATACTTGTAGGTATTCCTTATGAGCATTAATGTATTTATTAAAACCGGCGTATAGCCACATACTTTTAATACTGCAGATTAACTTCAACAGTTTATTGGAAAAAAAATCTATTAATTTATTTATTTATTAATTTATGTGGATTGAAAAATTTTTTACACGTTCATAATTTGCTAAATAACAATATATTGTTAATATTCAGTAATTAATATTTAAAGAGGAAAAAATAACAATTTCGCTTAAGGCTTTTTCAAATATTCTATCATCAGGTTAAAAATCATCTTGGCAGTTTTGTTAAATATAATAGCAAGTCTATTCTTCATCGGCTAAATATTCTACAATAGAATTTAATGTTTATCCTTATACCTAACATTGGAAATGGATTAGTAAGTTATCAATAAAATTATTACATTTTAATGAAAATTATAGCTTTAAATCAGTCATACTTTTTCGAGAATAATATTAAAAAAATTGTTTGGTAAATTAAAAATCTGCAAACTGTTTCTTTAAAGAAAATAAATAATGACATATGGCATGCGCGTTATAATATAGAGGTTCATCATTAATAAAGAATAGCGTTTTGTGGCAACTTACTCCAGGTCTGTTCAGTCGCAGAGCATGATGGGCGTCTTTAGCTCAGAGGCCAACGAGCCAATTGCGATAATTGCACCAATGACACCTCTTGTGCCCATGCGTGACAATAAACATCATATTTAAACTCGAAAAACAACTTAGTTGTTTAAAACTTTAAGATGTAATATTCGATCTTAAACATGTACCCTAAGGTTGAAATCACGTTGCGAGCGATGAACTAAATAGTTTATCTTTGTAAACTGCAACGTTTGCATTTACGTTTTCTCTAGTACCGAGGGACGGTGTGCGTGCGATGGCTTGTGGAACTGGTTTCGCTTACAAGACCATTTCTGGTTTACGATATCACTGGGAGACCGGATTAGGAGACGATAACGTTCACGATTGGAATACCTCGCTAAACAGAGTTGTTAAATTGGTCCATACTCATTAAACCCACAGGTGGCGAGGTATCTCTTGAGTTCACCACCGCATTAACATCCGTAAAAAAACACCTAATTCCTGTTTGAATTTTACTTAAATTTTAAGAATGCGTTTTTTGCAAGCGTTATTTATAAAAATGGAAAATAATTAAAACATTTCAGATTTATCATTCACAATATAATATTATTAATTCCGCTGATTTATAAGGTAATCGAGGATAATAAAAGTTTTCTAGCTGTGAGTATATAATAAGTAAATGATGATGATGATGATGATGTTGATTTTTTGTTTGTGTTTAATTAATGTTCGACAGTATGCACTGTGTTGTTCGTTTAATATGAGGCTGTAACATTAAAATGTTATGACTTGCTCTGAATACATGACTATATTTGCTATCTTGATTGGGCGTTTTCTTACTTTCCTATTAATTAAAACCTAAAATTATTATGTATATTAAATAATTGTTAGACTAGCCAAGTTAGAAGCTTGAATACTAGTTAAAAATATGAACTGCTGTAAATCATACAAAAAATAATCATACCGGTAAAACAGTAAATAAAAAGAATTAAAAGTGAAGCACTGAAGTGAGTCAAATAGACGCTTATGTAATACACTAACAATATTATTTTGTTCTTGTCTAAGACAGATTCAAAATCGCATTTGCGCTCTTCTTACGGTTGCATCAGATTATTTATTTAATTTTTTTTTTCAACATAGACTGGTAAAGCAATAGATAAAAGCACAGGAAAACAATAATACAGGAGACAGTTTAATCGAATGGCTTTGGTAAAATCATAATAGTCAATCAAAACCATTAATAAACAATTGATATTTTTTTTTATAAAAATAAAATTATTCGCTATGAGATGAAACTAATTAATTAGAGTTGTGAGCAATTACTATATCCAGACAACAGTTCACAGTTGGTAATTGTAAGCAGGTTTCATAAGCTTCGGGTCAAAGAATTATTGTACAGTGACTGGTTTAATTTTTTTTTTTCACTTATTTAAAAAGATGGGGTTCATTACCGTCATTTGTTGAAATGCATTTAAAATAATTGCACAACTGCAGTGCGCGCCCATGCATGCGTTGTATGCGAAAATTGCACGCGATTTCATGTCAGTTGTTTTGAACAAATGTTTAAATATTATTTTGGGTAGAAGACAATTCCTGTACCGCTGTCAGACAATGTTTTCAAATTTTCTTTATAAACTTTTATAAAGCTTAAGGCAAACCTAATCTCAGAACGCCAATGAGTTTAGTAATATGCTCGAAATTTCTCTAGGAAATCGAAACAAGAATGAATAGATTCGTAAACTAAGGAAAGTAACCTACATGGTCCACAGGATTGGCAAACTGGAGTCACACTCGGTGTGCAGAAAAGATAGCGTTTGGTGCCTTAACTTCTGCAAACTGCCAAGCGCAATGTAGCGTCCTACATCTATAAGTAAGACGAAGGACCTTGTTCATATCGTCAGAGGACGCTAGATGCGACAGCTTCCAGCCGATTCTGTTGAAAATACTACGTCATATCTCTCGCGGTGAACATCCTACGGCTTAGGAACAAGGTTAAGTGCTTTTAGCAGTATGCTTCATGCCTGGTGAAGCTATAAATGCAAATATGCAAACAGTAAAAACCCAACTAAAATATTAGTTTGTTATGTATATTGGAGCAAAGTAAATTTCTACCGCTTAACGTTATATTTTATCCGACAATCACAATTAACGGATAATTTTTGTAGTTACCGAGCCGCGGTTATGATTGATTCTATTAGATCATGAGATGGGTTCGGCTGATCAAAGCACGTTGACGGCTCTAGACCACCTGCTGACACGGCGCGCCGCACTACTGTTATTGTTAAGGAAATATGAATTTATATTAAGTGAATAAAATTTAATAATTATTTATTATTATTTTTTAAAAAAAATACAAATATCTTTATAATCACAAACGATATTTTTATATATAATGACGACGACGGTTACGCTGTGATTGTAATTTTTCTTTTCCTTTTCTTCCTATACAGTCTGATCTTCTCGGATTTCGTTTTATTGTATATTTAATACGGAAGACTTTAGCACTTCGAGTAGACTGCTAGTACCCAACTCATTTCAAACTTTTTTATCCACCAAATACTTGTGTATAATTACGAAATATAACTTATATTATTACTTACAACCAAGCTATTACTGCTATGTTCCGATTGCAATAAAACATAGTACGGCTTTTGCATTGCATAAAAGGTTTATAATAAAATCATCTTAACTGGCACGTCTCTAAAAATGTTTATGTCTATGGTATGTTGAAAATGTATGTAATAGAACTTTAATCAAATTTATAACAAAATGATTGATCTCACAATGCCAAGAGTTTTTATTGCAACGCGTGCCTCATTCTCAGCTCTCTTATGAAACTAGCTAAATTGATTAAATTTCATAACTTAAAAGCGGCGTACTTTCAATTTACATTTTTTATTTTGTTCTGTTCAAGTCTGCCTAACCGTGTATAACAAAATCAAAGAAAAGTCCCTAGGAATAATACATATTTAATGATCTAGCAAAAACATATTTTCTAATAAAGCTAATGAAATTACAATAAATGACCGATTCAATTTATTCTAATTTGGTTAGCTTTATTACAAGTGCCTATAAGTTCATTACTTTGAACGTAATAATAACGTATAGCACTTTATATATGAATATTTCTTTGTGGTTTTAATTTACTATTAAACAAACGTCAAAAGTGACATATATGATAAGTGTACTATAGATCAGACGCAATAGAATGCTTGGCATGAATAGCACATCATAGGATCTCTATCTTAATCTGTCATTAAATCGAGTTCCTATTCAGCGGCAGATACCTATGTGTTAATTGTCGATAGTCTTCAGGAGCGCTGTTATCAAAACAGAGCGGCTCATCGAAACCGTCCAAATTTTAATAAGGTGCCCACTACCGCCTTTGTTAGCGATGACTTGGCAGTTTTGTACAATGGCTTGCGCAACTTATCGACTAAATCGATATCGGTTTACGAAGCGTTACGGGCTGCCCCGGCTACTGACCACATTTTGATTAATTGCATTCTTAAGCCACAAATAGTGCCAGTATGTTGTCCAATGCAACCCAAATTATTTACTGGCGCCGATTAATTAGCGAAACCGATGACGTGTATTTTCAGTGTTAAATTTTTTTAACGATTTTTTGCTTGTCAATTTAAGTATTAAATTCTTTTTATGAATCTCCTGCGCTCTAAAAACGGAAAGGCTTCACAAGAAAGGACGAAATGCAATAGAAAGAATTGAAAGTTTTTGACATTTACTAACAAGCCACCGTTACGTTAACTTATATTGTTAGTTGGAAATAAATCAAATCGGTCTCTACACAGCTTCCAATAAACCGATACATTTATTGATTTGTTACAGCCTTAAATTGGTTCCCAGCAGAGAATCACACCCATCATTTTGTTCGTTGTTGTTGTTGGGTTCATGGTCATGATTTTGTGACAATCTTGTTTCTTTTTAATGGTTACGAGACTATAGGTTTAATTTGGAAGACGCCGTATTTTGTTAATTTTCAAGAATCAATCATTTTAATAACAACTTAAAACGCTTAAATGATATAATAATGGCGAAATTCTTAATCAATTTATTTAAAATAAAGACGCGAATGGAGATATTCAGTCAAAGTCAATTTCATACAGACCACCGCGCTGCATTTGTTACTTAGCTTATTCATTGCTAATTGAAACAGGACGTAAAGTCTGTGCGTGGAGTAGGCGTTTAGCTCAACGGTTGCTACGCATGGCCCCCTACCGACGCGAACACCTTTTTACTTGGTCCACGCCGCGGGTGCCGCTTGATTGCCTCCGATCTCATCGTTTTATGTTCCTCATAAAGCCAACAATAATTCATTTAGACGACGTGACGCCACTCACTCGTTAACTGGTTCCACTTGTTCAAATGAGACTCGGTTGCGACTCCAAACGGTTCTGAATCCGTAAGAAATGTTTATTACACTTTATCCACAATACTGTCAAAAAGAGTTATTGGAGTTGATCAGAGGAGAAATGCTTCTGTATGTAATATAATAACACAAATCTTCCAATTAAATTTTTAAACGTCACAAACTCTACTAGTGCAGTGCTTCGTAAAGTTGGTATTTAATGAATGTTGTATAATAATTATTAGCGGCAGATTAGTGACACCAACATTAAATGCGGTTGCCTATCTGAGTCGAGATTTTACGTTCAAGTTCAATATCCATTTACACTATAACGAGCCTAATCAAATTTTTCGGAGAATCCGACCGGTGTATAAAATAAATAAATTCATTCCGAACCATTAGGCACGAGATCCGACTGTTAATGTCTCAATTTAGAAGCGGACGTAAATCTTCAAAGGCGTGACAATTACTGTTACTTTCCACCAATACAAACAAAAAGGTTTTCCGTCAATTATCGATAAATTAACCCGATTAAACACTCCATAGCAGACGGCGCCGGACTGTCTTATCTTTGGACATGCCACGCTTTTAGGCAGGTACCAACTTAACAACACATCGGCACAGAAACATTAAGATTTTTTGAACGAATATGCTTTTTATTACAATTATACGAAGAAGACATCTTAACATTAGAGACAGATTATCAGTCGAACTTCATTAATGACGTCATAGTTTCTACTAAAGTATACTTCAAACAAATCTGTTTATTAAACTTATTATTTATATTTTGTAGAGCTTATTAGACGTAAAACAAGCCTGAGAGTTCTGTAACAATGCAAAACTTTTAAATAAAAATCAAAGGATGCTTTTGTGCATTATAAAACTTTAAAACACAATAATGTTCAGGCATTACAATTGAATTATGTTAATTTTATTTTTTTTACGAGTACGGTAATTTAAAGAACGTCTATCATGTAGTTAGTTACAGAGCCACGTAACGAGCTGTTCTTATTTGAAGTATCTAAACCTTTTAATAGAAGCGGACCCTGTTGTGACTAATCATGATTAAACGACTTTAGACAAATTGCATGACCGTGACTAGGCATTTAGGGACCCGGGTTCGATCCCAAATCATTAAAAGAACAATTATAGATATCGCATTCCCACCTGCAACTTGTTGAAGAATAGTAATCTTTTCAAAACAAATAGTTATATTAGCTAGTGTACTTTGCTTATTGCCCAAAATAATGATTTATATAAATAACCCATTCAAGTTCAAGAAATTAACTGCTCCATTCTCAACTAACTCAGTGATACAATTTGACGAAGGTTATTATTTATTCGACATATAATATATTTTTAAAACTATTATTTTGGTATATAACAAGTCCTTATAAATATTTTCGTAACTAACTCCGATTTAAAAGTTTTGTTAAAGCTTATTTTAGTTATTTTTTATAACTTAACTAACAAGAAACCCGATTAAATTCGACGAAGGCCTATGAAAACGTAACAGAATTTTAAACGGTTTTTCTCCTTTTAAAACGCACTATGTTCTCATTATAATTGAAGATTCCGTTCGTTAAATTATGACTCATCATCCATTGATTTATTTCTTTAGCGTTTTAATTCTTGATAGGTGCAGGACGCTCTGTGGGAGCAACCTATCGCGTCGATTACGAACAAACAAATTGTGTGGACCTTTTTGTGCTTTCGACGTGTTAACAATGAGCGATCCGGCGCAACTGATCATTACCATTATGCCTTATAAGGCTTTGTGTTTTGAGTAAATTATAACAGATCCGGTTTTGGCATATTTAGTCGATGTTCTTAAGCGCATTGTTAGGTGCGGCGGAGAACAATAGAGTTTTATAAAGTAAGCGTTTTTCTTTCGATAATCACAATCATATAATTTTAATGAAGACCTTTATTATTTCTTTGCCGCTTGTCGAAATACTTCAACTTGTAACCTGTATACCTATTTAAAAGTGGCAACTTTGTTGTACTTTATATACCTATTTAAAGTTGGCCAAAAAATTACGTGAATACAAAGTTTATCATTTGCTTATTGCAGTTTAATATTTATATCGCAATTAAGTACCAAGTTTTTAATTAAGTGGGATATCTCTCTATACTCAATTGCAAATTTCTTAGCAAAATGACTATAACAAGCGTCTAACCTCTTTGACATACACAAAGTCGTTTATTAAGCAATTATATTGCACTGTTTTCCATGGTTATAATTACTTCAAACAGAAAAGGCCATAAGTGGAAATAGATCTAATTTAAGTAAATACACACAAAGCATTTAGCAAAATTAAAGCCAAGGCACTTAAAGATAATAATTGTAATATCTATTTTCAATAGCAACATCATTGAAATGCAAAACCTATTTTTCTGATTTTCATGATTTATTTAAGTACGGATATTTCTTTTGATTCCAATAACTAATTACATGTTCAAATGATATGATCATTATTATCCTAAATATTTAAGTTAATGTATTCTTTAGTAACTACTTAATTAAATCATTATACTTTTATGTTAAAATTATATATGGGGGCATTTGTTATAAATTATGAACATGAATATTTTTAATTATGTATGATATGATATCATACATATTTAAAAATTCTGACATATCATAAATATAAGCTTACGATCTTTTTTACCTTCTTGTATGTCACAATCATAACTTTAAAAGTTAATCTACATTTTCAAATTACTACAAAAACATTTATATTTACGTATTATATAAACATAATATATGTATTATGTATTATTTGTATGTCGTCGTCGTATCAACTCATAGACGACCATTGGAAGGCATAGACGTCCCCAAAAGATACCTATAGGGAATATACTATGTGGTATTGTGGTACGCAGAGAACGTTGCTGCCAATCCTCTGAAAACCTTTATGTGACCAGCGGTAATTCCATTTAATTAATGCACAAAGTATGAATATATAAGACTATATCCCGGAAATCGTACTTGCGACCTTCGATCGCAAGCCTCTAGGATCTTATGCCGCTAGGTTCGTTAGGTAGTTTAGATTTACCGATTAAAATTAGTTAGTAAAAAAACGATACCCTGTAATCACCGATCGAGAGTATCGAAAAACTTAGGAGCATCCCCTGTATTTCAACTTAAATTCTTGATATCTACAAGTGAAAAGTTTTTATGTACATGGGGTAGATTACAATTTATACAAATTATAAAGTAAAAATGCGTAGAAAATCACATAAATTAATGTAACATATTTATACAGGATGAATAGAGATGAAAAAGGTTGAAAAAGCTTTAAAGCTTTTTGCTTATAAATAATATAAACATACACCCCTTTAAAGCTTTTATAGGTATCAAAGTATAAGCAGGTATAATTAGATTTTAATTTTTATTTTTATTAATATTTATACCAAAGTAAGATTCTTTCGTTACATTCTCTTTTTTCTATAGATGAGACCGTGTGACTAGTGTATAACTACTTTTATTTCTATTTTTTATCACAACACGTAAAAAGCTGTTTATAAATACAGACATTAATTAATTAACAAAAAAGAGCAATTTCCGATGACACTATGATGCACAGAAAATTTAACAGTATGTTATTGAATCGTATAGATCAAATTTCTGCATTTTTGTAGATGTAAATAAAAAAAATAAAGTATATACAGTTTGAACGTGAGTACTTGGATGTAAATAAAAAAAATAAAGTATATACAGTTTGAATGGGACCACTTGGAATATTTCCAGTTTAGCTTCTATGTTATTATCTTAAAGCGTTCTTAAATGGTATTCTCTTGGGCGAAGTAGAGGCGAGCATATGCGGGCTATTTGGAATAGTACCGGCATGGTTTACAGCGTGGCTGGTCAGTAGCTGAACATCGAATTCTACAACAATTACAAACGGACAGCCTATGATTAAATTATGGCACTTACTCCGAGTGTTTCCTGAAAATTACATAGGATGGCTCTCGCAAGGTTGCGTTGGCACGCGATCTCCACTGCACGCATTAGGCCGATAACGTACTGAGGAAAAAGTAATTCTTACTATTGACTTTAATAAGCTAATGCAATCAATTTTAAAACCCATGACTGCGCTTGTACAAAAATAAAGTATTTGTTAGATTTATTTTATTTTTCGTTATCTTCCCGTTCGCATAAAATGTAGAGAAAAGTATATGAAGTAAAAATTTCTTTGATTATTTATTTAATTATATATTATTTTATTTTATATATTGTATTTCGACTAGATTTTAATTTTATCTAATCCTTATGGTTTCAGAGAGAGCCCATGCCATCGGTAGGAATCTCTTATTTGTGAATTTATTGTATTTTATGTATACATACTTAAAACTTAATCGCCAAATGTGTTGTTAAGTGTAAAGCTCGAAAACGATCGATAGATTTGCTTATTTTTTTCAAATATTCGTTAAGGTTGTTTTTATATTTTGAAGTTTTTTTGTTTGATTAAATAAACTGCTACAATAAAATAGTTAACAGTAAACTAATTTTAAATGTAATACTTAGTAAGTCAATAAGATAGTAAATACAATAACCATTATGAATTACGTCTATATTTTTTGTTTAAAGTTACCGCGACAGGCCAATACGCACGGCGATGAGGCAGCTAGTTTAAAAATAAACAGAGGCCAGAGAGTGGCAAAGATTAAAACAAATAGAAAAAATAACCAATAAACATAAAGTGCCAATTCAATGGTAGTGTAGAAGTGGCTTTAAACGACATAATAGCTAGCGATTTTAAAACGCGACCAATGAATGACGCATCGGTTTTAACGCGCCGCTGGTCACTCGTTTTAAGCGCGCATTGCAATTATCTGTACTTTGCTTAAGGAATATCACTAACTACCGTAATTATTCCAACGTATCTTTTATACTCTAGAAACAGTCAATAAATTTAGCCTTAGATTTCAAGATCGACTAAAATGGAAACGAACGAACAAAACGACTACTGTGATATTAAATAATTAAAGTAATTATGTATAAACATTAGCGTAAAGCTGACATTACGACACCAGAAAATATAATTATTTTGTTTGGCGTTGATTTATGTTAATTCTAAACGACATCGCGAGCGGCTTGTTTTAATGTGATTATTAATAATACTAATTAATTTGTAGTCTCGTATAGGTCAAAGTAGAAATAATTAATTTTTTAAAATTATGTATTGGGTTTAACCTTAACTCAGAACATTTTTAATAATTTGTATATGTAGTTGCATAAATTTTATGAACTCTTGCCTGAGATCATCGAGATCAAACAGAATACCTGATTTTCTGAAGTAAATGTTTTGTAAAAATCATTTGATTCTTGTAAAAAAAGGCACCAAAAATAGATAAATTATCGAAATAACGGCGTAGTCCTATAGCCCTGAGTCTATGTGCACACAGTGCTTTGTATTTCAAACAAAAAACAATTATTCCTAAAATTTATTAATTTATTCGCATCGTTATCAACAAAGGGTCATTTACAGAGTCCACTTATGGATGTCACGAAATAAACGCCAAGAAAGTCCAATATGATTGAAACTAGAATCAGATTAGGCTCCTTTTAATGGCATCCTTAGATTTAAAACTATATGATCGTACCGAACGCATCAAGATTTGAGAAGGATCCGTTTTCATTGTTACTTTCACAATATCGTTAATTCAATAGTGGAACAATTCATTGTCAAGCTTGATTACTACTTAAAATCCTTTACACTGTACTAGGAGCAATAAGAGTTTTTGATCAATATTCTTTTGAATTTTTTTGATGATGATTTAAAGGCATTACATGAAAGTGCGTTGTAATATCTTAAACAGTTGTCCACAAATTCTGTTATAACACAAAAATATTTATTGAAATAAACATGACAAATGAGGTGGTATAACTTATTCGTAAATAAAATAAAAAAATGGATAAATGTAACCACATAAAGAGGAATTATTGCAGAAATTAATATTGTTATGTAATCTAACCTAATAAGTATGTATACAAATTTCGATAATAAGTATTGTTATCAAAATTTGTAAAGAGTTAATAAAAAATAAACTTAAATAAATTGAGCTCTAATGAAAATATGAAAATTAAGTTATTTGTTTAATCTCAATAAATAAAAAAATATAACATAAATATACTTAAAAAAATAAAACTTGCCACAATTATCATCATTCACAAACACATACTTTTTAAATCGAAAAATATTTAAAATAACTTATATGTTAGTCACATTAAAAAAAGTTTATATTTCTATTGCCCTCAGGTGTTTGTACAAATGCCACCGCACCCAGCGTGTCATCAATCAATAGAATATTAAGAAACAGAGCTGCAGAGCGAGCGGCTGCTGAATTCGCAAGAGCAGCTGGATATGGACTTTACGCGGCACCTCCGCCTTATGGTGGATTTCCTTGGGGAGGAGGTGGTGGTGTATGGCCCGCCGGAGGATTACCATTGCCTCCAGGAGTTCCTCCGCCTGCAGTTGGAATGCAACATCCTGATTCTGTGCAACAGGGATTTTTGTCATCATCAGGACGAGGTCTTATTGGTAAGGAAAAGTACTAATATTTTTATCCTGTTTTTTCTTATTTATTTGTTATTATTTTTTCCACTTTGGTTCGTTTATAGTCATCACATATTTATGATGTGAAACGAATGTCAGAAGAAGTCTAATTTAATAAAAATAAGAATCAAAGTATCAAATTTTAAAAAAAATCTTGCCTACGCAGGGGGCGTCTATCGGCTGAAAAGAATAACTATATTTTTTTTAATAATAAATAATTTCTTATTATAGATATAGTAGAACACTTTTTTGTCAATCTTCGTATGGATTTACTAAGAGGTAATATAGATAACACGTAATATGCAGTACATTTTTTAAATATTAACTGTATTATCGAATATGCCTCAAGAGCGATTTGCTATAATTATTGACATTTATTTTGGTAGAGTTATAAACTTGAGAAGAGATATACGTCTGCATAATCGTTAAGATTTCATTTTAGTAAGACTGGCTTTGTGATACTAACGTTACTTTCATTAAACACTGATGTTATATTCAGAAATAAAACAATATGCGTTAATATATTGTTTAGATGTCGACGGTGACGATTCCGGCTCCCTTGACGGCGAGCAACCGAAGTTCCGACGGAATCGAACCACTTTTAGTCCTGACCAGCTTGAAGAACTTGAAAAAGAATTCGAAAAATCTCATTACCCATGTGTCTCAACACGTGAACGTTTGGCATCCAAAACGTCTCTGTCAGAAGCTCGAGTGCAGGTAAAAATTTATTCATAATGTAAATCAAAAGCTAACGAGATGTTATAAAAGATCGGTCTTATAAACAGTCAATTATATATAATGTACGTGAAATGAAAAATTTAACTTGTCTTGACTTAATCGAATCAGAGCTATCATTTCATTTCCATTTACATATTTGAATTTGTTAACTCGGCGAGAACAGAATACTAATCATGCTTGTTTACCGTTACTGACAGGTTTGGTTTTCCAACAGACGAGCCAAGTGGAGACGCCACCAGCGCATGAACCTACTCAAGCGCGGTGGCGGCTCGCCCTCGCACCGCCTTCCACATTCACCCTCCCGCTCCCGTTCCCGTTCCTTATCCCCCACTCGGGGCTCATACCTCGCCCCCCAAATGGGTGGCGAAAATAGTGCTTTCAAAGCACTGTCCCACCAGGATGCAAATGCATTAAAGGCTCTATCTCATCAAGCTCAGTTAGAAAGTAACGCACTGAAAGCACTTTCGCAAACATCCTTCGAAGGCGGTGCATTTAAGCCACATCCCGCATTAGAGAACAGTGCATTTAAGGCGCTCGTACCCCATTCGGCCGCTGCAGCACTACTGGCCGCTCAGTCCATACAACTTGCTCGCGGATACGAATCTCATTCCGATTCCGATGAAGAGATAAACGTTCATGATGAAAGCGACGACGAAAGCGGTAAGCGAAAAAACCAGACCAGGTCCAGATCTCCCAGTCCTTGCCGACAACGACCATTGACCTCTAGTGACTTACCTTTACAACTTACGAAGCACGATCGTTGATGTTTTAGTCTGTATTTTTGGGTTCATTTACATTTGTGACACCATTAAAATCATTCTTGTTGAAATTAAATGTATTCAATTATTATACCATGGGTGTTAATTTGCTTGTAAATTTATGTAAATATGTAGAGAAATAAATTGTTGATTATTGTAATGAAGACAAATGGAAAGCAAAATAAGCAATGCACAAACGACGTCGCTTTATTTATAAACTCAGCTATGTATAGAAGCTATGTTATTGTTTTTTCTGCTGTTAAACATGTAGGTTTTATCATATTTTGTGCCGAATTAATTTGAAATACAGACTGTATTACAATTATATAGTTGTTTTTAGTATTAAATTCTAGATGGTTGAATGTATTATAATTGTTTATAAGGTATTACCAAAGTATTAAAATGGTAAAAGCACGGTTCAATCAACTTAATAGTTCCTACACACTATCGTGTAACCAGGGATAATTTATGTAATAATGAACAATAATAATGGTCGACAATTCGGAATGTTTTTATTATCTAATAATTCGTACTAAAAATATCTTTACACTCGTTACAAAAATAGGACCAATATAAATATGCAACGTAACATATTGTAAATAATTTAATTTAAGCTTCCTAGCACTGTGTATTATTTATTGTTTAAATAAACATATTTTATTGTAAAACATTGTAGAAAATTAACAAATGTACCAACAAAAATAAAAGAAATAACTGATTTTTGTTTTTAATTTAAATCCACCCTTAGTACAATTCTTATAGCAAAGCTATAAAAGAGGTTTGGGATACACTGGCATTGATGGTGACCGATATGACTAATGAACATAATTTGCCTTAAGGTGCGTTTATATTTGTTAGACACTTAATCAAAAATATCTCAGATAGCATTATTTGTATTTCAAACACAGCAAAAATTATGATATTTTTTATTTCCGTGTGCTCTTTTTTAAAAGTGTAGAATCATGATGGTTTTCTTTAAGAAATATAATGTGATATGCGCCTTTTAGTTTATTTCTCTGCGGCAGATATTTATAAATTTACTAGAAACGCGTGTTTTATCATTTGTATAGTTAGTAGTAAAAAAAATTATATTGTAATTGAAAACAACTTTTGCGGATGTGGTCCCCACATTGTCGAGAGACATCTAACGGCTTTATTTCCAAATGGAATTACTAATCTTATTTGTCGCACGGCTTTTATGGTTACGAATGGACTTCTTTCACTCTATTAACATGTATATCTACAAATAGATTGAATACAGCGAACTACTTAATGTACCGAATATTAGTTGTTTTGATCAGCCAGGATTCTTAGGAACTGCATTCACTAGTTCCTAAGAAACCTGGTTAATTGTGCCACCTTCTTCAATCTTACCTGTTTGTGCCACCTGCCAAAAGAAATTATGAAACAATTGTGATAGCCCTAGACAAAAGCTTAGAAGTGTGAATCAAAGAAATTCCATCCAGTGTTACACGGATTACAGTCCGCATGGTTTTTGGAAATATGAGCACAGTAGTAACATTAAAGAATTGATAATCATTATTAAGTTTGACCTCTATTGCGATCAGAACCTGGTAAGCAAAGGTCCTGTGTCCACATGTGTTTTTCTTTATTTTATATATTAACGAAATTATTTTTGCTTTATAATTGTTTCCTAAGTGTATGTTATATTTATTGTTGTGAAGTATCTCCCTGCCCTTTCTCCTCAAATATAACTCATTACGAGGCAGATTGAGTAAAAAAAATTGAGTTGAAAAAAAGTTGACGTTCGATACGAGTTCTGTTAAGTTCTAATATTTAATGAATGAATTTCCTATTTTATCTTCGTCTTATCTTATTTCCATCATCCTTGCACTTTAATTATTGATCGAATGTACTAAACTATTCATTACTCGTTTTTATTGCATTCAGATAATATAATTTGCTCTTACACAGCTGCGATTGAAATTAGATACAAACTAAATTGTATCATTTGTTAACAAGTGTGACGTTAAATGAAATAAAATAGGCTTTGATGACTATCGTAAACACATATTAAGATGTAATTACTTTTTATTTTCATTTTATGTGTTTCAAATAGTTTGAATTAAATCAAAAAATATACTGAGATTTTGTTTTAATCTTTAAAAACAATAAAAGCTTCTATTATTATGTGCTTATTAACATTTGTATAATATAAACGTCCATTTTAAGTTGTTGCAATCGTATCATCGAAAGCAATTATCCTTTTTTCCTCCATTGTTAATAATAAATTCCCGAATCGGTCTTCCCGGATATCGATAATCATGTCAGAGAAAGCCGAAGTCTGTACAAAAACAAGATCGGGGAACGAATCCCGACAGTAAATCTCTGTATGATTTTATTTTGTTGACTTCTCTGCTCTAAGCATTTATCAATTAGAAACGTGAGGGATTTTATGCCGGATCTTAATATGGTTGGTATTTTGTCAATGTCCTTTAACGTAATTATTAATTATGTGACCCCAAATGAGTAAGCGACAGTTGATTTGGCTTTATATAATTTACAACTTATATGAAATCCACGGATTATCTTAGAAATATATTTGCGAATTACATTGCAAAAATAACGATAAAAACAGAAAATTATTGTTACTCTGAGAAGCATATTATACCAACATTATAACATCTAATGCTCTTTAATACCTTAAGCTTACATTACGCATTGATGTGTACGCAGGTAAATTAAATTATCTTACGTCTGAGGTTTTTTAATCACGTTAGCTCATTAGCTTTAAAAAATTATTCAGGGTCTTCTTTAGACGTTTTAAATGCCTGCCAGGGCCAATGTAATTAAATATAGTATTCTTAATATAACCGTTATTAGGGAATCTTTGACGTATATAACGTTTTTATCATGTTCCATGTCTATTGTTGTTCCACAAATACATTTAACCTGCTAAACAACACCGACACAGTCGTTTAGATTACAGTTAAATTTTATAAGCCGTAAGATTAGAAGTATAAAGTAATATAATATATACATATATATAATCTATAGTTATATATATAATATATAATATATATATATATATAATCGTTTAAGTTTCTAGACTTTAGCTTAAACCATTATCCAGGCACCACCAATAGTAATAAAACATTATTTATTCGTTTTTTACAGCTTTCTTTATTTACTATTAACCTGTCTTCTTTTAAGCATCATCATATACACATATACAATACGACCGGTTGGACGTGGCCCGCATTCAGCATGTTCTGACGACTTTAACAAGGTCATCTTCCCACCTTGTGGGTGAACTTCCTGCGCTGCGCTTGCCGGGTCGTGGTTTCTGTAGTAGTCTTTAGTCTGTGTAGTAGTCTGTAGTGACAGAACCTTAAGGCTCCACCGCCCATCGCTTTGTTGTCTTCTTACTACCATTTCAACTTGCCAATTCGCTTTTTAATATTAGTGTCTGTATTAGGAGTCTTCGTTTTATCAATATTTTAAATATTATAATAAAATAAAACTTCTTTTACATTTTTAAACACAAAATCATAATAATTTAAGAAATCTTAATATCCCCTTATAATATATAATCGTAAATATTTCATTTCAAAGATTATTTTGCTATTTATTATAAACTATTAAATTCATTTTATTTCAAGGCAATGTTAGTGAATGTAACCTATCATCAACAAATTGCCGTCGGCTCTATGCGTAATAATATGGTCTTCTTTTGCAGAAGACAGTCTTATTCTGAAGCCATTGCAAGTTCATTTTATTGAAGCTGTATATAATATCAAACTAAACTGTTTAAGTTTTCCTGTTCTATAGCCTAAGATATGATATATATATTTACTTATTTATTAAGCGTTTTGAATTAAGTACCTTTTAATAATAAGCTTCATCATATTTCAATGAATATATATTTTCAAAGGCTTGTCAACAATAGAAAATAAAGAATTTATGCTAAATATTTCTAGCAGCGAAGGTGTACAACCAACGTGTGTACTACATACCAATGATGACATACAGCACAGATACGCAGACTTCAGAACTCATGAGCAAGCTCTCACTCGCTCAACGAGCCGTGGAGAGGGCTATGCTCGGGATTTCTCTACCAGATCGGATCAGAAATAAGATTCATAAACTAACGAAAGTAACCGACAAAGCCGAGCGTATTGGCAACTTGAAGTAGCGATGAGTAGGCAACACTGCGTGCAGAAGAGATGGCTGTTGGTACTTCAAATCTGGAGTAAGGATCGTAGACCGGCGAAAGTAGCACAGGACTTCCATCCACAAGATGCTGGATGTTGACTGTTTCAAACTTTTATTACTTGAAATTTTTAAGAGAGACCTTTGTCGTGCAATAAATATCTTGGGACTGATGATGATGACATCTTTCCCTTCTACTCTATATATAAAGTTTAAAAAATAAAAAAAATGTCGTTACAGAAATGAGTAATAAAAATAGTCAAAAAGGAAGGTGCTTTGTTTATTTTTTTCAGAATAGTGCGGCACTTCGATAAAGTTGTACGCTCGTGATAGCCGCGGAGTGTGGATGCATGTACGCGCGCCGATCCAATAACAATAAATTTTGTGTCGTTTGAAGCACCGAGGCAACAGCGCAATGCTGTTGCTGCTCAAATCAAGAACACGAGACGAATATACAGAGCATTATTTGAAGAAATCATAAAGAAAATCAGCTATTTGTAATCGATTTTGTAAAAGGATCGAAAGTCTCTTTAAATTATAAATAAAAGTAATTCCACAAGTACACAACTCGTACAAGCTTATGATTTTCATAATTTTTATTCTGTCAGTATAGTTGGAAATAGCGACAGAAGTCATTTTTCGATCTCCGCATTATTTGGACTAAAATTACAAAAAACTGAAGTAAAGGTGCTTCAGATGTAAGAAAATATTTTGTATACAATATTGTATTCATCTATTTAACAATTACACAATACCCTACACTACATAAAAAGCTAAGATAAAAAAGCACGTAATAATACGCAAGTTAACTGTTTCCTATGATTGTTGTTCTCTTTAAAATAATTGGTGTATCCCGGCTGTTTCAAAATAAATACAAAATGCATAGTCGTATAATTAGTCTAATGCGATATATTATAAATAAAAAAACTCTCAAAAACCTCTTTAGGTTTTCCTTAAAAAATACATAATCTTTTTTTCGTAATGATAGATAACTTAAATTTTCTTTTATCTTTTGTTTAAAAACTACGAAAATGGTGAATAATCAATTCATAACTACACTAAAAATAAAGTATGTCAAACGTTAAATTTAAATGTCACTTTAGAATCATATACTTAATAAAAATTATATAGAGTTAATTAAATTTCGTTGACTCAAAAACTGTGGTCAAAAAATTTAATTAAGCGTATAAGCAAGACGAAAACAGAATAAAAGCAATAATATTGTAGGTAGTTTCCCATAAAACCATGAGCAGATTCGAAATGTAAGCACATTAAGTTATCGGTCAAATTATCTCGATGTGTGTTACAATATTTATTTGTTTCTCACTCGGAACGGGGTCCGGTGATTGTGGGCAGAGTGTTCTCTCCCAATTAGGTGGTTATTGACGTTTTACTGTTATCAGGTAAATCTTGGAATGGTGGCTCTTATTCGTAGTGTTCCTTTATATTTAGGAATAAACATTGCTATTGAATCTAATTAGATAATATTCAAGAAATATATTTAAATAAATGCTTTATATAAAAGGCTAACGTAATTTTCGTCTAAATAAAATTAGCCCTTTATGAATTTAACACGTACAGTAGGCAGTATTACATCCCCTTGTCACATTACTAGTCAAATTTTAATTATAACATAGGATAACACTATAACTAATACTACTACACAGATCCAATAAAGAGCCAAAGATATATCCAATTCAGGAATTGTATTAAATCTTTTATAGTTTTAATCCGCACTATACATACGGAGAAACGTCGATACAGCCCAAAGTCGACATTTATCCCTAAAAGGGAAGCTGTTAATAGAGTCATTCAACGTTACCGGCCGAATTATCTACAAAGAGAGAAGTCGGTTCGGTGTCGGTCGGAAATATAAATTTATTTGGTGGTTGTCGCCGCGACACGGGCGCCCGCGCCTCTATCTTGCCGCGTAATCTTGAACATTGGCGTTAAAGAATTTAAATTATACGCCGATACAAATGAACAGGCGACCTCGTCTTATTTATTGCCCTAATCCAAATTATATCGACTAGGTTTTTCGGATTTTGAGAACATTGTCACGTAATTTGTAGTATTATATTGATTACGATATTTTGAATGCGCCTGTGCCTAAACAAGTTAAATTTTTATAAGTAATAATTTATTATTGCAATCGAACAAACTACTTTACAGATTTTTAGACGGACTGTGATGGAATATATTACCGAATAACAATAAATAACTCCAGAGACGCACAGTGAACCTAAATTAAGTCGTTGTTGCGCCATATATTATAGGAAGCGGCAGACTAGTACTATAAATTTAAATCACTAATATTTCTCTTGCCAGGTTCTAATTAAGTTTAGCAACCAATTCACGCATGCGCATCGATCGCGATTGCCCGAAGACACCATTAGTCTTATCATCATATTCGCATGCAATACAATATTCTTAACGTGTGCATTATTAAATCGTTTATAGTTCATTTAAATTACTTGTACGGAACTAAAAATTTCTGTGGAGTGCATGTTGATCAAAAGAGTCTTTAAAATAAAAGACATGTAAATATTCTTACATTTTGTTAGCGAAAATTATAAACAGAAACAATTAAACGTGTTAAAAATAACTTTATTTAAAATTTAAAATAATATCGCCTAAACAAATCGTTTAATGCAGGTTATTTAATTAGCTTAGTAATGTGGTACATTATAAGAATATAGGCCTTTTCTTAGAGAATAAGATAAAACCGTAACCTGCCATGTCGGTCCAGTGCCAATTGGAATTGTCACATAACATTCGGGTTTTTGATATACATTGATTTTTCGAATTCCTCTTACCATTTGTAGCCCGAGGTAATGTTATATAATATTTTAATAAACACGTTTGCGGCCGAACCCAACGCCTGCCGTACAAAGACTCATCTCTGATGATGCTCTAAGATTATAACGAATGAAAACCGGCGATGTATTTATAAGTCAAAAATAATAACAAATATACAAATTAGAAAAAAAAAACCATTTTAACTTGTTAATCGAAGACGCAATTCACGTTTTGCTTTTAAAACTGTTTTCAAATCATCTATTTCCTTTGAAGGTAATTTAGCTAAAGGTTTTATAGCATTTTTAAAGTTTTCTCTAAGACTTTTTCTCTCTTCTAAAAAATTTGAGATGGTTTTCCTGGTTTCATTTAGTGCATTTTTCTCAGCGATATTTTTTTCTTTAATGAGCTTGTGCTTTGTTTCTAATTCTTCTTTGAGTGAAATTTTCATTGAGCTTAATCTCTCTTGAAGTTCTGCAATAGACATTTCGCAAAGTAAACCTATGCCCGATGTTTCAGTTAAATCTATTATTTTTGGAAGCTTCGCTCTTTTGGCTATTATCGCTAAGATCTTGATTTCCTTAATCATTTGAATTTTGCGATTTAATTCCTCCTGTTTATTTTTCAGAGCTTCTAAAATAACGGCTTCACTTTCTTTTTTAACCATATCAGCGTCTTCTTTCTTTTTATTAGCAATTTTTTTTCTTGCTTCTACTATATTTAATTCTAACAATGAGAGTTTCTCAAAAATTTGACGGTTCACTTCCATTTGCTCTTTCTTCCACTTTTCAATTTCTTTATTCCAAATTTCTTTTTGTTTCAGAAGCTCTTCGCATTTTATTTTGTTATCTTCATGAACTTTTTTCTTTGCCAACACAGCTTCTTCAAAGGAAATTTGGCCAAGCAGATGTTTTTTTTCAATATCGAGAACTCTTTCCCTTTCTCTTTCTTCACGATCATACTCTTCTAATTCTTGGATTTTGCCGGTGTTTTTACAATCATTAAGTAAATCTTGCAGCCATTGTATCTCTTCTTCTTCAGTTAATTTAATTCTTTCTTTTAACCGTCTTAACGTAGCCACAGTATCCTTCACAGGCAATAAAGGTTCCTTTAAGACATTATTGTAATTTGATTTGGGGAAAGATTTTTGCCAACCTTTTTCCATCTCGTCGGGAACGTTGCAACATTTTTTTAATTTCTCATCGTATCCTTTTGGTGCATCGTGAGATGTTTCTTTCTTTACCTCGTTTAGCAGTTTCATCGCCTTTTGTTTATTTATTTCATGAGCATGTTTAAGTTTTTTGTCAATGGAATCTTTTGTTAGCATATGCATTATTGGTTTCTCTAGTACTGAATTTGGAGGAGTCGCTGGAAAGGATAATTTTTGTGAAATAGTTTCTCTACTTTTGCTTCTTACTTTTAGAACCTTTGGTTGAATAGGTATCGTAAGAGGTCGAATTTTAGAACATTCTCTCTTTTTTAAGTATTCAGTATACATTTGTGCCATTTTTGCCATGGACGGCTGCCAAGATAAAAGTGGTTCTATTATTCTTTCGGTAACATAGTTTGTGTCATAAATTGATTGAGCTATTTGAGATATGCAAGTTATAAATTCATCATTCTTTAAAGAATTGGAGAGAGCACTCAAAAGAGATTTACTTAAAGAGAATAAGCATTTGTAGAGCAAAAGCATATCAGACGACGACATTTGAAATATTATACCATGTATTGTTATCATGAGGTATTCTTGATTTTCGCTTTTCTGTTCGAAAGGTAAATGTGTAATAATTTCTGCTAGAAGCTCTTTATGTTTCATTATATCAAGATAAGTTTTTGCAATCCAACATCGTTTTAAATCGTCTATAGGATCGTCACAGTTTTCAATATATGTCTTGATGTATTCACACGGCGATAGATCAGAAGAATCCCCGTTTACAAGAACTGACTTCAATATTCTAAAATTATTACATGTGTAATTAAACACCATTGTTATGAATAAATATAACGCAAAACAGAATATTAGTAAATGACAGCAACACACAATGACACAATTTTTATTGACATACATAGTAGTAAATTATAAGTGGATAGTATTTTGCGACCAGTCTTTCTTAAATAATAATGTTATAATTATTTTTAAAGATAATGTGATTTTCCAATTGCTGACAACGGTTAATTTTATCTTTATATATATTGTGTAAAAATTATTACATAACAAAGCTGGCTTATTTAGCTGAGAAAAAATTTCAAGTCCTGTATTGTATATATTAATGCGATATGACCAGCGAGTCAATTCCTTGTAAATCATTCTTAGACTATCTCACATTTCGCTCCCGTCGCTCAGATTGGTACCGGCATCGGCAGTATTTAATTAGGTAGCCAGTCTGTTTTCGCCGGGCCTGTCATTAATCAATCATACCGACGCAAAGCTATTATTCGACAGTTCGACACCTCAAGCGGGATCGCTCCGATACGCACAAAGTGCAAGTCACATGAGACCTCTTTAAATATAATAATCGTGTTAAAGACAACCACAAAGGCCATATTCGATTAGAGGAATTTTAAACAGGTTCCTGTCTTGTTATCTTCACACTATTGTCGGCTCGTAACTTACTCGTCATCTTAGTGGATCTGCGCGTTTTCATTCCCTTTATAATTATTCTTCCTTTGGTCGGTAATCATTAATGAACACTCGCTTAGTATTGAATATATTATTCTTTTGCCTTTAGTATTACAGTTACAAAAGGTAAAAGACAATCCTTTTTGAATATTAATAATTATGTATTTTAATTGCCTATTCTTAACAGTTAAATTAAATATATTTTAGCTAGTTTTGACATACCATAACCTTGCTATTATGTTATAAGTTAATCAATGCGATTGGTTATATGTGCCTTTAATGGTTGCATGTATAACTCATTTTTCATCAAAAAGCTTTTTAGCTTTTACAACTATTTTCACTTACCTTGTATATAGTGAAATAAGTTACATTCATTTATTTTTTGTTTAGGAACGGGGCAGGCCAATAACTTCTGTCAGTACAAACTCTGCGGAAACAGAGAGTAAACAATAATTAATTTTAATATGTAATGATCTGAAATTTGATTATGCCACTTCTTGCCATATTATCATTACTTTTAAGAAAAGGTTTACGGTTTATCATACATTATTTGACTGCAAATGATAAATACATGCAACCATTAAAAGCATTAAAGCTTTTACATCTATAACCATTCACTATTTACATTTTTATCGACTGAACTTGTACGTGGGTTTGAGAAATAAGCTACATGTTTTAAATAAATGAAAAGTTAAAAAAATATGGCATTGAATTTATAGTATATACAGACCATAGTTTGCAAAAATTCTGAAAATTGTGTGACTCGTTAAAAGTGCCATCCGTTTTACAAATAGATAAAGGTTGAACACCATGTTTCACTTCAATATCATTTAAAATAAGCTGAAGTGCTGCGATGTCCAGAACGTCATTTGGATTGTAAGTGATATGTTAACTCGATATAACGATTCTAAAATACAGAATTACTTAACAATAACTTGAGAAAATATTACGTCTAGCTAACTTAGTAATTTTGAATTGATATTGTAATTCAAACTATTTAGAGAATGGCTGTACTCTTTGGTATCAAAAATTAGCGCTATAAGATGTGCAAGCTGACGTCCGACGCCAAGAACCGTCGCCTCCATTCTAGAATTTTAAGACCCCAGCGGCGATCTATTCTCAAGGATGTATACAAACTGAAATTATGTTATTATATTACTAAAGCTTGCACCGGAGTATCTTATCATTGCATCTTATTGCATATTAATATTATATTACATTGGAGACTATATCTAATTGATCTCGGTTACTTAGATAAATAACTTGATAATTATTTTTATAATTTGATATCCTCAACTTGTTTTTTTAATTATGTTTCTACGGCTTATAATAAAATACATTAAGTATGTGGCATTGAGATCTATGAGAAAGCGGTAGTTTATTGACTCTGTCAAAATTTATTCAACGTTGAACACAAATCAATTTCGACGTAATATTAGCTGTCAGTGCATGTCATATTATCGCCCTTAATTAACGACGCGGCAGTTCTCGCTTCTAATAATCATCTAGCTAGCGCGTTTTGTTAAATGGATATAGTGTACGTACGTTGTAGTATCATTTGATATATTTCCCGGTGATTATTCCAGCGAAAAATTAAATTGTCTCTAAAACTTACTCTAATACTTACTTATTTGATATAAAATTCTTTGCGTAATGAAAAAGATTAAAAAATATCAAAATATATCTGGGTGGTGAAAGTAACATATTAACATATTAATATTAAACATATTTTAATTAATAAAAACTTAGACTGATGTAAAATATTTAACGAACTAAACTATTTTGAACTGATATTGGATAAACATAAATTTAGATTATTATTAACGCAGCATATTAATTTCTTAAAAAAGGAAATACACTTGTAAAATGTTTATTACTCTAGAAATTTCTCAGGTTATATTCCTTTAAAGGCGAAGGTGGATTACCGAAAGCTTATTAACCAGGCCCACCTAAGGCGAGCCTTCATCAATCTCTGTGGCCAGTTACAAAGAAACCTAACAAAGAATTATGACTCTTTATGTATGCCCGCTACTATGTAGGAGAGTTATTACTTCGATTTAATGATCGTTCGGTGATTAGACATTGCTTTCCCCTAGACATATAGATTTGTTACATAAATCTTCAATGCGGCGGGCAATAAAGACTAAAATTTCTTAGTGATGTAATGCATATAGCTTCCATAAAAACTTTAGAGCATACTTTATAAGTTCTAGCAGATTCTTTAACAAAGATATAATGATATAGCTTATATTTAATATTACATTTTCAAGTTTTTTTCCGAAGTTCTTTTTATTATTTTTTATCATACAAAAGTAATGACGTTAATACAAGTAAATCTTGTGTGTTAAAAAATGGCGAGCTCCCAGATCTTCATATGTTTATTGCTCTCTGCAGTTCATTAACCTCATGGGAAAATTATTTCAAGAATGCCTATTATTCGTTTTAAATCAAATGTCTCTAAGATTGGTTGTATCGTTTTTTTTTTAAATGTCGTATTTTTAGTATTCTTGGAACTAAAAACTACAACTTATCTTGCATTGTTATATACACACGCACACACACACACAGTTATATATATATATATATATATATATAAGTGTGTGTGAATTTAGATAAAATAATTGACATTACATCGATTTGACGGGTAAAAGTAAAAAAAAATAGCGAATAAGGTATGTTAATGAACTTATTAAGAATAAAGTATTAATAATAGCAAAAACTTAAAAATAACTTAATCTTTAATCCACATATATACACATCAATCCTGTTTACGTGAATATGCCTAATTAGCGCGCAATAAAGTTTTTAAGACGCTACGTAATAATTATATAAATGTCACGACTCAACTACAAAATCAATGTACAATTTTGACGCAGCACGTTTGCGGTCTCAAATAAACTTTGATGACCACCGCTGTTATTTATTTGTTTAGTAATTTATATAAGGTTAGTTACTGTTTTATTGACCGCATTAAATCAAGCCCCAATAAGGCAACCATTCATGTTTATTTTTACGGAGTTTCTGCTTGGTATGTCCAATAAATTATTAACCTGGTCACTTTTATCACAGCCCGATGGAATCATTTATCAGACGTCAATAGATACGTGGATTGTCCCAATGATGTTAAGCAAGACCCATTTTGCACGGCGGCAATTTTTCAATTAAATTTATTAATGCCAGTTTACTCTTAGCTAACCCGATCCAATGTGTGACCTATGACCATGAATAAAGTCAATTCTTCGGATTTATAAATTAATAATTTCACTATTAAAATATTCTTTTCGTTTGCCGATGACAGCTAATCAATATGAAAATTAAAAACATGTCCCAATGCAAAATGTTAAAGCGATTTGCCGGGTCAAATTTGCTAAGAATATCTTGTAGGATTTCAAATAAAAGGTCATCATGTGTTACGGTGTATAATTACTTAGATAAGCATTAATAATATATTGGTTATCGGTTATGTTTTATCTAAAAGGTTGGCTTACGAATTGCCATGAATTTGGAAATGGAGAATATGAATAATTTAAAAATATTGGTAATTAAACAAAGGTTTTTACATTAACCACTAATGAAATAAACCGAAAGGAAACAAGCTTCAGATCAGGCGAACTGTATAAATAAATAAGCACTAAGCAAACAAGAAAATAAAGTTTTTGTTGGAAAGTATCGAAACGAAATCGAATATAGGGCCAATTTAATGAATCAACTAATAATTACACTTCGTTATTGGTATAAAAGAATAGTAATAAAATTAATAAAAGTTTCGAATATATAACTTTAAAAATAAATAATAGAAATACTTAAATAAAGTAGTTACGTTAACTGAGAGCTTATCCATATTAAGCTAGCTTTTATTTCAAAGTGGTCCATCGCGCTCGGTTTTATTGATTGACAAACGTAGACTTCGATTAAATTCTCGCGACTCTCAAGTCAAGCATTAGCTTTACGCGAACTCTAAAAAGATATCTCTACGAAATGTATATGCGATACAACGCAAGCCAATTATTTAATGTGATGAATAAATCTTCAACAGTAAGCCGGTAATAGCGGTTGTCATCGGACGTAAGCGTAGATAGTTGAGCGATAAAATCATTATTGCGCAATTAAAACTAGACGTGCACTAAATTAGTCTCCTTTTTTGTTTAATGCTTTTTGCAACAAAAATATATAGATAAAATCTGTTCTGTAATTAATCTTACCGATTGCAAATTACGTAATTTGTAAAATAATTACATCTTTATGGATACTACTCTAATTTTTTGTTCAAAGTTACTTTAGAATATAAACACTAAGATTTTGAATAATACCAAAAGTATTGATGTTGATAGATTTTATTAAAAATAGTATTAACAAATTAAAAGTCAAAAAATTAATGGTAATTTATTAAAATAAATTGAGATATAATTGAATTATCTGATTCGGGCAACTTGGTACAGTTTTTACGGTTCAATAAAAGTGCACGTATAAAATAATACAAAAGAAACTGATTGATTTGTGTCTTTAAATCTTTTTGCTCATTAATTAGTAAAAATTTATTATCGACTTGCAACGCTAATAAGACGAATTAGAATATGGACCTCAGCGTCCTAGTGAGCATATAAATCTTCCCATAAGTTTTTATTGGACCCCAAAAATCTCTGATCATGACGAACCATTCAAGTGTAATTGGGTTCAGCGGCTCCACATAAAATATGAGTTCATGGCTTAAGGTTTTATAGAGAACATAAATACTTTATTGTGTTTTTTTACGAAATGCCTCCAGATTCCTGTACGCAACTTCGTACAATCTGAAATAAAATGAATATAATACTGCTTCTGTTTAATTAAAATTAACTAACTATTTATATCACCCTTTCCTTAGTTATCAACCTAAAATTAAAAGTAAATTATTATTGTTCATGGAATTTGTGGAATATAGTGTGTTGACTTATTTACAACAGGTTGATATTATAATGAAAACATAATTAAATTTAAATCAAAAATAGTCTGTCGAGTTCAGTTGAGCACCTTATAAAGTTAAAATAGTTGACTATTCAAACGTGAAAAGCCTACATGTGTAAATAGATTTTGATTTTAATTTAAATATACTTATTTTCATAAAGAGTGTCTTCGTTACTACAATTAGGTTTGTTTTTTTACATGGCAGTGTAAATGCGTTACGCTTCTGTTCTTATATAAAGCATAACCGCAATTCGGCCTGTGGACAATAGTAAGACGTGGAACCTACGTAGCTATTGAAATTTTCCGAGCGAGTTCCACTCCAAATGAGGCTCATTTAAGCATAAAATTACATTGTTTCTCCGACATTGTCAGGTGGCAATGAACTGCACTTTGACATAAAATCCCTTTGGACGTTATAAATCCATTTCATTACCTTAATAAAGGATGATTGAGAGATTCGATAGAAGAGCCATCGTTTCCCTTGACTATTTTCTTAAGCCTGAGCCATTAACATGTTTATGCCTTAAGAACAATTTTATGTAGAAAATTCACTTCTTTATTATTGTTTCTTTTTAACGGAATATATTTGCTATGAGGTGGTAGATATTAGATTATTTATTAATTAATAAGTTCTAAAGTTATAAATTAAAGTTTATGAAGGATGTAGAGAACTTAGCTTACGAATATATTATTTCATGCAATCGGGTGACAGTGAAATCTATTACTATATATAGCACACATTAATATATTTTTAACCCTTTTATATACATTTTTATTATATATTATTAATTTTAATTACACTTTTCAGTAACTCTTCATCTTTAAGTACGTTACTTTTAATTTAATTTATTTATTATTCTCCGACATTCGAAAAGGGCGTGTTTACATTTTGCGGTTAAAAATAATAATCCTCGTTAAGTCTCCCAAGGAACCGGGAGATATGTAAATTTGTGAAAGGTTCGTGCACAAAAAACGTCGCATTATGCGTATAACAGGTGTATTCTGGATTTCTAATAATAGTTCCCTTGTTGTAATTATGATCGTGAATCTGGCATTAAACTTTTTGTCGAACTTTTACCCTCAAACAGCCGCAAACTTTCGATTTTACTTTTTAATGTTTGCATCTGAAGAATCTGTGTTATTATGATTTATTTAAAAAAAAACCACAATTGAAATTTATGACATCTGTGTAATTATTTGGGAAAAATACTTTAATGTATTATGTTAAAAAAGTGAAAACGTTTTTAGTTTTGTGAAATCTTAGGACGTTTTACGTCGGACACACGTAGTATGTAATAATATCACAAATAAACGGTAAATAACAGTAACTCTAGGTCACGTCAATGTGATATTTTCTTCTTACTAACCTTAGAAAGAAATATTTATGTAGCTCAATGCAATTGCAGCGTAATTAATTGTATTTAACGTTTAAGATTGAGAAAAATACTACACGATTTAAATGAATTTATGATTCAGGTATCTTACACCTTACAACGAAAAAATGTCAAGTTTTTTTTCTATCACTTTATCAGTGGTAATTTTAGAATCAACCCGTTGTTACGACGTAATTACTGCGTTTTAATTTTGCTTTTATCAGAAACTGACGAAATGAGCAAGACATTAACTACCTAATGTGATGTGCATATCAGACAAGCGATCATTATGCGAAGCTATTTAGAATACCAAGTTTAAAATCCAATGCAAGTACTCCACTCGAATCCTCGCATCAGCGTTTTTTTTGTTCACGGACTAGTTCCGATTGCTAGTTGTCATTTGTTGTTGTCTAATGGCTGTAATTGCTTGTGTAAGTTAAAAATAATGTCAGAAGATCCTAATTTGATACAAATTGAAATTGTATTGACCTTCTCTAATAATAAAAAAATTTAATGGGTCCTGATCTGAAAAAAGAAAAAAACTAAGCATTTTTAGTCATCACTTTCAAAAATACTTTTAGCATATTTGTTAGAACAAATCATTCCTAATCTGCATTATCAATTAAAAACTGATCCCGATGTAGTAGGATTTACTTACTAGTGAAAAATTCTATATGGCTCTGTTTTTAATGCATTATAAATCTGCAGCATTACAAGAAAGTTTATTGTCTCAGTCACAGTTGTCTACGAAGTTGGTACTAATTTTATAGCACTTTGAGATATATAGACTTAAACAAGCTTATTTTTATTTCTATGGTTGACCCGGAGTACATTAATCACACTTTTTATCGTCAAACGTAAAGACAAAATATTCATAAATAAATATTGATTACGTATTAACATGATTAATATTTCGGCAAACCTTTCTCTCAGAGAGTCATAAGGTCTTGTACATACGTATGTATTTACAAAATTGTATCAATTTCACCAAATACACCTTCATAAAATTTACCAATTAGGTATGATACTATGAAATAAATCAAAATATGGTATTCAATTTGTTGGATAAATGTTAAATAGGTATACCGTCTAAAATAAATTTTAAGTTTCGAAGAAATTTATTAAGTTGTAAGACTTTTAAGATTGCAGTCGCAGAGCATCGAAGACTTAGTTTCTAGAAACCTCTACTAGCACTGGCTAAGCTTGAGGATGTTCTGGCGAGCCACTGATCTGAAAAATTCATGAATAGCATCCTCCAATTTGAAAGGCCGTTAAACTCTTAGATCGCTTAAGCCGATAATCCATGATAGATGAACACAAGAAATCGCAGATCTCGCTTGGGGCACTCGTAACAATTTTAGCATTTATCACCCGTGCCCGAGAGTGTAACACGACTCGATTGGTAGCTGTTATCAGATTATACCAGAAGACACATACTATCAGTGTCAACATATGAAAGATTGTAGAAAAGAAATTCTAATTCAAGGATATTATAATAAATATAAATTAGTACAAAATGAAAATACAAATGTAATTCTTAAAAGCAATTTTACAAAGAAGAGTTTATAACCTGAGTCAATATTCTTTATTTAGTCTCTGTAAATAATAATGTAAGCAATAATTTGAAAATAAGCATGTCCGTAGAGATAATAGGGAAAGTAATAAACTGTCGTATCAGGCTGTATTATCAGGAGCTTCTGAGGTCCGCAACGTGGGCGCTACCTAGACGTCGGATTTACGATACCTCTACCAACTGCGCCTGCACCAAGTTCTGCTGTTATAGAGTTTTATACAATCGCTGTCGAAACTTTTATAAATATTATGAGTGTCTCTATTTCATATTAAGCTCTTTTATTATTTATTTATATATATTTATTATACTTTATTATATTGATAAGGTATCATTTTTATCGCCGCTGACCACTAATAATAAGCCGAAACGACTTAAGTAATAGTTTTAGCGAAGTTTGTTTTATGTGGGATTAGCTGTCATCTTTTTTAAATGAGTAACGAAACTTTTAAGTAACTTGTTTTTAGATTAGAAATTATTTGTGTAAGTTGGAGTAACGCCTCTTTCCATTGGATAATAAAGACAAAAAGATTACAATATTTATTAAATACGGCAATTTGCAATCACAGCGTAAGTACGCGAGTTTTGTTTTGTGAATTTTATTTTACAATAACTTCGCGCACGTTCGGAATAAAATAAATCACACAACGCTGATTGCCGCGTATTGTTCGCTGGTTGCGTACGGCGGTAGCGGCCACGCTTGAGTCCAGCCTGCGTCGGCAGGGTATAAGCCGATTGCTTACAGGGTTGCCGGGTACATTTTTACATTATTGTTTATACTAATTAAAAAGGTTTTGCTAACACACCTTGTGTTACGCTTTCAACCTCACGCGGGATGTTAACTTAGGACATGTTATATTTTACAATAATTTATCCTATCTGTGAGATCTTTTGATTTCTGGCTAAAGGTGTGATAGCATGTGATCGTCCGCTTATATGACGTCACACAGATTTTCAATTTTACGTCAACGGCACATTGGCGTTTACCTTGACATAAAATTGTCTCAGTAATCTATCAATCACGCTAGCTATGTATTTTTCAGAGCTTAACTTAGTTAAGCTCACATACAATAAAACAATATACAACAACGCATATACAATGTTTGTGTTGATAGGTTTACATGTATGTATGTGTTATATATAGGTTAGGGTAAATGTTAGACCAGCACCCTCATTACGTCCGGAGAACCTGCACTGCAGTTGGGAGCAGCATATATCTAGTGCTTTCCGTCGATCTTAAGAAGTTCATCGGTATACCTTGAACTACATAGTATAAAAAATTTTATAAAAGATTTCTATAGATTTGTTTTATGATTACGTAAGCAAAATTATTGAACAGGAAATAAATAAATTTTAGTAATCAAAATAAGAAAAAAAACTAAACTTATTAAAATACAAAAAATAAGTATGTTATATAAAAAAATAATTTCCAAAAAATATTTAGAGGTTTTAGTAATTTGTTTGGTATCCCGAAATTGTGGAAATTTCCGCAAGCGGCAATACAGGTTGCAAGTTTTTACACTTCACAGGTAGTATTATATTTCTTCTCTGGTAAAGCTTTGATTTATTTGCGTTGATGCAATTACACTACTTGTGCGTGCGAATTTGCATTGGACTCTCTTGTAATTTTATTATGCGTTAATATACTGCAACCGTCACGCAGTGTCCGCACGCACAAGATGTCTTAATCTCACCATACAACCATATATGCATACAAACGTATGTTTTTATAATTTGACTGCGCCAATTGGTTATGTTGTCTCTGCTAATTTAATTGTATAACATTTGATACGACAGGGTGTGGTTTGTATTCTTTGATTATATCCATATAACTTTAAAGAGCACAGATTTCTGTTTTTTTATTATTATTTTTTTTATAAACTATTCGTAATATGTACACCCACATTTATGATACTATCGTATATTATAAAATACGATAAAATACAGTTGTATTATACTGGCCTGTATTTACATTAAGGTAGACAGCGAGTTTTAGATTTAATAGGAAGGCATCGGTAGAATATCAAGAAATTTGCTTTGACTCTCATTATCTCTATCCTAATTTTAGCCCCAAGATGTGCACTGGTGTACAAGGGTTTCTTCCAATAAGACTTGCTTGAAATCGGCTTGCATCTAGTCCCTCCCAACAGCCCTAATAAGGTGGTCTGCCCACCACTGCTGGTTTAAGGATCTCAATATTCATGGTTTGATATCATAAAGAAATCCAGAGCATATTCATCTGCCAATGCCAATTTTTATAAGTAAGAAATTATTAAAAATGACAAGGTAATTAAAAAAATTCATTACTTTACTTCTGTATTAGCATATAACGGCTAAATGGCAAAGCCTGTTTTATAATTGACGTTAAAACGATCCCCTAACGATTTCCAAAAGGTGCGGTGTGCGGTCGCCTATCTCTGTGACGAGAGACGATTGATGGATGATTACGTCTTCATTCCGAACTTATGTCCTGAACCGTCGTAACGTAGTCGATTTAGTTCCAACCAATAATAGTCCGACACATCTTGATACTTGTATGATATTGATTATTTTAAATTAAGAATTGTTATACTTTATAAATCCTATATGACCTTGCCTATTTTAAATACATGAATGACATTTTCCATTGTTTTTACCATTATCGTGACTTAAAAGAAGGTGTTTATTTTCGTTCGCCTATTCCGCTCTATAAGTAAATCCACTATATATAAGTAATACAGAATTACTTGGGGTTATTAACATAAAAATCTGTTTTGTATCTCATCTGTTCTTATAACAGATGGACATGAGTTAATAAAACTAAACTAAACTCTTAGAAAAACAGAAGTTTAAATATATAGGTATCAAAAACAAGACTGCTGACTGCTGCAAAAAGTAATATGTTTATGCAAACATGTCATCCATTTATACTAGTTATTATTTACTGAAAAGATTATGTAAAAGCGTTTGTACGTTTAAAAATTGTTACCTTTTTTTTAATATAACAACTGATATATTTGATTTAACGTTGTAGAATTTTTTATTTAATATCTGAATATTATCAAAAACAATACATAGTATTTAAAAAATAATATAGTATACCTATTAAATAAAGTCTAACTTGATTTTTGTTACCGCGTGTAATAATTATAACTATTAATATGAAAAAAATTATCATGAAATATATGGTTTTAGAGTAATGAGCACAAGAGATGAGCTATAATTTTAAATATTTTTTTTAAATCTTACGAT
This sequence comes from Battus philenor, assembly GCF_028537555.1. Classification (NCBI taxonomy): domain Eukaryota; kingdom Metazoa; phylum Arthropoda; class Insecta; order Lepidoptera; family Papilionidae; genus Battus; species Battus philenor. The sequence goes on from NW_027181704.1 coordinate 7,400,418, forward strand.
AAAAGTAAATCGTTTAAAACTTATTACAGATTACTTCAGTTTCTTATTATGATCAGTTATTTAACGAGGGTTATAATAGCGAGATCAAGATTTTCTAAATAAAAGTTTAATCCACTTTTATATACCTGTGTCACTCACCTTGTTGTTACAGATCGGTTCGCTTGACACAAAAAAACTCTTTTCAAATGGAAATCGGCACGAACCGACAAAGCAAATTGTCACAAATAAACACTGATACATTCGATTTTTTATAAAACCGTACAAAAAACAAGCGCATCACTAAAGGGTCAGACTGGGCCAATCAATCTCGGAATATTTCTTTTATTGATTTTTTGCTACCTCCCATTTTAAGGCTGCCCGTGCAACTGAACTTTGATTGTTATCCGTGAGACTTGATCAAATGCACGATAAATTCTGCTTTGAATAACTTAATCAGCTGTATTTGTTTAAAATAGAATCAACTTGTGTCGTTTTTTTTTACAAAATTAGAATTTTACGTCACTCTTTATTTTTGATATAAATATGTATTATTACCTTATCATTAAAGTATAGACATAAGTAAGAATTTTTTGGGAAAAGTAATTAAAATAAATTATAAATAGTGATAGTCTAGTGGTTAGGGACAGAAGATCCTAAGGCGTGGGATTCAATCCCTGGGAGGCCGCACATTTTGTGTGAATTATATTACAATACTCGCTGACGGTTATGGAAAACATCATGACAAAATTCGCGTATTTGAGGATTAAAACTTTTGTATAGGCTTGTGGGGTTAAAGGCCGAACCTTTACTTCGTTAAGAGGCTTGTGATCAACCAGTGAAATTATAAAGCTAATGCAAAGTAATAGATCAAAAGAATGTTAGAATAAATAACGTAATAATAGCTGTTATTAAAATCTACAGGCAACACAAATCGCTTGCTTTTACTACAGTGAAAATCATAAAATTCGTCAATAGTAAGTGCCGCTACTGATAAAAGAATCCCTTCTGATACTATCAAACGCCGCGCCGTGCGAAGACCGAGACCTGTGCTCTAGATGACGCGATGACATTACGACTAGCTTTGTACATAACAATGAACGTCAACTGTTTGTACCGATGCTGGAGCTTCCTCCGCTACTTTTTCTCCCAGCGCTATCATTTTCCCAAATGGAAGTAATGTAAGTCAGGTAGCAGCAACCGACAAAATCGAGATTCGGCCCCCTCACGCTCCTTTAAATAGGAATGCTAAGCGAGTATCGGATACCATGCCGAGGTCTCCGCCCAGAGGTCACCGTGCAAGGTCTCTCCATAGAGCATCCCCTTCTCTCTTAAACCCGCCGATCCTAAAAATGTTATTTGAGTAGCAGTGTATGTCAGGTCAGAAAAAGAATAAAAATCATAAAAGAAAGTCAGCTTCCATTCATTCATTTATATGTGGTGATGTTCGGTGTCGTTAATGACCCTTATAGCTTCGAAAAACCCGCTAATCCAAAATTTAGAAACTAAATGTATCCAATTTGAACAATAGTGACGAATCTAATAATATATGAAATGCTAACGGTTTTAATAAAACTTAGAAGCTAGCATAGCCAACAATTAGCTATGAGAATATAATATACTCTTTTAAAAATATCAATATACGTTTAAGTGTCGAGTTTGGAGGCCCATGGACTCAAATAGTGTACGTTACCTCATTTTCTTGTTGAGAATAGATGTACGTTTGTCTGTGAACCGCATAACTTTATAAATTATGTGTCTGTTATTAATCTATTTTTTTAAAGTGAGTGACTAACATTACTGCAATGTATTATGAACTGCCGATAATCATCTTCAAGATCAGAGAAATCCAGTAAATTCTAGACTGTGATAATATTACAATATCCGAGTTTTCGATTTTGTTAAACCAAACCTCTTCTTTCATATTTAAAGTAAAAATTTTATTAAACAGTCTCAAAGCAATGTGTAAGATTCACAAAATAAATAAAAATAAATTTGAATATTTTAACCCAAATATTGATTTAACCCCATCAGCGACGGAAGCAGGTGCTCAACACACGTGCCTCTTCACTCAGAATCAATGAGCGTTTCCTAACTATGAAATTAAATGATAATCAAGCTTTTTCACATTTGTCCAAAGAGTCTAATAAGTACGTTTTGTTTATTAAATCAGAAGTTCACAAGTTTAGGACTATTACTCAAATATTATTGCTTGAATTTAAAAAAAAATGTATTTGATTATATCTGTTTTATGGAAGAAATAAAAATGTACAAAATAATATAAAACTGGCCGCAGTCCGTTTCGATCCGAACTTATTTGAAATCCAAAAAAAAGACCTCTGTGTCGAAAAGTGAATATAGAATATGTTCTATATTCACTTTTTGACCAGCAGATTGAATAAAGAAGTTGAAGTAACAATGCGCAGGCCGCCTAGCATGCAGAACAGACGCCGCTGGGACCATAAGGTTTTTGAGCTTGCCTGCACTGTTTCGATCGACGGAAGACTCTAGATGTAGGCAGCTTCCAACTAGTCTAATGTGAAGTTTATAATAGAGACCTATGACCACCAGTGACCTATGTGGACTAACTAATACTAAAGTAATGAATTAATACTAAAGACATTTTTTTAAGCCCATACATTTGTTTATGTAAAAACTAATCATTTTTTTTCATTTAAGAAATATTGATTACAATTTTTTTTCATTATAATAATATATTGTACACGGGCTTTTGAATCCTCATTTCAATTCGATTAAATTATTTCTGACTTGCGGTTTAAAGGCATGGTAACGTAACTAAATTTATTACCTTATAGCACGCTTCTTGTGCAAACAAGAAATCACAAAAATTGTAAGAATTTAATTATGTTTTGTTTCCATCTTATCAATAAAATATCTTATAATCAGTGTAAAATAGTTTGTAAGAACAAAGGTTTAACACCTCTGAATTGTAGGCGTCATTACTCATTTTAACGGTTTGCTGGCACCCACGAGAGGGTTGTACGTCATGCTTTACTTTGATGTTACGGATAGATATGGGATAAGGTGTTTTAGGCAGATGTGTAAACTACTAATTTCACCGTATCAAAATATTAGACGTGTGATGCTACAAAAATTAACCGGCATGATGATTTTAAAACATTTTATTAATAAAAAGTAATGTCGTCACATATTGCTTACATTCGGTCATAAAATATAATAAAATAACCAAAGCAAATAAAAAATAAAATTACGTATAGAAATTGCATAATAAACGTTTAGTAACTTAGAACTAATATTATAATATCATAGTAAAAACAAAGCAAGCTTTCTTCTACTAGGCCTGATAAAAAATAACTTCAATTTCACCTGGAAATTTTATTATTGCATAGATTTAAAACTAATGCATGGTATAACAAAACTTTTACGTAAAATTTGGAACAGCTCAATCAATTTACTCGAATGTGTTAAACACAAATAACGAGGTGAGAGTGAAACTATAAAAAAGGTGATAATATCCCGTAAAGCAGGCCGATTGAGTATTAAATAACAGTGAAGTTTTTTGACCTTATATTTACTTTGTAGCCGACAATTAACAAGTTTTAATAAAGCAAGCCAATATGATCAGCTTCCGTTACATTAAGAACGAAGTAGATAATTAATGTTATATGTATGTATATACATAGGTTGACTGATTAGTACAGCTCATTTGAACTCTATCCAAATATCTATTTGGTTTCAGAAATATTAAATGCGTAAAAAACGTTTTACAAGTTCGGATTACTAAAAAATAATGATTGTTTACTTACTGTTGCTACAGACTTTGTACTGCTAAAAATTATTGACCTATCGCATTCTAATAGAAAAAATAAATTGGTTATATATTTCGGAGAGATAAGTTTACACAGGGTTATTGGAAATATGTGTAAAGGCTTTAATGATTCTTGCTAAAATATGAGCTACATGTTCATCCCTTTAAAGCTTTTGCACCTATAAACAATCACTTTTTGTACGTGTAAACTTAGTCTGGCCATACTGTTAAAATAGAAAAAAATAATATTACATTTCATTTTGTCATTGTTATACGAATATATATTGTGTTTTCTCATTTCACGCTAACTGTTCTTAAATATTTTTGTAGTGTTAATATGGAGTAAGACGCTAAAGAGACCAGAATTACTGCAACAGCAATAAACATAGTAGATAAGGAGCCTTATGCAATTTTCCAAGCTTTCCGGTCATTTCCTTGCTTTCGTTTCCATAACTGGAATATTTGTATACCGGACTATTAGTCTATTAATACGCACAACGAAACTTGTTCGGTTTATGGCAATAAAAGTAAAGAAAGCAAGCAGCAAATCAAGGACAATAAATAAAAAGATTCGAATCAATTCAGTCGGCAAGTAAAATATTTAATGGGGATATAAAGAACATAGCAGCTAGTTCCTTGTAGCGTATTACATAAGATGCATAAGGACCTATATGATAAAGGACGCGTTTGCTTATTGTTTAAGCGATAAATTAAAAATTAATAAGGGGATTAAATCAAAACACTTACACAAGTAGCAGCCACGTAAAGTGAGGTTGTAGAAAAAAACTTTTCTGACCAGAATTTTTTATTACTGTGCCATGCTTTAACAAGCAGAGATATTGAACCAGTAACTCGGTCTAAGTTTTCGCTCAAGGCTTAAGACTGGCCGTCATCAGTTCGCGAACATAATACGCTGGATTATGATTTATTACCAATTTTAGATAGTATGGTAGGTTCTAATGTAGTAGTAAAGGCCAAAGTTTATTACTTATTATAAAAGGACTTTTGGTTGTTGTAATAGATGTCCAATAGTATTCCAAAATTAATTCGGTATGAAGACAGTACAATGCGATCTTATGTTGCTGTGGTTTCGAGAAAATGTGAAGGGTTTTGTGCCATGCACTAAGATATGCATGGTATGTATAGCATTGTATGGAAGGGTATAGAAGTGCTATCTATGAGTTATCGGGAGGATTTTACAAATTATTGGGAGTGTCGTTAGTAAATAAAGAATAAAAACTCTATCCTCTTCGCCCGATGAATGCCAGATATATCAAGAAAATTTATTTTCTTTGAGTCAAAAATAAAATTCACATTTCTGAAAATAATGTAATTAATTGAAATTTAATTTTAACGTCTAGATCGCTTGAGGCTCTAATACCAGTTCGGCTATATTTTCTTTTATATTTCGTTAAGACCCAATTTTCGAAAAGCGAATATTAAAAAATTACACTTAAATATGAAAATAGTAGAATCAGCACTTTTATTTTTTTGTAAAAATCATAAAGTAAAATAAAATGCTTTTATTATTTACAGATTGAAAAGTTGGCCGCCGAGCTCTTAAATCGCTTAAAGGGCACTTCATGAACTAGCACAAGGAACCCCGAGAAGTTACTTCGACTTGGACTGTCACTAGTGTTACTAAAGTATTTAATTTTTCAACTCAATCTCATTTATATTAATTTTAAAATTAAATGTTTAGTAATTTGGTTCAGATTCACAGATCCATTCAAACCGAAGCCTGCTTTATTTTTCAATACCTTTACATTGTTTAATTATGGTAAATGACAACCATTTATTTTATTTACAGCCTGTTTGTATGTTCTTCGGTAGTGCAGCACAGAGGATCGGCAAGTTAAAGTTACAATGGGCGAACCACAAGTCGTGCTAAAGAGAAGGTTGCCAGGGTAAAACTGAAACCATGGAGTGGTGACCACAGCGTAGGAATACCAACCACAAGGTGAACTAGAACCTAGTTAAGGTCGTCGGAAGAAATTGGTTGCAGGCTGCATTCAACCGGTCATGTTCATCAGCATTGGACAAAATACGGCTGAAAAGGGGATGAACATGATCTTTATATTATAAACATTTAATCATATAAAGTCAAGAGCAGTCTCATCGTTTTTTGCTCGTGCTGTTTAGTCGTTGGTACTTTTAGGTCCATTAAGATTGAAGTGACATGAAGGCGCTTAGCCTAAACCTCTTCGCATTAACTATGCTCTGAGACACCCTCATGAACCTCTGCACGGATTGTTATATTATTTATTTCACTTGAATAAGAAACCTCCAAGCTCTTATGTTACTTATATCAAGGCATCAAGGAGTAACCGCGAGCGCAAGGTCTCTGAGACCTTTAGATAGCAGGCAACCCCATGTCTTAATACTGGCTCTAAAATCCTTCACAATCAAAAAGATATAATATAATATTTTTAAAAACAACACTTACTTCTTTGATAAACCGTTTGGATTCTGTCTGATAAGAATAGGTTTATCGTAACACTTATATAAGTCTAATCCCTTTTTAATATTGTAACTCACTCCTGCTTCCTGCCTTAAGCTCCATGTTATAATAACTTGAATGTCATATTAGTTTTTGTATCTTAGTGTTCTATTTTTAATATATTTTCTGGTAGTCTTTTTGTTAATTTTTATTGTGTTTTTATTTATCTTTCTCAGATAGTATTCTATTCTCCTTTCATCTACCCGATATACGATTTTTTGTATTTGTTGTCAATGTTAAAAAATGCATTTTAATTTATTTTTTATCTCTGTGGGAGTCATTTTCTTCATAAAGCCTTTCTGAGAAACTCGAATGATTGCGTCATTCGTGGTTATAATTAGAATAAATTAACAATAAATATTATTGTCGAGTACAACATTTAACAAAAGAAAATGTTTACTTTTGATTCCCAATATATTTATTAAAACTTGGAGAAGAAACAATGTTCTGATTATTTAATTACTTATACTTAAACTTATTTCAAAATGAATTACTTTCTACGCGTTTTGAAGTCTCAGCATCTTTTTACTCCTCGTATATAATGCGCCATCATTTAAATTGACGATGAGGCGAAAATCTCTACCATTCCTGTCAAATGTTAAAATAATACGCCAATTTATCAGAGTAAACCATTTTGCATAAGAAATCCCTTATCAGGTTGAGGGTGGCGTATGCTATTCACGTATGGAAAACATGTGTTCTTAAGGGTTTGAAACTGATGTCTATAAAATCCAATTTTTAACAACCACGAATTCTGTACATATATTTTTCAATAAAATGCCTGTTTTTGTTATAAATAATATATTCAGTAGTAATAATAAATTCATTGTTTGTTTAATTAATTCATGTTTCACTGTCGAATCAAGCAAAGCTATAGGAAGTTTCAATGCGGTGAGAGTTGGATACCCATACCTGTGATGAAGAATGATGTAATGCCATCTGAAAGGTTAATAACGACCAGTGGGAGGGCTTAATGCTCGTCCGAAATGCAGTTCCATTCTCTAAATAGTCTTGTGTGACATTTATTACGTAGAACCGTAAAACGTAAACCGAAATTTTAGATTATTATTTCGTCAGTTTTATGGACACGTTAACATTAAAATGGAGTAGAAATTTGAATATTATTTTAAAATACAACAACTTCATTAATTAAGAATAGTTATATTAAATAGAACATAAAAATTCAAGAATTAGCACAATATTGTTAGATCGTTTTTACATCGCCTTTACTAATTAAATCAATGCATCCAATGATAATATTCAAGATCATTAAGTATAATTATACTTTTAATTAAAAGTTATAATTATTTCAGAACCTTATAGTGATTAAAAATGTTGTAATTTTAAAAAATAACTCCCTGTTAACAGACCGTCACATTATTATAAACAATTTAAACGTTTAAATTTTTGAAGACTTATTTTAAAAAGATATTATTATGTCGAAATAACGTTTCAACAGTTTGTAATCAGCGCTATCTAGTAGTACATATTTAATACCTGGTTTGTTTTTGTCTCTTTTTTAAACTGCGCAGGGAATACAGTTGTACAAAATTACCGCTAGGTAGCGACTTCTGTCATTTTTTAACTACTGCATTATTTAAGGCTTTGGTAGTGTTTACGAGAATAAATGGATGGCTCTTTCTAAAACTTCCAGGAATTAGTGAAATTGCCATCTCTTAGTTTTACTGGAAGAATAATTCATAACAATTAATTTATTGGAAGGATAATTAAATTGTACAAATAAGTTTACAGAGATAGCGTCAAACAAAAATATTATTTTACTTTAACTGACATTTCAGAAGTGTCATGATTAGTATTATTATATCTGTATATTTTTCCCGTAATAATTAAAAATATGTTTATTAAATTTCGTAAGATTAAATTGTCATAATGGAACATAGTAAGAGATGAAGATACGGGATTATAATTATCTACATTAAATACCAAGTGATGTTGATATGGGAAGTAATCGTTTCCAAAATACAAACAAATACATAAATAAAATAAATAGTGAACAATTATACAAATATTACAAACAAAATCAGTCACTAAGTTGCTTGGTACAAGTGTTCGACTAATGATGTTGTAATTAAAATAAGTATTCATTAGTGCTTTATATGCATTTCCGTTTTCACATTTTAAGCATTTGCAGTTAGTGACTGACTATAAGAGATAACTATTAACTGTGCAAGTACAGAGACATCTAGCGAGTTTAAGTCACACTATCACAAAACACTATTAACTACAAAGTTCTTACTTTTATTATAACACTTAAGTAACCTTCATAGTGGTGTTATCAGTCACTACGAGATGGCGTTAAAGTGCTTAGAAGCTCCAATGGGATAGAAGAGAATACTTGACATGTCATGAATGTAAAAACATTTACTGCACAAACGTCTCAAGCCCGCAGCACGCAGTTATGTCACTGATTTGTAAATAAAAAATGAGCATGCAAAGCTATTGCATGCAGGGACGCAGACAATGTTTGTCCAGTTTAAGGGGTTAAGATTAGGGGTTATGTCCTTTGAATGCTAGAAATCGTGTTCGTCAATTGATATCCGCACTTGGCGTTCGCTTTCAGGTACAAAGGTTGTTTCTCAACTAATGGTAGACCTACTTATGTCTCGTAACACCTACTCGACTATTTCTGTTTATAGGAATAGACTACGCAGGCCCATTATCCGTAAAGGTAGCACACGTAAGAAAACCGCTAATAACAAAATGTTACATATGTTTAATTGATTGCATTCGCACAAAGGCAATTCATATTGAACTAGTATCTAATCTAACTACTAAAGAATTTTTTTAACGCAATACGTTGATTCATTTAGAAGAGGTAAATGCTTTCAAATATATAGTGACAATGGAACTATTAATAATGGAACTATTAAATTAAGCAAATAATTTGCTTCGTTAACGATAACCACATGTTCATAGATGTATTTGTACAAATTTTAGATTTTGTAAATACAGAAACAATTGAATGGCGTTTCAAAATTCCTCACGCAGCTTATTTGGGGGAGTTACATAGTAGCTCTGTAAAATTTGTTTAATGTCATTATGAACATTTGTATACATTTTTAACGCAAGATGGTGTGGACCTATAACACCACTTAATGATTTAGCTGGTGAAGAACAATTTCTTTCAACTACGCATTTCTTTATTGGCAGCAGTCTGACATCATTTCGCAAAGGAAATTTTTCTGAAGAACCTGATAACAGACTAAATATCTATCGCGAAATATATGAACTTCGTCAGAACTTTTGGAAGCAAAGGTAGGCTGATTATTTGAATACATTTCAAAAGAGATATAAGTGGCACAAAGAAAAACCAAACGTAAAATTGAACTCTATGTTATTGTTGAAATAGGATAGCCAGCCTCAGTCTTGGCCTTTAGGTTGTATGATTAAATTGTAAATGACTATTATCATATTCGAGCTATTATTGTAAAAACTTAATCTGATGTATACTCTAGGCCTATTATGAAAATTGTTCTTTTATCTAGAGTAATTAATTTTTAAATTTAGCTATTGTGTGAATAATCTAATTGTTTTCATTTCAAAATACTTTATTTCATAAACTAAACGATTGTAACTATCTATTTCGTTAACTTTAAGTTTTAAATTTTTAAAATATCTTTCTACAATAACTTGTAATACTTCTAAGAGTACTTTAGATTATGTATTATAATTATTATTTTTTGGTAACCAAGACCAATATGGTAGCTTAATCTTCTCTTAAACAATTTTCTATAGAGATGTGGAAAAGTGTATTATCTATAGATTTAATTACTTGCTGTACTTACTCTTAAGTTTTAAATTATTTTTTTTCTTTTCCAAAAACTATGTCCTTTGCGTATTTAAAACGTATCTATACGCTTTTAACAACTTTTGAAATATTTCATTTAATTGTATTCTCTTTTTTTTCGTTTAATTCGTACCTCTCATCTTTTAAAACGCATGGTAAATAGACAGACCTCTTTTAAAACATTTCCCTAAAACCTACTAGATGGCGCTAATCAGTAAGTGTCATAGACGTGGTACTAATTTACCGACGCGCACTTTAAAACCACTGTATTCGTGTTATACTTGCTCTAAAAAATAAATAATTATGTATCAAAAAATTGTGTATCTTTCTTTCTGGACCTGGCAGAGCGGCTTGCCGTCGTCTGCAGATTCAGTTACCAATATTGGAGAAATTAGTAAATAGATTTGGCGTAAGCCTTTAGTTGTATACATTTATGTGACTTAAATGCAAGCACACAGTTACAACAATAAACACAATATCGTTTAGAGTTATAAAGTGACATGGATAGAGAATATAAAGATGTGAGACTGATAGATGATTATATTGATGTTATAAAAAATTGCAGTTGGAGTTTAATTTAAATCTTATATCCACTTCATTTTGTTGTTATTTTTGGTTGTGGGTTGACGATACAAACCGAATGCTAAAAATTTATTTAATTTTTTTGATTCAAAACGAGCTTATTTTTTTATTGAAAATTCAAAATATATGGGGAATGGGGCTCAATTTGAGCAACACAATCTTTAACTACGGAAAATGCTTCATTTTCTTTTTACAAATAACATGACATCTGTCCTTCATCACATCGCGCATACACCTTACCTGACGTACAACGTTTTTTGACAATCGTAGAGATACCACTCTCATAAAAATAAATCTTACTAACCTATTACAAAGTAATGAACTATAAACTTCAATATTCCCACATATATATTCATGATATTCAATTGTTTAAATTGTACTATGGTATAACACAATATTAAATATTAAAAAAAAAAGGCTTGTTCTAATGTTTCTAGTTAATATTTGTGTTTACGTTATTGATGTGGGATTAAAATAAACGAAAAATAAAAACCTTACGTGAAAGCTTTTTCAGTTGTTCGAATAATGCCGCGAAAAATACGAGTAAGTTTATTTATTTTCAGTATCGAAAGAGACGACTGATTGGAATTGCAGACTCAGCAATTCACAAACACGCTCGTTTATCAAACATTAAAGGCCTGAAAAGTAAAAACCTACGTTATGTACACACGTTCGCTTCGGTTGGGTTTTTATTCTAGGATGTTATGCAATACTCTCTGAAAATAATTACTTAAGTAACAGATTTAACAACGCCTGCCACAAGGATTCGATATTATCAATTTCATTCTAATTTTTTTTGTTTTGTACAAATACAACATGATGTTTAACAAATGAATATGATTATAGTTATAAGCGGAAAATGTAACAATTAATGTAACTTTTAAAATTAATTTAATATATATAACTTTTAAAATTAATTTAATAATTTAAAATTAATTTTATTACTTGTTGAAACTTCTAATGCCTATAATAACTGTGTAAAGTGCTATACGCTAAATTTTAAGAACGATTTAGTTTTTAATTGATTGATTATTCGAATTATTTACCCTTTATTATGATTATAATGTATATTGTGGTTCCTTTTATTTCAAAAGATAAGATGAAATGCGCATAAAGAATAAATCAACAATATGCATTTCCACTTACCGTGAAAAAAGAGTAGAATGCGGTTTTAATCTTTTGTGTTCGACTATTACGGTAAGCATAGCATGGAATATCCACTTGTAAAGTGGACAGATGACGAAAAATTCTGGATGCGGTTGCTTCGAACCAGTCTTTCCGGAAATCTATGGAGGAGGTCTAAGGCCAGTAGCAAAAATCTTGCGCTTTAAATGATGCTGATGATGATACGATTATACTTACCTACCTAAACTCAGATGAATGTCATGTCATGGAGTTTAGTATCAGAATTTCTTGTACATATATTAATATGCACATAGATTCGATACAGGAGTTGAACCCTAGGATTTGACTATAAATTCAGGTCTTAACAAACTACATTTAGGATGGGAACGAGCATTCAGAAGCCGGAAGGCTTTTAGCGTGCCTTCGTCGTTAAGTGCTATCGTTATTTATTTTTGTTGTAACATGTTCACTTTCTGACTAACCTAAACTGTTGTTTAGGGTAGACGTCTTTGTTACAGTAACTTACACGTTGCGGAACTTATTTTCGAGTGACGTTTCGTTGATAAAAAATATATATAAAAAGTTTCAATTATTCAGATGTCCTTATTGGCTTTCGAGTCTTTATCAGAGTGAAATGTAAATTTATATTTGTTTAATTAAATTTTTAGGGGAAGTTGTCGAATTCATTTTACCGTTCACACACAGACCTATGGGCGCCACAGTTTTTAGGTAAATTGCTAAACTTTCCCGAACAATTGGAGTTTTTGTGGAATTTAAGTCGTTATGTGCCCGTACAGTTTATTTATTGGCCCGCGTGTGAATTGTGGAGAAGTCGAATGATTTAGTTGTCATATAATTTATTTATTTGTTTTAGTAGAGGAATAGTAAAATATCTTTGTACCATCTAATCGACTAATTGGCTCTTAAACAAAAACAGAAATGTTTTCATATATAAAAGGATGTATGTTAAAAACACACTTTTACAGGTTGATTATCGTATTTCCAAAAAAATATTCAAGATTGATCACTTTATACTGGGTGATTGGAACAAATGGGCTATAAATTAACCTACTTCAAGCTTTTACAACTATAACAAATCACACTATATTCGAAGCCAACGTGGTATAGGAGCTTTCTCTAATTAATAAATAGCGATAATTGTACAAATCTCATAAATATATTTTTCTTTCAATAACTGAAGTACTCTGACATACACATAAAGTGACTGCATAATGGTTCTGGTAATGAAGTAATAATAAATGCTTTATTCATAAAAGATATAACTGCAGGAAATCCCCTTTTCCATAGTTGCAGTGGAAATAAATAATGATAGCACTCGACAAAGACGGTGTGCTGAAAGCCTTTCGACGTCCGAATGGCCATTACACTAAATGTTGTTTGTAAGCCTGGAATAAGGGCACTGAATTTATTACAGAATGCGTCTTCTAAGCACGAGAAATAGATTAAAACTAAAATTTTATACATAAATAAGCTTATCTATGTATAAAATTTTAATTTATACTACTTGCTACCTAGCAAATTACCTTTATTATTATAATCAAACATAAATTACTCTATAAATTGTACATACATAAACAACCTCTCAAATAACTCGTTACTTACATCTCGTCTCATTGTATTTTCTGTTATTGCTAATAGTAGATACTTTTTTGACAAGTCACTTTTGCCTTTGTTGGTATATGAAGTAGATGTCAGAATGACAGACTCTAGTCAGACTGAAAAGGCAAATTTGAAAAGGCAGGGTGCAGAAGCGATTTAGCCTAGACATGGTTGGACGCTGCAAGAGTTCAGCTGGAGTATCAGCTCGGCCTGTTACACAGAGCTATTACGGTCGGAGCCGACACCTTACTCCATTAGTTTTAGGCTATGTCAGCTTTTCCATATTTTATGACTTCGATAGGGCTGACACCACCTAGTGATGTAATTTTTTACGACCACTTGAATCGAATGATATTGTGGGGTAATCGACCACTAGTACCATCTATTGGCATCGTCCGAAGTTAAAGCGACTTGATTGCTGTTTCAGTGCGTCTCGCCTTATATATTTTATTATTGAGTGCGTATTTCAAGAACGTCGATAGTATTTTCTCTCTTTTTTTAACTACGCTTTGATTCTGTATCAGCTTAGAAATATCCTCCCAAAAAATATTAAATGAGAGATCTATTATGTCAGTGTTAGTCGTATTTGTTTTTTTTTTAGGTTTTTATCATAATTAATTATTGACATTACCTTCGTTCAAAATTTACTACAATTTGGTCATGAATTAATTACAATTTTAAATAGATGAGCACTATTTCTAACGATAAAATCAGACTATGTAATAGAATAAGATTACAAATATATTCCAGTATCGTGGAAAGAAAGATACAGTTAGATCTCTTTCACGGGTGTGTAGTTAACATCTCTCACGGGAACCATATAAATAAATTGTTTCAGTTTTCGCGATTTACCTATTCAATATCACGCTTCCGCCATTGTGTTATTTCTAAGGTCACATGAAAACATTGTTAAATGTATTCACTCGTTTCTAGTTTAGATTTATCGAAAGTAATTTACAACTCCATGTACTTATGAGATTAAACGAAGAATTAATAAAAATGCTAAGCAAATTAATGGACGTCATTAAGAACGCTAGGTCAGCTGATAGATCTCTTTTATAAGAATCCGACATATTATACAGAGTGATTGGTTACAGGTGTAAATCTGTAAAAGCTTAAATATATAACTCAATTGTTGTACATCAATGTAAGGTATAACCTCTCCAAAATCAATTTATGTTAAGGTTTGGCCGCACTGCAATATTTTGATACTTGGAATACTCTTACTATTATTCGCATTCATTTATCCAGATATCAAAAATTAAAGACGTTAGTTTACTAATTCGAAGTATGTACATTTTTATAGTCAAGGTAACATCGAGGCGAACAGGTTTTTCCTTCACTTGACGGACATGTGTAGGAGTTTTAATATCAAAAACCTAACTTGGTTTTTGATATTAAAACTCCTACACAGTTCTTCATAAGTACTGATATTGTTCATTTAGATATGGCGTCTTTTAAACTAAAACAGTTTAGTTATTGTGCACTGCTATTGCGGGAACAAAGGAAATATAAAATAATCATTAGCCTTAACTTATTTTTAGAATAACATTTATAGAAAAATGAATACTTTCATATCACGCTTATTAACTTGGGTTCAAAAGCCGTGTTCACTAGAATTATGAAGTCGAAGAAAGAAGTTTAATTACATTTTCAACGAGTTAACTCCTTTTAGCAAAAGTTCGCTCTCGCTTCACTGCGGTTTAGGAAAGTTTGTTTACTGTATTATTTAGATTACCTTCCGTTCTTATAAATTAACTTTTTCCGTAGAAAGAATTTAGCATTGCCATAATTACTGATTCGTAATCGCTGGATTCAGCATTTAAATTTGATTAAAATAATTTTTATAATCTTTTATAAAATTACAAAAGTAACATTAAAAATCAATGTACATTAAAATATTACATTTATTACTATACATCTAGTTTTAGTTCACCGATATTGTTCAACATTACGGAAAATTAACGTGGAAATTCGTCGGAGTAACCATTTTCTGTTAAAATTACGACTCTAGGGGTTTCACTAGGGTTCTGCGTATATAAGCTGTACTAAAACCAACAGTAAAATTAATTCAAAAATAATTGCAAATTATTTGATTTCTAATGAAACTACTGTGTAAGAATATGTTACACAGTGTTAATAAAAAATTAAAAAAAATTTAAAACGCAATTCATTATCTATTGCTGTTTATAGGTATCTCCAATAGATTTCCAATAAAACCGTTTGGATGAGGTTTGAATTCATCGTCTTCAAACGACCTTAATAAAGTCATCTTTCATCCGGTGGACGCAACTTTTTCGCTGCGTTCGCTCTCCATGGTCTCCAATGAAGAAACTTCTATCCAATACGCTGGGTTACATTCCTTCGTTCATTTACGGATTTTTTCGTCTCCTAAATTCACTTTCGATTATTTACGTTTTTACGTGACAAAGAAAAGAAAAAGGGAAAAATTGGTGATTGTCGTTTGGCAAAGCGCTTCCTATGCTAAATCTGAACACTACATCTGATATTTTTGTGTGTGTACGACACATAAAAATATTTATATCTTTCATTTCATACGATTGTGTATTTCTTGTTATTTATTTTATAATAATGTTACCTGCGATAATCTTTCAATGTAATAAGTAAATTTTTAATGTTTAAAATAAACCGTCATTATTAAGCCGCAAGAAGTTCGTTGTACTATTAATCCATATACATATGTTAAACGTTCTCATTAATAAGTAGCAATGTTTATAGAAATATTTTAAGCGAAAATTTCGTTCATAACAGCTCCAAAGCAATTAAAACTTTAAACGATGCTGCACTGATATGGATCGTCTCGTATTACTAAAACGGGTTTATTAGAGCATAAAACCGACTAACTTCTCCGAATAACTGTTTTTAGTAAACTTTTTAATAAATGATTCGGACTATATTGTTTGTTTGCCGCTCTATTCGCTTAGAAACCCATTTTGGCATGTTCTTGTTTGGAAAATATTGTATGAATTCAGTAATTTATACATTAAACTATGAAAAACAATGGCATTTTTATGGAGAGTAACGATATGAAATAATCATTTAAATTGACAATTTTAACTTCATCATTTATAATTTATGTAATACAATACAATTAACGTACTCATATTCACTAACAATCATTTACTAATAGTGGTAATTACTTGTATATATCATGAGAGGAATGTCAGAAGGGTTCAATTTGATAGAAACTAAAAATAGATGGGGTTCCAAACGCGCCTTGACCACTTTTAGATTTAGTAAGGGTTATTATTACAGTGGAGCAATTAATTCCGACGTTTTATTACCACTTAAAATCTAACTCTATAATTAATTTTTCTTTTGTTTAAAAAAATTACGGAAACTATTTGTCTTTCAATCATTTATTTTATTTTTACTAGCTTATGAAATAAGCTGACAGAAAGAGTACTTCTGCTTTGTTAGTTTCTGCTTCTACTATCTAACAATATTGCGCTTAATAAATAGCCAGTGGGTTAAAACTGTCTATGAGCTGGTAATCTCATTGATTTACTTGGGAAATGAGATTTTCTACATTTTATGATAGTACATAGCATAATATTGACGTATCGATAACGTGTTTCAAAAGACGGGTAGTGCCACACACGAAAACAGACATTCTCTGATTAAAATCTCCCCCAAAACAGTAACCTTGATTATATGTTCCGTCCACTTTTACTTTCACTTAAACAAACAGTATTCGCACAACTCACATCATCGTTTCAACCTATAAACGCCAGATATCTATGGAGGGATGTCCCATAATCGCTACGCTTGGCAGGCTGGTTGGTGTTCGCAGTATTGTATTATGGTAGACACAGTAGATTGCTGCTCATTCTCTTAAAACTTGTTTGTCACCAGTGGAAATCCTGTACATTGATCGTGACGGATGTTTAATGAAGATATTTCGTATTTTTCCTAGCGTTACCCAGTTTTGGTAAAATATAACACTGAACACAAATCAGTAACGGTTTCAATTCACTTGGTAATGCATAAATTACCGAAAAAAACACCTTGCGGCCGCAAAAACTCCGAAGGTCGGGGAAAGTTCGGCGATTAAGAGGTGAGGTGTCGCGGGAGCAGCTCTGTTTGCGACAGCTAGAGAGCCCACTTGTTTAAATCCTTAAAACTTTTCACCCTTGCTAAGGTATCCAAAGATTAAGTGGTTATAAGTTCGATTTAATTTTATCACTTTTCCTTTAGGAACTTTTTAACAGAATTTCTTGGTGAATTTATCGGGCTTATCGATAATATTTCTTTTAGTCAAACATTGAACTTAGTATGAATATACACAATTTTTTGTTTCGTATCTTGTATCCAATATAATATCTTCAGACCACTTTATCAAGGAAGTCTGTTCACCTTGGGAGGGGACATCTTACGCTGCGCTTGCCGTTCCGTCACAACTCCAGAACGTACATGCCAAAGCGGTTGTCTATATCTGTTCTGCGCGTTGTGTGGCCTGCCAACTGCCACTGCAACTTGCCAATAGCCGTGGTTACACGCAGCAATCTGATATCGACTTGTATCATTCATCAACGCATTTAAGTAGGCTGTATATCTTATCCCTCAGTAAGATTTCGTAATCCACTTTGTAAATATATCAAGATATTCCGAATGACATTGAAACACGTTGCAACTGCATATGTAATTCTAGAACGATGAGGAATAAATAACGACATCACTTACCGATGGCAGACTGAAAGCCTTCCGAAGTTAAAATGGACATTTCTATACTGAATTTGTAAGCATGAAAAATGAACAATATATCAAAAATTTTATCCAGACTTATATGCAAATAAATGAAAAAAGGTTGAAAAAAACGTAACAAAAATGATCGTAAAAAGCGTTTTATTATTACCATATAGCGTAAGTTATTGTATATTGCAGTCACCGTTTCCACATTTTATCCAATACATGACTCTTTAATCATTATTAACTACTTTAAAGATTTATACTATATTACGATCGGGTTCACGCAATGTTTACAATTTCACTTTTTGGAAAAATTACGCTAGTCTGACTTGGGTTTATGGAACAGAAGTTATCTTAGAAACAATTTTTAATAATACGATATTATCAGTATCTTCCATGCAACGTAGACCAACGAGCTTTATGAGTGACAATTGTTTTAAGAAAATGTATTTATCCAATAAATAGAAATAGAGTCAAATAATTTCTTTTTAATTGTATTATGATGACGCCATACCAGAGTTTAGAAACAATTACTTGAAGGTGGTAGCTACGTACAGTCTAGTCTCGAGCAAAGAATTTTGTTATTAAATTGCTTAATTTTATCGTTATGAGTCTTCTTTTACTTTACCAGAGATTGCTATTAAAATTTAATATTGTAAAAAAGCGTGTGTCTCGACAAAAGATAATGTAGAACTTGGTTACTTTGCATACCGTAGCCCGGTATTACATTTGCCGTCCCACCGGGGTTTCCTCAGAGAAAAAAGGTCAAAACACAAAATAGAAAAATGAAGAAAAATCTCAATAACAAATTCTGTGAGACAGCGTAATCGCCTTGTCATGTTAAGTACATGAAAAATAATTTATTACCAAAAGAATTTAAAACGTAAGCATTGTGCGATAAACCCTTTTAGATGTGTGTGAATTACTTCAGCTGCTTTGAATAAGATAATGTGAGGTGGTGTATATACAGACAAATTTATCATGTTTTTAACTATTCAAAATAGAACGTTTGTTTAATGTTGATATATTTTTCAAATAAGCATTTAAATAGAAGTTATACACAATTTCGTCGTTTATAGTTTTGTGGGGGTCAAAAACGGTGCTTAGGGCTAACGGCCTGCTCTACAGATTCAAGGCCTCCTTGCAATGCATTGAAATCCACGTTCTGCGATTTAATTCTTTTTCCTGTGAAATTTAATTTTAAGTGATTCTACCAATGCTTTGGAAGCACGTTCTAGAAGAATGTTTATGTTCGTACTTGAAGAGCTAAACCCTTCAACATTGGCTCATACCTCCATTACATACAACATATTTTTACAGCCTTATTTTCAAATATTTTGGGATTTTTTCAGCTTTCTAACTGAGTACTATCGTGGTACACAGACTTTTGATACTTTTAGTATAATTACTGACAAGATGTTCCATTTCACATGTGACTAATTTCAGCATTCGGTGTAGCACTGCATTATAATATCAGGACGTCTCTATCTGGTAAGTATGTACTGGCACCAGCCGAGGCTGACCGGGAAGCCAAGAGGTTCAATACCTTAAAGGGAGTCTTTGGCACTCTCTGCGCCCTCAAGCCTAAGGAATCTATAAATGCAGTTTGAGCAATAGTGAAAGTTCGGTCCCAGAAGCTGGACTTATCTTGTACTATTAAGTAAAGGCTTTATCGAATAAAAATCTTAAAATCGTAATTTTTTCATATGTATGTATAATAAATAATTCATAGTACTCGGAAGAAGAAAAGAAAGCAATGTATAAAATAACGTTAATCATTTTTTTTCGTTTAAGTTGGCAATGCACGGCTGGGTTTATTTTGAGAAATAGATTAAATAAAGTTTATAAAATAATGTGAATATGAAACAATGAATCCTAGTCTGTAATTCATTTATTTGTAATAATTATTTCATTTAATAATAAAGTTGCGATTCTAGGAGCAGTCTATTGGTTATTTTTTATGAGCACTGGATGTAGACCTCTTTGATTAACAGAGGTCGTCTAGGTAAAATAGTAATGCGAAAGAATTACTCTGATACGACTTCGTTTTCATAATGATATATCTAGTAAAAAGTACAAATCGTCATTCTGTATTTAGATGCAAAAATGATCACTGATGTACCCTGCGGTGACCTGTGCTATCCTCATTCACCTACTTCTGATCCCTGTTCGGAGGTTGGTCTATCTGAAAGAAAGGCGCTCTATATACTTGTTATTTCTATATGGATCCTTTACACCAAGACTTCCCTCCTCCATCTGCCGATATTGGTACCACGTGGCGGGCTACTACAGCTTGCAGATTTTAAAAGTTACGTCCTATGTTGCTATGCACGATCGCACTGTCAAGTGTAAATGGTATCACTTATAGTCAAGTGAACGTCTTCAATATCTATATCGAAATTTTACAGTATAGCAAATTATTTATATGAAGAAGATTATTGAAGTGATATTGGGTACAAATAAATTCAACGAAGAAAAATCATTACGATTATACTTCTGTGAACAGTCACATTCAGATATTGTCTTACTGTTTTTTAATTAAATGAGCTATATGACAATAATGTTATCATACATTATAAAATACGCTATAAATACATTATCCCAAATAATTATATAAACATTTACTGTAAGACGCACTTCCATTTACTGCGAAGGTAAAATAACAGAAAATCTCTGGATTTTACTCGAGATATTGTTAGAAAACATACACTTTGCACGGGGCGAAGATACTTCCCTCGTGAGAACAATGTGTATAAATTGTTTCAGTCTCCCTGACTTGCAATTCAATAACACGTCTGATTTTGAGCGCTGTTTTCTCTAGTATAGTCTTTTTGTGTTACAATTTTTTTATTCAGTAAATACGTGACAGCAATATTTTTAGATTAATTTAAAAAAATCTTTAATAATCGAATATACAATATGTATTATGAAATGAATATAATATAACTATACACTTTAAAATTTTTCTTTATTTAAATTAGCATTTCATGATGCAAACTCATTCAAATCGTAAGAAACCACTTGCATGTTGCTCTGGAGAATTCATTTAATGAAAGAAATAATAATGCTTGCCGCAATTGTACGTAATTTTTTATTTCATATTCCGTTTATTATTCATTAATTTTTTGTGGATTTTCAAAATACTGGCCCGTAAAAATAACAGGTCACAAAAATATGATATGAAATGTTCGAGATTTCTCTACGATATCGAATCAGAACTGAAGAGGTCAAAGTTAAGTTAAACAATAGTAATGTTTGGCAAGTTGGAGATGCCGTGGTTTGCGCTATTTGGCCTGTGGCCGTAGAACAGATTGCCGTTGAGGCCTTAATATTCTTGAGTATAGACCACTGACCGATAAGCGCAGCGTCTGACGTCTTGTGAACATATGACCTTCCTTACATGGAATTCAGGCTTCTTCCAATCAGTCCAATCCATGACCAGCGGTGGACGTTACATGGCTGAAATAATTTTATGAAAATACTTTTACAAAATTTATATTTACGAGCCTCTATAACTTAAGATAATGTGGTATCCTGTAAATAACTTCGACAAAAGAGTAATAGTTGTGAAGAGCGACGAGGTGTCAGGGAAAGAACTATTCAAGTTCAAAGTTCAAGACAAAGTGCCTTCTGACTTAATAAACTAAAAGTTTTAATCTCAGTTAATGTATCTAGTATAAACGGCTACAGGTTTCTTTAAAATTTATTGCCTTTAGTAAATTTATTCAACAGACCTCTAACTTCGATATTAATTTATTTGTTATAATAAAGTTGCGGTTTCCATTTATAAGTAACAAAGTTTTCAAATGTTCTTTTCTTTGTTTTATGAATAATTATTATGGAATTTAAATTGCTTTAAATTTTATGTACAATGTTATAAACAGATATAAAGATTTCCTGGCTATTATTTATTGATCGTTACTTTTAACAATTTATTTATATCTTTTACACCACTAGCATACTTTATTTGTGCAGCGATAGGCAGGTGGATTTTCAATTTGGATCCGTGACAGATATGTAATTATCTCGAAATAAACTTACAGCTGCTTATCAACTGTTGAAAGAAAACATTTTGAGGAAAGCTGTCGGGAAGCTATGTAATATAACCCGTATATGTACTTGTGTCATCGTCCAGTAACTTTTTTGAGAGTTAAGCAGAAACTTAATAGTGGATACGTTAAAAATAAAGAAATAATTTTAATTCCCTTCGGTTTTATTAAAGAAGAAAATGTTATTTAGAATTTCTAATTGCTATCTACTTTTTCTTTTTTGGCACCATAAGTCTTGAAAAGTTTCTGGATGTGAAGGTATTCATTTATTGATTAGTATATTCATTGTTATAAACCCAATATATTCAGAAACGTTTTAAAGCGTTGATACAAATAAACAAATTTTCGTAATCAACAAGTCTACGAATATAGCTCAAAGTATCCACAAAAACCGTTTGTATCGACAATTTGTGGCGCTATTTATATAAAATCATGTATTTTTTAAATTATTGCTTATGATGCTTTCTAGTTTGTTTTTGATGGTCATACTTTAATTATAATATTTTATCTAAATAAAATAGCTGCGTTTTCAACAACGACATGAAGTTGCACAGCGTAGTATAATTAAAATTGATATCAGTAGGAAAATATATATTTGTATGTATCCTGCAATCATCTTTACATTAAAAATTGCATTTTACAATAATTCCAAACTTAACGAGTTCTACAATGAATAAGGCAAATAAAAATTTAGCAATGTTTGCCCGACTTTCTTGCCTGTATTTATTAACAATATATTTAGATAGAATATATGGTCCATGTTGAAATTTGTTTTTTTATATATATATAATATTATTTCATCTTTTGATGTAATCATATTTAGTTTTACAATATGTATTTACTTTAAAACGTCTTACACAATGTATGTATTACGGCGATCTTAATGCCGACGACATTTTATTCCAGTAAACCGTTTGGACGGTGTAAAGATAAATTATTAAAGGTAGGAGAAATAAGTATATAACAGAAAGAAGAAAAAAAATCAAAATGACAAGGAAAATATAATGAAAATAATAAATCATCTTATATATACAAATGACTACTACTAATTATAATAAATGTAATATACTACATAAGTTTCAAATTTTTTTAACCATAAAATATACTAATTATAAAAAATAATAAAATCCAATTATCGAGATAAGTCCGTAAGCATTGCATGCAGTAAGATTTTTTTTTTTTATAAAATAACTTTTATGCTTATTTCGAAGTGTAAATAAATTAATGAACGTGTGTATTTCACGTTGAAAAATTTCTGAATTCCGTAAACGACGGAAGACTTCCCTCTGTAACGTATGAAAAGAATAATTTATTACGGAAAGAACTTAAAACATATGAGTTAAGGTAACCCCTTTAAGAACAATGCGTGAGAATCGTTACACATGGTGCTGAATATAGCGATAAAAGATTAATTATTTATGTTTAAATGTCATTTTAAATATTTGAAGTATTCAAATATTTCAGTAAAATAAAATTAAAAGAAAATGTCTGAATTAGGAAGAACTTAGATAAGTTTTATTAAGGCTTGTAGTTTATTGATATCAGTTTAAATATTTTTTTAACCATTTATAATAAAAGTGTAAAAAGGTTATGAAAATAATCAGAGATAAACTCGAAATAGCTTTATTATAAATGAATATTCATTTCTAATTGGCAACCTAAATTAACTGGGAATTAACAAGAAACTCACTGGGGTTGATAGCTTATTTGATGATTATTTTAATATTTTTTTTCCTTAACATGACAATTTATTTTCAAACAACTTTATTGTGAACTACTTTGTTGTAGAGTAATGCGCCTTTTGAAAGACCCTGAGCTTCAAAAATTTCTTGATATTACAAAGAAATAAATTTACCACGTCCTATTGTAGTATGTTATAAAATCGTATACATTATTGACCTACGAATGAAAGAGACACTTTATGGAGTTTATTTGCGGGTACAAATCATTAATTATTATTAGTATTTATTTTTGTATTAATTTATGTGAAAAGTTATTTTCGGGTAAGTATAACTAGAGCAAATCTGTAAATAAAACAGGTTCAATAAAAAGCTTAATAAAAATCATTTTTGCGAGTGTTTTTATTTTTCATATCCTAACTTTATGCAATATTTTTAAATAGTCATCTACTACTTTGTCATGAAATCATTTTATTTACAAAATATAAAAAAAAATTCAATCGTGTTCTAATTTGTTTCAAAGTAAATGTCTTCCTAGAATTCTTTTACCTGAACGAAGAAAAATAATTTTAAACAAATTTGTAGTTTAATATTATATGTGACTAATAACTTTTATTTTCAGTAGTACAGAAAAGCGTCTAGCTTTTCTCTTTGTTGTAAGAGCTTGCTGCTCTTGGGTGCCATTTTAGAGCAGCTGCATAATTTCATGGCCAGTTTGTTTTCATGGCACGTACCACGCCACTACGCTTGATAATTGAGAATCTGCAATATCCTTCATGGTTCTGTTTGAGAAATAACTTCACTAAATAATTTCATCGTGCAATACATCAGAAAATGTCGTAATAAATTTAGGAAATGTTTATATATAAAGCAAACGTTTATTCTACAGTATTTCGATACGTACTGTCTACTATAAAGAAGATGTGAACGAATTTTAGTTTTAGATGAAACAATATTTTTTATATATTGTTTCACTTAAAACTATATTTCACTACTACTTATTCACAACTATATTATAGTATATATATAATATAGGTAATTATATATACTATATATGTATTGTATGCTACATACTTTATATTATATAACCGGAATCATTAATCAAACATACACCCCGCACATACTCCACAGACATATATTTGTTATTAATAGCGTGTAGAGAGGGCTCTACACCCTATCAATATAAAAACACACTCCTTGGTCAGGTTTTTCTTCTTCTTTTAATATCATATTCTTGATTTTTAAATCGAATTGATAATGACATGTATTTCATAAATTGCGGTCATGAATAAAAGAAACCTTATGATAGTAAGATTTAATAACAAGGGTTACTATTTTTGCTTTGAATGCATAACCTCTTATTGAAAAAAAAAACTACCGTATTACCCTTGGGTATAATAACTGAAAAACAACATGGCAGTTCGTGCATAAAAAATCCTAAAGGAATTGTTTTATGTCACAGGCCACGAGTCGTAACGGGTACATGGTTTTATGGTTTAGTGTTTTTTATTTTATAAAGCGTGCGTCACATTTTGAAATTTTAAATCCACGTCTTTTAATTTTATAAATACAACTTCAAAATAATTGTATTTCAATACGCATTTACATGCGCTTATTTTAACGTTATAAGTAGTAAGCTACCACCGGCTCGAAACACTGATATGCTGAAAAGAGCCGAACACAAACTCAACAGTTGCTCTTTTAAATGAAATTTAACAATTTTGGATAACCATGTGACCAAATGAGTTATCAACCTAAATTCAACATATTTCGTTTAATTAAAAAATTTTGAAATCTGTAATAAGATTTATTTAATAGCGTAGTTTAATTTTAGATTTAAAGCTAAAAACTGGAAGGTCTAAGATATCTCGTGGAACTTTATTATATATGCGTCCACTCAAACCAATGTAGGACTTCTTAACTTTTTGAAGACGAAATTTAGATAATTTTTTTTAGCACTAAATCAAATCTAAAATAAAAATGGTATTAAAAATGTTTGCAAAGCCATCGTATACCGTATACGTATATTACATTCTTATCGTAGGGAAAGTTTGTGTAAATTTATTCTAACGGTTCAAATAAATTTATATAATAGAGAATGTATCTGTTTTTAGCGGGAAGTTTAAACGTAAACGTAAGTTTGTATATGCCGTAAGAGTGTGGCTATTAGTAAAATAACCAATAACAACGAACCAATGCGAAAAAGAAGAGTTGTCTTTTTGATCTCTGAGGACATTGTTGTAGAAAACAAGAACATTATGCGAAACTGTGTTGTATTGGAAATACTTTGTGATAGCCAAAATTATAATTGTGACGTCAGCAAAATGATATCAGATTCTAAAACGCACTGCCGGGGAATTACTCCGGAATATTTATGTATAATGGCGATTAGTTGTGAACAGTTTTTCAATAAATCAGTCTACTGTTGACCATCGGCCCGGACAAGCTAAACTGGCCACAAGTATAGTATTTAATTTTGATTTCGTACAAATCTTTGCGCTGTTATAATTTCAAAAATATCATTCGAATGTATAGGATATTCGAATCGGGAAATATTCGAATATATAACCTTAGGTTAGAGATGTAGAAACTTGTACGGGATAAATTTATAGCTCATTTGCTAGGAGCTGTATCGCCTTTAAAGTGTGAAGTGATCACTCAGACATATTTTATTTTCTATTGGCACACTTTCACATACTATATTAACATTTCATTATATATTATTTCCAAAACTATTGATTATTGGTTGGGATGCACCGTATAATAATTTACAGTAAGAGAGCATTCACACCTTAAAAGCTTTAGTATATTTACATCGATGGCAGTCAGCCTGTATTTTCATTCGGATCTATAATATTTTGTAGTTTAATGATTCAGTAAAACGGTTTATCTTCTAAGCAGTAAAATAGTTTTGTTAGTTCCACATGTACATAACGGAGTGAGCTACTTCGCCTGGGGGAAGCCGAAGCGTGGTCGAGAATTAGTTTGATTGGATGTTATTTGTTACTTTAGCAGGAAACATTAGTATAACTAAGCGCCTTTATACCAAACAGAAAACACTATTTAAATAGACAAATCGTTTTAAGAGTAAAACGTTTACAAACAAGAAAGGTTATTTGAAAGATATTTTTTTGTACACAAGTATAAACAGGCTGATTGGTTTTAAGTGTAAAATCTTAAAATGGGAGAATGGATAGCTAATTTATTTACAAAAAGTTACAAAGCTTTTACGCCTACTTTAAAATCAACTGTATAAAATAATTACTCCGAAATATATAACTTTTACTTTTATAAAACGAAGCAACGTAATGTTAGAAACGTTAATTATTCTGTATAATTATTTTTGAATCTTCTCCAATGAAGTTGAAAAAGCCCCCAGGACTAACAGCATTATGTTCATCCGAAACAATTGTAGTAGTAGTAGATATTATAATTATTAGTTATTTCGAAAACGGAAGAGATGACTTTCTAGATAAGTATATAGCTCACCAATTTTTAAACAAATTAAAAGCTTTTAACAATACAATGAGGAATATTCAAGATTCTCAATTTGCAAACTTAGTAGCTTTGTACGTGCTGTGAAAACAAACCGGCCATGAAATTAAACGCTTCCTTTAAAACGACATCCGGGAGCAGCAATAAACAGACGAACAAGTCGCCGTCCCATCAATAGAAATATTCTCGATACCGTTTCTATGCCGTAACTATTTACATGTCCTAAGAAATTCTTATGTTGAAACTTAAGCCTTTAAGCTGGTGATCGGTTTAAATGAAAATAGAGTATCACAAGAAAAATAAGCCGTGGTGACGAGTAATAATATAGTACGCTTAGTAATAAGCTTACATAATTATGGCCAGGATTGTGATGATCACTACGATGAACGATCTAGCGCTGCTCGTATCGTCTTAACTAATTTGTCGATCTACCTAGTGAACTTACGACTTAATCAAGGACACGCGCGGTGCGTCTTACCCGCGCCATATCTACCGGCTCGTGGCTGTCAATCAAGAACCTTTTGTCCCCTACGAACGTCAGCTGCTTGAGTGATTTGCCTCGCACTTTGCCAGAGGAGCAATTACTCGAGCCACGTCCATTACTTTGGTCCTTCTGCCAGTCTCCTCATTTCTGTTTTGATCTCGTAGAAACACCCCGAGAATAGCCCTCTCCGTTGCTTTCTGAGCAACCTTGTGCTTTCATATGAGGTTCATCGTAATCGACCACGTCTCACACACTTTGGTTAAAGACCTTCGTTTTCAGATACTGTGGTATTTATAACACGCCTACAATAGTTAAAATTGTTTAAATTTATTTTTTGTTTGAAACTTACGTAAACACGTATTAGGTTTTTTGTTAACGTGCTTAATAATAAATTAATAATAATAGTGAAATGATTCTCACTTACTGATTACAGACAAATTCTGTTTTACGATTGACAAATTTTGCAAAAAAATTATTTTTATGTCCTTCTGATCTAGTAATAAAGTTATTTTCTGATTAACCAAAAATTATAGGATATTATTTAATATTTCATTGAAAAAATTTTGTGCAAACGCGTTTTCATTTCCGTAACTTTTAAAGAATATCGTAGTGTAATGCCTTAATATTAGGAAATTAGGCAGTCGAACTAGGCTAATGAAATTTCCAAATCCAATTTCCTTTTCAATCCGAGACTAATCTGGAGCTTGAAATAAACAATATATTCTCATGCAGAAACAAGTATTAACCTCGTTTTAAAATTTTTAACCCAAAACTCATCGTCGTGCAACCGGGCACATTACAATGACTACAAAAAACAATGTTTTTCGTTAAATTTTCTTTAAGAGAAGACAAACAATCAAAATGTTGGGAACTCCTTCAAAACGTGCATAGAAAGGCGGCCAGGAATTGTACAGAATGTAATGTTCATTTCTGATTCCATAGGCAAAAGGTAACCAGAGGGTGAACTTTAATGAACAAAACATATTTAATAAATGAATGTCTTTTCAGATATTTTTATGAAGAATAAAGTTAAAGCTCTGAGTAAGAATAAAGAACGCGTAAAAGATTAAAAAATGTAGAAGGAATATATGACGAAAGCTGTTGTATTCGTCTATACGTTATAATTATACCGTGCAAGTACAGTATATGTTAAATATTATAGAACACCTCTGAAAATCCTACAAGGTATGACAATAAATATACAATATTTAAGTAGGAAAAGCGAAACGAGAGCATTAGAATGCAGTTATTAATTTGAAATATAATATGTTAGTAAAAAAATATAGCATCCTGTACAATATATTAATGTGTATTATCTGAAATTTGATTTTGAGAATCGGAATAATTTGTCGGAATTATTAACGAGTAACATTCGTAGATATACAGGATATAGCGATAACGATGCATTGATTATCAAAGGGACTCATTTAAAAAGTTTTATTTCCGACGTCAAATCATATGAACATTAAGATAAAGAGCACCTGGAAATAATTCCGCTTATTTTAATAATTCCCAATTGGGTTAAATAATTCAGTGTTTTTTTATAATTTACATAACGATGGAAGTGTCACTATAAATCTATTTATTCCGAGTAAAAACTTATTTTGTTTATTTAATATAGCTGCTTGATATGATTATTAAAAAATATTTAAATTGTATCCTTAAATAAAATGACGAAATATACTCGCGTTAAAAAAACGCGTGATATTTTTTATGTATTTTAAGGTAATTTTAGCCGTAACCTGTAATGCACCTGACCACAACAATGTCAGAACAAGTTAACATATGAAGTTTGACATATGCAGAAATTTGAAAAAAAAAATAATAAATACAATAAAATGATTGGATTGTTAAATATAATAATAGAAAATGTTCTTCTAGTATACTAAAATACTTAGAGGAATATGAAGAAAACACCAATGTTTATTTAAAAAAAAATTAAGCACCGCTGACTGCTGATTTCCAACTGTGGAGCTGTCAAAGTGATTACGCAAATCGTTTGGAAATTTAATCCTTTCGTATAACAAACTTATACAGCATTAAAGTTTGCTATACATTTAAATGAAATGAGAGATGCCGTAACTCCTTTATAATCCTTTTTATTTTCGGTAATGCTGTGTACTTATGATCTCAAGCGCTGTCAATTTAAAAAAAAATATTTTAACATCTTTTTATAACCTTTAATCATAAAATTTCAGAGTCACATTTCACAGTCAGTATGTATTTAAATTATTTTGTATTATGGAAATGAAAATTTAAACTATTTTTAAAAGTTTAAAGTCAAAATGTGTTTGAAATTGTATTAAGAGTTTACGTACGTCAGTCATTTTTTGTATTTTCGCCTTTAAATTTTTTTTATTATAATATCAATTGTAATAATTACCACTCATTAAGCTCTGTTTTATCCCTTAATAAATTCAAGCTCCATATCTGCCGTTTTCAATTTTAATTAACACGAACACAGAGACCCGTAGCGTTGCTTTTACGTTCAAAGCCCAGCTTTGATGATTATGCAACTATCGAATCTGAGCAACGCTCTGCACAATCATCTATCGCATAAATGCTTTAAGCGCAAATCTTTAAAAGATTTCTGTACTTCAAAACTAAAGTTCAGTATTAATTAAAAAATCAAATCCGATTTATGTTTTAACAAACTTTTACTATATAATTTATTTATTACTTCTAATCTTAAAAACCTTTGCAACACCGTACTGTTATAATTAGATCGCAGCAATAAAAAACGAAAGTCTTCTTCGAACTAAATCATCATCATTTCAATCTTAAAAAGTCAATAATGGTCAATTAAAATACTTTCCCACTCTGTGATTTTATATATTATCTTAGTTTTTATTTAATTTATCGCAAGTAATTTAAAAAAAATTGTGTTGCTATGTCTAACAGCATTTACTGTTGACAACCTTAACGTTTAACTTATGATTCGACGTAAAATTCTTATTTTCAAATTAATTGTGGGTGCGACAACGATCCTCACTAACCCAACCCTTATCAAAGTAATGTATTATAATGGTTAAACGGAACTATTCTTGTACAGCATTCTACAAATGTAACTAATTGTTCACAATTATTAGGAACGAGGGAGTCCCCGAGTCCAATGTTTTGGTTATCCTTAACAAAATAACTTTGTAGTGATTTTTTCGAATTATGTTTTAATATCAATCACATTATTTTGTTTTTAAGTATTCACAAAATGCTGTTTGTTAGATTAGTTTAGATAATCATTAGGAAAAATGCATAAGATAAGTAAAAACGGACGATAACGAAGTGATAAACAGTTTTTATTAAATGTATTTTCTGTTTACTAGCAGCCATAATAATATTCTGATATCTAGAGTTTTAAGGTCACGTCTATGCTATTTTTTGGATTCCTAAGGTATGAGATTGCATATAAGAGACACGCCAATTCATTCATTAACAATTTTACTTCCGAATTGATTCACTTGCTACTACATCTCTCGAATCAAAGCAAAGTAATGCTTATACTCAATGCGTGGAACGGTTATAAAAACCAGGTAACAGACAAACCAAAAAAATCAAGACAAAAAAGATTAGACAGTGAAAAAATTACTTATTGTACTATATTTAATTACTGTATTACATCGCATTTGAGAATGGATTGAGAATAATAAACTTAAACCGGGATTGACAAATAAACAGAATCACGATGCTTGATCTAAAATTCTAGAAATCTTAAAAAGGATTTTACGTCATCGATGAAAATCTCATACTTACAACTGTTTTCTTCTATCATAAATGGTTTTCGATTTTCTTCCAAGCTTTATGTGAACGCTAGAGCCTTTGGCAAACATAATAGCGAGTACAAAAGCTCTCGAATGGAGCCAATCAAATCGAAGACAAGTGTCGGGTAAACAATAACTGTCTTGTTACACAATGTAAAGGAAAAATGTTATTTACACGATCATTTCCTGATTCTTCTATCGAATTATTAGTAAAAATATCAGATATCATGTTCTTTTAAGTTTCTTATTGATTTGATTGAAATATTTTAGTATGTATACAATAATACACACAATAATTGAAAATATTATTATTTTAAATTTTTTGTGTCTCTAGACATATACGAGAATGTGGTTGCTCGATAAATTGATAAATACATTACACTAATTTGTATAGTTTTTATTTAATAATATAACAAGATTTAGATCAGGAATCCTATTTAGGAAACCTTAATTCAGTGCAACGCATTGTTTATGCTTTCATGCTTTCTTAGTAATACATAATGTGTATAGAAGGAATGACACGAATGATAAACCAGTCTCATTTTGTACATACGTTGACAACTTTTGTGCTATAAATTGTATATATATTATTAATAAATTATTGAAATATGTAAAAATTAAAATTATGTATCAAATATTTACTCTAGTACAAATAAACGGTGCTTGCAGAAAATTGATTAAATAAATATAGGGATATAAATATAGACAGCTATAATTTTTTATTTTGCCCTCTTTTTATGTAAAAGTTCTTTTGTAGAAAACGATGAATGTTAAACGAATAAACATACCAACAAAGAGTGCAGGACACGACTCGATAATAAAAAAATGTTCTGTTTTTCATGCAGACTGACATGTAAGTTATTGTTTCCTCGGTTTTCAATTTTGTTCGCGGTTCGGTTTCCTCCATTCAAGTCTCTTTGCAATCCCTCTTATATTTACAAAAGACTCCAACGATCACGTTGATTAAAATAGGATGAAAGAAAAGTAGTTTCCGGTTATTGAAAATGAAAATTTTCTATCTTACTCATATCAAGCAGTTATCAATTTTTATAGTATTTTAAGTAATATACTCACTTCACTTTCAGTTTTACCAAATTAAACATGTTTAATACGTTTAAATAACTTATTATGATATAACACGCTTTCAAAGCAACGGTTTTATATGTAGCTCTTCGACAAGAGATCTCTAACGACAAAATTTTACAAACGAAAAATCTTGAACAAATTTTATGGAACTGTTTTAAACACTTCGTTATGTTGTCTAAAAGTTCGATCATGAACATCGTAATTTTTTTTGTAAATGTGTAGAATGTATGTAATGTATCAAAACCAGCCAGTTAGACACCGTAGAATAAAAATCTACAGCAATGTTTCATTACTAATACAAAAAAAAAAGTTACAAATTTATTTATTTTTGAATATTGAGTACCTGTTAATGGTCTTGCATTTATTTTTTTATAGTTTTGAGAAAATAATTTATAATGATTTGGTATTTCATCAGTAAATTCTTTTTTCTTGGCGCGACGCCATTTTCCAATACCATTTTGCGCTTAACAAAGCTATCCAGCATAGCCTCAAGCATATTCCTCGCGTTACCGGTATTGAATTTGTAGAATTGAAAAATACGTCAAAATGTTTTTTTATCAAACGTGTTAACAACATACTAACGATAACTTATAATAACACAGGCTTAAATACCTTGCTGTTATAAGGTAACATTTAGGGTTATTAGTTATAGGTGTAAGAGCTTTATGATTGAATTCATTGACTGTCAATTATTGTATGTTACAATCTAATCGATTTCGGAATTAATGAAAAACGTAATGCTCTTTGAGAATTCGGATTACTACGTATAAAATTAACAATTATTTACTATCTGTTCCTGTATACTTTGTATAGTCAAAAGTTGATAACTTGTCATTTCCAATAGAATAAAACAAATTAATGTAACTAATTTTAGTGTTTTCACATTATACTATTTGAAAATAGGCGCAGAAGCTATTAAGCTTTTTGCTGACAAATGAGCTTTACGTAATATCTTTCAAGTTTTGACACCTATAACAGATCATAAATACTACAGTATCTAAATTCATCGTGGTGAAGATCAAGTTAAATAGTAAGTCCTATGTATGGTGTGTGTCACATATTTGAATGCTAGCTTCTTTTATTTGTAAAAAGATTTATAAAGACCCAGGTCTAGCGATCCCGAAGCTTGCTAAAGAGAAAGCTAAAATATATCTAAATCAAGCGAGCTTTAAGTCTGTTTTAGAATCTAATCTCGAGAAAAACTCTTAGAAAACCTTAGTTCAATGTCGTCGTCATCGTCGTTTGAGTCCATAGACGCCTACTGCAAGGCATAGGCCTTCCCCAAAGGTATTTATGGGGGTATATTCCATAATCACTGCAATTGGTGATCGTGATGGCGGTTGGTACGCAGAGGATACTGCTGCCCATCCCCTGGAAATTTGTTTGTAAGCGGCAGAAGTCCTTTATAATGTAATAATATTGAATCCCGGTAATCGAACCCGCGACCTACAAATGCAATTCCCAGCCGTCTACCGCCGGGCTAACACTGCTTACTACTAGTTCAATGTGCAGGTATATTATTATCAACGGACGTAATCGGTTTCGACCGCTGCTGTATCACCTCTTAGAAATACTCGCGGTGAGACGGAAGGAAGTATAATGAAGCATTTCACGCTTCCTTGAAATCCACTTTTAAACCACACTGACGCATTATTGATAGTTTCATTTTATATTGAAGAGTTTTCATAGAATCGGAAGTATTTGTCAATTATCTGGTTTTATATCTAGCTTTTATCAATTGCCGTTAATATTCCAATATACTACGTTTACAAAATTTATATTTTGGTGACATTGCTTCAAAATTTTGCTTCATTCTTTGCGTTGTCATTTATTCCACCGTAATTGCGCTGTGTTTGGTGGTAATTTACAGAGCCAACCGAATTCCAAACTAGGAGATTTCGATTTCTTTGAAAGCTAATATTACGCTCAAATGCAACTTGCAGTTCTTAACTCATTTGAGCGGCATTAACTTGTAGGTCTCGAACAATAGCAGATGTTGAATAATTTTAAGTACATTTCTACCTTGGAAATAACGAAAACAGTCATATTATAAACTTTTTTGAAAATAATGTAGTTAAATACCCCATGTATTGTTTTTTCTTTCTTAATAACTTTGTATCTATAATTAAATAAAATTAAATTAATTTGTTAAAACTCCTGTCATATTTTTTATCTATGTTGATTTAATAAATCTGTACCACAACAGTCTGCTATATCATCGCGTTCCCTTCTGGAAACATTGGATAAATTCATTTGAAACTGGCAATTCGATAGCTGCACAAAGCAACGAGAATGACAGCACAGACACCAAAACAAATAGCGGCCATTTCGTTCCTCGGATCGGTTACGGGTGCGGTGCCAGTAAGTGCCATATGAGATTGATTGAAATGAAACAGGCATGCTAGTCGCAACTTATGACGTCGGATACCCTCTTAAATCTCAGAATTTTTGAAAACAAAAAAAAGTAAAAGTTTTACTTCAATATTATATGATGAATGAGAAGTATGCATGCTTTTTACAATAAAATGGTAAGTCACATATTTAAAATGCAAGATACAAACGCATATAGTCTCCAAGGATTAACGTGACCGCTGTTGCCTTACCTGTTAATATTAGCTCTTGTAAATAGTACGCTCTATTTGTCCGCGGAAAATTTTGTTTGAATTAGGGCAAATTTATAAATAAAACTTTTGTACAAACAATTATTTTTGATACAAAATATTAAAGCTAACAAAGTTTTTCAATGTACCATAAAATTTAAACATAAGCCCGTGAATTTAGGTACTTAGTTTATTTTTTCATTATCAGTTGTTGTTTACATTAACCGACAGAATAGCGACTTTAAACATTTGGTCGTTTCAGCCTATAGACGCCCACTGAAAGGCTTAGGCCTCCCAAAAGATATCTATTAGGGGATATACTATAATCGCCACGCTTGAAAGCATGTTAGCGATCGCAGTGTATTATGGGTACATAGAGAACGCTGCTGCCTAGCCTCTGGAAACTTGTAAGTGAGCAACGGTATAATTAATGCACCAAGTCAAAAATCATATAATCAATACAATTGCAAATCTCAGTCCTCTAATACTGGACTACCACTGCTTTTAAAACTTAACTAAACATTTATTTCATTTTCATTAATTTTAATTAAATATATAAAATTTTTCATTGTAATTAAATAAGTGTGTCGTTATAATTAATTTCAATTACCCATGTGGCCTGTATCTATTATTTTAGTAAAATTTATACTGATACTATGTATACGTATATACTATAAAATTAGGTTCATATGCCTTTTGCTTTTTATTTCAAGTGTACGGACAAAATAAAAATAATAAAATAACTGTGCCATGTCTTGAAATAAAAAAGACGTTAATATGTTTCGTCAGAATGCCATTTTTCATCCTGAATAATTTAAACTTCCGTTTCAAAAATTATGCCCGTCCTTTATTGTACAAATTAAAAACTGTTAACCGTCAAGAAGGGATAATAATATGAAAAATAAATAGGAAGTTTCAAGTAGCCAAGCGGATTGGCAAGTTGAAGTGGCAGTGAGCAGGTCACACAACGCGCAGAATAGA
The DNA here is from genome assembly GCF_028537555.1 of Battus philenor. NCBI lineage: Eukaryota > Metazoa > Arthropoda > Insecta > Lepidoptera > Papilionidae > Battus > Battus philenor. The sequence goes on from NW_027181704.1 coordinate 7,436,661, forward strand.
TCGCCTCTCTGGAGTGGACACCACGGACCGGCAAGGTCAGCGAAGTACGATATGGTTGAGATCGTCGGAAGACGCTGGATATAGGCCTTTTACTACCAGTCTTTTTAGGAAACAAAGGGGAGGTCTATGTCCATCAGAGGATGTCTTCCAGCTGAAACAAGGGAAAAGGAATACCAATTATTTTTTAGCAAGAATTTCAATTTACTTGTTTTTCTACTCAAAATTAATGAATAATTATGTATCTCATCAACATGTTTGATCCCAACACGGGGCTTGCGCAGGGCGGTGGACATTGTGCCGTCAGGGAGCAGTCAATTTCACGGCATATTAACCTGCTTAACTAATCTACCTTACGTAAAACTTAACGTTGTTATTTAAATTCTCATGTTAATTTTAATTTCTGTAACAAAAGATTATTAAATATAAACGATCTTTATTTCATGCATACCAAAAATAAAAAGTTGTGTGTGGAATTTAAATTGGTTCGTTTCAAATATGATTAAAACGTTAATTTATTGTTCATCCATGATGATATTTAAATTTTAAGAGTATTAATATATGTGTAAAAAACATCAAAAGAACATTCGACTAATATAGAGATGAGCAAATTGAAAGTTCTAAATATAATATCCACTTACAAATTATTTGTATGACTAACCCTTAACTCTTTCTAATAATTTATGATACATAACAGATTTGTTCTCATACGAAGAGTATGAAATGTTTTTATGAACATGATATGTAGAATAACAACTACGTATTGTCAGACTCCCACAGAAAGCCGTACATACAAGTTATTGGACAGGACAATGTTTACTAGTATAATCTTTTAAATATGCAAACTCGAATGGCATTGTGCTCGTGGCGTCGATTGATAGAGCGACGAAACTACAAGTTACGCTATAGAGAGAAGCTACGTTTAGACAAAATATGGCAAAGGATCCGGTGAGTCAACCCATGAGACGTAGTCTTTACTTCAGCTTGTGGCAGCTCTGCATTCAACTACGATTATTATGGTGTTGTAAGATTAGATAATCATATAATCATTTATAATTTAATCAGTAAGCTAAGAAAACTAGATTGCAGTATTCAAATATTTTGTCTGAAAATTGTTTCGTAGTTTTATTAAAATCCGATTTTTACCCAAAATTAAAAACTTGTTTTAAATTATTAATCTTAACTGTTACACTCTTTAAAATATTTCCAAATTACAACTACATACTTAATTTATTATCTCTTCGAATAATTATTCAGTGTTTTAAGGACACTCAAAGCAATAATAAATAATGTTTCCACACAAAATGTTAACAAATGTTGTACATTTAAAAATAAAGATAATAACACATTTAATATCAAAACGATAGCTTTATGATTTTCTTCCCCTTTCGATTCTGTTTATTTCACCCAACGGTATCATAGCTAGGAAATTGCCTATTGGTAAAAGATCTCTATGTGAAAAGAAGGCATCTTCGAGGGATAAAAATTTACTTAGCTTTATGTTATCGCACTTGTTTACAAGCCGATATCTAAAAAAATCTTTTATCAGAACACAAATATAAAATAATTGAAAAAAAAAACAACCTTTTTTTTACATTTACGATTAGCATTCGATCTGAAGCTTCTTTCTACCCTCAATAAATGACCACAGCATCGCCGCTATTTCCATTTTTAATCAACATGAACGCAAGAGCCTTTTGTAAATATAAGCGGGATTGCAACGGGACTTCAATGGAGGTAATCGAACCGCGAATGAAGAAGCGATCCGAGCGATTAATAACCTACATGTCGGTTTAAATGAAATGACTGGATCATAAAAACTCATAAAAAGGGCATCATGATAAATTCCTTGTTAGGGAAAAATAGATATTTTCTCAGATCGAAATAATACAAATACTTATGTATACCTATCACGCGATAACTACATGTTTATTAATTTAAAGTATAATTGCTTTTAAGATGTACAGGCGATCTTGTTAAAGTCCTCTGGAGAAGTTGGATATGAGCTGCTTCTGAAAGCTGGTTATATTCGCAAGATACCGGTATCCAGCAATCTTATGGATTGCAATGATGATCATGATGATGATGAAATTTCTAATTGATGCATGTACGCTTGGCCGAATATTAGTTTACATTACAATTTTATATTTACGTTGTATAAATAAAAATGGAGTAATTTAAATTTTGTGTAATTATAAATATCGCCTAATTACATAGAGATTAAATAAGGGTATTTTAAATTCTAACATAATTTTGATTTTAAAAGTTGTGCTCTCACAAAACTTTTGTACTGTGGCCACTTTGTTAAGTTAAAAGTGAAGTTACAAGGAGGCCGGAAACCGCTTGGCACCGCGACACGTTATTGCACTTCGGGCAATGAAGAAGTGCATTAAAGAGTTCTTGCAAAAATAAGCCTTGATAGATAGGTAGGTAGATTATTAAGATCTTTCTACCTCCTCTCTTAAAAGAAAAAAAAAGTTTTTATCCAAAAATTATTTAATTAATTTAGAATAACACATGAATAAAAACCAGAATTAACACGAAGGAGCATTGTATATGAGTAAATTGAAGGAAAAAATGACAGATGAAATTTTTTCTTAATTTATATTTGTTCGAATAGAAGCAACTAACCATACACCATCGAATTTAATTTAGGACGTGATTATACTCTGAGGAGGGAAGATTTTTTCCTTTATATATTTCTAATCACCATGTTTTTTCGAAATTATACCTGATTATTTACAATATCACTAAAAGCCATTGAATATATAGATTTTATAATCATCTTGCGGTTTTTTATAATGTTAATTTTTAAATATATATATATATAAAATATAATTGTTTATTTTATTGTGTCCTCTGAAATTTATAAATTTATACCAACAAATTGGTCTACATGTGCAGAAAAATTGAATTACCACATCACACAATATTACAGTATATTCAATGTCTAGATATATAGTAATGATTATAATCAAATTTAAAAATACTCGAATCTTGTATAAAATACGATAAGCGCTCTTAATATTCATGAAAATATTTGGCGGCGAATTGCCTTAGTAATTATGCGGCGAGATTAAACTCAATTAAAATTTGCTTATCACGGCTATAAAGTGATTAAAACTTTTAAACGATGCAGCGTCGATGAAGATCATGTAATTTAAATGAATATATTTACATTGAAAGTTCTTGGATTTCCTTATGGAAATAACTATATAAAATTGATATTTTTGAGATTTTTATAAAAGTTGTTGGTTCTTTTGTTATATATAAATAGAAATTTCATGAATTTTCTTATAATGAACCTAAAATGTTAGAATTTTGTCGAATTATTTAAGCGATAGGACGTCCGCAGCTAGACATAGGTCTTCCTCATATATTTTCAACCAGACCGGTTGCAAGCGGTTTGCATCCAGTGTCTTCCTACGGCCGTAATAAGGTCCTCTGTGCACCTTGTGAGTGAATGTTTTTCCCTGCGCTTGCGTGAGAAAAACGTTCGTCGTTTTTTATTTCTTTTTTTCACTGTTTTTTATCATTAATTATATTTTATTATTTATTATCATTCGTCAATTCAGAATTTTTAAGGCCCAGTGGTCATCAGCGCGCTCGCTTTGTAGCCCGCCTACTGCCATTTAAACTTGACAATCCGGTTGTGTCGGTCAAAATAACGGTCGACGATTATACCGACGATAATGTTTTTGCCAGTACTTCATGTCTCATCTATGAGAAAGCTGTTTTGAAAATTTCTTGTAATTTATATATTGTAACTGCTTGTTGCTTTAATTTGTTTATTAATATCTTCCGAACATTAAGATAAGGGTCCGTTAAATTGATTCTAACAAATTTATAGCAACATCGCAAACATGCTAAAAATGTTCACGAGGCGCCTCTAAGTAAACCGGCACTGAATACAGTGTTCCGTAATTATCTTAGCGCAAACAACGTTCATCGTAATAGAATTAATTTGCATCCTTTTCTGTATTAAGCTCGCTAACAAGCTTACAAAATATTTCTCACTTTGAAATTTTAATACACAGACTTAAAAATCTTTGTTTATTATCATTGCAGCCGCGAAAATTTATAAACAAAAAGAGCTCTAAAATAAATTTGCATAGTTTAAAAAATATGTTACTAATTTCAATTTAAAATGGACAAAAATACTTTTATACGTAAACGGTAACTTATAAAAGAAGGTGTCCTCGACTCTTATTTTCATTACAACTTTGGACGGAGATCATGTTATGTTACTTTTATATTTAAAAATTTGTTATTACAAGTGTTGATGGTGGGTAAAAACACGACGGTTTTTTTTTTTTTCTATTGAACGTTTTACAGTACGAGATCGATCGAAGCAGCTAGTTCTTATATATAACTATCGAAATTTGGTATCTAAAACTGTCTAATATATAGATATTTTAGATTATCGTTACCTATAATTCGTATACGGCATTGATATAGAACATGTTTGGGTCAATTTATTTTAAACACATTTTCTAATAATTTATATTTATTTTTACACATACAATAAAGTGATATGACTGATATTAGTGTAGTAGGTGATCGCCAGCGGGTTTGTAGTTTTCAATTCCGCGCAGCAAAGCCTCTGTTCTAGCCAACTTAAGAAATAATACGGTATGTTTCGTTAGTGGAGTAAATTTATACTCTGGTGGCACTATACCTCAAATATTTTCTCAAATATCAAATAATATTTGATCTTTTATAGCAGGTGTTGGCTTATTTATTGTTTCAGCACAGATCAAATTTAATATTAATTTATATTATATTAAATCTTCACATTGTTTTTAATTATTAATTAATAATATTTAAAGTCATTCGCAGCGATAACTTGGGTACTTTATAAGAAAAATAACAAAAGAAGCTTAGAGTAGAATCAAATTGAGTGATATTAATATGTTTCTGTATGTTCACATACCTTTTGTAGAGTGGATAGAGACGCAAATAAATAGTTAAAATATTTACTCTTTAATCTTATTAAAACAAAATTTACGACTACAAAAATCACATTTTAGCAGGTAAATTGTACGCGAAGATATTTTTTATTACAAACATATAATTGTATTATTTCAATTCTAGTAAACAAATATGGAAACAAATAAATAATAAAAGAAGAATTGACTAAAATCGGAGAAAATTAAAATCTTTTTTGTCGTATTAAAATTCCACTCCATTCCCCATCATTGCTCCTAGTGCAAAGGCATGTCAAGCCGTCGGGCATTTTCCGGTCTTCGAGAAACTTTGCCGTCAACTGGTCAAAATGGCCGCTGATTAAAGTTCCTTTTCAGATATATTTTTCGTTACTGTAAATATCATTTCCAAATAAAGAAACGAATCAGATGTACCTTTATAATAATAGAAAACATGTTTCCATTTTACTTACTTTTCAAATAAATTAAGCTTGCACTCTAAAATTCACAGGGCATAAAACTTTAGTAATATATTAAGAAATGTGAAATGTGTGTGTATATACACATTTATTTCCTAGATAAGAATTTTATAAATTTGTATATTGAAAACGAATTTACTTTATGTTCTTAGGCTAGTATAAATAAGTAAGAAAAAGCTTTAGGACTACGTCATGACGAAGATCACCACGTCTTTTCTTCAGATTTCGGTAACCTCTTCTTTATGTAGTGTTTTAAATTGATAGTCGAAATTTTATTATAGTAAAAGTAATCTTTTTTGTAATACTAAAATGTAAAGTTGATGTCTAATCGGAACTAAAAATTTATTTGGTAATTTATAATCTGTTTACGTAGACTGAACTACATTACCAGATTTGACTGAGTAAAAACTTTCAGGTAATATAAAGCATAGATTTATGTATATACAATATTATTTTAAGGATGACACCATTTTCTCATTTCGCTTGTAGCACATATCAAGTTGATTTCATCTTGTTCACTGAATGGATCTACGAATAAGTTTTCCCCGACGTATCATATAAATAAATTGTTTTCAGTCTTTATTACATCCACTGTACGGATTACATTCTCTCGCGCTTTTTCTTCACAGCTATGCGTGACTTTTGTGTTTGATTTAAAAAAATATCAACTCAGTTAATGAAAAGATTATACAATGTCACCTATGTAGTAACTTTGTACATCGTTGATTTGTTTAAAGTATTATTTAAATATATGAAACAACTTTGTTTTTGTAGTAACTTGCTCTATTTCTTATAATAAATATTATTCTTTGTTAAGAACTTTACAAAAAATAATTTTGCGCCGTAATTGTTTATTTACAAAAAAAAGGTAGTTATCAAACAACTTACATATAATTGTCCATGCTGGGACTGAACCCATATGGATATTTTTCTTCAATTTTCTTTAATCTTAACTTCTTTAAAAAAGATTATTCCATACTGTCCTTAAAACATAAACACCGATAAATTATTAAAATTTTAGATTAAGAATGCGACGAAATATGTTATTGGAAGTACGAACGGAAGGTTTTATTTCGCCTTCATTTGTCCAGTGCAAAATGTGGAGTCCAATTTGTCAGGCGTACAGGGAGATTAAGCGGTTACAGAGAAATGAATACGAGAGGGATTATTTCCTAGAGCTGGAGTTTCTATTACCGCTGTACATGAAACTAATTACAAAAAAGTTTCATAATATCTGTCAACACAAATTTTAATAGAAATTTTTTTGTATTTTTTAAAATAATATTAGTGTTAACGTTTTAACAATAAGATTGTACGAGAAACTTTCACCGTGAAGTTCAAAATTCTTTTGTTACTTAAGATATTGTTAAGGTCATCAATAATACAATATATAAGAAATATTACAATTACATTTACCTACTAGTTTTATTAGGATATATTCAATTGTAGCTAAGTAAGTCATCAATTTCAGTTTATCTTCTAGTTTTCAAAAATTTAGATTATAAATAAAGCATCACATAAAGAATTTAAGCCATAGAACAATCATGGAGTAAAAATTATTAACAAACGATGCGTATTGCATGCAGAGAGTCTAGATTTAACCATTTGGAAATACCGCAGCGTTAGCATTCATTTGAATCTAGTGAAATCGGATTCACATTGGACAATGTGTTTTCAATACTCGCACAAAATATCATGGATTTATTGGATTGGTATTGAAATTGTCAAGAGAGAATAATTCTGAACATTCTCGACATGCGTCGTTACTGTACATCACAAAAATATTAACTTTCTTAATAATATCAAATACAATAATAAATTTAGGATAATATAATAGAAATAAATTTTCTTACAATTAATTTCCCGACACAGTATTATAGTCTTAAATTACTTCATAGAATCCAACGTACATATACTCATTTGTTTTTAATTTCGTTTTGTAGCTGTACAAATATTATAGCTGATTTAAGAAAAGCATTTATAAGAAGTGCGAAACGAAAATATAGAATCCATATATCAGAAACCTATTACTGTCATTCATATGATAGATGCGACAGAAATGTGAATAATATTTTGTTGGAAAATGTGATATAACTAAATTTTTGAATGCCATTTTACAGCTTTATCTATTAGCAATTTTATTGAGTCTTATTCTGTAAATTACTTTGTAGCTTTGATAACCAAATTTAGTTTGTATTTTCTATGTTCATAGTTATTAATTCATTGTTTTCTAAGGTAATATGGTAGCGATTTGAAAACAAGCAATGACTTTTGATAGATATACTATATAGACATTACTAAATAAAGTTACAGACTTTTGTGACTATTATGGAATTGTGATGTAACTTCTCAGCATATCACGGATTCACAGTGAGGATTTCAGTGCGCGGAACTGAGTACTCACGAAGCAAATTTAGTAAGGCCTTCTTTAAATCTTCATTAATCAGAATCCTCTCCATAAATGAGCGAACTCTATTACTATTTCTTTCCAAATTTCCTTAATTGAGATTGCGTGAAGTTACCACCGGCCATAACAAATAGAAAAAACCGGGTCTTTTATTCTGCGTAAATCAGCGCTTTAGTACGGGTTGAGTTGCGGTACATAATTCTGTAAGGGTTCCCATTATTGGTACTTTTACTTTTTTGTAATATTTTGTTTGTTATAATTATAATATTTTTTAGTAATTTTATTGTGATTTACTTGTAATTATTGCAAGCAAAGAATAAAAATTCTCATCTTTTTCTTTTATTTCTTTCTTTCAGATTATTTATTGTTGTTCAACTTAGTCTGGAAAATTGGACTGGACGTTTTAGTAGCGTAGTGGTTAAGGTTGGCAAACTACGATCGAAAGTATCGAGCTTTTTTAGAAAATCAGAACCAAAAATTCTAACGTAACATCGATTTAAATTTTTTTTTATCGAGTTTCATCCCGAAAATAGTGTAATGAAAAATTCAAATACATATAGCCGGCTACCGTATCTACGATCCATCATTACGAGAGTTCTTTTCCTTGTCACATATATGATTAATGTCCGGAAATGAAGATGATATCCTTCAAAGCGTACATGTTGCGATTAAGGCAAGATATCACCTTTCCTTCTGTGCAATCTAAGCAATTTTATAAAATCAGTTGTCTCCATAGAGATTCTAAATATGTAGTTATAACCAAGCATTCGTTGCTTTATTATATTTCCTCTTAATAATATTTTTACATGAAGAAAAAATAAAGTTAAAATATAAATGTCTACTTTTTCTGACGGTCTTAATTAAAATTAAAATTAGGATGATGAGTTCAATTTGTAGACTGATAACATTTCTTGGAATAAAGTGTTCATTCTTATATTTTTTTATTATTTCGTGATCTGTCAAAGTATGTTTACATTTGTACATATATAAAGGTAAACATAATTTTTAATAATTGACAAAAATTAATTAATTGTGACATATTTTTACAAATGTACATTAAAACTGCTATTGATTAATAAAATTCTTAATGCACCGAATAGTTAATATAATAATGACATACTCTAGTATTTCGCATGTGATTTTTTCTGAACGATACCTTTAGTGTCATAAAGCGTCACTGTTTGCGAAGAAGCCATAAAACTGATTTCGGCAAAATGAACTCCGTGAAAACGTTTCGTATATGCTTTTATTATCCTTGTAAATAAATATTTGACGTCACATTGCGGTATTAGTTTATTCCCGTAAAATATTTTGCAGCTAGCGATGTTCTACTGATTTTTGTATAAAAAAGGGATATTTAAACAACGGCAAGCTACGTATACGTATTTAGATAAAAAATCCTTTGAGTAAAAGATACAAATATCACTTATTTTTTTCAATGTTAGCAGTAGCGATTAAAAAATTATTTTGTCAGTCAGTTGAAGATAAACTTAGGACTTTTAATTACATTAAACTGTATAACTTATTACTAAATATTGTATTAAATGTTCACAGTTGCAATGTTCATTAATATTATGATAGGTTTGTATATTAGTCCACATTTTTATATAATCTTTGATTATATTTGTCGGTACAGCTATTATAGTTCCAGATTCAAAACCATTTTTTTATAAGTTCTTTAAGTGTATACATAATAGGCCCTAAAGAACGGTTCACGACAGGACATGGTTTTGCCTGTTTTATTATTATTATATTAACAGAAGTTACATACATTAGCCATGCTACCGATAATCGTTATTAATTCGGACATATTATTATTTTAATTTTAAATATGGGTCAAATGAAAAAGTGAAATGAAAAAAAATCTTATAGAACGTACGGGTGCTTGGTACTCTATCCGAATACTGATTTTTAAACTAGATTGACATATATATATTCTCGAATATACCTTAGTATGTGTCGTATGAATAATTTAAAACACGTGGACTTATTAACATTTAATTACAGTTACAGTAAGCAGTGCATTTATTGCTAGTCATATTAATTACATACAAAAGGAGAATATCACACATATAAAGGCCATACAACTAAAGGTATGTATAAAAGTAGCTATCCCCCGTCCGCTTCGCGTGGCCCGCACTGCCTCTTGTAAATGTTATTTCATAAAATACATTGTTAGTAATTTTTAAGACGCCGTAAATTTATTTTACTTTACTTTTTTACTCCTATAAAAGTGTGGTGGTTTCATCTATTCCGGTTTTAGTACATATCTACCCAGTGAAAAAAAAATATATAATATTTCAAAAGTCTCTGTGCCTTATGGTTGCAAAGATATAATTATAAGTCAGTACATAGAAACCTTTCGAAAATATGACGATTTACAAACGGAAAATTATATTAATAATGTTGTTAATTAAAATTTCCTTGTAATTAACAAAATTACATGTGCTTAAAATTATGTACGGTCTCTATGTTCACATCCAGCGTGTTTGAATTTGGTCCGATACACTACCATCCGAATATTTCACTGACTGATTTCAATGCGTATTTATTGCGATAGAGGTTCAGCCACTTCCGATTCGGCTGCTCTTTTACATTTTCAATCTGCAATACCCAGTGATTATTTTAGGACTAATTAGATTTTCGTTTACTAATTTATGTCCTTAGAGACAAACTTAGGGAAGAAAATACTATGATGGTACACAGTAGATATAAAGTGTTTTGTGTCTTATTAAAAGACGTTTGTAACACTATCAATTTATTTAACACACGAACAAATTTTTATTAGCGCTTGAGTGCGAGCAAAAAGGACGTGCATTCGTCGTAGGACTCTGGGGCGCAATGTGCTCTGCGACCGAGTGAAAGGGGGCAATAGAACAAAGGCGCAAAAGAAATAAAAGAAACAAAAGAAGCAAAAGTAACAAAAGGTCTGCGCCCGCGTCACCGGTGCGTGCATGTGCTCGCTGCACTAATTCGGCACACTAAGTTCGCCCGTCGGCTACGCTCGCCTACAAAATCTTACACCTATTATTCATTCAGACATCACATCAGTGTATATACGACTCCCACAGATATATATACTGCAGAAAAACAGTGATGTACATAAAATTAGCACCTGAAAAAAAGAAATAAGGTTTATACCTTTCTCTAAGTTTCACAAAGATAATTTTATTGTGGGCAGCTGCTTACGATATTTCAAAACACTTCCACATAATGCTTGCAAATTATCTTGTAGTAAAAGGAAATTTATAGAACAAAATCTTGTAGAATATTTCTATTACAGCGTGTGGGGATTTTAAAATGATAATATAACTTGTTAATTAATTGTTATGACTACTGTAATAAGAATATTGTAAAAGTGACCACAAAAAAATCTGTCTGAATTTGTAGTGGGCTTTTCACGAATCAGGACGCTTATGTTACTCTTACAGTTTTAAAGGGAAAAATTTAAAGGGAAATTGGGTTCTTCGGAAATTCTTCTCATGATGTACACAAGTGGTCACTTTTTTGGTCCTATGTGGACAATAATATATATAAATAAGTCAAGGACTCTTTTAGTCAATGTTCACTTGATATGAATTAATTCATAGGGAAAAAACCTACGTTGACTAACATTCATTTTAATACACACAGTAACTAATGAAAAAAATAGCACTCAGTTACTTGTAATTCAATTCGTAGTTACTAACTCGAAGTTGAACAGCAAATTTACTTATATTTACCATACTTCTTGGCATCGCCAACTTATTAATTTATGAGTTTATTTCAAAACTACTAAATAAATAGAGAACAATAATGTTGTACGTTCCATTCGAAAACAATTTTGAAATACTGTACAATTTTTATTTTACTAGTATTAAAAACCATCGATTTAATAAAAATAGTTTGTTGGCTACATTTCTTAGATAAACATTGTAGCTAAGAATTGTTTGTTTCGTTTTATAAATTCTGTTACCGTTGAATATATGAAGAGTAAACAGTAAATGTAGGAAATTTCCTTTAAAGCATATTGTTCTATTTATTTGCGAAACGTTTAATGGTTCATATTACCTTATTCAAAAACTGCAATGATATAATCTTCGGAGAAATGAAAGTTACGAGTGATATGCAAAGTAATCATTTTCCGAGCGAGTCTAAATTTCTTCTGAAATAGTTGTCATAAATTTATATTAATACTTTTTTTAAATTTATTAATGAAACTACTGCAATAAATACAAAACTTTTCGTATTTGAAAACTTATTTTACTTATTAATACACGTTGATTACAAACTTTAAATATTTGAATAAAAATAAAGTATCTTTCGAAAAGAAAACAATGTGTCTTTTATTATTATTACATTCTATTTTAAATAAAGCAATAAATTATAAGTGAAGTATTTATCACCGATTGTAAAATATAATCATATAAATATCGATAAACTAATAGAAGCAGCGATATATTATTTAAACGCTGTCTTCAAGGTGGTACAGTGATTTATCGTAGTTGGTCTCGACCGCTAACGACGGCCGACGTAACCCAAGCACCCGCTGATTGATGCTCTACATTTGTTTTAACTGATTTACTTAGGAATTCGCACACATTTGTACAGGTCAACGTTGAAAACGTGCCAGCGAAATGTAGCAGATGTTTTTACTTAAAACTCTATATGCATATCCACTTGTACGGCGAAACTTTTTAAATTAAAATCTTAAGACACATATCAAGCCCACCACATAGTAAACTACGACTATTGTTTTAAGGTCGACGGAAGATGCTGGATGCAAGCCGTCTCCGCACGGTCTTGTTTGAATTCTATGGGAGAGGCATATATCCTTATATGCCTCTCCCATAGAGGGCAATATATATAGGCATATAGGATATATTGCAGGAGCAATGAACGCCCTATGACTAAAGTGATAATTATATATTTTTCATTACCAAGCCTTAAGAATATTATCATTTATTCCCAGAATATTTATCAATACATTTAATTTTTATTTAGGCCGATGATCAAATTACTGTCCGCGCTAATAAATACTGTTTGTTATAATTTAAGTATATAAGATTACTTTAGAACAGCAATTTATTATGTAATACTGAAAATGATATATTTCGATATGTTTACAAGAACAAAATTACTGAAAAATCTAGAAATGCTATTTATTTTTGTAACGAAAGAGAAAAGTTCAGCAAACTGAACCGGTATTAGTGTTTGACATGGCATGCAACTAGTAACGCCCCAGAACGCTCAGGATCGCTAACAGGCTTGTAGAAATTTAAAAACTCAATGTCATATACACGTTAATTAATTATAAAATAAAGTTTTTTTTTAAATGAGACTAGTAAAAGAAAATACGGTTATATTTTACAATCATTTATATCGTGTTTTATTACAAAAAGAGAAGTAAATGAAAAAGATTTTTCTTAAAATGCCATGGTTTATTTAAATAATTTTTTTTAATATAGCATTTACTCGGATGAGTCTGTTAATTGTAATGCATTTTTTTTTAAAAAAACAACGTAGTTACCAACAGTTGATCTTTAACTAACGTGTATAAATAACATAAAATTTATTACAACGTATTGTATATGGTTAAAAGTAAACAACCCCCACTCATATTACAAATATTTGATATTTGATTTAGTCATAACAAATGTATGTGAAACATCGAAGTTATTCATGCCATTGCCAAAGGGGATCGAGGTAAATTTTCACGATCTTGCGGTTTGAGTTGCTTACTTGTTAATATTAGTTTGCTACCCTTGCAAACCGTTTACTATTTATTATATTCAATCGCTTGTTAATATATACAATCGTATAAAAATAATAGTGTAATAATTGTAGATAATTTTTCAGAAAAGATTTGTTAAGACAATTTTACCGCTTGTAGTATCACTAAATTAATTATTAGTGTTCTAGTCTATTTATATTCTAGTCAAAAACGTGTTACTAACAAAACTTATTAATTAGAATGAGTCGCCATTTAAAATTACCTCTCGTACATTACCGGGAGTACGACCAACCGGACAGACGTGACGTGTGACTGACATATCGGAAATGATTTCTGCTCCCATCGTGCTGATTGTTATCTTTTCGAAATATACTTCCTTGATTTGTGAAAAAATTTACGCTCTCTCAACCTCGTTATTAATCTATTAATTTTCTATCTAAACAGATTATGTGAGCATGTTTAACAGTTCAAATTAATTCTTTAACATTATGCTTATTGTTGTATTCTGTCTCTTGTGTATGATTAATAATATCTTCTCATGCTTTAGCGATAGCTTCTAATATTAATTTACCAAAAAATTTGGGCTTATTTTCTGGTCGGTTAGACATAAATTGTATAATAAGTAATTAATCTACATGAATGGTCATAAAAAATTGAGATTAGTCGCATAAATAAAAGGCAAGTCGAAATCGGGCGATAAAGCAGTCACTAACCCCAGAGATTTTTTCAACACTTTCAGTTAAATTTTAAGAACATGATTTGAAAAAAAAATGCTATTTTCTCATACTTCTGCAATATTTTTTAATTAAAATTGTAGCATTGAGTTATGAGTCATCCGTCATGTAATGATGTAATAAACGCTTTAATAATTTTTACAAACAACGTTACGCCAGATTATTTAATTTATTATTTGAAATTATGTTTTGTCATTGGAAATATTAAAGCATATGAACGGTATTATTTTAAAACAAATAAACAACCAAAACAAACGCTCTCAATGCTCACCCATGCATATACATGCCAATTCCTTTGTAAATCTGTTTCACAACATACATGTGTAGTTATCGGCCTAACCGTACATTAGTGGTCTAAACTAAATTACATTTTTGGTCAGGATTAAGCATTAATGAAACGTTAAAGCTATTATATTATTTTAGTATTAGTAACGCAAAATAACGTGTAAAGTTATTTTTTGAAAATTACGATGCTCACAAATTATATGACGCCGCTATTTTTAAATAGTTACATTTTCTTTCCCAAAGATTTATTGCAAAAAGTTTTACATATGTTTATTTTTAACAATTAATCAACGTTGTCTAATATGACATTTATTGATTTTTTATGAAAGTTGAAACTGCCGAACGTGTCAATGATTCCAATAAACCTAATGCGGCCTTGATTCTGCATCTTCCGACGCAAACTAAGCGCGTGCCGCTTGACTGCGGCTGGTTTCCACTCCTAAACCTTAAAGCACGGGCGACCATAAGTTCTGCCTTCCACCTGCCTGCCGACTGTCACTTCAAGTTACCAATCTACTTGGCTATGGCCATTACTTTCGTTGGTTGACTTATCTCCTGAATACTGATTCAATCTTCAGGAGAAATTCCAAGAACAGCCCTCTTCATGGTTAGTTTATTTACTGTGAGCTGTAAATCATCACCGGAAACACGTGTATATAATATTGGAGCAGGAAGTGTTCAATAGTTCACCGAATTATATTTTATTCAGATTTTCAAAACCTTATACATAGTAAATAAATTTGAAACGGTCTAGTTTCAAAAAAATGTGTTATAAAGTTTATCATTTTTTTTCCAATATTTTATGCTAATTTAATGATGGTACGTGCAACAATTTTGAAATTTTTCACAATGTAAAATTTGCTAATTTGCGGTTTTCTTGTCGAAGTAAAACATTACAGAGTTGTATTGCTTCTACAATGTACTAGATGCTATCCAATTTAATATTATTACTATTATTAATACGAACAGAGGTAGAAGAATAATATATAAAACTTATCCTTCAATTAATGCAAAGAAAGAGGGACCTTTTAGGTTGAATAGAGATAACAAGGTTTTGTATTTACGTTGTTAACGGATAGAGAACATTATATAGGAGTCAATAATATTAGACGTTATTCAAAAATAAATATAATACAATCGTTAAGGACATGCTCCATCTTGTTAGGAAAACTTCGACATAGGCTTGAGTGGGTTAGATCTGTGTAGTTGATTATATTAAGGGCAAGTGATTTCATAATATCGACCTACAAATGAAAGATAACTACGCGTAAACGTCGCCTATTTACGGAAGATATACATATAATGATATGTGATTTTTTGATACGTGATTGTACGTTACGTTTATTTCTATTATAGTTTGGGCAATATAATACATTAATATAAAAACATGAGAAATATATAAAACTTATTCGAAGTGGTAACCATTGGCTACAATACAGTCCTTTAAACGTTGAGGCCAGTTATCAATAGCAACTCGCACTCTTTCTATGGGAAAGTTCTTCATTGCGAATTGTATGAATTGTTTTAGTGATTCCGGATTACCGTGGCGTTTAAAGCAAACTTTACTCTCTATAACTTACCATAAATCATAAACCAGTGGATTAAGATCGCTACTAAGTGACGGCCAGTCTTCAGCCTTGATGAAGTCCGAAACGTTCGATTCTTAATAAGATTGGATCGATCGAACTTTATGACCCGGCGCCGAGTCTTGCTGGTTATTTCAGCATTCTTGGTAATTAAACATCGTGTTATTGTAGGGCTTAACTGTCTTCTCTATAATGGTGTCTTGATACACTTGTACCGATGTTTTGGTACTTTTTTTCACAAAAATATGACTCAGTTACTAGTTATAGCATCTCATTAAACAATCAATGAAGTCGGATAATGCCCACTGTTAGGTAATTGGGAAGGTACCTTCTTAACAGTATTCAGTTTTAAATTTAATACCCTATTCTTTTTTAAATTATCATTTGAGAAATGGTCAGTGCGTCTCTTATAAGCTCTACGTCCTGTCATCTTTTAAAATACGTGACACAGGTCTAGGTGCTATCTTCATCTCCCTTTATTTTTTGCTTTTGGATAGAATTTCTTTGAATTCTTTCCCTTACTGCTTTGGTCACCTTTATCGTAAGAACACTATGTAGTCGGCCACATCTTAGTCTGTCACAAACATAGGAGGTGTCATCGTACCTATCAATGGCCCGGTACATAATCATTTGACTAATACCAACCGTATAGTGGATTTTAAAAATTGAATTTGGCACCATACCTACTTTGTGTAAATAAAAATTGCAATCAAAGCGATTGGGTTCTTTTTATCACCTACTCCATTTTAATAACACGAAACATTTTAGTACATATATTAGCGCGAATGTAAGAAAACACCATAAATGATCATATAAAAATGACATTCCAAATTCAAAAGTATAATTAACACAAGTAAAACTTTGTTCCTTTTTAATTATAACAGTACTTATGCCCAGGCTAAGTAAAAGAATTATTATCGGCTCGTCGTTATCTTATCTAGATAAAAACTTTACATGATTTTAATGAATTGATCGGAATTCAAATGCAATTCCAGTTAACCCGTGTAAAAAGTGTGTAGTTATTTTGCAAAAATCAGTATTTTCTTTCCAACTTTTTCAAAAGCATATTAAAATTGCAAAATATCCGCGAAAACCATTTTTATAGATCTCCCGCTCTGAATACCAAGATTAAATTTATGCCCCGGGGTTTCATTCGTACAGAATAGCTCCACAACGTCTGCGCTCCGATGAAGAATGAAGAATGGTATCATTTGAATCTTACTTGTCCAGTGAATCCTGAACTTTGCAATAATTGTAAGTAAAAGTATTGTTCAAAGTTACGCACATTTCTTATCAATGTGTTGTTATGTTTTATAATATCATACTTAATATTTTTAAGTTAGCTGTTGTCATTTTAACAAATATTTAGTTGAATAAAAATTTATACTTTCTGGTACTATATCTCACACACAAGGACGCAATATTAAATCTTCAGTGTAGATGGACGTTTCCGCTTGATGTTTTTTTGATGTTTTTCTGATGTAGGTCTCTAACTATTTCTGCTAAATCGAGGAAAGCGTTCATACGATAGTTCTATAAGGACGAAAAATTTTCTTCTATTTTTTAATTTTGAGTTTGGAACAACGAAAATGAAAAAAATAGTCATAGTTATATATATTTTTTAATTTTAAGTATAAATATGTAACTCCACTGAAAAAGTTTATACTGTCAAATAAATACAATCAATTCAAAGTGTTTGTTTTAATTAGTATCGTTATTATTTATTTAATGTTTTAAAATACACAGTGATCACTTATCACGTGTTATTATTTCATCGTAATGCTTTATGGTACACGATATTTATTTAATTTTAATACGCTTTGATTTGGTTTGTGGTATGTTTGGGAAAGGAAAATTGTAGTTTTTACTTTATTCTCAAGTTTTTTTTTAAAATATTCTCCCAATTGAAACCTTTTTTCATAACTTAGTGAAAATTTAAATATTTAAGTTAACCGAATTAATTGAGACATACCCGAATTTTCCGCATAGTAATTTATTTTATATTTATATATGGATTATTGCTTTCAATTAGGTCAGTTACTTGGACACACAAATTATTAAATTTAATAGTTGTGTTTTTTAGTATTTTTTTATTTTCTGGATGATGATTTTCAGTGAACATAATGAACAGATTATTTTAACTCAAATTTCTGGTAGGTACAAATATTTGTATTATATTATTAAGCAAGGTTATACAACCAGAATTGGGGAGGTCGTTTTGCACAGCGAACCGAGACAACAAACAGAGCACACAAAGGAGCGGTGCATTCAAAACACGGGAAATCAAGAGCTAAGTCAACTATCCATCGCTCTCTATTTGCACGCTATGAATCCGAAAGGTCCCTTCGCAGCCATAGCCGAGATAGTAGACTTAATTAATTAACTCAAAATTGTTATGGAACTGGAAAATTTCTTAATTTTTAGCGCATCATAATCTTTTACTATTAATTAACATTTTTGAAATTAAACATATTTAAGTATGCTATTATGATTATAGAGAATTATATATTAATTCTCTAAAGATAATTTCATAAAAAGTACTGTCTATAATCACCATAAATCGAACATTAAAAAAAAGTATGTAATTTTTTAATCATACTATTAAAAACTATGCTTCGAATATTAGTTTATCACTGTTATACTTTATTTGTAATTTCTTAAAAAGCATTGGGGTCCAACCCTGCTGTAACACTCTATCTGTTAGTTTTCCAGAATATTAAAACGAAGAAACATGGTTACGTTTTAAAAATTAATATTAAAGCTTAGATTATATTTTTAGAAAGAATAATAAAACATTAATATACAGTTTTTTAATATTATCTCGACAAATTGTCAAGATATGAATACAGATGGCGCAGCTGCCAAATTAACTTCTTGCTATTGCTGGAAATGAGTTCGGTTCTACTATTAGGTATGAAGTTGTTTGTTTTCAATCCTATAAGCACAAAGTATTTGACGAAATTAGTATCTACATAATTTTTATTAATATAATTTAAAATAAAAGTTATTTACGAATACATAATTAACAAATACGTAATTAACAAATGATCTTAAAACATAAATACAGTTTAAGAACTTTATTTATGATTTAAAATAATTTGTTAGATAAAAATAAACAAGCTGATAGAGAATGCGATCAGCATGTCTCTTTTATCCTTGTGATTATACGCCGGCACGTAGCTGGGATTTTCTGTTAAAGCGTAGAAATTTTATAAAATTGAATTTATCCTTATAAAAATGCCTTACTTTAAAAGCACCAGACATTATAGTGTGAACTTTATGCTCTTATATGTAAGATTACTGATTACATCAACATCTACAACACTGTGCTTCTAGAAGAAACAAAACAGTTATATAACAATAAACAGCAAGGCCTAATGTATCTTCACAAAACACTTCACCGTTTCTCATGTTCCCCACCATTACTATAATCGCCGAAGATCAAAACCAACTATACTCTACATAAATCTTATGTTAGAGGTTTGTAGAATATATATAACGAGGCTTAGGCTTTTTAGGCTTGCTATGTAGGCTTTACAATAACTTCAAAAAGCAAGAGTCTTTAAAAAAGCAAATTATTTTAAATTTTATTTCGCAATAATATAAAATAGTGTAACGACTAAAATAAAATGATGTAATGTTGTTTCTCTAAAATACACAGCATGTACAAACAGAATGGATATGGATACAATAATTGAATTAATCTAAACTGCATCATAGATTCACTCGTTAATCGTAAAGAAACTATAAAATTTTCATTGGCTGTTGTGTGTAACCTGTTAATAAATACAACACTCTGGAGCATAGAATGCTGCTTTATTCCTTATAGATTATGTCAATTTCATATTTTATATACTTAAAAAATAAAAACCTAATCAAAAAATTACTAATCGTCGTCGTAGTTTAAACACAAAGACGCATACTGCAAGGCGTAGGCTTCCCCCAAAGATATCTATGGGGAATACGGGACGGGTTGGCGCTCGCAATGTTGCATTATGGTACGCAGAGGACGCTTTTACCCTACCGTTGGAAACTTGTTTGTAAGCAATGGCAATCCAAATTCAAGAAATATTAAAAAAAAATAATTTCTAGTGTGAATTATGTAGGTTTGTATCCTAGGAATAGAACACATGGCCTCGATGGTAAGTGACAGTTCGCTATCGCTAAGCTACGACTTATCATTAAATATATCTATCCATTGCGAATATAGTAATAATATTATAGGGCACTAAATTGAACAAGAATTCGTAACATTTTATAAGATATTTGCCTAAATTTTGCTGAGCACGCCACTTCAGTACAAAGTGCGCTCCTTCAAAAGGTCGTCTTAGTGATAAAAATTCAGCACTTTTACTAATAACCTTAAAAATAATGAGAATTTAACAGATCATTAACAGGATTGCTCTTAACGTAGGAATTACTTCAAACTTCAAATGTACTAACATTGGACTTACTCCCGATTTTTTGCACCAGTTTCATTAACATAAAAATAAGAGTGGAAAAACTCATCTGTATAACAACTTGAGCTTTTTCAGTATTTAATGGATTAATTTATGGGACCATAAAATAATATATATACTCAAAATATTTTTAAACATTTTTTATTTATTTAATACTGTGTCGTTCATCTTATAAGTATTATGTACAATTAAAATATTGTTAATAATAGCAATGAATCAGGATAGTTGGCATTTTTAACGCATTTCTTATAGACAACCTTAGGATGAATTAGGAAAAAATATATTTTAACAAAGTAGTGTAGACTGACATGAAAAAAAATTAAATAGTGATTAATAATTGTTAATACGACGCATATATACACCAATATAAAATT
This sequence comes from Battus philenor, assembly GCF_028537555.1. Taxonomy (NCBI): domain Eukaryota; kingdom Metazoa; phylum Arthropoda; class Insecta; order Lepidoptera; family Papilionidae; genus Battus; species Battus philenor. The sequence goes on from NW_027181704.1 coordinate 7,457,621, forward strand.
AAACTTATAATAATATTTATATATCCACTGATATAAACACATAAAACATTAAAGTAATACAGACATGTCAAAGGAAAACAGAATTCTAAGTCAAATATTTATTTATATTCAATTTGTATCCTTGAAAACGTAATAAGGTTAGAATAATAATAATTTTATTTAGCGCAGCAAGCATAAATACGATACATGTGTAAAATTCTATTCTATGTGCTTATTGCAGTGTTAGGCAAAAGACGCAGGAAGGGGAAGCGTTTTATCTGTGCTCCGGAACCCGGGTAAGAGTAGCTAGCTTCTGTCTCGACTTCCGTTAAATTCCTTTAGGCGCTACATACATGTTAAGTGTATTTAAAGTTTGTCTTGCTTTTGGGTACAGCATTAATTTATTTTATAAAATCTGTGCTTAGATTTTAGACGATTATAGTATGAAAGTAAATAAATAATATTAAAAATTAAAATTATGCAATGTTAAAAATTATAAATTTTGAGACATAAAATTAAAATCAAATTATATTTTAAGTATGTTAAAGAATTAACATTGTTTTGATTTTTTATTTACCATACATATTAATTAAATATTGGTCTATTCAATACAACTTTAGATAAATTATTATTTTAAAGGAATTTTATTTGTAAAGAAGAAATAAAAACGTACCAGAATTAAATAATACACATTTTGTTTTTATACCTTACTGGTACTCGAAAATACTCCTTTAGTTGAAAGCGTTTATGATTCACTGCACATTCATATTTCATTGAATAATTTGACAGACATATTTTGGGGTAACTCAAGTGTACCAAACTGATGGTAAGCATAAGGAAGTTAAAAAATATTAAATATTTAACATGGAAACATTATTTATAAATGTTAAAAATTAGAATATCCTATATATTTCTGAATATGCCTGTAAATTAGGTTGATGTATGCATGCATCGCTATATTTTATATTTATACTTTTTATATAGTCCCCTAACAATATCTACTTATTTATTATTAAAAATTTTGAATTTTATAATTAAGAAATGTTAATAAAGAAGATATGATAGCTCTATTAAAATTGACTTTGTAAGATTTTTCAATTATTCTTAACTGTTTCTGTGGCGATAAAATGGCATATATGAAATGTATTTGAGAAATAAATGTTTTTTTGTTTTAACTTTAATAACAGTTTGCCTGGAAATACTTTTAAAAGTTTATGGATATGCTATAGTTATATGATTTAATTACACTCTTCTTTTAACAAAATATTAAGAAAAAAAAATTAAACTTTCCTTAAGTTCGGAAATAATTTTAATAAAATTTGAAAACTTGAAAATTGAGTAGGTATATAATACGACATGTAAATGGCAAAAAAATTGTAATAGGTGGTTTGTCATTTTCATTCTTGGTGACGGCAATATTCTTTTGAGAATGTAAATGCCGTGTATATTTTCTCTTTATATTGAATAAATTTATGCATGTTTTTCTAGTTTTAACTGACGACACGAATAAAATTCTGTAAAGGATTTCAAGAAATTTTTAGTGTATGGTTAAGATAAAGCTATTCCCAAAGATACTTTGCTAAATAAAAATTATCAAAAAAGATAATCAGTTATTAAGCCATGTATAATTATTCATCAAGAGGTGAATTTATTTGACCGAGACTAGCTAAATGTTAAAAGAATGTACGTGCTTAACGAACTATTAAATGCAACGAGACACTGAATTGCAATAGTCGTCGTACTTTAACATTCATCCCAACTTCAGTTTCGATTAAGGTTTATGGAACTGTAACCATATCTCATTTTATATTCTTTAAAAATTTTGAATCTATGGTACTCGTATTTCTTACATTATGTTTTACATATTCAAGTGATTCACGTTTCAAAATTTTTCAATAGAAACTATTTTTATTTTCACAATGAATCTCTAGATATAAGCGTTATGACATGTCGTAATTTTTATTCGTTTCAACTGTCCGACTTCTGTGATCCTGTTTTAGCCATGGATTAATTTTTAAATGGTTATTTAACAAGCCCGAAAATAAATTATTTCCAAAATTTAATAAAATTTTTGAATTATGTCATTAAATATCCTTTTTTTTCAGGCGATTAGCCGCTTACTGTAAAGCATAGGCCTCCTTCAAAATTCCTCATGATGATTGGTCTAAGACTGCTCTTTTCCAGCACCTTCCCGCGACGTTAACTATGTCGACGGTTTACCCAGTGGAGGGCTTACCCACGCCGCATCTGCCGGCTCGTGGTTGCCACTTGAGAACTTTTCGTGCCCAAAGGCCTTCAGCTGCACCGTGCATGAGCGATGTGCCCAGCCCATTACAATTTCAGACGAACAACTCTTCGAGCTATGTTGATGACTTGATTCTTCTGCGTTTCTAATTCGATCTCGCAGCGAATTTTCGATCATAGCCCTCTTCATAACATAGCAATATCCCTCTCTGGGCATTTAATAGTATTCAATCATAATTTACTCTCTTAATTAATCATCGGTAACTTATAATTAGCCAATAGAATTTATTTTATATTTTGTATTATATTTATAATTTTATACTCATCGAATTTTTTTCATTTGTATATTTCCTTTGAAATTTTATTGAATAAATATTTTATAAACATGGTTACACTTAATAGTAACACTGTGGGCATGATTTTTTCAAATATTTTCTGTAGAACTAATTCAGTCATAGAAATCATTGAATTTTTATAATAAATAAAAAAAGTTTAAAATACTCTTCGCAGTTAAGAATAAAACCCATTATAAAGATTTATAAACATAAATTTAATCGACGGTATCTGAACTTTTTTATCCTTAAAACAGAAATTATATGATATATTTATATAAAGATTTATATAAAAACTTTATATATTTATATAAAGTAAAATAATGTAGCTTTTGTTTCAAAATTAAACGTAGTGCGGATTTGATTTTGCCGACGGTTTATACGAGTAACCTAATTCAAATGAAATTAGTCTAAACGCGACGTAAGTCAAACTCTCACTTTAGAATTATTTAAATGTAAATATTAGTTATTTGCATAACATTTTTTAAGATTATTATTTAAATACAAAATACTTAAGATAAAATACTTTACTATCGTATAAATTTTACCTTGGCGAAGCCATAAATCATGCTAAGTAACGGTAGCCCATTACTATAACTGTTACAATTTATGGCTTACCTATCGTTAACAAACCGGTTTGTAGCTCGTATTTAGAGACCGAATCTGCATTGCTGTTGTTGTGAAAGGAAATTACGTCATTAAATTTCTACGAGATTCTTTTATTTGATTTTGAAACTTTAATCTATTTAGATAATAAAAGCAAGCCTCAGACTATAGCAGAGCACCTCAAGACAGGAAGCATCCCTTAAAACACGCCATATCTAAAAAGAAAAACATAAAAACCATCCAAAAAGTCATTATTTAAAAATGCCTATTTAAACATCCAATTACGTAAAGGCACTTATTTTACTTTTCGTGAATGATACTTATCCGATGACTGTTAGAACTTAGACGAAGCCCGATCGTCAGGTTTATAAGCTAAAAATAATCAAGAAATTTCCATAAACACTCGACTTATGTCTCTATGAAAATAAAATTACAAATATAGACAAATCATTCATATCTTAATTTAAAATGAATATTTACCGGGTTTGATGAATAAAATATGTAGATCAATAAGAGAGTAGTTGTACCATACTATATGTATGTCCGTAAATATATGTTTATAAACATACTTAAATCAAAATAAATCCAAAAAAAAATTGTTGTTTCTGTTGCTTAATTGTAGAAAGTTGAGTAATGTAAAGTTTTCACGAATTTTGTAAACACCTGTTCAATAAAAATGAATTATTGCGTATTATAGAAGGGAGGTCTGTTGTAATCAGCGAAATAATGTTAGTGATATTACAAAAGCTGACATATCTTTTTTTTAAGACACTTTTTACTTATATAGTATTTTTTGCCTCAAAACATAATTAATATGTAGTTAAAAAATTATTTTTATATTAATATTTTAAATGAAGACTGGAAAAATTTTGACTTGGTGAAAATTAAGTAAATTTTCTTTCACTATGCCATCATGACGTTGATATAATCTATGATAAATTTATTTTTTAGTTTACTAAGACAAATTCTCGACTGAGCAACTTAATAAAAAAAAAACACAAATTATGTTGAAAGAAAATGTAGGTATTTTTAAACGTACGTAGAGAGGTTGGAATCAATTAGCATGATTGCCTATTCCTGAGTGACTGCCGCTGGAAATGAGGGTTTTATATTAAAGTCTCCGTGGAAAAGATTTTGTATTATTAAAAAATATACTAAATATTACAATTTTCTACATAAGTCAATTAAAAAAAAATCATTATCCTTTATCCCGTTCCCCGTTTTATCCCGTGAAGAAGAATTACGTTTTACCGTTCAAATTTTAATTCAAGTATGCTTGGATTATTACTTCAAGTATACTCAGGTTACTTATTAATTAAGTTAGAATGTTTACTTACGTCACATTAATTTACTGTAGGTACTTCAATCAATGAGACTATCTCACACTTATACATGTTTTTTATTAAGTTATATTAATAGCATAAAAATAATTATTGAAAAACTTACAACGTTACCAAAAGCAGCCGTAAAAATTATTTAAAAATCTAGTTTCATAAAATGTGTAAAAATAATTATGATATTCTTGGAATTAATGCGTCTAACTTACAAATGCGTACCTTTTAAATTTAAAATAAATTGAAAAAAGTGTCAATAATATAATTGCGTGTCTTTTATATTTATTAACCGTAAATAGCTGCTCATTTCAATACATATAACATGCTGAACTTAGTTTTTTTGTCAATAGCTGTTTAGTTTTTTGAAGTCGCTCTTGTATCTTATACCTACGACAAGTTTTATGCGAAGAGAGAGCAAACTACTTGATGACAGACGACGCACGTCAAGTAACGACAGTAAGGACACCGTGGTGACAAACGTCGCCAGAACGAGCTTCCCACACGCCTCGCGACTATGGGAACCCTGTACGATATTATTCCCGCAGATGTATAAATAGCCATGTAATTCTGTTATGTAAAAACCTTAATCCTGTTAAGTTAAAGCGTTAGCCCTTAAGGCTAACAGCAAATACTTCTACAGAGAAAATGCAATGCAAATAATACAATCATTCCCTATGGGACAGCCATGAGGTTTACTTAATTATAGTCCTTCATTTCAGTTATGATACAGAACCTCTCAACTTCTTAATTTTTTAGCCCTCAACACTATTCGCACAGCTTGACTTAGGAATCAAAGAATATGCATTCATAACTAGCTAGATATGGCGCGCAATATGATTGATTTTTTTCTCTTTCCACCAAAAAATATGAGAAAGAGTCACGGCGAAAAATGATAAATTAATTAATCCTTTTCAATTTTTAGTTTTCGTATATGTCATATATTCTTTTGTTTATTTCCCTACGGCACAAATAAGTAAAAATAGAAACAATAGTTTGTAGCAATTGTAGGCGCAGCTAGGGGCGAGTTTCATGATTTTTATTTCTACAGCAATCTGTGAAAAGGTAGGCAGCATTGCGCCAGGTATTGTATGCGTTCAAACTGCCAGCGGATCATTAAAAATTAAGGTGAATATAATCTCAAGTTTCTTAATAAAAACGGAGTTTGAAAACGGAGATTACTGATTTTACTACAGACAGCATATGGGATTTTATTTGCACCTAGATTACAGGTGCAAGCTATTTATATAACAAATTTCATCAAAATCATTATGATAAGAGCCGTATGACGTCCACTATTGTTTATAGACTTCCCTCAATCATCTCCAATAAGGCTTTTATTCAGCAGCGCTGGAGTAAAAATAACAGTAGACGGGCGATATAGCGATGTACCCTGTCTACTGTTATTTCTATCTGCCACTACGCTGAGCTATATTCATAGTCGATTCTTTTAAGCGGTGTAAAGTAATCGGTTAAGCTTTGTCTCTTACTTGTCACTTTCGATATAGTGTTACGCCACAATAACAATTTAGAATAATCATAAATCTTACTTTAGAAAATATTTGTGTACTTGTAATTGTAATAGATAGAATTTAATTTCTTTCAGTTCTTCAGGACCATGGCTATTTTATATCGAAATAATTTTCCCCCATAGCTACATGTAGAAACGATTTGAAATCCGTAAGTGTGTTTTTACTGTTCCATCGTATGTATATTTAAACGTTAGTATCACATTTACCTCAATGGATGCAATAATTCTTATTCCAAATGTAAATATTCGCTTGAAATATGTTCCGCGTATAAACAAACATTTATTATTAAACATTATTATTCTGTTACATATCCACTTCACATTTTCAGGTTATAATGATCAACAAGAAATTGTATTATATAATAATATACATCAGTAAAGTGTAGAAAATTTCTCGCGAAGTCTACGTCCAGTCGTCGTCGTCATAATGATAACGATGATGACTGGGAAGCAGATTTTAAGATTCTTTATATCTCCTCACTGCCGAAGGACACCCTCACAGATTTCTTATATGAGAGGTGGGTTGCGGCATGTGGCGTCTATCAACGACTTTAACAAGACAGTATCTTCGCTTTGTGGGTTGGACATAATATACTGTTTTTACCTGTCCGTGGTCTCCACTCCAAAATCCCTCTGTCAATCTGCTAGGCTATATCTGTTACTATATCTAATCTTCTTCTCCCGCTTCTTTTCTGTCGATAGACTTTAGGAAAGTTTTTGGGTATGCGGAAACAAATAAAATAATGTAACGTTGACGTAAATTGTCAAAATGTTAATTTTAATTACATGTTATTATGAAATCATATAGATTTAATAATTAATTATTATTTAGATTTAGCTGGGACTTTAGAAAGGCTTTTAATTTTTTTCTGTTTGCTACGCTATGCATGTAGTGCTGACACCACCGTACCGCGATATACGTATACGTATGGTATACCATTTTCAGTAGCATTTTAATAGTTAATATGTTTTATAGTTATCTCGAAAATTATCATATGTTAAGTTTAAATCGTCAATAGCAGTAAACAAAAAGAAAGAAGGATTGGTTGGAGGTAGCGATTATAATTAAGAGATATTTTAAATTACAATTATATTGATTAGGTGTCAGTTATAGTTCATTGATATTTATATCTAGTTCCAATGCAAACACATTCGAGTTTGTCCTACCCGCTACGATGGGATGTGAATATTTAAAACAGGTTTATTTTGTTTGAATGATTTTGATCGAATGTGTGACGAACTTTTCAATACCATCATAAATGTTTAATTTGTAAAGGAAACATATCTAAAGCGACGTTTAAATTTAAAAAAAAAAAAAAACTTTGACATAGTATAATGAAATTATGATTTCAGAAACTATAGTTATGAAATTATATATAAATTAATCGTTAGCGATGTAATTCTTTTGCACAGATAATGACTCTTTAACTCTTAAAATAAATGAAGACAGAACACATTTATTAATTAACATATATTATTAATATATTTTGTATGAAGTAATTTGTAGTCTACATACGCAAATATTAAATAAGCTTACAAAAAATTGACATTATTATTTTAAATACTTTTTCTTTTAATAATTCATACATTGTAACAGCACGCTTAGTTTTTACTAAACAGGAGAATGCAACGTATATATAACATAAATAACTATAACTTCGTTAAACAGTTTCAAAAAATTATACACTGTATTTAGTCAGTTTTAAAGATTTGTATAGGAAACTAAAAATGAGTTGTCCGGAAAATTTATTTTTCTAGTTTATACTTGAAAAGAGCACATCCAGATTTAAACTAGACTGTGTGAGAGTATGAGAAAGAACAATATCGTAAAACAAAAGAAGTTATTCGCATATGCCTGCATTGTACTAAAAGCCGTTACAGGAATATGCCAAAAAGAACATCAATTTTGTTTCCATTTTCCAGCGTTGCTTGACTTGCATTCATCAAAATACAGTTTTACGTTTTCGTATTATTTTTCTTACAGTCCAACATTCAATGCAGTATAAACCTTTAAACAATGGTATAATACATACACCGTAATTTTCCGGCAAATGGGAATTTGTTGTGGAAATATTTCTGATTTTTTTTCGGCTCTAGTTCCTTGGCTTTATCCTGTACGCAGTTAATTAAGGCCACAGGAATATACAGCTCTGCGGACTGCTGTAAACAAGAGAGGGTATTTTCATCTTAGGAGAGAAGATGTCTAACTATTCTGTTGGGGGTCAATTAAAACACCATAGTCTTCTGTTGTAGCCGTTTGTCACTACTACAGGAACTCTTTAGCATACAACAATAGTATCAACGGCATTAGCCAATGTCTCAACATCTTATGGTAGAGCTGGAGCTCTCCGCTGGTTATCATACAGAGAATTACCTCGTATGTCGCCCAGCACAAATCCGCCTCTAAGACTTTGTTAGGTGGGTTTAATGAGAGCATGCTAGTATCAGGTCCAGGCCACCGGTAGCCTACGAGCTACTAACTTTGACCCGAGTGTGTTCTGAGTCAATTCCTTCTACATTTATAGAACAGTTATTACAGTTATTGTTAGGAAACCCCCTGTGCCTCGAAAGGCCCACATCAGTCAGTCGGTAAGTGATTCTTACCGCGTTTTGATCGCGTCGCGAAATTTAGCGTACAGCATATATCAACAATCAGTTACCCGAAGCATTAAAATCAATCGTTCTTTGTGAGTAGGATTTTCTCCGTTACAGACTTTTCACAATGTTGCTTCTCAGAAGGTCGGGCTCTCAAATGTCATCGCTATCTTTATATAATATAATTCTCATGCTCGTATAGTGCTACGACAATAATATAAAAAATAAAACTTATTATGGAAATAATTATATTTCTAATGTTTTTTTTTATTTCTAGCATCATATAAATCTCTTTTATACAACAATAAAACAATAAAAAGAATGTAAATTTTTTGTCCAAATTTTACTATTTATTAAATTGAAAGATTTTCATGAAATATTTTCTGTAGCAGTCAATTTAAAAATTAAGTAGAATTATGTATACGTAATATCCACTTGAACTCTTTCTGGTTAATCCCATGACCGCGGAAGATCGTGGCTAATGAAGCAAGATGTCTCTATCGATTGCGTTTTGTAGCCTCATGTATTCATCAATAAAATGAATTTAGTATATATGTATAACATTAGTTTAGTAATTAAGTATATATGTATAACATAACGTAAAGTTACAATTCTTTCAAATAATTATCCTACCAATAACTAGCACTCCTGCCGCAGTCGAATTATGATAATTATGACAGTGTTCAGATGTCTTGATATACGTAAATATACAAATAAAAAAAGAATAATAATATATTTAAGAGCTTCAGCCTTTACAATGTTTTCGTTTAGCCAAAATGAATCAATATTTAGTTTATCATTATTATAAAAATTCATCATTTCATAAAAATCGAAGACAACAAGATAGTTTCTGCCAATTTTGTAACCTCTGAGACCTTTTATATTTATACTGTTCCTTACTGTTTATAAATACGTATTATAAAATGGTACCTTCAGTTAATAGTATCAGTATTTTATAAAAAAATATTAAATTTAAAAATTAAAAAAAAAGACATTTTTTGCATAAACAAGTCAAACCTACATAATTAATTGCAAACAATTATAAAGGTGAATTAATGACAGTTGTACTTAAATTTTTAAATTAAAAACAATGTGTATCCATTACGAAAAAAAATATTTTACATTTTTGCAACGCATTCGTAACAACGTATATAGGTCGTTTTTAATATACTGCTAGTACTAGTAACAGCTAAAAACTTAATTAAAGTTGGAGTGTGGTTAGTTCCCGGAAGATTTAAATTAATCTGCGGTGCATTTTCTTTTCGCACCAATATCACCGGGTATATTAAATTTTCTAGTACTTTGCATAAGTAACTATCTTCAATATTACATTGAAAAATGAAATATCGAGGATTAGCTTAATTATTCGTCAAACGCGTGGAAAAAGATTTCCTGTGTTATACTTTTAATTCACAGGTTTAAAAATTAAAAATTGGAAACAAATGTCTTGCAATTATAAATAGTTATATATATGCAAAATGAGCTAAAAAAACTTGTATCTAGATACTTTTTAAAAACATTATTTTTATTATTATACGATGATGGATTTTTGATGTTTCTATAATGTTATGCCTTACAAAGGATGCGATTTAGTTGTCATCATGGCTTACGCTATTTAAATCATGTTTGCGTAGAATAAACATTTACCAGCGACTGTTTTCTTTATCACTCGCTGTATAAAAGTTTAAATAAATATTTGCTTAAAGTCTCTTTTCTTCATGGTGCGAAATATTGCTATTAATAATTAAAATATTATCATTATTCTGCAAAACGACATCATTTATTTATAAAAAAAATTACATTGAAGACAACTCTAATGAAATTTTTCTTAATGTTAAGTTTCCATTCATACTACTGTGATCAAAAAGTAAGGTGAAATAGTTATTTAAAACTCGCCGCCATTAGAAAAGCAGGTATTTTTTCCACCAAGCGCCTGTTTGTCAAAAGTTAGAATATCATTTAGCTCAGCCCAAACCATTTTTCAGAATATTTTGTATCTCAAACGCATCTAGTCGATTGGTGCCAAAATCGTAAATTTTTTTTATTAGCTAAAAATAAATTATTTCGCGGTACGAAGGTCAAACGTTTTCAAAATAATGTGTACCTATCGGAATGTGGTTATAAATTTAAATGATTACGGTGAGTCTATTGTTGAGGATTGGGCTGTGTCTCTACCACTGGCTCTTGAAATGGATGCTTTGGACTATAGTCATAACAATACGGTAATAAGCAGAAATATATAAAGAAAATTCTGTATAGTTTAGGATCAACGTTACATCATCGTCAGCGGTGCATCGAAAAGGAGGATTCCGCATAAATAAAATTCTTTATTTACATCGGTTTAAATACGGGCGTAGCTCGAAAGAATATACACACTTCTACTTTAGACTTCGTGTTGTTATTACCTCCGAGACCTACCGGCCCTAGGAAGAATCACACAACAGTATAGTTAAATAATTTTTTTATATTTTATTTAAAGAAAAGGTAAAGAAAACATTACTTGCAAGCAAAAAAAATCTAATATGTTTTATTCCGTTTGAGTATGTTTGGCGATATTAATTTCCACTATGATTTTGGTTTGGTTCACGGATAACGACATTGACAATTTTTAATAATTGTAACACACACACCGTATGTAACGAAACTTACCACATCAATTCACAAACATCTAAAGAAACGCTCGGTTTATTTGTTACTCTGTAATCAGAGACGCTGCAAATAAATGGCGGTAGTTAGTCGAGCACCGCTGAGGGCAGTTTCTAAGATTTATGTGTCGGGAAGCAAAATTCGCGCGCGGCGAACACCGTTGGCCGTAAGTGCTGTATCCTTTACAACTTTAGGTCACTACAACTTATCCACTACAAATCTTCAAAATTAATATTTGGGTTAAATTATACCCTATCATATCTTAAAAAATGTCACCACCATTTTAACTAGGTTAAGAATTTATGTTGTAACTGACATAATCAAAATGGTTAACCGCTAGGGTCTCAAGATTTTAGAGTGGAGACCACTGATCAAAAAGCGTAGGATAAGCTATGCACCCACAATGTGAACAGATAAACTTGTTAAGGTCGTAGAAAAACATTGAATACAGGCCGCTTTCATCCAGTATTATTGGTGATCTAGGGATACTGATATCTGTTAGTTGAAGACTTACGAATGAACTGAAAATGATGATAAAGATTTATGTCATGAACCCATGAAAAACCTACACTCAATATAATCTAAAGTTACCTGTACTTTTAAAATTCACTTTTATACTTAATATTACACTGAGATTTTATTCTCAATTTCTTTCCTACAATTAATTATTTATATAGCTATTCACATTTAATATATTTATTTTTAACTTAACCCCATAGAAATTTTAAGCTTCTCCGAAGATACTTAATATTTATTTTTAAACTTCCTGGGTGGTGATAAATCGCTTCCTTTTCCTGTTACGTTGCCTAGCACCGGCCGAAAGACGTAACTTAAAAAAGTGTTTATTATATTTGTTTTTCATTTCAATATTTTCAAACTTATTTACTTAACCGATAAATTCATAGTTTTTTAAACAATTTATTTATTTACCTTTATTATTATCCATTTTTTGTATGCCACGTGGAGAATGTTAAAAATCCCTATTTGATAGAAACTAGATTCAGATTACCGTACCCTGTAAGAGCATCCTTGAAGTTAAAGCTACGAGGGTTCCCCTGATCAGAAATGAGCCCACAAAAAGCTCAGACGGATTACTTTGTGAGTAATTTTATAACACTTACTTTTATAACAGAGCAATTGATTAATCGCTTAAAAACTACGCTACAGGAAGAGTTTTTTTAAAACTTTCTAAATTTTTATCTAATAATTTTAAAATATCTGAGAGTGTATTATAAAACTGTATAAACAGCAAAAAAAAATCCGTGAAGAATGATACAAAGGAAATTTTCACGTGTTAAAAGAACAATGACATTAAACAGTAAATTTTTAATTTAAAAATAATTGTCATGGTACGAATTTGTAACGACACATGTTTTTTTTTTTATTATTTCACATTTTACTAGCTATTTCTGTAAACTTGCAGTGTCACCAACTTACAAATCATTTTAAGTATGATTAAAGGAAAAGAAATTAAAAACAGGAAAACGATTTTTTTTTTAAAAAATCGTGTTTTATTTTACATCAAACGTTGATAATATGAAAATAGTGGATAGTATTTAAGTAAAAACCCGTGTACAACTGTTTCATTTATAGTCTAAATACAGTTTAATTAGTTTAAGTCGCAAAGAAGTATGCACCGCATTCGAAATTAACAAGATCGTTCTGTTTGAATCGTTTTTATTTTGTCTGCAACGAAATTGAATTCTGTGGCCTTCTCTATCTATGTTTCCACCACTTCATTTATTAGTTGTTTATCCGATGAATCGATTTCTTCTTCGTTTTAAGCGATGTTCTTGTTAGGTTTATCTGATTTTAAAATAAGAAGTCAATGAGAATATGATATACCTACAGCTAAAACGTAGTTAGTGATTTAAAAAAAAAACGCTTATTATGCAATGCGCTTGACATACAACTATTTGACTTCTGAAAAATGTGAAGTCACAAAATTGATAAAAACAATCTTTACACAACAGTAGCCTAATTAATACTTGTTGCTTTTAAGTGTTTATTTGTGTAAGTGTTTGTGGTAAATAAAGGAATTGCTCTTGAAGTCAAAACATTTCAAAAACAGGATTTGGATGCTGCACTCCTTATACATCAAACTCACGTCCAATACAAAAAATATGTTCTACAGATTGTAGGCAACTATGTACTACAGTTTCACTATACACTCCCATATAAATCTTTGAAGTATTGTATAACAAACCAAAAAGGTTATATATTATAATACAACATTCTATTACAACGTAAAGAATTTATCAGTGGTAATAAAATATAGAAATGAATTTCTCCAATTATATACTTATGTAACTATTATATTTAGATTATTTTAAATTTATTGCATATTATTTTTTTATTCAAAATTAACTCTGGTAGCAATCATATAAACAAAGATGTAAAGTCTTATATTATCTACTACTAAAAAGTTGCAACGCTTTTAACAATTTCGACTTATTTATTAATATTATTAATGTGAAAGGTGACATTTGACACGAAAGCAAAACATGAATTAACATAGAATTTTTTATCTCAAAAGTCTAGACAAAGTTGCTATATTATACATATGTACAATTAAGACAATTCAATTAGATACGTTAATTACTTTATGGTAAGATTATCAGTGCGCCGCAGAGATGAAAATATCGCAAAATTAAATTAGAACGTCAAATAAAGATATTACGTAAATCCTACTTTGGTCTAACAAAGTTAATACTTTGAAGCACATTCAAAGGTAACCATTGTATTAGCGGCATAAGCTAGTTAATATTTTGCTAAGAATCGTTTTATGTTTTTAATTATTTTAGAAAAGGTAGTCTGAATAAAATCAAAGAAGTATTTTTACTTCAAGAAAAAAATATAATCAAATACCTAAATACTTTTGATGAAAAAATGGGAAAACATTTAAGACAGAAAAACAAAGCGAATATCGATGATGAAAATAAATTAATATTTAAAGCCAATAATACACGGGTTATATAATAAAAAAAATAGCTTGAGAATCAGACGTAAAAAATAATGATTAAAATCTCACGAGATTGTATTATTTATAAGGAACTATTTATTTCTAAGTCTAGCAGGCGAACGTCTGTCTCAAGGGAAATTAAATTTACAAATGGAATCGAAGAACTGCTATGGTCACACTATAGTGAAGAATAATTGGGTGGACATTAAAGAAAAGAAAACTACAAATACCAGCATAGATCCTGCTTAAATCACGAGTTTAGTTTTAGATCTTAAATAATCTAATACTCGTGGCTTCTAATGCCATTCCAAACAATCTTGTCCTCTTCGCTTATTCCCATTGTTTTACTTCAAATAAAATATCTCCTTCACTCTCAACGTTACGGGATGGAGGGTGACAGATCTTGCGAGAGTTTGGAGCGCAGACGACGAGTCGCTCATCACAGCAATGAACTAAGCCGACCCCCAGAGTGTATACCCAGTCCCTTCCGCTACTTACTTAAGTTTTTTGTGTTGCAATTGAATGGCGCTCTGCATAACGCAAACCGCCGTACCCTCTTTATCCTCTATGCGGCTGCCCTTCGTGTAAATCACAAGATCGACAGCCACGGTGGCAAGTCGGACTGCTTCCTCACCTTCCTCAAGACGAATATTGCATGGTGATTTGAATTTTGCAAAACAATTTTTGGATTATTGGAAACAGGCGAATGTAAATTATAAATAAAAAATAAATTAATAAATTGTTCACTTTACGCAATGTATCACCTTGCCAGCAAACTTTTATAAGATCACAGAAAGCAAAAACGAATTGATGAAAAAAAATTCCCAAACAGTGCACAGAACTACAAAAATCATCAGTGGCACGTGCTATATTAGCGGCCAAAACATCGATGTCAATACGATCAACTTCACCATTCTGAATGGAATACCCGGCGAAACGAGAAGTCCGTTCATACTGTGGTAAATCAAGATGAAGTTGTCAACTATCCAACTGAATTCTTGAATTCGCTTGATTTGTCAGACATGCCACCGAACATTCTTAATTTGATAATTGGCGTACTCACCATTCTTCTTCGAAACATAAATCCACCACGACTTTGCAACAAAACCAGACTCCCAGTCAAGAAAATGTTGAACAATGTTTACGAAGCAACAATTTTGGATGGAACATTCTTATGTGAATACGTACTCTTTCCACGTTTCCTGATGATCCCGATAAATATGCCATTCGAATTCAAACGTTTGCAGTTTCCGGTGCCACTCGCTTTCACAATTACTATCAACAAAACAAAAGAACAATCGTTGCAAATGAAAAATCCATACTTCTCACATGGGTAGCTTTATGAGGCCTGCTTAGTTGACCTTCTGATTTATTTGTTTACGCATCAAATGGCAAAACAAAAATATTGTGTATCACACAGCAGTTCAATAAATATCAAATTGAAACGAAACGCTGAAAAGTCGCATTTTTTTGGTAAATTAACAATAAATATATAATTAAATTTATTTCATTTGGTGGCGTGGCAACGCGCGCAAGATACTGCTAGTAGATTATACATATATATTACTGATTTTTATTATTATTTTAAATTATTTTTCCGGGAATAATAAATAAATGTAGATATTATATTTTCACACTGAATCACATTTTGTATTAATACTCTATGTATCCGAAGATTGTGATTTAAAATTTTGGTTTTTAGTTAGATTTTATAAAATATAAACGGTCGTCTAACGACGGAACGCTTTCCGCTTCAGACCGTTACTATTGGAAATCTATCGGGAAGACCTATTTCTAGCACTGGACATTGTACGGCTGAAAGGTAATGATGAAACGGCACTTTATAGTTTTTATGCATTTACTTACACTAGTTCAATATGTACTGAAAAGTTATACATTTTACAACTTAAAAATGGCACCCTCTTAACAATTTATTAGTGTTTTCTTTTTAATAAAACATTATAAAAGGGACAGGCCTCAATACCACTTTTAACAACAATCGTAAGAGTTTAAATTATTTCACAGTAATGATACTGTTAACTAATGAACAAATTATTCATAGGTTTTCTCTGAGTGTAGCAATATTTTCATTAAAAATACAATGAAAACACCTGAAAACCTATGTTCGTTCGTACCTATCTATGTTCGATTGATGAAACCGTTCCGTATTGGATGATTTTATCCCTTGGACTTATAAACTCAGCATCGTACTCAATCTAAAGTGTAAACCACTACATATTATATGTACTATATACATCTATAAATTAAAAGTCGTGCTATTTATACCACTTACAAGTCAAGAACAGCTCGACCAATTTCAATCGTTTTTTTTTTTGTTTCTCTCCGGTCAAAATAGGATATTGATTATAAAAATATGATATAATATAGCGCTGGAGGGTCTTCATCAGAATCCATGTCATGGTAGGTTATGAAAATTTTAAAATCAAAGTGACCTTTCGTATGATTCAAAACTATTGCTGTATTTTCTTTATAATCACTTTATTTACACAATCAGATAATAATAAAGTAGGAAATCAGAATGATTGATACAATATTGAGCGATTTGTCGCCGTCGAGGTGCACTGGCGACCCTTCGTTCAAAAACTATCTCGATCAAAGATGGCCGCCCCGCTACCATAGGCACGCCGCTCCGCTAGTGACTGACAAGTTACTCTTGACGTTGACGTTGACAGCACGACCTAAAAAATTACAATAAAAAAGAGCAATGAAAACATGTCTTTTATTTAATGTTTTATAAATAATATAACAGAACTTAACTGAGAGCTTACTTAATGTTTACAGCTTTTTCGAATATTAAAATAGATTTCATAGTAAATAAGTATAACTAAATATTAAGTTCATCAGTTTTACAATAAAATACTAATAAATTTAACTTATTAATTTTTTGTTGATTATAAAATTCGAAATCTGCTGATCCATTGACTGTTAGGCGGAACGAATTCCGCCGAGTAAGGTAGTTGTTTACAATATTTTTCTGAACAGATAGGTAAGCCAATTGAAATTTATAGTGGACAGGGAACACATCATGCAACAAAACAGAATCAGATCAGTTATACAACCAATGTTTTATTTTGACCGCTTGAAATTGAGTTTTGCGGTTCGGATGTGTATCTCAAAATCTTTTTGTCCCGGAATATTTATTCTACTGGGATTTTTACAGAATGACTTTTTTCAAATGTGTTCAAATGTAATTTAAAATATGTAAAGGCTCAGATAATGTAAAATTAATTATTTCAGGATTGAATTGTAAGAATATTATGAAAATTATCACTATTCTATCAGTAATCATCCTCAATTACGTAACAAAGTAAAATTATTAACTTTTATTTTCTAAGGAAGTTAGAACTATAATGAAATTATGCCCAAAAAGGTAAATCGACGCGTGCGTTTTAACAAGATTGAGATAAGAATAATGTTAAAAGATATATATTTTTATAATACGATACAACCTGTCGTAAATAAGAAAAGGCCTTTGATGGAATAATATTATGTTCCAAACAATATTGATTCTACAATGTCGGCGGATGCTTCCGCTTGATGCATTTTTGATGTTTTTCTGATATGGGTCTATCGAACCAATCTATCTAAATGTGTCAAATATACAAGACGTTGGAATAATGGAGACATATTCTAAACTTGCAAATTATAATTAAAAAATATCTGTTTTGTTTTATTCGGTCAATAACGGATGTTGTGTAAGTAGGTACAATAGCACGTATTCTTTTTGTTGGGAGTGTACAGAAAAAATTTTAAGGTTCCATAACGAACTTAATCATTAAATTAAATTTGTCCAGTTTATTATGCCTCCGTGTGCAGTTATAATGATTCAAGAGCCCTTTATTCTATAGGCTTTATATAAAAATACTGGTAAAATTAGGATAAAAGATTTCAGGTCAGGTCAGGACATATAGATATGCCATACCTCATTATAAAAAAAGTTAATAAAAAAATTATTAAATTATCACGTTCTTTAAAAAAATTAGCAAAGGGTATGGCCATATTAAACATAACAATTCCTACATTTCAAGAGGACGACGTCTGCAAGAGTCTATCAAATAAAAAGCTTCTGTGCATAGATAAAAGGCATTAGACCTGTCGTCTACGAAATTGGATTTTGTTCAGATAAATTTCAATAACAACGTTTAACCTTCAATATAATAATGTCTTAGATTTATTTTTTATAATTAAACGATGAATATATAATAAATAGTTTTCAGTATTGTTCTTGAACGATAAACAATAAAATTAACAGCATGTAATATTCTATGAACATATTTATGTGTTTATTTATGTATATCTCAATACATGTAGAATAAAAAAAGACTTAATATGACTAATTGACATTTAGCCAAATTGAAATTTCCCGTAAAGTTAATGCGTAACTTTATTTATAACTGGTCTTCACTTTTAAAAGACTATGTAAAACCCAGTGAAAATTATTTTACCTTACCTTAATATATATTTTAAGTTTTATAATATGTTATAGAAAAAATATTTTCCCTTATGCAACTAGGCTAAGTACGTAATATATATGTAAAATTTTATTACAAGTGATTATTACAATACAGAAATATTGTAATTATCTAAGGTTGCTTCTACAACACCTGTTCGTACAGAAAAGAGGGAGCTTTATTCACGTGCTAGGCTAAGGCAACAAACAGGGGCAACAAGCAGTGCATTGAAAACATGGCGAATCAAGAGCAGAGTCAACTAACC
Organism: Battus philenor; assembly: GCF_028537555.1. Lineage (NCBI taxonomy): Eukaryota > Metazoa > Arthropoda > Insecta > Lepidoptera > Papilionidae > Battus > Battus philenor. The sequence continues at coordinate 7,476,584 of NW_027181704.1, forward strand.
ATTACTCCCTATTTGCACGCCATGCGTACGAGGTCATTTTGCTACCGTATTTGCTATCAAGTACATTTATTCAATATCATTAGTCTTCCAATTCAATCAAATTGTATTATTGCATAAGATTAAATATAATCGAAAATAAAATTGAACAGGTACAAAAGTTTTAAATGCGTGAATGTATATGTCACTGGGCAACAAAAAGTTTTAAAGCTTTTATCCTTATTTTCAATCACCGTATATAAAGTGATCACTTTGAAATACTTGTATGTTATATTAATTTATTTTTTTCTATTGGCTTGCTACAAGCTAACAACAAAATTAGCAGGTAGTAAACAATAGTAAATTTGATTATGTGATAATTAGAATATTGAGAAAGCTTTTTCTTACTAAATTATCGTAATCTAATAAAAAATTACATTATTTTTTGGGGTAATTGAGCTGTATTTTCATCTATTTAAAGCTTTTACACCTATTATCAATCACTTGTATATTCAAAATATAAACGTACAAATCAAGTTTGCGATGTAGTTATATTTTCAAAATGACTTTTTTCATATCACACAAAAAAATGTCAATCTGCGCGTAAGATCGATCGAAAAAATAACTTTGTTAATATTTTTTTTTATTTAATTTGATAAGTTTTTTCAAAGCTTCCTCCTTGTTTATTCTCTTTCACAATTTCTTTTTAACCTGTCATTGGAACAGGAGAGTATAAAAATGACGCGTCGAAATAAAAATGTCTGTAATAAATAAGACACGTTGTCTGCGACTGTGGACGACCTGCATACGTCAACTTGACAGTGAAACTATTTTATAACATTGTAAGCAAAATTATTTTATTTGCTGAGATACAATTCTTAGGAGAATAAGGGCAAGGAGTGATAGATTTATACAAATTACCGTCTACACAACGTTATATTATATTTTATTTATATCACATGCAACGAAATATACGATATTGTAGGACTTTTTTAAATTAATCACTTGTTATTATAACGATAGCAACACTGGTATATATTTATTGCGTCATTCCGTAAAACTTTTTTCTGTAATATTATTGAATAAAAAATGACAAAATAAAACATAATTCTTATATACTCTAATGATTATCAAATAACCATATTTATTATCAAGTTGAAATTGGATATTTTATCTAATAAAATGACTGCTTGCAAAGGAGACCAATCTTCCGCAAGAAGCCCTCGAGGCGGTGATCAACGCGGCATTTATCTTTGCTTGCTGCAATAGTGTGCAAGTTTAAAACAAATAATTAATAAAATAAAAATAATAGACCGTATGTATTTTTTGTGTACATAGGCCTTCTCCATAAATTTCCAAATAGACCGGCTGGAAGCGGCTTGAATCCAACAGACTCTTAGCATCCCCTGCTACGTTACCATCGCTGCTACCTTGGCCAGGAATAGCAGGGTTGCTGGCAACTGAGTGACTAGTTTTTTTTTTCATCAAGGACTATGTGCCAATTCTCGCTAAGTTTGGCACGCGGGTTGGCGTATACAGTATTTTTGTTTTAAAACTGTTTGGAGGATGACGCTGCCTATTTTTCGCGAATATTATTCCTTTAGCTGACTTTTATGGTAACTACCAGAGATGAGGAAGCTATATATAATATGCACGTCTTATTACTACTAAAAATAACTATTTTTAACTAGAAACCAAAACATTAAATAACCTATATGCGTCTTTTGAACTTTTGTATAATAAGAAAAGTTTTTTAAAAATATGCATTGATAGTCAGTGTTGGAAAATTTATTTAACTAACATTGAAGTATATTATTCAAAATAATAGCTTCGGAACGCAACACCGTAATGAATATTTTGAATAATACGGTGGCGTACAATACTGCGAGATTGTATTGTGTCCTCCATAAAACAATATCGAATGCAGCTATGGCAAATATTTATGCAAACAAGAAAGTAAGTCCCGTGGCATACTGTGAATGTTACAGACTAAAAAAATATATATTTTTAGACTGTAACATTTGTCATAGCTATTAAGTTAGATTTATTTTTAGTTACAGTTATGTAATAACAAATTAATGGACTATAACCGATCTTATAAGATCTTTGTTAATGAATTATTTTGATGACGATATTAATATTAAAAAGGACTTATTAATGAAGTTAATAATATTGCAAGAAGTAATGACACCACTACTGACTTTAAAAAATTGCAAACGAATATTAAACTAAATTTTGTTTTAGTGTAATGTATGAAAAATGTGCCAATGATAACAAAGTTTCAATGTTTACTTTTTTCTTCCAGTAAAATCAACTTGGTTTTACTGTTCAATTCCGTGTGGATAAACAACCTATTAAAATTATTGAGAGCGTTTTTTTTTATTAATTTTAAAATTAACCTTGGAGACGGGTTTATTATCGAGGCATTGACATACTCATCCACCGTAAAGAGAAAAACTTTTGCGATTTAATCACAACGTGGAGCTGAATCAAAGCGGTCACTGCATAGTATAAGAAGTATTAGAGAGGAGACTGGTAGGTGAAGGATAGCGCCAATGCAATGCATGGAAGCCTCTTTTAACCACTGCATACACTAGTCGATAGCTCAGAGCAACGCACCCGCCCCCTCACCACCAACCGTACCGGCACGATATGAACGTACTATCACCAATCCAGAAAGTTACTTATCTTAGTTATCTTCATTTCAACAAGACTCCGAGGGATTTTGGAGTCCGCGCGGAGAGTGGACGCCATGTACATTTCTAAACTTCGATACTTGCCTGTATGAGTGTTCTCGTAGCCGCGTGAATAGCCTTAGTAATTAAAGTAACACGCGAGCTACAATACACCGAGAAGAGAGAGTGCACCTACCTAATAATACATAACCCTTAAATTTCTGTTCCTAAAAATAAAGTACTTTAAATATTTCATCATGAAACGGTAATTTAATAACTGGAGTAATCTTTCAATAAAACAAAACAACATTTATTACCTGTACTTACCTGTATACAATAAGTGAAACTATTTATTAAAAAAAAAACTTATTGAGATTTTGTATCCCTTCGCTTTTGTAAAAAACGGAAATCCCACCACCCAAAATCTTTTTTTTATTAATTCTTTTACTATTACTAAACTTTTTTATTTCGAAATATCAAATATATATCTTTTAATTTATACCTGTACTCATGTAAACGAATGAAAGAAAGGCACAAATCAGAATAAAATAAAAAAGAACAATTTGTATCTGTACGTCATACAGATTGTTTTCAATCGTATTCTAACCAGAACATAGTGGAGCCGCTTGTGTGTGTTTACAGCTCGTGAGATTAAAAGTCTGGGAGATACAGCTGTTTGCGGTGGTGAGTTAACTTTACTGCAACGTGCACAAGCTTGCTACAATAACGCTACATTGCACCTTTTTATTACTACGAGATGTTTGAGAACTTGGTATTTAATATTTAATATCATGCTGAATTTAATTTCTTCAAACATATCATCAAATACTATAGTAGAAAAAATCATTTTTTTGTCATAACCATTTTTTAACTTTCTCTTGCAGTAACTAATGTATTCATGAAGAAACATGTATCAGAGGAGCAAGCAAGCCACTTTGGCTACACAGTTTTCGTTATTAACGGGCATAAGTTTACAATGAACTACTGGGAATGTTTGTCAGACTGCGATAACGCTACAGACAGCTTATTGTACCCATGTTTATTGTCACTTCCCTCTAACTTGAATTTAGTTTATTTGAAGTGTTGATCTCTTTTGGTTAAAAGATTTATGGTTTAACTACTGGCAAAGAAAAAGTTTTAACCACGTATACTAGTATCTGCAGACTTGTATTGAAAAAAAATTCGTTTATGTGTTACGATATCGATGTTATATAAATTCACACAGAATTGGTAAAATTTTAGAATTATACATACAAGATATGAATAATTTATGTATACATGTTATAGATTTATCATAATATATAATAAAATAATTGATCTTACGTGTTGTTATTTCTTGTCAAAAGACCATTGCAATGTAACTTTATAAAATAAAAGTGTTTGTAATTATTTTATTTTAAACAGTTTATTTCAATGGGAACTAATTAATGTTTATTATTAAGAAATATCTGGCGCCATCTACCGCGTCGACAAGAAGGTTATTCTTTTGTTATTTCTAATGTCAGATTATGGCAGCACCCTCTAGCGGAAGTAAATAATATTGTAATTTTAGTAAATTTTTTCGTATTAATTTCGTAATATTAAAGAGGTGTTTATAATTGTCATTGATGAATTATTATGAAATTTAAAACTTTCACATCAAATCAAATTTTTGGCAAACTTAACAAAGTATACAACTCAAAAAGTTAAAAGCAATAAACATCAATACTGAATAATTCATCCAGAAGAATATCATTGAATGGAAGTGCTTTTGACATCAGTTATTCTTTACCGCACACTTCTGAGTGATGAGTTTCTTTTGTGTGCACAGCTTTAGATATTCTTTGTAAATGAAGTGAATGATTTTTCAAATTCCACCACACCTATCTTATCATAACTGAATGCTATTATGTGGCGGTTGTGAAATATGAAATAATCTTAAATACTTATTTTTAGATTTACATAGCTGATAATAGTATCAAATTTACGTTGTATAATAAAATTTATCACTGCAACCGTGTAATATGTCTGTATTACTATGTAATAAGAAAATTATTGAACAAAAACCAGTAAACAAAATATTCGATAGTGTTAAGGATTTTTTAAGTGATATATGTAATAAGCTTAGGAATGAATTGCTCTACCACTGTATTAAGCATATTGTAACAGTGACCACAAAAATCTCGTCCGAGCTTGTGAACTCTTCTCAGATTAGGGCACATTTATAACCATCGTAGTTTTAGTCAATAACTAAATATCTAGTAATTACACTAAAGTGAAAGTGGCCGTCGCCATAGTCTACAAAGCCTTCTCGTAATTCTATTCTCTAAAAGTAGCTCTGTGTAGCTCGCATCGCACTGTATAACGTTTTAATAATCTAGCAGGACAATAATAAAAAAATTCAATTTGAAAGTAATACATAATGATTAAAAATATGTTTTATCTATCGTTTACAATCTAATTCACAACAATCAGGTAGGAATTTGCATTGATCGGTACCCTGTAAGCAGTCGTCGGGAAAGCGAATAGTAATGATAATTTGAAAAATAATGTGTCAGAAAGCGTATGTTACGGATAAGTTACTCACCGTCTTCCCAGTGACCTACTTTTATAATTTGTTGTTTAGTGATTTATATACTCAAGAACGTTTTACAGGTAAGTTAAATGTATTTGTAACATAATAATATGCCCATCTTTTGCGACACGAAAATGAAAAAAAAAGTAAACATTTTTTTTTAAATAAGCTAGAAATTTTAGTGAAGATTTCAATCGAGTTCAACTATTAAACCTTGCAGGAATCAAACTTTAAAGAGTTGGTGTGTAGAAAATCTGAGAACTTTTTGTGCGTTTTTGCTTCAATTTTTTTTAGAATTAGCTTTTATATGAACTATCGGTTCAACAGGGCATAGCGTAAGCCAGAACTCGCGCAAAATATTATTACACGATTTTTTTGTTAAGTGCTTTCACCATAATTTATTTTTAAGGATCTTTTCTTAATGCATTAAGCTCGTAATGAGCCGCTCATGCACAGGATATGGGTATGCAAGAGATAGTTTTAACATAACTTTTCCTACTAAGTCTACATGCTTAACATGAGTTTAATGTGTTAAAGCATGCTAAGTGATTTATAAAGAAAATATAAAAGGAAAAAGCCGCTACATCTTTCTTAAAACGTTACTTGTTTACATATAGTATACATTTTACCATAACATACCGTAAAAATTAAGTCGATAATTATTTAAAATGAAACAGGACCACCAATTCCTTTTGGTCGGTTTGAAAAACTAATTTTTGGCTGCAAAGCCTATAAGAAAATCAATTCTTTATATTCAAACAATATTTACGTAAAGCTAATAAAAACAACTAAAAATGTTACTTAAAAAGCAATTTCTAGCTATTTAATGTTTTTAATGGAAGCACAAAGTAATTTCGTAAATTATATTAAAATTGGTTCTTTCTAATTTTAATTAAATGTCAAAGATACTCTCCGAAATAACACCGATTTCAGCTGTTACAATTTAAGCCACAGTAGAATGTAACAGGTGAATTTTATTAAAAAATTTAAAACACACTCTATAAGAATTCTCGTTCAGTTAAAATGTTGCTTTTGTGTTCTGCTATTGTGAAATGCGTCAAGAAAATAATGGCGTACAACTTTTGTAAAAGCGGCAAACGTTTGGTGAGATAATGTCGGGAAATGCTGAAATTGTTAGATATATTACATAAGATATTTTTAATGTTGTTTATGTTAAAACTATACAAAAATGTGCACCGTATGTTATCAAAGCCAGTTTTATTATCATTATTAATTTTGTCGTAGGTCATCCACAGCTGAACATAGGTGTGTCCAGATAGCGTTTCCACTATTATTGAAAAGGACCGATTGGAAGCGGCTTGCATCAAGCATCTTAAGATGACCTTATTAATGTCGTCTGTGCACCGTGTGAACGTTCTGCGCTGCATTAGTTGGTTGATGATCTCCACTACCACTTAACCTTGCCAATCCGCGGGGCTATATCGGTTACTTTCATTTGTCTATTCTGATCATCGATATAAATCTACAATGTTTTTACACGGTTTTGTAATTTTAATAAAATGGACAAATTAGGTGAATGGGAACGTAAGACAATATGTAAATAGGTGAAGTGGAACCTTGAATGGTTTATTGCTTTTATTATTCAGAGATAACGGTGAGAGTAATTCGTCTTCATATATTTTATGTGCCTTACCGATATTCTTTTAACAGTTAATATTTAATGATGTAATGTTTATTCCCTTTCCCTTCCCAACTGGTAACTATTAACTACCTATAATTCAGCTAAATAAATACTTAATGTAAAAGGTTCTGTCGATGACATTATTAGTTTACAACGAACTACTTATTCGCATCAAAGATTTAATTTAAATGATCACTACTTTCGCCTTATCAATTAATAGATGTTAAAAACATAAATAGTACACAATGATGCTCTTAAATCAGATAGTCTTAGCTGTACGACAATGTTCTAACTAGTGATGAATTAATTTAATTTTACACAAGAGTGCACTATAATAAATTCTCTTTGTTACATTGGAAGAAATTCTCCGTGAAATTAACTTCAGGATTCAGTTCACACTGGACACCTTTCAGGTAGAAAAGACAAACGGCCACAAAGGCAATAACTTTAGACAGAAACTAGTTACATGAATGGAAAGTATTGGATTCACAAAAAAGAATCTTTTTTTTATTTTATTTAATTTTACCTATAATACAAACAGTTTTACAGGTAAAATTGTAAAACATTTTTATTACACTATAACGATGCAAATAAGTTATTCACCTGATTAGAAATAATAAGCTGTTCGTAACAATTGAGTGTTATTCAAGTTAAAAAAAAATCACAATATCGTGTACAGATTAGACTCACATGGTGCTTGACGTACACCTTCTTTACTTTTTAAGTAATATTACTTTTCAAGAGTAGGGCACAAACATTAAGATGAGACGTCCCTTTTGCGGCCAAAATACACGACGAGGTACTGTACCCGTCTAGCAATTTCATTTTAGATAAAATATAAAAACGAGCTTTTAGCAACAGTACTTCTAGTGTCTTCTATAGTGTTCAAATATCTTTAAAGGTACGAAAACCAAGAAAGAAATGTTGTTTTAATGATACGTTTTTCGTTTAGTTATAAAATGATTACATGAATAAATCGTTTGTTCTGTTGGTTTCGTTATGGCGTATGCGTCTACCGCAGGACATAGGCCTCCTCCATAGATTTTCAATAGTACCGGTTGGAAGCAGCTGGCATCCAACTTCTACTTCCAACCCATTAACGATCTTAATGCATCTGACTTTATACTCAACAAGCTATGCATTTACAAAAGGCTTGAGAAAAATTAACTTGGCCGTCCCAAGACATCCAAGGGGAAATTCAATATAGAAGACGCGGAGCAGTAAGGAGGTAAATTGCATCAGTTAGTAAATAATATTGTAGTTTTCCATTTTGATGACAGTATATTAATGTTCCGAGTAAGCTTTAGTATATTTAAAAGTATTATAATGATAAGGAACTTATAAGGCGTGTTAAAAAAAAATTTACTATGCAAAATTCATCAATGTCTATAATACTCGTATTTATTGAAACCAATTTTAAAGCTTATCACTTGGGAATTTTCGTAACTTTTACTGACTGAATTTCTAAACTAAAAATAAATAGTTTATTCGAGTTCAATTTTGATTATCAAGTTTAATTTTGATGTCAATGGTTTATATTTATGTAATTTTCACTGCTTTATATAATTTTTTTTTGTTGTTTTACGTATGACTTTAAATTAAGTTAAAAACTCAAGCCCTATAACAAGCATCATACAAGTATTTTAATGACAAAACTGAGTTAAAACATTATCAGTAGTAAAATCATACAATTTTTAATCCATTACCATAGTATGGTATTCTTGTAGTATCAATTTTCTTTCCATTTTAAGAAAATGACTGTGTGACTTAAGTGGCAGCACCTTGTTCCTCCACTGGATACTTTAGGTTATCGGCAAGCGTCCATAAAAAAGACAATTTCCCTTATTGCCGCAATCTGTTACACATGTTCCGCACAGGGTTATGTCTACAGCAGCCCTCATAAACGACAAAGTAAACCATAATTTATTGCTCAAATTTAGGGACAAGCAGTAGAGTCATAAATTGTTTTACTATATTATTTCCGACCACATTAAAAGCAACTAAGGAGAAAAGTGTTATTGGAGTTGACCTTATCAATTACGCTTAGACCGTTCTTGTAATACACTTTTCTCATTTTGTTACATTACAAGTTTATTTTTTCGTTTCACAATTTTAGTAAATATTGGCGATATTTTAAGGCATATCCTATAAAATATTTTTGTATTCACTATTAACTCGATTAAAAAGCGTAAAAGTAATTATTTTCAAATTTTAATTAAAAATTTAACTTAGTTAAAAAAATAAAGTATCCTGCATTCGAATGTAACATGTTTCATAATTTTCCAAATTAATATTGGCTACATTAATATTTTCAAAATATCAAAATAATAGGTGTCGTGGGTAAATCCCCCTAGGTTATATCTAGATTGACTGACAACAAAGTTATGGTCGCAGGGCGGCAGGTCATAGTAGCGATCATTGGGGAGGCCTACGTCGTCTATAGGGCGTCTATCGTCTATCGTCTATCGTCTATAGGAGTATGGTAACAGAATTGACCATTTCGTAACTCATAAATGATGACATGTTCTTCATAAAACATTGCTTGTTCTTTCTAAAAATTGGTACCAAATAACTTACAGTTCTTAGAAAAGTTTTCTTGAATTAATAAACATATCTTTATTGCAAACATTAGCATGTATAGACATGTCTTAAAACATAGAGTCATAAAACATGCCACACTCTGGAGTCTATTTCGTTTTAAGTTACTTAATTCTTCGCGAAACAACTTGTCAATAATTTCAGTGCATTAAAACCAAAAATGATATTTTCTATTACTTTATTTTATTGTACAGTTTGCTGAAGAAAAAAATACATACAATAATTATAATGATGATAAACCGGTTTTAATTCAGTCACAAAGTATTTTGAAGTTGACGGTTTTTATAATTTTAAAAATACTTGTGACGGAACAGTATGCAGGTCACTTCCGACGGACCTATTGGAAATGTATGGGAGAGGCTCTTGTTGAACAGTGTGCGTTCTACAGCTGAAATTATGATAATAAAAATTTTTTTATTGTATTAGCTAATTTAGATTTAGATGCATGCACCACAACCAAGTCATTTCAGTTTTTATTTTCTTTATATGGATTATAAAAAATAAACATTGATAAATAGAATAAGAATTGGGTAACGTAAATACATGGATATGTTTGGAATAAACTGTGTAGCCGTTTTACATTGAAAAATATTGGCGAAACTTTTAAAAGTCTGAAACATAGCTCTTCTTTTATTCATGGTCTGACATGTGGCGTTTTCTTCGTTGTATACAAGCTTTCTTCCTTAACAAAATAAACTACATTTTGCTTTGAGTTAGGTCCTTTGAGAGACTGCACCGCATGTTTTATGAATGAGTTCTCATGCAGTTACAGTACGGCTGGTAATAAGTGTTTTATTTTTTCCGATTTATTATTTAATATCTGTTAAAAATTGACATTGGAACATTCGAAGAATAAAGAAATTATTTACCGATTTTAACAATTATATTTTCATATCAACACAAACTTATTCTTAAAACGAACTTAAGATCATCCCCACTATAATGTAATAGTGTAGGCCGTACCTTCAGCTATTTAAACCTATATTTATCTCCTTCTAACACATAAAAACTCCAACCTTTCTCCGAATTTCAGAATACAATCGTATTAGTCTGAAATGGTTTATTTTTAACGCTTGTACTTTCGCAAAAGGTTCATATTAGAATGACTAACGACGGCGCTACGACCGTTTCATCTTTGGGTCCAAATACCTTTAGTTACTTGACATTTTATAAAGAACTATAACCAAATTTTCGTTAAAGAGAATTGAACTCTCTGTTAAATGTAAATAAAGCAGTTTTTAGAATATCAAAAGTCGTCACTTACGTATTTCAAAGCATAAATCTGAACGGAAAACTTGAAAGGTAGGCTGGTGGAAATGCGTTGAATACGAGTTCTAGTACAACATGCCTTCAGTCGCTTTGCGCATTTGGTTGCGTGAAGACAGATCGTCGAAATAGATCGTGCGCTACACGGCGGGAACTTTTCGCACTCACGTAATTTAATACGGTCTCTAAAGATGTATGAGTAGCCTTTTTTAATAAAACTTAGTTTGTCACAAATATATAATAACTTGTTTTAAAAAGTGTTGACTGTTTAAAAGAATTTTGGTTTCTTCAAGTCCAGCAATTGACACTGGTAGGTTTTATTTAATTTTTTCTTTATTATTATATTTTATTAGTACCTGTATTTAAATTTAAGGTTTTTGTAATTAACATGAGTTTACAAAATTACTGATATTTTAATTAAAAATATAATACTTAACCCGGTATTACAATTTTTTTGTGAACGCAAATATATATATTTTTTTTTATTAGAGACACATGAAATCATTTTATTTCCATATTTGGTGGTAAAAGTAGAGCAGTAGATAATTAATGGATTAGATTTATTAAAAGTCAAAACGAAAGCAATGAAAGTAGAAAAAAATAACATCATACAAAGATTTTTTAAGTATATGTAAATGTCAAATCGATAACTAAATTATGTACATTCATAAATTAGTGAAGCATGCATACTGAGCATTGAATTAAAAAAAAATTAAAAGTACGTCACTTTATAGTAATAATGTTAGCTTTTGTTATTAATAATGATTTTTACATATTTTGCTTACATTAAAATATATCTGGTTTCGATGTGCCTTAGGGTAAAGACCTTCTCCAACCAGCTACCTCCATTACCGGTCAGCTGCTACCTTGAGCTACACGGGACCTAACGTCATTCCTAAATCATCCTCTCATCTTTCGAATCTTCCACCCCAACTTTCCGGGGCACTCCAGAGACAGGAAACCTGGCTCCATTTTTTAATTTTTTAATATTTCATTTTATCATGCCACATTTTACCATTTAAATTAAAAATAAATGAACAGGGAAATAAAAGTACATATTTTTCAATTTTTAAAAAAATAAAATTTAAATTGTGTAAAAGGTGAACAATGACGACTTAGCTGTTTCCAGTAATATTTACATAAATAAATCAAACTAAGATTTGAAAAAAAAAGAAGATAATGTGTAATGATGATTTAATATCATTGAAACTCGCTAATTAATGTTAAAAACTAGTGACTATCCTATCACTCTGCATGATGAATATCTTAAAATGTAAGAAATAAGATTCATACTTATTATTCACAATAACTTACTAGTCACCCAGCTGTAACGCATAAGCCGCTGCCTTTAAGTTTCGGTGAACAAAGTTCGTTTCCCGGCGGCAATAGCAGTTTATTTGTCATTCAAAATATTATTTGTAAAAAAATAATTTTTTACAGTGTTATGTACGTATATCTAAGTGGTATAAAGAAAAACCATAACTTAAATCACAATATTCTTTAATTATTATAATAAAATGAAAATTCATGCTATAAAAGCAGAAACTTGCGCTAAAAAACACTCTTGAAAATTTGAGAAAGAATAAGTTCCGAAATTTAGATAAACTATAGTTTTCCAATAGGACCGCTTCCAACCGATCCAGCAGAGTGCTTCCTATGGCTGAAATGATGATAATGATGTTAAAAACTAAAAAAAACGTATTAGTTGGTTTAAAAGGTTTCGTGTTTAATTACCATAGATAACAATTAAGACAAATAACATAAGAGATAAAATTTTGAACTTCATTCTAAATGTCTAAATTTTTTTATGCAGTAAATCTACACATCATCAAAATCTAGTCCTTGGAACTAAAAAGATATGAATTTTAAATAATACTAAAAATCCGGAAACTTGCCTAAAATATATTAATTAGTGTCATTTCCATAAATCAAGATATAATGAAAATGATATGTAATGTAATTGAAAATGTAAATTTAAAGAGATAAGTGCCACGAAATATTCAATGAAAACAATAATCGGACAAAATGAAAATTCCGACCGATGCATTTGGAATCGCGAGCGCCGGGTGGAGGTTTTAATTCCCTTGACTGTTTCGAATCGGCGCATGTTTTTTCATTAAAACGCATTCAATACGACGACGACGTGGCTTTGAAAAAGCAGACCTTTTCAAAATATTTCCCTGACATGCAGCGAGCGGCTCCCGCTCCATTCATTTCTTTTTAAATAAAGCTATTGACGTGATTCATCGCTATCGAAAACGAAATATTATTATCATTTTATAATACTCAAACGAAGCTATGAGAAATAGTTAATTCGTCTTTATGCGTTCGTACATTACTAGCGACGCGGTCACAGGCAAAACCATAAGTCGACAGAACTACATGCGATGTTGGTATTGCGGAATGCCGCACTGTTTAAAATTCTCAATTATTTATTTAACATTTGGAATTTTCACTGTACAAAATGCGTTAATTTTACATTTCTACTAAGGAATTGAATTCATATATATAATATGTTTTCTTGTAATACGTGCTATATTTTATTTAACGTTTAGTTATCACTTTCTGATTAATCTAATTTATCATCATAGACATCATTTCAGCCGCAGGACGCCTACTGCTGGACATAGGCCTATAGGCTCATAGATTTTCAATAAAACCGATTGGAAGCGGCCTGCATCCAGGGTCTTCTGATGACCTTAACAAGTATGTGTACCCAGCTTATTGATGGACGTTACACCGCGCTTGCGGATCCGTAGTGTCCACTCCAGAATCTTACGGCTCCTCCGGCAATCAGTTTTTCGCCCTGCTTGGCAGGCCCACCGTCATTTCAACTTGCCAAAACATTGGGCCATTACTTTCGTTTACAAATCTATGCATATCTTTCCTGATTCGATCTCATAGAATCAGAATTATATTAAATTCTATTAGGGCTAATAAATGTCCATATTATTGGAATTTTGGTGTAAATGAAATTAATTATTAAGTAAGCTAGTATCACAGGGAACACTATTGACTTAAATTATAAGCAAAGTATTACAAAATGCCTTCCAAAATTTTTGTATGCTTCCCCGTCTAACTGATGCGTGCGATGTCTAAACGCTCACGAAAGCATTAAGATAAAAACCATAGTAACATCAGGGTAAAATTAGAAACTACGACCTAATATTAATAATAAAACATACGTAAGTATGTATAACTTTTGTATGACCATGCAAGGGTTGTCACTTTTGAGTGCGGCAACTGATGACATAAAAATGGAAAACTTTGAAGATGGCTTTTGCAAAACACAGAACCCGGTTAATAAAATTACTTTGTTGTGGCGTTTTATGTTAATCTAAAAATTTGAATATGTAGGTATTGGTTTCGTAATAAACAGCACCAATAGTAATGATAATAATCTAAACATTATTTAAGACAATGTGTTAAAATTTGCTGTATCTCGGTATCGAACTATGGCTAGGTGCGTTAATTAGAATCCTTGGTTGACGGGCAACGTTGTGCGGTTTAGTTGCGGTCACGCCGACACCCTCACCTCTCCATTATAACGCTGTAGCAGGGTTAACGACCAGTTTGCGTGTTACCGCACTACTTCACGCTTATTTATACGATGAGGCGAACAAACCTGGGACCCGACATTCAAGTGTTACAACACACGGTGCGACCTATCAAATTTCCATTATCAGCAAGTTTCTAAAGGCGAGCAAGACCCTCAGGTAACCATAACGTATAAGTTTAAGCATCGAAGCTCATGCTGATGTAAGATTTGTGGTTAATATTACAACTTAAATGCATTAAAGATATTAGAAGGGATCCTATAACAGCTGTAAATATCTATTAACTATCTCTTAAGACAAGTAATATAGCTAAATGAATCCTAAAACGAGGTTCTCAGTGGAGCCTTAAATTTCATAAATTATTTTCATTTTTTTACTATGAATTAAATTAGTTTATAATTTAGTTTTGAACTATTTTTAATCTAGTTAAGGAGTAAACACGCGGAATAAATTAAGTACTATACAGCTTTAAAACATCGAGTTAACCACACTGGGACACAAAATTTACACTATACTAGAAATTTGAGTAAAGAGTAAATACGGCGCCCTCGAGCTGGGATGCAAGCTAGGCTGAACCTCACTGCTTGGCCACTAGATGCTTTCTAGAAAAAAGGTTTCGCGATCAGAAATACTGGTTTATAATACAGTTTTACAACGGAAACTAATAATTATTTATAAAATAAACTTAAAATTAACCTTTAATAAATTTAACAACAAAAATTACTGCTTTTGTGTCAGCAAAGCGGGAAGGATGGAGTTTTCATCTTGTGGTGAACAACTCCATTAATTTTGTTTTAAACAATTTATACTGAGTAAATATTTAGCTAAATCGCTGACTGAGCCGGAACATGTAACTATAATAAAAAAGATTTAAGATTACTTTGACAATTTTATCACCTTAAACTATCAGTTTTAAACTACTGAAATGGCTATCGACTTGCGTCTTTGATCGTCCACTCTCCCCGTTCGTTAAATCAAAATTTCGAAACATTGGAACCGAAACCGCACTATCCATTCGTTTGCGGTAGCTGGTCCGTATAGGGCATCATTCTTTGAGCAGTTTCTCCATCATTTGTTAGACAGTGGACACAAATGACGCAACATTTTAGTATTTACATAGTTTTGAATTGACAAAACTAATGAATAACCTATTTCGAAACTAAATTGTGTTAGCTTTAATTCGAAATAAATTAGAATTTGGAATTCCTATACAAAATATCAGAAATTTGATTTCAAATTCGCTTGCTTGTGGAGTCAGCAATTTAATGGATAAATAATAGTGCAAAATGTGGCTTTGACTCTATACATCCTTAAGCCTTAATATTATCTTAACTAATTTCAAATTCTTAAATCAAATCGTTCGGAATGGTGTTAAGCAAAAATTAAGTATTTTTATAAGAAATAAATCTTTGTACATAAATATAATTTTTTCACGTAACAGAGAAATGAAGTATAATATTTTTCATTGATTATAATATTATGGCGATAATTTTTTGTTTTGTGTGAGCGAGAGCCACGGGGGCACCAGAACCGACTGGGGCATGACCACGACCACTCTAACATGAGTGCACGACTGAGAAGAACTTTGTGCTAAAATAATTTTCAAACTTATTCATAAATACTTCAAGGATTAAATAGTGCACTTGTGGTCACAGTTAATTATTGTGTCCTTTCTTCAATATTTTAATAGATTGCTTTATTCGTGTATAAAATTTGCACATGTTAAACCGAATTTTAAAACACGTGGCTTCTTCTTTCTTAGTTGCAATATTGCTCCTGATAAGACATTCCAACCTGTTACCAAGCCTTGGTTAGTAAGAAGACTTTGTTAGCAAGAATCTAGAATACTTGGACATTGTGTAATAACACCTGTGTAATAACACTTTTTTTTAATAAAAAAAAGTATAACTTTAATATAATTGTCAAGATAAGCATTAACATTGTTTTTAATGTTAACAACACTATTTTTCTCATATTGGACTGTATCATTGTTATAGTTTTTGAAAAAATCATTTATTTCACTTTCACATAAAATGTTTCTCTTTCCGTCTAACTTAATATTATTCCGTAATATTTTTAAAATCAGATATTTTATTAAGGCGTTCAGACAATCAGATATTTCATTGACATACTATTTGTATACACTAAGTTTGTCAAATCAAAATGTCAATCATAAAATAATAACTTCAATAAGAATATCGGTAAAAGATATAAATTACAGACGGTGACGAATTATTCCAACGAGTACTTCTAAATAATAAAAAGATATGCTACTCTAGACTTTATCGTCCCTTCTTGTTTTTTCATTTATTTTCATTCTAATATCAAATTTATCAATACTAGCTAATAATATAATAAATAATCGTGAGGGCGATACTCTACGTTGTTTTTTACGACATAGAATTACGAATGAGAAGGTCCGTAGACAAATGATAATAACACACACAGCCCAACGGATTGATAAATTGAAGTAGAGAGAACGTTGCACGCAGAACTTTTAGCCACTGAAGTCTTAAGGTACTGGAGCGGAGAC
Organism: Battus philenor; assembly: GCF_028537555.1. Classification (NCBI taxonomy): domain Eukaryota; kingdom Metazoa; phylum Arthropoda; class Insecta; order Lepidoptera; family Papilionidae; genus Battus; species Battus philenor. The sequence goes on from NW_027181704.1 coordinate 7,493,385, forward strand.
CACGGATTGGCAAGTGCAGCGTAGGATGTCCGCCTGCAACGTAAAAAGACGACTTTAAGGCCGTGAAAAAAGACGCTGGATGGGTGCCGGTTCTTATCGTTCATATAGGCAATCTATGGAGGAGGCCTATGTCCAGCTGTGGTCGCCCAACGACTGAAATAATGATGATTTAGAATGTCACATAACATTTGATTGTCACTATACGATTATAAGTAGATTAGTTTTTTAAATATCGTCAACAAAAGATCACTAAGAACCGCGGTGTAGTAAGTGAAACAAAAGCTCGCCTTAGTAGGAAATGACACGGAAGTAGATTTAAGAATCCTTGAAAGTCTACTAATAAATTTAACTATATCGTTGCGAAGAAATAATTTGCAGAATTAAAACAGGAGGAAAAAACATCAAAAAAAAAAACTTATTCTGGTAGGTCTACGACTAGAGAAAACAACAGCAAAGTGAGTTCCCATAATGAGAAATAGGAAATTGACTATTAAGGAAATTGCTCTCCATAGGCATCTTGTATAAACGAGCACAGAAAATTACCGACGATGAACATGAGTTTTGTAAGGTATCTGCTCGATAGTGGACAAAAATAAATTCGGTGGATGATTTCTCACAATAATCCGAAGATTTATTTAATCGGACCACATTATTTATCAACAAATTTATAACAATAGTCATCCATTACCACAAATCTGTAAGTGTCAAGTTCCATTACCGAGATTTTGAAATTGTATTCCAGAATCAAAACATCAATACCGTAGTGTAAAAAAGTGGACCAAATACAGAAGAAAAAATATAACATTCTTTGTTTGATATGGAAGTCACTGGTTCACTACTTTTAGGAAAAAAAAGATATACTTGTTCTATAATTAATTACCTTTATGACTTTTACATGAAGAATTAAAAGAATTATCAGAATTGCTCAGGATTATTCGAAAAAAGGTTTTTAAGAAATTCACGAATGTTTTTAGATCGCACCGCACTATCGATACTCATAAAGCTTGTTGTAAAAAAAAAATCAAATCTTTATGGAGAAATTGTCATGAATACAAAAATATAATTTTTTTGTTTTTTCCTGTTCATAATCTCAACACTACAATTTAGCGTTAAGAAACTATCTACAGTCAACTAAAAAAATATTTTCTGTAGGTTTTAGGTGATAATCAATGCAATGCTTACTCGATTAATTTAATAGACGCTATTTCTAGTTAAATTACGGGGCTATTATGTCGCAATGACGATGAGAATGTCAATTCTACGATATATAAGCATATTGATTTCATATTAAACACCAATCATATAAAATTAAATGTGTTGTGATTATAACGCGTGATTATATAAAATTAAATGTCTTTATAATAAATAACGTAATAATTTAATTAAATTTATCATAATTTTACTAGTAGCAAGGAAAGTCGTACCTATTTTGCGAGTAGAACATGTATAAAAAAAAAATTTCTTTATTGTTTCAGGTGAAAACAGTCCAATAGGAACATGAATTGATGATAGAATCCAAAAAGAATCCTTAGTCATCCTAAGTCATGCTACTGACAAAATTCTACAGGAGTGTTATAACTTTAAATATTATGTAGCGTATCGCATGAAAATAATATCCAATGTCGGATGTGAAAGTTAAAGTTGCGTAGACAATGAATAGCTATCTCGAAGCGGCTATACTTACTACGGCACTACAGATTTTTATATCGTTTTCAGGTAAGTTTTTCTTAAATACTTTATGCTCCCGCCAACGCGAATAGATTAGCTAATTTTAATATTGCCATAATTGGTAAACAATGACTACTGCTGTTGCGTGCCAACCATGACAATCACTCTATAAATGTATTAATACAATGCAATTACACTACTGTACATAAATATTGTATAAACTTATCGCTTTATTCTGAGCTATAAATTTAAGTTCAATACACTTTATTTTTATGGTTTAACTTATAAATAGTATATCTATCAACGCCTGTAACGTTTTTATTTAACGTTCAGTAACTATTTATTTATCATGTAATTAAAAATATAAACAAGTTAAAGCACAAACAGAAAATATTATTTACAATTTTATTGCTGTTTTGAGACCTTTTATATTCTACATCAACACTAAAAGTAAATACTATAATTTTTGTCGTAAAATAGCCATTTCTGTGCCCACTGATGTTGTTATTTTATATTATTTCTGCTGAGTTCAAATATATACATATCTTCGATAAGAAGCAAGCAGTAAATTCAATGTTAATTTAAGATGATAAATACATTGTCGCGTAGTCTATAGACACAACAAACTGCGCAAATATAATAATAAATGAATACTTAGTTAAGTAAATAATAAGTATCTTACATAAAAACTTATAATTACAAAAATATTAAATCAAAAATGATAAACAGTACCAATACTATCTGTTGGTAAGTAAATTGATGTTGTTAATAAATAATAATTTACAAAGTTTGTTATTAAAAACGCATATAGATGAATAGAAAATCACCTTAAATTAATACTACCTCCACTGTCTATTTTATGAAGATAATTGTATTTATGTCCAATAAAAATAATTTTTAAAGCTAAAACGTCACATATCAAACACTGTTCTGCACTATAATTAATATATTTTTTACTTAATAAATAAGGTACGAGTATCATAATATTTATATAAAATCTTTAATCTCTGTATAAGCAATAATTAGATATAAAATGGAGTAACATTTATTATTAAATATGAGGAAGCTCAAAACTACTTACGAAGTCATAAAAGATCGCTGTTACTCTCTTTACTTATAGGGTAAGAAAATTTTATTTTGCTTACCATTTCTACAAAATATTAATTAAAAATCAAATGTTAATACGTACATATTAAATTATTAACAATAAATCTGACATGTTGGTAATTAGGAACGCAAGATAGAGTATCTTTACATTAAATCCTATTTTTGGAATGTAAAGGTCATGCGTTATCAGTTAACCTCAACATTGTGCACTTCATTCAAATCGAAGATAAAGGTGATCTAAAAAATTACGACGTCTGTTCTACACGGGATATAGACATTGACATGAAATAATGCAAGGATTAAATATTACGGAATTCTGCAACTATATTTGGAAAGATGTTATTATATATCAACAGAGGAGAGACGAGTTATGAAGTTAGTCAGTTTGTATTAATTAGTACCAATCAGATTAGTCTTGAACAGACTTAGCGTCTCTCCGTGTTTTACAAATTGTATTTTGGGAAATGCACACAGGATTTGTACGATCAAGTCCACCGTCTTCGTTTAAAGATCAGTTACAATGTACAGGGAACATTCTAAGAATAAATTCAGCCCCAAAGCTTAAAACGTTTTCTTATGGTTACAGAAGTTAATTAAGTGACTCGTTTTTTTTTTAATAATTGGTAATATAATTAAAAGAGACATATAGGTGAGAAAATTCTAATAAAGCAATATAAAAGATGTGTAGGCAGCGAGATGAACTGAATAGAGAAATTTGTGTTTATGAACTCAGGTAAAGCGATTGCCGAAATGAAAAATTTAAGGGTCTTTGACTTCCTTTACATGGATGAGTCGAACTGTTTCCCTTTTCGACTACCAACATCGCACAAATTTTTCACAAAGGTGGTAGGTCAGCATCTCTATTTTAAAATCTCCTTGACTATCATGCTAGCATACTAGCACTTTGCACCTTTTTTGCTAAAGCAAATAATATCTTTGCATTCAGACAAGAAGAAATGACAGGATATGTGGGACTATAGGATAAAAAAACCTTTACAATGTTATTACTATAACAAAAGCCTTCCTCTCTTTACCTTTGCTCATTTCTTATCTTGTCACACGCAACGGATTAGCCTGAACCATATTGAGGACAAAGAAGGCAAAAAGTCATATATGCAAGCTTTTCTAAAATTTTTGTCTCTGTTTTGCTGGTCTCTATCATTGCTAACCATAAAATCTTGCGGAAGATTCTGACAGCTAAATTGCCGACGCTTCTTTATTGCAACAACCAGCAACAACCAGATCCGAAGGTAGAGTAACGACCATCATCGTACCGACATATTCCTCTTTCCACAACCATCATGCTGTAGGAGCATTTCTGGCACGCAGTACGTCGGTACATTTCTTTTCATTTCACTGATTCTAACCTTTTTCCTCTGTGTAGTTTGGTAAGATCTCTTAATAAATATGTAAGAACTTAGTATAAAAATCTATTTATACAAGTAGCTTTGGTATTATTTGTCTGTTGCACATTATCCCCCTTTTTGCAGGGCAAGAACCATGCTATAATCGTTATTCATATTATTAAAAAATTAAAAAAGGGATTAATGAATAAAATAAAAGTAAACTTTGCATTTCAATTTCTATAAGTAACATTTCTTTATTATAAGATACTACGGCAAGTAAGCGATGAAACGAACAGCGGAAGCAGCTGTGTCGTTCGCGTGCTGTTTACCAATTTATCACTAAGCTGATTATATATAGGCTCTTTCTTCTGACGTGCTTTATGACCTTGTTTACTCTCCTTCTATTGTTTCATACTATTTTATTTGTACACCTTTTAAATCTAGGACAAGGCGTCGGAAATATCTTGTGCCAACATTCCCAACGGTGTTATATCTTTTAAGATTTTATAAGAATTTTTCTTGTACATCTTTGAGTTTAGCTATTTTATTTTAATAAAATACGTTTCAAGTATAAGATATGTTAAATTGTAAATAAAAACATTAGGTAAAGTACAGCTGGCAAATTATAAAACTAGAATATATAACAACGCGTATAAAGTTCAAAAACAAATTGCATAAAAGTAAACAGGAGTCACAAAAGGCGCACCGCAAATTGTGTTTTCAGTGCTAGGTTCGGAGCGCAGGTGGCGAAGCCGGCCTTAAGCTCAAGCGGACCGCCGCCAAATCCGCATACGACTTTAATTTAACTTCGCCCCGTGTATATTGTCTCTGCACTAAAATTTGAATTATAATTTTGATGAAAAATTTTTTTTGATATTTTATACGTAAACAAAAGTGAAATATTATAAGCCTTAGTTTTCAATGCTGAGATGAATTGTTACAATAAAAGGCGTAACATTAATTTTTAATTACTTTAAAATTACTTCATACTTTGTTTTCATAAAATAAAAGCGACAATTACAAAAAAAAGTTATGCATTGTACACTGTTGTTGTACATGTTGATATAAAAGTGGACAGACATTAAATAATAACACCGTATGCCCACACTAAGAATTAACTTGTGTTATGGCTACTTGTGGTACTTCGTTACTTTATAGTATATATTTATTACTACTCGCAATATAGAAAAAAAATTAACATAGACTATGAAAGAATACGTGATTGGCGTGAGTATATCGGTGTGAGAGTGTAATTTTACATGCCTCACGAGCAGTATTCAGTGCTAGGATCTATTAAATAGTTTATTCCATAGTGCAAACATTGAAACGAGTTATCCGAGAGCTACTTACCATTTTGCAACGATAAAAAGATTACATTGGGTTTCGTAGAGACAAAGAAAAATCCATTAGCATGATCGCAGTAACAAATACTTAGAGGCGAGCAAATGCAATATTGTAAAATTTGCATAGGTAGGAGTTCACCCGCGCGCCGGTGCGCACTACGGTATGAATACGTAACAACTACATCAATATACAGCCAGAAAATATTGTTCTCATAAACGACAAACCATTTTACCTTGTACTATTGTTATTGAGATTAAAAAAGCAAGCCATGTTTGTAAAATAATTCTATAGTGAAATCTATAATATTATTCGCTACCTTTCATGTATAAGACATTTGCACCAATGTATTGAATCATCACGACATCTTTGTAACCATAGGAGTTAGAGACTTGCAATTTGGTAACAGGAATTGAGGGGGCGTTCAATCATATTTTTAAACCGAAGTTTCTACAAGTATAAAACTTGAATTAGATGACTTGAACTCGATTTGTTTTCAAGAATTAAAAAAATTACATTGTTTGTTAAATACTAAGATTGATTTATGAAATTACACCTTATTATAATATACCTTAAATATCCTAACAGAAAGATATTTAAAATCCATAACTTTTTATGTTTTGCTTTTAACAAATTAAGTGTTAGAAATTAATGAATTTATCATTTGCGTCCCTAGCTGAATATAAAAATAAGCACTCATTATTGAAAGGTTATTGCCGTATTCCAAATGCAATAAGTTGGCCTATTCTGTAGTTTTAAAATGGAATACATGTTTTAAAATCACTATGCTTAAGAAAAAGACGAAGATCCTAAATTTACACCCCCGTTAAGCTTTTGTGATGCGGGTGTCGGGAACGACGATTGCTCTGCAGTCTTGCGCTTGCCACGCAAAGAATGCCCAATGCACCGTGAAATTGCCTATTATCCGCATGATTTTATTTATTTATTTCATACGTCAATGATATTTCCATTCGTTTATTTAAATTTCCCTAATTCTCAATTTAATATATTGTAAAAATAAACGAATGTCTATTATGTTTCTAAAGCAGTAACAGTTAGCCGGATGAGTCTTAATTAAAATCCTTTATATTCTTAAAATTCTACTAACTTAGACTATGAATTTTAAATGTATGAACTTTGAGCGCAATGTGTCTCCATCCGGTACTGCAACCGGTTACAGCTGTGCTGGATTAAACGAAATTCATCGGTATCGTTGTACAATTAAAGTTTAATTTATAATATCAACTTTCATGGAGATGTATCATTTGCCATACTCAAACGGAAACTGATTCATTTCCGATGCATGGTTGAAGCTCTTTGTAGAGTCTGTCGGCTGGGAATTGCTCACGTTTTCAACATTTGATTGCGACATCCATACCTTTGAAACATTGCCTCCTTTTACTCTTGTTTTAGAAATATATTTATAAAACCATATTTTTGCATAGTAATATTTATATAAAAATGAATTGTAAGATAATTTGATAGTCCCGAAGGCATAGCGGTGTCTTTCAGACTCTGTCTAGAGTTAAAACTGCAAAACAGATGCTGACTGGCATCCCCCAGGCGAGCACTCGGTTGCGCCACGTAGTAATACCGTCTGCAAAATGCAACAATGCATAAGAATTCAATCTTACATTTCGGTATACATGCCGCATTAACCAACAAAAGATTCAGTGACCGAAACGACTGCAAAATTATTTTAAGAATATGAAAAACACAAACATGAATCCGTCACTTTTAAATAATTATAAATTTTAATTAATCATTTATTTGATTTCAATTTGATTGTGATATTTTTTAATATTTCAATGACAAACGTTTAATGAGTTCTTTACATTTCGTTATTACTCTTAATGTTTTTTTTTATAAAATACAATTATTTCTCTTTTTATGAAGATTAATTATTGATATTAAAAACATTTGAGATTCAATTCTTTGCTAGCAAATCTTAAATAATATCATGAATTAAATTATATGGTTGCTTGCACCTGCAACTTAACTATGTGTTACTTAATTTATAATTAAGTAAGAATTAGATAATATTAATAATTCTTTAAGATATAACAAACTATTTTAAAGTTTTTTAACTTCAGTTTAATGCAAGTAACGTGATGAACATGTCGTCTCAGGTGTTGTTTTCACGATAAAGTTGCTTTAAGCTACTCTAAACTCTACATAACATATTGTCCGGAGTCCCGTAAGCCCAGTTAACATTATATCTATTCTTGTGTCATATTAGTGTTAAATCACTTTACTATGAACAAACAAACATTTGTAGTGTACATGTAATATTTTTATTAATTTAAATCAAGACAAATACAATTTTCATTGATCATATAAGTAAATAATACTTCTCATTATTACTAATCAAAATCCAATATTTACTACCCATGATCTACCCATGGAAGTCGATAAATGAATACTTCGGTTATTAACGCTATGAAATTATGTCAGCTAAATAAACAGCTTTAAACAAAAAAATTATAATCCTGTTTAACGTAACGTTAAGCTGTATATAAAACTATTTTCTGCAAGTTGGAACTTTGAGTAGCATTAAAAGATTAAAAGTCGACAATTCACTCAGCCTGTATCGAATCGTAACTGGAAACGATCTCTACTCCACTGCGACATATATTTGCGATGCAAGCGGCGCGTCCGTGGCAAACTTCGCCCGGCGAATGCAAAAATTTAAATTAAAAGCATAAATCAGGCATGTATCGAGTAAGTTTCGAGATTGGTATACATTTCAACTATTGCCTCTGAATATGTATTAGTAGATTTGTTTTCATTTTAATATAACCTTACAGAGTTCAATGACCGATTCATCCACCTCAGTATCTCCGACATTATTAACTCAAATAAAAATAAGCTTTAAAATGTAAGATACCGACGAAAATCTAATGATTTCCAACTTATCGTTGAAGGTAAAATTTCTCAAATATCAAGTGTTTATTATCCGGAATCTCTTAAATTAGTGGGATATCTTATGACAAGAAAATTCACTTCATAAATAATTAAGGTGTAAGAATTTCCGCAAGGTATTTTCGAATTAATTGCTTCAAAATATTATGGGTATCATAATTTCGTAATCTTAATTAAGAGTACTTAGAGAAATTCAAATAAGAAAATTAAATCGCATGCAAATCTCTAGGCTCGAAAGTACTTAAATTTGGATTTTTTTTGTTGTTACTCAAAAGTCTTATTGGCTGTGAGAGTATTCGTATAAATTTGTGTTAATATTGCCAGTGCACCTCAAATTATTAATTAATATAAGGTAATGATGGCTTAATATTAACAAAAAATTACTAACATAATTTTTTTAAAGAAATATATGTAATATAATTTTACAGAATATAAAGTTTTATTATTACATAAGGTATATTGATTGTAATTATTGGCATTAGATCAAACAAAAAGATGCCTTCACTGCATTATTACATTTTCCAACAATAGATTTTTTATCTCGTCTTTAAAAGTAAGAAAAATACACAACTTTAAAATCTTTTATACACTAAATGCATTGCATTTTGCCCTGCGTCTATCTAAGGAAACAAAGCCAATACGTATGTCTTTGTTTGATTTTCATTGTTGATTTACTCTATTAGTTTATTAGATACGGTTAGCTCTGTAATTAAGAGATCTTCTTAATAGAAAATTTAAACTTTTAAAATGAATGATAAAAATTTACAATTATTTATTTATTTCAAATATTTAATTTTTTTTAATTTAATTTAGTCAAATATTAAAATGAATACCGACAAAATTTACAGGTGTGAATAACTTTAAAAATAAAAGTAGAGCGCATTGAAATAAATATATTAAAAAGTGTATGGCCAACTTAAAATCCTCATTTTTTTATAAATATCACGGATGTTAAAAAAAGAACAAGAAAAATAAACAGGGTAAACAGTACTCCTAATAAGAATAGTTCAAGCTTAATTAGAAGGAATTTGATTGCAGCTGTGAGCAGCGTCAGCTGGGAAGAATGGTGGACCTACGACGGCATTTCAGGTGAGTTTCGTAATGTTATATTTAAGTAAAGTTAAACTGCACGAATACAACCATTTTTAATTAGCATATTTTTGCGATGTTGCCTGCGTTTTTTTTTAATAATTCAAGCTTTAAAGTAATGTTTCTTTAGTTGATAAAATATACCTGCTAAGCACTTATAAAAAAGGAGAATTAAAGCATATTTCAATAATCATATTCATTTCCAGATATTTTATACAATTTATGTGTATTTATATATGTGTATACATATATATATATATGTATATATATATATATCTTACTATATATATATATATATATATATGTACTGTACATGGTACTTGAAACTTAAAAAAATGTCTCTCAATTCGCGTTATTGTATTTTTGGTTTTAAAGCAGATGATATTCTAAAGAAACCCTAATGTCGAAAAAAAATACGAAATGAAGTACAGTGAGGTGATCGAGGCCTATATATATATATATATCCCGTCTCACTAAAATCTCTGAGATGTTTTTTATCGGCTCTGTAGGTGCATGCAATTCTTTCTAGGAGTGAAAATTCTCCTTTTTTTTCTTGCAAAGGTTAAGTTTTAGTTAAAGCTTAGTTAGTAAATCATGGTGAGAAACTAATCCCACAATAACTAGGCCGATGATGACGTTTCTTCTCCGTAGCGGCACGACTTAACCGCATTTGCGCTGCCATACTACTTAATTTGTAGAATGCAGACTGCTCATAATCGATTGTATTAGAAATCTTTTCGAGAACCTATGTCCAACAGTGATCGTCCTACGCCCGAATAATGATGTTAAAGACAATCGCAAATAATGGTGGGCAATACTTACCTAAATACTGACCCTCCTTTCTCATTACGATTCCATTTCTGATGCGTAAGCAAATATTAAGGCGATCGAAGTTCTGCCATAATCTAAATCGTCTCGCACTCATCTGAAGTAAGCTGAATAAAATCCACACTGTTTGGCCGAAAACAAGTCTATGTTACGGAGTGGGTATGTGAATTACTCTCCGTCAATATCCAAACCACTACAAAGCATCCTTGCTTCATTACGATATTGCACCAAAAGTTTTGTGAAACTTAGTCTATTGACTCGTTTGCAAGGTTGATATTTTAATTTTTTAACAACAATATTACTAAATTTCCTAAAAGATAAAATATATTTTAAACTTGAATTCCTCACAGTCTCAGTTAGTTACATTACTATTCTATGAAATTATTGACCTACCATAATCATTATGCAAATAATACGACTGTCAGTAACATAAATTTTTCTTCGGCGATTAGATTTTTGACGATTTACGTGACATGAAATTCATACTGGCGATTTATCTTGCATTCACATTACGTTCCTAAAATTTGGAGATATGATTTATCAAATCGTCTTTTTCCTGTTTAAAATTGGAAATACTTTAACGTTTCTAAATATTTTTACATACATTTTATGTAACGTTTTGGTAGATTAGCAACGTTTTGTTACCGTTTTTCATAAAATGTCTTTTCTTTTTTTTCAAAACTTAGTACATTTTAGATTATAAACTTTTTTTAAGAGTCCAACTGATTTACGTTTTCACATTTTAACATATAAAATCTGCAATAAGTTATATCTTTTATAATAAAATACCTCATAACACAATTATGGATCTCGAAAGAATTTCTTTGAACGATATTATATAGAATTATTTCCTGCTGAAAACGACACCCGATATTGAAAAGTTTACCACTGTTGCTAGCCTGAGCGTTAGTGTAGTACACGATTGGTATATTGAAGTTGTACACCTAACTTACGTCTAACTGGTTCCATGAAAACTTACTAAAACTTACTAAATTACGTTTCTGGGTAATTCAAATATTTATGTTATGCTGCATTCGAGATCTTCTATGATGATAACATTACAGGTTAATAAATAAATTCCTTCTTTTTATAAAAAATAATGTTTATCTTTATACACAACACTCTCACTGTGTTTTGTTCTTCTTATTCACCGAGGATCATTAACACCGAAGACTTGAGTACGCAGTGAGAAAATTCTCGAAGAGCTCGAATTAATAAGAACTAAAATCCACATGAACTTCCCTATGATAGCATCCTTCAATTAAGGTTGTTTTGGATCCAAAAGCGCCCTGATTAGAGAAGTGCTCACGACAGGGAGGTATTCAAACGTTTTTTTTCTTGGTGGTCATTATCACAGTATTAAGGATATATTACAGTTGTAGAGCGATTCAATATCAAGCTTTATTACCACTTAAAAGTCCTTCGAAGTGTGAAACTTTTTTCCCAATTTTTACACAAAAATATTTATACTATTATAAATTACGGCCTATGCTTTTTAATTAAATATTATGAATCCCTAATTGTAAATATTAACGCCTGAAAATTATACATAGTGGCTTCATATTAACCTAAAGCCTGAACTAATATGATTTATTGTACATGTATATAATTTATTACATTAGCTTTTGTCATAGCAGAAAAATAATAATAGAAAAACAATTATGATATAAAGATAAAGTAAAACATAATCATGATAAACTATTTTTATTTACTTGTGTGATAAGACCATACAAATAATTTTATTTTTAGAAAGGTATAAAATTTAAACAAAGTGGGGAGTAGAAAATATGAGATAGAACCTTTAAATTAATAACAACTGATGTAGACGCAAATTGCCAAAAACAATAAAAGAATGCTCTAAAGCAGCGTTCACTTAACGCTTGCCCATAAAGAAGGCGTGACCGCAACCGCAGCGCTGGCTTACTCATGCAATTTTCAAGGTCATAAATAATAAAACCATGAACGCGATCCAAAGTACTTTGGCTACTTTTACGCCGTTGTTGCCCGCCATATTGAAATACCTTGCAAGCGCTAATGCTTTTGCCGCCTGCACAATCACTAAATCTAGCCAATGAATTATTAACATATCCGAAAAGGAAATCAGATATGTAAATCTATTGAAATAATTTAAACAAATTATTGATAAATCCTTCACTGCTATTTTACTCTAAATACATTTAAATTGATGATAACTCAATGACTATACCTAGATGCATAATTACAAAGTAGAGGAGTGTAGCAAGGCAGTGGAGGATTGAGCTTTGCAATCGTAGGTTGCGGGTTCGATTACCGTAGCACAATAATTCACACTTTGTACATTAGTTACCAATAATCATCACTGCTCACAAACAAGTTCCTAGAGAATGAGGAGCAGCTTCTTCTGCGTACCATAACACAACACAGCGATCTCCAACCCACCTGCAAAGCTGGATTTGTATCTCCTCCCAGATATGTTTATAGGGAAAACCTAGACTTTGCAGTGAGCGTCTATGGGCAGAAAATACGTTTGTCTTCGTTACAAAATATATATCTTTCTGTGTACAGGAAAAATATTATTGTATTAAATTCTCCTTATTTAAAATAATTTAAATGTTAATATCTTTATTACTTAATATTTCATTCTGGGCTAAGTTTCTTAGGAATTCTGTCAATTTATCATTATCTAATATTTTGAATCTTCTTACGAATACGTCCGCATGCAACGTTATCGGCTCGAGCCAAAATATACAAACAATTTTTTTCTGAACTAGCATGGAGTGTGTATATAAAAATAAATGTTTTGTGAAAGCCTAATCTTTCAGCATCAATTTTTTCTATTTTTAAAATACCTTTACAACATTTGAAACAATTATGCATTCAAAATGCAACAAAAGGGAGATTAAGTTATGGGAGGTAAAAATCAAATAAAAACAAAAAGTACAAGACATGTTAAATAAATTTATTAAATTTGTATTATGTATTCCTGGAAAAATAGCTTTTGCGTTGTCTCGGTGGCGATTTCTTACCGCCCTGGTTAATTTTTGCACCAGATCCTGAAGAAGTTCTTCCCACTCCTCTTCCAACGCCACCTTGTGCATGGGTGAATTGTTTCCGGGAGCTATTCCAGGAGTGGATCTTCGACTCTCACAAGAATATAACGATATTTTTAAAAAAATCCAATCGTATTTAAATGGTACTAATGTTATTTCAAAGTTCAAGGACTAGTCTTTTAGAAAATTTACATTTTTATACAAATAATCCGGGCTAGTTAAAAAAAATACGTTGTAAATTTTGTTGTCTAGGGGCGATTATGTTACACGTGTAATAAATAATTTTTGATAAAGCACATCCGTCAAAATTAAAACCTCTACGATATTCACTCTTCGAAATGGGCAGTACCCATTGCAAATTGATTTGTTAACTCAAAGTCTGCAATTCTGTGTCAAAATTAAAAAAAATACTATTTTTCGGTGTTGAATTAAACTACTAAATAAAACACCAAGGGGACAAAGTAAAGGAGACGTGTAAATTAAGATAGCGGTTTTATAACAGACAAAAACTAAACTGCATTGCGAGAAAGTCAAAATTAGGTAATGTTTACGGTACGCGAGCCGGGTTGAGCTGCATCCAGGCGCGGGGCTCCCTTTCTGCACTGCCCATAAACAATCGTCACTCGACATCTATTAACGACGAATAATTTAAAAAAAATTGCTTCGCAATTCGACCAGAATTTTAATATTTTAGACATTGAAATTTTCATGATATGTTCTATAAAATCTATCTTTAAAAGCTTAACTGTACTTAATTATAATAAGCAAAATACTAACGTATTTAAA